>NC_091471.1:322235031-324635031 GCF_036971445.1 Narcine bancroftii
TAAAGAGGAAAAAAAAACCCCAAAAAGAGAAAAAACAAATCTGAATTAAAAAAAACTTAAAAAAAAACTTTTAAAAAACCTACAGATATAGCTAAACCACGCTGATCACTCCGATCTCATCTTACAGCCCAATTATCCTACATAATCATAGAAAGAAAACAGAGCCAGATCACTCACCACAAATGAAAATATTGAATAAAACCCCCTTCTAATTCTAAGTGCACATATATGTAAGTGTGTGTGTAAGTTCAGAAATTTCTTTGATTCACAGTCCAATCTCACTTCTCACTCCTCCAAATTCACTAGTACTGTGCACAGAATTGAACATTTATGTATTTCACCAGGCTTTCATTTTTGAAAGGCAAATGGTTACCGCTCAGAAAGGTTCTTGACAGGTTTTCAGAGAGAGATTTGTTGCTTGTTGGACACAAACTAATTCCTTCCGATCAGCCGTTTCAGTGTCGTGCTGAAGAAGCTTGCCCCATCAGAGTTTTCCAGATGATAACCTCTTTCTTTCAGGTCACCACAGAGTTATTTTTTGTTTCACTTATTTTGTGAAACATGCAGCTCTTGTATGACCACAAGGGCTTTAACCAGGCTGAACTAAACTCGCAACCATCTTCAAATTGGGTTTTTCCATAAGCTTGCAGGCTTGTCCTCTTCCAGTCCCAGCTGCTTGCTGCTGAATTCACACACTCTCTCTCTCTTTCTTTCTCTCTCTCTCTCTCTCTCTCTCTCATCTCTCTCTCTCTCTCTCTCTCACAGAGAAAGCCACATAACCCTCTCAGAACAGCTAACTGCACTCAGACAGAATGAGACTCAGGACCTAATTTTCTGAGTCATTCATCTGTTGCTTTCCTAAAACAGTAATCCATTACTCCACAGCATGTCCAATTAACACCTACTTGGTGAAGTCCTTATAGGCATCCTTCAAAATTTTTGCAAAGGCACTTGGATCCTGAACTGTCTGGCTTGAACAGAGTTCTGGCATTTTAATTGAGATCTGTTTTGAAGTGTTTGTATGTGACCTACACTAAAAAAAAACCTGCCGCAATTTATCTCAAAATATAACATAATCTGTCACATTAGTGCTTTTGTATGCGACACCCTGATTAATGTACACCCTGATTAATGTCAACAAGTGTTTTGCACCCCTTCCTAACCACCTTGTGCTGCTGCATTCAGAGAGCCATGAATGTGTGTACAGTTTCCTCAGTATATTCCTTGGCCTTTCACTGTATATCCAAATTTTACTAGAGAATAAAATACATCGCCTTGCATTTTTCACAATTGGCTTTGCATTGGTACAAAGTGGAGGGAGGGAAGTTTAGGGGAGATATTGGGGGTGGTTTTTTTTAACATAGTTGTGGGTGCCTGGAATACCTTGCTGGGTGTGGTAGTGGTGGCTGGAACAGTAGAGGCATTTAAAAGACTTAGACAGGCACATGTGGAAGAAAAAATGGAGGATTCAAGGGAATGGTTCAAATTACATTTAGACATACATCATGGTACAGCAGCCCTTTTTGGCTCACGAGCCCATGCTGTCCACCTTACATCCAATAAACTATAATCCCCAGTATGTTTTGAAGAGTGGGAAGAAACTGGAGCCCCTGGGGAAAACCCACGTAGACCCGTGGGGGGGTGGGGGTGGGGGGATGGGGAATAGCATACAAACTCCTTATAAACTGAGCAAGGTTTGAACACCATTCCCAATCTTTGCTCTAACCGCTACACTATTTTTGTAGGAATATAAGGTCAGCACAATATGCTGCAATGTTCGATGTTCGTTTCTGTGCTCTTTGTTCACCTGGCCATCAAAAAAATTGACCAACGACACCTCCAGATCATCACCATTTTATCAACAAAAATAATCCCTGCCCCTCAACCACCTGGTCAAGCAGCACCCAGTTCTCATGAGGCAGAGAAGAATGCTGGTGGTAGAAGAAGGCTTGATCTATCAGGAGAGGACAGGGATCTTGGAAAGGTTTATAAAATGAGATGGTGGTAAGCCCAAAATGTCCCATACACACCGTCCCACTGCCTTGTGTTTGGGTCCATATCCCTCTGAACTCAACTGATCCAATGTTTCCAAATGTAACATAACATAACATAACAATTACAGCACGGAAACAGGCCATTAGGCCCTTCTAGTCCGCACCGAACCAAACACCCCTTTCTAGTCCCACTCCCTGCACAATGCCCATAACCCTCCATCTTCTTCTCAACCATATACCTGTCCAACCTTTTCTTAAATAATACAATTGACTCCGCCGCCACTATTTCTCCCGGAAGATCATTCCACACGGCTACCACTCTCTGAGTAAAGAAGTTCCCCCTCATGTTACCTCTAAACCTCTGCCCCTTAATTCTTAACTCGTGTCCTCTTGTTTTAATCTTTCCTCCTCTTAACGGAAATAGTCTATCCACATCCACTCTGTCTATCCCTTTCATAATCTTAAATACTTCTATCAAATCCCCTCTCAACCTTCTACGCTCCAAAGAATAAAGACCTAATCTGTCCAATCTCTCCCTATACTCTAGATGCTTAAACCCAGGTAACATTCTGGTAAACCTTCTCTGCACTCTCTCCACTCTGTTTATATCCTTCCTATAATTAGGCGACCAGAACTGCACACAGAACTCCAAATTAGGTCGCACCAACGTCTTATACAATCTCAACATCTCCTCCCAACTCCTATATTCCACGCAATGATTGACAAAGGCCAGCATACTAAAAGTCTTCTTCACCACCCTATTCACGTGAGTTTCTACCTTCAGGGAACGATGTACCGTTACTCCTAAATCTTTCTGCTCTTCTGTATTCCTCAATACTCTCCCATTTACCACGTATGTCCTATTCTGATTCTTCTTAACAAAATGAAGCACCTCACACTTATCAGCATTAAATTCCATCTGCCATTTTTCAGCCCACTTTTCTAAGCAGCCCAAATCCCTCTGCAATCTTTGAAAACCTTCTTCATTATCCACTATTCCACCTATCTTAGTATCATCTGCATATTTACTAATCCAATTCATCACCCCATCATCTAGATCATTAATGTATATAACAAACAACAATGAGCCCAATACAGATCCTTGAGGCACACCACTGGTCACCGGCCTCCAACCTGACAGACAATTATCCACTACCACTCTCTGGCCTCTCCCTTTCAGCCAATGTTCAATCCATTTGACTATCTTAAAATTTATACCTAAAGACTGCACCTTCCTAACTAACCTTCCATGTGGTACCTTATCGAAGGCCTTACTGAAGTCCATATAGACAACATCCACTGCGCTACCCTCATCCACATTCCCCCACATTAGACCCAATGGCCTGTGTTTGGCCCCATGTCCCTCTAAACCTCTCCGTGGATCCACCCACACAGATCCCACCTGACTGCATTTGGCTCCATGTCCTTCTCAATCCATCCTATCTGTGAATCCTTCCAATTTGTTTTCTGAAAAGTTGCAATAGTCCCTGCCTCAACCCCCTCCTCCAAGAGCCCTCGGTGTGGAGAATACGTCTTCCCTCAGGTTCCTGTTAAATCTACCCTCTTTCTCCCCTCTTCCCCTCCCTCCCCCCCCTCCCCCCGCCACCTTAAACATGTCCCCTGACTATCGATTTCCCCAATTCTGGGCAAAAGACTCTGTGCGTTCACCCGATCTGTGAGATCACCCTTCATCCTCCTGCACTCCACCTCAAGGCACCAGCTCCCTGCAACATCCTGGGCCATCTCCTCTGCACCCTTCCCAGCTCGATGACCTCTTTTCTGTAGCACAGTGACTAAAAATGAACGCAATACTCCTATTGGGGCCTCACCAACATCTTGTACAATTGTATCATGTCCTCCCAAACTCAGAGCTCAATACTCTGGCTGGTGAAGGCCAAAGTGCTGAATCACTTTTTGACCAACCTGTCTATCTGTGACTCCACTTGAAAGGTACAATGCACCTGTCCACCTAGATGGCTTCCAGTCTGTGCCAAACTACTATTCTGCCTGGTCCCACTGTCCTGCACCCAGTCCATAGCCCTCCATAATTCTCCCATTCATGTACTTCTCCAAATTCTTTTTAAATGTTAAAACTGAGCCCACATTGACCACTTCAGTTGGCAGCTCGTTCGACAATCCAGCCACTCTGTGTGAAGAAGTTCCCCCAAAACCTTTCCCCTTTCACTCTTAACACATCTCCTCTGGTTTGCATCTCACACACCCTCAGTGGGAATAAAGCCTACCTATGTTTACTCTGTCTACCCCCTCATAATTTTAAATACCTCTATCGAATCTCCCCTAATTCTTCTACATTCCAGAGAATAAAGTCCTAACTTGTTTAATCTTTCCCTGTAACTCAGTTCCTGAAGTCTGGCAGCATCCTAATAAATATTCTCTGCAATCTTTCAATCTTATTGATATCCTTCTAGTAGGTAGGTGATCAAATTTACCATAGCAGTCCTTTGATTTATGAAGGCCAAGATGCCAAAAGCTCTCTTTACAACTCTTATCTACCTGTGACACCACTTTCAGGAAATTGTGTATCTGTATCCCCAGATCCCCCTGTTCCACCCCGGGGAAAACCCACGCAGACACGGGGAGAATGTACAATATTCCTTACAGGCTGCATGGAATTCAAGCCCCAGTCCCAATCGCGGGTGCTGCAACAGTGTGGCGCCCTATCTGCCATTTTTCAGCCAATTTTTCCAGTTGGGCCAAGGCAGAATAAAAGTATGGCACCGACTTGATGGACCGAAGGGCCTTTGTTAGTGCTGTTTTCTGCTTGACCCACAATGGACTTCCAAAAATGGAACACCTCAGTTTCTTCTGCATTAAATTCTATCTACCATTCAATCAAGGTGCTGCTGCTAACCATCTGGTGTGGACGTGGAGCAGGGTGGTTGGTGGCAGTGTGGGGCTTGTGGGCAGTTGTGGGAGAGACTGGGACATCACGCCTTTTGATGGTTTTCTCTCCCAGGTTACGGACTCTTCTGGCCACATCCTGTACTCCAAGGAGGAGGCGAGCAAAGGCAAGTTCGCCTTCACCACAGACGACTACGACATGTTTGAGATCTGCTTTGAGAGCCGGCTGCCGACAGGTGGGTCCCATGAGGGAAGGAAAAGGTGCAGGTGGGGCTAGGTTCGCAGCAATGTAGCAGTGATGGGTAAGGGGGCAAGAGCAAGGCACCATCTCTGCACAACATTGGACGTAACAGGCCGACGGTGGCAGTTCACGAGCAGAATGCAGGAGATTCTGCAAAGCTAGAATGGCTTTCAGAAAAATAATTAATTTGGAGACGCAGCAGTCTAAAAGGCCCATGAACTGAAACATAAATTAACCTTTGCAGAGGTAGGGGTGGGAGGAAGGTAGTGTGGGAGTGAACTGGAGAACCCAGAGAAATCCTACAAGGACATTCGGGAAGAACGTAATAAACTTGCACTTGAAGGCGGCACTGTTGGCGTAGTGGTTACAGCGCCAATGATAAGGACCAGGGTTCGAATCCCACACTGCCTGTAAGAAGTTTGTACATTCTCCCTGTATCTGTTTGGGTTTTTCCTGGTGGCTCTGGTTTCCTCCCTCCATTCAAAACATACCAGGGATTGTATGTAAATAAGGCAGCACAGAGCGGGCCTATATTACATGCTCCCAGTTTATTTTCATTTGGATAGGTCTATCACTTTAAGAGAACAAATCAAGCTGTGGGCTGACAAGGCTGGGGACAGTATGTACTCAAATTCATGACTTCTGAGGAGAGAGGAAGTGGCCCTGGGATACACAGGTGCAGAGACCAAGTGACCAACGTGTTAAACAGTACACTGATTGATATGGGGCCATTTTAAGGAGACAGCACAGGAGCAGCAGCTCTTGGAAGGGATACCGTGTTGAAGTGGCCTAGTGGGCTCATAAGCAATTTGTTTGATTTCTCTGACAGGAGAATGAGTATTTCCCCACCATGACCAAAGGAAAGGTCACTTTTGAAGGAGGATTAGTGCATCACACCATGTCCAAAAGGTGCGGTCACTTTCAGCTGACCCACAAAAGGGTTCTGGAAGCTTTGTGAAAATCACTCGCTTTGTTTCCTCCATGCCAGGAAAAGGGAAGTTTTGATTGCCACTCGTCTGAAAAGGACATTTCTCTGGAAGAACCTTGAAAACCCATGCAGACACAGGGAGAACCCCTTACAGATTCAAACCCCAGTCCCAATCGCTGACACGGAGAGAATGTACAAACTCTACAGACAATGTGGGTTTCAAACCCCAGTCCTGCTTGCTGACACGGGGAGAAAGTACAAACTCCTCACAGACGACGTGGGATTCAAACCCGAGTCTCGATCGCTGACAAGGGGAGAACGTACAAACTCCTTACGGACAGCACGGGATTGAAACCCCAGTCCTGATCACTGACATGGAGAACATGCAAACTCCTTACGGACAGTGTGGGATTCAAACCCTAGTCCTGATCGCTAACACGGGGAAAACATTGCAAACTCCTTAAAGACAGCATGGGATTCGAACCCTGGTTTCGATCACTGGCACTGTAATAACATTGCACTAACTGCTACACCATCCGTGCTGCTCCTTCCTCCGTGGTCCTGCACTCTTCCCAGTTTGGGTTTGTGGGTTCTTTTTGTTCAGCTGCTGCTGGGCCAAGTGACGTCGATGAGATCAGTTGCATTGCTCGGGGATGGTGGCCGAGAGGCTAGGTTGGAATCTCCATCCCTCATTAATTCTCATTCCCTTTCTTCCCTGCCACCCCCTCCTGATCTCAGGTCATTTCCGGGTCCCCGATCAAATGATCATTCTAAACACCAAACACGGGGTTGAAGCAAAGAACTATGAGGATGTAAGTTGCTGCATGGGGAGCCAGGTTTCTGTTGGATTTGCATTTGTTGGGGGTGTGGGGGAGTTGCACATGGATGTTGGGGTTGTGTACAAGGACGTGGAGGTTTGTGTACAAGGACGAGGGGGTTTGTGTACAAGAACGTGGGGGTTTGTGTACAGGGACGTGGGGGTTTGTGTACAGGGACGTGGGGGTTTGTGTACCGGGACGTGGGGGTTTGTGTACCGGGACGTGGGGGTTTGTGTACCGGGACGTGGGGGTTTGTGTACCGGGACGTGGGGGTTTGTGTACCGGGACGTGGGGGTTTGTGTACCGGGACGTGGGGGTTTGTGTACCGGGACGTGGGGGTTTGTGTACCGGGACGTGGGGGTTTGTGTACCGGGACGTGGGGGTTTGTGTACCGGGACGTGGGGGTTTGTGTACCGGGACGTGGGGGTTTGTGTACCGGGACGTGGGGGTTTGTGTACCGGGACGTGGGGGTTTGTGTACCGGGACGTGGGGGTTTGTGTACCGGGACGTGGGGGTTTGTGTACCGGGACGTGGGGTTGTGGGGAGATGTGAGATGTGCACATGGATGTGGGGGGTGTGTACCCGGACGTTGAGGGTGAAGGGTGTGTCCCCGGACGTGGGGGGAGTGTGTGTCCCCAGACGTTGGGGGCTGTGTACCCAGACATGGGGGGGGCTGTGTACCCAGACATGGGGGGGGCTGTGTACCCAGGCGTGGAGGGGCTGCGGGGGATATGTACACAGATGTTGCGGTGGGGCATGTGTACACGGACGTTGGGGATGTGTGGGGTTGTGTATACAGACGTTGGGGTTGTGTAAATGTACTTTGGGGGTGAGGGGTGTACACATATGTTGGGCATGTAGAGGTTGTGTACATGTACATTGGGGGTGTCGGGGAGTAGTAGGTTGTGGTTGTGTGGGGGTTTGTACAAGGATGTTGGGGGTGTGTGGGATGAGTATGTGGAGTTTGGGGGTGCGGGGAGTGTGTTCATGTACGTTGGGCATGTGGAGAGGTGTACAGGGATGTTGGGAGTGTGGGGGGTGTACACAAGTAAATTGGGTGTGTGTAGGGTATATGTATACACGGTTGTGGGTGCGGGGGTAGTGTACATAGGTGTTGGGCAAGTATATGTACGTTTTGGATGTGGGAGTTGGTGTACATGTATGTTGTGGGTATGGGGGTTGGTGGGTACACCGTCGTTGGGGGGTGTGGTGTTTGTGTACACGGGTGTTGGGCAAGTATATACGTTTTGGATGTGGGAGTTGGTGTACATGTATGTTGTGGGTGTGAGGAGTGGTGGGTACACTGTCGGGATGTGGGGGGTTGTGTTCATGAGCCGTTGTCATACCCACACTCCTGTTCGGCTCCGAATCATGGGTCCTCTACTGGCATCACCTACGGCTCCTAGAACGCTTCCACCAGCGTTATCTCCGCTCCATCCTGAACATTCATTGGAGAGCTTTCATCCCTAACGTCGAAGTACTCGAGATGGCAGAGGTCAACAGCATCGACTCCACGCTGCTGAAGATCCAGCTGCGCTGGGTGGTTCATGTCTCCAGAATGGAGGACCATCGCCTTCCCAAGATCGTGTTATATGGCGAGCTCTCCACTGGCCACCGTGACAGAGGTGCACCAAAGAAAAGGTACAAGGACTGCCTAAAGAAATCTCTTGGTGCCTGCCACATTGACCACCGCCAGTGGGCTGATATCGCCTCAAACCGTGCATCTTGGTGCCACACAGTTTGGCGGGCAGCAACCTCCTTTGAAGAAGACCGCAGAGCCCACCTCACTGACAAAAGGCAAAGGAGGAAAAACCCAACACCCAACCCCAACCAACCAATTTTCCCCTGCAACCGCTGCAACCGTGTCTGCCTGTCCCGCATCGGACTTGTCAGCCACAAACGAGCCTGCAGCTGACGTGGACTTTTACCCCCTCCATAAATCTTCGTCCGCGAAGCCAAGCCAAAGAGAGACACATGGAGGTTGGCAGTGGGGGGGGGGGGGGGGTGTAAGTGGATGTGAGTTATGTACAAGTATATTGGTGTGTACAAGGATTTTGGGGGATGTACATGGATGCTGGGGGTGTGAGGGATGTACATGTACGTTGGGAGAGTGGGGGGGTGTTCATGGACATTGGGGTGATAGGTGTGTTCATGGATGTGTGGGTTGTGTACAAGTGCATTGGGAGTGTGGGGGTTGTGTACTTGGACGTTGGGTGTGTGGGTGGTGTATACAAGGATGTTGAGCGCTGTGTACATGGACATTGCAGGTGTGGGAGTGTGTGTACAAGTACGTTGGGCATGTGGGGAGGTGTACATCAACATTTGGTGTGTGTGTGGGGGGGTTTGTACATGGTCCTTGGGGGTGTGGGGAGGTTATATGTATATTGTGCATGTGGGGGTTTGTGTACACGACGTTGTGTGAGGGGCGGTGTGTACACGTACATTGTGGGTGTGAGTGGCGGTGTGGATACGTACGTTATGGGAGTTGTATACATGGAGGTTGGGAGAGTGGGGGGTGTACGTAGATGTTAGGGGTATTGGGTGTGTTCATGGATGTGTGGGTTGTGTACAAGTACATTGGGGTGTGGGTTTTATGTGTACGTGGACATTGGGGTTGTGGGGGGTGTGTATGCGGATGTTGGAGTTGTGGAGGGTGGGATAGTGGGTGGGAGTGTACACATATGTTGGGGTGTGTGGGGTGCATACATGTGTTGATACTGAGCAGGAAGTCGGAGGCGCATCCGCTGGTGGTGATAGGCGTCCCTCCTTGTCTGCGAGCGGAGACCTAGTGTGTCTGCATGTGGAGAGGCAGGGTTGGTGATGGGAGAACAGACGGGGTTTGTTCTCAGACTGGCCCTGCTAGATCACTGTTCGGTCTGCTGCATGTCCACAGCATATGCGGGATGTTTCTGGGCTTGTGTCTGCGTGGGCTGAGAGGGTGGCGGTGGAGAAGAGGGGAATGGGGAGAGGGGGAAGAGTACATGGCCGAGATGGGGGGTGGGGGAAGAGTACATGGCCGAGGTGGGGGGTGGGGGTCAGAATTGGAGGGGGTTGGGGTCAGAGTGGGTGAGGGTGGGGGGGAGAGGGGGTGGAGGGCAGAGTCAGAATGGGGTGTCGTGGCTACGTGATAAGGTCCTAGAGATGGATAGGATGGCTAATGAGCCTCTCCCTCCCCAACGCCCCCTCCCCCATACTGGTCCCTCCTTTTCTGCTCTCCCCTTCATTTTCTGCCACTCTCCCGCCCCCCACCACTCTCCCGCCGCCCCCCACCACGCTCCCGCCGCCCCCCACCACGCTCCCGCCGCCCCCCACCACGCTCCCGCCGCCCCCCACCACGCTCCCGCCGCCCCCCACCACGCTCCCGCCGCCCCCCCACCACGCTCCCCGCCGCCCCCCACCACGCTCCCGCCGCCCCCCACCACGCTCCCGCCGCCCCCCACCACGCTCCCGCCGCCCCCCACCACGCTCCCGCCGCCCCCCACCACGCTCCCGCCGCCCCCCACCACGCTCCCGCCGCCCCCCACCACGCTCCCGCCGCCCCCCCCACCACGCTCCCGCCGCCCCCCACCACGCTCCCGCCGCCCCCCACCACGCTCCCGCCGCCCCCCACCACGCTCCCGCCGCCCCCCACCACGCTCCCGCCGCCCCCCACCACGCTCCCGCCGCCCCCCACCCACGCTCCCGCCGCCCCCCACCACGCTCCCGCCGCCCCCCACCACGCTCCCGCCGCCCCCCACCACGCTCCCGCCGCCCCCCACCACGCTCCCGCCGCCCCCCACCACGCTCCCGCCGCCCCCCACCACGCTCCCGCCGCCCCCCACCACGCTCCCGCCGCCCCCCACCACGCTCCCGCCGCCCCCCACCACGCTCCCGCCGCCCCCCACCACGCTCCCGCCGCCCCCCACCACGCTCCCGCCGCCCCCCACCACGCTCCCGCCGCCCCCCACCACGCTCCCGCCGCCCCCCACCACGCTCCCGCCGCCCCCCACCACGCTCCCGCCGCCCCCCACCACGCTCCCGCCGTCCCCCCACCACGCTCCCGCCGTCCCCCCACCACGCTCCCGCCGTCCCCCCACCACGCTCCCGCCGTCCCCCCACCACGCTCCCGCCGTCCCCCCACCACGCTCCCGCCGTCCCCCCACCACGCTCCCGCCGTCCCCCCACCACGCTCCCGCCGTCCCCCCACCACGCTCCCGCCGCCCCGCTCCACCTCCCACCTCCCCCTCTCTCCCCCCTGTGCCCCCCTCCTGCCGCCCCACTCCACCTCCCACCTCCCCCTCTCTCCCCCCTGTGCCCCCCTCCTGCCATGTCCCCGCGTACCCCCTCCACTCCCCTCCCCACCCCTCTTCCCCCACACCCCTTCCACTCCCCTCCCCTCATCATCCTCCACCCCCTCCCCTCTCGCCCTATCCTCTCCCTTCTTCCATCCCCAGATTGCCAAAGCTGAGAAGCTGAAGCCCTTGGAGGTGGAGCTGCGCCGGTTGGAGGATCTCTCCGAATCAATCGTCAATGACTTTGCCTACATGAAACAGCGTGAGGAGGAGATGAGGGACACGAATGGTAAGCAGCCCAGGCCATGGTCCCCACATGTGTCTCCTTGTGCTGACCCAAGCCCTATTGGTTTTTCTCGTTTTGTGGTTGTCCAATGCCAGCAGAGACCCAAGGAACACTACAGCACATAAAGAGGCCATTCAGCCCCTCTGGTCATTGCCAGAATCTTCTGCCCTATCCCATTGACGGACACCTGGACCACACCCCTCCTAACTCTTGAATGTCAAAATAAGCTGGTATTCCTCACTTCAGCTGGCATCTCGTTTCACACTCCCAGCACTCTGAGCAAAGGAGTCTGAACCTGTTTAAACCATTCCCTGTAACTCGGGTCCTCCAGACCCAGCAAATCTCTGCCCTCTTTCAATCTTACTGATCTCTTTCATGGAAGGAGGTGTCCAGAAAATGTACCCAGTGTTTGCACACAATTGCTGATGTTGGAGAGGGTTTAGAGAAGGTTTACCAGGATGAATCAGGAAATGAAAGGGTTATGGCTCATGACCTGTACTCGTTAGGATTTAGGAGATTTTGGGGGGGATCTCATTGAAACATTGTGAAGGTTGAAAGGCGTGGACAGGGTAGATGTGGAAAGGTTGTTCTCCAAGGTGGGAGAGTCCAGAGCACAACTTCAAGATTGAAGGGTGAGAATAGAGATGTGGAGGGATTTCTTCAGCCAGATGGTGGAAAATCTGTGAAATTTGTAACCACAGGCAGCTGCGGAGACTGGGTCATTGAGTGTATTTAGGTTAGAGATAGACAGGTGTGTAGTGAAGTATTCTACACTGCACTACTATAGAAATCGATGTGCACATTGTTGAGTTGATGTATATGCAAGGAAGTCGATCTACACGCTGTGGAGTCTAGTTGAAGAATGACACCTCCATTCTTGCAGCCTGTGTTTTTATACGTTACTGCTTCTGTTACATGGACAAGAAGTAACATCATCAGTGACATCATCAGCCCAGATAAAAACCTGTGTTGGGTGCAGGTCAATTTCCCACCTTTTCCATAGCACGTCCGCCATTTCGGGAGCTAGTTCATTTGCTGGTATGTGGGTCACCACACATTCTTGATTAGTCAGGGCGTCAAAGGTTTTGGGGAGAAGGCCATGCAGTGGGGCTGAGTGGGGAAATGGATCAGCTTATGATTGAATGGTGGGGCAGTCTCGATGGGCTGAATGGCCTATTTCTGCTCCAATGTCATGGTCAGTACGAAATCATGAGTGGAACAAATTGGGTGAATGCAGGGAGTCTTGCCCAAAGTCAGGGCCACACACAGGCAGGTGGGACATATTGGTTGGCATAGATCAGTTGGGCTGAAGGGCCCGTTACTACGCTGGGTGACTGTGACTCCACTTCAAAGGCAGTGACTTGGTCCACAGTCCCTCAAAGTTGCTCCACAAATTAATAAAAGGCATATGATACATATGCATTCATCAGGGATTGAGTCCAGGTGCTGTGAGGTCATGTAACGTCTCTATTAAACTAGAGTTAGACCACACTTTGACTATGGGGTTCATTTCTGGTCAACTCATTACAGGAAGGATGTGGAAGCAATGGAGAGGGAGCAGAGCAGATTCACCAGGATTTACATAGATTGGAGAACGTGTCTTATGAGCCAAGTTTGCAGAGCTGGGGCTTTTCGCTGGATTGATGAAGGATGAGAGGCAGAGATAGAGTGGATAGCCTGGGCCATTTTCCTGGTGGGGGGTGGCAACAGGAGCAGATACTTGAGGACCAGTTAGCGTAGCAGTTAGCCCAAAGCTATTAAAGTGACAGTGGGTTGAATCCTGGAGTTTGGACATTCTCCCCATGTCTGCGAGGGTTTATTACCAGGAGAAAGGACCTGCTCCAATTTCCTCCAAAACATGCAGGGGTTTAAGGATAATTGGGTGGCACGGACTCATGGACCAAAAGGGCCTGTTACCGGCATACGTCTAAAAAGTTTTTAAGGGTTTGTTTATAGTTAGTGGGGGAAAGTTGAAAAGAGATGGAATGGAATGCATTGGAGGGGCTAGTGGTGGTGGATGCTGGAACAATAGGGGCATCCAGAAGACTCCTAGACAGGCACATGAATACCAGAGAAATGGAGGGTTACAGGTGTGGAAGAAAGAAGGTTCAGATTGTTGTGGAGTAGGTTTGCATAGGTTGGCATAACAGATTCTATGAGATGGTGTGTATGCTCAGCAATGAACTGAGGAGGAGGGGCGTGCGAGGCAGTAAGGCTGGCCTCGCCAATGGCCTGGTCAGCTCCAGGTTCTCCTGTCCATTTGTTCAGGGGTCCAAGAGGGGGGTGGGGGAGACGGCCATTGAGCCTCTGCCGCAGATTGACCATTTCTTCTCTTTCTGCAGAGTCAACGAGCGCCCGGGTCCTGTATTTCAGCATCTTCTCCATGTGCTGCCTTGTTGGCCTGGCCACCTGGCAAGTCTTCTACCTCCGTAGATTCTTCAAGGCCAAGAAACTCATCGAATAATGGTGATCAGAGAAAGTGTGTTTCTGTGTGTGTGTGAGCGTGCGTGTGTGCCAGGCCTCGTGTGTCTGAGTTTGGAGGGGCTGGGGGGAATGGGGTCAGCGATAATTTACCACTGTTTCTTTGTATTAAATGCAGTGCTTCGAGTATTTGAAAAAGGGGTCACGTTTTAATTAACAGCCTGGTTCATTAATGATCAGAGTTGAAGACCACTGGGTCCTGTGAAAGGCTTGCTCCATTGGGAGTACTTCGCCTTGGGTTTGGGTCTTCCTGGTTGGGGGGTGGGTGGGGGGAGAATAAGCAAAGGAGTTCTTTCAGTTCGAGCCAAGATTCGCCAGAGCTCAGTTCCGTGCATCGACAGCTTCGTGGCAGAGTCCGAAATGGCTGGGGAAACACTGTAGGGAAGTCAGCAACTGTGGGTAGAGAGGCTGTCCACAGTTCCCGGTCTGCAGTCTAGGCGTTTCTTTCACTTTCTGCACATGAGTTTTGCAACATTCTGGCACAGGACAATCCCTTTGGCCCACGATGTCATGCTGATGTATGGAAACCTACTCCACAACAATCCAATCTTTCCCTCCCTTACACACATATTCTTCATGTATCCATTTAGATTTTAGACATACAGCACAGTAACAGGCCCTTCTGGCCCACGAGCCCGTGCCAATAAACTTACAACCCTGGTACATTTTGAAGAGCCCCCGGGGAAAGCCCATTCAGACACAGAGAGAACGTACAAACTCCTTGCAGACAGTGCGGGATTCGAATCCCAATCCCTGACACAGGGAGAACGTTCAAACTCCTTACAGACAGCATGCGATTCGAACCCCAGTCCCGATTGCTGACACAGGGAGAATGGACAGACTCCTTAGAGACAGTGCAAAATTTGAACCCAAGTCCCAATTACTGGTGCTGTAATAGCGTTGCGATAACCGCTACGCCAATCATGCTCCCCAAGTGCCTGTTTAGGAGTCTTTTAAATACCCCTATTGTTCCAGCCTCTATCCCCAGCAAGGCATACCAGACACCCACAACTCTCTATGTAAAAAAACAATCTACCCCTGACATCTCCCCTAAACTTTCCTCCGCCTCACCTTAAACAGGTGTCCTCTGGTGTTCATTACTCCCACCTCAGGAAAAAGCTTCTGGCTGGCCATCCTCTCATAATCTTATAAACCTCTATTAAATCATCTCTCATCCTTCTATGCTCCAAAGAGAAAAGCCCCAGCTTTGCTAACCTTTCTTCAATCCAGGCAACATCCTGCTCTGCTCCCTCTCCATAGCTTCCACATTCTTCCTGCAATGAAGCAACTGGTGCTGAACACAATACTCTCAGTAAAAGCACAATGCTGGAAAAACTCAGCAGGACAAACAGCTGGCTGACTGGCTGGGTTTCTCCAGCATTCTGTTTTTCCTTCAATCACAGCGTCTGCAGATTTTCGTGTTTCACTCTGCAAGTGTGGTCTAACCAGTTTCATATCGCTGCAACGTGACCTCACAGCTTTTGAATTCGATCCCTCCATTAATGAAGGACCCCACACCGTACACCTTAACAACCTGTGCAGAAATCTTAAGGGATTTGTGGACTTTTGTGATTCAACTTCTAAAGCAAAACATCTATGGGGCTTGGGGTGGTGGGGGCAGGGGGAAGCAACATCTCAAATTCACCTTTCGGTGGGCAAGAGAAAATGTGCTTCAGCCTTTTGAAGCAGGCAAATATTGTGGGTAACAGAGTGAATGCAAGCAGGCATTTCCACTGATGGGCAGGTGAAACAAGATCTCAAGGGCCCAAGAGTTTGGGGAGAAAGGTGAGATGTTTAAAGGGACGTTTGGGGGGAGGGAGAATCCTTTGCGTAGGGAGTGGTGAGTGTGGAACGAGCTGCCTGCCAAAGTGGTGGAAAATGTGGGGCTCAATTCTGACAGGTCCACAGATGAGGGATATGGTCTGGATCCTGATCAATGGGACGAGGCAAAGTAATAGTTCAGCACAGGTGAGATGGGCCGAAGGGCCTGTTTCTGTGCTACTATATTTTATGGTTTCTAAAAATAACAAGGCAAGAATCATTTCTTTTCCCACCAGAATTGGTCATTGCGAGTCACTGTGCCTTTGATCTGTTTAGAGTTGAGGATTTCTAATGCTCTGTGGATGAGTTGTGAGTTGTTCTTTCTCAGATCCCTGGCCAAGGAGCCAATGTGGCGTCGCTGGGCACAGGATTGGCCAACATCCCACGGACCTGTGCTGTAATGTTGTGTTCCATTATGGTTGTGACACTACTGACAGAACACAGCACCTGGCCCTTCAATCGTTGAGTCCCTACCTCCAAACAAGCTGATCCTATCCCATCAAAAGCAATACTACTGTCTGACTTTTAACGACAAGGTAGTGAACCTCAAGTCCCAGGGGCATGTCACTCCTCTCATCCCCACCTCCAGTGGAGAGGTTGAGCTGGAAGATTTTTTTGGAGGGGGATTATTTTCCTCCAAATTGTTTACCTTGCTAATAGTTGGGGAAGCTATTGCAGTGCCAATGACCAGGATTCAAATCTGACACTGTCTGTAAGGAGTTTGTCCATTCTCCCTGCATCTGTGTGGGTTTCCTCCCACCTTCCAAAGCTTTCGGGGACTTATGGGTGATTGGGTGTGGTTGGGCAGCACGGGCTAGTGGGTCAGAAGGGCCTGTTACTGTGCTGTATGTCAAAATTTAAATATTTGAAACAATTAAACATTTCTTCCCCACCCCCCCCGATCCAGCCCAGAGGGCCAACCTGAGCGCAATCCGAGGGGGGGGGTTTGTTGTCTTTTGAGCTGGTGGACGAGGGAAGTGAACTTTTGATTTGCCTGTTAGATTGACCATCCATGGCGTTGGGAGGGTGCTGTTGTGTGAGCAGGGTCAGCGGACTGGGAAGGCTTGGTCTGTGTGTCGCGCTTCGTTTTTCAGGGGACTGGGTTCTGTGCCAAGATTGTAAGAATAAAATTCACTTTTCTTCAGATGTGACGTTGGGAATTATTTTGTGGTTAGTGACTTGGGTTCGAATCCACCACGGACTGTCAGCATTTTATACATTCTCCCCATGAACCGTGTGTTTTCCACAAGTGTTCTGGTTTCCTCCCAAGTTTTATAGACCATAAGATATAGGAGCAGAAGTAGGCCATTTGACCCATAAAGTCTTCCCCACCATTTCATCATGAGCTGATCCACTCAGGCTCCTTGGTTGACCTTCTCCCCATAATCTTTGGTACCTTGAATATTCAGATTCCTATCAATCTCTGCCTTAAATACACCCAATAGCTGCTCATGGTAGCAAATTCCAGAGGTTCCCCACTCTGGCTAAAATTCCTCTGCATTTCTGCTTTAAATGGGTGCCCTTCAATCCTGAAGTTGTGCCCTCTTGTCCTCGACTCTCCCACTTTGGGGAAACAACGTTGTCACAGGTTTCAACATTCAAAATACTTCCAGGGGATCCCCCCTCCCCACTCATTCTCCTAAATTCCAACGAGTTCAGGCCAAGAGCTGTTGAACGTTCCTCATATGACGACCCTTTCATTCCAAGAATCATTCATGTAAATCTCTGAATCCTCCCCAATGCCAGCACACCCTTTTTTAGATAAGGAGCCCAAAACTGAACCCTGTAAGTGAGGCACTGCAGGGAACTTTGTGGGTTAATTGGGTGGCACAGGTTTCAGGGGACGGGAGGGCTTTCTACTGTGCTCTATCGTTAAAATTTTAAAAGAACCTGGGTGTTTTGGTGGGCTGAGGAAGACAATGTAAAGAATAAGTCCACGCTGTTTCTGGAAGCTATCCCGGCCATCGTCACCTGCAGAATCCCACTGTTGGGGCACAGGATTAGATCGAGGAAGGCCTTGGAGTTGAAACAATGTCTGCAGGCGTTGGGGTCGAGTGCAATACTGGAGATGATGGAGAAGCTCAGCAGGTCACGCAGCGTCTATAGGTAGTAAAGGGTCACCATTTGCAGGATTTTTACACGAATGTGACAGAAGGGAGGTAGAGGAGAGGGTAGTGTTAAGGAAACAGGCTGCAGAAGGACGGACACAGATAAGGAGACTGGACAGAGAAGTGGCATGAAATATTATGTTGGAAAGTACAGTCATGTACTTTGGTAGAAAGTATAAATGGGCAGGCTATTTTCTAAATGGGGATAAAATTGAAAATTCCCAGATGCAAAGGGACCTGGGAGTCCTTATGCAGGATAGCCTGAAGGTCAACTTGCAGGTTGAGTCGGTGGTGAAGAAGGCAAATAAATATGTTGACATTCATTTCAAGAGAAATGGAATATAAGAGTGGGGATGTGATGTTCATCATTGTGAGCAGTTTTGGGCTCCTTGTTTAAGAAAGGACACACTGATGTTGTTGAGGCTTAGGATGATTCTGGGAATGAAAGGGTTATATGAGGAATGTTTGACAGCTCTTGTCCTGTACTTGTTGGGATTTAGGAGAATGGGGGGGATGGGTGGGGGGGAATCTCATTGAAACATTTTGACTGTTAAAAGGCGTTGGCAGAGTAGATGCAGAAAGGTTGTTCCCCACAGTGTCCAGGACAAGAGGGCACAACTTCAGGATTGAAGGGTGTTTGCTTAGAACAAAGATGAGGAGAAATTTTGTCACCTAGAGGGTGGTGAATCTGGAATTTGTTGTGACAGGTGGTTGTGGAGGCCAGGCCATTGGGTGTATTTAAGGCAGAGGTTGACAGGTTCTTGATTAGACAGGGAATCAGTTACAGAGAGAAGGCTGTGCAGTGTGTCTGGGTGTGGAAATGGATCAGCTTATGATTGAATCGTGGGTCAGACTTGATGGGCTGAATGGCCTATTTCTGCTCCCATGTCTTGTGGTCTTAGCTGAGGACCTCAATGAGCATTTTTGGGAGGGAGCTTTTCATTCCAGTCATTTTCTTTTGAACATTGCCGCATGGTACACGACACAGCCTGTCATGCGTCAAATGGATGCCACAACCGAGTTACAGTGTGGAAACAGGCCTTTTGGCTCATCTTGCCCATGCCGACCAAAGTGCCCCACCTACGTTGGTCCTTCCAGCCTGTGTTCGGCCCCTATCCTTCTGAACCCATTCCATCCACAGATCCGCCCGAATATCCACAAGATCTGGGGCAGACAGCAAGCTGTTAAGTTTGTGTTGTTCAAGTGCACCACCATCGCTCGTTAAACGTTGCTTGCTGAGGCTGGTTGGAATGGTGGAACAGGAACGGGCTCAAGGGCCTGAATACCCTTGTTCTATTCTAATGGTTGGATCTGCATGGCTATTTATAATCAGGATGCGGTTGAGTCCTTGTGCACGTTGTCGGTAGACACCAATGCTGTCATACAAAGATGGCCAGTTCTGCAGCTCAATGGGTTAACACTGCGTGGAGTTCAGGACAACCCTGCCACTCTGTCCCAAGCCCTCGATCACATTGTCTGCAATCCTCTTGTTTGCCATGGCCTCTGGTATGGGGTGGAGGGGAGAACCTTCTGTTGGGCAAGTGGCCACATGTGCTTCAGACTCTGCTGTGTGGGATTGACTCTGTCGGTTTGGGTTACTTTGCCTTCATTGTGACAATGAACAGTGTGGATGGGAACAGAGGGAAGATCTCCTACACGGGGTTGGGAGGGGGTGACCTCATCTCCCATTAGAGGGAGAGTACAAGTCCTTCTGGCCCAAACGTTTCGTGTGACCGATTAACCAGCTGACACCTCCCTTCCCCACCCCCCGCCCATATCTTTGGAACACAGGTAGAAACCCAGGCAGGTGTAGGGTTAGTGTTCACACTCCAAGTGGACTGGGCCAATACAGCTTTGGGGGTCAGTGGCAAAGCAGGAATGGGAGGGGGAGACATCTCCCAGGTTGAATCTGAGTGAGATTTCGGGTGCAGCCAAGGATGAGTGCCCAGGACCAGCAGAGAGAGGGGGAGGGGGGAATGAAAACCTGGAGGGAGCCACGTCCAGCACTCCCCCGCGTAAATGATTGCTCCAGTGCAGAGAATAACCTGGACTCCGAGACTCGTGTGAATGGTCGATGTATCTCCCTATACCCCATACACAGGCTGGATCTCAGCACAGCATGCAGAAACAAGCCTCATCCCACACACCACCAAATTTCACCACCCCATCCACCCACCCACCAGAATTCCCACATTCCATCCAGAGGTTCTCCTCACTGGAAATATGCTGTGAATTACTTTCTTTGCCCATCCCCTCCCCTCCCGCAATTCCGTCCTCCCTCTCGGTGCATGCCAGTTGATCGGAACTCTGGATAAGTGGCAGCTGCCTTGCTGTGTCTTCATTGTTCCTCCCCACATTCCTTGGCCAGTGGTATGTTGCTAATCACCAAGGACAAATGCTCATCGACGTACACGATTGGAATCCAATCAATCTTCACCGCCTTGCAGCAGTGCCTCTGCAACCCAAACGGAGAATCAGCAATCAGAATGTACCCCACCTTGACATTGTCACTGACAGGTGCACTGAAATCCTTGCAGGGTCAGTATGTAAAATTCACCAGTGGTGCTGCAGGGAGGAAGATTCTAAGCACTGAAGACTTCTCATTGTGTCGGGGTTTGCATCTGGAACATCTGTTTTGATGAAGTGGAACAGATTTTGACATCTGTACAAAATGAAGGGAGGAAAGTTTTTCTTTCGAGAGATTGTGGTGCATGGAATGCATTGCCAGGGATGGTGGTGGACGCTGGAACATTAGGGGCGTTTAATTTAACTTTAAATTTAGATTTACATCATGGAAACGTCATTTCAGCCCACGAGTCCGTGCCCCCCAATTTACACCCCATTAACCTCCAATCCCCTGGTACGTTTTGAAGGGTGGGAGGAAACTGGAGCCCCCAAGGAAAACCCACACTGACAGACGAGGAAAACGTACAAACTACTTAAAGACAGCATGGGATTCGAACCCTGGTCCTAATCCCTGGTGCTGTAACAACGTGGTGCTAACTGCTGCGCCAACCGTACCACCCCAGAGACTCTCAGCCCTCTACTTTTTCTCCATCCATGGGCCTGTTTACAAGGTGGGGAGGGAGGTTAGTTGGGAACATAGAGGGCTGATAGGCCTGTAGTGTTCTAAGTACAGCACAGGCCCTTTGGTCCACGATGACCTATATATACACCTACCAAAAAAATGAAACCCTCCCTCATACTCCTCATTTTCTTTCATCCATGTGCCTGTCTAAAGCCCATTTTCCACTGGGACCTTATCTCAGGGATTAACGGGGAATTAACCAGGACAGGGTCCAGTGGGAAAGGAAAATGGTCAGCAAATCATTCCGGGGATTGACAGCCTCCACCCCATCTCATATCCCTGGCACCAGCTGATGCCAGCATCCCATTAAACAGTGGAAAAAGGACAACTTCCATCCATTCCATTCGAAGGTCAACTCTGATACCTGGGAATGTGTGTTCAATGGAAAAGCAGTCAGGCTCCCAGTTCAATGTGGCCCAGTGGATACTGCACAGATAATTAACTGGGATGCAGTGGAAAAAGGGCTTAAGAGTCTCTTAAATGCCCCAATTGTTTCAGCCTCCACCCCATCCTCTGGCAATGCATTCCAGGCCAACACCACTCTCTGTAAAAAAAAAATGTACCCCTGATGTTTCCCCTAAACTTCTCTCCCTTTGTACAAGATGACCTCTGGTGTTGGCTACTCTCACCCTGAGGAAAGAAAAGGTGCTGGCTCTCCACCTTATCTCTGCCTCATCTTGTAAGACACCTTTCATCTTTCACTCCAAAGAGAAAAGTCCCAGTTCTGGTCACCTTGCCTCAAGACTTATTTTCTAAAATCCCTGTACAATAGAAGTCATAAAATCCAGATTGCTAGGGGATTGGGTCGGTTTGGATTTTCCAGATTCTCAGGCATTACTTTTAAATTTTAAATTTAAGTGGGAATAAATTTTAAGAACAGAATTCTGCAGACACCGTAGTTGAAGGAAAAACACAAGATGCTGGAGAAGCCCAGCAGGTCAAACCGTGTTTTTTCTGTAGGAATATGTCTGTCATCTGTAATAAGGCAGAGGTACAGAACCGACGTTTTGGGCTTGAGCCCTTCATCAAAGTTCGACAAGATGCTGGCAGGCAACCAAACCGGGGTGGGGGGGGGGGGGGGCGGGATGGGATGGGATGGGATTGGTAAAGACAGGAGATGATAGGTAGAGAAAGGAGGGGGGGACAGCAGTGATGAGGGGGAGGAGAGCAGTGATGAGGGGGAGGAGGGATGGCTGGGTATTTGGAAGAACTGGAAATACAGGAAGGGGGAGGGGAAAGAAAAGGTGAGAAGGTTTAGTGGAAAGCAGTAGTCGATGTTCAATGTCATCTGACTGGTGAGAGACCAGATGGAAAATAAGTTGTTCCTCCAATTTGCGGGTGGTCTGGTTGGGACAGTACCTTACATGGATAAACATGTAATTGTGGAAATTGAAATGGTTGGCTATTGGGAGGTCACTGTTGTAAATGGAGAAGAGGTGCTCAGCGAAGTGTCATGTCAGTCTGCAAACAGTCTCTGATGTAGAGAATATCACAAACGGAGTACTGGATGCAGTAAATGAGTCCTTTGGATGTACAAGTGAAGTGTTGCTTCATTTGAAAGGTCTGTTTGGGGCCCAAGACCACGGTGAGGGAGGAGGTGTGGACGTGTTCCACCTCCTGCAGGCATAGGAGAAGGTGCTGGGATGCAATGAGTGAGGAGGGATGAGTGCGAATGGCTGAGAGGGGAGGAGGAGGGAAAATGTGACTGGTGATGGGATCCTGCAATAAGTGCCGAACATTTTGGTGGATAATGTGTTAGATGCAGAGGCTGGTGGGGTGGTAGGTGAGGATGAAGGGGATTCAATGCTTGTTACTTCTGAGAGAAGAAGGAGCCAGGACATATGAGTGGGAAATGGAGGCGATGTGGGTGAGGGCCAAGTTAATGGTGGTGAAGGGGAAGCCATATTTGTGGAAGATCTCATCTCGGTAACAGAGTGGTGGAGTCAGAGAAATTGAGAAGAGGATGGAATCCTTGCAGGGGCATGGTGTGAGGAAGTGCAGACCAGGTAGTTGTGGGAGTTGGACGGTTTTTTGGTATATATTGGTGAAAAGCTTGATGCGTGAGATTGAGACATGGATCCAAGAAGGAGAGAGTATTATTGGAGATGGACCAGGTGAATTTGAGATCAGGGTGGAAGTTGACTGCGAAATGGATGAAGTTGACAAATGTGGGGCTTGCCTGAGTTGGCTTGCAGCATGGATTGTTCCACAAAGCCCACAAACAGGCAGGCGTAGCTGGGACCCATGCGGATACCCAGGGCTACTTTAATTTTGTAGGAAGTGGGATGAGTTAAAGGAGAATATATTTAGAGTGAGGACAAGTTCTGCCAGGCAGAGGATGGTAGTGGTAGAGGGTGACTGGTCTGGTCTCTAGTCCAGGAAGAAGCGAAGTACTTTCAAACATTCTGTATGGGGGATGGAGGTATAAAGGGATTGGGCATCCATTGTAATGAAGAGGCAGCCTGGTTCTTGGAATCTGAAATCATTGAGGAGATGGAGGATATGTAGGTGGGGAGAAAAGATAGAGTCAAAGTAAGATTAAACTAGTTTAGTGGGGAGCCAGCAGAAACATGGGTCTGCCCGGATGGTTGGGTGTGTGTATCTGGGGTAGAGGGTAGAAACCGGCAGTGTGGGAGAATGTGGTTGGGGGCTGTGGAAAGGAGATGACTGAAGATGATGAGGTTGGAAATGGTGTTGGAGATGGTAGGTTGATGTGCACTGGTGGAATCTTGTAGGAGGGAACGATAGGAGGAGGTGTATGAGAGCTGTCGACAGTCCTCAGTAAGGTAGAGGTCAATGCACCAAACCACACCCGCACCACCCTTGACTGAAGGCTTGATAAGGTTGGGATTGTTGTGGAGAGTGTAGAGCGTAGAGCATTCAGAGGTGTAATATTCGAATACGAGAGGATGTTGGAAAAAATTGAGACAGTTGATGTATCAGCGGGAGGTGGAAATAGAGGTCCAGAATGGTCAGGTGGCCAGGGTGAAGAAGGAGGTGTCCAGGAAGAGGAAGAAGGCTTGAAGCAGGAGAGAGGGTCTTGGGCAGGGGAGTGGAAGTGTGCCTGGAGGCGACGGCATGCAAGGAGCTCATTGGGGTGAGGGCGAAGGAACGAAAGTGAGGCCTCTAACAAGGATCGAGTACTCCATCTCAGAGAAGGGAAGGTCAGAGTGAATAGTAAAAACCAATCAGGGTTGTGGAGAGTGTAAGGGGGAGGGGGAAGAGAGTTGGGGAGATCCAAGGGTGGAGGTGGAAGGTGGGGGAGGGTTATGGGTGGAGGAGGGGGATTGATGGGGAGAGGGGTTTGGGTAGGTCCTGGGGCAGGGAAGGAGGGGAGTGGGGGAGGTCGGGGGGGAGAGGTGAGGGTAGTGGAGTAGCCAGAAAGGGAGGGTGAATAGGGGAAGTGGAGGGTAGGTGGGTAGCCAGAGAGGAAGAGATGAGGTCTGGGGTTGGGAGGAGGGGAGATGGGGCTGGAGTGGGAGGGGTGTAGAAGGATGGGGAAGGAGTGGTGAGGTGGGCGTGAGTGGGATCCAGTGGTTAGATCAGGACTCTGGTGACAGTCTGTATCAGAAGCCACGTGGTGCGAGTCAGCGAGGGAGGCTCCAGCATCATCATCTGCAGGCCCAGCGCTGGAGTCGGCAGTTAAGGCACTAGGAGCTCCGGTGAGTAGAGGGTCGGGGCCCGTGTGGGAGTGGGTGGCCATGGCGTCAGGAACTCTGGGGTCCGCAGCCATGGCATTGGGGGCTCCGTGGGGTCCACAGTCGGAGCCCAGGTGGGAGTGGGCAGACTCCCACAGGAGTTGGGAATCCGCGGGGTCTGTGGTCAGGGTCAGTGTACCAACTATGGGAGTGGGCGGCTGTGGCATCAGGAACTTCGTGGGGTCAGGGTCAGGGGCTCTGTCATGTGGGTGACCAAAGTTTGGGCTTAGGAATAAATTTTACATTTTTTAATTTAAATTTGAAATTTAATTCAGATGTACAGCATGGCAACAGGCCCTTCCAGCCCATGAGCCTGTGCTGCCCAATTACACCCAATTAATCAACATCCCCTGGTGGGAAGAAACCAGAACTGGGGAAACCCCACACAGACTCTGGGAGAACGTACAAACTCCTTACAGACAGCATGGGATTCGAACCCCAGTTCCGATCACTGACACTGTAATGGCATTGGGCTGACCTCTACGCCAACCGCCACGAGGAGGTAAATTTTGATAGTTTATTCACAAGTAAATACAACAAGCAGTTTTAAGGAAATATAAAGTCAACCAGCGTGGTGACTTGTTGCAGCCCTACATCTGTCGGCAAGTGCAACGACAATGGGCGCCTCCTGTTGGAGTTCTGCGCAGAACAGCGGCTTGTCATTACAAACACCCTTTTTCAGCAGAGGGACAGCCTCAAGACTACCTGGATGCATCCCCGATCCAAACACTGGCACCTCCTGGACTACGTCCTGGAGCAAGAAAGAGACAAACGAGATGTGCTCCACACCAGGGTCATGCCCAGCGCGGAATGCCACACTGACCACCGGCTGGTTCGCTGCAAGCTCAACCTTCACTTCAAGCCAAAGCCCAGGAACAGTAAAGCCCCCAAAAAGAGGTTCAATGTTGCCACCAATTGATCTACGATCCTGTTACATTTTGGAGGGTGGGAGGAAACCCACACAGGTCACAGGGAGAGCATGCAACTCCTTACAGAGAGTGCTAGATTTGAACCCCAGTTGTTGGAGCTGTACTTGTGCTCACTGCTACGTTAACTGTACTGCCCTAGAGTCATCTGCCATGGATATAAAATCTAAGCATTCACTTTCTTCATGCCTCTCATGATAGTAGAAGCCTCCATCAGGTCACCCCTCAGCCTTCTTCACCCCAGGGGATAAACGTCCAACCTGTCCCTCCAGGCCTGTCGACATCCTCCTCTGCACCCCTTCCAACTTGTTGGGCTACCACAATGGAGCCCCTATTCCTGAGGTCTCCATCTAGCTGTTTTGCAAGGTTCTGTCACCCCAGCCCATCGAAGTTGAACCTCCCACCTCCCTGTCTGTCCGCATCCCCGATTCCGGGAGTATTTGTCTGTTCCCATGGAGATGTCACCCATTCACCCGTGCTCCCTCTCCTTACCCCCCACCTCCATGTCAACCCCTTCTGCAGCCACGCCTCGAGCTCCCTTGCCAGAGGTCAGCACCTACCCTGTGCCCCTGCGTGCTCCGGGAGGTCAGGTTGCTGCGACAGTGAGCAGGAAGTGCGTGCCGCGGGTGCCGGCAGCTCGCGCAGTCCACATAGGTGATGTGCTCGGGGTACACGATCCAATGTTCCCAGCCCAAGTCTGCAGAGAGACGTAGGACAAGATGGTGAAATGTTACAACCCCATGTCTGTCTGGAGGAGATGCTGGTATGTGGGTTCCATAGTACAAACACAACAGAGCCTTTGGTTCATCTAGCCCGTGCCCAGCTAGTATTTGTCTGAGTCCCACTGACCTGCACCCAGACGATACCTCTGAATGTCCCTCCCATCCACTCACCTGTCCAAATTTCCCTTTATTGTCAAAATGGAGCCCACATTCTGCTGGCAGTTTGTTCCACAGCTTCACCTCTCACTGACTTAAACATCTCAACTTTCACCCTTAACCTGTCCTCTAGTTCTTGGCTCACACTTACTTGATCTAAACCCCTTGTAATTTCATCTGCCTCTGTCAAATCTCCCCTCATTCTTCTGTGCTCCAGGGATTAAAGCCCTAACTTCCAACTCAGAACATAGCACAGTACTGGCCCTTCGGCCTACAGAGTGGTTCCAACCCAGTAACCCACTCTAACAAGTGCTTGGAATTTCCCTAGTCCAAAACCCTCCGTTTTCTTAGTTCCATGTACCGATCTAATGGTCTCTTAAAAGACCCCATAGTCCCTTCCTCCACCACTGTTGCCAGCACCCACCGCTCTCTGTGTGAAGTGTGTACCTCTTACAACCCCCTGTACTTGCTCCCAATCACCTTAAAACTATGCCCCCTCATGTTGGCCTGGGAGAAAAGCCTCTGGCCATCCACATGATCAATGCCCCTCATCATCTCACCCACAAATTCCTGGTGTCAACATCCGAAGATCTGTCCTGGAGCGATCATGAATAAGACTCCCCAGCAGTCATACTTGGTGAGGAGTTTCAGTAGATTTGGTCTGTCACCAAAGACCCTTGCGAATTTCTACAGGTGGACCTTGGAGAGCCTTCTAACTGGTTGCATCACTGTCTGGTCTGCAGGAGCCAATGGACCAAAAAAGGCTACAGAGGGTTGTGAACTCGGCCTGTGTCATCACGGGCACCAGTCTTCACTCCATCGAGGATGTCGATGAGAAGCAGTGTCTCAAGAAAGCAGCCTTGATCCTCACCACTCAGGCTATGCCCTTTTCACTCTGCTATCATCAGGAAGGAGGTCCAGGAATCTGAAGACGCACACCCAGCGGTACAAAAACAGCTTCTTCCCCTCCGCCATCACATTTCTATATGGACAATGAACCACAGACACAACCTCACTTTCTCTCATTTTGTACTAATTTGTTTTTAAATGTAATTTTATAGCAAGATTTCCACTATGATTCTGCTGCAATCAGCAAAGTTTAAGACATTTTCATTCTGATACTCCATCGTTCCGAGGAGAAAAGACCAAGTTCACTCACCCTATTGTTATGCACGCTCTCCAATCCAGGCAGCATCCTTGTGAATCTCCTCAGCACCCTCTCGACAACATCCACATCCTTCCTGCAGTGAGTTGACCAGAACTGAACACAATATTCCAAGTGGGGTCTAACTAAGGTCTTATACAGCTGTAACATTACCTTGAACTAGACCCTTTCACTGTAACTTGGGGAAATCTCTGATTTCTGTGCACTCTATAAAACTTATTGATCTCTTTTCTGGAGCACAGTGACCAAAACTGAGCACAATCTTCTGCTTGCATGCATGATAATGTTCTGAGACCTGCCCTCATGATGTGCAGGTCCTCTCGAGAGGCCGCTTGTCAATCTAAGTGCGATGATGGTGAGTTTATGGTCACAGGCATTGAACATTTGCACCAAATATTTTATTTGCTGGAGTTAGGTGTACACAAGGACATCAGAAATAGGAGCAGGAGTCAGCCATCCGGCCCGTCGAGCCTGCTCCACCATTTAATGAGATCATGGCTGATCTGATGATCGGCTCATCTCCACCGACCTCCCTTTTTCCCCATATCCCGTAATTCCCCTAGTATGTAGAAATCTATTTGGACAAGGTTGGCCTTGTCTTAAATATATGTACTGTGGTAACCTCCACTGTTTCGATAGGCGGTGAATTTAACAGCTCCACCAGTCTCTACAAAAAGCAGTTCACCCTCATCTTCATCCTAAACCTACTACCCTGCATCTACGTCCCCTAGTTCTACTCTCGCCAAGTAATATTAGCGATCCTAGCGATGCCTTTCAGAATTTCATATAGGCATTCTGACAAAATTCCATCTCGTTCTTTTAAATTCCAGTGAGTACAATCCCAGAAGACTCAAGCGCACCCCACTCATATAGCACCTTAAGTTGTCCCTTACTAACCACAGAGCGCCTATCCCATCCTATGCCATAGATGAGTGGTGAGTAAAGATTGTGTAAAGTAAAGATTGTGTAAGAACCACTGTCATAGGCCAACCTCTTCATCTTTGGAACCAAGCTGGTGAACCTCTTCTGCAGCACTTCCAAAGCCAGTACATTCTTCCTCAAGTACCTTCCACAAAGGTACTTTGTAAGGAGGAAAACGACGCTAAATTAAAACATGACATTAATTTTTTTTAGGCCCTTCCAGCCCACGAGCTGGTGCCACCCAAACGTAGCTGTGTGACTGATTAACCTACTGACCATTTCCATCTCCCCATTTCTTTGAACAGTGGGAGGAAAGCAGGACCCCCCCCCCCCAAGAAACCCCACGCAGGTCATGAGATGAACCTGCAAACTCATCCCAGACAGCGGTTGGATTCGAACCTGAGTCTCACTATACTGCCAAACAGATAATATTCACATAGACAAATGCTATTTGCATACCTGAACGATACAGATTGACAATGTAAGAGCCTGTGGTGTAACAGGAAACAGACCAGCATGGGTAGAGGATTGGCTGGTTGGCAGGGAGTCAGAATACAGGGATCCTATTCAGATCAGCTGCCAGTTGCTGGTCGGGGTTGGGATGCTATATTTTATATTGTGATGCTTTGGACTCTGGAATAAATGGCTTTGTGACCAAGTTTGTAGATGCTCCAAAGGGAAGTGGAGGAGCAGGTAGTGCTGAGGAAGCAGGGAGACTGTAGGAGAATGGGCAGAGAAGTGGCAAATTAAATGCATCATCGGAAAGTGGATGGTCACGCACTTTGGTGGAAGAAATAATCAGGCAGACTTTTTAAAATGGGGAGAAAATTGAAAATTCCCAGTTGTAAAGGAACCTGGGAGTCCTCATGCAGGTTCAGTTGGTGGTGACAAAGGCAAATGCAATGCTGGCATTCATTTCAAGACCAGGAATGTGATGTTGAGGCTTTGTCGGGCACTGGTGAGACCTCACTTGGAGAATTGTGAGCTGGTTTGGCTCCTCGTTTAAGAAAGGATAGGCTGATGTTGGAGAGGGTTTAAAAGAGGTTGACAAGGATGATTCTGGGAGTGAAAGAGTCATCACATGAGGAGTGTTTGACGTCTTGGCCTGTACTCATTGGGATTCAGGTGAATGGTGGGGGGGGGGGGGCCTTATTGAAACATTTTGACTATTGAAAGGTGTGGACAGAGTAGATGCGGAAAGGTTGTTTGAAATGGTGAGAGAGTCTTGGACAAGAGGGTACAACTTCAGAATTGAAGGGTGTCCACTTAGAACAGAGATGTGGAGGGATTTCTTCAGCCAGAGGGTGGTCAATCTGTGGAATTTGTTGCCACAGGCAGTTGTGGAGACCAGGTCATTGGGTGTATTTAAGGCAGAGATTGACAGATTCTTGGTTAGTCAGGATATCAAAGGTTATGGAGAGAAGGTCAGACAGTGGGGCTGAGTGGGGAAATAGCTTGTGATTGAATGGCGGGGCAGATTCGATGGGCTGAATGGCTGAAAAAGATCAGTTGTCAATGCAATAAAAAAGTGGTGCTGCAACAATGCAGGTGGAGCTTTTCGTGGTGTTGGTTGATTATGTGAGTAGTGTAAAAAGGGGAGTTTCAAGGCAGTGGATGTGGTGCACATGGATTTCAGGAAGGTCCGCCGTGGTTGCCTCACTCAGAAAGTCATGGGAACCTCGGCTAGTCGGAATTGGAATTGGCTTTCCTGCAGAAGGCAGGGAGGGTGGAAGTAGATGGATTTCAGTGACTAGTGGTGATCTGCAGGGATCTGTTTGGGGACCCCTGACATTTTTAAGACGGAGATAGGCACATGGATACAAAAAAAACACATTAGAGGGTTTTGGGAGAGAGGAAGGGAAGGGTTAGGTTGTGGAGTAAGTTTACGTGGGTTGGCACAGAATTGTAGGCTGTCCTGTGCAGGAAAAGGTCTTTGAGGATACCGGCTGCTTTCCTGTGACACCACCTCTTATCGATGTCCTCGATGGAGTGGAGACTGGTGTCCTTAATGGTGCTGGTCGAGCTCATAACTCTTTGGAACATTTTCCTGTCCTGTGCGTTGGCACCTCCGTACCAGGCAGTGATGCAACCAGTCAGAAGGCTCTCCACGGTCCACCTGTAGAACCGCAATCTCCTGAAACTCCTCACAAAGTGTAGCCGCTGGTGAGGCTTCTTTGTGATTGCATCAACATGGAAGGCCCAGGATTGGCCATCAGCGATGTTGACAGCACGAATTTGTTCTTTTCCCTGTCTAGTGGTGACGCATCGATGAGTCCCTGATCAGTGTAACAAGGAGAGGTTTAAGAGCTTGAGAGCTGTTGGAATGAAACTGTTCTCCACCCTAGAGGTGCTGATCTTCAAGGTCTTGTACCTTCTACCCAAAGGGAGCAGTGAGGGGAGAGAGAGGTGACGGGGGTCCATGATGATGTCTTCCAGGGGCAGTGCTTCACAGAGATGTCTGTGATAGACACCTGTCCCAGCAGCCCAAGCCTGGCCTTCAGCTGCTTACCTGCAAGGGAGATCTGGGCAGTGGTGCGGCAGCAGCGGCTGGGGGTGGTCGGTGTCGAGGATTCATTGGTCCCAGTGACGGCCACTTCACCCTGAGGCTGTGTCACGTTCTTGGCTGCAAGATAACACCAGAGAATTGGACAATTGGGAGGGGGTGCTGGGGGTTAGATCAGTGGGGCAGTGGATGGAGACAGGGGCCCTCAGCTCCAAAGATCCGTGTTCCATCCCCACGTGCAACTCTGTGTGGAGGTGTGTGCATGTGTGTGTGACTCTGCTTCTTATTTGTCTGTCCACTTGAATGTGCTTGTGTATGTGAGAGAGTGTGAGTGCAGGCTTTTGTGTTATGAGTGTCTGATGTCTGTATGTGTATGCTGTGAGCGTGTGTGCGCGTCTGTGTGTTGTGCTTGTGTGTGTGTCTGTTTTGTGTGCGTGCGTGCACGTCTGATGTGTGTCTGTGTTGAGTGTGTGCATGCATCTCTGTTGATTGTCCTTGTGTCTGTGTGTGTCTCGATGCGAGTGTGCATCTGTGAGCGTTCATCTGCCTGAGCTTGCGTCTGTGTTGAGTGTGTGTTTCTGCATTGAACGTGCGTCTCTGCATTGAGTGCTCATCTCTGCGTTGAGTGCGTCTGTGTTGAGTGCGCTTCTCTGCATTGAGTGCACGTCTGTTGAGTACACATCTCTGCATTGAGTGCACATCTGTAAAGGAAACATGACTTTAATCAAGTTGATGCCAAGACAGAAGGGGGTGAGGGAGTAACTCACGCAAAGTTGTTGGAATGTGATAAGGATGCGTCCTTATCTGTTTCCTGCTTTTCAATCTGTCTTGTTAACCATACTGTGTGAGAGGGAGTACATATCCTGTAGCAATTGTTTGTTTCGAGTTATAAAAACTTATTCTCTGCCTGATACGGGCAGAGTCTCTGTTGTGGACTCTTCAAGGTTAACCTTGTCAATAAACTCTTCTGAAACGATCTCCCAGCCTGTGTTTCCTATTTAAATAATTATAGTCCCGAAGAAATCGGCGACAGAATCTGGCGCTGCAAGCAGGATCCTCGTTTCCAGGATCACAGACAGAAGTGAGCGGGCGATGGCCCTGACCAAGAACCTAGCTGAAAGGGGTGAGGTAGGCTCACACACCAAGACCCCTCTATAGAAGGGTTAGGCAAACGTCAAGACCTCCGCAAGGACGGAGTGAGACGCTAATAAGACTTAGTTAAATTGAATTCTAAAGCAGCCCGGGGCGACTATGTAGAAGGAAGAGAAATTGGTGATGTGCATAAAGGTAGAAGAAAACTGTTGTTGCTTTGCTATTTTCTGTATCCTAATTCGGTTAAGTCCGTAGACAGATGGGAAATTGTCAAACTAAAGAGACAGAGCCCAGTCGAGCGGCTGTTTCCGTTCCCGGAATAAAGCCTAAGCCTGCCATCTGCGAAGGCGAGATCGAAACAACAATGCAAATGAAAGGAACTGGTAGGAGACCTGCTGCAACGTCCAGGCTCACCAGCGGACATCGTAATGAATGAGACGGGTAACTGGGACTATGCCATACCGTTCAGTTGCGATCTCTACGGATGGTACCAGGGAGACTGGCTATATGGGGGAACACTTGATTTAAAAGTAATATCCTACTTCAAAGATGACGTTCAGTCAGGAGGAGGGGATCCAACGTGGGATGTTAATTATTTTAGAGACTGTTTTATATCCTGGACCAAGGTGGCAGGGCGCTACCAACCATGGCCTAAACTGCCACAGAGTAAATCGCCTTCAAGCCCCACGAACCAACCGCCTCCATATCCCGACCCGAACGCGAGGGTCTCCCCAACCTGTCCCACTGTATCAATATTGCCCACAAACTATGACAGGAAAGGATGGGATGATCTAATTCAGATCGCTGCCGCCTATGGCCACCAACAAGTGCCAGGAGCTGCCATGTCAGTGGGGGTGGTGGCTGGTCCAATACCTCCACCCATACCCGCTCCCACAAGTGTCCCGCCCACACCCCTGGATGAGGCTACGCTGCCCAGGGATCCCCCAGTGAGAGGGAACCTCCCAAGGATGGAAGAGGCCGCTGAGGAAGAGGAAAGGGATCCCAGGACGCAGGTCTGTACCCAGAGTCAGACCAAAGCTGGTCTACCTGATTCTACAACTCGATACCCTAGAGTTATGATAGGCAACACCCCAATCTTGAAACCCTGGACGCCAGCTGAGGCGCAAGATATGATCACTAATGTTAAGGCCCCCACTAGATTTCACCACTGGCTGGACCAGACCTGCCACCTTTACCATCCCCTACCAGGAGACGTCCAGTCGTTACTTCAGGCTGCTTACGGCTCTCATTGGCAGGCAGTAAAAGAATCATTCACTGTCCCACCTGGACAGAACGGGGATTGGAGAACAGATGACACTATGGCAGATAATGGTAATGAGTCCATGGTCCACTGGTTGCAAAACAGGGGAAGAGAAGCTATCATACAGAGTGCCAAAAGAACACAGGGATATTGGAGAGGTCACCTGCTGTCTGCAGAAAACGGGAGACAAAATGATGGAATTCGTAATTCGATTTAAAAACACCTGGGAGGAAAATGCTGGGGTGCCCCTACATGATAACCAGACCTTGGCGGTATAAACCTTGCTGAATTGTATGCTGCCCCAAAATGCAAAAGATTAAGCAATTGGATTGTCAAGGAAAGAACTGGGCAGATACTATCATGGTATTGGCTAATATGGATAGGGAAGGACTGTTTACGCAAAAGGAAAAGCGAGCTGGACAGTTTTATATGCACATGAAGGGAGAAGAGAGAGGACGAGGTAGATCCCGAGATAACGGTAATGCTCAGTGTCACAACTGCAGAAAAGTGGGCCATTGGGCGCAGGAGTGTAGAAGTCAATCCCGAGGGAGAGGCTGGCAAAAGGAGGGTACCCGATGCCCGGAGGAATTCAGACCCTGGACAGGTTTATTCTCTAACCCGAGCCAGAACTGTGACGCCTATGGCCAGCGACCCCAATTCTCTTTTCGACAACCGAACCCATAGGGGTGCCCAGAGGAACCGGTGATGCAGGCTCCCTTATCCAATTGTCCTCCAGCGGAGAGACTCAACCCATGATCAGTGTAAAATTGGGAGAGAGGAAGAGTTTAATGTTAGTTGATACCGGAGCCACCATGTCCTCTGTACTGCCATCCTCGGGAGAGCCCCTTAGTTATAAGACAATTGGCAGCATTGGGGTATCCAGTAGTCCCATGATAGATCCGCTTTCACAACCAATGACGCTAATAGTTGGAGACACCAAGACACAAGAAGAGCTTATTGTTTCGGCCACTACCCCTGTTCCCATATTAGGGAGACAGGCTCCGTGCAAAATGAATGCGACATTGTACTGCACAGAGGAGGGAATATTTATGGATTTTCCCACCTCTCACGCATATCAGTTCATCCGCACAACGCGGATGATGAACTCGATATGAGCAGAAATCCAACTCACTTTGGCTGGTGGCTAGAGACTAACCCCTTTCTCGAACAATTGGAAGAAGTAGTGAGGTTATTACAAAGGCCACAGGAATTTTCGGCTCTGCAGCAACTGGGTGTGTCCTGCAAAATGTGGCCGAGGTAAAGGATCTCCATGTGACATCTGGGTATTTTACGCCCGGAGAGGAGGTCCCACATATAACGAGACAAGGGGACTTTGAGGAGGTAACTGTGGGACCGCGACTGCTTTTTCAGAACAGAGGGGATAGGGGCACAGGCCGAATTAAGCATGGACCAAGACATCTCATTTCTGACTGCCACACACAGCCCCACACGTCACCTTGGCGCATAAGGTTATAATGAAGGAGCGAGCACCCCTGCCAGTGGTAAAACAATATCGCCTTTCTCCAGCCACTGTTGAAGGTGTACGAGGCATCGTAGAGGATCTGGAACGACAGGGAGTGCTTGTTCAAACACAAAGCCCCTGCAATACGCCGATCTTGCCCATACCAAAGAAGGACAAGAACATCTGGAGATTTGTCCAGGACCTCAGGGCCATAAACGACATTGTGGTGCCAAGCGCACCAGTGGTCCCAGACACCAAAACCATCCTGTGTGCCATACCTGCCACCGCCACATCTTTCTCTGTCATTGACGTGTTCCGCCTTCTTCTCCATGCCACTTGCAAAAGAGAGCCAATACCTCTTCACTTTTACCTACGAGGGCCAACAGTATTCATGGACATGCCTTCCCAAGGGCTATACTGAAAGCCCAACCATATACGCAGCCGCTGTGCAAAGAGACCTGATGGAACTCGCCCTATCCGGGGTTCGACCCTTTTGCAATATGCAGACGAGCTGCTAGTAGCCTCCAATGATGCTGCATGCGTTGAAGATTCCCTCACTTTGCTACAACTCCTCGCCTGTCTCCATGCAGAAAATGCAATTCTGCCAGAAAGAAGTAAAATATTTGGGATATATTTTACAGGAGGGAGAGCGAAGAGTGGGCCCAGAAAGGATAGCAGCTGTATGCCTGATAAGCAACCCAACCACAACAAAGGGAATCCTGGCTTTCCTGGGCATGGTGGGATACTGCAGAGAGTGGATACCAGAATATCGAGAAATGGACGCAGCACTAAGAGCAGCTACTGTGAAGGGAGAACCGGAGGAAGAGCAGTGGACGAAAGAAAGAGAGCAAGCCTTTCTGAATCTTAAGCAGGCTCTGACTCAAGCCCCTGCTCTGGGCCTCCCTAATTATGAGAAATCCTTCACGCTATACATAGCAGAGAAGAATGGATTTGCTTGTGCAACAGCACGGAGGAGGGAAGAAGCCTGTAGTCTACTACTTCACCAAACTCCCGTTAACGGTAATAGGGATTCCCCTGTGTCTGCGGGCGGTGGCCACCACGGCAGAGATAATAGAAAAATTGGTATCGTTGGTGCAGGATCGGCCATGCACGGTGGTCACAGATCATGCCGTACTACTGCTGCTCAAATCAACATCGATACAGCATTTCAACACAGCCCTAAGGACAGGATATGAGGTAGTACTGTTATCCCGACCCAATTACACTTACAAAAGATTGGGCTCTTACAACCCTGCCCATCTATTGCTTGAAACAGAAGACCACGAAGGACACAATTGCGTGGCACTGACCGAGCTTGTGACCAGCCCAAGGCCTGACCTAAAGACTGACCCAATAGAAGCAGATATCACCTTATTCATTGATGGGTCTTCACACCGGCCCCGGGACGAGGTGCTATGTGCGGGGTACACCATAGTGAATGATGACGAAACTATCGAAGCATATGCCCTACTGGAAGGCACCACCGCACAAATGGCGGAACTATTCGCTTTAACTAGAGCGTGTGTATTGGCAGATGGAAAAAGAGCAAATATCTATACTGATTATCAGTACACTTTTGGGGTGACCCACAATTTCGGCCAGATATGGAAAAATAGAGGGTTCATAACAGCCAGCGAGAAGGGGATAAGACATGCGGAAATGATAGAGGGGCTATTAGAAGCATCCAACTCCCAGTAGAGTTGGCCATTGTTAAATGTCAGGCTCACACCAATCAGAACGATCCTGTGTCAAGGGGAGATGAGCAGGCCGACATGGCAGCTAAACTAGTCACCAGCCAACAGAACCCCATGTTACCCATGACCCTCAAGCGAGAGGTCAATATTCCCGAGCAATACCAAATGATACAGGAATTAGAGTTGAAAACTGCACAGGAGTGGGTTTCTGCCCAAGAACAGTGTATGTGGGAAACCCACGGATGCCAGATGGTCAAAGGCATATGGAAAAGCAATGATGGTCGAGTGGTGTGTCCAAGAAGCGTGTACTGGCCTATAGTGCAGTTAGCACATGGACGAGCCCATTTGGGAAAAGCAGGAATGCTACATAACATAAAGCAAATTTGGTTTGCACCTGGAATTTCTACCAACATAGAACGACAGGTGAGAAACTGTCCGATCTGTCAGCAAAACAATCAAGGGCGCTCGCCTGCCAAATTTAATAAACTTCCCCTGCCCCTTTCGAGAATTTGCAGATTGACTCTTCCCACGTGCCAACTTGTAGAGGGTTTAAAAATCTATTAGTGATCGTTAACATGTTCACATGATGGATAGAAGTGTACCTGACAAAAAGGGATGATGCTCGGACAGTAGCTAAGATTCTGATGAAAGAATTGATTCCCCGGTATGGGATCCCGCAGGGAATAAATAGCGACCGAGTCTCCCACTTCATAGGGAAGATAGTGACTGCAGTAAGTGAAATAATGGGCATAGATTGGAAATCCCACATACAGTATCAGCCTCAATCTTCTGGTATGGTGGAGAGATTAAATGGAGAAGTAAAAAGGGGATTGGAAAGAACATGTGGCAAGACAGGACTACCCTGGCCAGAAGCCTTGCCTATAGTATTATACGCCCTACGCAATCAGGTAAATCGGAATACAAAATTGACACCACACGATGAGATGCCCTAAGAACATGGGAATAAGACCCCCTATGATACCGAAAGAGGTTTGGATATAGGAAAGCACCCTAGCATATGCCCAGGGGTTGTGTGAGGCCCTTCGAATGTATGATAGGATAAAAGCCACCCAGGGACCATGGCTGGAAGGAAACACCCACCCATTTTTACCGGGAGATCAGGTAATGGTGAAAGCGCTCACAACTGTTCCTTTCTCCCCTAGGTGGAAAGGACCCTACCAAGTCCTCTAGTTACAAGAACCACCTTAAAGTTAAATGAACTGTACAGCTGGATCCACGCAACCCAGTGTAAGCCATTCTGGGAGGATGATACATACAAAGGAAATGCTTGCATGGACAACAATCAAGATACTGGGGCTGATAATGGGGGGATTGATAGAAGTAACCACAGAGGAGACAGTCGAGATCTTTCCCAAGGAGAACCCCAACACTAAGGGGTGCTGGAACAACTCCACTATGCATTGTAGAATTATCTGGAATGGGGATCAGTCAGGGTTCCTGGGGTGTGGGGCATCACCAGAACTAACAATAAGACCTCTCCAATACAAAACCGGGAACCTTGAGCCCCCTGAGCCCCCTGGAGCTGAATGAATGGTGCCATCAGCAACGAGCAGATACTTTTGGCACAAAACGTGGCGAGGGGGAAATGCTTTCCCCAACTTATTCCGATGGATTAGGGAATGCAAAAGGGAGCGCTCGATGCAAATTATGCTTATGCCTTTTACCAAGAGGATGAGGACTTAGCCCCAGCACCAACAACGGCAAGCCCCACAGCAGTAACCATAAACCTCCTATCCACAAGGACAGCCGCTAGCTCCCATGCAGAGACACCAATACTCCCCATGCCCATAGATACGCAAGGTGGACATTTAATCACCTCTTTGAGACTTGCCAGGTGCTGTAGTCGTCCCCGCTTATAAACCTCACCCTCCATATATGGTATGATATCTCAGACAATACTAGAGCCTGCCAGAATGTCTACCCTGGACTAAAGGTGGCTAAACTCTGGTAAACGGGGACTAGTAGAAGGAGTCCTGGGAGGCGTAGGGACTGGAATGGGAATATTAAATGCTGCAGATATTGAGGCGCTACAGAATAAGATACAGAAGGTAGGGACTAAGGTTGGGGAAGGAATCAGAATCAGAAATGCATGGGGAAACACAGTCCAGGAGGAGATAGAATTGGGATATCAGGCCTAAATGCGAACATGGACCTATACCGTGTGACTGATGCTGAGATAGGAAACATCTTTGGGGAAACTAGGGTGGTGCACAACTGTACTAGATGTGTGCTCTCAGAGATCTTGATTCAGTTACTATGGGCAGAACAAGAAAGAAAGGTATTGTCTCACCATACAGCAACTTGGAAAGTTATCTTTAACCTGACACAGTATTGGCTCCACCCAGACCCGCAGCATACACACTGTGACCGTAGGGGATACAATGTCACCATGCAGCTGGTGAAGGGACAGAACGCATCCACTTGGTGCCAGTTTGTGCCAATCCCCCAACTGTTCGGATCCCAATTCTGGGAGCCGATATTCTGAAGAACCTGGATAGATGAGGACGGTCACACACACCGAACACTCTTGTGCCCAATGGTCTGATGGGATGCTATGATTGTTACATTCTGCTCTGTATGTCCCGTGCACTCTGAGACAAACAGAGGGCATGTGCACTCTAATGGCCGTAAACCGGACCGTTGTAGGGGAGGTACGATACCATGAAGTGGGTATGTACGGGAATTCGGAGATAATCGTGAATGGCCAAAAGACACTCTCTCCCCCCTGTTCATGGTTGTTTAGAAAAAGGTCTACACAATCCATATCCCTAGGAAGAATCATATTTTTCGCATAGGTTCTATGACACAGGTTCGTGAAGATAGAACTGCCCACCTCAACCCCTTACTCGGGCCGACGGTGAATTATAGCCAGTTGCAGCAATTGCTAAAAGAAAATGAGCAAATCACTGTAATGCTCCAGAAGCTAGGCCGTACCTTAAGCCAAGGCTTACAAGGAGGGACAACTGGTGGGAATAGCCGACCAGGTCACGCAACTTAGTGTCCATCACTGGTGGGGCATTTTTAAGGGAGGGTCACCCAGAGCCTCGTCCAACCTACACCTTGCATGACACCCTGTTGTGATTACGTTCGCGGCCCTAGTGCCCTTACTTATGGTGATAATTTGCATGTGGGTTAGAGTGCACACACTCGTGGGACAGGTTAACGAGACAATAAAACGGGTACAGTGGTATCCTTTTCAAGAGGTCATATCCAATCATCAGGACAAAGAGGAGGCTCCCTTAGTGGTGTAGATCTTTAATCTGCAAGGAGGAAACATGACTTTAATCAAGTAGACACCAAGGGGGTGAGGGAGTAACTCACACGAAGTTGTTGGAATGTGATAAGGATGCATCCTTATCTGTTTCCTGCTTTTCAATCTGTCTTGTAACCATACTGTGGGAGAGGGAGTACATATATACTGTAGCAATTGTTTGAAGACTTGTTTGTTTCGAGTTATAAAAGCTTGTTCTCTGCCTGATACGGGCAGAGTCTCTGTTGTGGACTCTCCAAGGTTAACTTTGTCAATAAACTCTTCTGAAACAATCTCCCGGCTTGTGTTTTCTATTTAAGTAATTATAGAGTCCTGAAGAAATCGGCGACAGCGTCTCTGCGTTGAGTCCACGTCTCTGTTGTGAGGGCGTGTCTGTTGTGAGTGCGCGTCTGCGGTGAGTGGGCATCTGTGGTGAGTGTGCATCTGCGGTGAGTGTGCATCACGGAGCGTGCGTCTCTGTGTTGAGTGCGGGTCTGTGTGTGTTGAGTGTGGGTCTGTGTGTTGAGTGCGCCTCTGTGTATTGAGGTCGCCTCTGTGTCTGGGTGGGTGCGTCTGTCTGTGTGTGGGAATGTGTGTGTCTGCGAGTTTGTTTGTGTTAGTGGGTGTGTCTGTGGGTGTCTGCCTGTGTGTGTGCATGTCTGTGTGTGTGGGTCTGTGTGTGCGCGCATCTATTTGTTGTTGCGTGTGTGTCTGTGTGTGTGTGCGTCTATCTGTCTGTGTCTGTTTCTGTGTCTGAAACGTTGATTATCCTTTGCTCCCTGTGGAAACTGACATTCTGAGTTTCTCCAGCACGGTTGTGTGTCTGCAGACATTCTTGTTTCACCCCATATCCCTTGATTCCCTTCTTAATCAAGGACCTCTCTCCCTCCGTCTTAAATACACCCAATGTATTGGCCTCCACAGCCGACCATGGCAATGAATTGCACAGATTCACCAACCAATGAAGAAATCTCTCCTGTTCTAAAGAGATGTCCGTTTATTCTGAGGTTCTTCCCTCTGTTCAAAAAAGGACCATTTTGTATACTGAGGGTCTGAATCCAGTCTCCTCCATCAGAGGAAACGTCCACTCCAGGCCTTTCAATATTCGATGTTTCTGTGACCACCTCCCCCCCGTCCAATCTTTCTAAACTTCAGTGAGTTCAGTGCCAGAGTCATGAAACACTCCTCATATGTGATTTTGAGACATCTCTATTGTAAGAATGAGGAGTAGGAGTTGGCCATCCGGCCCATTGAGCCTGCTCCACCACTCAATCAGATCACGGCTGCTCTAGCCATGGACTCAGCTCTACCTGCCCTTCTGTTACCCACAAACCTTTACTCCCCTACAAGGTAAACATCCATCCAGCTCTGTCTTAATCACAGCCAGTGAGGCAGCCTTGACTGCTTCCTTGGACAGAGAATTCCACAGGGAAAAGCAGTTCCTCCCCATCTCCATCCAAAATCTACCCCCCTGGTTCTTGAGGCTGAGACCCCCCTTGTTCTAGTCTTCACATTCCTGCCTTGACCTTATTTATTATTTTACTTGTGTGATTAAGATCCCCTCTCATTGTTCTGAAAGCACACAAAGACAAGAGGGTATGGGTTGAGTGAAAAGGCAGAGGGTTAGGGGGCACACGAGGGGGAATTTCATGCCCCGTGGAGAGGGTTTGCAATGAACTGCCAGCCAAAATGGTGAATGTGAGACTCGATTTTGACTCTCAAGAGAAATTGGGCATACACATAGATGGGAAGGGTATGGAGGGCTATGGGCTGGGTGCAGGTCAGTGGGACTAGGCAGAATAATAGTCCAGCACAGACTTGAAGGGCCTGTTTCTGTGGTGTAATGTTTGGAGGTCTCCACTGCCTTGATCTGTGCTGCTCCCTGGAAGAACATATGGTCTTGTACTTTGTCCCTCTGATTCTCAACATTCCCTATACCCTGATTATCCACGGAATCAGGGAACACTTCTGAGAAGATCCACAAGGATGATTCCTGGAATGAAGGCATGAGGAATGTTTGATGGTTATTGGGCTGTACTCACTGGAGTTCAGAAGAATTGCAGGACGGGGCAGGGTGGGGGGGAGACCTCATAGAAGCAGAAGCTGGGCAGAGCAGATGTGGCAAAGCTGCTGCTGGTGGTCCACAGGGGTCAGTACTGGGGCCACTCCTTGTTATATTGAACATTAAGGATCTGGATGACGGAATGAATAACTTTTGGACCAAGTTTGCAGACGATACGAAGGTAGGTGGAGGAGCAGGCGGTGCTGAAAAAATGGAGGTTACAGAAGGACTCAGATGAAGAGAATGGGGAGAAAGTTGCTAGATGCAAAGGGACCTGGGAGTCCCCATGCAGAAAACCCTTGCATGTTGAGTCGGTGGTGAGAGCTGGCTTGCAGTTTTGGGCTCCACATTGAAGAAAGGATGTTGGAGAGGGCTCAGAGGAGGTTCACTAGGATGATTCTGGGAAAGAAAGGGTTATATGAGAAACATTTCACAGCTCTTGACCTGTACCCATTGGAATTTGGGAGAATGAGGGAGGGGATCTCATTTCCAAAGTTGAAAAGCATGGACAGAGTTGATGCAGAAACGTTTCCCACGGTGGGAGAGTCCGGGATAAGAGGGCACAACTTCAGGAATTGAAGGGCATCCACTAAGAGCAGAGATGCAGAGGGATTTCACAGGCGGCTGTGGAGTCCAGGTCATTGGGTGTATTTAAGACAGAGATTGACAGGTATCTGAATAGTCAGTTTATTATGGGTGACGGGGAGAAGCCGGAGGAGTGGGGCTGAGTGGGAGGATGGATCACCCCATGTCAGAGAGGTGGGGCAGGTCATATGGTCTGATGGAAGTCTCAACCCAAACCCTCGCGAACTGCATCACACCACTCTGATCAGTGTGGAATTTGATTCTCCATTTAACAGTGGATCAATGTTGCTTGTAACCCAGGGCCACACAAACTAGCAGCTTTGCTGTCATTTGGAGACGGTCACCAATCTCTCTTCATTCAGGGTTCTGCTGCATTGATTCACACTTGGGAAGTCACAATGATTCACACTCAAATATCACCCCTGATGTTCCACTCCCTTTCTCCCACTTTCCCCTCCTCCCCCTCCCTCCTCCCTCTCTCCCCCCTCCCTCACTCTCCCCCCTCTCCCTCACTCTCCCCCGTCACCCTCCACCGGCCCTGGGGATGTATTCCCAACACTGGCCTGGTTGTCCGCCCCCCATCCCCCTGAGGTTGGGGGAGATGGCGGGGAATCGCTCCCTCCACAGCGACCGGAGCTCCTTCACCATCTCCGTCTGGACCCCAGGAATGTGGCGCAGGTTTAGGGCTCGCAGAAGAGCATGCTTGATCTGCTCCACTGTCTTCTCACCACTTCTAGAGGAAGAAAACAAGAAGGGATTTGACGAAGGGAATTGTTGAACGGATGGTTCCATGTGCTGAAGTGGCCAATCTCCAAGACACTTCAGATGGGACCCTCCTCCATTGTGTGAGAGCTTGGTGAGTGTTCTGGACCAGGAATGAGGTGGGGACAAGACCTAGACTGCAAAGTTCATCCTTGGGACATGTCCCGAAAAAAATCTGGCAAAACTTGCATCATTGTATTGTTCACAAGATCACAAGACAAAGGAACAGAATCAGGCCACTAGGCTCATCGAGTCTGTTCTGTAAATTTACACTAAGCTACTCTACACTAGTTCCAATTTTCGGCATTTTCCCCATATCCCTTGATGCCCACACTTATGAAATACTTGTGTATTTCTTGTTTAAATACTCCCAGTGATCTGCTGTATGTGGCAGCGAGTTCCACAGATCCACAACCCTCTGGCTAAAGAAGTTCTTCCTAATCTCTGTTTAATATGGATGACATAATTTTTAGTCTATGACCCCTTGTCCTCGATTCACCCACCAAGGGAAACATCTTACCCGCATCCACCCTATCTAAATCTTCCAAAATACGAAATGCCTCTATGAGAACTCCTCTCATTCTTCTATACTCCAATGTATACAACCCAAGAGCTGCCAAACGCTCCTTATTCGTTAGCCCTTGAATCCTTATATACTATTCCTCTTGAAATGAATGCCAACATAGCATTCACTTTCTTCACTACCAATTTCACCTGGTCATTAACTTTTAGATTTCCCTGCGCGAGGACACCCAAGTCCCTTTGCACATCCAAGGTCTAAATTTTCACCCCATCCAAATAGTATTCTGCCTGTTTATTTCCACTGCCAAAATGTACAACTGTACACTTCTCTATGTTAAATCTCATCTGCCATAATTTTACCCAGTCTTCCAATCTGTCTATATCCTTCTGCAACTTTATGGTTTCTACTACACTTCCTACTCCGCCACCTATCTTGGTGTCATCCGCAAATTTGTCCACAAAACCATTTATATCACAATCCAAATCATTAATATAAACTGTAAACAGCAGCAACCCCAATACCGTCCCCTGCAGAACACCACTAGTTACAGGCAGCCATCCAGAACAGGAACCCTTAATTTCAGCCCTTTGCTTCCTGCCTATCAGCCACCTTTCTATCCAGTTTAATAACTTCCCTGTAATTCCACAGGCCCTCATCTTATTTTGCAGCTTAATATGTGGCAACTTATCGACAACATCCACAGCCTCTCTTTTGTGTATTCTACTTGAGATTTCTTCAAAAAACTCCAATAGGTTGGTCAGGCAGGATCTACCCTTTCAAAAACTATGCTGACTTGGACCTATCCTGTAATGCATCTCTAGGTATTTCATCACCTCATCCTTGAGGATCGACTCTAATATCTTCCCAACCACCGATGTAAGACTAATCGACCTATAGTTTCATTTTTTCTGTCTCCCACCTTTCTTAAACAGCGGAACCATATTTGCGACCTTCCAATCCTCTGGAATATCTCCAGTCTATCGATTTCTGGAAGATCATCACCAATGGATCTACAATCTCCAAAGCCACCTCTTTCAAAACCTGTGGGTGCACCTCATCCAGCCCAGGAGAATTATCAATCTTTAATCCATTTAGTTTGCCTAGCACAATTTCTCTAGTAACCCTAACTGAATGTAACTCTACTCCCTGAAGCCTCTGACTGTCCGGGATATCACTAATGTCTTCCACGGTGAAGACAGACGCAAAATATTGATTAAGTTCCTCTGCCATCTCTTTATAACCCATTACAATTTCCCCAGCATTGTTTTCTATCAGTCCTATGACAACACGTGCCTCTCTTTTATTCCTTATATATTTGAAAAAACTCTTAGTATTGTTTTTAATATTGTTAGCTAATCTCCTTTCTTAGCTCATCTTTTCTTTTCTTTGTCTCTTTCTGTAAGTGTCAAAAGGAATCCTAGTCCTCTGACTTCCCACTAATTTTAGCTTCCTTGTATGCCCTCTCATTTGCTTTTATCTTAGCTTTCACCTGGTTGCCTCATTACAGGAAGAATATGGGTGGTTAAGAGAGGGTGCAGAGGAGATTGACCAGGATGTTGCCTGGGTTGGACATCGTGCCTTATGAAGCACAGTGAGCGTAGCCTTTATTGCAACACTGTTACAGCTTTAGTGACCCAGGTTCGATCTCGCGCTGTCTGTAAGGAGTTTGTGCGTTCTCCCCATGCCTTTCCTTGGAGACTCCGGTTTCTTCACACCCTCCAAAACATACGGGTTGTAGGTTAATTGGAGTAATTGGGCGACACGGGCTCATGGGCCGGAAGGGCCTGTCACTGTGCCGTCTGGCTAAAATTTAATCAATTACAATTGCTTATGTGGTGAGAGTAGCTCTCTGGATGGAAGGGGAGGTGCAGGAAAGGAGAAGGAGAGAGAAAGATAGACAGAGAGGGAGAGACCTAACAGAACCAGGTCGATGTTGGAAAATGCCCAGACAGTTCCTCAGTTCGTGGGTAGCTTGCTTTGGTACATAAAAACATAACATCAGAAATAGGAATAGGCCATTTGGCCCTTCAAACCTGCTGTGCCAGTCACTGTGATCACAGCTATGTAAAAATTTATCCAACCTAATCTTAAATATATTTACTGAAGTAGTAGCCTCCACTGCTTCAATGGGCAGCGAATTCCACAGATTCCCCAACCTCTCGGAAAAGCAGTTTCTCCTCATCTCCATCCTAAATCTTCAGGCTGCATCCGTGTATCATGCTCTGCCTGACTTAAACCACCTGCAAACTGGAGGACCAACCCCTCATCTTCCATCTGGGTACATTGACCTCTCTAGTTCTTGTTCGCCCCAAACCATTTCTCCCCTTTCCCTATCCCTGTGCCTCACTTCCTCCAGCTCCTTCACTCCCCCTCTCCTGTCCCCCAGCTCTGCATTCACAGAGCCACATCCTTACCCAATCAATTCTCAATTTTGGGCTATTGGCCTGTGCTCCTCCCCTGCCCCTTCCTCCCTCCTCTCCCAGCCTTTTAATTTCAGCTGCTGCCTGTTTTTTGGTCATAGTTTGAGGAAGGGTTTAACCCTAAATGGTTATTGCATCTTTACCTCCTGTGGATGCTGTGAAACCAGCTGAATCCTCCAGCAATTTTGTTTTTATCAAACTCAATACCTGCAGATATTTGTATTTCACTCGACCCTGTTCCCCCAGCACCCACCTCCTTCCCCCAGTGCACCCACCCTGTTCCCCGGTAAACCCACTCCTTCCCGCCAGTACACCTGACCCCATTCCCCCAGGGCATCCCATCCTGTACTCACACCACCAGGGCACCCAGAGAGGGGGGCAGTGTGTGGCTCCCAGACACTCCCCCTCCCCTCCATTCCTCACCCCTGCTTCACCTCGACGCCCAATTGACCCTCCCCTATCCCTTGCCTGTAGACCCTCCTCTTCCTCCTCCCCTGCACTCCTCGCCCCTGCTTTACCTGGCCACCCCTCAGACCCTCACCTTCTCCTTCGCCCCTCACCTTCAGACCCTCCTCCTCATCTCTGCTTCCCTTTGCCCTTCCCCCACCACTTGTCCCACTGGCCCCCTCCCTCTGCCCTGGCCTCTCCCCATTCCTGCTCCCCTCCCCTCTCCCTCACTCCCCTGCTTTACCTTGACCTTTAGCTGCCCCACTCACTCCACCTGCCCCTCCCCCACTTCCTCGCCAGACCCACCCCCACTGCCTGTCCACTCTCCCCCTCCCCTCCGCTGCTCGCCCCTCCCATTCCCGCCCCGGCTGTCCACTGCTCCTTGCATGTGTGTGCAGACTGAAGAAGGGCTTTAGTTTACCTGTTGATGCTGGGCACACTGTGGGATGTGGGTGTGAGAGTCGTCTCCTGCTCCGGAGCTGGGAGTAAGTGGGATGTCCACAGCGAGTTCAAAGTCAGGAATATCAGCAAAAGGATGGGAAGATGGTCCATGCTGATGGCCCTCAACGGAGAACAATTCCAGCCGTCACTCAAGGTCAGAGTTGGCCGGTAGACTCCGACCTGCAGATAAGTGTTCAAAGCAAGCAAGAGCTCTCCGGTGTCTCTCAATTCCCCTGGGAGCACCTGCTGTGCACTCCCAGACCTGACTGGGATTGTTAGAGAGACTCGAGTGGGCGTTACCCACCAGGCCTCATATCTGCTGGTGACCTTGGCATTGGGGCACTCTCTGCGCAGGGCAAGAGCAGCTGCAGATTGGGTTTCATGCCTCCTCCCTCTGGCTGTCTGGGACCCTCCAACAAGCATGCTGGTACTCAGAGGAGTTCGCCTCATCATACCAGGCAGAGGGGAGGGGGTTGTGGGAGGGGTGTGCAGAAGAAACAGACAAAACACACCACCAGGCCCATATCTGAGACTAAACATGAGGTCAGAGATCTCAACAAGCCTGAAGCAGGCATCACAGTTATCAAAGCAGCTTCCCAACCTTGCCAGCAGTTCTCACTGCTCAGCATGACAGGGGAATGTTCACCGTCTTCTCACCCCACGGGGAGAACCTCTCACAGCCACTGGCCACAATTCACTTGGTGCCCTGTGTGTAGACGTTATGCTCATCCCTCCATCCCAAGAAGGGAGTGTGGGCTCTGGGGAGGGTGCGGAGGTTTCAGGGGATGGCAGAGGGTGTGAACTCTTGGTGTCGGGGGGAGGAGAGTTTGGACAGGGAAGGGTCATTTTTCTCTGGCCACTCTGTCAGGGAGACCTGATCAAGGTCGAATGAGAACGTCCACAGAGGCAGGGGTGAGGGGCAAGTCCCTCACACAGACATGCTTCAGAAACTCAGCAGGTCACGCAGGTTCCACGGGGAGTGAAGGATGGCCAACGTGTTGAGCCTGGGCCCTTCATCAGGGTATGAGCAAAACACAGGCAGGTGCCTGAATGAAAAGGTGAGGGTGGGGAGGAGAGGAGGGAGGGAGTGGCAGGTCAAGGAGCACAGACCAACAGGCAGGAGGCCAGAGGAGGGAAGGGGAGAATTGATCAGGAGAGGGTGTCATGCTGTGACTGCAGAGCCGGAGGAAAGGAGACAGAGGGAAAAGGGAAGAGAGACACTCGAAGGAAGGGGGTGATGGAAACTGGAGGTGATGTCAATGCCATCCAGTTGGAGGGTGCCCACACAGCAGATGAGTTGTTATGAATCAAATGTGCAGGTAACCTCAGTTTGATTGAGACCATGTACAGACAGGTGGACAAGGGAATAGGATGGAGAATTGAAATGGGTGGCCACCAGGGAGATCCACGTTATTGCAGCGGACAGAGACAAGGTGCTGAATGAAGTAATCTCCCCGTCTGTGCCCAGTCCCTCCGATGTAGAGGAAACCACAACAGGATCACCAGATGCAGGAGATGACCCCTGCTTCACTTGGAAGGGAGGGAGGAGTGGACAAGGGAGTCATGGAGGGAGGGGTCCCTGCAGAGAGAAGAAGATGATGGTAGGATCATGGAGTAGGTGGGGGAAATGGCAGAGGAGGATGTGTTGGATGCGGAGGCTGGTGGGGAAGGAGGACAAGTTGAATCCTGACCTTGTTGATCCTGGGGTAGAGGGGGCCAAGGCAGATGTGCAGGAAACGTCCTCTTCCCCTTCATCTTTACTTCTCAGTTTCTTTCACTAATACCTTCCCATCTGACCTGTTGGCCTCTCCTCAAACCCTGCCCCATCCTCTCACCTCTCCTCCTCCCTCCTGCTTCTTCCTCTCTCCTTCCCTGCCCTTCATCCTCCCCTGCCCCATGCTCCCTCCTCTCCTCCTCCCCTGCTCCTTCCTCCTTCCTCCCCTGCCCCTTCCTCCCTCCCTCCTCTGCCCTTTCCTCCCTCCCTCCCTCCTACTTTGCCCCTTCCTCCCTCCTCTCCCTGCCCCTTCCTCCCTCCTCTCCTGCCACTTTCCGCATCCTCTTCTGTCCCTTACTCCATCCTCTCCTCCTCCCCTGCCCCTCTTTTCCACTTGCCCCATCCTCCCTCCTCTCCACCTCTGCTCCCCCTTCCTCCATATCCTCCCCTGCTCCTTCCTCCTCCTTCCCTCCTCCTCCTGCCCCATCCACTCCTCCTCCTGCCCCAACCTCTCCTCCTGCCATATCCTCAACTCCTCCTCCTGCCTTTCTCCTCCTCTCCTCTATCCCTGCCCCTTCCACCCTCCTCTCCTCCTCCTCCTCCCCTGCCCCTTCCTCCATCCTCTCCTCCTCCCCTGCCCCTTCCTCCCTCCTTTCTCCTCCTCCTCCTGCCCCATCCTCCCTCCTCTCCTCCACCCCTACCCCTTCCTCCCTCCTCTCCTCCGCATCCTCTTCTGTCCCTTACTCCTCTCCTGCCTCATCCTCCCTCCTCTCCTCCTCACCCTTTCCTCTCCTCCTCCTCACCCCTTCCTTCTCTCCTCCAGCCCTGCCACTTCCTCTCTTGCCCCTTCCTCTCTCCTCCTCTGCCCCTTCCTCTCTTGCCCCTTCCTCCCTCCTCCTCTGCCCTTTCCTTCCTCCCTCCTCCTCTGCCCCTTCCTCCCTCCTCTCCCTGCCCCATGCTCCCTCCTCTCCTCCTCCTCACCCCTTCCTTCTCTCCTCCAGCCCTGCCACTTCCTCTCTTGCCCCTTCCTCTCTCCTCCTCTGCCCCTTCCTCTCTTGCCCCATCCTCTCCTCCTCCTCCTGCCCCCTCCTCCATCTCCTCCCCTGCTCCTTCCTCCTCCCCTGCTCCTTCCTCCTCCCCTGCCCCTTCCTCCCTCCTCTCCTCCACCACTGCCCCTTCCTTCTCTCCTCCAGCCCCGCCACTTCCTCTCTTGCCCCTTCCTCCCTCCTCCCTGCCCCATGCTTCCTCCTCTCCTCCTCCCCCGCCCCTTCCTCCCTCCTCTCATGCCCCTTTTTACTTCCTCTCCTCCACCCCTGCCCTTTCCTGCATCCTCTCCTCCTTCCCTTGCCCCTTTCTCTTTCCTATCATCCTCTGCCTCATCTTCTCCTCCTCCTCCTGCCCCATCCTCCCTCCTCTCCTCCACCACTGCCCCTTCCTCCTCCCCTGCCCCTTCCTCCCTCCTCTCCTCTCCTCCCCCCCACCCCTGCCCCTCCCTTGCTCATCTCCTTCCCCTTCCCGTGTCCTCCTCTGTCCCTTCCTCCCCCTACCTCATCCTCCCTCCTCTCCTCTTCCTCCCCACACCCTCCTCTCCTCCTCCCTTCCCCTTTCTCCCTCTTCTCCTCCTCCCCTGCCCTTTCTCTTTCCTCCTCCCCTGCCCTTTCCTCCATTTTCCTCCTCCCCTGCTTCTTCCTGCATCCTCTCCTTCCCTGCCCCTTCCTCCCTCCTCCCCTCCTCCTCTGCCCCTTCCTTCATTTGCTGCCATAATGGAGACCTGCCAGCAACCAACCTCTTCAATTACTCACCCCATTCCCATATGAGCATGACTGTCTGTCCGTGGCCTCGTGTGCTATCAAACCCACCAATTCTCCTTGAGAATGGGGTGGTCTATAATACAGCCCCATGAGTGTGGTCATACCTTTATCTTTCCTCTCCCCCACCCATATACTCTCAGTAGATGAGCCTTTTGGTCTGTCCTGTCTGAGCACAGTTGCAATATTTTCCCTGACAAGAAAAGGGCATTCTTCTCCCTTTCATTCCCACCCCCACTCCCCTAGGTTCCCCTAGGTTAGACCACACCATAAGCTCTGTGCACAATTCCCTCTTTTTGTACCCTTGAGTCAAACCACACCGTGCACAGTTCCTGGTCTCTGTCCACCTGGGTTAGACCACACTGTGAGCCCCATGCACTGTTCCCGGTCACTGTACATCTGGGCTAGGCCACAATGTAAACCCCATCTGTGTTAAACTAAACGGTGAGCACAAGGCACAGTTCCCAGATTTTCTATTCCAGGCATAGACCACATCGTGAGCCCCATGTATAGTTTCTGGTCTCTGTAGTTTTAGGTCAGACCTAAAACGGGTGTGACCCCCGTGTAGACTTCCAGGTGTCTGTACCCCTGAGTTAGACCAAACCATGAGCCCAGTGCACAGTTCCTGGAATTGAACCCTTGGGTTAGACTAAACCGTGAGCCCCATACAAAGTTCCTGGACTCTGTATCTCTGTGTTAGACCACAACATGAACCTCATGCACAGTTCCTGGTCTCTGTATCCCGGTGTTAGGCCACAGTGTAAGCCCCACGCAAAGATCCCATATGCTTGACCCCTGGGCTAGGCCACACCATGTACCCCATGCACAGTTTCCAGTTTTTTTTATTCCAGGGTTAGAGCACAATATGAGCCCCACACACAGTTCCTTGTCTCTGTTCCCCTCTGCTGGTCCACAATGTGAGCCCCATGCATAGTTTCTGTTTTCTGTACCCCCAGGGTCAGACCAAATTTTGAATCCCATGTAGACTTCATGGTCTCTGTACCCCTAGGTTAGACCACACCATGAGACCCATGCAGAGTTCCTGGCCACCACACCATGAGCATCATGCACAGTTCCTAGTCTCCATAACCCTGGATTAGACCACACTGCAATGTCCATGCAAAATTCCCAGTTTTTGGACCCCGATGTCAGAACAAATTGTGAGCCCCATGCACAGTTCCACGCCTGTACACCCCTGGGTTCGAACATTCCCTGAGCCCCATGCACAATTCCTCGTCTCTGAACGCCTGGTTTACACTACACCATGAGCATCATGCACTGTTCCCAGTCTCGAAACCCCTGGATTAGACCAAACTCCAAGCACAATTCTTGGTTTTTATAACCCAGAGTCAAACCATGCCGTGAGCTCCATGCACAATTTCCAGACTCGATACCCCTGGGTTAGACCTCAACGTAAATCCCATGCACAATTCCATGACACAATCGACCTGTGTTAAACCAAACCGTGTGCCTTATAGACAGTTCCCTCTCTCTGTACCTCTGTGTTAGACCACACCTTGAGCCCCATGCACAGTTCCCAGTTTTTTTATTCCAGGAATAGATCACAATGTGGGTCCCATGCACAGTTTCTGGTCTCTGTACCCCACTATTAGACCACAACATGACCTGAATAAAGTTTCTTGGTATCTGTACTCCCAGGTCAGACCGAACTGTGAGCCCCATGTAGACTTTATGGTCTCTGTACCCCTGGGTTAGACAACACCATGAGCCCCATGCACAGTTCTTAGTCTATGTACCCCGTTAAACCACTTTGTGAGCCTCATGCACAGTTCCCAGTCACTGTATCCCTGGATAAGACCACTCTGTAATCTTCATGCACATTTCCCAGTTTTTGCACCTGTAGAGTGCGTCGAAAGAATCAAAGACTTGTTGATCCAACCCAAGGCTTTTATTAACTAGAAGACTGGAGCATATCACATGTAGGTTGACCAGTCCAGAATGACCTGGTCTGGCTAGAAGCAATGCTTTAAGACCTGTCAGTAGGCGTGTCTAAGCTCTCAGCTAATCACATTCATCCTACACTACAATCTGTACATATACACATTGGTGATAGAATCTGTACTATCACAGTACCCCAGAGTCAGACCAAATCTTGAGCCCTTGCTCAATTCTCAATCTCTTCACTCCTGGGATAGACCACATCATGAGCCCCATGCACAGTCTGTGTATGGCTGGGCTCAAACTCCCCCTGAGCCCTATGCACAGTTCCCAGCCTCTGTCTGGATGGTGAGATCAAATTGTGAGCCCCATGCACAGTTCCCGATTAATAGCCCCCTGGGTCAGACCAAACCATGAGCCCTATGCACATTTACAGGTAAGTTAGACCAATTCCAGGACGCTGTACCCCTGGGATAGACCACACTGTGAGCCTTTTACACAGTTCTGGGTCTCAATACCCCTGGGCTAGACCACACTGTGAGCCCAATATACTGTCCCCGGATGCTGCATCACTGGCTAGGCCACACTGTGAACATATGCACAGTTCCTGGTCTCTGTACCCCTGAGTTAGACCACACTTTCAGCCCCATGCACAGGTTCTGGTCTCTGTACCCTGGCTTAGACCACATTGTGAGCCCTGTGCACAGTTCCCAGATGCTGTTCCCTGGCTTGACCACACCATGAACTTGATGTACATTCCTGGTCTCAGTACCCCTATGTGAGACCATATTGTGAGCCCAATGTTCAATTCCCAGTCTCTTTCCTCCTGGGATAGACCACACCATGATTGCAGTGTCTGAAACCCTGGGTCAGGCCATTCCATGAGCCACACACATAGTTCTGGATACTTTATCCCTGTGCTCGGCCACACCGTGTGCCCCATGCACTGTTGCCAGAATCGATATCACTGGGTTAGCACACAATGCAAGCCCCATGCACAGTTCCTGGTTTCTGTATCCATGGGTTAGACCACACCATGAGCCTGGTGCACAGTTCCCAGACACTGTATTCTGGCTAGGCCAGACCATATACTGATGCACAGTTCTGGGTCTCTGTACCCCTGCGTGAGACCATATTGTGAGCCCAATGCTCAATTCCCAGTCTCTGTAATAGACCACATCATGAGCCCCATGATGTTCACAGACTCTGTACCTATGTGTCAAACCAAACTGTGAGCCCCTTATTGAATTCTTGGTCTCTGTACCCCTGGGTTAGACCACACCATGAGCCCCATCCACAGTTCCCAGACTATGTACCCCTTGCTTAGACCAAACCTTGAGCCCCAAACAGTACCTGGTCTCTGTTCCTCTGTGCTAGACCAAACTATGAGCATCAGACACAATTCCCATTCACTGTCTCCATGGGTTACACCACAATATGAGCCCCATGCATAGTTCTTGGTCTCATAACCCTGGGTTAGACTTCATCATGAGCTCCACACAAAGGTTCCGGGCTCTGTTCTCAAGGGTTAGATCAGATCGTGAGCCCCATGCCCAGTTCTGGGGCTCTCTGCCCGTGGGTTTGACCAAGTTGAGCCCTATTCATATTTCCCTATCATTTTCTCCATGGGTTACACTGCACCATGAGCATCATACACAGTTCCCAGTCTCATTACCCCTGGGTTAGATCACACTGTAAATTCCTGGTTTTGGACGCTGAGTCAGACAAAATCGTGAGCCACATACTCAGTTCCCAGTCTCTTTACTCCTGGGTTAGACCACACCGAGAGCCCCTACACAGTTCCCATATGCTGTACCCTGGCTAGGCCATACTGTGAACCTCATGCATACTTCCCAGTCTCGGTACCCCTGGGTTAGGCCACACCAAGAGCCCCATACGTATTTTCCGGATGCTTTACCTCTCTCTGTGCTAGGTCACACCTTGTGTTCCATGCACAGTCCCAGGACTCTGTCTCCATGGGCCAGACCAAACCACGAGTCCCATGTACTGTTCCCAGCTCTGTACCCCTGGGTTAGATCACAGTTACATCACTGCCAAAGCTCACTGGAGCATCGTTCTGGCCCCTCATGGGGCTGCTCTGCTCCGGGCCTCCCACCCCACTGAGCACTGTTCTGGATATACAATAAACCTGTTTTTTCCATGACTGGTCACTCATCCTCGTCCCTTGTTCTTCTGTTCGCTCTCAATCATACACCACCAAATATGGCGGCCACCAAGGCTGGGCCTCATGAGACGTCCTTGTTGCCATTTTTGTTGAGCTCTGGCACCTAAAACATTAGCTTTGCACCCCTGATGAGACCACACTGGGAGCATTGTGCCAACATGGGTGGGTACCTGTGGGAACAAGGGGGTATAGTTTTGGGACCTGAAACCCCTCCTCTAACTTGCTCATCCAGGATTGGATTCTCCATGGGTCATCGGAACCTTCCCTGTGACCCCCCAGCCAGAGGTTAGCTTCACGAAACCCAATGTGACGATCACGGCAGCCCTGCACTGGCGGGCCTCTCCCCCGCAGCCCAGCTTCATGGCTGGTGGTGAAAACCTCACATGTGGAGATGGAATCCCAGGGCCCTGAATGGGTTTTTTGCATCCTGACACTCACTACCATCTCCTCCAGAAGTGCCGTTGCTACCCAGCGTGAGGCACGGGCCCTCAGGATGTCCCAGCACCACCACCGGCCTAGTTCACTTACCTCCAGCCAGCAACCATAGTTCGGGGTAGGCCAACCATTTGTTTCTGGAGCCTGGGCTGCACGATCCACCAGCAGGATCCTAGCTCCAGCACTGGGGTAGCTCCCAGACCAGGATGTGCCACAGGGGAGGCCACCTGTCACTGGAGTGAGGAGGAGCATGGCCTTGAGGATGAACAGGTCATCAAGGAAGAGAAAGGCCTCAAAGAGGAACAGAACCACAAGGAACTGTACCACAAGGAGGAGCTTGGCCTCAGAAAAGAGCTGGGCCTCAAGAAGGTTCTGGGCCTCATGGAGGTGGTGGACCTCATGGCAGAGCTGGGTGTCCAGGAGCAGCTGAGCCTCAGAGATGAGCAGGGCTTGAAAGACATGCTGAGGCCAACTGACAAGCTTGGCCTCAGGATGGAACTGGGCCCTGCTGAGGGGCTGAGACCAATTGTGGAGCAGGGTTTCCTGAAGGAGGTGCACCCTGAGGTGGAGCCAGGCCTTGAGGAGCTGGGCCTCAGGGCAGAACTGGGCCTTGCTGAGGCACTGGGACCAAATGTAAAGCAGGGCCCCCTGGAGGAGATCCGCCCTGGGGCAGAGCCAGAACTTGAGGAGCTGGGCCTCAGTGGGGAGCTGGGTGGGCCTGAACTGCCCCAGGTCTTCCCTGGGACTGACAACCCATCACTGGGAGAGGCTGGATGATGAGCTGCTGACAGACAGGCCCACGTCTACTGACTCGGCATTTGACAACTGGCTAATCTGGGTCCCCTCCAGTGACTTGGAGTACTGGTCCACCTTCTACTTTGGAGGGGGCGTGGAGGCAGCTCAAGGCTGCAGGTTCCGGGAGGGGCAACAGACCCTAAGGGTTGGGGTATTGGAGGACGCCCAATTTTGGGGAATTGGGGAGGGCAGGTGTGTGGTGGGTTGGCTTCAGGTTCTCGTGGACTCTGCTGAGGCACTGGGTGAGGACCAGACCAGTGGTGGACACAGTTGGAAGCCTGGGCCCAGAGTGAGGCCCATTTCCCAGGGCCTAGTCCAGCAGTCTCCAGTATGCAAAGGGGAAGGGATGGGGATGGTGAGGGATGGGTGGGGGGTGAGGGAGGATCTCCAATGATCATTAAATTTATGATTTGACCCACATGGACTTGCATGGGGTGGCGGAAGCCTGGAGGAAGGGTGGTCCATACACTGGGACATCTCGGCAAGGTGGGGGAGAACCTCCATCAGATATTGTGGAGTTTCTGTTCCCTTCCCTCCATCACACCCATGAACCTTTATTTTACTTCCATCCATGTGTCAAAGAGTCTATGAAATGCCATAAATGAATCAGCCTCCCCGACCACCCCTGGCGATGCATTCCAGGCCCCCAACAAATGTCTCCCCTAAACTTTCCTCCCAAATCTTGTCCTGTTGTCCTCTGGTGCTTGCTATTGTCGCCCCGGGGATAAAGGTGCTGCCCGTCCAAGTCCCTCCTCATCTTCTTGTCCCCTCTCATCCTTCTTCACTCCCAAGATAAAAGCTCTGTTAACCTTACTACATAAGACACGTTCTCCAATCCAGGCAATGTCCCGGTAAATTTCCGTTGCACCCTCTCCATCCCTTCCACATCCTCTCTCTAATGAATCGATCTAAACTGAACGTGGTCTCCAATATGGGGTGATCAGGGTTTTAAGAGCTGCAAGATTACCTCATGGCTTGGACTCAACCCCTCGATATGTTCGATATGACCCACAGAAAAGGAACCGTTGCCTTTAGTTTCCACGCTGCCAGCTAACAACCCAGAGCATTGTACTCCTGTTCAGGACCCACAGACCATTCAGCCCCAAGTGAGATCTGGGCTCATCCCATCTGCCTGCATTTGGCCAAGCCCTTCTGCACACATTCTGTCCATTGATCTATCCAAGCCTATGATGACGGTTTCCTCTGACTGCTCGTTCCAGACGCAGACCACCCTCTGAGTGGAAATTATGCCCACCAGTTCCCTCCTAAATCTCCCCCCTCCCCCTCCCTCGCTTCACCTTAAACCTCCACCCTCTAGTTGTAGAATTATCTAGACTGGGGAATAATACAGTGATCATTCACCATATCCTCTCCCCTTGTGATTTTATAAACCTTCATAAAGTCACCCCTCAGCCTCTGCTGCTCATTGTGTTACAGACTGTGAGTAACAAGCAGGTATCAGGCAGGGTTTAATTTTAAAACACTAATTTTATTTCTAACTCTTAAACTATCCTGAATGCTAAACCTATCCCCAACTCTGCGCAGGTGTCTAGTGTGTGGGGGGGGTGTATCTGCACGTTTCTGTGCGTGTGCATGTGTATGTATTATAACCAAACCACAAGATTCCAGGCCAAAATATAGAAAGTTTCTTCAAAGTTCAATCATTTAAATTCCGTGTTGAAGTGTAGGTTTTGAAATTTGATGCCAAGGATTAATGTTGAGCTGATGGGGAGACTGGAGTTGTGGCAGCTACAGTCTCACGAATTCTCCCTACTTTGTCTTTGAAGATATCTATCCACACAAGCTGTGGTCACAACACTCCTGGTCCTTCTGTTGGTGAGACTTGAACTGGGCGGCCTCCATGAAGCTTCCAAGGACCTGAAGTCTCTCTAAGTAACTTCACTGCAAGTCACACTCAAAATGAAGAAGTTCCTCCAAGTGACCTCCACTGTTAGTCACAATCAGAATGAAGCACTTTGCTTCCCAATAAGACCTTCCTGGCACAGGTCAACCCAGTGAAAAGGCCCAGTCATTCCGAGCTGGCTTTGCTCTGAATTCCACAGAATGGCTGGGCACGAGTTGCTTCAAAAAGCTATTTCCTCTCCTGCAGGCTGAATGGTTCTCCCTCTGCAAAATGACAATGACTTAGTGTGGTGACATGTTTCCTCCATTGTCTATAGTTATGATTGACTACTGTATATAGGGAGCTGGCCCACCCACTGACTCATACCCTACAACTCCTCCCCCATGGTCTTGGGCCATAAAGTCGAGCCACCCCTCCATTCCTATACCTGGATCCAGGCCAGCAAGGTTCTTCTGTATATTAAAGCCTATTGTTCCCTCTGCCTAGTCTTTGTGGTTACTGGTAGTGCATGACAATTTAACGTACAGAAATTATCTCTCCGGTAATGGAGAAGCTGCTGCCCCAATTGGTTAGAAGTGAACCCCCAATCTCCAGGAGTGTCTGAACAGTACGAGCAGTGGATCAGCTGTTTCAGCAACTTCTTTGAGGCCGCTGCCAAACAGGTCAACTCTGATGAAAAGAAGCTCAAAGTTCTGCAAGCAAGAGTTGGCCAGAGAGCTTTCCAAGCCAACAGGAGCAGCGCTACTTACATCAAGACAATGGCTGAGCTTCGGGCCCTCTACAAACCGAAGGTCAACAACATGTACTTGCATTACCTCCTGGCATCCCAAAAACAGCAGCCTGGTGAGTCGGCAGAAGAATTCATTCGTGCCCTGCCCGTACTGGGGTGAGACTGTAGGGGAAGTTCCACGGCTCCTGTACGTCCAGTGCGTCGAAGACCTGGTCCAGGAGGGGTGTTAGCTGCTCCAGCTGTGGAAAGAGGGGACATTACTTGCAGGTATGTAAGGCCAGAGCCTCCCTACGAAGCAGCGCAGCGTGTACAACTGACGAGCGAGCCCCGTCTACACTTACAGAGCCGACCGCGGTAAGAGGAGCACCATCTTACTTGCTGCTGCCCTCGTCCTCTCCATGGACTGCGCAGTCGCAGCCCACTTCGCTGACGTCACTTCCACCTTCTTCCTCAACCTCGGCAGCCATGACAGTGTGGTCAACATGGAGGCCGTCATCTTGTGCATCCGGCCTCCCTGCCAATGACGAAGATGATGATCTGATCCTGGCATCGATTATATTGAACCAAGCCAGCCCTCATTGATGATGCAGATCACGGTGAATGGACATAAGATGAAATGTCTCTTCAATAGTGGCAGTACGGAGAGCTTCATCCACCCTGACGTGGTCCGCAGACTCTCGCTCCCAGTCTGGTCGATGAGCAGCTCCACTTCATTGGCAGCTAAAGGCCATCAGACTGATATTAGTGGGTACTCTGTGGTACCTTTGATGGGGGTGGGGGGGGGAAGGTTACGATAACTTCTCCTTTCTGGTCATGCCCTGGTTCTGTGCCGATCCTCCTGGGCCTCAACTTCCAGTCAGTTTAGAAGTGTGACGATGGCATTCGGAGGCCCTCATCCGCCCCTCACGGTAAACAACCCACAGCTCATGGACCTCAGTCCCCCACCTGATGGCGGTGGCAAAAACGGACCTCGGCCCCCCACCCTGTCCAACGGACATCGGGCCCCCTGGTGGCGGCGGTGAAAACAGACATTGGGGACCCCCCGCAGCAGAAATGGACAACGAGTCCCCCAGCGGCGGCAGCAGACCTCGGCCTACCCCTGGCGGCGGTAGCGAACCTCGAACCCCCCCCCCCCACCAATGGTGGTAGCAATGATATTGGGCCACCCTGGCAGCAGAAACGGACCTCGGGCCCCCCAGCAGCGGCGACAGAAATGGACATTGGGCCTCCCCGGTGGCAGCAACCATCGGGACTTGCCTGGCAGCGGCAATGACAGCGATGGACATCAAGCCACCCCCCACCCCGGCAGGAGCAGAGCCTCGGTGGTGAGAGGTTGGTGATGGGGGAATGAGTAGATTGACATGGCCAAGCAGCTGCCGAGCGCCGACAAAGACGACTTCGCGGAAGTGGCAACTGTGACTGTGGGAAGTATGAATAAAGCTGCTGATAATGTTTTTACGACATCTGTTGCAAATGCTTCCATATCAGAGCAGGTATTATCAGGAAAAACCACACTGCAGAATGGAGGTCTCCCCACAGACAAAGCCACACTGATTGTGATTCACACAGATGACAGCCTGGTGGAAACAACAGGATTGGAAACACCCAGTGCACCTATAACTCAAGGTTACAGGCACCATCAACTCCTCTGACACCAGGCCCTGACAAGGATGAAACCATCTGTGTATGGGGATGAGCCTCCAGTCTGTTGCCGAAATACAAGCGGAATTTTGTTCAAGAACAAGTTGGGTTCTGGAGGCCGAGGGTGTTTCATAAAACATGGAGAGAGCTGGTACACTCCCACTGAGTTGGAGGGATGGCAGGTCATGCGAGTAGCAAAGACTGGAAAAGAAACATCCGCTATGATGGCCGCCCCTTACAGTGTCTGATACAAGATGACATTTTAAATCCGCCCGCATCATCCTTCACCTGGGCTGCCTGCTGTGAAGACATGCCCCTGACTGGACTGGTCAGGCTCTTCGTTTCATACAAAAGATACAAAACAGAAAATGAATCATGTACTGTTCCAGAGAAGAAGGAGACTCTGAAGATCATCACTCTATGGCCTGCTGCAAGTTCACCCGTCTTTACAATGACTCCAGGCAGGCAGACCACCCCCCTGGGACACTTGCCTTCAAGCGAATGCCTACATCAGATGCCTCAGTCATTGTTTCAGTTTCAGAGGTCTTCACCAATACCACAGAGGATGCACTCAGCAAGCTCAGCCCTGTTGGGACGTGGTGGTTGAAGAGGAGCACCTCATTCATGGCAGCCCTTGGTATGTTTTTGACGACCATGAGGACACAGTACATATCAGGGATCTGGCACATGCCGGAGAGCCTGGAACCATCCCATACCATCACCCTGAAACAGACAGCACCCTCTCCAAGTAGTCAATTGGTGACCCCACCTCTAGACACCCAGCTGACAGAAGAGCAGACCACTTCTACACCTGATCCCCGCAGGTCCCGTAGACAGAGGAAGTTACCGGTGTGACTGAATCTGTAGTCTTGGCATCATTTTTGCTTGTCTTGTTCAAAGACTGGGGGGGGGGGGGGGGTTCTGTTTTAAAAGGAGGGGTGAATATGGTGATATGTTTCCTCCACAAAACTCAAAATGGTCAACCAGTTTACCTATCTCGGCTGCACCATTTCATCGGATGCAAGGATCGACAACGAGATAGACAACAGACTCGCCAAGGCAAATAGTGCCTTTGGAAGACTACACAAAAGAATCTGGAAAAACAACCAACTGAAACACCGCACAAAGATAAGCGTATACAGAGTCGCTGTCATACCCACACTCCTGTTCGGCTCCGAATCATGGGTCCTCTACTGGCATCACCTACGGCTCCTAGAACGCTTCCACCAGCGTTGTCTCCGCTCCATCCTCAACATTCATTGGAGCGACTTCATCCCTAACATCGAAGTACTCGAGATGGCAGAGGCCGACAGCATCAAATCCACGCTGTTGAAAATCCAACTGCGCTGGGTAGGTCACGTCTCCAGAATGGAGGACCATCGCCTCCCCAAGATCGTGTTATATGGTGAGCTCTCCACTGGCCATCGTGTCAGAGGTGCACCAAAGAAGAGGTACAAGGACTGCCTAAAGAAATCTCTTGGTGCCTGCCACATTGACCATCGGCAGTGGACTGATATCGCCTCAAACCGTGCATCTTGGCGCCTCACAGTTCGGCGGGCAGCAACCTCCTTTGAAGAAGACTGCAGAGCCCACCTCACTGACAAAAGACAAAGGAGGAAAAACCCAACACCCAACCCCAACCAACCAATTTTCCCCTGCAACCGCTGCAACCGTGTCTGCCTGTCCCGCATCGGACTTGTCAGCCACAAACGAGTCTGCAGCTGACGTGGACATTTACCCCTCCATAAATCTTCATCCGTGAAGCCAAGCTAAAGATATATATATATATATATATATATATGTATATGTATAGTTATTGTTTACTACTGTATATATGGAGCTGGCCTGCCCACAGATAACCTCTGACTCCTCCCCCGTGGTCATGGGCCATAAAGGTCGAGCCACCTCTCCCTTCCCTCCATTCCTATACCTGGATCCGGGCCTGCAAGGTTCTTCTGTACATTAAAGCCTATCGTTCCCTCAGCCTAGTCTTGGTGATTACTGATAGTGCATGACACTTTGCAGACATCTCGAATTGTGGAACAGATGGTGACAAACCTTCCCTCAGTTCCTCCAATGTATTGAATTGCCATTTCCCACTGCAGTTCAACCGGGTTTGGTGAAGCTTCACTGCAACTTTCCCTGCTGCGGAGCCATGGCCTGAGCTTTCCCTCCCGCGACGCAGAGCAATCCTCACCTTCCAGCCTGTTCACTTCTTTCCTGACTTAGAACAGACTCTTGAATGTATATCACATGAGCAGGTGACGATGGCCTTGCCCTGTTTTCTGCACATCCTGTAGTTGGTCAGGATTAAAACACTGACCACTCCTTCAGCTCCCCACCCTCTTCTGTTCCCTCACCGCACAGAGACCACTTTGTCTCCCCCCAACCCACCTCACATCCCCCTCCCACCTGGATCCACCTGATCTCTTATCTGCTGTCTTGTCCTCCCCTCCCTGCTCCTTCCTCCCGCCTCTCCTCCTCCCCACCCCCTTTCTCCCTCCTCTCCTCCTCCCTCCCCCTTCCTCCCTCCTCCCTCAGATCTTTCCTCCATCCTCCCCTTCCCCTTCCTCCATCTCCTTCTCCCTCCCTCCTCCTGCCCTTTCCTTCCTCCTCTCCTCCTCCCCACCCCTTCCACCCACTTCCACCTCCCCTGCCCCTTCATCCCTCCTCTCACCTTCCCTGCCCCTTCCTCTCCTTCTCCCCTCCCCTTCCTCCATCTCCTTCTCCCTCCCTCCTCCTGCCCTTTCCTTCCTCCTCTTCTCCTCCCCACCCCTTCCACCCACTTCCACCTCCCCTGCCCCTTCATCCCTCCTCTCACCTTCCCTGCCCCTTCCTCTCCTTCTCCCCTCCCCTTCCTCCATCTCCTTCTCCCTCCCTCCTCCTGCCCTTTCCTTCCTCCTCTCCTCCTCCCCACCCCTTCCACCCACGTCCACTTCCCCTGCCCCTTCATCCCTCCACTCACCTTCCCTGCCCCTTCCTCTCCTTCTCCCCTCCCCTTCCTCCCTCCTTCCTCCCTCAGCACTTCCCTCCCTCCTCCCCTCCCCTTCCCCTTCCTCCATCCTCTCCTCCTCCCTTTCCTCCCTCCTTTCCTCTCCTGCCCCTTCCTCCTCGTCCTCCTGCCCTTTCCTCCTCCTCCTGCCCCTTCCTCCCTCCTCTCCTCCTCCCCTTCCCCTTCCTCATCCCCTTCCTCCCACCTCCCCCTGCCCCTTCCTCCCTCCTCCCCTCCCCCTTCCTTCCACCTCCCCTGCCCCTTCCTCCCTTCACCCCTCCCCTTCCTCCCTCCTCCCTCTCCTCCCCTGGCCCTTCCCCCTCCTCTCCTCCTCCCTATCCCCTTCAACCCTCCTCTCCACCTCCCCTGTCCCTTCTTCCCTCCTTTCCTCCCCAGCCCCTTCCTCTCTCCTCTCCTCCTCCCGCCCCTTCCTCCCTCCTCCTCCTCCACCTGCCCCTTTCTCCCTCCTCTCCTCCTCCCCCTCCCCCGTCCTCTCCTCCTGTACTGTATGGAAGGGTACATGGGGTGCAGCAGAAAGCTCAATCATCGGTGACCTTTATCAAATAACCAGTCAAACAATGAAACAGAGCAAAGTCTCTCCCGTTCACACACTCATGCTGACTCTCATCCAACCGTGGGACCTGTTGGAGAAGGAAGGAGCTCAGTGCAATGGGAGGCAAAAGGTGAGGATTCCCTGAGTTTTTGACTGTGAGGGAAAATGTGCCCCTTGCATCAGGGATTTCACAGCCTCCCACCCCGGGGAAGGTGTGGGGAGAGGTTCCGTGCAGTCCATGGGTGTCCATTGTCCTGTCACACATTCCTGTGATGGCACATGTATCTTCATACATTGGGGAACTGTGGTGGAGAATATTTCCCCGAACAGTGCTGTACAACCACTCCCTCCATTGGGTTCACTGACACCCCATCCTGCAGGGTCGTCTCCTCTGCTTCTCCTTCTCAACGGGGTGGGGTGATCTCCTTGTTTCTGGTCCCCTGTGCTGGTCCACTGCTCATCTGCTGTCTGAACTCAACCTAAGAGTGTTGACTTTGTTTGACCTGCTATCTTGGGCACAAACCCCCATGGTTGAAGGATTGAAATAACAAACACCGTTGGCAGTTTGTTGTCTATATCAATGAACTGGAAGATTATGTGGTCAATTGGATCAGCAAGTTTGATGATGGCACAAGATTAGAGCCATTGTGGACAGTGAGGAAGATTTTCAAACCTTGCAGAGGGATCTGGACCATCTGGGAGAAAGGGTCAAAATGGCAGATGGAGTTTAATGCAGACAAGTGTGAGGTGATGCATTTTGTCAGAGCCAACCAAGGTAGGACATACACAGTAAATGGTGAGGCACTGAGGAGTGCGGAGGAGCAGGGAGATCTGGGGATACAGATACATTGTTCCCTGAAGGTGGTGTCACAGGTGGACAGGGCTGTAAAGAAAACTTTTGGCATCTTATCCTTTTCAATGAAAATATTGAGTCTAGGAGTTGGGATGTTATGTTGAAGTTGTTTAAGACATTGGTGAGGCCAGATTTGGGTGCCAAACTACAGGAAGGATATCAATAAGATTGAAAGAGTGGAGAGAAAATTTACAAGGATGTTGGTGGGTTTTCAGGAGTTGAATTAACCAGGTTAAGACTTTATTCCATGGAGTGAAGAAGAATGAGGGAAGATTTGATTGAGGTTTACATGATGCTGAGAAGTATAGACAGAGAGGATGCAAATAGGGTATTTCCACTTAGATTGGGGGAAATAAATACGAGAGGTCATAGTTTTAAGGAGTTGGAGGAGGTGGTGATTTAGAGCTTGGGTGATCATAACAGAGGAGGAGGAGCTCAGAGAGGTTGTGGGATTAATTGGTCAAGGGCAATAAAAGGTGGGTATGGCAGGGGTGCCCAACCCATGATCCCAGGGTTCTGGTGTGTGTGTGTGGGGTGCTGTGGGGTCAGTATGCTAGTGGTGGAAGTGCATATGGGCCAGTCCCGAGAGTTCGGAGCTGCAGCCTGTTCCTCTTGGGAACATGACTCAATGGTTAGCCTAGGTTCGCGGAGAGGCTGAGACCCTTGTGGGTTCGGTTCTTGGGAAGGAATCCATCACCCTTCTCTCCACTTCTGCAGCTGTAATTTCAAATTTGTCCTTTGCTTTTTGTCTGTACCAAATTACTGTTTTTGGTGGCTGCCTCCACCTTTTGTGGTCAGTCAATTCAGTTTGGGCCACAATATCCCAATTTCTTGCAGGCTGTTTTTCTAGTGGTCTATTAAAATTTCTTGTGTAGCTTCTGTCCATGTTTCTGCATTCATTGCCAATTTGTGCAGAGTCTACCGGCTTGGATTCACCCGTTTAATAAAGTTAATTTTTGCGCCTGTATTCGAATGCCTCTCGGTGAAAGGGCTGTCCCTCTAAAACCTTGAAATGATGCATGGTTTGGGCCGATTTATACATCACTCTCACTGAAATAGCAAACCAATCCCACTGTGGCAAGGCAGGCCAGTTTGAATTTGGATACCAACTGTTGCCAGATCTACGACTCCTCACGTTCATTCTAGTGTTCCGTGGCTGAGACATAACAACTTAATGAAAGTTGCTTACCAGATCACTTGAATGATCCCTCTTCTCCTGGCTTGGTCATACACGCGTGTTCTCACCACGTGTAAATGGCTCTTCAGATCTGTTCTCGCTCGGTTTGTTAACACCAACATCCTGTCAAACCCTGAGGTCAAACAAAGTCAACACTCTTAGGTTGAGTTCAAATATGCTTAGTCTTTATTCCACCATTACTGTTTTTTACTCCCTCATAGCCATGTTCATCATGCCAACCATTACAGTCGATAACCAATCTATATTATAAAGCAAGGCATTATAGTCGATAACCAAACTATATTATCTATCACTATGACACGTCCCAACGAGAATAACTTCATTCAAGGTAGTGTCGATCCCTGCAACTAGTTTCATGACACTATCTAGATTCGGGTTATTATGATGCTTCTTGCCACTCCTTTTAGCTGGGAAGCCCATGAGTCTGTGTTTTAAGGGCTGTACTTTAGCTCCTCCCTTTGGAGGGGCTACCGTGTCTTCCTATATTTTTTTCAGGGTGTTTCTGTCCTGCCATGTCTTTGTCTTTCCTCCCTTTCCTCTCCTGGCTTCTACCCTCTGTGCATTGTAATTGTATTCTGGATAGGTCTCTCTATTCCTATGGTGATGGTCCCTGGACTGGGTTAACTGGTCTGTTTCTTAATATGTTAATAAGTTCTGCCTGCCTGCTGCATCCCGTTTTGTGTATCTGCCGCCATTAGCAGTTAATCATAGCCTTTTTTTTTAAGTTATTTAAAATTTTATGACATGAATAAAATAAAAATTACATTTAAAGAAATAATAAAAAATAAGATAATAAAAATTAGAATACTACATCATTAAACTACACAAATTAACCCCCCCAATAATTATTCTTTTCTTTGGCTTGGCTTTGCGGACGAAGATTTATGGAGGGGGGTAAATGTCCACGTCAGCTGCAGGCTCGTTTGTGGCTGACAAGTCCGATGCAGGACAGGCAGACACGGTTGCAGCGGTTGCAGGGGAAAATTGGTTGGTTGGGGTTGGGTGTTGGGTTTTTCCTCCTTTGTCTTTTGTCAGTGATTTAAATATCAAACATAATACATGTATTTAACAAATGAAATCCACTTTAAAACTGTTCAAATATTAAAATCATATATCAACCACATATCTGTTATACAAAAAATCATAATTAATAATACATAAATACAGAATTTCCATTAATACCAAGTTTCCTTTATAATTCATCGAGAGAACAAAAACATCCCTTAGAAAAACAATCAGATAAACTTTTTATTCCCTTCCCCTCCCCTTATAGAAAAAAAAGAAAAAAAAAGTTCAAACTCTTATAAAATTCTCCATATTTAAATCTTCAAAATTCTCTATCGAAATTAACTTAATTTTATTAAACTCTTCTCCCTCAATGTATTTGTACTTGGTTTTCTTCTTTTTCTTCTTATCACCTTTCCCCTCATCTTCCTCTTCATCTAATTCAACATCCTCAATTTTTGACTTATTATCTTCTGTGACATCATCCTCTTAAAAAAGAGAAAAAAAGAGAGAAAAAACCCCCAAAAGAAGAGAGAAAAAAAGGAGAGAAAAAAAAACCTCCTAATTCCCTCTCAATTACAATCAGAAAACAAAAAGAGTTAAAAAAAAATTATTTATTTTAAAAAATTAATAAAAAAAACCTTCACTTCTTAACCCGAAAATTAAAAAGAAAAAAAAAACAGGTCGGAGGTCACGACTACCTCCTCCTGTTTAAACCGCCCAAAGCGGTAACTCCCCCAAAATATTGGGTGTGAGATAACTCACAGGTAGCTGATGACTTCTGCAAACTAGTGCCCACCCAGTTCCCTCTCCCAACTCCCATTTCATTAAACTATCATCATTATTTAAACTATTTAAACTCTTCTCAAAAAAAAGATAAAATATTTATTTTTTTAAATCAATGTTACCACTTCAGTCCATTTCTTTTAAAATCTGGATCTCACCTTACATCTCTACTCTCTTTGGAGACCTTGAAGGACTACATCATTCCTGAAACTGCATGATTGATAGAGACTGAGCAAAGTCCATAGCCTCTTTAGGATTGTCAAAGAACTTTGGCTGATTTCCATCCTGAAAAATCTTCAGTACCACAGGATACCTGAATGTTGCCTTATGTCTTTTTTTCCACAACCGTTCTTTCACAGAATTAAATTCGCGTCGTTGAAACATAATTTCTTGACTCAAATCTTGATAAAAGAAAACAGGATTATTCTGAACCATCAAAGGAGATCTATTTTGCTGGGCATTTCTAATAGCCGTACGTAAAATTGTCTCTCTGTCACAATAGTTTAAACAACGGATCAGAACAGGTCTTGGATTCTGTCCTGAAAAAGATTTTCTTCTTAAAACTCTATGAGCACGTTCCAGTATTAAACCTTCAGGGAATTTATCCTGTCCTAACACTCGTGGAATCCATTCAGTAAAAAATTTTCTTGGATCTGGTCCTTCTATGCCTTCTGGCAAACCAACAATTTTCACGTTGTTCCGTCTAGATTGATTCTCCAAATAATCAACCTTTTTTGCTAAATTTTTATTTTGGATCTGCAATGTTTCAATTATTCTATTTTCATCTTGCAGTTGATCCTGTACATCGACTAAACCTTGATTACACATTTCAAATCTTTCAATGGTTTCAAGCTTAAAAGCTCCATTAATGGCTTCCGCCATCGCATTAATCTTGCAAATAAACGGGTTCACAAAATTAGCTAAGTGACTCAATACAGAATATATCTTATCTTCAAGATCCTTAACAGACATTTCAACAGAAGTAGATTCAGGCATAATGGGGTCTTGCTGTTCCTTAGAGACCACGGGATCTTCTGTCCCTTCCCTTAATTTAGTATCTTTTCTAGCAGTTTGACTTCGTATAAAAATCCCTCTCAAAGTCCCCCCAGCAATGCCAGGAGACTGAAGATCAGGGTTATCTTTAAGCCAAATCTCTTTAATCATCTTCACTGAATCGATGTCTGGAAAAACCGTTGTAATTGAAGATGCATTTTGCAGCGCCACCACTGTAGCAGTCGAATGACAGCTCTTTAACTCTCCAGCTGGTGACTTTGATTCAACTATCAAAGTCTCAGTAACAGCACTCACAGTGGCCGTTGTGTAAAATACTGGCACCCGGACAGCTCTTTGTTCTAAAAGCTACTGAATGCAACCTTCAGAGAGCCTTACGGGTTCAAAACGGAGTTTCAATGCCGAATTCTGTACGTCTTCTTCTGGATCCATTCTACTTTGAGTCCTGGCTTCTTGTAAACAAGTAGGCTCAGATAATTTCGGAAAATGTAGTTTTTTAACAGTCTGTTGATGTTTTCTTTTACCTTTTTTTTTTGCGTATAAACTATTAGGCACTAATCCAGCACCTCTTATTATTTATAAACTTTTAAAAGAACTTTAACGGGCACTTAAAGACAAAACAATAAATCAGAGTCAGGAGAGGTCTGAAAGGCACGTCTGTTCCCTACGCCATCTTGCCACGCCCCCTTAATCACAGCCTTAAGGATAATCTAAAGACTGACTATTCCCCTATTAACCTGAACTGGGATTCACTGGTAGAGTGTTGTGCTGATGGCTGGCCCCGCCTCCTGGGTCCATCCCCATCTGCCCAATATAACCCTTCCAAAGATGACTGCGAGACCCTACCCTTAGTGATAAGCTAATAAAAGAGTTTGTTTTCCTTCCAGTCATGAGAGCTTTTATTCACATTATAATTTTATTAGCTTATTCCCTAATGATCGAAGCGCTACTCAAGCCTAGTTTGCTACTGATAGACCCTCTAGTAGTGGTTCATACTGGCTAGACTGCTTCCAGGCCTACATGAATGTGACCAGAGACATCTTCCACACTGATGAACTCAGGTGGTCCACATTCGTTTCGAGGGTATGCAGTCATCAGAGACTGCTCTTCGTATGACGTTGCTATCAAGGCGTTGAAGGCTTGGTACCTGAAGTCGCAGAACGAGGTCCTAGCGAGGCACCAACTCGCTCTACATCGCCAGCAGCCAGGAAAGACCTTCGATGACTACCTGCCAAGAAGTGCAGGTATGAAGAGGCTACGGGCCGCATTCATGAGGAAGAACAGATCCAGGACACTCTAGTCACGGGGACCTGCTCGAGGTACATGAGGCAGTGACTGCTCAAGTCATAAAAGAAGAACCTTGCTAGCCATGTCAAACTGGCCAATTTGCTGGAACAGGCCAAGCTTGAGAACAACGACCTCAAAGTGTTGTAATGCCTATTCATTAATCATTAATTCATTAATCCAGTACTATGTAACAATTTACTATTTACTTCAATTATACTGTTTAAGGGAAATAGGAATGCAATTAAGTAACAGCCACAGTATGTAGCAAAGTTGGCTGATTATAGTACATGTAGAATTTGCTGAAGACTATGACCAGACGAGAACAAAGAGTACCATGACTGAGAATGTCAGAGACAAAGAAAATGTATAAACCAATTCAGTAGCAAGGCTAAGGCATAAGGAGGTGTTGAGTAGAACAGAAGGCTATGGCCAGATGAGAACAAAGAAATAATTAGAAATATATGGGGTATGAATTGATTTCTGATCAAGACAACAGGATGTTCTGGCCTTGAGGATTAAGATGGGAGGTCTACACCCAAGATAACTGCAGAGCAGGAAATCGCTTGAGATAAATCTTATGCAAGGAATCTAGCAAAGAAAGCCAACTTTTGTTCAGTGTAATAATGTTGATCTATATAAAGAGAAGAGACTGGATAGTAGGAGTCAGTCTTGGGGAATAGCTCACTGAGCAGATGACCTATGAACTAACGACTGAACCTGAGCTCGGATAAGCTTTATTCTTGTGCTGTGTAATAAACTGATTGTTAAACCGAATACCTTCTCCTATCACTTCATTCACCGAGCATGCTGGACTCAGACGACACATAGACTAAATTGAGGGTAGGGTAAAGCCAGAGTCCGACAAAAGCCAGTGAGCTTGCTCACCCAGGTGATCCCTTCCACGGACCAGCTGCTCCTGCTACCCCTGCCCTAACGGCTGCAGCTTCCTGTGCCAGGGAGTGCTTTATCTGCAGCAGGATCTCATTGCCCAGCAAAAGACAGTGTTTTCTAGCTGTGGCAAGGAAGGACATTGGGCATGGGTTTGCCATGTGAGGGGAAGCCTGGGGAAGTCTGCGGCCTGCACCACTCTCGGATCCAATTCAAGCCCAAAGGTGTCTGTCCCGAATTCACCCGAACCCACTTGCTGCGCTAAATGCCGACAGAGGGTGGCGGGAAAGGTTCGGCGACCATCTTGCCACAACCGGAATTCAAACTCAGCGTCATCATTATCGGAGGAAGAAGAAGGGTGGCCATCTTGCCATGCCACGAGGGTGGTGCTATCTTACCCACGCAGGGCAACCCAGGACAGTGGGGGCCATTCGAGTGAGGAGCATGGAGTCTCCAGGGACCTAGCCTGATCTCACCAGCTCAGCAACTCTATAGTGACTGTGAAGGTAAACGGACATTCCACTAAATGGCTAATCGACATGGACTTTACTGAAAGCTTCATCGACTCACAGACAGTGCAAAAATATAAACTACAGATGTATTTTTCTAACTACTGCATATTCCTTTCATCCCATTCACATTCTACACGCGTTCAAAAACATTGTCATTTGAAGGGGGGATTTCTGTAAATTTTGTCTGTATATACTTGATGAATTGTGTGTTCTGGTGTTGTTGGGTCTGGACTTCCTCTGTCTTGGAGTATTCTGGTCCCCTCTCCTTGTAACATTTTGGAACAGAGGTTATCAGAACCCACATGTAGCCTCTCCACACTGAATATCGACCCCCCCCCCCCCCCACCTTCCGAATCTGTTCCCAGACTGCAAGCCATTTGCTACTAAGAGCAGGAGGTACAGGGCAGCAGACAGAGATTTCACACACAATGTCTGCCGACGAAGTTATCATCGAACCTTGCACCAGCCCATGGAGAGCGCAAGTGGTAGTGGTAAAGGGGGAGAGCAAGTCCAGGCTAGTAATTGACTATAGGCAAACTATTAATTGGTACACACTCCTGGACGCATAACCCCCCTGAATTTTGGACATGGTGAATGATATCGCGCAGTATTGAGTCTATTCGACCATCGACCTGAAAGCTGCCTATCACCAGCTGCCAATTCATTCCAAGGACTGTCCATGTACGGCATTTGAGGTCATCTCTCTCAATTCTGGAGGGTCCCTTTTGGTATTACTAATGGGGTTTCTATCTTCCAAAGGCAGATGGACAGAACGGTGGACAAGTATGGATTAAAGGCTACCTTCCCCTTCCTCGATAAAATCACCATCTGTGGTCACACCTTGGAAGACCATGATGCCAACTTCTAGAGTTTTCTCCATGCACCAAAAGCCCTGAACCTCACTTTTAACTCTGACGAGTGTGTGTTCAGGGCTATGTGATGGTAAGTGACATCATTGACCCTGATCCCGATACGATGCGCCCCCTGTTAGAGCTCCCCATTCCCAGGACCACAAAGTTTTTGAGGACATGCCTGGGGTTATGCCCAGTAGATCCCTCAATAAAAGCCACTAATTTCCCCCTCTCAGCTGGAGCCCAAACGGCTTTTAACTACTTCCAGAACCACATTGCGAAAGCCTCCATGCACGCAGTTGACGAGAATGTGCCTTTCCAAGTGGAAAGTGATGCTTGGACGTAGCCCTGGCCGCTACCCTCAATCAGGCAGGCAGGCTGGTTGCATTTTTTCACAAACATTACAAGGCCATGAGCTCCAGAACCCCTCAGTGGAAAAGGAGGCTCAAGCCATTGTAGAAGCCATAAGGCACTGGAGACACAACATATCTGATGAAGATTTACACTCCTTACTGACCAGCACTCGGTCGTATTCATGTTTAATAATGTCAAGAGGGGAAAAATCAAGAATGACAGATTTGCTAGGTGGAGGATTATGCTCTCCACCTACAATTATAACATTGCCTATTGGCCAAAAGCCCTTAATGACCCTCCAGAGGTCTTATCCAGAGGAAGCTGTGCCTCTGCACACACCAGCCAACTGCCGTCTCTGTATAATGAGCTCTGCCATCCAGGATCACCCGCATGGTGAGGCACGCAATCTGCCCTACTCCATGGAAAACGTCAGGGAATTGACCAGGCCCTGCCAGGTCTGCGCGGAGTGCAAGCCGCACTTCTATCTCTCCGCAAAGGTGCACCTGATCAAGTCATCCAGGCCCTTTGAACACTCAGCATCGAACAGCACCTCCACGAATTGGAACACCTTCTTCCTCTCTGACATTGACGAGCACTCCCACCTCCTGTTTGTCATTCCATGCCTAGACATGTCACCTCATCAGTTATGAAGGCCCTAGACTCTATTTTCACTCTATTCAGGTAACCCAACTATATTCATAGTGACCGGGGCTCATCCTTTATGTGTGATGAGCTGCGTCAGTACCTGCTAGTGAGGGGCATTGTGTCCAGCAGGACTACTAGCTTCAACCCCCGGGGGAACGGGCAGGTTGAAAAGGAGAATGCCATGGTCTGGAAGGCTGTCAAACTAGCCCTGAAGTCAAAAGGCCTTCCAGACTCACGCTGGCAGGAAGTCCTCCCCATGACGCTCCATTCTATCTGGTCACTACTATGTACCCCGACCAATGCTACTCCTCATGAGCTCCTATTCACTTTTGAAAAAAGGTTGGCATCAGGAACTATACTGCCAGTCTGGTTCAAAGTGAAATAGCAGAGAATGGGTATCGAGGCAAAAGTCAGGGAAGCAGTGACCAAAATGACAGCTGGGAAAGAATGGTGGTTTTGAACCAGTTTTTGCTATGCAAAATTCTATGCAATTCTATGCAATTGCTATGCAATTCTTAGCAAAGTGTAAGGCGCTCCTTCCATTTGATCGCGTACAGGCCACCCTTTGGCAAAGAGTAGTATCTGTTTAGCCTCCCAATCAGTCACGTGAAGCCATGGTTTTTACAAGCAGATTTACAAATTGGAATTTAAAGTTGTAAAACTAAAAATGCTGGACAGATTAATCTGCTGATCGATGACCAGGATTATCTGTCCAATATGGACACTAACTGAAGGCAATGGGAAACCACTTCAAGTATTTTTTCCTTTGTTTAATCATGAACTTAATCTCAACTACAGTCTCAGCTTAAAGATGGAGCCTTCACCAAAGGACAGGGGTGGCAACAACTGCCATTCTGTGATCATGACAGATGGAGACATGATCACCCATGCCAACAGCAAAGCACCTGAATCATGAACTGTACCCAACACGTGGGCTCCTGAGGTTTGCTCACCCCAACATCAGATGGCAGTATTGTCTCCACTCTCCCTTTCATCTCAACCCCCAGACCTGACAACATCCTGGTGAATCTCCTCTGAAACCCTTCCTATTTATTGATGTCCTTCCTATGGTTGGGCATCCAGAACTACAGAGTTCTCCAAATGTTGACTCATTAACACCACAGATTGTGGTTGTTGACTTCAGGAAGTGAAAACCAGAGATATATGATCCAGTAATCCAGGGGATCAGAGAGGGTGAGCAAATTTAAGCTCTTGGGAGTCACTATCTCGGAGTATCTAGCCTGCAGAGGTTTGGTTTGACATTAAACCTTGGCAAATGTCTACAGAGGTGAGGTGGAAAGTGTGCTGACCGGCTGCATCATAGTCGAGTATGGTACATCAATACCCCTGAGCATAAAGCCTTCCTGTGGTGGTATACCACTGGCCTACTGCAGGGGGCAACCTCTGTACCTGCAGAAGAGCACTTGGCTGGCTGTCAATCAACAGACCCGAATGGACCAAGCTCCACCTGGTTGGCTGTCAATCACCCTCCGGGACATAAACCAGAGCCAGCCCATCGAAGACACTCTCAGAGCTTGCAGCAGCACAATTTCACAGCTGGCTCTCTGGAAGTTTATGTTGAATAAAGTCTGTTGAACAGACCTTAGGTTTTGTGTGTTTCCTTCTGTTCGATAGTGCACCACAATTTCTTCAACATAAAATTTTAAAGCTGCTATGGGAAAGCTCCTGAGAAATGGATAAATATTGAGAGGATTTTGGTAAGATTAGTGGGTTACATACATACACACATTTTAAAACAGATCTTATTTGAAGGACTAAAGAATTCATATTCAATAACATTGCAGGATCTCTGGAGAATGTGATGCACATTTCACAAGTAGGTGCTAATTGAAATGATGTCATGAAATGAATGGACTGGAGACACTGGCTGTTGGAAGCTCTTTTCAAGGGTTTTGACAGAGTGAACAGAAAGGTCACTCCTGGGTTTTGTTTACCTAAGGCAACAGCTTGACCAAGAGACCATTGTTTGCTGGAGAAGGTGGGGGTTATGTTGTAAGTGAGTCACATGGGCTTTCTGGCAGTTGGAAGTTGGAGAGAGAGAGAGAGAGAGAGACAAGTTAACAAGCTCTCCCAGCTAGTGTGTGTGACACCGAAAAGCAGCTGAACAGTGCAAGCCAGGAAGCTGGTTGAAACTGATGAAAAGCTCCAGAGGGGCGGATGGCTGGAAGTGCTATCTGTCTGATGATTCTTGAAATAAGTAAAACAGAACGGAACCATCTGGAAAACCCTAATGGGGCAAGTTTAATCAGCGAGACATTGAGGTGACTCATGGTGGTACCTCATTTGTGGAAATCCTGGAACAGGAAATATATCTCTGCAAACCCTACAAGAACCTTCCTGAGTGATAAACATTTACCTTTCAAGCACCAAAGTGTGAGAGATGAGTAAAACTGATATAAAAGTATGAAGATGAGGAAACTAGTATAGATATATGTGTAATGAATAAAGCCAGTATGAATAGGATAAGAGTAGATATTAGAATGTAGGAAGTAGAGTTAGTCTGAATAAGATAAAGGTCTTCTAGCCTTAGACAGAATCAGCAAGTTCGCCAGTATGAATAAGATAAGGATAGAATGTAGGAAGTAAAGTTAGTTTGGATAAGATAAGGGTCTTCTAGCCTTAGACAGAATTAGCAAGTTCTGCATATAAGAAGGTTGTAGCCTTGAGAGTCGGGAAGGTGTGAATTAGAACAAAGGCAGGTTTGTGAATAAGGACAATGACATGATGGGACACAGACAGGATACCCCCTGGTCCTCCAAGTTCACAGAAACAGCACCGTAGGCAGACAGGATTGCCTAATGCCAAACTCATCCAGGAGGCAGAAGAATGTAAGGGGGAGGGTACTTCTATACTGAAATCAAGTGTGAGCCCCAGTGTATGTGTGTATTCCCAGGGTAAGGGGAAGCACCCAACTTTGATTGTTGTATAATAAATGTTCTTTGTTCTCAATTTTTGTCTTGAGCAAATTCTGTGAAGGTACTTCTGTTTATCACAAATGGGGACTCATCCGGGATCCCACTCCCTCCACTGATAAAGTGCCCGACGATGGGGGTAGGTGCACCCCAGCTGATTCAGCTGGACTCACGGATGGCGGGTGACTGGTCAGTGGATGAAGCGAGTGATATCCGAGAAGAGGCATTGAGAACAAATGACGGGAGGACGTTAAGGAAGCGTGCTAGGAATAGCTACTGGATCCCGGTAAGAGGAATTTTACTTACCTGTTAGTATGGGAGGTGTGAGTAGCAAGGGAAATAGTCCTAAGGAAGGACGGGACAATCAGATAACTAAGCAAAGGCCATTAGGATTAATGCTATCTGATTTGGGTGCGGGGAAAACCCGTGGGAAAGACAAACAGACCATGGTCAGGTATTGCTGTCTGGAATGGGTTAAAAGTCAGATAAAAGGGAGTTCGGTATATTGGCCAAGGCTCAGATCTGAGGATAACTGGATGTGCCAGGCATTGAACATCTGGTTCTATCAAAACCAAAGAGATAATATTGAGAGCAGGGAATATGCAGCCTGCTGGCTCAGTGTTGATCAACTGGTTTTGAATGAAAAGGAATGTAAGGACAAGAAGGATGAGGAACCTTTTGTCCCTGAAACACAAGGATGTGTTGTGTTACATTCCCTTCCTCCACCTTATGCTCCTCCTATGCCGGCTCCTATTTTTCCCCTCTCTCCTATGCTCTACCCTTCTGCACCTTCCCCTCCTCCCCCACAGCTAAAGAAAGGAGAAGAAATTAGGGGTGGTATGATGACCTGTTCACAAAGTACTAGATTACCACCTCAATTGACAAGAGAGGGAGGAGACTTTGATTCAAAACAGTGTGAGACCCTCCGGGAGGGAAGGGCAGAACCCTTTGATTCATTTCCCGGAGAGCAGGAATCTAGACATTATAAAGGAGAGGATAAGCCAGAAATTAACTGGATGAGACCTTTACGGGAAGTTCCCATGGGAGGGGGTCTCGGTTTTGTAAATGTGCCCCTGACTAGTATGGAGGTGCGTAATTTTAAGAGAAAATGCCCAATAAACAGAAAGGAAAGGCTAAGATTTTGATGCAGGCAGTCAAGGAAGTCATGGAGGGACAGCAAGGAAAGGGTAGGGGCAGTGTGCCAGCTCCTGGACATTGGGAGGAGCTCCAGGAGTGGGAGAGTAGAGACCAGAGCAGGGGCAAGGGTAGAGGGGAATTCCGGGGACGACGACTGTTCCCAGGACCTCGTGGTAATCCCGGTAGGAATTGGGAAACAGGAGCATTAGTTTGCTACCATTGTAAAAGGAGGGACATTTTAAGAGAGAATGCCCAATGCGAGCCAGGGAGACGTGACCTTATGCATTGATGTGTTGGAATATAGGGGTTAATTAATCATAGAAAATATGTAGAATATATGCTTATGTACTATTCAGTTTGTATACATGAATCCAGTACTATGTAACAATTTAATATTTACCTCATGGTGAAGGGAAAGAGTAATGTAAGTAAGGGGCAGCCACAGTATGTAGCAAAGTTGGCTGATTACAGTAGGTTTAGAATTGCCTGCTCCCAAAATACAAAAGAGAGGATATGTATGAAACAATTTAGTAGGAAGGTTAAGGCAAAAGGAGGTGTTGATTAGCACCAACAAAAAGAATCTGACAGAGACTGTCAGAAACAAAGAGAATGGATCAGTAAGAAGCTAAGACAGAAGGAGGTGTTGAGTAGAACAGAAGAATATGGCCAGATGAGAACAAAGAAATAATTAGAAATATCTGGGGTATGAATTGATTTCTGATCAAAACAACAGCATATTCTGACCTTGAGGATTAAGATGGGAGCTCTACACCCCAGATAACTGCAGAGCAGGAAATTACTTGTGATAAATCTTATGCAAGAAATCTAGCAAAGAAAGCCAACTTTTGTTCTGGATAAGGTTGAGCTATATAAACTGTAGAGACTGGACAGTAGAGGTCAGTCTTGGGGAATAGCTCACTGTGCAGGTGACCTATGAACTAACGACTGAACCAGAGCTCTGTTAAGCTTTATTCTTATGCTGTGTAATAAACTGATTCTCCTATCACTTCATTTAACGAACACGCTGGACTCAGACGACACATAGACTAAATTAAGTGTAGGGTAAAGCCAGAGCACGACAGATGGAAGCAGATTATGAATAGGGGGGGTCACAGTTCTCAGTCAATACACACCGTGGGGCTGCACGGAGAACCATTGGTAAATTTAAGCATAGGACCCCACAGTGACAAGATGGTATTTTTAGTAGATTCTGGTGCAGCCCAGTCTAGTATTTTACAACCACCCGAGGGTGTTAAGATAGAGGGGACCGTGATGATTTCGGGAGTAGGAGGAAGAGATTTTACAGTCCCTGTATTAAGGGATGTAAGAATACAAATGGGAGAAAAGATAATAACAGAGGATATTTTACTAGTTCCCCGAGCTGGAGTTTGTTTGTTAGGACGAGATTTACAGGACCAATTGGCTATCAGCACCAGACCACAGTGTGAGAGATGGGAAAATTGATCTAAAATTATGAACATGGAAGAAACTAAAATTCATCAGTTAATGGCTGTAACCAGTACAAACAGGATAAGCTTGGGGAATAGGATGCAGGAAAGCAGAGTCAGCACGATGAACATAAGAATCTTCTGTGTGACAAGAGCCACCATAAGACTAAGAAAAGGAATGGTAAGGTACAATAGAATGTAGGAAGTTGAGGTAGTCTGGATCAGATAAAGGTCTCCTAGCCCTGGATAGAAGTACCAAGTCCTACATATCTAATTAGCTATCCATACACAGATTTATACATATGAAATTAGCCAACCCTAGATAGAATGAGTCAACTCCGCATACCAAGAGATTGTAGCCCTGAGAATCAGGAACGTGTGAATAAGGACAATGACATGATGGGACACCCACAGAATACCCCCTGGTCCTCCAAGTGTACTGAAACTGCACGTAGGCAGGAAGGATTACCTATGCCAAACCCATCCAGGGGGCAGAAGAATGTAAGGGGGAGGGCACTCTGATACTGAAATTGACTGTATAAAAGTTGGGTGAGCCCCAGTATGTGTGTGTATTCCCAGGGTAAGGGGAAGCACCCAACTTTGCATTGTTGTAGTAATAAATGTTCTTTGTTCTCAATTTTTGTCTCGAGCAATTTCTTTAAAGGTACTTTAATTTCTAACAAATGGGGGCTCGTCCGGGATCACACTCCCTCCACTGACAGAGTGCCCCGACGACGAGAGTAGGTGCACCCCGGCTGATTCAGCTGGACTCACGGGCGACGGGTGGCTGGTCAGTGGAAGAAGCGAGTGATATCCGAGAAGAGGCATTGAGAACAAACGACGGAAGGAAGCGCGCTAGAGCATTGCTACTGGAACTCAGTAAGAGTAATTTTACTTGTTTATAAGTATGGGAATAATGAGTAGCAAGGAAGAGAGTCCTGGTTCAGGATGTGAACACCAGATAGCTACGTACAGCCCGCTTGGGTTGATGTTATCTGAGTGGGGCACGGGAAAGACCCGTGGGAAAGACAAACTGACAATGGTCAGGTATTGTTGTATTGAATGGGTTAAATACCCGGTTAAAGGGAGCTCCGTGTACTGGCCAAAGTTCGGATCCGAGGATGAATGGATGTGTCAAGCTTTGAACATCTGGCTCTATCAAAACCAGAGAGACAATGTTGAGAGCAGGGAATATGTAGCCTGCTGGCTCAAGGGACCCATTGAACAACTGGTTTTGAATGAGAAAGAATTCAGGGATAAGAGAGAGGAGGAACCTTTTGTCCCTGAATCACAGGGGTGGGATGTGTTACATTCCCTCCCTCCACCTTATGTTCCTCCTATGCCGGCTCCTATCTTTCCTTCCCCTCCTATGACCTACCCTTCTGCACCTCCCCCTCCTCCCCCACCACTAGAGAAGAAAGAGGAGAACCGGAGTGGTATGGTGACTCGCTCACAAAGCGCTCGATTACCACCTCCGTTGACAGTAGAGGTAGAACATTGTAATTCAGAACAGCGTGAGATCCCTCAGGAAGAAGTGGCAGAACCCTGCGATTCACTTCTCAGGGAACAGGAACACAAATCTAAGAAACCAGAAATCAGCTGGATGCGACCCCTGCGGGAGGTTCCCGTGGGAGAAGGTCTTGGGTTCGTAAATGTGCCCCTGACCAGCACTGAAGTACGTAATTTTAAGAAAGAATTAATCTCCATGATAGAAGATCCCCAGGGATGTGCCGAACAGTTAGACCAATTTTTGGGACCAAATCTGTATACTTGGGAGGAATTAACATCCATCTTTAAGACTCTGTTTACCTTAGATGAGCGGGGAATGATCCGACAGGCAGGCATTAGAGTATGGGATAAGGAACACCAAGGGGGACACGAGGCGACCCCTGGAGAAGACAAATTCCCCCTCACAAAACCTAATTGGGACAAAAATACCAGTGGTGGCCGCACACTGATGGAGGAATACAGGATTAATTTGATCAAAGGAATCAAGGAATCTGTCCCCAAAGGACAGAACTTCAAAAAAGCCTTTGAGGTTCCCCAAGGTCCCGAGGAGACCCCCTCTGCATTTCTCAATAGATTGCGCACGGCAATTCAACAATATGGGGGTCTCAACATAGAATCCCCAGCAGGGGAACAATTGGTTCTAACGGGTTTTGTTACCAACTCAGCCCCAGACATCAGAAGAAAGCTACAAAAGACAGAAAATTGGCACGAGCAAGGAATTACCCAGTTACTGCAGATTGCTCAGAGAGCATTTGTCCAGAGGGCAGAGGATAAACAAAAAGGGAAAGCTAAAATTCTATTACAAACAGTCAAAGGAATAGTAGCTGACCATCACGAAAAAGATAAGGATTACTGGCCAACTTCTGTACGAGGTGAGGGGAGCCACGGGTGGGGAGGTGGAGACCCCAGCAGGTGGAGGAGTAGAGGAGGATTCCGGGGACGACGTATGGCCTCCTAGAAATTTTGGGAAAGATTGGGAAACAGGACCCCTTATTTGTTTTCATTGTAAAAAGGAAGGGCACTTTAAAAAGGAATGCCCACTGCGAGCAATGGACACACGTTCCTATGCCCTGATGGAAGCTGATCATGAATAGGGGGGTCACGGTTCTCAATTAATACATACCGTGGGGCTGCAATGAGAACCGTTAGTTAATTTATGCATAGGACCCCACAGGGATAAGATGACATTTTTGGTTGATTCTGGAGCCGCCCGATCTAGCGTTCTACACCAACCCCAGGGGGTGAAAATAGAAGGGACAGTTACAGTTTCTGGGGTAGGAGGACGAGACTTTCCAGTCCCGGTATTGCGAGAAGTCAGAATTCAAATGGGAGATAAGATCATAATTGAGGATATTCTATTACTTCCCCAAGCCGGAGTATGCTTGCTAGGAAGGGATTTACAGGACCAATTGGCTATCGGTACTCGACCTCTACAATCAGGCATTGGAGTACAATTCTATGTTTTAAACGAGGAAGATTGCAAACTAATAAATCCAAGAGTATGGGCAGGAAAGGGAAATAGAGGAATCCTCGATATTCCTCCGCTACAAGTCACTTTAAAAGATACTCAACGAATTGTTAGACAGAAACAGTACCCGATTCCGATGGCTGGCCGGAAAGGTTTACAGCCCGTAATTGACCAGTTGATTCAGGACGGTATACTCGAACCCTGTATGTCTCCCTTTAATACCCCGATTTTACCTGTTCAAAAACCAGACGGCACCTACCGCCTAGTACAGGACTTGAGGGAGCTTAACAAATTCATTCTTGCCCGTCACCCGGTTGTACCCAACCCCTATACCATCATGAGTAAAATTGACCCCCATAATCAATGGTTTAGTGTCATTGATCTCAAGGATGCATTTTGGACTTGTCCATTAGCCACAGAGAGCAGAGACATGTTCGCCTTTGAATGGGAGAACCCCTTTACTGGCCGTAAAAACCAATACCGGTGGACTGTCCTTCCACAAGGCTTTACAGAATCGCCCAATTTATTTGGTCAAGTCCTAGAGCGGGTATTAGATGAAGCTCCTCGGAGAGAAAATTGCCAACTCATACAGTACGTGGATGACTTGCTAATTACAGCAAGAACTTATGAATTAGCTAAAGATTTTACGGTAGCACTTTTAAATTTTTTGGAGAAGAAAGGTCTGAGAGTCAGTGAGTCCAAACTACAATTTGTGCAATCCGAGGTCAAATACTTAGGACATCTAGTGAGTCAAGGAACCAGGAAAATTAGCCCTGAGAGAATAACTGGTATTATACAGATCCCCCCTCCCAAAAATGCCCAGGAACTCAGGAAATTCCTTGGGTTAGTGGGATTCTGTAGAATATGGATAGAAAATTATTCGAACCTGGTCAAATTCCTTTATGATAAGATTCCCAGTATAGGAACCGAAACCCTTGACTTGACGGATGAAGAGATTGAAAATTTTAACTTTGTTAAACAGTGCCTTACGCGTGCCCCAGTTTTAGCGCTACCCGACCTAAACAAACCTCTTGATTTATACACTAATACCAAAGCTGGGGCAGCCACCAGAGTGCTCACCCAAAGCAGGGCTGGCTATAGACAACCAGTGGCTTTCCTGTCAAAGCTTTTAGACCCCGTTTGTTGCGGCTGGCCAGAGTGTATACAAGCCATAGCAGCCACTGCAATTTTGGTTGAAGAAGGACGAAAGATTACTTTCGGCGCCCCTATGATAGTTCATACCCCTCATACAGTCCGCAATATTCTATTGCAGCGGGCTGGAAGGTGGCTCACGGATTCGAGAATCTTAAAATATGAAACGATACTAATGGACAGCAATGATTTGACCTTACTCACGACCAAAACTCTCAACCCAGTAGCCTTCCTCATCTCTCCAACTAATGACCAGCCCTCAAACAATTTAGAACATGTGTGCTCAGAGGTTATCGACTTACAAACAAAAATTAGGGAAGACCTAACCGATGTCCCTTTAACTGAAGGAGAAAGATTGTTTATTGACGGTTCTTCACGTTGTATTGCAGGAACCCGCTATAGTGGGTATAGTATAGTGGACGGTAAACAGGAACTGGTGATCGAAGCTGGTCGCCTCCCTGGTCATTGGTCAGCACAATCCTGTGAGCTATATGCCCTCTGTAGAGCACTCCACGAACTAGAGAACAAGGTAGGAACGATCTACACTGATCCTAAATATGCTTTTGGTGTAGTCCATACCTTCGGTAAGATATGGAAAGAAAGAGGGATGATAACTGGCAAAGGACAAAAGTTAGCCCATGAACAGTTAATTACCCAATCCCTAGAGGCTTTAACACTCCCGTCCGAAATTGCCATTGTACATGTGCGGGGACACCAGACTGGTAACAGTCCTGAAGCTAGAGGAAACAGGCAGGCTGATGCAGCTGCCAAACAAGCAGCATTAGCAGAAAAGATTCACATGTATCAGCTACTGCCCACGCCGATAGAGATTAAAAAGAACCCCATCTTTTCACGGGAAGAGGAGGTCTCAATGAGAGATAAGGGATTTTGCCAGACTGCCGACGGGTTGTGGTGGACAGTAGATGGACGGCAAGTCCTTAACAAAGCCATAGCCCGCCAAGTCATAGATCAGTTACATCAACAAACGCATTGGGGAACCCAGTCCCTTGTTGATACCTTTGGACGTTTCCTTCACTGCCCTGGCATATACAATATTACTAAACTTGCTACTAGATTTTGTCCCATTTGTCAAAGGGTTAATAAGAAATCGATGCGCCAAGTAATACCTGGCGGTCGCGACATTGCCGTTCGCCCGTTCCAGCGCATACAAATAGACTTTACTGAACTTCCTAAGATTGGTATTTACAAATTTCTCCTTGTCATGGTCGATCATTTTACAAGATGGGTTGAAGCTTTTCCTACCCCGAATGATCGTGCCAACACTGTCATCAGAATACTCATTGAATGTGTCATTCCACGATACGGTATGATGCAGACCATTGATTCAGATAGAGGTACGCATTTCACCTCTCAGATTCTACAGGGTGTCTGCAAGAACCTAGGAATAAAATGGCAACTACATACCCCATGGCATCCCCAAAGTTCGGGTCGAGTCGAACGTATGAATCAAACATTGAAACTCCAACTCACTCGACTTAATGAAGAGACTGGTCTTTCCTGGATTAAATCGTTACCATTAGCCCTGATTAGAATTCGGACAGCACCTCGTAAAGATCTTGCAGTCTCACCGTATGAGATGATGTTTGGGCTCCCATTTATGGGGTTCCACACTGATTCTCCCATTCCTGAGGCTAATGACCAATACATTTCCAAATTTTTACGAGGGCTTTCTACTTCCATCCAAGATTTGAAACAAAAGGGACTATTAGCCCAAACACCACCCTTAGACTTTCCTATACATTCTATTAAACCTGGTGATTGGGTTTATGTAAAAGCATGGCAAGAGGATCAACTAAAACCTGGCTGGGATGGTCCCTTCTGTGTACTTTTAATTACAGACACCGCAGTAAGAACAAGAGAGAAAGGCTGGACCCACATTCAAAGAATTAAACCAGCTTCTGAACCACAACAACACGACACACAGATTCAACCCTCAACCTGGCATGCAGTTCCTCATCCTTCAGACCTGAAACTTACACTGCGCCGTGACAGAGTGCCGTAATGTTACATTTATTGTCGTATTTTAACGGTTTATACATTTATTGTTGTATTTTTATTGTCGTATTTTAATGGTTTATACATTTATTGTTGTATTTTTTATTGTCGTATTTTAATGGTTTATACACTTATTGTCGTATTTTAACGGTTTATACATTTATTGTTGTATTTTTATTGTCGTATTTTAATGGTTTATACATTTATTGCCGTATTTTAATGGTTTTTACATTTATTGTTGTATTTTAACTGTTTATTCATTTATTGGAATATTGTTCATTAAATGGATATGTCACTTCAGTACTCGCTATGTTTTAAGTCCTCCTGGAATAGGGGCAGCAGAGGTTACAATTGTGATACTTTACAGTGTAGACAGGGGATTTAGGACAATTTTAATACGGACCAGGGGAACACAGTAGCGATAGTCAGTTAACAGCCTACATAGTGATTAATCAATGTACATTCCACACACAGGGAGAAACTCACAGGCAACCTGAAATTCACGAGAAACAACCCCCCCCCCCCCCCAGCTTGGTCTCTTTTCATCACCCTGTGAAGGGGAGCACCAGTTACCAACAACGTGAGCTGCTTGACACTTTAATATCAGACTCCAGACAGCCTTCGGAGATCGGTGGCCCTAGGGTTCGGGGCTGAAGAGGACATCAGATACTAGCCACAATTCAACGGAACCGCCTGACTACTCGTTCGCTGCTGAAGGCAGCGTTTCTTACAGACTGCTACTTGTTCGCTGCTGAAGGCAGCGTCTCTCACAGACTTCGTCAGGACAATGCTTACAAAAGTCGGGTGGTTAAAAGACACTGCTTCAATGTTTCAACGTGAATCTGCCCATGCCCATGTTCAGACGTGGCAACTTCGGACTGATGTGGGATGGACTAGACTCTTTACTGAGAACTGGAGCCTGATACTCGCAACCCTAATAAGCAGCTGGACTCGCTACTCTGACCTTCATGGTGCTCCCCTACCTAAAGACTTTACACAGGTATTACAATTCGGTTATTGACCAGCTGGGTAAAACAAAACCTTACACTTGAAAGATCAGTATTACTGATCTAAAAGAAAAGTGAGGAGGGGGGGGGGAATCAGTCACACTGACACTAGTAACCAAAGATCAGTAACACTGATCATGGTTAAAGATCAGTATTACTGATCTAAAAGAAAAGTGAGGATTGTGAGAGATGGGAAAATTGATCTAAAATTATGAACATGGAAGAAACTAAAATTCATCAGTTAATGGCTGTAACCAGTACAAACAGGATAAGCTTGGGGAATAGGATGCAGGAAAGCAGAGTCAGCACGATTAACATAAGAATCTTCTGTGTGACAAGAGCCACCATAAGACTAAGAAAAGGAATGGTAAGGTACAATAGAATGTAGGAAGTTGAGGTAGTCTGGATCAGATAAAGGTCTCCTAGCCCTGGATAGAAGTACCAAGTCCTACATATCTAATTAGCTATCCATACACAGATTTATACATATGAAATTAGCCAACCCTAGATAGAATGAGTCAACTCCGCATACCAAGAGATTGTAGCCCCGAGAATCAGGAAGGTGTGAATAAGGACAATGACATGATGGGACACCCACAGAATACCCCCTGGTCCTCCAAGTGTACTGAAACTGCACGTAGGCAGGAAGGATTACCTATGCCAAACCCATCCAGGGGGCAGAAGAATGTAAGGGGGAGGGCACTCTGATACTGAAATTGACTGTATAAAAGTTGGATGAGCCCCAGTATGTGTGTGTATTCCCAGGGTAAGGGGAAGCACCCAACTTTGCATTGTTGTAGTAATAAATGTTCTTTGTTCTCAATTTTTGTCTCGAGCAATTTCTTTAAAGGTACTTTAATTTCTAACAACAGGAATCGGGTATCGGGGTTCAATTGTATGTATTAAGCGAGGAAGATCGAGAACTAATAAATCCTGGAGTATGGGCAGAAAGAGGCAATAGAGGAGTGATAGATATTCCTCCCCTGCAAGTTACTCTAAAAGATCTTGAGCAAGTAATTAGACGAAAGCAGTATCCAATTCCGATGGCTGACCGATAGAGGCTGCAGCCAGTAATTGACCAGTTGGTGAAAGGTGGTATACTCGAACCTTGTATGTCAACTTTTAATACCCCAATTTTACCTGTCCAAAAACCAGACGGTACCTATCGATTAGTGCAGGTCTTGAGGGAGCTGAACAAAATTATTCTCACCTGTCACCCAGTTGTACCTAATCCCTATACAATAATGGGTAAAATCGATCCCCATAGTAAATGGTTTAGTGTGACTGACCTCAAAGATGCTTTCTGGACCTGTCCGTTAGCAACAGAGAGCAGAGACATGTTTGCCTTTGAATGGGAAAATCCTTTTACTGGATGCAAGAATCAATACCGGTGGACGGTCCTTCCCCAGGGCTTTACAGAATCACCAAATTTATTCGGCCAGGTCTTGGAACAAATATTAGATGAGGCTCCTCGGAGAGAGAATTGCCAATTGATACAATATGTTGATGATTTGTTAATTATGGGAAAAACATACGAATTAGTTGAACTTTTGAATTTTCTGGAGAATAAGGGTCTCAGGGTGAGCGAATCCAAATTACAATTTGTTCAATCAGGTTAAATACTTAGGTCATCTGGTAAGTCAGGGAACTAGGAAAATAAGTCCAGAGAGGATACGTGGTATTCTACAGATCCCCCCTCCCAAGAATGCCCAAGAACTTAGGAAATTCCTTGGTTTAGTGGGATACTGTAGAATCTGGATTGAAAATTATTCTAGCCTGGTCAGATTTCTCTATGATAAACTCACGATTCTAGGGGGCGAAGCTGTTGTCTAGACAGAGGAAGAGATTAATGATTCTAACTTGGTGAAACAGCGCCTTATTAGTGCCCCAGTGTTGGCTTTACCCGACCTAAATAAGCCATTTGACTATATACCAATGCGAAAGGAGGTGTAGCCACCGGAGTACTAACACAAGAGAGGGCAGGCTGTAGACAGCCAGTTGCTTTTCTGTCAAAAGTTTTAGACCCTATTTGTCGTGGTTGGCCAGAGTGTGTGCAAGCCATCGCAGCCACGGCTATTTTAGTTGAGGAAGGACGAAAGATTACGTTTGGTGCCCCGATGATAGTTCACACCCCTCACACAGTCCGCAATATTCTCTTACAACGTGCTGGAAGGTGGCTCACAGACTCTAGAATTTTAAAATATGAAACAATCCTAATAGATAGGGATGATTTGACTCTGATTACGAATAAAGAACACAATCCAGCAGCTTTTTTGGTTTCTCCAAATTCTGACAATACCATAAATGAGTTAGAGCATGGATGTTTAGAGGTAATAGATTTACAGACCAAAATTAGAGAGGATTTAAGCGATGAGCCTTTACAGGAGGGTGAAAGGTGATTTATTGATGGATCTTCCCGTTGCATTGATGGCACTCGCTATAGCGGGTATAGTGTAGTGGATGGGAAAGAAGGAGTGGTGATTGAAGCCGGTTGCCTTCCCAGTCTTTTGTCAGCACAATCTTGTGAATTGTATGTCCTCTGTAGAGCTCTCCAGGGTCTAGAGAACAAGGTGGGCACGATCTACACAGACTCAAAGTACGCTTTTGGTGTAGTGCACACCTTTGGGAAGATCTGGAAAGAGCGGGGAATGGACAAAGGACAAAAGGACAAAAGTTGATCCATGAAAACTTAATTGTCCAATCTCTAGATGCTCTTACATTACCTAAGGAAATAGCTGTAGTTCATGTACGAAGCCATCAAAGTGGTGACAGTCCTGAAGCACAGGGGAACAGACAGGCAGATGCAGCTGCCAAACAGGCTGCGCTCACGGAGAAAATAGACATGCAGCTGTTACTGCCCATCCCTGGAGTATCCTATTCATTCTATTAAACCTGGTGATTGGGTATATGTAAAAGCATAGCAAGATCACCAACTAAAACCTGTCTGGGATGGCCCCTATTGTGTACTTTTGATTACAGACACTGCTGTGCAAACGAAATGGATGGAGCCACATCCAACGAATTAAACGAGCTGCTGAACCACAGATTAACGACATTGATAATCTACCCTCCACCTGGCGTGCAGTCCTTCATCCTTCTGATCTGAAAGTTATACTACGCTGGGAAAAAGTGCTGTAATGTTGTTTTTACCATTTGCTGTTTTGTTTACTTGTTGGTTCCCAATTTTTGGGAAATCACCAAATTGCTCATAATGTATTAAGTCCTCCTGGAATAGGGGCAGCAGAGGTGACAATTATTTACCTTTAGAATATAGACAGGGCACAGATATAAAGTATAGTCATAGTGGGGTATGGGTTAATATAGGATCCCAACATGGACCAGGGGAACAGAACGGCTCTAGAGGAGTAGATTTGATTTGTATTTTGGCCTCTACAGGTATTAAAAAGAGGAGTTTTAAAGGGATAGCACAAAGAAGATAGTGGGACAATGACAGACAGAATGTTAGTCAGGATTGTACATGTAGCAGAGATAGAGTGAATACATATGCTAATATTCATAGACAGGCTGCAACTCACAGGTTCAATGATACTTATGCTAATGTTCGCAGACAAGCTGCAACTCACAGGTTAAGTGACAAGAAACACCCCTCCCCAACTTGGTCTCCTGTAAATCATCATTTGGGTCACACAGACATTCGGAATGTTAAGAACCACCACTGTAAGGGGAGTTCCAGTTGTAAACGACGTAAGCTGCTCCAGAACACCACAGCTGCTTGGCATTTAAATCGTTTAATCAGACTCCAGCCTTGGAGATCATCACCGAACAGACAGTGATGGCCCTGAATTTATGGGCTGAAGAAAGACGACAGATACGAGCCACAGTTCAACAAAACCGCCTGGCTCTCGATTACTCGTTGGCTGCTGAAGGCAGCGTTTGTGAAAGACTGGTTAATGACAATGCTCACAACGGTCAGGCGGTTAAAGACACTTCTTCAGGAGTTCGAAAATCTTCCCATGCCCAGGTTCAGACTTGGCAACCTTAGTGGGATGGACTAGACTTTTTATTGGTAACTGGAGTCTGATACCCACAGCCCTTATAGCAGCTGGACTCGCTATTTTGGCCATTATGGTGCTCCCCTGCCTAAAGACTTGTGTGCAGTATTTAATTCAATGGACCCCTCGTCAGAACACTATAACCCAAAGGATGTATGTTTCCCTAATTCTGTCTGATGATACTGAGACTGCAGTTCGTTTACTGACCAGCTGGGAAAAAGACCAAGTTTACAAGTAATACATTCCAGTTGAGAAGTCACGAAGCATAGCTAAAAGAAAAGTGAGGATTGTGAGAGATGAGTAAAACTGATATAAAAATATGAAGATGAGGAAACTAGTATAGATATATGTGTAATGAATAAAGCCAGTATGAATAGGATAAGAATAGATATTAGAATGTAGGAAGTCGAGTTAGTCTGAATAAGATAAAGGTCTTCTAGCCTTTTAGACGGAATCAGCAAGTTCGCCAGTATGAATAAGATAAGGATAGATAATAGATAATAGAATGTAGGAAGTAAAGTTAGTTTGGATAAATAAGGGTCTTCTAGCCTTAGTCAGAATTAGCAAATTCTGCATATAAGAAGGTTGTAGCCCTGAGAGTCGGGAAGGTGTGAATTAGAACAAAGGCAGGTTTGTGAATAAGGACAATGACATGATGGGACACCCTGGTCCTCCAAGTTCACAGAAACAGCACGTAGGCAGACAGGATTGCCTAATGCCAAACCTATCCAGGAGGCAGAAGAATGTAAGGGGGAGGGTATTCCTATACTGAAATCAACTGTATAAAAGTTGGGTGAGCCCCAGTGTGTGTGTGTATTCCCAGGGTAAGGGGAAGCACCCAACTTTGCATTGTTGTATAATAAATGTTCTTTGTTCTCAATTTTTGTCTCGAGCAAATTCTGTGAAGGTACTTCTGTTTCTCACCAAAGCCTGGTGAACTTTATACATGTTAAATTCTGTGCACAGTATAAGAATTGCCTGCATCCAGAGAACTTGGAAGAAGGAGAAGTGACATTGAACTGGGAAGCAAAGAACTTTTAAAAAAATTTACACACATATTACATACACATGCGCATAGAATGAGAAGGGGGTTAAATTTGGATGTTAAAGTTAAAGTTTGATTCTGTTTTCACGTTTAAAGTTGATTAAAAATAACTTTTGTTTTAAAAACCACTTGTCTTGGTGAATATCTGTTGCTGCTGGGTTTTGGGGTCCTTTGGGCTCGTAACACACCATATAGCGGCAATGACCAGCAGGACCATGATGCCAACCTGGAGAAATTTCTCTGGATGGCCGAAGAGCTAAACCTCACATAACAAAGAGAAGTGCGTGTTCAGCACCACCCCCCCCCCCTCTCGTCATCCTGGGGTACATCGTGGCACATGGTCTCATCGGCCCAGATCCTGAATGGATGCACCCATTAATGGAGCTGTCCCTCCCTCCTGCACTCAAAGCCCTCCACAGATGCCTTGGCTTATTCTCTTATTCCTCACAGTGGGTTCCCCGCTTCTTGGACAAGGTCCGCCCACTGGCCCAGGCCACCACATTTCCTCTCCTGCCTGAGGCTCAGGCAGCCTTCATGCACATCAGGCGGGATATCGCAGATGCATGCCGTGGATGAGGACTCCCCTTTACAGATGTAGAGCGATGCCTCTGATGTAGCCCTTGCCGCTACCCTCAACCAAGGGAGGTGCCTGGTCGCCTTCTACTCCAGGACCCTCCCTGGCTCCAAGCTAGGGCACTCCGCCATTGAAAAGGAGGCCCAGGCGATCGAGGAAGCGGTCCACCACTGGTACCCCAACATGCCCGGCAGGAGATTCACCCTCCTCACTGACCAGCAGGCCGTGACATTCATGTTCAACACCACCCACAGTGGCAAGATCAAGAATGACAAAATCTTGTGCTGGAGAGTCGAGCTGGCAACATACATCTATGACATCCAGTATCGTCCAGGGATGTTTAACGACTCCCCTGACGCCTTCTCCTGGACCCGCGTGTTGCTCCATGACAACCAGCTGCAGGCACTGCACAAGACCCTCTGCCACCCGGGTGGCAGAAACTCGCGTACACCGTCAGGGACGTCAGGACCATGACCGAGACGTGCCGGGTCTGCGCGGAATGCAAAACTCGCTTCTTTTGCCCGCTCCAGGCTCATGTCGTAAAGGCCACCCGTCCTTTCGATCGCCTCAGCATGGACTTCAAGGGGCCCCTGCCTTCCACAAATTGGAACGTCTATTTCCTCACGGTCAGAGACGAGTACTCACACTACCCTTTCGCTATCCCTTGCCCAGACACTTCCACGGCCACCGTCATCGGGGCACTGACACAGATCTTCACCATGTTTGGCTAACCCGCATTTATCCATAGTGACTGGGGGTCTAGCTTCATGAGTGAAGAACTATGCCAGTACCTGACAGTAAGGGGCATCACGACTAGTCGCACGACTAGTTACAACCCAAGAGGTAATGGACAAGTGGAATGCAAAAATGGGGTGATCTGGAAGGCAGTTCTCCTGGCCCTTAAGGCAAAGGGGTGGTCTGTAGAATATTGGCAGGACGCCCTTCCCAAGGCGCTCCATGCCATTAGATCACCCCTGTACATGGCTACCAATGAGATGCCTCACGCCTGTTTTCATTCCCCAGAACATCGGCGACGGGAACATCTCTCCCAGCATGGCTCATGTCCCCGGGACCGGTGCTCTTGAATAGACACGTGGGGGCACACAAAGCCGAACCCCTGATCGAGTAGGTGTTCCTCCTACACATGAACCACAACTATGCCTGTATTAGGTTCAGCAGTGGCAGGAAGGACACCGTATCAACCAGGGACCTGGCACCAGCAGGAGCACCCACCACAGCACAGTACCCTCCAGCCCAGGACTACGCTGGCCTGGCACACCCCCCCCAACCCCGGACAGCTTTGGGACACTGAAGACCTCCTTGGGCTCCAAGGGATCACTACAACCGTGGGGGACAGACCTGCCCCCGCCCATCCAATGCAACACACACACCTCAATCCCGGCCCCTCTGTCCAACCCTCCATGCTGCACCATGCCAACCGCTCTGGCCCCCGCCCCCAGCCCCCACATAATCGCACCGACCAGTGACCAGGAGCCAGTCCCGCAATGGTCGCAGAGTCTCTGACGCCCGCCGGACCACCTCAATCTGTAAATAATATGTTTATGTTTTCGGGCTCTGGATACTCCATGGACTGCAACCTTCCCCCTCCCGGGTCAATTTTAAAGTGAATGTGGTGGTCCACCACTGGCCGACTGCAAGGGGCAACCTCTGTACCTGGTTCCAGGTTGGCTCCTGGTCAAGGGTCAGCGAGGGTAAGTGGGGGCTAGTCGGGGGTGCTGGGGCGGGGGCCGGAGCGGCTGGTGTGGTGCAGAGCAGTATTTGATGCAGACATAAAGTCTGTTCAACAGGCTCTATTCAACATAAACTTCCACAGAGCCAGCTGTGAGGAGTGCTCCTGCAAGCTCTGAGAATGTCTTCGAAGGGCTGGCTCTGGCTTATATCCCAGAGGATGATTGACAGCTGACCAGGAGGGCCTTGGTCCATTCAGGTCGGCTGATTGACAGGTGTTGTCTTGTCACCGTGCTCTTCCTGCAGGTACAGAGGTTGCCCCCTGCAGTAGGCCAGTGGTGTACCACCACATTCACCCCCTTTTTTAAAATTGACCCAGGAGGGGGGAGGTTGCAGTCCATGGTGTATCCAGAGCCCCAAAACATAAACACATTATTTACAGATTGAGATGGTCTGGCAGCAGTCAGAGTTGGAGCATGTGTGAAGCGTTGGATGGGTGGGGGAATGGGGTCATCTCCCAAGGTTTGAGTGTGTCCAGGGTGCCTGGGGTAGGGAAGGTGCAGCAGGCTGACATGGTCCTGGGTGCCCCATAGCTGTCCGAGGCAGGGGAGATGTATTGGGCCGGCATGGTCCTGGGGCAATGAAGGCTGTTGTATTGCGGTGGGTGCTCCCACTGGTGCCAGGTCCCATATTGAGACAGTGTCCTCCCTGCTGCTGGGGTACCTAACATAGGCGTAATTGTGATGGGTGTGCAGGAGGAACACCTGCTCGACCAGGGGGTTGACCTTGTGCGCCTACACATGTCTACACAAGAGCACCAGTCCCGGGGACGTTAGTCATACTGGGAGTGAGATTCCAGACGCTGATTTCCTGGGGAACGAAAACAGGTGTTTTGTGCGGGGTCTCATTGGTAGTCGTGCACAGGAGTGACCTGTTGGCATGGAGCGCCTTGAGGAGGGCATCCTGCCAGTACGGACAAGGGCCAGGAGGACTGCCTTCCGGATTACCCCGTTTTCGTGGTCTACCTGCCCATTACCTCTTGGGTTGTAACTAGTCATGTGACTAGTTGTGATGCCCCTTGCAGTTAGGTACTGGCGCAGCTTCTCACTCATGAAGCTGGAACCCGGTCACTGAGGATGAACGTGGGGTAGCCGAACATGGTGAAGATTTGCGTCAGTGAACTGATGATAGTGGCCATGGAGGTGTCTAGGCATGGAATGGCGAAGGGGAAGTGGGAGTACTCATCTATGACCGTGAGGAAATAGACATTCTGATTAGTGGAAGGCAGGGGGCCCTTGAAGTCTGTGCTGAGGAGTTGGAAAGGCCGGATGGCCTTTACGATGGGCCTGGGGCAAGCAGAATAAGTGGGGCTTGTATTCCGCGCAGACCTGGCACACCTCAGTCATGGTCCTAACGTCCTGGATGGTGTACGGGAGGTTTCGGGACTTGATAAAATGATATAGGCGAGTGACGCCCGGGTGGCAGATGGACTCGTGAAGGGCCTGCAGCTAGTCGTCATGGAGCGATGCGCAGGTCCGGGAGAGGGCATCGGGGGAGTCGTTAAACTTCCCCAGTCAATACTGGATGTCGTAGCTGTTGCCGGTTCGACTCTCCAGCGCAAGATTTTATCTTTCTTGATCTTGCCTTTGTGGGTGGTGCTAAACATGAACACCACTGCATGCTGGTCGATGAGGAGGGTGAATCTACTGCCAGCCAGGTAGTGGCACCAGTGGCGGACCACTTCCACGATCGCCTGGGCCTCCTTTTCAATGGCGGAGTGCTCCAGCTTGGAACCATGGAGGTTTCTGGAGAAGAAGCTGACAGGGCGCCCCTTTTGGTTAAGGGTAGCAGCGAGGGCCACATCGGAGGCATTGCTCTCCACCTGGAATGGGGAGTCATCATCCACGGCATGCACCATGGCATCTGCGATGTCCTGCCTGATGGACGTGAAGGCTGCCTGCACCCCGTGTATGTTTACCCCCCAAAGTCAGATTGGTGGAGTAGCACCCGAGGGCATTAATGGATCAGTCCTGGGTGGCAAAGGCAATAGAGAAGGTGGTGGGGTGGATTTTGAGTTTCAGAGAACAGGCCACGTTTGGGTGAATGAAGTTTTTGGTACTGCCACTGTCAAGTTGATCTCGATGTCCATCATGGAGTGCTCGAGCCGTGAGGGATGTCTCTGGTCAGTATGGTGGCCACTAGGACCATCTCGGGGTCTGAGTTGCTGTTCACCAACGGTGGAGGCGAGTTGTGGCTGGTGTCATCCTCTGCAGGCGTGGGATGCGTCGAGAGAGGTGATTGTTGGATGGTGTCATTCTCCATAGGCGTGGAGTGTGGTGGGTGGTGATCAGCGGTGTCCGCAGGTGTGGGGTGTGTTAGGAGGGCGGCCCGGTCAGCGGCCATGTTGACCATGTCGACATCGTCGTCGTCCATGCTGGTGAGGTCGGTAGGTGCACAGTGTAGGCCTGGTAGGCCCCAGGTGCCTGCACCCCACCCAGCACAAGATGGCTGTGCCGCGTAGGGGTGCGTGGCGGCAGCATGGCTGGCCTTCTTTGGCTGCGCTGGTTGCGCTGGAGGAAGTGATGTTATGCCGTTGTCCATCCGTGTTGGTGACGTCGTCACAGGCAGCGGAAGTGATGTCACTCCGTTATGCGGAAGTGACATTATTGTAGTCCGTGGAAGTGGCGTCTTAGCGGGGCGGTGCCGGCATGGATGGGGGTTGGTTTGGATGCAATATAAGCACACGGCGATCATTGCCGGCAAGATCAGAAGTAAGGCTGCTGAGGCCGGAAGTAGTCATGGGGGCAATGGAGGGCCGCTGAGCTGCTGGCAGGCTTAGAAAGGTATACCTTGGCGTCATGCCATTTTGAGCAGAATTGATTTCTGGCTGGACAGTTTCATCGTGACCATCCATCAGACTCACGTCGGGACCCACAGTACTTATAATGGTGTAGGGCGCCTGCAGCAGTGATGCTTTTGTCCACCAGCTGGTTTTGGGCCACAGCTGCAATCTGTGCTGTCCACAAGGAGATCTGGGGAGTCTGGAGTCGAAGGCTTTGGTGTGTAGGACGGCTGCCTTCAGGGCTCAGACTACCTCCACAGTTTTGGCCAGGGAGTAAATATCGTCCTCCTGTAGCTTCTTTAACATGATAGAGCTTTAGACACAATCTAAAGGCTGCAATAAGCTTCCAGAACCACTCAGTCTCTGAATGGCATTGTTTCTACTTTGAAGTGTTGGTCACCATTGTCAACTTCAAGAATTTAAGATTACTATTGTGGGGATATGTAATTACACCGCTAGGTCACCAGGGGTCACCTTGGTGACCTTATATATAAAGCAGTCCAGAGCTACAATCCAGCCTTCCAGGTTCATCTTGCAGAGAGACAAGACCTCTTAGTTTATTAAAGCTGTCTTATACTTGCACTGCTGGCGTGATTATTGTCAATACAACTATGAAACTAGTCATTTACATGCATAAATTGGAAACCAGAAATCAGGCGGGCAGAGAATGATTACTAATGTGTACTGTGAGCAACCCTTTCAGACTTCTTTTGATTTTTTGTATGCCAGAAGGATGCTCTTAATTTGAACTGGTGTATGGGATTAAATGACCAACAACTAATCCTTTCCATGTCTTTAGGAAGAGGATATGCAAAATGTAAAACATAAGCTGTAGCAATACCTTCAAAGAAATGTTATCCAACTTATATGCAGAAAAATGCCTTAAATGTTGTACCCTATGACTGTGTTCTTTGAGTGAGATTCAAACAGTACTAGTGAGGTGATTCTGGAACCCATCATTCCCGCTGACGTGACTCAATAAAGAGTGTGTTTTGGACTTTGTGGTTTGTTACTATCTTTTTGTACCCTGACAGGAGCTTGACTAATGCACTTTATGTCACCAAGATAAAGTCACAGCTAATATTTTGGGCTTGAGGTATCTGGGAAAAAAAACTTATTTGCATTTACCTTGTCTTTCTCCCTCCATATGATAAACCTTCAAGTCTCCCCTCATTCCCCAACACTCCCAGGAATTGTGCCCTAATATACAGAGACCTTGAATAACGTTTTGATATAACATTGATTTAAAGTCTTAAAAAGTCTTATTAGTTCCTGTAGTTTCCCAGTCCCGACACAAGACAGCAGTATTCTACCTGTATAGCCAGTAATAATATGAGATGGCAGAAATTTACAGCTGTTGCTATCTTCCAACAGCAGATGGTGGTATTGTACCATAGGTCAGTAAGTTTGCAGCTGGCAAACTTTGGAGGTGTTGTGGAAGGTTTCTGTGTTAGGACAGGATATCGAAAGGATGCAGAGTTGGGCAGAAAAGTAGCAGAGAGCATTCAATCCAGTCAAATGCATATTGGAAGGCCAAAATGCAAGGCAGAGAACATAGTTAATATCAGGTTCCTCCAGTGTGGAAGAAAGAGGGACCTCATTTTGCAAAGCTATAGATCTGTCGAGGTTGCCATGGAGGTGGTTAAGGGGGCCTTCATTGGTCAGGGGATGGATTTCAAGAACCATGAGGTAATGTTGCAGCTCTACTAAACACTGGTTCAACTGCACTTGTTCTATTCTGGTCACCACATTACTTCGATACTTCAGTTTTTAATAAAGCAAACACTTCATTGCTCTTGAATAATTCAGATCCATTAGCTCTGTCTTTCTAAGACACGTCATTCTGAAAATACTGACTTCAATGGTGTATCTGTAAATGTCCTGACTTGTGTGACCCTGTACCAGCCCACAACTAACTTACTAAGAATACATACAAATATTTTAACTATATTTTAAGACATTTTTATAAGAAATATAACTTAGCCTAAATACTACTACAGATCCATTACAGGAGAAAGTTTATGAAAGAGAACAGGGCAATTTTTTTTTGTAAACAGAGTGTCTGGTGGTTGGAAAGCATGCTAAGTGTGGTGGTGGAGGCTGGTACAATTGAGACATTTAAAAGACTTAAAAACTGAATCATAAAGGAGAGATAAGAATGCACTTTGTGCTTTTTATAAATGACCTAGATGAAGAGGCATAAGGATGGGTCAGAAAGTTTGTGGTTGACACGAAGGTTGGAGGAATTGTGGAAGGGGATGGAGGTTTTTGAAGGTTACAAGAGGATATACTGTCCTTCATTCTTCTACACTCCAAGGAATAAAGTCCTAACCTGTTTAATCTTTCCTTGTAATTCAACTCCAGAAGACCTGCTGATATCCTAGTAAATCTTCTCTGCAATCTTTCAATCTTACTGATATCCTTTCTGTAGTTAGGTGACCAGAACTGCACACAATGCTATAAATTTAGCTTCACCAATGTCTTGAACAGCCTCACCAGAACATCCCAACTCCTGTACTCAAAACTTTGATTTTTGAAGGTCACATCTTAAAGCCAATACCAACAACAGTGGCTGCCATCTACAAACAGGGAGCCCATTACCCCACACTGGGGTATCACATCCTCTGGCGGAAAATAGCACTCAACTATTCTGTTTTTAAGGCTTTTGACAATGTCCCCCATGGGAGATGCATTCTGAAAGTCACGAGATCCATGGAACCCTGGCAATGTAGATTAAGAATTGGCTAGCCTGTTTAAAAAAAATTGGATGGAACACAATCTACCCAGAGATCAGTGACTCTTGGAGTTCTGCAAGAATCTGTCTGGGATCCTGTTGATTTTTTTTATCCAAAGGACCTCAATGAAGCAATGGAAGGTCAGCAAGGTTGCAGATGCTGGTGGTGTGCACAGTGTGGAAGGTTGTTGTAGGATACATCAGGACATCGACAGGATGCAGAGTTGGGCAGAAAAGTGGCAGATGGGTTAAATCATGATAAATGAGAGGTGTTACGATCCCAAAGGACCCCAAAACCCAGCAGCAATAGATATTCACCACAACAAATGGTTACATAAACAAAAGTTGTTTTTAATGATCTTTAAAGATGAAAACAGAATCAAACTTTAACTTATCTCTATTAACTTAACTAACCCAAATTAACCCCCTTCTAATTCTAAGCACATGTGTATGTAATGTGTGTGTAAATTTAAGAAAAGTTATTTGGTTCACAGTTCAATCTCATTTCTCCTTGGAAGAAGTGATGCAGGCAATTCTTATACTGTGCACAGAAATTAAAATGTATAAAGTTCACCAGGCTTTGGTGCTCGAAAGGTAAATGTTTACTGATCAGGAAGGTTCTCGTAGGGTTTGCAGAGAGAGATTTGTTGTTCCAAGATTTTCACAATTGAGGTACCACCATTAGTCACCTCAATGTCTTGCTGATGAAATTTGCCCCATCAGGGTTATCCAGATGATAACCTCTTTCTTTCAGGCTACACAGAGTTATTTTCTGTTCCACTTATCCAAAGACACTTATCCATCAGACAGATACCACTTCCAGCCATCCACCACTCTGGAGCTTCTGTTTCAGGTGCAACAAGCTTTTCCTGGCTGACACTGTTCAATGTCTCTCTCCATCTGAGATTCCAACTGCCAGCCACATGTCCTCCTCTCTCTCACTTGCAAAACCTGCCCCCACCTTCTCCAGCAAACAATAGTTAATCTTTTGCTCCCATCTGTTGTTTTAGGTAAACAAACCTCTCATTGATCTTTGAGTGAACACTTTGCAGAGGTCAGAAATGTCCAACACAGACACCTGACTCCAGTCCATTAATTTCATGACATCATTTCAATTAGCACCTACTTGTGAAATGTGCATAGCATTCTCCATAGTTTCTGTAAAGTCTCTGAATAAGATTTGTTTTAAAATGTGTGTATGTGTGTAACCTACTCTAACTTTACCAATTTATCTCCCAAAAACATTCCCAAATATTGCATCACTGAGGTGATGTAAGGTCAGACTTCAGATTTATTGTCAGGGGACATACATGACATTACATGCAACTCAGATTCTTTTTTCTTGAGGGTGTGGCAGAATTACCACTAATTGGTAGTGTAAAAATAAACTACACGGTGTAAACAAGTAGAACTGTAAACAGCCAAAAATTGTAAACAAACCGACTGCAATACAGAAAACAAAAAGCAAATCAATAAATTGCATGAGAATCCTTAATTGAGTTTCAGTTTGTCATTGAGGAGTCTGATGGAGGAGGGGTAGCAGCTGTTTCTGAACATGGTGGTGCAAATCTTGTGGCACCATTACCTCTTTCCTGATGGCAGCAGTGAGAACAGAGCATGGACTGGGCAGAGAGTCTTTGATGATTGCTGCTGTTCTCTAACAGCAGCATTCCCTGCAGATATACTTAATAGTGGGGAGGGCTTTGCCTGTGACGTCCTGGGCTGTGCCCATGACCTTTTGGAGGGCTTTACATTCAGGGGTTTTGATGTTTCCATACATGACCATGTTGCAACTGGTCAGCACTCTTCCACCACACCTCTGTAGAAATATGCCAGGGTTTCTAATGTCTTACCACATACCAAACCCTAAGTGTAAATTAATGACAATTCTTACCAGTACAGAGGAACAGAGGGATGTTGATGTCCAAATAAATAGCTCTCTCAAGGTTGCCACACAGGTTGATCAAGTCATTCAGAAGGCTTGTGGTTTGCTGGCCTTCATTAAACAGTGTATTGAATTCAAGAGCCGAGGTCATGTTGCAGTTCTACAAAACTTAGACCAAATTGGTATATTGTTCTGTTCTAGTCACTGCAAAGGAAGGATCCAATATAGATTGATGCAGAAGTTGGATGAACTCCAACTCACTGAGGCTGAGGGATGATTGATGGAAGTTTTAGGAATGCAATCACAACAACAAGGTAGGAGGGAGGTGGGTCAGTGACGATCAGGAGAGGTCAAGGGAACAGGCCGTTAGTGCAGGAGACCCCTGTGGCTGTTCCCCTCAATAACATCCCATTTTGGATAATGTTGAGGGTGAAAAATATCAGGGTTAAGCCATGCTGTCCAGAGAAAACCCTGGCCTTGTGGTCAAGGGGGAAGAGGAAGGCTGTGGTTTTAAAGATTACATAGTTAGGGGGAAGTTAAGAGGTTCTGTGGAAGAGAGAATCCCAGATGGTTTGTTGGCTCTGAGGTTCTGGGATGTCTAAGTTTGAAGAATTCTCAAGTGGGTGAACAGGCAGATGTTCTGACCCATGATGTAGATAGGAAGAGTGCTGAGGTCCTGCAAAAAGTTTGTGAAGTGGGAGAACATCCAGGGTTGAGATCTTGGGTTGGCTTCCTGTGCCATGAGCTGGAGAGGTTAGAAATACGGATAATGCAGCTTAACATGTGGCTAAGGAGATGGGGCAGAAGGAAGGACCATATTTCTGGAACATTGGGCTCATCCAGGGAAGGTGGGACCTTAATCAGGACAATTTGCATCAGAACTGGGAGTGAATATCCTCGCAGAAAATTTGCTCGTGCTTCTCTGGGTGGGGGGAGGAGGTGTTAAAGCAAGATTGGTATGTCCATGGGAACCAGAAGACGAAGGCAGAAAAGAGCAACACATGGAAAGGTTTCTGCAAATTGCAGGGAATTTCTGAGCAAGGAAAGGCAGTGGGGGGAGCATAGCCACATTGGGGAAATACAGGTACACAATTTCCTAAAAGTTGTGTCACAGGTAGTCAGTTGTGAGAAAAGCATTTGGCATCTTGGCCTTCATAAATCAAAGTATTGAGTACAGGAGTTGGGATGTTATAGTATAAGACATTGGTGAGGCCAAATTTGGAATATTGTGTGCAGTTCTGGTCACCTAACTACAGGAAGGATATCAGTAAGATTGAAAGAGTGCAGAGAGGATTTACTAGAATGTTGCCAGGTCTTCAGGAGTTGAGCTACAGGGAAAGATTAAACAGGTTAGGACTTTATTCCTTTGAGTGAAGAAAAATGAGGGGAGATTTGCCAGAGGTTTATAAGATTATGAGAGGTATAGACAGAGTGGATGCGAGTCGGCTTTTTACACTTAGATTGGGGGAGAGGACATAGTTTTAAGATGAAGAGGGTGGAGAGTATTTCCCTCAGAATGTGGTGGGAGTGTGGAATGAACTGCCATCTGATGTAGTGAATATGGGCTCCATCTTAAGTCGTCTTCTTTGGCTTGGCTTCACGGATGAAGATTTATGGAGGGGTAATGTCCACGTCAGCTGCAGACTTGTTTGTGGCTGACAAGTCTGATGCGGGATAGGCAGACACGGTTGCAGCGGTTGCAAGGGAAAATTGGTTGGTTGGGGTTGGGTTTTTCCTCCTTTGTCTTTTGACAGTGAGGTGGGCATGTCTGGAGTATTATGGAATAGGAGTAGGTCAATAGTGAAATAATGGTTGGCATAGACTAGCAGGGCTGAATGACCTTTTTTCTGTGCTGTAGTTTTCTATGGTTCTCTGGTTCTATTTATATAATTGATATGGTTGACAAAGAGACAAATTGGATCCGCAAGTTTATAGAGACCAAGTTTGGAGGTGCTGTGGAAAGTGAAGCCGCTGTCAAAGCTTGCAGTGGGACCTGGTCCAGCTGGAAAAAATATGAGGTGATAAACGCAGATGGGATTGAATGCAGATGTTTGGGAGATGTTGGATTTTGGAAGTACAAGGCAAGAAAGGACATGCACAGTAAGTGATGGGGCACTGAGGAGCGCAGAACAGAAAAATCAGAGAATACAAATAAATAATTTACGAAGAATGGTGTCGCAGGAAGATATGATTGTGAAAGCTGAAGTTTATAAATAAAAGTGTTGAGTACAGGAGTTGGGATGTTAGTTATACAAGACTGGTGAGGCAAATTTGGAGTATTATGTGCAATTGTGGTCACGTAACTACAGGAAAGACGTCAATAAGATTGAAAGAATGCAGAGAATATTTACTCAGGAACTGAGTTGCTGGGAAAGGTTAAACAGGTTAGGACTTTATTCCCTGGAGGTAGAAGAATCAGGGGAGATTTGATAAAGGAGTTTAAAATTATATGGAGTATCAGCAGAGTAAATGCAGGTTGGTGAGATACAAACTAAAGGATCTGGGTTAAGGGTTAAAGGGGAAAGTTTGTGGAACTTCTGCACAGTAGTGGGTACATGGGACTAGCTGCCAGCTTAAGTGGTGAATGTGGGCACAACTTTTGCATTTAAGAATTTAGACAGGCCTATGGACTGGGTGCAGGTCAGTGGGACCAGGCAGAATAATGGTTCAGCTCAAAATAGAAGGGCTTAAGAACCTGTTTCTGTGATACAACATTGCATGGTTCTATGGGGACTGTGGGATTTGGGAAGCACAGGCTCATGGGGTGGAGGGGTCTATTATTATCCTGTATGTACAAAGTACAGGATGAAAAAAAATAGATAAATGTAACGACACCATCTCACATTCGGCTCTTTTCAAACTAAAGACGTAAAATATTGTATTTACAGGACTCATTCATTACAATGTTGTACCTGTTATGCACAATACTGATTCTGATTGGAGACCATGATTGGGTGAGGACAAATTTGAACACTGAATTGATGTGGACATTTTACCACTGTACATTCATACAAAGAACCACGGACTGAAACTTAAACATACAGAACAGCGACATGCTGCACAAATACCCCACTTCGCTTGCACTCCCCATGTTTCTAAAGGTGAAAAAAAAAACAGACACAAAAACAGACAAACTTCCCACACAGCAACAAGTTTGAACATCATTTTAGGAGCATTACACTATGGCAAAAATATCTCAAGCCATTACTCCAAATCAATGTTTCAACGTAATGGTAACTCGAATGGAATCGATATATTTGAGGTGTTTATTAGCTGCATAGCAATGAACCACATGGAAAATACTAGCTTGTATTGTCAAAATATTCAGTAATCACAGACAACTGGGAGCTATCATTGAGCTGGGAGTAGTCTCTTGGCCCCCAACTAGCTCTCAGAACACCAAGGAGCAGATAAGCAGGTAGATTTTGGAATGGTGTGGGAAATGCAGGGTTATAGTCATGGATGATTTCAATTTCCCTAATAATGACTGGCACCTCCTGACTGCAAGAGGGAGAGATGGGGCTGAATTTTTCATGTGTCTACAAGGATTCTTGACATAGTATGTGGGCCAGCTAACTAAAGGAGAGGCCATTCTGGATCTAGTTTTGGCGAATGAACCTGGTCAGGTGGCGGACCACTGGTTGGGGGAGCATTTTAGTGAGAATGACCACAACTATCATCATAGCTATGGAAAAGGATAACAGTCAAAATGCTTAACTGGAGAAGAGCTAATTATGAAGGGATGAGGAAGGAACTAGTGAGAATAAATTGGAAACATGTTTAAGAATGAAAGCACAGATGTGGAGGAAGTTTAGGGACCACGTGTAGTATTTAAGAAAGGTGTGCCCCACTAAGACAAGGAAAAAGGAACAGTGGCATACAAAAATTGTAAGGCAGCTAGTCCAAGAGGAAGCATACATTAGATATAGGAAGCAGGAAACATGAAGGGCACATGGTCGCCAAGAAGGAGCTTAAGAAGGGACTTAGCAGAGCTTGAAGGGGCCCTGAGAGGGCCTGCAGGATCCTGGAGAACCCAAAGGCGTTCTGTGTATGAAAAACGAATGAAAGTGGGGCCGTTAAAAGATAAAGGAGGCAACATGTGCCTCGAGGCAGAAGGGGTTGGAGAGGTCTTCAAGGAATACTTTTCATCAGTATTCACAAGGAAAAGGAACCTTGATTAAGGTGAAGTCAAAATTGAACAGGCCTGTGTGCTGGATAATATGGAGATTAAAGTGGAAGTGTTGGATCTTCTTAAAAACATTACGATCGATAAATGCCCTGGGCTGCTATGGGAAGTGAAGAAAGAGATAGTTGGGGCAGTAGCTATGATCTTTGAATCCTCTTTGGATGCAGGGAGGGGAGGTGCTGGAGGATTGGAGAGTGGCAATGTAGTGCCCTTGTTTAAAAAAAATAGGGAGAATCCTGGGAATTATAGACCGTCAGTGGTGTGCAAATTAATGAAGAGGATTCTTAGGATCTATGAGCATTTGGAGAAGTACAGTCAGTATGGATTTGTGAAGGGAAGGTTATACCTTGTCTAATTCAGTTTTTTGTGGAGGTTAAAAAAAAGAAATTGATAAGGATCGGTCAGTAGATGTGGGCAACATGGATTTTAGCTAGGCATTTGACAAGGTACCCCACAAGAGACTCATCTAGAAAGTCATGAGCTATGAGATAAGTGTCACCTTAAATATATAGATTTAAAAAAATGGCTTGTAAGAAAGCAGAGTAGTAGTGGACCTCCGCCTAGAGGACAATGACTAGCAGAGTGCCGCAGGGATCTGTCCCGGGAACCCTGCTCTTTGTGATTTTTATAAATGATCTGGATGATCATGGCTCAGGAAGTTTGCAGATGACACAAAGGTTGGAGGAGTTGTGGTTGGAACTGAAGGTTGTCAAAGGATATAGATAGCATGCAGAGTTGGGTAGAAAAATGGCAGATGGATTTCAATCCAGATAAGTGTGACATGATGCACTTCAGAAGGCTGAGTACAGGGATAATGGTCAGTTATTTAAGAGTGTGGATGAACAGAGGGACCTTGGGGTTCAAATCCATACCTCCCTCAAGGTCATCTCACAAGTTTATAAGATAGTTAAGATGCTAGGATTCATCAATAGGGGAAATGAATTCAAGAGTAGAGAGGTCATGTAATAACTACAAATCTTTGTTAAGACCATACATAGTATTGCATTCAGTTCCGTTCACTTCATTACAGGAAAGCTGTGAACGCCATGGAGAGAGAGCGGAGAAGATTTACCAGGATGTTGCCTGGATTTAAAGATGAGTCTTATGAGCAATGTTAGTAGAGCTGGGACTTTTCACTTTGGAGCATAATGTGTGGCTTCCTACCTTCCTCTAGCAATAAGTATCTTTTCACTTCAGTGTAAACGACGTAAAGCCCGTTTTAAACCCATGAATTCATGTCACCTAATACGTGTCTTGCAATTGGCCACAACTGTGGAGAGAGGAGTCAACCCTTGCTGGAATATCCAGTAATAATTCACTGGGAAATCTCTCAGATGTTCCTTCAGGTGAGATCATGCCAGTTAATTTTTGTCCACATTCCTGCAAAACCAGTCACAAAAAGCAGGCAATACAGCTCCAGGGATAGAGAATTTATAAAAACTGAAGTGGGGCGACTGCAAGGGGAGGGCATCATAGAACCCATTTACAGCCCTTGGAAGGCACAAGTGGTGGTGGTGGTGAAGAATGGGGAGAAGCAAGATTACAGTAAGACCATCAACAGGTTCATCTTATTAGAAGCCTACCCTCTTCCCCACATAGCCAATAATGTGAATGACCTCGCCCAGTTCAGGGTCTTCTCCACCATAGATCTCAAATCAGCGTACCACCAAATTCCGATTCACCCGGAAGACCAGCTTTACACAGCATTTGAGGCAAACGGCTGCCTCTAACACTTCCTGCGGGTCCCATTTGGCCTCCTGAATAGTGTTCCAAAGGGAGATGAATTGCATGGTGTATGACAACAAACTTAAAGCTACCGATCCTTATCTGGATGTCACCATCTGCAGCAGGATCAGAGGGGAACATGACGAGAACCTGCAGAGGTTCCTGACCACCTCTAAATCTCTCAACCTCACGTACAATCAGAAAATGAGTGTTCATCACCAAGCGATTGGTAATCCTGGGGTATGTGGTGGAGCATGTTAGCACATTCACCCCCTTCTGGAACAACTTCTGCCTCAAAACCCCAAGGCTTTAAAAAGGGCCTGGGGTTCTCGTATTATGTCCAGTAAATCCCTAATTATGCAGACAAGGCCCAACCCCTGGTGAAAACCACTACCTTTCCCCCTTCGGCAGAGGCCTGTAAGGCTATCGAGGGCATTAAGGGCAAGATTTCCAAGGCCGCAATGCACGCCATTAATGAATCTGTCCTTTTCCAAGTGGAGAGTGATGACTTCACTCTGGCTGCCACACTGAACCAAGCAGGCAGGCCAGTGGGATTTTTCTCCTGAACCCTCCAAGGCCCAAAACTCAAGACACACCGCCATTGAGAAGGTGGCACAGGCTATAGTGGAGGCAGTGCATCACTGGAGGCACTATTTGGCCGGCAGACCATTCACCATGCTGACGGACCAGAGAGCCATTACTTTTTGTCACTTTTATGTTTAACAATAAACACTGTGGAGTGGGGGGGGGGGGGGGGAGGAATCAAAAATGACAAGATCGTGAGGTGGAGAATTGAGCTTTCCAACTATAATTACAAGATCTTGTATAGGCCAGGGGAACCTGCACCATGGCACAAGTAGATTGCCTCCAAGCCCTCCACGATAGCGAACCAGTCCCGCGTGTAACGCCATGTGGTGGGGAAGCCATGGGAAGATGGCGCTGTGAGGGTTTTATCCCTGCCTCAAGTCTCCTGACCAGCACACGCCTGGGGCAGCGATTATGAAGTCACAATGCACGAGGTGACTGAGCTCATTTTGCCCTTAAAAGGCCACGCGCTGAATTTGAACAAAAAAACAATCATTAACGACTTTCTTGGCTGTGTCTACCACTACATGTCTTTCAATTAGTCCCATTTTGAAATGGTCTTTTCAGCCCTTTCATCTGGCGACGTTAATCTTTTCATAACTTTCTTAAAAATTCTTCCACTTCTTTATTCTTGAAAATTGGGATGCGGCCAAGAAAGTAATGGGCACACTGGAAGTGGCAATATGGGAGGAGGTGAGATCCACAGCCACTTCATGTCCACTTCCTTGTTTTAATTACAATGCTGAATTCATTGGCAACATTTTCTTTTCAGGGCAAACAAAGGAAATACTTGGCGTGTCTTGTATATGTGACAATACACTGAATCTTAAATGATTGTGAGGACATGAAGGTGATCACAGCAATCATGGGCTTTCTTAATTAAACATGAAATTAAGTATTAAAGCAGTTCTGATGAAAAGCTTCAGACCTGGTACACCAATATGCCTGAGTGTAAAGCCTTCCAAATGGTAGTGGACACAGCCCAGAACATCACTGGCAAAACCCTCCCCACTATCAAGAACATCTACAGGGAACGCTGCCTTGGAGCAGCAATCATCAAGGATCCACACCACCCCAGCATATGCTCTGTTATTGCTGCTACTTTAAAGAAAGAAGTATAGGTCAGAATCAGAACTTAACGTCGTGAACAAGTCATGAAATTTGGTGTTTTGTGGCAGCATCATAGTGCAAACAGACGTATTATAACCATCTTACAATATTTCTATATAAAATTAATAGTGCATGAAAGTAAGGCAGTGTCTTTGGTTCAATGATTATTCAGGAATCTGATTGCAGTGGGGAAGAAGCCGCACTTGTGCTGCTGAGTGCTCATCTTTAGGCTCCTGTACCTTTTCCCTTATGGTAGCAGAGTGAAGAGGGCATGGCCTGAGTGGTGGGGGTCTTTGAGGATAGAGGCTGTTTTTTAAAGTCACCACCTGATGTCAATGTCCTCAATGGAGTGAAGTCTGGTGCCAAGTTAACAACCTTCTGAATTTTATTCTTGTCCTGAGACAAGACACCTCCAGAGCAGACAGTGATGTAACCAGCCAGAAAGCTCTCCCTGGTATACCCGGAGAAGTTTACTCCTACAGCTAGTGGTAATTCTGCCTTGTCCGCAGGAAAAGGGATTTGAAATCTGTTCCTCTTCCCACAAATTCCAACACCACCTTTCTTAATGGTCGACTGTGTCTGGTGCTGTCAGGCTTCCTGTCTGCGGGCTCAGTGAAGTGGATCGTCCGCCCTCCGATGTGGGGACAAGCCGAGGAAACCATCAGAGCCTGGGCGACCGCTCCATCCCAGCATGCCACGTGGCACACACCAACTCCTCCAGCGTCCCGGCATGCCACCGGGTCGCGCGGGGCCGCTGTTCCTCCAGTATCCCGGCGTACTCCGACAGGCGAGCGATCATGGCGGCAACCCGTGAGGATGCGGGAGAGGAGCGGGAGAAGCAGGCAGTGGAGCTGGGCGCCACCCTGAGCCTGGAAAGTATCCTTTGTCCAAACGGGGCGCTGCTCAGGGCTCGCCGACGGCCTGGTAGGTGGGGCGGAGGGCAGGGGCCGTCGCCGGAGCCGCTGGGACCTGAAGGATTACGTGTCAGTCCGGCGCCGAAGCCGGGCAGGGGGGTGAGACTGGAGCGGGCCTCTGCATGTGGGAGGGGGACAGTCGGGCTCCATCGGGGCGGGTGCCCTGGTGTTTTCCCGTGGCAAGTAAAACACGAAAGGACACCGTGATTGAAGTAAAAGCGCAAAGGCTGGAGAAACTCATTTCGGGCTTCGTCACATTTATTTATCGTTCATACTGTTACAGATAGAGAATTTGGGTTAAAAAGGGTTTAAGTTAAAATGTGATGATTAGTCATAAAAGGGGGCTAACCACTAGAGGTTAGCTGGAAAATGTTACAACAGATTTAACTACAGAGAGACATGCAGGAGCCAAAGATTGATAAAGAGTGAAAAACAGAATTTGGTGTGAGCAGAGGTCATGAATGATCGTGGTGTGCGTGACTAACAGTAATCAGGATGATTCTGCAAAAACTAACCAATTAAAGCAGTGTAGTGGAGATGCTGAAGGACAAGCAAATTGTATAAAAAACAATGCACTGTATGTATCGGGGCTTGACTTGGCTAGAAGCCGGTTGAGTCCAACTCTGCAGACTTGTGAATAAAGCTTGTCGTGTCACCGATCTTAAAGAGACTCATTTGTGAGAATTTGTGTTTCTGACACATACCATGGTCGATAGCCTTTCTCCAGGACCACAGTTTGCACCAATAGTTTGAAATAGAAGCTCAATACGTTTAAAATATTAAGACTTGTACATTAACATTCCTTGGTACCCAATCCTCAAATGTTCTGGGAGTTCAGGAGTCTGATGGCTTGGTGGGTGGGGGTGGGGTGTGAACTCTTGTCCAATCTGGACGCAAGGGGGCCCGAGTGCTGCTGTATCTCCTACCAGAAGGGAGAATAGTTTACTTGAGGGGTGTGTGGAGTCCTTCACAATATTTATTGCTTTTTGCCTTCATCAAGGGATGTGAACATGTTGTCTGAACAAAAAGGGCGGGGGGGGGGGGGAAGAGAAAGGGGTTGTTGCAAGACAGGATGTGACAGGAAGAGAGGGAGGGGACAGCAGGGATAAAGAGGCTAGGTTAAGGGAGGGGGAAGAGAAGAGCAGGTTAGCAGTATCCGGAAAAGTCATTGTTGATGTCATCTGGCTGGAGAATAAGAATTGGTGATCCTCCAATTTGCTGTTGTTCTTGATGGGACAGTGCATAAGGCCATGGACAGACTAGAGTGTGTGAGTGTGACACAGAACTGAAATGGTGGGCTACGTGGTGATCTCTGTTACTGTTGTGGACAGAGCTCCCAATTCACATCCAGTTGTCTCTGAAGTTGAAGCCTTGTGCTAACCACTATTTTAACTAAACTACCCATACATTTCTATGTTTGAAGAGAAGCAAAAGTAAATGTAGGTCACATGGTGTAATAATGTGGAATAAAGAAGTGGCTGAGACACTAAATCAGTTTGTAGAAAACACTGAATATATCAGAAATGGGTCGAATGACAGGGACAGAGTTAAGAGAGTGCCAAAAAAATTGAAAAGATGAAAGCAGTCAAAAACCTTAAAGCTGATCTCAAATTCTAAATGCAACAATGGTGGATGTGTTGATAGTATTCTTTCAAATTTTTCTAGTTTTTGGTAAAGCCCCAGCATTTTTCAAAATAGGAAATACAGGTGGATAAGTGAACAGGGAAGTACAGTTTGCCTGAGTTGTCTGGAAGTAAATTATGGATAAACTACTTAAGAAATCATAAAGGATGTATTTGACTGCTAATGCCATGGTGGATTGGCAGCAGTATCCTCCCTGTGGGTCAGCTCATACTAACTTCTGCAACAGGGAAGTCAGAGAAGCTGGTGCTTTGCTGCCAGTACAGTAAAGTTATTTGTAAATCTTTTCTATTAACCAGTTCAATAAATATGTGCTATTTTTAAGTTGAGTCTCTTGAAGGATATTCAAAGGGCCATTTTGGCCCTCCAGGAATGAAGTCCACTGACCCCATTTACAGAAGCAGGATCCTCAACAATGATAGCTACTTATCCACTGTCTGCACATGAGTTATCTCCCTCTTTTCCATGACTGTTCCTGAGTCTGTTTAAATGACTCTTAAATGTTGCTATTATATCTGCTTTCACCACTTCTAAGATTCAAGTATTGTCATGTAATAAAAACATTGTCATATTACATGAAATTGCTTTTGTCTGCTGTCAGGCAGACAGATTTGCCATTGGCAGAAATTGCTTAAAGCGAGAGAGAAGCAAAAGAGAGCCCCACCTCCCAGAGTCATCGAGTATCCGTGGATTGGCCTCCAGCATCCTGCAACCTTTCCAGTCCAAACTATTGGCAACCCGAGCTGATACGATTAGGAACTCTTCAGCATCTCGGCACCCTCTTGCATCCCCATTCTGAAACCTGGCTCCCTTTCAGCCAGTTTTAAGACAGTCTTCAGTAGTTCGTAGCCTGGTGGAAGTCCCTTCACTGCAAACTCCAACAGCCTCACCTTCCTTCACCTGCAGAACCCCTCACTGGTCCTTTGCCGTGGTCACCATCCCTCTGCTTCTGCTTCTCGGGTTGGGGGGGTGGGTTCTTCCCGTTTTCTGGTGCCCTGCACCAGTCCTCCACTTCCTGGAGTCTGCAACCCCCTCCTGGCTGCTGCTGATCATAGGCACTGGGTACAAATCCCGCGGTTATGGGATTTTGAATGAAATAGTCCTTTAACTATTGGTTCAAAGCCTATAAGGATCTGACACTGTCAAGCTGGGCAGTTGGACCACGCAGGAACATTGTGTTTCCGCTCTCCTCAAGTCAGCACCGTTTCTATTACAGCAGCTCAGGAAGTGCTGCCATTTTTTTTTCCATTGGTAATATGATCCAGGTACCTACCACTCTTTTTTTTTTTAAAAAAAAACCCTGTCTGGTAAATCTCACCTTTAAATCCACACCATTTAATATTTGACATTTCCACCCTGAGAAAAAGACTGTCCTTTCTTGATTTCTCATTATTTTAAACCTCTTTCTGGTTCTCCCTTAGCATCTGATGCTCCAGAGAAAGCGATCTAATGTCTCCTTGTAGTTAATACCTTCTAATCCAGGCAACAGCATGGTGAATTCCTTCTGCACCCTGTTTAAAGCATCCATATACTTTTCCATAATACAAATGGGCCGGCTGGGTCTTTATTCCCTGGATTGTAGAAGGCTGAAGGGCAATCTAATGGAGTTAAAAAATCATGAGAGGTGTGTAGAAAGTCTATTTCCTATGGCAGACTATTCTTGAATTTTAGGCATAGATTTGAGGTGAGAGGATTCTGAGGGCAGCTTTTCACTTGGAAGGTAGTTTAAACTTGGACGAGCGGTTAGCGGAAATTATAGAAGCGGTACATTTATAACGTATGGATAAGAAGTGCTTAGAAGGATATGACCAAATGAAGGTAAATGGGCCTGATCCAGTATGCCAATTTGGTCAGCATATTCTGTACTGAATGACTCCAAAGACTAGTTTCCTGTTGTATCCCAAAAATGTATCATTTAAACTGAATTATCCCTTGTGTGCAGTGGTGGGACAATCTGGGATGATGAAAAAAATAATAGGATTAGAGCAGCATTCTTGCTGGTTGGTGTGGTCTCGGTTGGCCCAAGGGCCTTTCTCCATGCTATGTAATTCCAAGGTAAATTTTTTAAAAATTTTGTTGTATTGAATTTTTTATATATTCAAAACAGTCTAAGAACAAGAAAAATATGCCGTAAACACCTTAAAATATAAGGTGTTTTATGAGGACTTGTCCCCTATATTTATGGAGGTGCTTCAGCAAATAACATGAACAATCATTACCAGAATCCTGTTCAAGTGCGATAATTATGTAATTCCAAAGAAAGATAGGGATCCGTTGAATGTGGCTTCATATCAGCTAATTTCTTTATTAAATGTGGATTATAAAATAATGGCTAAAGTATTGGCAAATAGACGATAAATATTTGCCCCAGATAGTACATGTTGATCAAGCAGGTTTTATTAAGAATAGGTATGCTTCTGATAATATTCTTAGATTGATAATGTTGATCAATGCTTTGAGGCAGCAACCCAACCAACCAATGGTTGTTGCGTTTGATGTGGAAAAAATGTTTGATCGTGTTGAGTGGAAGTTTTTATTTAAGGTGTTGGAGAAATTTAATTTTGGACCTTTTTTTATTGGTTGGGTTAAGGCACACATGTCAAACTCTGGCCCGCGGGCCAAATTTGGCCCGCGATATAATTATATTTGGCCCGCAAGATCATATCAAAAATGTATTAGAGGTGGCCCGCTGGCCGCCGCGCCAGTATAGCGCATGCACAGTAACCGCTGTGTCCCAGGGTGAGAGAGAGAGAGAGAGAGAGAGAGAGAAAAATCCTGGTCCTTGAAAAGTAGTGGTGGGTGGTTTTATAAACACACTGTCATGTCCCCCCGCCCACCCCCCCCACCGCAGCGCGGCCTGGCCAGTGTCAGGGGAAGACAAGGCCGCTTCCCAGCGCCCGAATCCCCAGTGGCACAGCGTTTCTTGGAGCTGCAGATGGAGTCAGGACGCCGGAGGGAAGATTGGGTCTCCCCACCTGGCAATGGGTGCGCCGGCCGCCCTGCACCTTCCCACCGAACCAGCGGCAGGTACCCGGAGTACACGTGGAGAGCGAGGCTGGTCGGGCAGGTAGGATGGAACCCCCTGCCAATCTCGGGAGTGGCGTGGGCTGGATCGGGATTAGCCGCGCTCACCTGCTCCTCCACCGCTGACCGGGATCCCAGCGCGGTCCTGAGCGCGGAGACTGTCCTGGAAAGGTCCTGGGACACAGGCACGGAAAGAAAAGGGGGTCCGGGAGAAACTCAGCAGGTCAAAGGGGGGTACGAGAGAAACTCAGCAGGTCAAGGGGGAGGAGTCCGGGAGAAACTCAGCAGGTCAAGGGGGGTCCGGGAGAAACTCAGCAGGTCAAGGGAGGTCCGGGAGAAACTCAGCAGGTCAAGGGGGGTCCGGGAGAAACTCAGCAGGTCAAGGGGGATCCGGGAGAAACTCAGCAGGTCAAGGGGGATCCGGGAGAAACTCAGCAGGTCAAGGGGAGTCCGGCAGAAACTCAGCAGGTCAAGGGGGGTCCGGGAGAAACTCAGCAGGTCAAGGGGGGTCCGGGAGAAACTCAGCAGGTCAAGAGGGGTTCGGCAGAAACTCAAGGGGGGCCTGACCTCGCCAGGACCATTGCCCACTCCCCCTCCCTGCCGCACGCCGACCCGCGACTCACGGTGACGGGGCCGCTGATCCGCCGAAATGCCGCCCTGCAGCGAGAGCCGATGCCCCCGCACTGTCGTTGTCCAACCCGATCGCCCGCAAACCCCGCCCTCCCGCACACAGGCCTGAGTAAGGATTATGAACTTTAATCTCAGGATAAAACGATCTTCCAATAGTTTCATGTCACAGTGATAAATATATTCCTGGTTAAAAATGGTCCTGCACCTGGATACAAGCTCATTAGGCATAAAACTTGAAAAGTGTGTAAATCAAAGGATATCTGTACCAATGGAAAAAGGGCATGGCAAATAACCCATTTGATTGTTTCAGGAATCATGTTATTCTCCCACTTTCTCAATAGCCCTCAGATTTTACTATTCGACAGCACATTAGCAACATTTGACAAATCCTCTATAGAGAAATATTATTTATTGAATATTTTATTTCTCATTTGTTAATGCTTCTGGAAAGAGTTTATCCAAAACTATTATTAAGCATTTATTTTAATAAGAAAAAGTTTAACATTACATATGTTGAAAGAAGAGAAAACATGCAGATGTTGTTGAAAATTTTCAATAAATATTTAGTTCGGCCCTCGACTTAGTCCAAGTTTTTAATTCTGGCCCTCCGTGAATTTGAGTTTGACACCCCTGGGTTAAGGCATTATATAAAAATCCTGTTGCTAGAGTGGTGACGAATCAACACATCAAGGTTGTCTATTGTCACCAGCCTTGTGTGCATTGGTCATTGAACCATTAGCTCAAGCAATTAGACAAAATGATAATATTAAAGGGATAAAAATTGCAGATGATGAATATAAGATTAATTTATTTGCTGATGATGTATTGATTTATTTGACACATCCAGAACAATCTTTGAAACATTTACAAAAATGCTTGGAGCAATTTGGTGTGTTATCTGGTTATAAAGTAAATTGGGATAAAAGTGAAATATTATCAATTATGATGAGTATAAACAGATTATGAAATTCTGAGGGTCTGATAAAATTAAGTATTTATGAGTAATTGTGGATGCAAATGATCAATCTTTATATAAATTAAATTATGTACTGTTATTGAAAAAGATTAAGATGGATTTGATGAAGTGGAAAGATCTTCCATTAACATTGATAAGTCGAGTAAATTGTATTAAGATGAATATTTTTCCACGTATTCAATATTTATGTCAGTCAATTCCATGTTCACTCCCAAAAGTGTTTTTTCAAGATTTGAATACAGCGGTGAGGAAATTTTTATGGAAGGGAAAGATACCGACCGAGAGAAGCGTTACAGGAATTGACGTGGAAATATGCTTTAGAAGGACTTCAATTATGTCATTTTCAAAATTATTATGAAGCTGCACAATTAAAGTTTGTTAATAGAATGATGGATATTATGCAACCCCCCAGTTGGAATTAGCTTGTATTTCTGAATTTCAGGTTCATTAGTTTATATTGAAGTGGAATCCCTATTTGTTACAGGGATGTAATATGCCAGTATTAAAACATTTATTAGGGGTTTGGAATAAAAGGAATTTTGTTGTAGGTACAAGGTACAATTCAAACTCCATTGTATCAAAATAAGATTATTCCTTTTTCAATGAATAAGAGGTATTTAAAGGTATGGCATTCTGACGGTATAAAAGTAATTCAGGATTGTTTTGAAGAAGGACAGTTTCTTTTAATCGACTTAGAGAAAAATTTGGAATTCCATTTAATTCTTTGTTTGTGTACTATCAAGTTTGAGCTTTGATAAGAGATAATTACGGAAAGGAAATGAAATTACCTGAATTAACAAAGTTTGTGTTTTTGATTTCTCATGAATTAAAAAAGGGTTTTATTTCTGATATGTATGTGTTGTTACAAGATGGTATGGATAAACTGAATTTGAAGAAATCTAGAAATAAATGGGAAAGTGATTTATGATATACCTCAGGAGGACTGTGAGATTGTGTGTCATGAAGGGGTCACTAAATTGCTTAATGTAAGATATAATTTGGTTAATTATAATTTTTTTACATCAGTTGTATTTGACTCCTAAGAAATTGAAGAAATATGGATTTAGTAATTCGGATTTATGTTTTAGATGTGGATTACATACTGGAACATTTTTACATGCAGTCTGGTTTTATGCTAAAGTTCAGCCAAAATTAAGAGTATTTAAAAAAAATTATGATTAAATTACCAAATTACCGTTATACTGTTTCATTGACTGGTTTGGGGTAGGATAAGTTTCAGATAGCTTTTGTCCCTTTAGCAATGGCAGTGGCACGGAAATGTGTTGCGATTACTTGGAAAGCTAATGTAAAAGTTAATATGGCATAATGAATTGAGATCATTTAGATGGAAAAAATAACATATCATTTGCATGTTAATTATACTTTCTTTGTTCAGATGTATCACCTTATTTGGAATGTATGGGTTTAGAAATATCTTAAAATATTGTATTGTTTAAGTTTTTAAGTTTGTAACTATTTGAGATGGTTTTTTTTTTAGCTCTCCTTGCGGGGCTGGCTGAGGGAGGGGGTGGGTGTGCTTTTTTTTTAGTGTTTAGTTTACTTTGTTTTTGTTTTTATGTATTATTTTTATGAAATTTGAAAATCTTAAAGTTTTTAAAAATATGTACAGATACAGAGTAATTACAATGTATCCTAGAATAAAAATGAATGTAAACAAACAGACAGAATTCTCTTGTTCCTGCAGAAAAAAAAGTTACTAACTAATCCTAAATATACTTTTTTAAAAAAAAAGAGAAAAAGTTGCTGGGATGCCCTAAACCACTAAAAGGGTAAGTAACAGTAAGAGCATGTTGATGAAATGCCTTGAATGTAAATAAGTAAGTTCTGGAAGAGATTATAAAAGTTTCATATGTTACATACAAAATAAACCACTATTATTCATTAAATATTAAAATATTCCATAAAAAGGTGCCACATTTTATCAAACTTAACCAGTTTTCAAAACATTATGTTTAATCTTCTCAAGGTTCAAGCATGATAAGGTTTGGTCATCCATTGAGTATAACTGGGAGGGATAGAGTCCCTCAATCTTAGTAAAATACATCTTCTAGCCATGATACATTTGGTACAAGTTTAAATTTAAAGTCAAACAAGAAATACTGGAGCAACACACAAAATACTGGAGCAACTCAGAGGGTTAGGCAGCATCCTTGGGAAACATTTGATGTTTCAGACTGAAAACCCTTCATCAGGAAAGAAAGGGCAGGACCAGAATAAAAAGGATAGGGGGAGGAGCATGTGCCAGCAGGTGATAGGTGAATACAGGTCCAGTTTTGAATTTCAAAGGCTTGGCAGTGATGGGAGTGAGGCCAGGCTTGTTGAACTGATTGCAATATTTACCAAGATTTTATGAAATGAGAGAGAGGGAGAAAAAAAATACATAAATGGAGATTTTAACAGCTGAAGGTCTGAGCTAGTGCTGAGCATTAGACCAAAAGGCACACCTGGCAGATAAGGCTCTTTGCAAAGAAAGAGAAACTGAGTGAATATGAATATAACCTCTGCAAACCAATTCTGATACAAGCAGAAAGCAACTTGCTTAACTTAAGAATAGTTGAAGAGCAACAGGGGTAAACCAGGAAATTGTAGGTCAGTACAGGTAGTCCCCAAACTTACGACTGTAATTGGGTCATATCTCGAAATGGATGCGTCAGAATTGTGCCCGCGGGCATGGATTACTGAAGTCTTAAAGCAAACTTTTTAATTTAAAATCTTTTTCATCGTACATTTGAAGATAACAACTTGTAGCTTCCTGAATTTGTCAATCAACCTTGCCAAATCTTTCCACATTCTGGTCTCTATTTACCTTGTTAGCTGGCGTTCCAGGGTCCTGGGGCTAGGTGTGCCCATCTTGATTTCTGTGCGCATGTGCAAGCCTTCGATGGGTTCGTGTATTGGAGTGCCGTTGGTGCATACAGGAGAATTAAGCACACTGATGATATTGAATTTGTGTCCTCGACTCTCGCGCATTTGCGCAGGAATCAAGATGGCTCAGCCCCGGGATCCTGGAACACTGAATAACAAGGTAAGTATGCACATTTTGGCTCTTGCATGCCCTGTATCCCTGTTATAGTTTGTGAAATACAACATAAACCCCTTAAATTTTACTTTTTTAAAAAAATTCGGTCATATGTGCAGATGGTCATAAGTCACATAGGTCATAACTCTGGACTACCTGCACACAAAAGTCCTGGAGAAATGTAATTGAGCCTAAAATATTGACTGTCTTTTACTTCCGATGTGCTGAGTTTCTCCAGTACTTTTGTGTATTACACCAGACCCTGCAAACTGCAGATTTTTCTTGTTTGCCTCAACTATGGGCCAGTAAGTTTAATATGAACAAGTATATGCAAGCGGAAAATGCATGGTAAATGGAATCATTGATGGATAGAGGGATCCTGGGGTTCAAATCCAAGGCTTCTTGAAATTTGCGACACAATTGGATAAGGTGGTTTGCCAACATCGGTGACGGCATTGAGTATAAAGTTGGGAATTCATGCTGTAGCTACATAAAACTTTGGCTACTCTATTGTTGAAACAATTGATCCCAGTCTAAAGGTTCTAACTCACAATGACATGAATGAGTATTTCTCATCCTGCAGCGTTTGGTGAAGTCGTGATTTGGATGTGTCAGGAGCTCAAAGGCAGTGTTCAGTACTAGATCCAAGCACACATTTCCAGCTATATTGAGATCCCAGTGTATTGATTTCTCCTTCAGACATGTGCACCTTTGAACTCTGCAAAGGGCATTGTAGGCTTTAAGCAGGAACTTCCTTGGCATATACTTATCATCCTGCTTTCCTTAATGCTTGATTACTAGTCTTGCAGACCATCAAGGACTCACAGCAACAACATGGTCTACGACATGAAGACTATCAGAGATACAGGTCAGTAGATATTGTTGATCATGGGTGGGATTGTGCAGGGATGTTGACTGCCCCTGGTGAGCTTGTGCACGTTATCAGAGTAAGTGCAATGTGATGTTATTTAATTGCTCAAATAATTCACATGTATCCATGGTCACCCTTCCAGTGTGTTCTGTGCCCTTCTCTGCATCTCGCGGATGAAATTTATTTAATATCTGTTGTCCGATTACTTGTTTGTTGAAAAGCTTGCCTACTGACACATTTGTTTCTCTTTAGTTAGTCTTTCCATTCTGGACTGAGGTGCAAGTTTATTCATCCAATTGCTCAGCAGCATTGCCATATTCTTTAACAGCACAGCAGATTTTAATAGTGCGAGGTGAACATTTTAGGCTAATTTCAGGACTGTTGAACAGCATTCACATTTAAAACTAATTGCACCACTATTGTACCTTTTCACATTAAGTTGATGAGTGGGTCACAAATGAGAACTGTATTGAGGAGCATCTTTGGCTTCTGCATTGAATAATGGAAAGCTAGAGCTATCATGGATTGGAATTTAATCCATGAAAGATATTGGAATTCTGGACATTGGAACATTTCCTTAATCATCTAGGAGTCACATAATCTTTCTCAGTGAGATTATTAATTGACATACTGTTCTGTCTCCTTGGGCTTCCATCTGTTTCCTTGGTTGTTGGAAGGTGGATAAACTAGGATTTAGAACAGTGGTTCTCAACCTTTGTTTCCACTCACATACCACTTACTAATCACGGAGCACCGTTGACATAGGGAATACTGAAAGTGGTATGTGAGTGGAGAGACAAAAGTTGAGAACCACTGATTTAGAATATAAAAATTTAGAAATTAGGGATCTTCTATGGAAAGAAAAGCCATCAATGCATTTGCTATTATTTCACAATTTCAGCACTTGTACAGTTTTTTTATCTTTGAAACATATTCATTAATCTGAGATAGAACTTGAGAGTGCTCTGTGTATATTTCTCTATTGAAATCTCTAGAACGAGGGGCATAATTTTATGATAAAGGGTACCCATTTTTGGCCATGAGCAGTTTCCTCGGTCAGAGGGTTGGGAATTCTAAATTCTCTGTTCTACTTGCTGTCATAAAATATAATCATAGCCCAGATATATTTTTGCATATCAAGGGAATGTGTGTATTTGAATCAAACCGAAAACTAGTTGACAGTGCTTTATGAAAGTATAACTTTCATGATTTTGTACTTTTAAAGATCCATTTAAAATCTCTTCCCTCTTTCTGCCCTTAAACACTATTAATAATGTGGTTCACATTTTGGTAATTAAAGTTCTCCTTGTAACTACGCAACAGTTTTTGCATTTCTGTGCAATTTTCCTACATGTTTGCTTGTGTATCTTTCTCACTCGTAGAATACACCTGTTCAGCTCTAACCAGATTAAGTGCTGTTCTGTCATTCTGTGCTGTTCTGTCTTTCATCCTCAAATATTCTCTCCAATCAATGTTGCTTCTTCTCTCTTCCCTGTCCATCCTGAGTATTTTGTATCAGGAATATTTAATTTCCAGCCGTGCCCATTTTTGAGCCAAATTGCATTGTTGCCACGTCGTTTGTGCAGCTATTTGTGCCTGTACTTTAGTAACCTTGTATATACTACAATCTTGAATGTAAGCCATTCTTGTTTATTTTAATTTCTATTTCCCAGCCTCAAAAAATGCTGATCTAATCTAGTGTGAGCTGTCTTCCCTATTTAGTTTTGCATTTAATTTTATTTTGGCACTTTTTCTTACCTGATGGTATTTGATGGTGCGTTATTGTGCTTGTATCCTTGTATGCTTCTTCATGATTGAATGGAATAATTATTAGCTTTGCTGTTTTTTCTGATGTTTTTTCCTTTGACTTCCTAAATAACCCTCTATTTTCTGATTGTATCCTTCATCCCTAACATCACTCACACCGCTAAACCAAGACCCAACCCTCCCTGCTACCCCCAACAGCTCAAGAAAAATCCTTGCAAGGATATTGGTCATGTTTCTGTTGAGATTCACTTGTCTGGCTTCTAGAAGTCCCATCTCTGGATGCAGTCCCAATTCCTCTGAAATCTGAAGCCTTTGTTTCTTTCCCAAATCTCTTGTTCATCAACCTTGTTTTCTTATTTCTGTACTCAGTAATGCCTCAGATAAAGGGGATCTTTCTTCTATCAATGTGCCAGACTTCAGGAGAATTGCCAGGAAATAGGCATTATTGTGTGATACAAATGCAATGGGACAATCTCTTCCTTTGTATGATGCATTGTTGAGTTCAGGTGCTCTTTCCCCTTTGTCCTCTGCAGCAAGTGGCTGCAGCTCTGTACTTCTGTTGAATCCTTTTGAAGTGAACTAGAACTGGCTGTAGTATCACTAACATTCTCTTTGATTTATATCAGGAGTTACTGTTCACGCAGAATACGCCGTCTCAGGAAAGCTCTTGGGTTTAAAATGGGAAACCGTCACAAATTCACAGGCAAGAAGGTCACAGTGGAGATTCTGTCTGATAGTAGGTAAGTTAATAGAAAATGGTGCTAGTTCCATGTGTTTTCACAATGTAGACATTGCTCACACAATAAGGAATTGAGGTCTCTCATGAGTCCATACCTACCAAATACCCATTTATTTATACAAGTCTTGCATTAACCTCATATTCTCTGATCATGCCCTTCATCTTCACTCCAAGATTCAGCCACTCTACACACTACAGTGGCCAATTAACCTACCAGTCCATGTCTTTGGAATGTGGCAAGAATCGGTGCCTTGGAGAAACCCATGCAGTCACTAGAATATGCCTATGTAGGTAAAGATCCATGGCTTCATAAAATTGGATGTGCAGAGTCATTGTGGATGTTATGGATCCATGTTATCTGATTTTTGTGGCCAATGAGGCTAAGGCTAGAAACCTTGTCCATTCATGTACCCTGAAGCAGGGTCGGTGCCAGAACAAGTCTTGGCATGGGGCATGTAGTAACCGTGTGGGGGGGGGGGTGCGGGGGTGCAATCTGACTTTCAAAAACCCGCTCGGCAGGTGGGTGAAGGGGTTGCTGGTGCCTACCTGCCGTCCGCCGTGCAGCACTGCCGCCTTCCCCCTCCCTCCTCCGACGTAACGGACAAACACGGGGATGGTGGGGAGTTCACAATACTTAGTTTGAGGGGGGTCAGTGTCCACGAATGCCCTTGGCGCTGACCCTGCCCTGAAGAATTATATGGACAATCATTGTGGACAGATACCAATGATGCAGTAGCTCCCAAATTTGATCTTCTGTCTTGAGTAATGGACCAAACAAAAATTAAATGATGGTTCTTTCAATAACTTGAGTTTGTTTATGAATTTTAGAAGTTAGAGCTTGGGGCACGATCTTATTCTACCAATCTGTAAGATTATGACTGACCTGTGATCTGTAACTCATCTCCATGAATCTGGCATTCCCCAAGTCCCTTCATGCATATGGTTCGTAATAACAGATAATATTTTATCAATTGTTGCTTGCAAAAGAACATTCTAAGTTTCAGCCACCTGTAAGTCCTGACTCTCAGCTTCTGGATTTCTAATCTCCTACCCCCCTTCCTCCACTGGATGTGATTTATCTCTCAATTCCCTTGAAAATATTAATTAAATTATTCCTTAACCTTCTAATTTTGAACAATATAATGCTAGTTTAAGTAAATTGCTAGTGATTTAGCCCATGGATACTGAGTATGATTTGGTAAATTTATCTTGCATTCCCTTTAAGGTATTTCTTACCTAAGAGTGGTGTTCTGTTTTCCAGGCTTGTCTGAACAATGGCTTGTACAATTGTCATTTGATTTCTTGCATTCCATTCTGTAGTCATTTATGGTTTTTAGACTGCAATGTCTGGAAAATCGCGGAAAAAATTAACATAATTACTGCCCGTGTGGTTCTTCACATTGGGCACATTTTTAGACTGCAGGTACCTGAGTGCAACAGTTCTAATGGTTGGACGTGCAGTCGAGTGGATGGCTGTCAATGAATTTTCCGGTACGATTTACACTGCAGGCTTCCTCCAAAAAATTGCAGGGGTCCTGCAGGATAAATCGCAGTGCAGGGTAAATCGCAGTGCAGGGTAAATCGCAGTGCGGGGTAAATCGCAGTGCGGGATAAATCGCAGTGCGGGATAAATCGCAGTGCGGGATAAATCGCAGTGCGGGATAAATCGCAGTGCGGGATAAATCGCAGTGCGGGATAAATCGCAGTGTGGGAATTGACTCAAAATTCCTGCACGTTCCTTTTCAGACTGCCCATGTGGCAGCAAAATTCCTTGATTGTGCGGTCTGCAGTCTAAAAACCATATTTAACTATATTTTGTTTTATCTATTCCATTTAAAACATCTATGTACATGAACCTCTAGTCTCTTTGAATCCAACTTTTTCTGGTCCATTCTTTTTTTGTTCAAAGTGAAGGATATCTTATTTACCCTCATTGAATCGATTTGTGACACCCAAACGTTAGAGATTTTTAGAATTTTAGTCTCTGCTGATTCTATTGCTATTTAATCCTGAGAATAATCTTGGATTTATGGTTTTCTAATAATAAAAAAAGAATATTTCTGAAAGCATACTGACTGGTTTAGACATCAGAGGCTGGTTTAGAAACTTGAATGCCCAGGAACATGTAAGGCCACAGAAAGTAGTCAATTATATGTGCAAACCTCCTGGCCATTGCAGAGATCTACGTACGGTACTGTTATGAGCCCAGAGGACCTCAAAACCCAGAAGCAATAGTTATTCACCAAGACAAATGGTTACTTAAACAAAAGTGGCTTTTAATGATTTTTAAACATGAAAACAGAATCACACTTTAATATCACTATTGACTTAACCAACTTAACTTAACCCCCTTCAAATTCTAAGCGCACGTGTATGTAAGTTCAGAAAAGTTCTTTGGTTTACAGTCCAATCTCATTTCTCATTCCTCCATGTTCACTGGTTGCAGGCAATTCTTATACTGTACGCAGAATTTAACATTTATAAAGTTCACCAGGCTTTGGTGCTTGTAAGGTAAATGGTTACCGCTCAGGAAGGTTTTTGCCAGTTTTCATAGAGAGATTTGTTGTTTGCTGGACACCCACAATTATAACCTCTTTCTATCAGGTCGTCACAGAGTTCCTTCTTGTTTCTCTTATTTCAAGTGAAACATTAGACAGCCAGTCCTCTCCTCTTGCATGAACCACAAGGGCATTGTCCAGGTTGAACAAGCACTCACAACCTGTTTTCCAAATGGGGTTTTCCACAAGCTTTCCAGCTTCTCCTGTTCCAGTCCCAACTGCTGCTGCTGAACTGTAGAAATGAATTCTCACTCTCTGAGAGAAAGCCTGTTGTACTTTATCTGCTAACAAAACCACAGCAAGATCCACTCCAGACAGTCTGCAGCTCTGACAAGTTTTTTCATCTGTTGCCTTTTTGTAAACAATAATCCATTAGTGAAATCTCTTGGGCACTCTCCAAAGCTTTTGCAAAGGCTCTGGGGCTGATATGTCTAGCATTAGCAGAGCTCCTGTGTTTTAAATAAGATTTGTTTTAAAGTGTATGTGACCTACACTGAAAAACTTGTCCCAGTTTATCTCCCAAAAACATAACTATATTCTGTCACAGTACTGCCTCAAGAAGGTTGCCAACATTATAAAAGGCCTCCATCACTGTGGGCATGCCTCTTTGAGGATATAATGGGTGCAGTAGATAGAGGGGAACAGGATGCTGTATATTTGGATTTCCAGAAGCCGTTTGATAAGGTGCCATACAAGAGGCTTATCAATGAGATACAGATGAATGGAGTCAGGTGAAGTATATTGGTACAGAAGGCAGAGATAATTTTTTTTTCTGATTGGAGACAATGGTAAGTGGGGGGGAGGGGGGGCTGCAGGGGTCGGTGCCACAGCTGTTCACCATTTACATTGATGATTTGGAAGAGGGGACAGAGTAGTGTAGCCAAGTTTGCGGATGATACTAAATTGAGTGGAAAAGCAAAGGATGTGGAGAGGCTGCAGAAGGATATAGTTAAGTTAGGTGAATGGGCAAAGGTCCAGCAGATGGAGTACAACATTAGGAAATGCAAGGTCATCCACTTTGGCAGAAAAATTAGCAGATTATTACATAAATGGTGAAACACTGCAGCAGGCTGTTGTATAGAAGGACTTGGGAGGGCTTCTGCATGAATCGCAAAAAGTTGGGTTGAAGGTACGACAGGTTATTAAGAAGGCAAATGGAATGTTGGCCTTCATCGAAACAGGAATTGAATTCAAATGCAGGGGGGTCATGCTACAACTGCAAGGTACTGGTGAGGCCACACCTGGAGTACTGTGTGCAGTCTGGTCTCCATTCTTGAAGATTTATACTGGCTTTGGAGGCAGACCAGAAAAGGTTCACCAGGTTGATCCTGGAAATGAGGGGGTTGACCTACGAGGAGAGACTAAATCGTCTAGGATTATACTCACTTGAATTTAGGAGAATGAGAGAAGATATTATAGAAACATAAAATTATGAAAGGAATAGATTAGATAGAAGTAGGAAAATTGTTTTCACCAGTAGGTGAGACCAGAACTTGGGGTCACAAACCTCAAGATTCAAGGAGTAGATTTAAGACAGAGTAGTGAATCTGTGGAATTTTCTGCCCAGGGAAGCAGTTGAGGCTACTTCATTAAACATATTTAAGGTTCAGTTAGATAGATTTTTACATAAAAAAGGAATTAAGGCATATGGGGCAAAGGCAGGTAGGTGGATCAGCCATGATCTTATTGAATGGCGGAACAGGCTCAATGGCTGATGACTGCTCCTATTTCTTGTGTTCTTTTCACTGCTACCTGCAGGCATATGTTACAGAGGGCTGAAATCTGACATATCTGGTTGAAAAAGTATTTTTTTTTTCCCAACAGTTAAATCTCTCCACTGTACTCTTAGCATAACACTACAGGACCAACAAAAATCAGTTGGCACTACTGACTCCTCGCATTCTTTTGCGTTGATTTATTTCCAGCAGTGATATTTACTGTTTTTCCTCTTCCTTGTTTTTCTCATGTGTTGTATATTTTATGTACCTGGGAATCTGCAGCAAGTATGACTTCCATTGCATCTGTTCGTAGAACATCTCACGCTCTCATCATCCAAATAGGAAGGATAATAGTTGTGGCCCAACACATTCTTGTAAGGTCTAATTGGTCACAAACTCCCAATTTGAATTCATGAAATGTAGCCAGTTTCTGTTCCTTTGTGGTGGATGATTGTGTGTTCAGATCAGTCCAAATACTTCACGTGTAGAAGATCAATTCAGATGCTCCAATACAATACAGAGCAGAAGTTCGCTGTTGTAATTACAAACATTGATTTAAGGCTTGAGCAGTCTGGGATTAAATGATCCTATTTGATATCCTTGATTCTGTGCAGTAGGAGCAGAAGCATTTCAGCATATACAACAGAAAGAACAAGCTACCTTGCTACCACCCACCTATTGATCAGATAGATATCTCAGAACCTGCACAACTGGAATCTGTGGGAATTATCCTCAAACAGGTTATCTGCTGAAAGAAGACTATTTTGAAAATGAAAAGGGTGTTCTTAATAGTGATGAATTTTGGTAGGTCAAATGTAAAGGTAGAATATCTTGATGAAGGGCTCAATCCTGAAATATTGGTTATGTATCTTTATCTTTGCTTTATAAAGTACTGTGGTGATGTGAGCAATGAGAGAGACACAGCCATCACATTGAGAGTCGTTAACGACTGTTTTTATTTGAATTTGGCACGTGCCTCTTTAAAGGCAGCACTTAGTCACCCGGTGTGTGATGACGTCACAGATGCTGCCTGGGGTGTGTGCCATGCGGGAGATTCAACTGGGGAAGAAACCCCTGTCGGCGTCATCTTCCCAGGGCTGCCCTACCACATGGCATTACAAGCGGGGCCGGTTCGCCCTGAGCGAGTGCGCTGCCACAGTACACTGTTTTACATTGTGTTTTTACTTCTTGTTTTACTTGAAGGCAGAGTACATGGATAATGGTAGAATACTTAACAGTGTGGAAGAACAGGGATCCAAATCCATAGATCTCGAAAGGATGCCGCACAGGTTTATATAATAGTAAAGAAGGCCTATGGTATGCTGGGCTTCATTAATTGGGGGATTGAGTTCAGAAGTCATGAGGTAATGTTGCAGTTCCAAAAATCTCAGGTTAGACCACTCTTAGGATGTTGTGTTCAGTTCTGATCATCTCATTATCGGGAGGATGTGGAAACTGAGGAGAGGGTGCAGTGGAGATTTACCAGGATGTTGCCGAGATTGGAAAACAAGTCTTATGAGGCAAGATTAGCAGAGCTGGGACTTTTCTCTTTGGAGCAAAGGATGAGAGGTGACTTAATAGAGATGATCGTCACCAGCATTACATCCTCTGGAGTTAATTCTTTAATGTAAACCACATAGAGATGTCATGAGGACAGGTGAGAAGAATCTCAGGGTTGTATGTGACAAAACTTTGAACTTTGATTTTTGAAAAGTAAATCCAACTTTCATAAACTCCAAGGAAAAAAAACAGAGGCACCAAAAGTGATAAAAGTTTGGTTTAGAGTTTTAAAACTCGTATTGATGAAAGAAATGATGGACTGGAGCCATAAATTGTTCAGCGAAGAATGTTTGGTATGTGGTCCCAACCAAGAATAAACTTTCTTAACCTGAATTTTGAGAGGAATTTGGGTACTGATAAATTACAATCAATGTTTCCTATTTTAGCTCCAAGAATTAATGCTGTTTAGCTGAACAGTACTTTTCCAATCCTTTTGCTCTTTTCTTAGGTATTTGCTACTTGTTTTAATGGATGCAGAACGAGCTTGGAGCTACGCTATGCAGCTGAAGCAGGAAGCAAACACTGAACCTCGCAAACGCTTCCACTTGTTCTCACGGCTCAGGAAATCTGTCAAGCATGCTGAAGAACTGGAGCATTTGTGCGAGAGCAATTGCGTTGATGCAAAAACAAAGTTGGAAGCTCAGGTAAAGCAGCAGTGGTGTTGATACATTTTGGGGAGGATGGGAGTTGGGTGGAGTTTACATAGATTAATGCTTTTACATGGATCCTGTTTGACCTCTGTGCCTGTCTTTTTACCCTCTGCCTCATCAGATTTTATTACCTCATATTTTATTACTTCTATGTTTTTTTTTAAACTTTAAGATTTTATAACATGAATAACATTTAGGATTACATTAAAAAAAATTAAGAATAAAATAAAATTACAATACAGTATCAGTAATCTAAATAAACTATACCCTCCCCAATAATTATTACACATTAATAACCCAACTCAAATTAGTCCAACCCCCCCTTTCCCCCCAAAATAAAGAGTGAAGAATTAATAAAGTTAATAATATATGTGAGAAAAAGAAAAACCCACTTACAAAAAAAAACAAAAACATAACCGATTAAAATACTAACAAAAAAAAAGTAATTAATACTAAGATATCAGACTTAAAAAACATATTTAAATCAAACTTAAATGCATATATTTAACAAACGCAGTTAAGGTGAAACATATTTAACTCAAACTTAATATAAAAAATTAGTAAAGTTAGTAACATCTATCAAAAATTCTTAAACAATAATCAATTCTTAAAAAAATTGTAGCATGGAAAAAAAAGATGAAAAAAAACTTTCTCTATAGAGATAAACCTTCACCAAATATCAACTAACTTCACATCTATTATCATATTAGTCACATAAACCACCATCTTAAAACAAAATTCAAACCTCATTAAGCATTGTACAATTCAATTTTAGTACTCTTCCACCATTTTTCCCTTTTACTCTTGAATAGATATCCAATAAAAGCTCCAATACCACATTTAAATATCCCCAATCATTACATTAAAATTCAGATATCCAAATAATAAAAACACATCTACAATGAAATCTAAATCTTCAACAAATGGAGTATAAACCACAAACAAAATTCAAGCCTCATTAAGAATTGTACAATTCAATTTATAACTTTCACCATTATTCCCTTCGTTCTACAACTAAAATAGCAAAATAATATACACCAGAATTACCACTCCTTTCACCTTAAAGTTAAAGAAAAAATATTAAAAAAAACATCCATCCCATTCACATTTAAATTTCAAATATTCCTTATCTACTGAATAAACTTTACAAAAAAAACACATCAATTTTTAGTTTTTTAAACAATCAAATACTTTCTTATGCTTTTTTTATATTTAAACAAAAAAAACCCCTTCACTCTTTAATCTAATAATACAAAAAAAAGGAAAAAAAACGGGTAGGAGGTTAAAAATATCCCCTCCCGTCTAAACCGCGCAATGCAGTAACTCCCCCAAAAAATAATGGGTGTGAGATAACTCACACGTAGCAGATGACTTTCAGGAAATAGTGCCTATCCAGTTCTCTCCCCCAACTCTCACTTCATCTTAAACTAACATCATCATTATTTAATAACCCTTTTTTTTATAAAAAAAACATTATAAAAAAAAGGACAACTCTTCTTTTAATCAGCTCCAACTGCTGAGTCACCATTACAACCATTCCTTCTTGGAGCACGGCTCTTTTCTTCCATCTCTTGTCTCCTTAGAGATCGTGGCGGACTATGTCTTTGTTGAAACTGAGTAATTGACAGCTCTTGAGCAAATGCTATAGCTTCCTTTGGAGAATCAAAGAACTTTGGTTGACAACCATCTTGGAAAACCTTCAAAACAGCTGGATAGCTAAAGGTTGCCTTGTAACCTTTCTTCCACAACAACTCTTTAGCAGGATTGAATTCCCGTCATTGGAACATAACTTCTTGACTCAAATCCGCATAGAAGAAAACTCGATTATTTTGAATCATCAAGGGTGATTTTCTCTGTTGTGCATTTCTAATAGCCACTCGTAAAATTATTTCTCTGTCGTAATAATTCAAGCAACGAACCAAAACAGGTCTTGGACTTTGACCTGAAATTGATCTTCTACGCAAGGCTCTGTGAGCACGTTCCAGTATTATACCTTCCGGGAAATGTTCTTGACCCAGCACCTGTGGAATCCATTCAGTAAAAAATTTTCTTGGGTCTGGTCCCTCCATACCTTCCGGCAAACCAATAATCTTTATATTGTTCCGTCTGGATTGGTTTTTCAAATAATCAATCTTTTTCACCAAATTTTTATTTTGAGTTTGTAAGTCTTTGACCATTTTGGTCACATCAAAAACTTGATCCCGTATTTCATCTATATCTTCACACGAATTAAATTTATCTCTCACTTCAAGCTTAAAAGCTCCAAACTCAGCCATCTGTTGAGAATGTATTTTCACCAGAATATTAAACCTAGTGCCAAGTTCAGTCATAATCTTGGATAATCCCTGCCTTGTATAAGATAATTTAGATTCAAGATTCACAAAAATCTTTTCAATTGGAAGAGATTTTGGCTCAACAGATTCCTGCTTCTTCTGCATAACCAAAGGATCTTCTGTTCCTTCCTTCATTCTGGTTGCCTTCCTTATAGTATGACTGCGTGTGGAAACCCCAGCCACAGCCTCTCCAGCAATGACTGGAAGACGCTGGCCGGGGTTTCCCCCAGTCCATAATGTATTAAGTTCTCCCAGTACATCAAGTTGTATAGGTTCTTCTATTTCAAAAGATGCAGTTTGCAGCGCCACCTCTACAGTTGACAAATGCCTTTGAATAACTCTTTGTTCTAAAGGCTGTTTGGCGCCCTCTTTAGGGGGCTCTACCGATGTAACATAGAGCTCTACATCCGAACACTGTACCTCTCTCCTGGGATCCATTTCACGCTGAGTCCCGGTGTCTTTCCTGTAGGTAGGCTCCAAAACTTGAACTTTTGGAAAATGTAGTTTTTTGATGATCTGTTGTCGTTTTTTTTTTGCTCTTTTCCACCAATTGTACCATCATAAGTTAAATTAACAGCACTGAAATTATCTAAACTTTTAAAGAATTTTAACGGGCATTTCTAGACAAAACAATAAGATAGAGTCAGGAGAGGACTGGAAGGCACGTCTGATCCTTACGCCATCTTGCCACGCCCCCTTATTACTTCTTTGTGATTAACATTGGTACTTTTGATTTGCCCTGATACACTTTTATATCTACAATGCTAAATTATTACTGTTTTAGTTTATACACTAATCAGGTAGTGGAGGAAAAATGTTACTTGTGCTTCATTATTCACATTGATCACTTGAAATGTTAGTGTGTGTTTTTCCCATGTGCTTTCCATGCTGACTGCTTTGCAACTTTTACAGGCATATACTGCCTACCTTAAAGGCATGCTGTGTTTTGAGCTGCAAGAATGGAAGGGTGCAATGGAGGCTTTGCACAAATGCAAGTAAGTGATTTGCTGCCTTACAATTGTGGCTGGCTTTATATTCACCCTGCCAGTTCCTATCCATGTGCACTGTTCATTGTGGTCTCCATCAATTCTGCTTGCACTCACTAGCCATAATTATGATGTGATTGGTCATATCTGGTGCTGTGGGAACTCCCACATTGGTTAGACAAGAGCCCCTTTTCCACTGTCATCCCAGTTAATTGGCTATGCAGTGTCCTGGGATAGGAAGCCCTTTGTGCCATTTCCACTGAGCCACCCTTAACTGGGACACTAATTGCTTTTCCACTGAACGTACTCATCCTCGTGAATTGGAGTGTTCTCTCTTCAACTGGAAACGGGTGACTTTCTGCTGACTCTTTTCCGCTGGTTTTATCAGCACGCCGGCTTCAGCAAACACCGGGGATATGAGTAGAGGTAGAGACAATTAATCTCCAGCGTGAAATGATGTCATTTGACGCTGGTATTCAGACAGTGTTCCTGTTCCTCTGGACCCTGTCCCAGTTAATTCCTGGGAAAGGGTGCCAGAGGAAAAGGGACAAGGGGCTCTCAAAATTATACACCTTTGCCATAATGAACATAAATTTCCAAGTCAATCATTTGGAAGGGCTGGTTTCTAGTTGCTGCCACACTAAGCCTGTTGAGCTTTTACAGTCAATCCAAAAGCTTGTTCCTCCTTTTTTTAATCTGCACACTCAAGACCACAGAAACCCATCCTACAAGTTGGTAAAGATCCTTTCTCGGGCCAATAATAAAAGTCTAAGCATGAAATTAGTGAAACTTAATCTTGACCAATTGGCAAAACTCTGGCAAATGGATTTTAGTAAAGACAAATTCAACTTAGAAAAAAGGATAGAACTGAATAATTTTTAAATGGTGAAAAGCCTAAGGCAGTGGTGATTTAAAGACATGATCATAATGTTTAATATAGTTGGGAAGTTATCAAAAAGAATAACGGAATTCAAGAGTGTGTGAAAGTTCTGCTGCACCATCAGGTTAAACTGACTTGGCGGTTGTGACCTGCATCTTTGGGAAGATGTGTAACTGAATGTACCAGAAAGGGTAAAATTCCTGGAGCGATTACCCGAGAAATCTTTGAATTTAGAAGGTTAAGTAGTGATTTAAAGCAATTGTTTCAAGATATTTTAGGTGAACTGATTTTTCTTGATTCATTCTATTTATACTGGTTGTGACATTTTAAACTGGAAGGTTTAAAAAATATAAAGCCAGATCTCTTGGGAATGAAATTATGAAACATGGGATGAGATTGGAGAAACTTGAAATCCATTAACAAACAGCAACTAGTATCTGATCAGCTATTACTAATTATGACCAATCAAGGTTATTAAAGAAGATTGGGAAAGGAGAAGTACTTTGTTACATTTCAGTCATAAAGTGAATGATGGAAAATGTTTGGGGGGCTAATAGCCTGGCTATTTCTTTCTTTCTCTTTACCATCCCCTCTGCTCTACTGTCTTGCTGCAGTGCGGAGTACGAGGCAGGGATTGTGCTTCAGTAAATGGACTCCTGATGGACACGTGCATGATGTCAATTGCACATGAAGTGCTCTGGTGGTGTGGAGTATACATGTGCATCCAGGCATTCTGAATATTGTATGTGCTGCCAGCAATATTCCTGCAATCATATTAGAATTTAGTGAAGAGAAGAAGAGTAATGGATTTGAATTGTCTTTGCATGTGGTTTGTGAATTGGATTGGTGTTTGTTTTCTTCATTACTGTACAATAAAGCCATGATGATCTGGCATGCTTGGGATTTTGGTGCTGCATTGGCAGATTTTCTATCTAGAAGTTGTACCTAATATCTCAGCATGTAGCGTGCGTGCTATGCAAAGTGTGGAGCAAGAACGACACACACACACACAGTTGAGTCAAGGTCAGAAATTGATTTATAGCTCTATTTAAATCCACTCCCTGCCTCTGACGACAGGAGTAACGTCATTGCAGTGCTGGCCTCCGACTGGCCGGCGTTCCCGCCACACGGGAGGTCCTGTGGGATGACGACCATTGGTACCTGTGGGACCCTTGGAATCACCGTGTTTGCCAGCCATTTTGTTGCCACAAGGGACACCTCCCCGCCCACCGAACCAGTGATCAGAGTGTCTGTTGCCGCTTTGGGCGACCTACCTCTGTGTCGTGGAGGCTGAGTCTCGACTGGCTAATGTCTATGTGGGGCAGTTTTAAGCAGTCGAGGGTGAATGTTTCCTCTTTGCCGGCAATGTCCAATACACGATGACCTGTTATGCCTGACAACGCTGCATGGCCCCTTGTATGGTCGTTGGAGTGGTGCCTGGTGCGCTCCACTTTACACAAAAACATTGGGGGCGAAAGATTTGGGTTGGCCATGTAGCGGGGTCTGTGGAGGGGCTAGGGTACCCAGTCTGTCCCTCAGCTGTCTCAGTGCCACCAAGGGGGTTTCCGGATCCTTGGCAGTAGCCAAGAACTCTTCTGGGATTACTAAGGATGCGCTGTAGACTATTTCTTCTGTGGAGGCATTAAAGTCCTCCTTCGCCGCGGTGCGTATCCACAGAAGGACCCAAGGCAGTTCATCATCCCAGTTGGGCCCCTTGAACCGTGCCATCAGGGCTGCTTTTGTGCCTGTGGAACCGCTCCACCAACCTGTTGGCCTGCGGGCTAGTACAGCCCGGAGCCCCGAGGTAAACTGTACTCCCCTGTTGGAGGTGAGATGAGGTGAGACTCCAAATCTGGACACCCAGGTGTTGATTTGTGCACCTGGCGCAGGCCTCTGTGGTCGTGTCAGCCATCGGGATCACCTCCAGCCATTTTGTGGAGCAGTTAACTATAGTGAGGAGGTATCTCACCCCATGGGAAACCAGTAGCGGCCCCACAATATCGATGTGGACATGGCTGAACCTAGGCTGCGCTGACTGAAAAGTCTCGAGAGGTGCTTTAGTGTGAGTTTGCACCTTGGACGCCTGGTAGAGCTTGCAGGTCTTGGCCCACTGACTGACCTGCTTGTGAAGCCTGTGCTGGCCATCATCTTTACCATGGTTCTGATGGCTGGATGCACCAAGTTGTGCACTCTGTCAAAGATCTGCTGTCTCCATGCTGCCAGCACGATGGGGCAGAGTTTACCAGTGGAGATGTTGTAGTGGAGGGTCTGGTTGCCAAGGGCGATGACGACTTCCTCCAGCCGCAGCCCAGAAAGTACCGTCCTGTTGTGTCAGTCATCGTGTTGTGCCCTGGCTAGGGCTGAATAGTCTATGCCCTGGGATAGGGCATGGATGGACTCGATGACGGGATAGGAGAGTGCATCAGCCACCATGTTGCTCTTGCTGGCGATGTGTTGGATGTTTGTGGTGAATTTGGATATGAGGAAAGGTGGCTCTGCTGCTGGCCAACCACGGGTTAGAAACTTTGTGGAAGGCGAAAGTCAGTGGTTTGAGGTCTGTGAAGACCTTGAATTGTTTGCCTTCCAGAAAGTACCAAAGTGCCTGACCACAAGGAGCAGCGCCAGTAGCTATATTTTTCAGGTGGCAGAGGTGGCTGCTAAAAAAGGCCAGGGGCTGTCATTGCCCATCAATCAGCTGTTTGAGGACCCTTTGAGGTCAGCTCCTCCAGCCTGGAGTGAACCAGAAGGGTGGCATTGGCCAGAGCATCCTTCACCTTCTGGAACACTCCAAGGTGTCCCCATCCCAGGCAATGTCTTTATTTTCCCCTGCCATGAACATGAAAAGGGGTGCATGATTAGAGTGGCTGCCGGTATAAATCGAAGGTAGAATCTTACCGACGAACTCCTGCAGCCCCTTTACGGTGCGAGGTTTCATGACCGCTGAACAGCCTCCGCCTTCTCGGACAGTGGTTTCGCCCCATATCTGTCGATCTGATGCCTCAGGAAGTCAATTGTGTCCTGCCCAAACTGACACGGTGGGGTTGATGGTCTTAACTCCTGCAGGAGGGTGAATTGTTGTCTGAGGTGGCCCACGTGCTCTGAATGGTTGTCACTGGCACTTAGGTTATCGTCCAGATAGATGAATGCGAATGGGAGGGCCCAGCCTATGATCAGGCACTGAAAAGTCTGAGCAGCATTCTTAAGCATGAAGGGCATCCTCATGAACTCGAACAGACCGAAGAGGGTGACTATGGCAGTTTTGGGTATGTCCTTGGGGTAAACTGAGGTTTGATGATAACCGCTGATTAAATCAACCTTTGAAAACATCCGTGCCCCTTGTAAGTTGGTTGTAAAGTCTTGGATATGGGGCATGGAGTATCTGTCCTTGTTGAGGAGTCGGAATCACTGCACGGCCTCCACCCTCCTGCTGCCTTTGGGACCACATGCAGGGAGGAGGCCCAGGGGGCTATCTGACTGCTACACTGTCCCCAACTCTTCCATTTTCTTAAATTCATTTTTGGTGAGGGCAGGTTTTTCAGGGGGGGCGGCGGGGGTGGGGGGCTCTCAGTGAGGATGTGGTGCCCTTCCCCGTGCTTTGGTTCTGTGGAGGAGAATTAGTGTCTCAATTAAGGGGAACTCCACCAGGATGCATCTGTCGGCGTTGTCGGAGGCGAGATGGGGGGCTGGTAGATTGGCTTCCCCCAGGGGCATCGATTGAAAAGTTCTGGCATGCACCAAATGCCGCCATTTCAAGTTCACCAAGGAAATCGGCTCCCAGCAGTGGTTGTGCCACTGTGGTGACAGTAAAAGTCCACTTAAATCGGTGGCCAGCAAATAATTGGGGGATGGTGTGGGTGCTGTAAGATCGTATAGAGGTGCTGTTCGTTGCCCTCAGTGCTGGGCCTGGCTTGACGTTCCGGGTTTCATAGGCCATGATGGGAAGGACACATTTCAGCACTGGTGTCCTCGACAGAGTCCCGCACATGGCGGAGGATGTCACATTGGCCAACCTCCACAGCCATTAATGATGGTTGGCTTGGCGTTTCCTGGAATTGCGCACAGTGGCGGCATTGATGGGGCCCTGCACCCCATCACTAATGGTAATATGGATGGGTAAGGGGGTCCACTTGGCTCTCCATCGACTGTGGCCTTGTTGATGGCTGGGGTTGGGGCATGGCGATCTGTTCCACCAAAGGCATCATGTTCTTTCTTTCCTCACCAGAGCATGTCTACTCAGGCTGTGACTTGCCTTGGGTTGCTGAAGTCCACACCGGTGAGTAAGAGTCAGATATCCTCGGGCAGCTGCTCTAGGAAAATCTGCTCAAAGAGCAGGCAGGCAAGGCTTGTGCCCCTTGCTCATGAGGGCAGATAGGACCCTGTCCCCCAAACTGTCCAAGTGCAGCAGACGGGCGGCGAGCTCATGCTGTGATAGCCCAAAAGTGTGGATTAGTAGGTCTTTTGAGGGCACCGAATTTGCCTTGCTCTGAAGGTTGCCAGAGGAAATCGACGACCCTCACTGCCGTGTCCTGGTTGAGCAAGCTCAGTAGATAGTAGTGGCGGGTGTTGTCGGTAGCGATCTGTCAAAGGTGAAACTGTGTCAACACGTGTGGCCGTGACGCTCAGAACATTGGCAGCTTGAGTGAGACTGAGTGGTCCGTCATCTTTGGGTCCAACTGCCGGTTGGACCTGTTGAAGTCACGAGTGTAGCATGCGCGCTACGCAGAGTGTGGAGTAAGAAGGACACACACACACACACACACACACACACACACACACACACACACACACACACACACGACTGATTTTATTGCTCTGGCACCTCTGTTTATATTTACTCCCTGCCTCTAGCAACAGGACTGACATCATGGCAGCGCCAGCCTCCGACTGGCTGGCATTCTCGTGTTTGCCTGCCCTGCGGGTCCCTCGCAATCGGCAGTCATTTTGTTAGCCAGGTTGCGACTTGGTTCGCGGGTTGCTACAAGCACTCTTAATTCATTATTTCCCAAAGGTTTTACACAATGACTTGACAAGTGATCAAGATGGTTGTCTTGCTGCCTGACCTGTAAAAAGTTGGTTGAATTAAATGGGCATAATTTAATTTGGCCGATGTCATTTGAAATTCATATTTCCTCAACTAGGGTGAAGACTTCAGACAGGACAAAAAGCATCTGTTTTCCATGAACCATATTTCACGCATACTCATATTTTATCACTTTGCTCTTGTACAAGTACTTTTGATTTCTTGCTTAATTTATCCATTTAGTAGGATAAATTGGAAGCACTATTGAATTATATTGTTATGGAGTCAGGAGGACCCCAGACACCAGCAGCAATAGATATGCACCACAACACAGGGTTACTTAAAGAAAAATAGTTTTTAATTATATTTGAACAATAAAACAGAATTGAACTTAACTTATTACTTAACCTACTTACTACCTAACTACTTAATCCTCCCTCTAATACTAAGCGCAGGCGTGTGTAATATATATAGAAAAGTTCTTTGGATCACAGTCCAATCTCACTGGTTGCAGGCAATTCTTGTTCTGTGTCCAGAAGTTAGCATTTACAAAGTTCACCAGTCTTTGGTGCTTAACAGGCAAATGGTTACCACTCAGGAGGGTTCTTGTTGGTTTTCAGAGAGAGATTCCTTTTCCAGGACATCCACAACTGATTCCTTCTCAATTAGTCTTGCTGACGAAACTTGCCCCCTTCAGGGTTCTCCAGATGATCCTCTTTCTTTCAGGTCACCCTTCAGACCCCAAGTCTTCTCCTTTGACCAGACAGCCTTCCAAAATTTGCCAGCTTGTCCCTCTGGAACTGATTTTTGTGACTCCTCTCTCTGTTTCACACCCTCCCTCTCTGAGAGCAAAACTCTTTTGGCCTGCCTGCAAAGATCACATGCTCTCTCAGGCAAGCTGCTGACTTGCGACTTTGTTGCCAAAAGCATTCTGCAAAAGTCCTGTAAATATTCTGTGTTTTAGAATGTGTGTGTGCAAGCTGCTCTAACAATTCCTCCTAAATCACCTCTAGATACAATATTCCCACCTCTCCACCTAGCTATTTCTTGCCTGCACCTTTATTTGCTCAAGATCTGAAATTCCATTTAAAGATCTGCCCCCCTCTTGAGCCTACTGAAGCCTACCTTAACATTGGTTGTAAAGCATGCACTTGGGTATACTGAAGTTATTAAGGATGCTATGTAAATGCAGTTTCTTTTCATTCATGTATTTGAGCACCTATTTTATTGAGTTGATATTTGTTTATGTTCCACTGCATTATATTTGGAATAGAAATACATGTTCTTATTCGATCTATAAGCATTATCATTATTGCCCCAGGTATACCTATAACTGTTTCATGATTGGGAGGTCCTTTGATGTGTATTGTTCTGGACACTAATTGTTATTTCATTTCAACAGGACAATCTACGAGAAGCTGGCTAGTGCTTTCACAGATGAGCAGGCGATGCTATACCGTCAACGAGTAGAAGAGATCTCGCCCAATATTCGTTACTGTGATTATAATATAGGTAAGATCATGAATGCTTAAAGCATGTGCCAGAGCATTGGAGGAGTTCAGTCAAATACACATGTTCTTGGATCTTTAAATGCTTTTGAAGCAGTGGCAATGACAAGAATTAGTGCTTGGATGTATTTTGCCTTGAATTGCCTTGAGTGGCAATGACAAGAATTAGTGCTTGGATGGATTTTGCCTTTGTCTAACTAAATGTTCTTCAAAATTGTCTCTGGTGGTTGAAGAAATTTCTTCTCATTCTTGTGAATGGCTGGTCCTTTTTTATCTCCCCCACACAGTGATCCATGGTTTAGATACACCAGCCAGCAGAAATATCTCTGCATCTTCCTTGGCAAGCTCTTTAAATATTTTGTTTCTATGAGTTTATCCTCTTCTTTTAAATGTTAGTGTGTATAAACCTACCATCCCCAGAATCATTCTCTCTCTCACCTTAAGTGTATCTTTCAATTATAGGAAGAACAGTTATGCAGACGCTATCACACTTGGATTTTCAGATCACACTTGGATTTTCAGTTGGGTCCTATGTTGCTAATCTTGTACTCAAATAATCTGAGCAAAGGCAAGCGATATTGCTTGTCATCCCAATTGCTGCTATTTCTCTTTTAAACTGTGATTTTTGTGTACAAAGACAATATCTCATTTAAAATATAAATTATATTCTGCTGTTTGCCAAAGTTGGTGATCTTGCATTCACTAAATCTGAAGCTTCTCTGCCTCATTGGCATAGCCAGTGGTGCTATCCAGCTGTGTCATCATCAACAAACTTTGATAAAGTGCAGTTGATCTCCACTTCCACATCATTGACATGGTTGTGAAAAGGCCACCAGCACAGAACCCTAAGGCCCCTTCTTATAACCTCCCAACCCAAAATTGATCACTTTTTCCCCACTCTCTTTTCTGTCCATTAAACTAACCTCACTTATTCTGCAGTACATTACCTCCTGGTATTGGGCTGTATTTTTATGCATCTTATTGAAAGCCAAATGCACCACATCTGTGGTCATTTATAGCTTCAGGAAAGCTCGAGGTTCATGATTTGCTTTTCATAAACCATGTTGATACTGCCCAATCTTGGTTATTGCCTTGTTACCAACAGATTCTAGTATTCTCCATGGTGCTGCCATCATCCTGGGGATTAATTGATATTCATTCCAATCAGTTTCTTCAACGCTAATTTTGCACTTGAATTTTTTTTTCTGCATCCATTCACTTTAGGCTTGTATTTCTTGACTATTTCTATGTCTTCTACGAAGACACAGAAATTATTAGCTTAATTTCTTTTCCATACTCCCCAATATAAAGTTTCCTGTCTCTGTAAGGGCCTTGCATTAACTTAATATTTTCATTTTTGTATATTCAAAGAAGCTTTTATAATCTGTTTTTATTTTCACTTGACTGCTCATATATTTTGTTTTCCCTTTTCAATGCCTCCTTATTTTGAACTCTGAGCTTTATCTAATCCTTGTGCTTTTTTTTTTATTTTGGCAAAATTACAATATTTTTCTTTATAATCCATCCATAGCCATGCTGTTTTTTTTGCCATAAAGTATTAACTGTTACCTTTAAGCAATATATTATATTTTTAAATGCAACATTTACAGTAAAATCCCCATTATCTGGCAGATTTGCGAATATTCCAGTTGAATGAGACCACTGTTAAATGCCTAACATACACCTGCATAAAGAATACAGTTTAAAAGACAAAAAAAGTGCAAAATGCAAAGTAATTTGAAAATAAAATCAGTATTGTAGTCTTCAGTTATGTAAAGTTCACTAATTAGGTAATTCCCATAACTTACAAAATTTAAATTTGAACCCCAGTCACTGGTACTAACAGTGTTGCTAAGATAACCATGATGCTGTCATAATTGACCCTACTTACAAAATTTATAGCTAAACCCTTATTATTATACTCGTATAGCATGCGCACAACTGCGAAGTGTGGAAAGAAGACCCACACGCGAGGAGTCGAAGTTTAAAACTTATTTATTGCTCTGGTAGCTCTGCTTATATTCTCTCCCCACTATTGATGACAGGAATGATGTCATGGCAGTGCCGATCTCTGATTGAGTCCCGCCGTTGCTCATTGCTTCCCGCTGCACAGGTGGTCACCTGGGACGAAGGTTGTTGTCCCCACAGGGTCTGCATGGTTGTTGCGTTCGTCGGCCATTTTGTGTACCGAGTTATGTCCTGGATAGCAGGCTGCTGTACAATATAATAAAAATAAAGACTCGGCAGGGATAGGGAGAAATTTTGGGAGAATCGCCCCAGTGGCGAGCAGCATCGACCATGTCCTGGTCAGGCCCTCGGCGCAAACTGACTCACCTCCAAGCCGGTGTCCCAGTCAGGTTCTCGGTGGAACCTGACTCACCTGCACACTGGTGTCCCGGTCATGCCCTCAATGCAATCCAACTCATCTGCATGCCAGGGTCCCGCTCAGGTCCTTGGCGGAACCCGATCACCTGTACGCCAGTGTCCCAGTCAGGCCCTCGGCGGAACCTGACTCACCTCCACACAAGTGGTGACAGCATTAAAAAACACGTGCATTGAGCAGGCCAAACCTGCATATGTCCAACAAATTCTCAAGGCTCCCCTGTGGGCTCCATCCGCCCAGTCTTGTTTTATAAACATTTATTTATATCTTTTTTTTTCCTGGTTGTTTGAGTTTCTAGTGAATTGAATGCTGGATAATGGAGATTTTATTGTACTTGTTTACTGTTATACCTTTAAGGTAGTTTCCTCATCTACCATGGTAACTTCCAAATCAATTTAAATTCTGATAATTTTTATTGTATTATCACTGTTTCAAAAAGCTGGTTTACTTGATCATCAATTAACCCTCCCTAGCTCATTGAAAAGTATTAAATGTTGTGAAATAATTGGATATTGATGAACATGTGCATGAAAATAGATTACAGGAGAATAAGTGGAAGAATGAGATTGTGATGCAACTTCAAATTAATAGGCCAAAAGGCTGTCTATACAGGTACACAAACCTTTGTCCGGAGCCCGTGGGGGACAGTGTGTTCCGAATTTCATATTTTTCTGGATTTCAGAACAAAAACCAGCTGCCCCAGATTTAAGCCCACCCAAATTGTGCTGCCTTCTCTCACCCCAAACCCCAAGTCGCGCTACCGTTTCTCCCTTACTGCCCGCCCGAGTCACGCTGCCGTTTCTCCCCCCCGCCCAACTGAGTCACACTGCCATCTCTCTCTCCTCCCCCTGGAAAAAAATGCCGGTTTTTGGTGCTTTCCAGATTTTAGATGTCTGGATAAAGGATTGTGTCCCTATATCAGTCTTTCTTTATCCTTCAGGGTTCTAATCCAGAAATCCATCTCCTTTAGATTCCATAAATTTGGAATCTATTTATGGTAGATTTGGTTTACTCAGCCTTCAGTTTTCTACTTGTCCTATATGCCTTGAATTATCACTATTGTTTATGGGTTTTTTGTGGGGGATGGTGTGCGATGTAACATCTTAACAATGTTTCCTGCACATTGCTACCGGTATTTTTGTCTTCACCTTTCTTGCCTTGATTTTCTGAGCTGATGTACCTCTTTTTTCAAATTCTGTACTTCAATGTCAGGGTTGCACAATTCAATTTCTGTTTACAAACCCTTCCCTGCAGTCCAGTCCTCTCCTACCTACATCTACGACAACTTGCATGCCTTCCATTAGGTCAACAATTTCCAGTTTCCTGGACTTGACCACCTCATTTTCACCATGGATGATACTTCCATTCCACATGTTGAAGTTCTCAAAGACCTACATTTCTTTCTCAACAACAGACCCAACTGTGATGTAGTCCCAGCTATGGCTGCCTTTTTGTTGGCTATGTTGACTACAAGACGATACGAGGCTCTCAACTCTTCCGCTGCTACTTCAATGTCTACATTGGTGCTGCCTCATGAACTCATCAACTTTATCCACTTTGCTGTTAACTTTCAATCCAACCTCATATTCATTTGGTTGATATCTGCCAACACTCTCCCTTTTCTTGATCTCTCTTTCCAGCTCAGGAGACAAACACATTGTAGTTATTTTCTATAAACTCTCCAACTCCCATGTTTACACCTCTCCACACTCTGTCCCCTATAAGGATTGTATTCCTCTGCCACCATCATATCAGCACTCAGGATAAAGTCTTCCATTCCAGAACATCTGAGTTGTTCTCCTTCTCCTTCTTCCCTCTCCTGCCATCAATTCAGCTGTAACTGCCATCTCCTCTATTTTCCGCTCATCTATCTTGACCCCCTCTATCCCATGTTGCAACAAGGGCAGCATTCCCAGACTTTAATTTCAGTCTGGATCTGGTTCTGGATGAATTAGGAAGGAAATGTACTAGGACAAAGGCAGCTAAAGCTACCTTGGGGTTAATGGAGGAGCTGAACTTAATGGATGGATATCTGGAGAAGACTTCCCCATAGAGAGGGGGATTTTTCCTTTTATTCAAGAAAACATGACTCCTACTCGAGGATTGATTTATTTTTTGTTTCAGCCCATTTACAAGGTAAGATCATGGAAATTGAGTACAAGGCGAAACTCCAATCAGATCACTCACCTCTTGATATGCCAGATAAGAAGGAGATGGCGCCTTAATACATTGCTGTTTAAAAAGGCCAGATTTTTGTAACTTTGTTTGAACACAAATGACTACATTCTATAAAATCAAATGTAATTCCACTGTGGATAAATTTCTTCTATGGGACATGTTAAAGGCATCTTTGATAGGTCAAGTAATTAGCTATACCTCTTGGATCAAAAAAGGGAGGTGGAAGAATTGGAAAAGGACCTTCAACAAGTGGGCTCTGAGGATAAAAATAGATGGTTAAAGCTCAAGTATAATACAATATATCGTAGCAGGGTCCCTACTGCTACAGCCAGGTTATAGCTCATGGTTATAACTCCTGTGCTGGACTATAGCTCGAAACTCGCAGAGGAAACAAGACATGCTACCAGTAGAGTGTATTCGACACTGAGTTTATTCAGGAGCAGCTCTGCCTTTTATCGGGAGCTTGGCCGCGTCACCATCGGGGCATGACTTGAGTGGGCGGGCCACCAATTGGTCAGTTTCAGCATCTGGACCCTGATTGGGCCCCCTGCGATCTGCCAGGGGTGGTTGGCCAGTTTCACCGTTTCACTGGTGGCCTGTGGAAACTGGCATCTTGACCCGTGCGAGGTCTTGCCGGTCGCTGGGTTCAACGGCCTGAGGCATGGGCTGCAGACCTCTACGGGCACTTTCAGGTGGCCAAGATTCCCTGATGTAAAGCCGGATATTATGCCCATATGCAGCTGTCGGGAGGCCACTAGAAAGTGCAGGAGGCGCATGCGAGGCAAAATTTGTAACCCTCCTCTGGGAGGGATAATCGCCGGAACACAGGTCCCCCCGGCACTTGAATGCAACCGCCTGAAAGCTGCTGCTAAGGGGATGACAATCAGCTGACAAGCGCCTGACAGCCCCCCTCCCAGATGCCCCTGCCCCCAGCACAGAGCGTCAGGGCAGGGGCAGCCTGCTTGGGACATCAGTGCAGGAGAGGACAAAGAAACAGCAGCCAGGGTGGATGATCTAATGCACAACCCACCTGCCGAGGGTAAATATCCTGCTCCTTGGAACTTTCAGGCTCTCCCCTCAACAGCGTGCCTCCAGGCTCCTGCACCTCGATGGGCTCGGGAACCTAATGGACGAGATGCTGGCGCTGGCGGAGGATCACAAACCTTGTTTCCTATTCCATCAGATCTTCCTCAAGCAGATGCTCGGGGACATCCAACTACTCCTGGCGGATGAGGACCTCACGGATCCACGCCGAGTTGCAGCCCAAGCAGACACCCTCTGGTGCACCAAGAGGGAGAATGAAGCAGCCCTCAGTCAGGTTGCGCGACTAAGAGCCAGCTGGCCGCAACACTCCCCCAAGCACAAGCTGGAGGAACCCCATTCCACCTGGTGCTTTTACCATCAGCGCTGAAGAGTGTAAGCTCGTAAGTGGTGACAACCATGTGACTACCAGGGGAAGCGACCCGGCCAGCCACTGTTGACGGCTGCGACAGCTGGCCACGTGGACAGCCTCCTTCACGTTACTGACAAGCCGCCGTTACCTGGTGGACACAGGAGCAGAGCTGAGTGTCCTGCCCCTCACTCTTGAGACACGCACCCGATCTCGTGGTCCCACCCTGCGGGCAGCCAATGGTACCACCATTAAGACCTTCGGTACCCATGGGGTGCAGATCCAGATTGGGAAAAAGAAATTCTGCTGGAAGTTCATGTTAGCCTCAGTGGGTACTGCATTGTTGGGGGCCGCCTTCCTGAGGGTACACATGTTGGTCAACATGAAGGGTAAGGGGCTGGTCAATGCTCGCACCTTCCATTCGGTGCGGCTGGACACCATGGGCACCTGCAAGCCCAAAAAAGTCGCCATCGTCATCCAGGGATGAGTATTCTAGTGTACTCCATGAGTTCCACGCCATCCTTCAACCATGATTCAGCGCTACCTTACCAGCATGAGGTATACCACACAGCTGCTGTCCACTGACATCCACCGGCTGGCATTTCCTGGTGGACACAAGAGCAGAGCTGAGTGTCCTGCCCTCCCCCCCCCCCACCACCACCCTCGAGACACGCATCCCCGGCGTTACCGCACCATGCGACCGCTGTTCGCGTTGATCACTGCTAAGGAGAAAGTCCTGACCTGGTCGGAGGAGGCAGAGAACGCTTTTGCCGCAACAAAGGAGAAAGTCCTGACCTGGTCGGAGGAGGCAGAGAACACTTTTGTCGCAACAAAGGAGACACTCGCCAATGCAACTCTATTGGTGCACCCATGTCTGGAGGCACACACAGTGCTCACGGTGGACGTCTCATCCACGGTGGTAGGGGGCATAATAGAGCAGTGACTCAACAGACAGCTGCACCCGCTGGAGCTCAAATACAGCGCTTTCGACCAGGAGCTCCTAGCGCTATACCTGGCCATCCAGCACTTTTGATACTTTCTGGAGGCAGGCCCTTCATGGTGTTCACACAAGCCCCTCACACAGGCACTCGCGATGGCCAAATATCCATGATCGGTTTGCCAGCAAAGCCACCTCTCCTACGTGTCGGAGTTCATCACCGACATCCGGCACAGGGCAGGCAAAGACAACGCCGTGGCAGATGCGCTCTCTCATCTGGCGATCAACGCTCTCGTCCCCGACCTTGACTACACACAGTTGGCACAGGCCCAGAAACTGGACACAGAGACACAGGCTCTCCGGACCGCCATCTCTGACCTCGAGCTCCAGGACATTCAGTTGCCCAACAGCCTGGACACGCTGCTCTGCGACATCTCCACCGCAGTGGAGGTCCAGGGTTTTGAGCTTAATGCACTACGTAGCCCACCCCTTGGTGAAGACTTCGGTGCGAATGGTGGCAGAGCGATTTGTGTGGGACGGGCTCAAAAAGGAGGTGGCAAAAATGGCGAGGAACTGCACCAGGTCCACCGGCATATGTAGGCCCTAATCCTGCAATTTGACCCGGTGGTGTGGAAATTTCAGCACATCCACGTTGACGTTGTAGGCCCCCTGCCGGTGACTAGAGAAGCATGCTACCTTCTCACGATAGTCAATCGCACCACGAGATGGCCGGAGGCCGTTCCCATCAAAGAGGCTTCCGCAGAGGCGTGTGCCAGGAACCTAGTTAGTCATTGGATCGCTAGGTTCGGAGTCCCAGCGCACATCACCAGTGACGGGCGCCCAGTTCACCTCTGCACTCTGGGTTCAGCTGGCGAAGCTCCTGGGGGGTTAAACTCCACCACACTACAGCCTACCACCCGCAAGCAAATGGTTTGGTGGGGAGATTTCATCATCTTATGAAATCCACCCTCATAGCTCGCCTCACTGGCCCAGTCTGGGCAGACGAACTGCCCTGGGTCCTCCTCGGCATCAGAACAGCACCCAAGGAGGACCTTTAGGCGTATTCTGCGGAACTGGTCTCTCGCTGCCCGGTGAGTTCTTTGGCCCGGAGCCCAATGTCATGTCCGAGGACGTAAACCTTCTGGCAGATCTCTGTAAGAAACTATTCTGGCTAGCCCACCCTGCCTACCTCGCATCATGGCGTCCGGCTGACACATCGTCCCAAAGAGCTGGACTCGGCAGAATTTGTATTTGTTTAGCTCAGGCCACGTACGGCGCCTTTACAACGCCTGTACGAAGGCCCATACAAGGTCCTCCTGCGGTATGGCAGGACTTTCACTTTGGACATGGGGGTAAAGACAAACTTTTCACCGTGGACCATTTGAAGGCGGCGCACTTAGATTATCACGGGCAGTGCAGATGGCCATGCCCAAGCGCCGGGGCCGCCCGACGTGTAGCCATAGGAAGATGGCGCTGTCAGGGTTTCTCCCTGCCTCAAGTCTCCTGCCCAGTGCGCGCCTGGGACAGCGATTATGATGTCACAATGCACATGTCACAATGCACGAGGTGACTGAGTTCATGCCGCCCTTAAAAGGCCGTGCGCTGAATTTGAATAAAAACAGTCATTAACGACTTTCAGTGTGTTGGCTGAGTCTTTCTTTGCTGTGTCCAGCACTGCAACTTAAACAAAAGTTGCTTTTAATTATCTTTAAACATGAAAACAGATTCACACTTTAACTTATCACTATTGACTTAACTAACCTAACTTAACCCCCTTCTAATTCTAAGCGCACTTGTATGTAATGTGTGTGCAAGTTCAGAAAAGTTCTTTGGTTCTCAGTCCAATCTCACTTCTCATTCCTCCAAGTTTTCTGGTTGCAGGCAATTCTTATACTGTGCACAGAATTTAACATTTATGAAGTTCATCAGGCTTTGGTGCTTGTAAGGTAAATGGTTACCGCTCAGGAAGGTTTTTATCAATTTTCAGAGAGAGATTTGTTGTACGCTGGACATCCACAACTGATTCCATTTTAATCAGCCACTTCAGTGTCTTGCTGAAGAAACTTGCCCCCTCAGGGTTCTCCAGATGATAACCTCTTCAGGACACCACACCACAGAGTTCCTTTTTGTTTCACTTATTTCAAGTGACATTAGACATGAACTACAAGGGCTTTGACTAGGCTGAACTAAGCACTCACAACCCGTCTTCCAAATAGGGTTTTTCCACAAGCTTGCCAACTTGTCCTGCTCCAGTCCCAGCTGCTGCTGCAGACTGTAACACTGTAGAACTGATCTCTCTCTCTCTCTCTCTCTCTCTCTCTCTCTCTCTTTCTCTCTCTCTCTCTCTCTTTCTCTCTCTCTCTCTCTCTCTCTCTCTCTCTCTCTCTCTCTCTCTCTCTCTCTCTCTCTCTCTCTCTCTGAGAGAAAGCCTTTTTGACTCCCTCTGCTTGCAAAACCACATGGTCTTCTTAGAACAACAAGTCCCCTCCAGACAATCTGCGGCTCCAACAAGTTCTTTCATCTATTGCCTTTTTGTAAACAACATTCCATTACTGAAGCCTCTTGGACACTCTCCAAATCTTTTGCAAAAGCTGTTGGCCCTGACAGTCTTGCATGAGCAGAGCTCCAGTATTTTAAATAAGATCTGTTTTAAAGTGTTTGTATGTGACCTACACTTAAAAAAACCTGCCCCAATCTCTCAGAAACATCTATATTCTGTCACAGTCTCAAATAGATTTAATGAGGCTTCCTTGGGCAAAGTGTTCCATAGATTCACTACTGTCTAGGAGAAGCAGTTCCTTCCCATCTGTCTTAAATCTATTCCCCCAAATCTTATCACTATGTCCTCTTGCACTAATCTCGCCTGCCTGTGGATGCAACCTCCCTGCTTCTATCATATCTATTCCTTTCACAATTTTCTAATGTTTCTATAAGATCCCCTTCTTATTCTAAACTCCAAAGAGTATAATCCCAAGCTACTCAATTCCTCCTCATAAGCTAAGCCCTTCATTTTCAGAATCAACGTGGTGATCTCCTCTGCACACTCTCAGCAGCTCAGCTGAGGAGACCAGAACTGTACAGTGCTCCAGGTGTGGCCTTGCCAGTGGCAGCAGGATCTTCCTGCTCTTAAATTCAATTCCTCTCACAATGAAGGCCTCATTGATTTACTTGCTGCAACTGTAAACTAACTTTGTGATTCATGTACAAACACTTCATTTAAATAATGGTCTGATTTGTGTTTCCTTCCAAAGTGGATGACCTCACTTTTACCAGCATTGTAATCCATCTGCCAGGCCCTTTCCCAATCAACCTACCTACATCTCTCTGCCCTTGTGTCCTCCAAGCAGTCTACTGCAACACCCCATTCTATTTGGTCCAAGGCGTCAATCACAATCTAACCAGTAGTGAATCCAAATCTAAGCAATCGATGTGCTCACTCTTTTAAACCCTGGTCACTTCTACCTGCTCCTACCTGGGTCAATCCCATGTCCACCTCAACCTGTCATACTTCGGTCACCAGAGATAATACTTTGCAGCCAGGTCATCCTTACCCCACATATCCCAGCAATTGGCCAACATTTGAGGATTCTTACTACAATAGTCTTATCATTTCCAGTGTAAAATCTGTATTATTGAAGAACTTTCTCTTCTGTTTGTTGCTAGGTGACCAGACTGCAATAAAGGAACTAATTCAGATGCGAATGAAATCAGGAGAAAGTGGAGGGCTATTGGACGTAAGGACTTGATACTTTTTGTTTGTAATCGAGAGACTGGGTTGGATTTTATTGGATCTATAACTCCAACAATTGAACTAAACATCAAGTTGTTCTGCGCACCTCCCTGGATCTCAGCACTTCCGGTCATCTCCTTCCACAGCGTCCAACCTCACTGTTTCCCAGCCCAACACTGCCTGATCCTATCTCCTACCAAAGATCTACAAACCCTTTTGTCTCAGTAGACACATTATTTCCATGTGTTCCTGCTCCACGAACTAGTATAATCTTAACTCGATTCTTTTTTACCCCGGTCCAGATTCTCCCCACCTATATGCATTAAACCTTGCATGCCCTCAATCACAGCATGCCCTCAGCATCAGTTCAAAGTGGAACAGAGTTGAAGTTGTGGTAAAATCAAGACTGGAAATGCTGTGATTGTAGTAAAAACAGAAATGATGGAGGAACTCAGCAGGTCTTGCAACATCCAGGAGGAAATGCTACACTTGCAATCGTTTTGTTGAGCACATTTGCTCCTAATGGCTAACCATTTCCATTCTGTGCCCCACTCCCAGGCCTACTTGTCTGCCAAACTGAGGCTTCCAGCAAATAAGAGGAACCTCTTTGGTTTCCATTGTCCCCCAGCCATTTATCCCAATATTTGTCTGCCTCTCCCTCTCTCTCCCTCTTTCTGGGACACCCCGCTCCCCCTTTTTCTAGGTCCCCCCCCGCTCCCCCTTTTTCTAGGTCCCCCCCCGCTCCCCCTTTTTCTAGGTCCCCCCCCGCTCCTCCTTTTTCTAGGCCCCCCCCCCCGCTCCCCCTCTTTCTGGGTCCCCCCTGCTCCCCCTCTTTCTAGGTCCCACTCCCCCCCCCCCTTTCTGGGTCCCCGCTCCCTCCTTTCTCGGTCCCCCCGCTCCTCCCCCTTTCTGGGTCACCCCACTCCCACCCCTTTCTGGGTCCCCACACTCCCCCCCCTTTCTGGGTCCCCCCGCTTCCCCCCCTTTCTGGGTCCCCCCGCTTCCCCCCCTTTCTGGGTCCCCCCGCTCCCCCCCCCCTTTTTGGGTCCCCCCGCTCCCCCCCCTTTCTGGGTCCCCCCGCTCCCCCCACTTTCTGGGTCCCCCCGCTCCCCCCCCCCTTTCAGGGTCCCCCCGCTCCCCCCCCTTTCTGGATCTCTCGCGGAGTCTCTCTGACTCTTTCCTCCAGTCAACACCCCCCTCCCCCAATCAATTCTCACTTTTCCTGTCCTCCTGTCTATTTCCATTTAACATTTTTTGTCAGTTTGTCTGTGCTCCTCCCCCTGCCCTTCTCCCCAGCTTTTTAATTCAATCACCTGCCTGCTTTTGCTCATATATTGATGAACCCTGACATGTTAGTTATCCCATAAAGAACACTGCTTGACCTGCTGAATTTTTCCAGCCCTTTAGTGTATTAAAATCTTTCTAAGGAAGGCATTGCAAGCACAACAATGTTTCAGTACCAGCGACCAGAGTTTGAATCTGGCTGCCTTTAAGGAATTCGTACCTTCTCCCCATGTCTGCACGGGTTTCCTTCAGGCGTTTTGGTTTCCTCCCGCCATTCAAAACATACTGCGGGTTGTAGGTTAATTGGGTGGCTTGGGTTTGTGGTGGAAAGGGTCTGTTACTGTGCTGTATGTCTAAATTTAAAATTTAATATGTTCCAACTTATTTTGGATTGTGTTTGCATCTTGTTGTGCATTGGTCTGGAATGATTCATTGTTTGCTTCAAACTTCTGATCTAAGTAAAGATTTGATAAGATTTGTTGGGACAAGATTTGGTTTGACTGAATTGGGAGTTGATTCTGACTTCTGCAATGTCCTTAGACTCTGTTAACACAAACAAGAGCAAAGCACGCTGCCACTATGAGTGAAGTGGAATGGAGAGGACGTGTGATCCCAGTGAAAATCGATAAAGTGCGCATCTTCCTCCTTGGGCTTGCAGACAATGAAGCAGCGATTGCACAAGTAAGGCTTTTTTGGAGGAAAGAAACTCTTGATCCCTGTTTATAAAAGGCAGGAGGGGTAAGCTTAGAAACTACTGACTGGTGAGCCTCACATATGTAGGGAATTTATTGGAGCCAATGCTGAGGGACAGGATTCAGGAGGAATCAACAAGCGCTGTGTGCGGGGGAGATCAGGTCTCAAATACCTGATTGTGTTTACATAAGACAGTTAATGAAAGCAGAGCAGTACACATAGTTTATGTAGAATTTACTGAAACTCAAGTTCATTTATTGCACATCTACAACCCGATGAAACTTGTCTTTCCAGATCATGGTACATGCACAATAACACACAGTACACCGTACTTAATGATCACATGAATAACCAAAATAAATATATGTAATATTTAGGATGCCTCACAGTTTCAGATTCATCAGTTCCACAGCCTGCAGGAAGATGCTGTTCCCCAGCCTGGCCTGATTTAAATACTCCTCTACCACCTTGATGGCAGTGAAAATACTATGCACTGGCTGGAAAGGGTCTTGTATAATTCCTTGAGCCCTATTTAAACAATGCTCCCAATAAATGTCATGTATTGAGGAAAGGAAGACCCCAGTGATCCTCTTGTCTGTTTTAATGGTCCTCAGTCTAGATTTTCAGTCTGGTGTTTTGCAGCTGCCATAGCATACAAATGATGCAGTCAGACAGGACACTTTCATTTTCAATTCTGTTCCTGTAGAAGGTTGTCAAGATGGTGACTGGTAGCATTGTCCTCCTCAGCTTCCTTGGGAAGAGCAGGTGCTAATGACTAGGGGTTGTGAGTCCAAAATAAGATGTCCAAGGAACTTTGTGTTCTCCACCTCCTCCATAATAGAACCTTTGAGACATGTAGAACATTACAGGCCATTTGACCCATGATGTGCTAACCATTTAAGCCCACTCCACACCAATCTAACCCTTCTCTTCACACCTATAACCCTCGTTTCCTTACATGGTCCTATCTTTGAATATTTTAAATATCCCTACTACACCAGCCAAATGTATTCCTACAAAAAAATCCTACCTCATAACCCTCTATTTTTCTTTCATCATATGATGAAATAAGAGTCTCTTAAAAGCCCCTAATATTCCAGCCTCCACCACCATCCCAGCAATGCATTCCAGGCACCCACAACTCTATTTTTTAAAAAAAAAATACCCCTGATGTCTCCCCTAAACTTTGCTCTCTTCTCTTTGAACATGTGTCCTTTGGTGTTTGATATTCCTATGTTGGGGGAAAAGAGGTGGCTGCCTTTCAATCGTGTGGACGTATTATGTCTCCTCTCATCCTTCTTCACTCTGTAGAGAAAAATCGCAGCTCTATTGACCTTACCTCATCAGACATATTTTTCTAATCCAGGCAACAGCCTGGTAAATCTCCTCTGCACCCTTTCCATAGCTTCACATCTTTCCTGTATTATTCTATATGTGGTCTCACCAGAGATTTATACGGCATCCGTAACCTTACTAACCCATCCCTTAACATCTTTATCCAGGTCATTTATGAAAATCACATAGAGCTTGGGACCCAGAACAAATCCCCGCAGAACGCCAGGCAGAATACTTTCTGTTCACTACTGCTCTCTACTTTCTTCTTGCAGGCCAATTCTGAATCTACACAGCCAAAGTTCTATTGATCCCATGCCTCATTTTCTGGAGGAGTCTCCCATGGGGGACCTTGTCAAATGCCTTGCTGAAATCCATATGCATCGGATCTACCACCCTACTTTCATCAATTTATTCTGTTAGTCCTCAAAAAAGGTCAATTAGGCTAGTGAGGCATGGCCTTCCCCTCCAAAGCCATCCTTGAGAAGTCTGTACTTCTCTTAAATCCTGTCCTTGAGTATCCTCTCCAATAGTTTCCTCACCACTAATGAAGACGCAACTGTCTCTTATTCCCAGGATTCTCCCTAATAATTTTTTTAAACAAAGGGACCACATTTACCATTTTCCAATCCTCCGGCATCTTCCCTGTAGCCAAGGAGGATCCAAAGATCATTGCCAATGCCCCAGAAATTTCATCCCTCCCTTCCCATAGCAACCTGGGGTATATCTTGTCTGGTTCTGCAGACCTATTGTGAGCCAAAGATCATTGCCAATGCCCCAGAAATTTCATCCCTCCCTTCCCATAGCAACCTGGGGTATATCTTGTCTGGTTCTGCAGACCTATTGTGAGTAAGGACTGAATGCAGTCTGGCAGTAAATGATTTTATTTACAGAAAATGAGTATGGGGAAAGTTGCAATAGGGATAAAGCATGCATGCACATGCAACAAACTAGTTACGTTTAAAAAAAAAAGATACCCGCCACCCCTTGACTTAGTCCAGGGATGTCACTATGCTACTCGGGACCCTAACTAAGAAGCTCCCAACCCTTCTAACAGTGCACACCTCACCAAATGATTCTCCAGTGACATTCCACGGTACTTGGCCTAGAGTGAATATTCATGGTCCCTTGAAGATGACGGAGGAAGAGTGCCCTTCATAGTGCTTGGGGGTCCAGGCCAGGTAATTTACAGGGTAACCAATGGCTCAGTGCCAGCAAGGTCTAGTCAGTTACAAAGGTAAATGGCCCGAGTTTAAGTACAAGGGTATGTACTTAAAGGGGACAATGGTCAGGTGTGCATTGATTGGCAGGCGGTGTGTCTTCCGACCAGGTAATGAACAGTGTTGTCATATAATAGCCACGACCCTCCACAATACAATCCACCCCTAAGAAGTCACACCACTCGCCAATCATTCATTACATGGAGAACAGTGAAAAGAAAACTAATACATCTTAATATCCTTAACAGACCAATAAATCATGATTACAACTATTTATGCTTAAATCTATATGTTTATATGCAGCACTAATGAAGGGATCTTGATAATCTGGCAAGCACAACAGAATATACGACGAGAATGAGAGCAGTTGCCCAGTGGATGATATTTGCCCATCATCCTTCCAGTTTCCCCATGAGGTGTTGTGCTGCAGGAACTGGTCCCAAGATTTTTGAATTTTAGCCACCCCCACCAAGCCCCGAATGTGAGTGGCCAAGTGGATGATGTTCCTTGACTCATCAGGGATAAGTGTGCAGCAGTCCTTACCAATCACAGCACAGGTACTACCATCAGCAGCGAGTAGGTAATCCAGGGTCATTTGATTCTATAGGGTTACCATCCTGTTTTTTGAGTCAGGACGTCTTCAGTGTGTTGCAATGCCACTGCTGTTGTCCAGTGTCTCGAGTACACTGGTTATCTGGATTACCTCACAGGAAATCAGACCGTCCCATACCTGGGAAATGCTATTATCCAAATTTTCTCCGCCTCTGTCATGGCCCTCTTGTCCTGGCGGCTGCGGTGTGCCGGGTACTCCCCAAGGTTGTCTAGGCAGTGGATGGATGGAGTGGACACTGGAAAGCTACAACCGTACCAGCTCGCAGGGAGCCATGAGTAGGCATGGTGGCTGCAAATCCAGGTCCAGGGTGCTGCCCACTTCGCTGCACCATCGGCAGAGGTTTTTGAGACATCCAGATACCAGTCTCGCTCACAGTCGCTGTGACCAACTGAACCATGCTCATTTGGGAGCCTGCCCCGTCATTCCTTAGGTCTGCTCACCAGCTGTGGAATGTCCCTGAGAGTCAGGACTCAGATGGAGGTCAAATTGTAGGTAGGGAAATACCAGTTCCTGAAACACCCACCCCATCGGGGATCGCTGGAAGAGATATTATGTAGTGGTGACGGGAGTGGTGGGGGAACTGCCATCAGGCCCTCCAAACAGAGATGCCAAAACCCACAGGAGCGAAAAGCAGTTTGTTTGAAAGTTTCCAGCGGGTTTAGCATTAGTGGATGTCGTTCATAGGCAGGTGCTGGGGCTCGCATGTAAATCCAGTAGTCCCATCTATTTGTGGTACTGTTGTTGGCCGATATCCTGACACCAGTGACTGGAGTAATGCCATTGTCCTGTAGTGGGTGAGGTGGAGGGGTTGAGGAACAGAATCATTCTCGTCTGGTCAGGTGTCGGGTATGCAGACAAAACAGGTTAGTGTGACACGGAATCGCGACCAACATGTCCCCAGAGCCGTAAGCAACAACGTCTCTCTTTTTGGGGGGCGGACCTTGTGGCTGTCATACCCATACCCATACTCTCCGTGAGTCCTCGGTCTTGGGGAGTTTGGTGTCTTCCAAGTCGGGAGGTAGCGTGTTTGCCAGATGACGGGACAGTGGGCCGTGTGTTTAACTGGTCCACGGCCTGCTGCAGCACGTTCAACCACACCTGCAGTGTGCGGGAGGGTGTTAGCATGAGTATTGTTTCCTTAAGCAGGCCATTCATTCCCTCAATTAGTCCTGATGTCTCTAGGTGGTAGGATGTATGGAACAGCCATGAGATTCCTGCTTCATCAGCAACTTTAGGCCCAGCAAAGTGTAAGCCCTGATTGGATTGTGCCTCACGTGGGACTCCATAAATGGAGGAGAGATACTGCAATACTCTGGTGTTGTTCTGGTCGGATCTCTTATAGAGCTCTCCACCAGGATTTTGAAGTATGTGTCCACCATTGTCAGGGCATTCTATTTTTTATTTTGGCTTGGGAGCGGTCCGATATAATCAATCTACCATACATGACCTGCACCTGTGCCGCAGCAAATATGACCCGGTGGCCCTATTGGCCAACCCCGTGCTGAAATTGTTCTGCCCAACGCCATGTACCATCTGCCCCTGGATGCCCATGCAGCTAACACAGTGAAGTTGGTTTCTTCTGGGAAGCAGTGGCACAGCAAATTTGGCAGCCTGGTCCACAGCGGCATTATGTCCTCATCTGTATTTTTGCTTGTATGGGTGTCTACATGGTGTACTGAAATATTTCTGTGTATTGCGTAATCCCAAATAAAATGCCAGTGTTCCTGCACCCATGAATTTCCCACCCCATCTCTTGCCACCGGGCCATTCACACTGCCATACTGTTGGCCACTGCCCAAGAGTCAGTATAAATGTGGACAGGCCCAGAGGTGTCCCGTGGGGTGAGCGTTTACTGCCAGCAGCTCGACGAGTTAACATTTTCCCTGTGACGGGTTAAGGTGCTGCCACTTTCCAATATTGCTTCCCTCCTCTCCATCGGTTGGAGCCATCTGTGAACATGGTGTGCAATTTTTGCTTTGGGTCAAGGAAGTCAAAAGGTTGGCCCCAGGACACAAGGGAGGGCTGGATTTCAGGATAACTAGAGTGGGTCCTGGGTCTATGAGTGGTCTATGGGAGGGATGTGACCTGCTCTTGGAGGTGGCTGACCCCTTCTGGACTGGGTTCAGCTCAATCGGTGATGTACCATTTCAATTTTACTACAGAGGACCAATAGCTCTCTTTGTAGGTGGAATTGGGAGACTTGACCCTTCGCATTAGAGGCAGGTGGGGGGGGGAGGGTGGACAACAGGGTCCAGATAGCAGGCAAGTAGCTGGTACTCAAATGGGGTGTAACAGGTGGCAGCTTCAAGCAGAGATTTAGTTCAGAAGGCATGTAGGACTCTGCGCCCATGGATCTTCTGCCAGGAGCTCTATTCGGTCTCAGTGGCTGAGACCTGTAATTCACAAGGGACATCTGCCTGGCGGGGAGAGAGTGGCAGGTCTTGTTCAACAGCTTGCTTTGTTGTGCAAAAGCCACCTGTTGTTTGGGTCCCCATAACCAGAAGTAGAATGTCATCAATTTCCGATTCGAGCGCAGTTGAATCTAATCTGAGGCAGTGCTTGCAAAATCCCATTTCTTCAGAATTTGATAATTTTGTTTCAGCTTAATATTGATCATATTGCAAATACAAATATCACCGACCTCCCAGATCCCAAGCTGCCTACAGGCTGGATCTCCCAATGCCTCTAATGAGGGTATCCACCTCAGCCCAGCTGCCTGCAGGTGGCGCTCCTGATGCCTCTGACATGGGTTTGCATCCCAACCCCTACTGCCCGGAGGCCTGAGCTTCCAACACCTCCATCGCTAACCCCCATCTCCACCGACTAGGTGCTGGTCTCCACTGGTGACCCCGACTGCAAATATACTGTAGCCCCTGAGGCCTCTTTTGTTGCAGGTCCCAGCCACCATCATTCCAGCACCCATGCTGACTCCATCACCAGTTCTCACACCAAACTCAGCGAGGGGGGGTGGAGGGAGAGTGAGTGAATGAACAAGGGGTAGGGAGGAAGTTTAAATTTTAAAAATGAGGTCAGCCTCACGCCAAAAGAAATTCGAGACTCATTGGTTGTAAATAGTGTCTTGAGGTCTGACCTCTGCACTGCTGACGTCAGGCTTCAAGACGCCATTTTGTTAATGTTGAGACAACTGTTTAGAAACACAGGTAAAAAGTAATTTAAATTAAATAAAAACAGTTATTAAAAGTTTCTTCCATGGAACCCTTGTGCCTTTTTGCGGATCCCAGTTTTAGAGACCCTGGGCTACAACATCATTGTATGTTTTACCTGTGTCTGTGAGAGCAGATGGGCCCTGATTTGAAGTGTCATCCTTTGGATGAGATGCTTGAAAATGCAGTACCTAATTAGCACAGCTGCAATGTGTTTGCCTTGATTTTTATCTCTGCTTTAAGATTACAACACAAACTTCTCAGCTGATGACAGTCACAATATTGTGCATTTGAGTCCAGATCTGTAAAAGTGAGCAGAAGGTAATATTACACTTGGAAGGGTGTCTATTTTTGGAGTAAGCCAGGCAATACTATGTTTGGAGTTCTGGAGATGGTAAATAGAAATGATTTAGTGGAGGAAAGCAGAGAGGGACAAGTAGATTGGACGTGATGAAGGAAGGAAGGAAGGAATTTAAGGTTACTTTTCTCTCTAACATCTCTGAGAGTATTATCAAAATTAGATGTTCCGAAGGGTACTGCCACCTTTTCAAGACATCAGTCTTGGATGCTTTTTTGGTATAAAAGCTCACCACATTCCAAGGGCAAATGTGATGAATTCTATATAATAAAGGAATATATTTTTTTAAAACTGCAGATACTGGATAAAAAGAGAAAATGCTGGAAACAGGTCAGATAGCAACTGTGGAAAGGGAAGCAGAGATAACACTTTGTGTTGGAACATAAAGGGTTTGCAATGTGCAGGGAGGTCATTGCAGTGTTGCGTGCACATGGGCATCTGGCCAGGTGTGGTATGAGCACTGTGACACCGATAGGTGTCAGCCTGCTCTGTCTGTTTATTTGTTATACAGCCTTCTCTACTGCCCAATCATTTGAACAGAGAATTTTATAATTTCAGGTAATGAGTCCCCTCCCTTCTTTACTACTTATGCTCTTCCTGTACAACCAACCCCACTCCTTCCTCACCCTGCCCCTCACACATTCTCAATCACCCTCCTCTTGGATTCCATTTCATCATTGTATTCTTCTGCTCTATCCTCTTCTCCACCTATTCTTCACCCCCACAACACCCCAGTTCCATCAGGTCCTCTTCATACCGCTCATCAGATTTAAGTACTGGCAGCATTTGTCTCCATCACCCACTCCATCCTGTATAACAAATCTTCCTCCACCTGGTGCCAGGGTCAGGGATATCTCTGATCGAGTACATAGCATTCTGCAAGGGGAAGGAGAACAGCCAGAAGTCGTGGTCCATGTGGGGACCAATGACTTAGCTAGAAGTGGGGATGAGGTCCTGAAACAGGATTATGTGGAATTAGGTAGAAGTTAAAAAACAGGACCTCCAAGGTAGTAATCTCTGGATTGCTGCCGGTGCCATGCGCTAGTGAGGGTAGAACTAGGAGGATGTGGAGGATGAATGGATGGCTAAAGAGATGGTGCAGGGGGCAAGGGATAAGATTTCTGGATCATTGGGATTTCTTCTGGGGAAGGTCGGACCTGTACAAAAGGGACGGACTCCACTTGAACTGGAGGGGGACCAATGTGTTGGCAAGCAGATTTGCTAGAGCTGTGGGGGAAGGTTTAAACTAGTTTGGCAGGGGGGGTGGGGAACAGAGTGTAAGAGCAGTGTCAAGGGAGCATGGCACCTAGATAAGAATAAAAATGATAACAAAGGTAGGATGGAGATTAGGGTAGAAGGTAGAAAAGAGAACGTATGTGAGGGTCATTCTCTGAAATGCATATATTTTAATGCAAGAAGCATAGTGAACAAGGTAGATGAGCTTAGAGCATGGACAGATACTTGGCGTCACGATATTGTGGCAATTAGTGAGACCTGGCTACAAGAGGGGCAGGACTGGCAACTTAACGTTCCAGGATACATTTGTTTTAGATATGATAGATCAGGGGGAGGACATTACTGCCGTGAGGTGGCAAGATGGTCTGGAGGGATTGTCCAGTGAGGCTGTTTGGGTGGAATTGAGGGGTGAAGGAGACAGGGTGCTAATAGGGTGTATTACAGACCACCAAATGGGTCAAGAAAACTAGAGGAACAAATGTGTAGAGAGATAACGTATATGTGTGAGAATCATAAGGTAGTGATCATGGGAGATTTTAACTTCCCTCACATTGATTGGGATACCCATACAGTTAGAGGGCTGGATGGGCTAGAGTTCGTTAAATGTGTTCAAGATTGTTTTCTGAATCAATTAATAGAAGAACCGACTCGGGACAGTGTAATACTGGATCTCCTGTTAGGGAACGAGCTAGGTCAGGTATCAGACATTAATGTTGGAGATCCAATTGGGTCTAGTGATCATAGTTCTGTTAGTTTTAAGGTAGTTTTAGGGACGAGCAAGGAGGGGCCTAAAGTTGAGATTCTGGATTGGAGAAGAGCAAATTTTGAAGGAATAAGAAGGGATTTGGGGAGTATTGAGTGGGACAGGATATTTTCAGGTGAGGGTGTAAATGAAAAATGGAGGATATTCAAAAAAGAAAGTTTGAGGGTACAGAGTAGTTATGTCCCAGTTAGGATCAAAGGAAAGGCTGGAAGTCATAGGGAGGCTTGGTTTTCGAGGAATATTGGAAATTTGGTTAGGAGAAAAAAGGAGGTGTACAAGAGGTATAAAGAACAGGGAGCTGAGAATTTGAAGGAGGACTACAAGGAGTGTAGAAGGAATCTTAAGAAAGAAATTTAGAAGGCCAAAAAAAGGCACGAAGAGGCTTTGGCAGACAGAGTAAAAATAAATCCAAAGGGTTTCTTTTGGTACATAAAAAGTAAAAGATTAGTGAGGGATAAAATTGGACTCCTTGTAGATAGCGAGGGTAGGCTGAGTGAGAAATCAGAGGAAATTTTGAATGATTTCTTTGCCTCAGTATTCACTAGGGAAAAAAATATTGAACCAGTTGAGGTAAAGAAAAATAGTGGGGAGGTCATGAAGCATACAAGGATAACCGAGGAGGTAGTGATGGCTGTGTTGAAAAAGATAAAGGTGGATAAATCTCTGAGACCGGACAAAATATTCCCAAGGACACTCAGGGAGGCTAGTGGACAGATAGTGGGGCCATTAACAGAGATATTTAGGATGTCACTGGCCATGGGGGTAGTGCCAAAGGATTGGAGGGTGGCACATGTGGTTCCGCTGTTTAAGAAAGGGTCTAAATGTAAACCTGGGATTTATAGGCCCATGAGTCTTACGTCTGTGGTGGGCAAGTTGATGGAAAGTGTTCTGAGGGATGATATTTACAAATATTTGGAGGTACAGGGATTGATAGGGAGTAATCAGCATGGTTTTGTCAGGGGTAGATCATGCTTGACAAACCTGATTGAGTTTTTCGAGAGGGTTACATAAAAGGTTGATGAAGGGAAAGCTGTGGATATTGTCTATTTAGACTTTAGTAAAGCTTTTGACAAAGTTCCCCACAGGAAGTTAGGAAAAAAGGTGGAGGCATTAGGTATAAATAAGGAGGAAGTGAAATGGATTCAGCAATGGTTGGATGGGAGGTGTCAGAGAGTAGTGGTAGAAAATTGTTTGTCCATTTGGAGGCCGATGACTAGTGAATTTCCTCAGGGATCGCTCCTGGGTCCACTATTGTTTGTTATGTATATTAGCGATCTGGAAGTAGGGGTGGAGAATTGGATAAGCAAGTTTGCGGATGATACAAAGATTGGTGGTGTTGTGGACAGTGAGGAAGATTACTGTAGATTAAAAGGTGATTTAGGAAGGCTGGAGGTGTGGGCTGAGAAATGGCTGATGGAATTTAATACAGATAAGTGTGAGGTGTTACATTTTGGAAAGGCAAATCTAAATAGGTCATATCCATTAAATGGTAGGCTGTTGAGATGTGCAGAGCAACGAAGGGATTTAGGAGTTGTAAATAGTACCCTCAAGGCTGATACTCAGGTAGATGGTGTGGTGAAGAAGGCATTTGGAATGTTGGCCTTGATAAATCAGAGTATTGAATTCAAGAGTAGGGAGGTTATGATGAAATTGTACAAGGTATTGGTGAGGCCAAATTTGGAGTACAGTTTTGGTCACCAAATTATAGGAAAGATATAAACAAAATAGAGCGAGAGCAGAGAAGGTTCACGAGAATGTTGACAGGATTTCAAGGTTTGAGTTACAGGGAAAGGTTGTGCAGACTGGGACTTTTTTCTCTGGAGCGTAGAAGATTGAGAGGGGACTTGATAGAGGTGTTTAAGATTTTAAAAGGGACAGACAGAGTAAACGTGGATGGGCTTTTTCAATTAAGAGTGGGGGAGATTCAAACTAGAGGGCATGGTTTAAGATTGAAGGGGGAAAATTATAAGGGGAACATGAGGGGAAATTTCTTTACGCAAAGGGTGGTAGGGATGTGGAATGAGCTTCCGACAGACGTGGTCGAGGCGGGATCATTGTTACATTTAAGGAAAGACTGGACAGTTACATGGATAGGAGAGAACTGGAGGAGTATGGACCAGGTGCTGGTCAGTGGGACTAGGAGGATGAGGATTTGTTATGGCATGGACTAGTAGGGCCGAACTGGCCTGTTCTGTGCTGTAAGTGGTTATATGGTTACCTCTCCATTGTTTTTTTTTGTCTCTCTCTTTCAACCTTTTGTCTCTCTCTCCCGTCTCACTTCCCCGCCTAGTGCCCCCGTCTCACTTCCCCGGCTCGTGCCCCCCGCCCGCACCCCACACTCCCCCCGCTCACGCCCCACCAACTCGCTCCCCTGTCACAGTTTTCCCTCTACAACCTTGCCATCTTTCTCTTAAAGACCCCAAAGAGAAAGAAAGTTAAAATCCATTATTGTAGTACAACACCTAATTTTTTTAGAGTCGGACATACCATCACATCCGATAACAACTGAATAGGAGTAGGAGTGGGAGAGGCAGCATCTTTCCATCTCAGCAAAATGACCCTTCTCGCAATGAGGGAAGTGAAAGTCACAACGTGGGATTATGAAACAGTCATTATTAAGTCTATATTCTCCACTCACTCCAAAAATAGCTATGAAAGGGCTAGCAATCACGTTCATATTAAGAACTAACAATAATGTACAAAATACTCCTTGACAGAAATTAAAGAGAGGGCATAACCATAACAAATGACACAAAGTACCTTCCTCAGTTATCACATTAAGAGGAAATGTTAGGATAAAATTCAGCTAACTGAACCTTAGGAAAGAGAACTCAATGGAGTTCTTTAAATTGTATTAATTAATGTCTGGAGCAAAGAAGATGAATGAACACATTTCAAAACAGAATCCCATGTAGTTTCAGCAAATGGTTCACAAGATCACAGGACAAAGGAACAGGACCAGGACACTAGGCCCATTGAGTATGTTCCATAAATCTTCACTAAGCTAGTTCCAATTTCCGGCCTTTTCCCCATATCCCTTGATGCCCCCACTAATGAGATATTTGTCTATTTCTTGTTTAATTACTCTCAGTGATTTGGCTTCCACTGTTGTATGTGGCAGCGAATCCACAGATCCACAACCCTCTGGCAAAAGAAGTTCTTCCTAATCTCTGTTTTATGTTGATTACCTCTAATTTTCAGACTATGACCCCTTATCCTCGATTCACCCACCATGGGAAACATCTTACCCGCATCCACCCTATCAAAACCTTTCAAAATATGAAATGACTCTGAGATCTCTCATTCTCCTATTCTCCAATGAATACAACCCAAGAGCTAGCAAATCTCCTCTGCGCACTCTCCAACAACATCACATCCTTTCTAAGATAGGAGGCCCAAAACTGTACACAGTACTCCAAATGAGGTCTCACCAGTGCCCCATAGAGCCTCATCAACACCTATTGGTACACTATTTCCCTTAAATGAATGCCAACATAGCATTTGCATTCTTCACTACCAATTTCTCCTGGTCATTAACTTTTAGGTTTCCTTGCACATCCGAGGTCTTAATTTTCACCCCATCCAAATAGCATTCTGCCAGTTTATTTCCACTGCCAAAATGTACAACTGTACACTTTATGTTAAATCTCATCTGCCATAATTTTGCCCAGTCTCCTTCTGCAACTTTACGGTTTCTACTACACTTCCTACTCCGCCACCTATCTTGGTGTCATTCGCAAAGTTGGCCGCAAAACCATTTATATCACAATCCAAATCATTAATATAAATTGTAAATAGCAGCGACCCCAATACCGTCCCCTGCGGAACAGCCATCCAGAATGGGAACCCTTAATTTCAACCCTTTGCTTCCTGCCTATCAGCCACTTTTCTATCCAGTTTAATAACTTCCCTGTAATTCCATGGACCCTCATCTTATTTAGCAGCCTAATATGTGGCACCTTATCGACAACATCCACAGCCTCTCCCTTGTCTATTCTTCTTGAAATTTCTTCAAGTATGTAGGATCTACCCTTTAAAAAAAACTATGCTGACTTTGACCTATCCTGTAATGCATCTCCAGGTATTTCATCACTTCATCCTCAACCACCGTCGTCAGGCTAATCAGCCTATACTTTCCTTTTTCCTGTCTCCCACCTTTCTTAAACAGCGAAACCATATTTGCGACCTTCCAATCCTCTGGAATCTCTCCAGTCTATTGATTTCTGGAAGATCATCACCATTGTATCTACAATCTCCAAAGTCACCTCTTTCAAAACCCGTGGGTGCACCTCATCTGGCCCCAGGAGAATTATCAATCTTTAATCCATTTAGTTTGCCTAACACAATTTCTCTAGTAACCCTAACTGAATGTAACTCTACTCCCTGAAGCCTCTGACTCTCCGGGATATTACTAATGTCTTCCACGGTGAAGACAGATGAAAAATATTGATTAAGTTCCTCTGCCATCCCTCCTCCTCTACCCATTACAATTTCCCCTGCATCGTTTTCTATCGGTCCTATGACAACACGTGCCTCTCTTTTATTCCTTATATATTTGAAAACACTCTTAGTATTGTTTTTAATATTGTTAGCTAATCTCCTTTCATAGCTCATCTTTTCTTTCCAAATGACTTTCTTTGTCTCTTTCTGTAAGTGTCGAAAGGAATCCCAGTCCTCTGACTTCCCACTAATTTTAGCTTCCTTGTATGCCCTCACCTTTGCTTTTATCTTAGCCTTCACCTCTTTTGTTAGCCACAATGGTACCATCTTTCCTTGGACAAATTTTTTCCTTGGTATGTATCTATCCTGCATGCCTTTTATTACTTGGAAAAATATCTTCCAGACCTGCTCTGATCCTCCACTTAGTTTGCTTTCCCAGTTTACTTGAGCAATTTCCTTTCTCTCATACCACTGTAATTTCCTTTATTCCACTGAAAAATTGATACATCCGATACATTTTTTCCTTTTCAAATTTTAAATTAAATTCAACCATGTTATGATCGCTGCTTCCTTGAGGTTCTATGACCTAACGACCTCAGGTTCATTGCACATGACCCAATTCAGAACTGCAGATCCCCTGGTGGGCTTCTCAACAAGCTGTTCAAAAAAGTTATCTCTTAGGTTTTCTACAAACTCTTTCTCCTGGCTTCCAGAATTTTCCTGTCTTTCCCAATCCTCTGTCAAGTTAAAAATCCCCCATAATTATTTTGATATTATTCCTATGCCCTCTGTATTTCCTTCTGTATCTCATTATCCACTACTGTTTATCCGGCTCATTATCCGGCTACTGTTTGGGGGCCTGTATATAACTGCTAATATGGTCTTTTTCCCCTTGACATTTCTTAATTCAACCCATAATGATTCTATCTCTTTTGACCCTATGTCCCTTCTTTCTATTGATTTAATGTAATTTTTGATCATCAGTGCCTCCCCTCCTCCTCTACCCACCTGCCTATCTTTCCTATAGACTGTGTAACAGTGGATATTGAGCTCTCAATCACACTCCTCATTGAGCTACCTTTCAGTAATGGCTACAATGTCATACTTTGTCAGTTGAATCTGAGCAACTAGGTCATCCACTTTGTTTCTAATGCTACATGGATTTAAGTATAGTGCCCTTAAATCCAATACCGAAATTGTATTTCTGTTGTGGCAGTACGCCATTAGGCAGGCGAACTGGCCCTGCTTGTCACTCACGCGGTGGGGCAGCCGGCCAAAATGGTGCCGTCGGTGGTTTCCTTGGCACTGGGCTCAGAAGCCCGCGCTTTGCGACCTACGTGATGCCCCGGTGACGTCGGGGCCCCCCAGCGTGGTTCTCAGCCAAGTCCGGGCTGGGAGTATAAGACCAGGCAGGCAGCCTGCAATAAATCAGTTTTGCTCACTGAACTCAACCCGTCTGGTTGTGCGATCCTTCAGTGAGCAGTGTAGCCGCTGCTACAATTGGTGACCCCGACAGGTTCAAATGTCTTTGAACCTGACATGAATGACCCTTCGATCAACGCTATAGCCATCAAGCTTCCTGACTTCTGAGTTCAGGAGCCAGAGACCTAGTTCAGCCATGCAGAGGCTCAATTTCACCTCCGCCAGATTTCATCGGATTTGACCAAGTTCCACAATGTGGTCGTCGCCCTGGACCAGGCCACTGCCAAACGAATGCTGCACCTCGTTCAGCACCCACCCGTGGAAGATAACTACGGGACCATCAAGCGGGCGCTCACCGGCTCCCTTGGCCTCTCCAGGTGACAGCGTGCCGTTCGGATGCTGCACCTCGACGCCTTGGGGGACAGAAATCCAATAGAGTTGATGGACGAGATGCTCGTGCTCATGAGCAATAACACCAACTGCCCACTCTTCAAGCGCATCTTCCTCAACCATCTGCCTGTAGACATTCGGCCATTGCTATCCCAGGAGAGCTTTGTTGACCCTAGGAAGGTTGCTTAAAAGGCTCAGGAGCTATGGCTCGAACAATTCCTGGAGGGCTCAGCAGTCCAGCATGACCATACCAAGCCCTCCTCAAGCGCTGCGGTGGAACCCAGCCCCTGCAGGGGCCTCAAAGAGCATAGCCAGAAGCAAACCATCCACTTCAAGCCTCTGCTTCTTCCACCAGCACTGGGGAGCCAAGGCTCAGAAGTGTCGTCCACCCTGCTCGTTCCAGGGAAACTAGCAGGCCAGCCACTGTTAATGGCTGCGGTGGCTGGCCAACAACACAGCCTTCTCTACCTGCGGGATCAGTCAGTGGCCAATGCTTTCTCGTTGACACCGGGGCCCAGATCAGAGTCATTCCGGCCACATCCATCGAGTCCCGGAACTGGCCTTGAGGACCTCCCCTCCGTGCAGCCAATTCGATGGAGATCCGAAAGTATGGAGACATGACCATCCACTTCCAGATCGGCCAGTGGAGGTTCACCTTTTCGTCCCTCCCAACCGCCTTCCTGGGTATCGACTTCCTCCTCGCCCATGGACTCCTGGTCAACATTCGAAGTAGGTGACTGGTAGATGCCCATACCTTCCAATCCATTCGCCTCAATGCCTCCTGCACAGAGCAGCCGCAGATGGCCACAGTCAGCATGCCCAAGGATGAGTTTCTATGTATCCTGGACAAGTTCTCGTCCCTCCTCAAGCTGCAGTTCTCCACCGCCTCACTATGCCACGGGGTGTTTCATTATATCCCCACCCAAGGCCCGCTGGTCCATGCCAACGCACGCTGGCTCCTGCCGGATAAGTTCCAGATAGCGAAGGAAGAATTCTCGCATCTGCAGGAGCTGGGGATCATTCGATGCTCCGACAGTCCTTGGGCCTCACTACTCCACCTGGTCCGAAAGCCTCCGGTGGCTGGAGCCCCTGCGGAGATTATCGGCGGCTTAATGACGCGACAGTACCTGACCGTTTCCCAATCCCTCACATCCAGGACTCTACAGCCAACCTGCGAGGGTATTCTCCAAGGTCGACCTGGTGAGCGGGTATCACCAAATCCCGGTGCACCCCGAGGACATACCCAAAACGGCTATCATCACCCCCTTCGGCTTGTTCGAGTTCCTACACATGTCGTTCGGGCTCAAGAACGCCGCCCAGACCTTCCAGCACCTCATGGACACAGTGGGCAGGGATTTGAATTTCGTATTCATTTACCTGGATGACATCCTTGTCGCCAGCAAAGACTGGGCACAACACAAGTCTCACTCTTCTCCCGACTGGCTATCTTCAGCCTAATGATCAATCCGGCCAAATGTCAGTTTGGGAAAGAGTCCATGCAGTTTTTGGGCCATACCATCACGGCCGAAGGAGCTACACCTGCCACTACGAAGGTCGCTGCAACCAGGGAGTTCCCACGCCCGGACAACCTCAAGAGGCTACAGGAGTTCGTGGGTATGGTCAAATTCTATAACCGCTTCATTCCAGGCGCTGCATGCATCATGCAGCCGCTCTTCTCCCTCATCGCGACCAAAGACAAGACACTCACCTGGACTCCGGAGGCCAGCAGGGATTCGAAGCCACAAAAGATGCCCTCGCGAAGGCTACCCTGCTTGTCCACCAACCTGAAGATGGCTCTTTCCATCGATGCCTCTGCCACAGCCGTTGGCGCCGTCCTGGAGCAGCAGGTGAACGGACAGTGGAAACCACTGGCAGTCTTTAGTGCTTTCGATCGTGAGTTGCTGGGCATATACCTGGCGGTGCATCATTTCCGCTATTTCTTGGAGGGAGGCCTTTCACCATTTTTACTGACCATAAACCCCTCACTCAGGTACTCGCTATGGCAAGAGATCCCTAGTCAGCACGCCAACAGCGTCAACTCTCCTTCGTGTCAGAGTTTAACACCGACATTCAGCACAAGGTGGGGAAAGACAACGTGGTTATCGACTCACTCTCGCGACCAGCCATTTGCGCGCTGACACCCAGCCACTACTTCGACCAGCTTGCCCGGGACCAGAAGTCTGACGAGGAGACGTGGGCCTTCGGGACAATCACTGGCCTGCGGTTCCAGGACCTCCCGACTCCTCACGGTGAGGGCATCGTCCTGTATGATGTCTCCATGGGCACCCTGCATCCAGTAGTTCCCCAGCAGTGGCGCAGGCAAGTCTTCCACCATATCCATGACCTTTCCCACCTATCAGGTCCACAGTCTGTATGGTGGCAGAGCGTTTCGTCTGGCACGGGCTTCAGAAGCAGATTGCGGTCTGGGCCAGAACCTGCATCCTTTGCCAGCTTTCCAAGGTACACAGGCACACCAGAGTCCCCGTACAAGATTTTGAATACATCTGGGAACGGTTCAGCCACATACATGTGGACATGGTCGGACCCTTACACGTTTCCCGAGGTAACTGTTACCTTTTCACAGTGGTAGACCGCACCACTCGTTGGCTCGAGGCGATCCCGATGCCAGACGCCTCCAAAGACTCCTGCTCCCGAGTGCTTTTTAACAGTTGGGTTGCCCGGTTCGGCGTTCCGAACCACCTCACCAGTGATTGGGGCGCCCAGTTCACATCTGCACTCTGGGCACAGCTCGCCAACAGACTGGGGATCGAGCTACATCACACCATGGCCTATCACCCACAGGCCACTGGGCTAGTTGAGTGATTGCACCATCACCTTAAGTCGGCACTGATGGCCCGCCTCACCAGCCCCGACTGGGTGGACAAGCTGCATTGGGTGCTCCTGGGCATCCACTCGACACTGAAAGAAGACCTATTGCGTCATCGGTTGAGCTGGTCTATGGTGCACCACTAGACCTACCCGGTGAGTTTGTCAGCCCACCTCACAACCCCCAGCAGTCACCGCATGGTCTACTTCCCTGCCTCTGGGCCCAGTTGGACTCCTTCACACCCCCACTGCCGCCCAGACAAAGAACACAGGCCTCTTACATCCCCAGCGAGCTGTATTCCGCACACGGGGCTCGTCCACAGCACCTCTACAAAGACCATACGAAGGTCATCCAGTGTTCAGGATCCACTTTCACATCGGTGGTAAGAGGGAACTGTTTACGGTGGACAGGTTAAAGTCAGCCCACCTCGACCCCACCGAGCCAGTAGTTGTGGCCCAACCCAAGAAGTGGGGCCGCCTGACAAAAAAGATAATTGGTCTGTGTGGCGGTATGCCATTAGGCAGGTGAACCGGCCTCGCTTGTCACGCACGCAGTGGGGCAACAAGCTAAAATGACACCGTTGGGGCTTTCCTCCTGACCTCAGCACCGGGCTCAGAAGCCCGCGCTTGACGACCCACGTGACATCGTGGCCCCCCAGCGCGGTTCTCAGCCAGGTCCGGGCTGGGATTATAAGACCAGCCAGGCAGCCTGCAATAAATCATTTTTGGTCACTGAACTCATCCCATCTGGTTGTGCGATCCTTCACTCTATTCTTTTTGTACAGCACTTTCTCCTGCCTGCTCACCTGCCATTTCTTTCAGTTGCTATTGAGTAACTCTTCAGTATTTATTTCCCTCCCTGTTGTAATTTCCTGTCTCCCTACTGTCCTATTCTCTGCACTCTCATTTTGAATTCCCTTCCCCAGCCAAACTAGTTTAAACCCTCCCCAACAGCTCTCGCAAACCCTTCTGCCAGGATATTGGTCCCTTTCCAATTTAGGTGCAGCCCATCCTTGTTATAGAGGGCTGACGTTTCCCAGAAGCGATCCCAATGATCTAGGAATCTGAAACCCTGCCTATTAGTACCCTGTCTAGCGTGTGGCACAGGCAGCAATCACCCTCGAGGTTCTATCTTTTAACTTTCTACCTAACTCCCTATATTCCCTCTTTAGGACCTCATCTCTACCTCTGTCTATGTCGTTGGTCCCCACGTGGACCATGACATCTGGCTGCTCCCCTGACCCTGGCACCTGGGAGGCAACATACCCACCAGGAGTCACGATGCATTCCAGCAAACTTCCTGTCTGTCCTCCTAACCAACGAGTCCCCTATCACTAATGGTCTCCTCTCTCCTTCCCTTCTGAGCCGAGGTGCCAGTCTCTTTGCCAGATACTTGACCGCCTCGACTCGTCCTTTGGTAGATAGTCCCCACAAGCAGTATCCAAAATGACATACCATTTGCTGGTGGGAATGTCCACAGGGGTGCTCTGTGTCACTGGTCTCTTCCTTTTACCCCTCCTGACAGTCACCCATGTCTTTGCATCCTGTCTATTTGGGGTGACCACCTCTGTGTAGTTGCTCTCAATGACCTCCTCAGCCTCCTGAAAAGCCCACAGTTCATCCAGCTCCAGTTGCTGAACTCGGTCTGTGAGGAGCTGGAGCTGGATGCACTTCCTGCAGGTGTGGTGATCTGGGACAAGTACACAATCCCAGATTTCCCACATCCCACAGCTGGTTGTTGAACGTCTTGTTCCCATATTTTCTTAATACCCAGGGAAATCCCGAGATCTTAAAAGTAGTTCATAAAGGGCTGAAGCAATCCTTATGATTGGGTTTAAAATTATATCACTTCCCAAATAAGGTTAAAATCTAAATCTTGGGAAAGCTTCAATGTTAAAGAATTTAAAAAGCTCCTAATTCATAAATAACATAAAAAAAGTGGTGTTTAGTTATTTTAATAGATAATTGTTGAAAAGAAGCCAATTTTAGTCAATATATAGACCTAGAAAAGATTGGATGCCCCAACTTAGCCACTCGACTTCTCTCCTTTCACCATATCTTGGGCAAGAGGTTTTTTTTTAAAAAAGGAGTTACGTAAAATAGGGATAATTAATAAAAGTCTATGGGAACTAAAATGTTTTCTAAATTGAAGCCAAATTCTCAAAGTGTGTCTGACAACCAAATTATCAGTTAACTTGGAAGCCAAAAAAGGTGAGGGTGCTCCAAGTATCGAAAGGAAAGACTATCATTTAGTAGACTCGATCTCGAGGCCAATCCATCTTGAAGGACCTTAGTATTCGTTGTGATGAATCCAAATGATAATATATCTAATAATCGCTGCCCAGTAATAAAATCTACAATTAGGTAATGCCAAACTTCATTTTATTTTAGTATTTGAAAAAAGAGATGAAAAAATTGAATGAATCAAAAAAGGATTTAGGAACTAACATCAGTACAGCTTGGAAGATGTATAAAGAATTTAGGCAAAATATTAATTTTGATAATATTAACATGTCCAATTAAAGTCATCGAAAGAGGAGACCATTGAGATAGGGACTTCTTAACATAATTCAATAAGGTAAGGAAATTTTCCTTATAAACAAATTATTAAACTTTTTAGTAATAGTAATGCCTAGATAGTTAAATTTGATTCATGTGGAAGAGTGAAATAAATATTTTGAACTCTTCTTGTCCCTTTTCAAATTGTTAAAAATCAATTTAGCTATCTAGCCAATAATCATTCCTAAGACCTGTCCTTTCTTGGGTGGGTTCCTGTGACTCATTGCAGTCAAAGGTGTGGTTTGATTGTGTAACATCCCTAAGAAGCATTTGCAACACTTTGTTTGAAAATTCCATTCAAATGTTTACTCTGAAATAAATAAGGTCCAGTAGGCTGTCTTTATTTGGGGCCAGTAATGTTGCAATCACTGAAAGCAATTCGTTGTATGATAATTGTTATAATTATCCATGAAGTTGGAAGCAAACCTGTAATCCTCCACTAGTTGCATTGTGCAGAACCTATGAATGAATCTGAGCCTAGATAGTTGTCAGCTGATTTAGTTGTTTTTGGAATGCAGTCGCTTCAACCTGCAAGATCTTTTAAAACAGCAGTGTGAGGATAAACAGTGAACTCTACTGCATTATTTACAATAGAAGGAAAGCTGCATGATTTTAAACCTTCTGTCTGTCCCCTACTTAAACACATCCAAGTTAGGGTCAGTGTTGACCAGTGCTGAAACAGTCCCAAGAACCATAGAACATTACACCATGGAAAGACCCTTTGGCTCTTCTAGTCTGTACCAGACTATAATTCTGCTTCGTTCCAATGACTTGCACCTTGTCCATTTCCATTCATACCACTCCCATCCATATGCTTGTCTAAATTTTTCTTGTGTACAATTGAGCCCGCATTCAACCACTTCAACTGGCAGTTCGTTGCACACTCCCACTACTCTCTGTGTGAAGAAGTTCCCACTAATGTTCCCCTAAACCTCTCTCCTTTCACTATTAACACATGTTCTCTGGTTTGTATGTCACCTAACCTGGAGCCTCCATGGAGGCCTGGAGCATATTTGTTGATGCAATCACAAAGAAGGCTTGCCAGCTCACTTTGTGAGATGTCTGAGGAGATTTGGTATGTCACAGAAAACTCTCAAACTTCTGCGGGTATACCATGGAGAGTATTCTGGCTGTTATGGAGGTGACAACTCTCAATAAATTCCAGAGGGTTGTTAACTCAGCCGGCGACATCATAACTCCATCGAGGACATTTACATGAGGTGGTATCTTAAAAAAAGCAGCCTCTCTCCTCAAAGACCCCCACCATGCCTTCATTCTGCTACCATCATGGAAAAGGTACAGGAACCTAAAGACAAGCACTCAAGGGCACAAGAACAGCTTCTTCCCCACTGCCATCAGATTCCTGAATAATTAATGAACCAAATACTTCATTTTTCACTGGATAACCATTTCTTGAGGATTTGGAGATGGAAGGGTATTAAGAGGATTGAAGATTGTTTTGAGGATGGGAGATTTATAACATTTGAATGAGGGAAAAATTTAATGTATCTAGTTATTATTACCAAGTTAAATCTTTTTTTTCCGGCAAAATAGATTCTATTTTAGTTACCTAATCAGAGTGAATTAGAATTACTGATTTCTAACACTTATTTCATTAATGTATAATTTACTTCAAACTAAGGCCCCCAAAATTGGGGTGCATAAATCTAGATTAAGGTGGGAATTAGATTTAAATAATCAAGTAAGTGAAAAGGATTGGATGGATTTGTCTAAGAATAATATAACTAAACTTATAGGTTAGTTCAATATAATGTTTTACATCAGTTATATTTGACTCCACAAAAATTAAATAGATTAAATCCTGCTGTATCAAATTAATGTTTTAGATGTATATCTGGAACTTTTATTCATTCAATTTGGAAATGCCCTAAAGTTAGACAATTTTTGGTAGGGGGGGGGGGGGTAGGTAATTTTTTTGCGACTAATTACTGGGGTCAAATTCCCACAGGACCCAATGTTATTTATACTGAGTAATATTAAGGTTATAAGGACAAATTTAAATTTATATGTTTATCAAATTGAATTTGTGTTAATTACTTTAGCAGTTGCTGGGAAATTTACAGCAATATCATGGAAGTCAGAAATAGATTTAGGCATGGAAAGGTGGCATGCAGAACTTTGTAGTTTTAAACCACTAGAGAAAATTACTTAAAAGCTGTGAGATAAATATAATTTTTTTGAAAGTATAGAACCCACATTTACAAAATGTTGTTCTGAATATACGATTGACTCTCTGAAGACCTCACTTCTTGGTGATGTCCAGTAGATTTTTCTTGGCATTCTCTGGTTTTTCTTCCTTTTTACTTTCTTTTTTAGGTGTGGAGATGGGAGTATATTACCACATAATTTTTTTTAAATAGTTTACAATTGAATGTAATGTAATTATATTGTGGTTTAAAATTTATAAAGTATTCAAAAAGAAACAAAGGCATACTCGAGGTCAGGAAGAATTAGACTCATTAAACATGATACAGGAAATTTTTTAAAAAATGAACCAAAGACACCGCCGTACTTTTTATGCACTATTATTTTTATTTTTTAAATTTATAGTAATGTTGTAGATCATTATATTATGATGCTGCCGCAAAATACCGAATCTCATGACTTGTTTGTGACAATAAATTCTGATTCTGATAACCTCTGGAAAAAGCCTACTTGTATTTACTATATCTAAACAATTTTGTATACCTCTATCAAATCTGTCCTCTTTTGTATGCACTAGGGAATTGTGTTTAACCTTTCCCTGCAACTCAGTTCCTCAAGTCCCAACAATATCCTAGTATATCTTCTCTGCACTCTTTCAATCCACTTTCAGGAAATGATGTATCTGCATTCCCAGATCCCTCTGTTCTGCCACACACCTCAGTACCCTACCATTTACCATGTATGTCCTACTTGGTTTGTCGTACCAAAATGCAAAACCTCGCACTTGTCTCCTTTTTTCCAGCTGGTCCAAATCCCTCCCAAGTTTTGAAAGCCTTTCTTGCTGTTCACAAACCTCCAATTTTTGTGTCATCTGCAAACTTGCTGATCCAATTTACCACATTATTATCCAGATCATTGATATACGGTAGATGACAAACATCAATGGATCTAGCACAGATCCCTGAGGCACAACACTTGTCACATGCCTCCAGTCTTGGAGGCAATCATCTACTACCACTCTCGAGCTTCTCCTGTAAAGCCAGTATCAAATCCAGTTTACTACCTCACCATGAATACCAAGCGTCTGAACCTTCCTAACTAACCTCCCATATTGGACCTTGTCAAAGGTTTTATTTAAAAGTTTATGTAGCTAACATCTCCTTCATCAATGTTCCTGGTATCCTCCAAAAAAAACTCCACAAGATTTGTTAAACATGACCTACCTCGCAAAAAGCCCTTAGCAGTCTTTGACTATCCCTAATCAGTCTCTGGCGATCCAAATACAGTAAAACTCCTGGTACCCGGCACCTATGGAAATTGGTAGATGCTGGATAAGTGAATTTTCCGATTGCTTTAGATTGTTTTGTGATTGGTGAACTAACATCAAGGCTCTCAGGATTGTATGTGATGTCATGTATGTACTTTGAACTTTGAGGCATGCCAATTTTAAACCTGTATTTTTTACCTATTTATTTTCTGCAATATTTTTGCTGGCTGCTTGAATTCTAAATGATAGGTTTTGCTGTACTTGTATGTCCGATCTCTTAGAACACCTTCCAATAACTTACCCACAACCGACAACAGGCTCTCTAGCCTATAATTTCTTGGGTTATTATTGGACCCTTTTTTACTTTCTTTCTTTCTTTAATATTTTTATTGAAATTAAAATTTTACCTTGAAAAATACACATATTAGATACATATTAAAAGTCAAAAATTAATATTACACTTAGATCGTAACATTTCATCCAAGGTTATAAAAATAAAATCTATGCCCACTACCAAAAACAAAGCTGTTTGGCAAAGAGAGAGAGAAAAAAAATCCTTATCAGAGTAATAAATTATTTTATTAGTCAACACCTCTATATTGTGTCTTGGTGTGAGCTTGCAGGCGCCTCAGATTGAAGAGACTGCCATCCGTGCGGTACCGGATGTAAACAGTGTCTTCATTGTTAAGGTCTTTCATGGCTTGTTGCCCATTCAGAGCCAGCTCTTCAGCGCTTGACGTCCTGTTTTGCGGAAACTGCCAAAATGTTTGTCCTGGAAGTCAGCCTGAAGAAAACTGAGGTCCTCCATCAGCCAGCTCCACACCATGACTACCAGCTCCCCCCCCCACATCTCCATCGGGCACACTGAACTCAAAACGGTCAACCAGTTTACCTATCTCGGCTGCACCATTTCATCGGATGCAAGGATCGACAACGAGATAGACAACAGACTCGCCAAGGCAAATAGCGCCTTTGGAAGACTACACAAAAGAGTCTGGAAAAACAACCAACTGAAAAACCTCACAAAGATTAGCGTATACAGAGCCGTTGTCATACCCACACTCCTGTTCGGCTCCGAATCATGGGTCCTCCACCATCGTTGTCTCCGCTCCATCCTCAACATTCATTGGAGCAACTTCATCACCAACATCGAAGTACTCGAGATGGCAGAGGCCAACAGCATTGAATCCACGCTGCCGAAGATCAAACTGCGCTGGGTAGGTCACGTCTCCAGAATTGAGGACCATCGCCTTCCCAAGATCGTGTTATATGGCGAGCTCTCCACTGGCCACCGAGACAGAGGTGCACCAAAGAAGAGGTACAAGGACTGCCTAAAGAAATCTCTTGGTGCCTGCCACATTGACCACCGCCAGTGGGCTGATATCACCTCCAACCGTGCATCTTGGCGCCTCACAGTTCGGCGGGCAGCAACCTCCTTTGAAGAAGACCGCAGAGCCCACCTCACTGACAAAAGACAAAGGAGGAAAAACCCAACCCCAACCGACCAATTTTCCCTTGCAATCGCTGCAACCGTGTCTGCCTGTCCTGCATCGGACTTGTCAACCACAAACGAACCTGCAGCTGACGTGGACGTTACCTCTCCATAAATCTTTGTCCGCGAAGCCAAGCCAAAGAAAAGAACCTCTATATTAATACCAAATCAAAGATTTTGAAGGTAATTCTATAAGGGTCCCCATAGCATTTGAAAATTTAAATTCAAATTGGAAATTGATCATCTAATCTTCTCTAAACTTAAACATGACATAATGAGCATGAATAAGAGGAGCAACTTCCTTCCATTTGAGCAACACTGCCTGCCCAGCCATAAGAGAAATGAAGGCTATGTGTAAGTCAGATGCTGTTAAGGTTATGCCTCTCTCTCTCTCTCCAACAGTACCAATTAAGTCAGTTAAAGGATTAGTCTTAAAATTAAAAGGTACAGAAAAAGTTTAAAATACTTCATTCCAGTTTTTACCAAGGCTCTGGAATGTCCAAAACATGAATTAGTGAAGCATCTCCATTTTGTATCTATCACAATGAGGTGATAGATCAGCATAAAAGCTGATGGACTACTTTAAATTGTAGGAGAGAGTGCCAGGCACATAAAAATGAGGCATTAATCAATTTAAAAATTACATTCCAAGTTTCTTCAAGAGATTAAAAGCTGTAGGTCCTTTTACAAGGATTTTTAAATTTTATCTAAGGGAGCCTCTCTTATTCCCAACAACGTGTCATAAAAGTTAGATATTGACCATTATAAAAAGATAAGAATTTAATAGACGCAATTTTTAATTTACTATCAATGCTCTTAGAAAATGTATGTCAATAATATGGCAAAAAAATCTCTAATCTGTAAATAACAAAGAAAATGAGTATTTAGTAAAATATACTTAACTGACAGTTGTTCAAAAGAGGCAAGACACCCCTCGATAAATAAATCCTCAAAACATTTAATGCCTAATCTATACCAGTCTTTAAAAGCTATGTCAATCATGGAAGTTTAAAGAAATAATTAGAAAAAATAGGATTAGAAAGAGAAAATCTCAATAACCAAAATGTTTTCTAAATTGTATCCAGATCCTCAAAGTGTGTTTAAGATATGGGAAGAGAGGATCCAAGAAGAGAAATAATAGAAAATGTAACAGAATTGGATTCCAAAGAGACCTGTATTGGACAGTCTTCACGGTTAATTTAATATGACCAAAACATAAAATTTTGTATATTGACTCCCCAAAATAGAACCTAAAGTTTAGTAAGGCCAAATTTCCATTCTTTCTAAGTTTTTATAGATGGACTTTATTTAGGCGAGGATGTTTGTTCTTCTGTATTGAAGAAGATGAGATTGAATCAAGGGATTTTAAAAAAGACAGAGGAATAAAAACAGTCAAAGCTTGAAAAAAGGTGTATAAATTTTGGTAATTATATTCATTTTAATAAGTTTGATTCCACCAATCAACGACAAAGAAAGGGGTGACCAATTTGATGACACAAACTCCTACATATAGTGCAGGATTCAAACCCCAGTCCCAATCACTGGCGCTGTAACAGCATTGCGTTATCCATGCCACAGCAAGATAGAATAGACAAGGTGAACAGCCTTGTTGCATTATATCCAAATCATATCGATACATATATTGCTGTCCTTGTATCACCTTATAATCTTATTTGATAATGGTCCTGAGGATATTGTGTGGCTTTCCACTCTGTTTCCCAGCTCTAATTGACGTGAGAAGGTTTGAGGTTCATCATTTTCTTTCTTTGGCTTGGCTTCACGGACGAAGATTTATGGAGGGGGTAAATGTCCATGTCAGCTGTAGGCTTGTTTGTGCAGACACGGGGAAAATTGGTTGGTTGGGGTTGGGTGTTGGGTTTTTCCTCCTTTGCCTTTTGTCAGTGAGGTGGGTCCTGCGGTCTTCTTCAAAGGAGGTTGCTGCCCGCCAAACTGTGAGGCGCCAAGATGCACGATATCAGCCCACTGGCGGTGGTCAATGTAAAATAATATAAATGACACACTAGAACAATGTAATGAATTAACCTACTGGCATATGGAAATGGGGACAAATGGCTGGTTCAAATCTGAGTCACTTGCACTTGAATTGCATTGCCGCTCACCAATCTATAATTTCCTGGACTATCCCTATTTCCCTTCATGATCAAAGGTACAACATTGGCTATTCTCCAATCCTTGGGTCTTGTGGCTAGGCCTGTTGCTAAGTCAGGGCTCGAGGATCTTTGTCAATGCCTCAGCATTTTCCTGCCTTGCCTCTGAACAAATTATCAATCTCCACACTGCACTCACTATTTTCCATTTCCTCTTTGATTAATACTAATGTAAAATACTCATTTAGTGCCTACCCACTTACTCTGACTCCAAGCACAGTTTCCCTCCTTTGTCACTGAGTTGTCCTATCCTTTTCATAGTCATCACTTTGTTTTAAATGCAAGTGGTTAGTGCAAAGCTATTGCAGCACCATTACTGGTTCAAATCTGGCACTGTCTGTAAGGAGTTTGTATGTTCTCTTCGTGTGTGTACACACACATGCCTTCCCTCCAGGTGCTCGTTTCCTCCCACCTTTCAAAAAGTAAGGGGTTGTAGGTTAATTGGGGTATTTGCGCAGCACAGGCCTGAAGTTGTGGGCCTGTATGTCTACATTTTTTTTAAAAAATAGTTTAAAAATGCTTTGGGATTTTCATTTAATCCTATTCACCAAGGACATTTTATGGTTGCTTTTGGCTTTCCTAATGCCCTGCTTGAACTCTTCACGGCCATCTTTCTGTTTCTTAAACGACTTGCTGATTTAGGCTTCTTAATGTTTTTTTTAACAATAACCAGGAATGTTTGATCTATTTAGTTGATTTATAAATTCTTCAGTTCTGCAAATCATCTTGGTTTTTTTAATGCATCCTTTTAAGATAATTTGTAATCATTGTTCAATACTTTATTGTGAGGTGTGGGTGAAGGAAGGAGGAATGAGACATGGATGGGTGTGATAGGATAAACACACCCTATGAAAATGAGCTGTAAGAGCTAACACCCTTTTTGTCAAGTTCTTAGGCAGTACAACAGGCTGTGCAGCATTCATTTACAAACCCAGCCTATCGTCTTTGGTTTGTAAGCATCAGTGAAAAATTCAAAACAATATTTCATAATTTTTTAGATCTATGATAAATGCACATTAGCAGTTGTCCTAACAAATATTAACTAAATGGTAATAGTATTGCATGTTCAATATTCTTTGTTAGGATCATAATCATTTTTCACAAGTCAGTAAGTTGATCTGCAGCCATCTTATGACTGTGAGTCACTCAAGTAACAATTTTGATTGGAATGGTGATGCCAATTTTGATTTTACCTGAACTAGTGGCATTGTTAGGTTCTAAATCGTTGATCAGATATTTGAACAAGTTTGAATGGCCTTTTTTAAGTGCCATCAGTATTTCCTTGGCCCATTACTATGGCAAATGAAGCTGTCCTGTAAACTAAAGTTAACAAATTTGTGCTGATATCTTTCTCCCCAATACAGTGAGCACCTAATTTGTATGGACACCACTTAAATGTGTCCTGAAAATCTAAATCCAGTACACCCACTTGTTTCCCAGGAGCTCATCTATCAATGAACAAAGATATCTAATAAATTTGTCAAACTGCTCCAAAAATAATTTTGTATTGTGGTTTTCTAAGCCTTCTGATGCTAGTTCCTTGTTGCAGGATTTTGATGACTGATTTTAGGACTGAAAAGGTTCTCCTCGCTTTCTCCCAGAGTTATGTTTGTAGAATTTTACAAGTATCTCTCAAAGATACTTGGAAATCAACATTTCCAAAAAACTGTTTGATAAAAGTAGAAAGTGTGGCTTTCTTCCACTAAATGTTAGTGTAACCGAATGCGAAAGAGTTGGGTCATATCCTGTTATCATTAAAGTAAAACAGCCTTAAGGGAGCAGTGATTTTTCACAGCCAATATTACATTCACTAGAAAGCTTTTTAAAAGGTTTTGAGTTTTAAAAGGGAACAATCAATTTATCAACTATCTCTGTAGCCACTAAAGTTCAACGTAGCCTTTGGATGCTAGTGTGTTTCTGTGTGGAGTTCATTGTAGCATTGCCTAGTTATGGGTGACGTCAAGCAGTGTAAAACAAATGTTGGATTGTCTTACACACCAACGTGATCAGAAGCTAGAATAAGCTTCTGGGGTAGAGGCAGGTCATCTGGCTCATTGACTAGATGTTGTTAAGGAAAAGTGGTAAATCTTGATATCTGGGAAAAATGAATTAAATTGGGCTGATGCACTTTACTTTTTGGAGGGATTGTGGGTGTCCTCAAACTCCTCTGTCCGTGAGAAAGTCAAGGTGAGCCACCACCACAGTAGAGTGTTATCAGCCAGGAAGATCCAAGACTTCTAGCAAGAACCTTGCAGAAATAAATTTCTCAAATCTGGGTGGGAGCATGCACCATGGATTTTGTCCTTGGTGGTAGAATTTCCTCTTGAAACAAGGATGATATTTTGTGATATTCTGGGACTAATTCCCAAATGAAGATGAAGTAAGTAGTGACTGAAGATTAAAATAAGGGCAAAAGTCGATAGGAAATTAGAGGTTTGGACATAAAATAATTTATTGCAAATCAAAAATCTGGTTAGGCTGCAAAATTTGTTTAAAATAATGGCTCAAGAAAGTACAGTAAAGCAGAGCAGGATGGTTTGTGGCAAGAGACACAGTGACTTTTCACCAGTAGTGCTGGCCAGTGCCCTAAGCTACTCCTCAGCCATGTGTCCATCTGAAGGGCAATTGGGCTGCAAATAAGAATATTGTAATGGAGTGAATGAGACTGATTTAATGAAGGTTTTACTCTCAACAAAAATAGGTTCCATGAATTACTTTTTAACATCGCAAGCAAAAAACTTCAAGGGACTTTGCTTAACTGTGTTACGGAGTCCAGAGAACCCCAAAAACCAGCAGTAATAGATATGCACCAGAACACAGGGTTACTTAAACAAAAGTTTTTAATTATATTTAAACAAGAAAACAGATTTAAACTTTGACTTATTAATTAACCTACCTAACTACTTAATATCTTCCCCCCCTCCCCCCTCTAATTACTAAGCATGGGTGTGTGCAATGTATATTTAAGATTAGAAAAGTCCTTTGGATCACAGTCCAATCTCACTGGTTGCAGGCAATTCTTGTTCTGTACACAGAAGTTAGCATTGACAAAGTTCACCAGTCTTTGGTGCTTAACAGGCAAATGGTTACCACTCAGGAGGGTTCTTGCTGGTTGTCAGAGAGAGATTCCTTTTCCAGGATATCCGCAACTGATTCCTTCTCAATTAGTCTTGCTGACGAAACTTGCCCCCTTCAGGGTTTTCCAGGTGATCCTCTTTCTTTCAGGTCACCTTTCACACTGCCAGTCTTCTCTTTTGACCAGACAGCCTTCCAAAATTTGCCAGCTTTGTCCTTCTGGAAATAATTTCTGTGACTCCTCTCTCTCTGTTTCACTCCCTCCCTCTCTGAGAGCAAAACAGTTCTCCTCTGTCTGCAAAGATCACATGCTCTCCCAGGCAAGCTGCTGTTGATACTTTGTTGCCTCTTGCAAAAAGCGTCCTGCAAATATTCTATGTTTTTAAAATGAGTGTGTGCAAGCTGCTCTAACAATTCCTCCCAAACCACCTCTAAATACTCTGTCACAACTATTGTCAAACAAAAATAATTAAGAAAGTACATAGTCAAAAAATGTGGTCAAAAGTGCAAGTTTTGTTCAGGAACAATGTTTAGGGAAAGGAATTCTGGAGCTTGAGTGGAAGCAATGCTTCAGGAGGTAGAGTTAGAGGATTAGAGGGCAGAGTGGCCACTTTAGGTAAGACATTATGAATATGAATGCAAGTGTAAAACCTTTTGTCCTATACACTATATATATAGGAATGCCCACAAAGTTTAAAGGATTACGGAAATTTGACTGCCCTCCTCTTTAGTATATAAATTGATATCCATTTGAACTGTTCTATATTATGTAGAAATATCTGAAGATATTTATTCTTAAGTGCTTTTGTGTTGCAGTCAACAACCAATGAGGCCAAGGAGCGACTGTATGAGAGTCTCTTGAGCGAATGCCGCGATGCCATCCAGGCAGTCCGCGAGGAGCTAAGGATTGACCCGGTAAGGTTGACCTGAAGAAATGTAACGAAGGCTGCCTACTGACTTAATTCTGAAGTCAGACCATGCATTTGTATGGCTACGAATGTTGTCTAATCGGCTCTTTGTACCTGCTGTGTCTATCAAGTACCTCACAGCTGATCAGTTTAGTTCCATCTTTCTGCCTTTGCTCAATCTCTTCAGTTCATGCAATGTGTAAGTACAGCTGATAATTTTTTTGCGCTGTACTGCCCAAATGCACTGTACTCTTGGAGGTAAACAACAAAATCTGCAGATGCTGGGGTCTATTGTGGTAAACAATAACGCTGGAGAAACTCTGCAGATTACATGGCATTCATAGGAAGTGGAAAAAACAGCTGACATTTCACGCCAGCGCCTAAAATGTCACCTACAATGGGAATTCTACCACCAAACACATATTCCCACTCCCCTGTCAACATTCCATAGGGATCATTCCCTCTGCGTCTTCTTCATCCACTCTACTCCTGTGATCGATAGAGGTGCTACTCTTGCACTTGCACATCCTCATTCACCACTAATTAGTCCTTCTCCAATTAAACACGTTCCCATTTTGTCTGTTTTTATCTTGTCCATATGCTAAAGATCAGAATTGTGGTCAATTTCACCGAAATGCTTCCCCACCAAGAAGTTTGTCACCTGACCAGGATGCTCTTTGTCAACTACAGTTCAACATTTAACACCATCATCATCTCAAAACTGATCAGCAAACTCCAAGACCTGGGACTCAAAACCCCACTGTGTAATTGGATCCTGGATTTCCTCACCGCCAGACCACAATCAGCCCTCACTCATTGGTAAGAACATCTCCACAATCTCCATCAGTACCAGACCACCACAGGACTGTGTTCCTAACCCCCACCCCGCTCAACTCACTTTACACCTATGACTGTGTGGCTCAGTACGACAATAACACCATCGGCAAAGTAGTGAGTTGGATAAAGAAAGGTGATGAAGCAGCTTACAGGAGGGAGATTGAAAACTTGTCTGAATGGTGCACCAGCAACACACCTTGCATTCAGTGTCATCAAAACTAAGGAGCTAATTGTTGACTTCAGGAAAGGAAAGCCAAAGGTATACAATCCAGTGATCATTGGGGGATCGGAGGTGGAGCAGATAAGCAAATTTCAGTCGTTGGGAGTCACTATTTTGGAGGATCTTTCCTGGACCCAGCACACTAATAACATGAAGAAAACATATCACTGCCTCTTCTTCCTCCGGAGTTTGCGGAGGTTTGGTATGACGTTGGAAACCCTGGCAAATTTCTACAAATGAGTAGTGGAAAGTGTGCTGGCTGGCTGCATCACTGTCTGGTACAGGGACAACATTTCCCCTGACTGTCAATGGTCACAACATCGTCATTCTACATACTGATCCATATTGTAACTTCATGTCCTTTATCCTACACTTTTGTGTACTGTACTCTTAATTGGATTTGGCCATTCAACAATGTGTATAGCATTAATCTGTATGGTTGTAGTAGTGGCTTAGTAACTGGTGGCTTAGGCTGCAATTTCAATTTTGAGGTCAAACAGGAGTTTCAATAAGGTTGTGAGCCACGGGTCTGTAACACATGGTTCAAGGATATTTATGAAGAGTAAATTGATTTTCCCATTAAATTGCACCACATATTTGAGTTGCTATTTTCAATTTTCGATTGCTAGAATTGAGTTTGCTTTCTCTGGATTAGGAAGAGAAAGATTAATGGGATTTCTACTCTAAGTAATGCAATTGTTTTGACGTTTGGAAGCAATAAGGTTACGTTGTATTGCATAATAAAACATTCTACTATGTCACACACAAAAACAGTGGTGCATGGGAAAAGGATGCTAAAGGGATGTTCTTGTGTTTTTTTAATTAATTTTTTTTAAAAACACAAGAACATTTCATTTCCATGTGGTTGGTAAATTGGGTCCAGCAATTAAATAGGCACTGTAGATGGTAAAAAATAACAGGATTGTGTTGACACCGTGGTTAAGGGAAAAAACACACAAAAGCTGGAGAAATTCAGCAGGTCAAACAGTGCCTTTATGTAGCAAAGGTGAAAATACATCACCAATGTTTCGGACTTGAGCCCTTCATCAAGGTGTGGGGGAACATGAGAGATGTCCGAATGGAAGGGGGGAGTGGTGAGGGTGGAAGATGATAGATGGGGGGGGTGCGGGGAGGAGTCTAGGCTAGGTGGAGAGAGAAAGGAAGTAGGAACTGGAATGACTAGTTAAGGGGGAGGAGGGAGGTACTGTAGATATTACACTAATATAAAGATTGCAAGCTTTAGAAAATTGTGGGGTAAATTATCATCAGCGGTGCTGCTGGGAAAGACCGCAAGAATTGTGAGAAGGTTTATTAGGCATGATTGATTGTAGCTTTGCTGATTACTTTCTTGTTGTTCCTTTAGGCGCAGAAGCAGAGGGAGCGATCTCTAGAGCCCAATTCGGGGAAGGTATCTGTCCTGCAATATCTCCACAGGTATGTCTTGGTTTTTATGTATTAAAACATATTGCTATTTTTAAAAAAATGTACTCTGAAGGTCTTTTTATGATCGTGTGCAGTTGAGCTACAGATACAAGGAAGGACGTAGATAGTGTTAAATCTGCTGGTGGCAGCAAGAGGGTTGGGGGGAGAGATGGATAAAGCTCAACTGTCTGTGTGCCTGAGTTAAGATGAACTCTTTTTTAACTTAATTTCTGTCATTCAGTAGTCTGTTAAAATCTGCTATTTGGATTTGAATGAAAAATGCCTGCATGGAGCAACTTAGATCCTAGAAATATACAATGAATAATCGCAAGATAGAAACATAAAATAAAATCAGGGTTAGGCCATTCAGCCCTTTGAGACTACTTTCTTATCACTATGAGCATTGTTTATCATCAGTTGGAATCGGGTCTCTCTTCCTGCCATTTCAAAGCTTTTCTATGCAGACGAATATCCATGTCCTCAAAAAGATTAATTGTTTAAGCCTCCATAATCCCTATGGTAACAAGGGGAAAAACATGGCAGCGCTGCTGGTGTGGCCCCAGTGAGTGGGGAGCGGAGACACAGTGCTAATGGCCTGTTTATTTAAAATTCTGTGACTGTGGGTCTGAGCCCAAGCTAGTGAGTCTGTGTTTGGCACAGCGGACTGGTGCAGGGCACCAGTAACAGGGAGACCACCCCTCGTTGAGAAGGATAAACAGCAGAGATGTCCCTAAGGACGGTGACCACAGTGGCAGACCAGTGAGGGTGTCCACGGGCACACAAGGCAGCGAGCTGTAGTCAACATGTGAGCAAGCTGTGGACAGCAGGTGACTTGAGGTCAAAGGACTCACCAGGCTGCAGCTGTTGGAGACTGGCTCGTGAGAACTAGGTATCAGAATCGGGCGGGATTCGACAGGGTGCTGAGGGCAAGAAGGTGAATCTTTGTTTGCCTTATGGCAGACTAGTGATGATTTTTTGTAACATTGTATTTCTGTTTTATTACTTAATAATTAGTATCTGATCTGATATTCACCACCACTGAATGAAAAAATTTCTCCTCAGTTCCTATTTATAACCTGAAACTATGCACTCTCATTCGAAACACCTGAGTCAAGGGAAGCATCCTTCCCACGTTCAGTTTTTCTGGCCTTATTAGAATTTTATGTTTCATTTACATCCTGTTTCATTCTTCAGGCCTTGGTGAATACAAACCGAATTGACCTGATCTCTACCTATGTAGTAGGTCTGACATCCTAGGAATCATTTGATAACTTTTTGATGCACCCTATGATAAGTATGTTCTCTTCTAAGTACGAAGACGAAAACTTAACATTATGTTCCAGGTGTTGTCGTATCAAGGTCTCGTACAGCTACAGCAGAAGATCTTTGCTCCTGTACTCAAGACTCTTGTGTGAAGACCATCATACCTTTTGCTTCCTATTTACTTGACGTACCCACACTATTTTTGTTCAAGGATTGCTTTACAAGTCTTGTAGAGTATTTGATACGGAATGAAAACTGGTCCTTCAATGTATCCAAACCTTGCTGATGATCAACCTCCCATTTATACACTCATTCTAATATAACCATTTTTATACTCCCCACATTTCTATCAACATGGTCCCGTGGAGATTTATCAACTTTCAGTGCAGTAATTTCTCCAGCACAGATGTTCCTTTCTTTTGCACTTGCACTTAAATATTCCTCTTTCTCTTTTTTTGATATTATAGTCCACTTTGTTTCTTTGTAATTTTTCTTCTCTCTCTATTTTTGTTTTGAATCAACTTGCAGATGAGGAAATTAAATATCATGATGTTTCTAACCCATGATACAGCTTTATTCCTGCACCACTCTGCAATAAAAAGTTATTCCAGGTGTATTTTGTTCTTGAAAGGGGGTAAAAATTCCTAATATCAGTTTTCTCTTTTTATTCATGTGATATGTGTTAGCTTCTTGTTCTATCTGTGAAGGATTAACCATTTCCTGCGTCTCTTGACCAGCCATTCTCAATAAGGTTATTTCTGTCCCCATCCCCTCGGGCCACGGATTGAAATCAATTTCTTTTTGGTTATTTTATGTAGTTAGCAGGAGAGAAGTACGGAAGAAACCAACTAAACTTAACCGCTTCACAGGGAAGGGGCCTCCCCCCCATAAACATTGAGCAAAGTCCTAAGGGAGCCACAGCCAAAAGAAAGGTTGAAAATGGCTGCTCCAGATATTTGCCTCTGTTCTGTACAAAAAAAAAAAGTTTTTCAACCTCATCAAATTGGCTAAGGATGTCATTGAAGGGCCAACATAAAGAGATCTATGTAATTCCATCAGTTGATTAAATTAATTTTAGTTCATCTGTACCAATGAACCCCAAAATAAAACAAATAATGGATTTCTGTCCACCTGCAATTATTGGCTTCTTGTCTCAGCTCATTGTTCTTCAAATAGTGCATAAAACGTAAATGATCATCCTTCGCAGTACAAGGCAGAATAGACTGGAGACATTTCTCAGAACATTGAGGTTAAGCTCAAGGTTCTTGTCAGAATCATTGGAGCAGGAGCAGATTATTTAGTTCCAAGAATTTGTACTACCATTCAGTTTGATTGTGACTGGTCTGGATTTTAATTTGCTGGACTGAATTCTTTTAAGAGTTTAAATGCCTTCAATAAATTACAGTTTGAACAAGGTTTTGTTCTCCAGAACTTGTATTCATTATTGCTTTGCACCCACACAGCTACCTTACATATATTAAGCTTTCCACGGCAATAAAACGCAATGTTATCATGGCTGAAGCCTTGCAGAAACAGCTGAATGAGCCAACACAAGATGAAGGTAAACGTGTGCTGCGGCCACAAGACCTGATCCGACTCTATGACATCATCCTGCAGGTAAGGAATAGTTTACAGGGTGACTACGTACTGGGTTCTTTATAGCCATGTCGGCTGTGGCTGGTTTTACTTGAGCTAGTTACAGTGTACAATAATGGAAGCAGAAAATGCCAGAAGCACCCAGCAGTCAGGCAACATCTGTGGAAAGAAGTACTGAGTTAAAAGTTCCAGGTTATTAAAGACCCTTCATTCCCTTTGTCTGGGAAAGAAAGAAAATGTTGGTTTAAGTTGCAAAGAGGGAGGGCTAGATAAAATAGGGCTAGATCTGGAGTGCAGCATCCCCAAACACAAGGTGAGATGCTGTTCCTCAAGCTTGGGCCACAGATGGGTGAAAATAGGATGGAGAATTCAAGTGACAGGTAACAGACAGCCTGGGGTTGTCGCTGCAGACTGAGCACAGGTACTTTGCAAGCAGTCAACCATGTGTTTTTGGGTGATCTTAATCCCACTCGTGTGCTGGCTTGACTCTCCTGCACTGTTACAACAAAGCTTGGAGAACTGCCCATTGTCGGTCTGCTATGTAGTCTCAGACTAGGTGTGGAATTTTACGACCAGGTAACTTGCTTTCTCTGTTCTATTGTCAGTTCTGCTATCAGTCACGCTTCTGCAATATTAGCTCCATTTATTTCTGTCTCCATCACCTACTATGTGACCTACCAGGCATCTCCTACAGCTGTACATTTTAAAGCTTTAGAGTTTCTTTTTGTGTTCTGTCTCCTGGTTGATATAACCCCTATTGAACTTCCCTCAGGAACCTATCAACACCTCATCCCCATGGCAACCTTGGCCTCATTCTCTGAGATAGTCATCTCGTCTCATCCATCTTTTCCCCCCTCTCTTTCTTCGCTTTAATGTGGTGTCTTTAGTATGAAACAGTTTTACTGAACAGCAGAAAATTTCAGGAAAGTTTCTGCTCCGGTGGCAGTGTAAAATTGTTGGAAAAGAATTTTTTATGCAAATTCCATCCTGTAATTTTTCCAATCGTACCCCTACACATTTATATAGAGCAGCTGCAGTGTAAAATGACTGCAGTCACTCAGTAAGAAGTAGGCCTAATGAATACGACGTTTCCCCCTCCGACAAACCCCGCAACACAGGAAGGCTGTGCAAAAGTGCCCTGAAGTGCCCTTGTGTAAACAACCACATTGGGAGATGAGTATGCTAAAAAAATTTTGGGATAATTCCGGTTTTTGTGTAAAAATGCCAATTAACTCTATTTCTCTTCATGGATGCTTCCTGAACTGCTAAATGTTTTCAGCAATTTTTATTTTTATTTCAGGCTTCCATCATTGAAAAAGTTCTACAAATGAACAGGAAAAGGACAGTTGGGCTTGAAGTATTTGTGTACAGATTTGTCCCATTTTTTGCAACACTGACTAAGTTCTGTTTCTCCCTTCTAACAGGATACTCCTCAAAACAATCCTGTGGTGTAGGCATTCAACGTTTATTTCATGGGCAATATTTAACCCTATTAAAGCTTTAGCTTTTAATTTGTGGGAGAAGAAAAATAAGCATTCACTGCAAGGTTCCTCCATGTTTGCAACAGATGATATTTTGGCTATTCTGTCAAATCAAAGGCGTAACGATTAGAGTGCAAGTAATTGGGACCGGATTAGGGTTCGGGACGGACTAGGGTTCGAAACCAGTACTGTCTGCAAGGAGTTTATACATTCTCCCCTGTTTGCGTAGGTTTTCTCTGGGGGCTCTGGTTTCCTTCCACCATTCAAAAACTTTTCAGGGTTGTAGTTTAATGGGGTGTAAATTGGGTGGCATGGACTTGTGGGCTGAAATGGCCTGTTACCATGCTGTTTGTCAGTTTAAAAAAATCTTCAGATAGTTAGTAGCTTGATGAATACAAGCAAATAGCTGAAAATATTCCCTGTGAAGCCTTTGTTGTTTCATTTCAGAATGGTGAAATTGAACTGCACCATGTGTGGCAGGAAATGAGGCAGAGCTGGTTCCTGATTACAAATACTTTAGCTTTCTTATCCCATTCCTCTTCATTGGTGTTCCAAATGCAACTTTTGAATTCAGTGTAGTGGTAATAACAATTATGGCTCCCCACAGAGAAGGTTGATGAGCCCATGTGCGTGGGCATTTGGAGGCATATTTGTGTATTGGTTGCCTTGCCCTACTGTAACCATTCACTCCAAGCTTGACACTATGGAAGGGTTTGGGAAATCCACTAAAAGGTGTTTCTGGGTGATTCTCCCTCTTCCTCTAACATTCTCTAACTTTATTTTAACGAACAGAATCTTTCTGAGCTGCTGCAACTCTCAGGCCTGGAAGATGATAAAGATTTCCAGGCAGAAGTGGAGCTGAAGTCATTAGTCTACAAGGCTTACCGGTAGGAATGGAGGCGGGCAAATTCACTCCTCACCTGTTCAGTGAAATAACTGTTCCACTATTTCCTTAATTCCCTGCCTTTGGGCAGGCCTCAGTTCCATTAGCATACACCCAAAGAGCCAAAGGTACTATTCCCCATGACAGTGGATGTCTTTTTTTCTAAAAAAGGTGTAAGTAACCTTGTTAGTGTGCGACTTCTGGGAAAACAAGAGCAAATTGGTGAGGTGTGAGTGGAATATTTGTGTTTGCATTAATGAGCTTATAGCAGAGGTTTCACAATGCTAGGTTCTAGGTCTCTTCACACCCACCAGAACTTGTTTTAGAATGGCCTGTATCCCAAAGATAATTGCACTTCTGGCCTCTACCTATCCTTTTAGGTGGTCATTGCCTGTTATCCCAAACTACTGATAAGAAGCGTAGGATTCAATCTTGCAAATCCACAGCTTCCTTTATACTCCAGTTCTTTCTAAAGTCAGAAACTCTGCATTTGAGCTTGGTTGTTGTGTTAACCCTTCCTGCACAGGTGGTCTACCATCTCAGAAATCTACCGTGGATAAGGAATTGCAGACAATAGGACTGAACTGTCCATGTTTCTTCAACATTCAACTGCACTTTTTGAAATCTCGTTTTGCCAATTTAAACGATATGTTTAAATGTTCTATTTCCAAGTAAAGAAAAAAAAACACTTCCTGAAGAATTTGAAGGCAAATTAATAATTCCTGTCTCACTGTGTGTCTTTAAGTATCCCTGAAAGTCGGAGTCTTTTCTCTCTTTGCTTTTATTTGATTTGTTCCTGCGATGTGGATGCATGTAACAGTGCTGCTGTTTATTGTCCATGCCAAATTGTACTTGAATTAACTGTCAGCCACATTAGTGGGTCTGGAGTCAGACCAGGTAAAAACAGTGGATGTTCACCCCTCAAAGGTGTTAGTGAACATGATGTGCTTTTACGATAATCCAGTTACATGACTACAATGAAATTCTAGATTTGTTTACAACTTGAATTCAAATTCCTCATTTGCCTCAGAGAGATCCAAACTCTTGCCTCAGGATGAATGATCCAGAACTTGATCACTTTACTGCAGTATCCTCAAAATTTATTCAACTGCATGAAACTATAACTAATTTTTATGTTGGGTATCTTAATGTTTTCCAGCCTTTTGAGACTGATAGCGTTTGGAGTGCCAGTGACTGGAGTTTAAATCTGTAAGGAGTTTGTACATTTTCCCTGTATCTGTGTGGGTTTCCTCCAGATGCTCCAGTTTCCTCCCACCCTTCAAAACCTATTGGGGTTGTAGGTCAATTGGGTGTAATTTTGGGTGGCATGGGCTCATGGGCTGAAAGGGCCTGTTACCATCTTTGTATCTTTTTTATAAAAAAAAAGAATGACCACCCATCTTCAGCGGAGCCTCCTGTTCAAAACTGGATAAGCTACCATTGGACCCAGACTAACAGCCATTGTGTTCCAGCCATACACATTAAAAACTAGTCAGAGAAGGCATCTGTCATTCAGAATGGGGTGGAAGCACATCATCCTGAAACCCAAGGGATTTCTCAAAAAGCTAAGGTTAGCTTTATGATGACATCCCTGTTCCTGACCAGCACTGGGAGAATCCTGTTAGTCATAAGGCCCTTTCATACAATCAAAATGATTTCATACAGCAGAGATTCTCCAACCTTAAGATGGTAGACTTACCTCCATGAATGTGTCCTGGCCAGCTTCAAGGTGCCAACTGCATTCCCTCTCGGGGAAGGGGTCAGCAGCAGAGCGCTGCACTCTGGCACCCAGCATGAATGTACAGCCGCTGCAAGAAGCTGGCGAGGGTTGGGCTGATAACGTCATGATGATACTGCCAGCCTGCGACCCATCTCCCTTCTCTCCCACTCCTCTCCCTTCATGACCCCCTCAGGCCATTAGGACAAGGGTGACCTTCGGGGGCAGTCAGGGCAGGGGTGGTCACAGCGGGCTGTGACAGCCCTGTTGGCCGTTCCAGCACCTCACTGGGTCGCTCGTTAGTACCAGAGGTTCAATACACGGCATAGCAATGGCCGTCTTCCCTACCCATAATCTCCCACACTGCTGGAACTGTTCTGGGAAACACAGAGCAGTTCCAGCTGCATGGGGAATTATGGGTAGGGAAGACAGCCATTGCTCTGCTTCATATTACAGGCTATGCCACGGCAACAGTCGCCCCGCCTACAGCGGCTCCAGATGACACAGTCCTGGAGCAGCCTTTTAGGACTGCTCCATGAACAGGTAAATTTAAAATTTTTAATTGCCTCTGCAGCCGGCCTCGAAGTGGAGGCCCAGCATGAAAACACCTAGAAATGGAGACAGCTTTCAGTAGGCCCTTTCATGCCAGGCCTTCACCTGGAGACCGGCTATAAGCACAGAAGGAAAACATAAACTTACCTTTCATGGAGCAGCCCGAAAAGGCTGCTCCAGCGTTACATTCATGTTGAGCAGTGCCTCATAGTGCCCTCTGTTGCTGATGGAGGCAGGACAACTGGTGCCGTAGCACCACCTGTCACAAATACCCAGCTGGAACTGCTGTGCTTCCCAGAACAGTTTCAACTATGTGTGACAGCCATTGCTCTGCCGCATTTTGAGCAGCTGACGAGCGGCCAAGGCGGCTGGCAGGGCTGTCACAGACTCCATTGGCTGACCCTGACGGCTCCCGCCACTCACCCCTGCCCTGAGGAGGTCATGAAGGGTGAGTGGGGAGATGGGTCGTGAGCTGTCGACATCATCAGCCCTTCCCTACATTCATTTGAAGCAGCAGAGCGCAGCTCTCCTCCGATTATCCTTCCCTGAGAGAGGGTTTGCAGTTGACGCCTTGGAGCCGGCCATGGCGCATTCATAGAGGTAAGTCTCCCAACGCAAGGACAGAGATTCTCCGTCTTTACAGTCGGGTTTTTGCACTGCAATGAAAGGGCCTAGTGAGGGATATTTTACTTCATCTGCATATGGGGACATCCTGGATCATTTGCATTACTAAGCTATTTGTTGAGTAAACATACAGTTTGGTTTTTTTGTGGAATGCAGCCCTGCCCTCACCCCATTCACACCTTTCATATAGCATTTGTTTGAGTATTGAAGCAGTTTCAAATTGGACACAGTATTCACTAAAGCTCTGGCTGTATTTTTTTTGCAGTCTGTGCTGTTCATCACCATTTTTACTTTTCTCTCTCACAGTCGCTGTTCTCTTGGGTTTCATTCTATTGATAGTATAAGGAGAGATTAATTGGCAGGCTGATTTGTATTTAGCTGAGTGTAAAAGTGCCTCTGGATCTTGTGGAGCCATGTTGATTTGTGTTTTAGTGTAATTGCAGATTAAGAAAGGTGTTCAAAATGCATCATGGAGCAATCGTGCAAATAAATTGAACTAATTGTACTATCCTTGAGTTTTTCAGCCACACCCAGATAAATGCCAGAGATGTAAGGTGTGAAATTCCTGACTAAATATGAGAAGGGTATATCTGAACTTTCATTGAATCATCATCAGATAGTGCACCAATGTTATTTCTGGCATTCCCATAGAAGGAATTGTGCTTAATGGAAGGGGATTTTTTTTTTTGTATTTTTATTTGTTTTTAAATTTGAACATGTAGCATGGTAGCAGGCCCTTTCGGCCCACAAGTCTGTGCCACCCAATTGACCTACAACCCCATACATAGTGAAGGGTGCAAGGAAATCAAGCACCCAGAGAAAACCCATGCAGACACAGGGAGAAAGTATAAACTCCTTAGAGACAGTGCTGGATTCGAATTTCAGTCATCGACACTGTAACAGCCTAAATTTTCTTAATAAATATAAAATAAAAGTTTGGATGTAGATTTCACACTTTTGGGAGGCCAGCTGCCACTGTTTATATAGAATTGTACAACACAAAATTCCATTTGCCCACATTAAGCTGGAATAACTTTTCTATCCAAATACCTGTCAAAATGCCTTTTTTAAATGTCGTAATTATATCTGTCTCAACCACTTCCTTTGTCAGTTTGTTCCATATTACCGTCACCCTCTGTGTGAACAAGATTCCCCTCCGATTTCTCCTGTCTTTTAAACCTGTGCCCTCTTGTTGGCAAACTTCTACAGGCGTAGTGGAAAGTGTGCTGCCCGGCTGCATCACAGCCTGGTAAGGGGAAACCAATATTGCTAAGCAGAAAAATAGTGGAACAGCCCAGTACATCAGAGGCAAACCTCTCCATACCATCAAGAAAATCTACATAGAACACTGCTGTCGGAGAGCAGCAGCAATCATCGAGGACCCACATCACCCAGCACACACACTTTTCACACCGCTGCCATCAGGAAAGAGGTCTAGGTGCCACAAGACTCGCACCACCAGGTTCAGGAACAGCTGCTACCCCTCCACCATCAGACCCTTCAACAACAAACTCAATCAGACACATATTTAAGGACTCTTAACTTTGTACATTATTTGTAATTTTGAATATTCATTTTCTGTATTACAGTTTGTTTGCACTTCGTTGTTTACATTTCCTCCTTTTGTATACGTATCTTTTCTTGAGTACAGGTTTTTTACACTGCTGATAACTAGAAATTATGCTGGCACACAGGAAAAAAAAATCTCAGGTATGTATTTGGGACAGACATTTTTTTCCCATTATTTTGCTCTGTGCTCCACAGTTTTAAACTTGAATCTGTAGCAGCGGCCACAGTGCTCCTGCAATAACACACGCAACCAGATGGGTTGAGCTCAGTGAGCAAACTATTGCAGGCTGCTGGGCTGCACTTAGCTGGAGGGTGCTGACGTCACCCGGGCGTCACGTGTTCCCCAGGCGCGGGTTTCTGAACCCCGAGCTGGAAGGAAGGGAAACCCCTGACGGCGCCATTTTAGCCTGCTACCCCACCGCGTGGCTTACAAACAGGGCTGGTTCGCCTGGCTTGTGGTGAGCTGCCACACAGCCCCTCTTCCCCCCCCCCCCCCAGAACCGATGCCAATGTCCTTTTTTGCCGGGTGGCCTTGCTTCTTGGGCTGGGCAACGACCATGGGATCAGTGGGATTGAGGTACACTGGATTCAGCCTATCCATGGTAAACAGCTCATGCCTGGCGCTCAAGTCCAGCGTGAACATAGAGCTGGAACGCTCGTATGGTCGTTGCAGAGGTGCCACAGTCAGGCCCCGCTGAACAAAAACGTACTCCACGGAAAGCAGTTCACCGGGAACGTGAGACGTGCGGGTGCCATGCCGGGGCGGTGGTGGGGGTCCGAATGAGTCCAAGTGTGCCCTGAGGTGAGGAAGTAGTTCGGACAGCGACCGCTGGGGATTGTGAGCTGTGTTGACAAACTCACCAGGTAGTGCCAGGGGCACACCATAGACCAGCTCAGCTGATGACACCTGCAGATCTTCCTTGGGAGTGGAGCGGATGCCCAGGAGCACCCAAGGCAGTTCGCCTGTCCAGTCGGGACCGGTGAGGCGGGCCATGAGTGCTAACTTAAGGTGGCGATGCAGACGTTCAACCAGTCCATTGACCTGCGGGTGGTAGGCCATGGTGCGGTGTAGCTGGATACCCAACTTGTTGACGAGCTGTGCCAAGAGCACAGATGTGAACTGGGCACCCTGACCGCTGGTGAGGTGAGCCGGGATGCTGAACCGGGTGACCCAACCATGCAACAGGGCTCGGGAGCAGGAGTCGGTGGAGGCGTCTGACATCGGGATCGCCTCGGGCCAGCGAATGGTGCGGTCCACCACCGTAAACAGATAACGGTTGCCCCGGGAAATGGGTAAGGGCCTGACAATGTCCACGTGAATGTGGCTGAACCGTTCCCGGACGTGCTTGAACTCCTGTTCGGGTCCCCTGGTGTGCCTGTGCACCTTGGACGTCTGGCAATGGGTGCATGTTCTGGCCCAGCCCGCGAACTGCTTCTGCAGCCCATGCCATACAAACCGTTCTGCCACCCTGGGCCTGATGGATGTATGGATGTGAAAGGTTGTGGATGTGACGGAAGACCTGCCTGCGCCACTGCTGCGGAACCAGTGGCCGCGGGGTGCCCAAGGAGATATCGCACAGAATGGTGCCTTTACTGCTCAGAGTCGGGAGGTTTCAGAACCGCAGACGGTCATGGTGGTCATGAAGGCCCTCGTCTCCTCATCAGCTTCCTGGTCCCAGGCGAGCTGGTCAAAGTCGAGGCCGGGCGTCAGTGCGCAGATGGCCGGTCGTGAGAGTGCATCGGCACCCACATTGTCCTTCCCCGCCTTGTGCCGAATGTCAGTGGTAAACTCCGACATGAAGGAGAGGTGACACTGCTGGCGGGCTGACCAGGGATCCTTTGCCATCGCGAGCGCCTGGGTGAGGGGTTTGTGGTCAATGAAGATGGTAAAAGTTCTCCCCTCCAAAAAATAGCAGAAATGCCACACCGCCAAGTACATGCCCAGTAACTCGCAGTCAAAGGCACTATACTTGCGTTCCGGTGGGCGGAGCAGGCGGCTGAAGAATGCCAGCGGCTTCCAATCTCTATTCACCTGCTGCTCCAAGATGGCACCGACGCCTGTGGCAGAGGCATCGACAGAGAGTGCCATATGCAGGTCAGTGTGCGGGTAGGCGAGCATGACGGCCTTCGCGAGGGCGTCCTTGGTGGCCTCGAATGCGGTGCAGGCTTCTGGGTTCCAAGCAAGCGTCTTGTGCTTGGCTGCGATGAGGGCGAACAGCGGCTGCATGATATGCTTAGCTCCTGGGTCCCTGATAGCGGCAACCTTCGCAGTGCGGGCGTGGCTCCCAGCTGGCCCAGGAACTGCATGGACTCTTTCCCGAACAGGCACTTGACCAGGTTGATGGTAAGGCTGAAGTCGGCCAGCCGGGAGAAAAGGGCGCGTAGGTGGGCCTTGTGTTGCACCCAGTCCTTGCTGGTGACGAGGATGTCGTCCAAATAAATAAAGACGAAATCTAAGTCCCTGCCCACAGAGTCCATGAGGTGCTGGAAGGTCTGAGCGGCGTTCTTGAGCCCAAACAGCATGTGCAGGAATTTGAACAGGCCAAAGGGGGTGATGATGGCTGTCTTGGGTATGTCCTCAGGATGCACCGGGATCTGGTGATATCTGCGCACCAGCAACCTTGGAGAAGACCCTTGCGCCGTGCAGGTTGGCCGTAAAGTCCTGGATATGAGGGATGGGGTAACGGTCAGGAACTGTTGCCTCGTTGAGCCGTCGATAGTTTCCGCAGGGACGCCAGCCACCGGAGGCTTTCGGGACCAGGTGGAGCGGTGAGGCCCATGGGCTGTCGGACCGCCGAATGATCCCCAGGTCCAACAGGTGAGAAAACTCCTCCTTCGCTACCTGAAGCTTGTCAGGTGGGAGCTGGCATGCCTTGGCGTGAACCGGCGGGCCCTGGTTTGGGATGTGGTGGAGCACCCCATGGCGCGGCGAGGCAGCGGAGAACTGTGACTTGAGGAGTGTCGGGAGTGTCCAGAATCTGCTGGAACTCATCTCTGGGCGTGCTGATTGTGGCCATCTGCGGTTGCTTCGACTGGGAGGCATCAAGGCGAACGGCCTGGAAGGTATGGTTGTCCACCAGGCGCCCACTTCGAATGTCTACCAGAAGCCCGTGTGCGAGGAGGAAGTCTGCACCCAGGATGGCAGTCGGGAGGGATGAGACGGTGAACCTCCACGTGAAATTCCGTTGGCTGATCTGGAAGTGGACTGTCTTGTCTCCATACGTCAGGATTGCCGTGGCTTTGGCCACACGGAGGAGAGGTCCACGAGGTCGGTTCCTGGATTCGGTGGCTGGGACGACACTGATCTGGGCTCCAGTGTCAATGAGGAACCGCTGGCCGCTGACAATGACGACTGAACGCAAGACTTCATGAACAGAAATACAGGGGCTACACTGCAAGATGCAATCTACTAATTAGCCGCAGAAACAGGATGTCCAGATTACAATTTTCCAAGAAGCATTGAAAAGGCCTGCAGAATTCTGGAAAAAGGTCTTGTGGACAGATGAGACCAGGTCTTGTGGACAGATGAGACCAAGATTAACCTGGAGCAGAGTGATGGCAAGAGCAAAATACGGAGACACGAAGGAACTGCCCAAGATCCAAAGTCATCTGTGAAGCATTATGGTGGGGGTATTATGGCTTGAACATGTATGGTTGCCACAGGTACTGGCGCACTTATTTTCATGGTTGATGGTAACTTCTGATGGCAGCAGGAAAATAAATTCTGAGATGTATTGAAACATCTTAACTGCTCAAGTTCGAGCAAATGCCTCCAAAATCATTGGCCGGCGCTTAATCCTTCAGCAAGACAGTGATCGCAAACAAAGGAGTTTTTCAAAGCTTAAAACTAGAAAAATCTTGAATGGCAAAGTCAGGCACCCGATCCAAAGGGTTGTATGTGATTTCATGTATGTTCTCTGACAATAAATCTGAAATCTTCCATATGCTGAAGAGAAAACTTCAGTGGACAAGCTTCCAAAACAAGCAGGCGCTGAAGATGGCTGCTGTAAATTCCTGGCAGAGGATCACCAGAGAAGATGAACCACAGACTTCAAGCAGCCATTGCCTACGAGGGATATGCACCAAACTACTTTAATATGCATGCAATTGCTATGTCCCAAATATCATGGTGCTCTGAAATGAGGGGACTATGTCTTAAAAAGTGTTGTAATTTCTGCAGGTCAAACCAAAATGTACACAATTAACTTGGAATGGCACTTTAATTATATCCAAATTATTTGATGACAAATTCTAAACTGTGGAGCACGGGGGCAAATAAAGGATAAATGTCCCTCAGTATCCTTCTCCTTTTAAACCACCTTTGCCATCCAATGCGACACTAATTATTGTGTCATACTTGCTAATCCGTCGCATCCAAGTCATCTATACTTGCGTATCTCCATATAGAGCAATGGTCCTAATATCAATTCCTGCAGTACAGCAATATTTACACCCCTTTGACCCCACTGCCTCTTCTCACCAAGCCAATTCTGGATCCAATTTGCTAACACAGTTTAATGTGCCTAATCTGCACCAGGTTATGATGCAGGACATTGTCAAGGGCTTTGTGAAAGTTTGTGAAAACCACGTCTCCTGTGCTGTCATTCAAATTTGTGAGCCAGGATCTCTGCTGCACAAAAAAATCCTTCTGACCAGTCCCTGCTTTTCCAAGAGAATGCAAGTCATTTCCCTTTTTTCCCTATAATTTTCTCTACGTGAGTCTCACTGTCCTGTAGTTGGCTGTTTGAATAAGGTTTTTTTAAACTGGCTGTTTAAACTGGCAGCATTAGCTATTCTCCAATATTCTGGTACCTCACTCATAACTAACAGAACTGCAAACATTTCATTTAGAGCCACGGCAGTCTTCTCTCTTGCATCACTAGCATCCTGGGATCAATCCTGACAGGAGTGTTTCAAACAAGAAAGAAGAGGGTGGCAACTCTGACCAGTTCAATCAAACTTAAGAGCTGGAACCAATCCTATTTTTACTTGCTGCTTTAATCCACTGTGGTTAATATTAATAGTAAATGAAGCATGATGTGAGCACTGGTGCAGATTGTAGGAATTCAAGGCTTCTTGTCAAATGGTGACCAGAGATAGCTGCTCGAGAAGCCAATTCAATGCAATATTATGAGAAACCATCAGTCTCATTGTATTGGTTTGTCTCTGTTTATTTTCTTAATATGGTTTAATGTGATTTTGGAGAAAAGGCTCTCAGCTTTAATGTCTAATGTCCTCTCTGTTTTTAGGTGTTTTTTCATTGCTCAGTCTTATGTGCTAGTAAAAAAGTGGAGTGAAGGTCTGGTTCTATATGAGCGAGTCCTCAAATACACAGCTGAGGCACAGGCACAAACTGCAAAATTCACCAGTATTTTACAGGTATGCTTATTGCCAAATTCACATTCTAATAAACAGTCACATTCATTTCTGGGTGTTCCCAGGGAATAAACAGTGGCAAAAAGTGCTGTAATGCTCCAATCCACTTGCATTAGAAATAGAATATAGAACATTACAGCACAGTATAGGCCCTATGGCCCGTAACGTTATGCTGACCTATATAAACCTACTCTAACTCACAAGCATAATCCTGTCTTGCATCCATGTGTCTTAAATACCCTATTGTACTAGTCTCCACCACCACTCTTGACGATGCATTCCGGGCACCCATAATCTATGTTTATAAATCAAATCCATTTGCCTGGACATTTTCCCGAAATTTTCTTCCCCTCACCTTAAACAGATGTCCCCTGGTATTTTGGGACTGTCACTGGGGAAAAAGGTGCTGGCTGACCACTCCATCTATCCCTCTCATAATCCTGTAGACCTTTATATCGCCTCTCATCCTTCACTCTGAAGAGAAAAGGCCTGGCTCTGTTACCTCGTCGCATAAAACACATTCTCCATCGAGGCAACATCCTGGTAAATTTTCTTTGCACCCTCTCCAAAGCGTCCACATCTTTCCTTTATTGAGGCAACCAGAACGGAACATAATATTCCTAGTGTGGTCTCACCAGAGTTTTATGGAGCTGCAACATTAACTCAATCCCCTGACTAATGAAAATGAGCATACCATAAGCCTTCTTAACCAACCTGTCATCCTACAAGGCCACCTTGAGAGATCTATGGATTTGGACCCCAAGGTCTGTTCTTCCAAGCTGTTAAGAATCCTGTCATTACTATGTACTCCATTTTAAATGCAACCTTCCAAAATGCATCAGTTCACGTTTTGCAAATTGAACTCCATCTGCCACTTCTCTTCCCAACACTCCATCCTGCCGATATTGTATTGTAACCTATGACAACCTTCCGTGCTATCCACAACACCTGTAAACTACTGATCCATCCTTCCAGGTAATTTATAACAATCACAAAGAGCAGGGGTCCCAGAACAGATCTGTGTAGAACTCCACTAGTCACTGACCTTCAGGCAGAATATGTTCCACCTGCCTCCACCATCTGCTTTCTTCTACAATTCTGAATCCACGCAGCCACAGTTCCATGGGTTCTCGTGTCATTGTGACGCCTTGTCAAATGCCTTACTAAAATCAACATACACCACATCTACTGCCCTACCTTCAACTTCTTTTGTCACTTCCTCAAAGAACTCAGTTAGGCTCGTGAGGACAGCCTGTCCCTCACAAAGCCATGCTGACTATCCCTGAGAAGACTATTCTTCCTTAAATGCTTGTAAATCCTGTCCCCAAGAATCATCTCCAGTAGTTTGCACACCTCTATAATTCCCAGATTCTCCCTATCACCTTTTTTAAACAAGAGGACTACATTTGCCATCTTCTAACCCTCCAATATCTCCCCTGTGGCCAAGGAGGATGCAACGAACATTGCCAATGCCCCAGTAATCTCTTCACTTGCTTCCTGCAGTAACCTGAGGTATATCTCGTCCATTCCTGTGAACATGCTTTTAAGAAGATCCAGCACTTGCCCTTTCTTCAGCTCAATTTGCTCCAACATATAAGTCTGCTCTATACTGACCTGACATTGCCCAAGGTCCTTTCCTCTGGTGAATACTGAAGCTTAGTAGTCATTTATGACCTCCCCTTACCTCCTCTGCTTCCAGGCATGTTCCCTCCCTTATCCTTCAGCAGGCCTTTTTTTTTACTCGTCATCTTTCTGTTCCTCACATACTATAGAACACTTTAGGGTTTTCATTAATAGTTGCCAAGGCCTTTTCATGCCCCCTTCTAGCTCTCCTAAGTCCTTTCTTAAGTTCCTTCCTGGCAACTATATAATTTTATTGAGTCCTTCCTGATGTTTGCTTCCTAAGCTCTGTGCTTCCTTCTTCCTCTTGACTTGCTCTCACTCATCTCTTTTGTCAATCGCGGTTCCCTTTTCCTACCATTTTTTCCCTGTTTCATTGGGACAAACCTATCCAGAACCCTGCACGAGTAGTTTCTAAACATTCTCCACTTTACCATTTTGTTTGCACGTCCATAGCCACGCTAAAGGTCAGACCACTGAGAGGTCTGCCATCTGACCAGGTTCATGACCCAGGATTAGATCCAGTATGGACGCCCACATACTGTGTCAGTAATCCTTCTTGGACACACCAGACAAATTCATCTCCATCTATTCCCCTTGTAGCTATGATACTGTCCCTGATCACTCAATTTAAATATAGACATGTGGTACGGTAACAGTCCATTTCAGCCCATAAGCCCATGCTGCCCAATTATACCCAATTAACCTGCAACCTAAATGCAACATTTTGAACGGTGGGAGGAAACAGGAGACCCTGGGGAAATCGCATGCAGGCATGGGGAAAACATTCAAACTCCTTACAGTTAGCGTGGGATTCGAACCCAAGACCCGATCGCTGACACTGTAACAGCACAGTGCTAACTGTGCCTCCCTCCTGAGGGCTAGGCTGAGTGCCAGAGTATTGGTGCAGCTTTGCCCCACTTGGTCAACCCCCCAGCCCTCACAGTATCCTAACCAGTATAGTTATTATTGTGCAGAACATCCACAGGTGAACTACCTGCCTGCTTGCTTTTTCTTTCCCTCTCCTGACAGTCTGCTTCCTGCAGCTTTGGTGTGATTGCTTCCCTGTCACTCTCATCTATGAACACCTCATTTTTCTGTACGAGCTGGTCAACAGTCTGCAACTTAAGCAGATGTAGCTATCAGGGAGATGGCAAGTCTGCCAGAATTCCCACATTTCATAAGATGACCACTCCATTAACTCTTGTTTTTATTTGCTCTGTCTTAATTGTTTCTGATTCAAATGATACGAGACAATCCAGTTCAATCCCATTTAACATTTTACTTTTAAATCCCACTTCACGCAACTGCAGATAAAATGTGCAGAATTTTTGTTGCAGTGAGCCAAGAATTATAATTACATTTTTTCTCCATTGTTTTACAGTATTAGAAACTAATGGGGTAATACTGTGTTGTTTCTGTGCAGGATCTCCCTGACGTGAAAGAGCTAGCATCCCGAGTCAATGCTGAGAAATACTCTGTGCAAGCAGCTGCGATTTTAGGTACTTAGTACTTGGTGAAGTTTTATTAGCTCTTAAAAAATATATATTGTTGCTTTCAAACTGCAAATAACTGCTATATTAATGAGATGTAAAGATGCTGTCCCTCCTCCTTGTATTCAGTGGCTGTCAGATGTGATGACATGCCTGACTGGAAAAAATTAGATGTTCTACTTCAGAAACGAATCTTAACTTTGTAAGTTTATGGGGTCCTTTTTTAAATTATTTTCATAATTTATAGGATTATTTAGATCCTGTTTTGTGTTTTTGTTTTTCCTCTTACAATAGTAGAATAAATAGGTTCAACCAATAACTTCATAAGGGAGGGGTTAGATTATTCATATAATTTTTATGCTTTTTTTGTCTTTTTCAATGTATCATAGGTTATTTGTAGTCCTATGTAATAGTATATCTACTTTGTTGGATACTTATTCCCTATGTACAATTTACCTATAAAACTTGATAAACATATTGGGAAAAAAAAGAACTGCAAGTAAATTTATGTACACGAGCAAGCCTGTGCAGTGTACTGAATGGATGGCCCAGAGCTGAAGCATTTGGTTTTGGGAATGTTTGAGAAGTTGTTTAAATAAAAGTGAATCAGCTCTAAAGGCTGTGTACGGCCCCTCACCCCAAGTCCAAAGCCCGCTGCGCAGCTCAGACGGCAAAGTCCTCCTCAGCGACAAGATCTCCATCCTCAACCGATGGTCAGAACACTTCCAATCTCTTTTCAGTACCAACCGCTCAGTCCAAGATTCCGCCCTGCTCCAGCTCCCTCAACAGCCCCTAAGGCTAGAGCTGGATGAGGTTCCCACCCTGGATGAGACATATAAGGCAATCGAACAACTGAAAAGTGGCAAAGCAGCAGGTATGGATGGAATCCCCCCAGAAGTCTGGAAGGCTGGCGGCAAAACTCTGCATGCCAAACTGCATGAGTTTTTCAAGCTTTGTTGGGACCAAGGTAAACTGCCTCAGGATCTTCGTGATGCCACCATCATCACCCTGTACAAAAACAAAGGCGAGAAATCAGACTGCTCAAACTACAGGGGAATCACGTTGCTCTCCATTGCAGGCAAAATCTTCGCTAGGATTCTACTAAATAGAATAATACCTAGTGTCGCTGAGAATATTCTCCCAGAATCACAGTGCGGCTTTCGCGCAAACAGAGGAACCACTGACATGGTCTTTGCCCTCAGACAGCTCCAAGAAAAGTGCAGAGAACAAAACAAAGGACTCTACATCACCTTTGTTGACCTCACCAAAGCCTTCGACACCGTGAGCAGGAAAGGGCTTTGGCAAATACTAGAGCGCATCGGATGTCCCCCAAAGTTCCTCAACATGATTATCCAACTGCACGAAAACCAACAAGGTCGGGTCAGATACAGCAATGAGCTCTCTGAACCCTTCTCCATTAACAATGGCGTGAAGCAAGGCTGTGTTCTCGCACCAACCCTCTTTTCAATCTTCTTCAGCATGATGCTGAACCAAGCCATGAAAGACCCCAACAATGAAGACGCTGTTTACATCCGGTACCGCACGGATGGCAGTCTCTTCAATCTGAGGCGCCTGCAAGCTCACACCAAGACACAAGAGAAACTTGTCCGTGAACTACTCTTTGCAGATGATGCCGCTTTAGTTGCCCATTCAGAGCCAGCTCTTCAGCGCTTGACGTCCTGCTTTGCGGAAACTGCCAAAATGTTTGGCCTGGAAGTCAGCCTGAAGAAAACTGAGGTCCTCCATCAGCCAGCTCCCCACCATGACTACCAGCCCCCCCACATCTCCATCGGGCACACAAAACTCAAAACGGTCAACCAGTTTACCTATCTCGGCTGCACCATTTCATCAGATGCAAGGATCGACAATGAGATAGACAACAGACTCGCCAAGGCAAATAGCGCCTTTGGAAGACTACACAAAAGAGTCTGGAAAAACAACCAACTGAAAAACCTCACAAAGATAAGCGTATACAGAGCCATTGTCATACCCACACTCCTGTTCGGCTCCGAATCATGGGTCCTCTACCGGCACCACCTACGGCTCCTAGAACGCTTCCACCAGCGTTGTCTCCGCTCCATCCTCAACATCCATTGGAGCGCTCACACCCCTAACGTCGAGGTACTCGAGATGGCAGAGGTCGACAGCATCGAGTCCACGCTGCTGAAGATCCAGCTGCGCTGGATGGGTCACGTCTCCAGAATGGAGGATCATCGCCTTCCCAAGATCGTATTATATGGCGAGCTCTCCACTGGCCACCGTGACAGAGGTGCACCAAAGAAAAGGTACAAGGACTGCCTAAAGAAATCTCTTGGTGCCTGCCACATTGACCACCGCCAGTGGGCTGATAACGCCTCAAACCGTGCATCTTGGCGCCTCACAGTTTGGCGGGCAGCAGCCTCCTTTGAAGAAGACCGCAGAGCCCACCTCACTGACAAAAGGCAAAGGAGGAAAAACCCAACACCCAACCCCAACCAACCAATTTTCCCTTGCAACCGCTGCAATCGTGTCTGCCTGTCCCGCATCGGACTGGTCAGCCACAAACGAGCCTGCAGCTGACGTGGACTTTTTACCCCCTCCATAAATCTTCGTCCGCGAAGCCAAGCCAAAGAAGAAGAAGATTCCCTTTTAATGGATGGGTTCCTATTTATGATAGTTTGCCTTTTAAAATAGCTAGAGACTATTTTATATATTTAGGGATTAAGATTACTAAAAAACATAAAGATTTGTTTAGGGCTAATTTTTTCCCTCTATTGGACCTGATCGGTAGTTTACTTACCAATTGGTCACCATTATCCCTATCCATGATAGGCCGAATTAATGCTATTAAGATGATGATCTTACCTAAATTTTTATATATATTCCAAGCTATACCTATTTTTGTTCCTAAATCTTTTTTTGATAAGGTCAATTCTAAATTGTCTTCATATATCTGGCAAAACAAGAATCCTAGATTGGGAAAAAAATATTTACAGAAATCTAAACTTGAGGGAGGATTGGCATTACCCAACTTTAGAGTTTATTATTGGGCAATTAATATTAGTTACTTAAGGTATTGGTTGAATTATTCAGAATTATCTCTAAATCCCCATTGGGTAAATTTAGAAATTAAACTGGTACAAAATTTCTCAATTAGTTCTATTTTGGGAGCTGCTCTCCCTTTTACTCTTACTAAACTATATAAACTAATTGATAATCCAATGGCTAAACATACACTACGTATATGGTTTCAATTCCGGAGATTTTTTGGCCTAAGTCGTTTTATCTTGGAAACCCCTATTGTACTAAATTTCTTTTTTCATCCCTCTCTAATTGATCAAGCTTATTTACTCTGGAAAGTTAAAGGTATAACATGCTTTTCGGATTTATTCTTGGATAACTCTTTCATGTCATTTGAACAATTATCCATGAAATATGATTTACCTAGATCTCATTTCTTTCGATATTTGCAGATTAGGAGTTTCTTAGTTTCGACTTTACCCTCTTTTCCCAATCGGGAGACTACGACTGTTTTAGAGGATATACTATATTCAAAATTCCCTCCAAAAGGTGTGATATCTAAATTATATAATATAATTACAAAAATAAATTCTGGGACTTTTGGAAAGTTTAAAAATGATTGGGAAAGAGAACTCAACCTTCATATTTCCAATGAAAATTGGAATAAAATTCTGCGACTGGTAAACTCCTCTTCTCTATGTGCAAAACATTCACTGATACAGTTTAAAGTTGTTCATAGAGCTCATATGTCTAAAGATAAACTCCATCGCTTTTATTTTCATATCGATCCTATATGTGATAAATGTCAATTGGAAATAGCTTCCCTTACACATATGTTTTGGTCCTGTACCTCTTTACAGAATTATTGGAAGGAAATTTTTTCCATTATATCTACCGTTTTGAATATTGACTTACAACCACATCCCATTACTGCAATTTTTGGATTACCTATGATAGATTTGACTTATTTATCTCTTCCTGCGGATCGTATGATTGCTTTTCTTACACTAATGGCTAGAAGATCTATACTATTGAATTGGAAAGAGGTTAATCCTCCCACTGTTTTCCAATGGTTTACCCAAACTATACTATGTTTAAATTTAGAGAAAATTATAAACTCTGTCTATGAATCCCCTTCTAAGTTTGAGTTAACCTGGCGACCATTTATTCAATATTTTCATTTGTGGTGAGTTGATCTGGCTCTGTTTTCTTTTTATGATTATGTATGATAATTGGGCTGTTAGATGAGATCGGAGTGATCGGCGTGGTTTAGCTATATCGGTAGGTTTTTTTTTTAAGTTTTTAATTCAGATTTGTTTTTTCTTCCTTTTTGGGGTTTTTTTTTCTCTTTTTTATATATTTTTATTAATTATATCATTTTTTTTAGAGATAGTTCATACTCTAAACTGATCTAAAAATTTTTTTTTGATATATTTTTATTCTGCAATATTATTGTTTAATATCTCTGTATTAATTCGTTATTTACTATGTATTTTTCATATCTCTTTGAACTGTATGTGTTTATAAATTATAATAATAATAAAAAGATTGGAAAAGAAAAGAGAAGTTGGCCCTTTGGGTGGTAGAGTTAAATGTAAAATGGGATTGGTAACTAATGTTAAGGCGAAAGTATTCTTGATTTTTTTTTCATGTTGGCAGGGTTAATTGAGGTTATCAGTTAGATTTTGAATCTGAATTTATTGTCATGAACAATTGTTAATGCAGCACCTTTACAGCGCCAGCAATCGGAACTAGGCCTGGGTTCGAATCCCGTGGTGTCTGTGAGGAGTTTGTACGTTCTTCCCATGTCTGCGTGATTTTCTCTGGGGACTCTGGTTTCCTCCCACCATTCAAAAAACATACTGGAGGTTGTAGGTTAATGGGCTGTAAATTGGGCCTATGGACTCGTGGGTGAAATGGACTGTTACTGTGCTTTATGTCTAAAAAAAATTTTTTTAAAGTCACGAAATTTGTTTTGTGGCAGCATCGAAGTGCAAACATTCATATAAACCACCTTACAACAATAAATAAAAATAGTGCACGAAAAGTCAAAGTGAGGCAGTGTCTTTGGTTCATTGACTGTTCAGGAATCATTCAAAAGGGACAGTTCTGAGATCCTTTTGGATGAGAAAAAAATGTTATCCATTTGTCACTTTGTGCACAATTCATTAATTACTGATGACATTCCCCTTTCTGACCATTGTCTGAGGCTAAGGCAGATTGTTTGCCTTGGGTAATGTACTATATGTGCCACAGTAAACTTCTGACCATAGCCAGATCATTTCATCTCGTCTTTTCATCTCGTCTGTTCAAACCCTCATCTGAAGAAAGGCCAATCAGATGCGACCGACGTTACTTGAATATTCCTAGATTCTGGTCATAGTTTCTGCCCGACTGCTGAGTAATTTCCAGCCCCATTCACACATGCTCTCCGTTCTAGCTTCCCTCCACAGATACCTTCTGAATTTTTATGGCATTTGCTGTGTTTATTATTCTCATGCTTTTGCTATCCTTTGGGCTTGCATTGCTTAGTAGGAACTTGGTCTGCAGACCTCCACCTGGAATATTATTTACAGCTCTACTAAAGGAGCAGTACAGTCGGTATCAATTGGTAGTATGAAGGTTCACTAGATTGATTCCTGGCAGGCTTTGTCCTTCTGAGGAGAGATCAAGCCTATTGGGGTTGTAATCTCTTTGGGTTTAGAAGGATGAAAGTGGTCTTATTGAAGTATGATAAATTATGAATCTTTATGACCTGCATTGAATCTCACAATAGGCAGTCTTTTTAAGTTCTTGTTTTAAAATTCTTATGTTACATCGTTCCTCCCCATGCATGTAGTCTCGTGTATCTCGTGTATCCCTGCTTTCTGCATTCATCCTCTTAGGGAATGTGACACTTCAAAGGAGGTCTTATTGCTTCACTTTTGGAATTTGTGACTGGGAAATAGACACAAATTTGAAGAATTTCTTCCTGAGATTTTCCTTTCTCTTTACATATTGTAAACTATCTTTCAAACCAAGGCCTGGTTAATATCTCATCTTGCGATTTTTTTTCATTTTGACTGTTATGACATTCGACAGTTACATGAACATAAATTTTATCACTTTCCATGCACTGAATACTGTAGTGACCTTGTCTAGAGAAAATAATGGAATCCTTGGCTTTTGTAATTGTTCTTGGGTCTTTATATAATGAAGGAAATAATCTAATCAGGCCTGGAAGGATATTGGAATTTGTAGATGGCAGAAAAGGGTGACTGAAATGTAGTGTTACCTGTATATAACCATATAACCATTTACAGAGCGGAAACAGGCCATGTTGGCCTTTCGAGTCCGCACCGGTTCACTGATTTTGTGCGCCCTCTTCAGGCATTGGTCCCGGTAGATCTTCATTCAGTAACGATGGGCGAATTCAATGCAGGTGGAATCAGTCATAGAAATGTTTGTGAAACGTGCAGTTCAATACTTCTGGGCACATTCAATACAGGGTCAGTCTGTTTTGCGAGTAACTGTAGAGTGAGGATGCAGAGGACTCAGAGGGATGTGGAGAGAAGCCCAGTAAATGGTCGAAAACAATACAGAAAAATATTAAATTATCTACTTTAAATACTTCCAGACTGAAAAGTATCGGTGCTCAGAGGAACCTGATGGCTATCTACAGGAAGCAGTTAGATTTAGCAATGATTAGAGAGGCAAACAACATGCTGGCCTTGAATGAAAAAATATTTTGAGTCCAAGATTTGAGATGTCTTTGCAATTATAAGTGCTCTGGTGAATATGAGGGAATGATCAGATATGCCAGGGTGAACACTGACAAAAAAAATGCCACTGTGTATATTTAAATGGCTGATGACTGCATTGCTATATGCATGTCAGAGTTCTATGACTCCTTACATATTTATCTCTTCCCACATCACCTAGACACTGAAGATGTTGCTGAGATGGTATCACAGCTGCAAGTCAAAGACAATAAGGTAAGAGATTCCCAGCTATTTCTGGTAGCTTTCATTTGGTCCTTTTTTTTCCAGAAGCTAGTCTGACGTGTCTTGAAATGAATAGGAAGAAATTGTTTCATTCCTTTAAATGTAATGAATTTAAGCAAAACTAAAATTATCAGCCTGCCTGATTAAAATTAACTATGTGGTATGTGGCTTCTGTAATGAAGCTGCCATTTATTTAGAGGTTCCTTACATGTTCCAAATATTCTTTGGCATGCTTCTTTCAGTTGTCAAGTAGAGGAAAGGCCAGAATCACTTTTTGTTTCTAATGGCAACCTCTTCAATGACTGTTGTTTTATACACATTCAAGTCCAATGAGACAAAACGATGCAACTGCACCAGTACTAAGGTGTACATGCTTTTCCCTTTTGCAAAATGAAGTCCAGTTAATCAAAATGTGAAATCAAGCTGTCAAGTATGCATTTTCTTCACCAGTACAGCAGGCATCCAATTGGCCAGCTTGTAATTGGATGTAAATCTATTCTGCATAGATTTAAATTTTCACTTTTATTCAGGAGTGAATTGCTAATCTTGCATTGTTGACTGTGTGATGCGTAGATTGCTGGATGAGGGCATCATCGAACCCAGTTCAAGCCCCTGGAGAGCCCAGCTAGTGGTTGTCAAGAATGGGGAAAAACTAGGGATGGTGGTCGACTATAGCCAGACCATTAACCGCTTCACGCTCCTGGATGCGTACCCCCTGCCATGCATCACGGATGTGGTGAACCAGATCGCCCAATACCGCATATTCTCCACCATTGACCTACGTTTGGCCTACCACCAGCTCCCGATCCGCTGTGAGGACCGACCATTCACGGCCTTTGAAGCGAATGGGTGGCTATATCAATTTCTCAGGGTACCATTCGGGGTCACGAATGGTGTCGCGGTCTTCCAGCAGGAAATGGACCGGATGGTGGACCAGAACGGGCTAACCGCTACCTTCCCGTATCTGGGCAACATCACCATCTGCAAGGGCTATCAGTCATGGATCTTGCTACCAAAGCCTTGCGAGTAGACAGGAAGAAAAGAAGGCAAATTCACACATCTTTCAGGAAATAAGCTTTTTAAAGTGTATCTTTGCAAGAGAATTGGTTACTCCCAGTCTTTCCCCTTTTTCTGCAGTGTTCATGATATATAAAAACAAAACACTCAAAAAAAGAAACTCCTTTATTTCCCCTCCGTCTTTCATTCTTTTGCTAAATATATTGTTAAAATGTTGGAGTCTGATTAACAGCATGATTACGCAAAATCTATGCCATGTACTGAACTGTGTATGCTCCATATTAACTCACTGATCAGTGAAGTAAAGCACAGAAGTCTGCAGACGCCAGGTCAAACAGCGTCCTTCATAGAGCAAAGATAAATATTCATAACCAACATTTCGGGCCTGAGTCCTTCATCAAGGGATGGAAAAAAATGTCAGTTGGCTCCTGAACAAAATGATTTTCCATCCTTTCATGAAGGGCTCAAGCTCGAAACATCAGTTATGAATCTTTATCTTTGCTACATAAAGGACACTGTTTGACCTGCTGAGTTTCTCCAGCATTGTGTTTTTTAGAGCCATCAGTGATGCAGTTTTCAACACTGCTGGTTCTCAGTCCCAGAGCTTCAGTGCAGTCCATGGTAATTGTATATTCTGCTGTTGGCCGGAGGGTGTTCTGGTTTCCTCCCTTATCCCATAGTCGAACTGGCAGCTTACTTGGCTCTTACATTATCTCTAGTATCAGCCAAGGGAGTCAAAGGGGATGTGATGAGAATGTAGGGCTGTGGAAAGATAAGAAAAGTAGAAGTGAAGAGTTTGCTCTGATGAGGGAGGGTTGGGCCTCCTGAGCTAAGTGTATCATAGTAAGCAAGGCTGGATGAGAAGTTTGAGTTTTTCCTGATCACCATTGCTGTTTGTTGTGGATATTTGAGAACCTTGTTGGATTGTCACCGTGGTCACGATGATATCTGAAGAATGATAAGTTCTTTTCATCAGTGCTCCCCATGAGCATTTCCATCGATCTCATTCCCATGCTTCCCTGTAACCTATTCTCTCTCAAATTCACTTGCAATGCACCCACACAAGGAGCGATCATGCAGTAAACCAATGAACCTATTGGCTGGCATGTCTTTGAGATATGGGAGGAAACCAAGGCGCACAGGAGAAACTCGTGTGGTCACAGAAAGCATTCAAATGCCATATAGAACTTAAAATTAAACCCATGTTGCAGCAGCTTTGAGACACTAGTTCTATCAGCTGGGCGGTGGATCTCTGAAACTGTAACTTTTATAATTAACTGTTTCAAGGAAGGATAAAAACTGGAAATGTATTCCCTGATCAAGATTAAGTTTATTGATAATCAGTGCTGTTGGAGTTACGATTGTAACCTTGTGACTTGCTTTTCTTGCAGCCTCTCCGAGAGTGCTTGGACGTATTCCACATCGACCCCTCTTTGGTCACCAAACATGCCAAACTAGTGCGGTTCCCACCAGACTTCCAACCTATTCCTTGCAAGCCCCTGTTCTTTGACCTGGCTCTCAACCATGCTGTATTCCCACCTTTGGAGGACAAAGTGGAACAGAAAGGACGAGGAGGCCTCACTGGCTACATCAAAGGTTTCTTTGGCTTCCGTGGCTGAAGTTTGTAATGGATTAAATACTGATATTGTCTGTAATGGTCTGTCTACAACTGCATCTTTGAAAGCAGTTTTAATGCTTCAAATGATAGCCAGCAAAAGAGAACACAACAGATCCAACTGAACTCCTGTGCCAGCCTCTCAAGATCCTGGAATTAATTAACCCTCTCATCATCCGCGACTCTGAATGGCCCTTGCTTCTCAAACTTACAAATGTGCCTGAGTTGTAGGGTCAATTCCTGTCGGAAAAACAAACATTAAAACTACTAATATAAAAGCTCTTCAAGCTGTTAGTTTAAAAAAAAATGGCTCGTGTTTCAATTGCTGTTTTCTTGACCAAGCCACAAACAATTACGCTTCACCAAACCTGGGGGAGACCCAGAAAAAGCATTCTGCTGGTTTCTCCTCTTCCTGCCCTTATCTGTCAATCCAATCAAGGGTGTTGGCCACGGCCAGCAAAATTTGGAACATGCTCTTGCCATAATCTAGTGACCATGTTACATTGCTTATTAATGTCTTCAACTGTAACTGGGGAAATAAAAAGTGATTGAGCAGCAAAACATTCAGATATTGAGGGAGACAAAACATGTTTTGTTCTTCCTTTGACTATTCCATTCTCTGCCCTGGTATTGCCTTGCAATTTAACCCTTAGTTGCTCAGAAGTTTGATGGCACTTCCAATTTCTTGAAAGTGCACTGATATTCTGGAGGACTCTCGCAAGTGGTGCTGACTCCTTGAAAGGCAAAGAACCTGTTTCACATACTTTCAACCTGGTATGGGTCCAGGGATAGACTGTTGTATTAATTTCCTGTCTTCTTGAGCAGGACTCAGCAAAATCTTGACTCCAGCCTTTGTAAGCCCGCATTTGATGCTCACAGAAGTGAAATTGATCATTGATAACACAAACGCACTAGGTTAAAACATGATGCTCTTTAATAGGTTCATGGTGGTACAAGGGGAACACAGAAAACCAGTGTTGGGTTGCATTCATTCAGCTGTATTCTAGTGCAAAGCCAACTCAGCCCCACCTTTTTTTTTAAAACCTATCAGATTAATTTGTGTCTCTGAAGAACCTGCTACTTAATAAATTCCAGTCCAACTTGCAAACATTCCATAGGTAAATGGCACTTTTGTTTGTGAAAAATTTTAGCAAGGCAGAAAAAACCAAGTTGAGAAGAGTCTATTTGTACACCGAGGGTGCTCCATCAATCTGAATGAACTGGAAGTAAAAGAATTGAGCTGTTGAACCCTGGGCCATTCACTATTCTGATAGTATTTTCATTAATCTCGGACAGAGTTATTATCAATTGGATTAAATTAGAAAATTTAAATGTTTTTTAAAAGCCCTGAAATAAACTCTTTATCAAAAAAACAATTGTAGTGAGACAATTTTCAAGACATCACTCAAGGTGAATGAAACAGACTCAATAGCTATTGATATGGTGGGGGTTGGGTAAACTGGACAAAAACATTTTGTCACACTTGATAATATCTCCACCTGAGTAAGAAGATTACAGGTTCAAGCACCAGTAGAAAACAGAGTTTAAATTTTCAATTGGCTGCAGTTCTCTTGAAGTTCTGGACTCTGGCTGGTAACATTCCTTAAAGTTGGAATGTTAAACTATAGTAACACTCTGATTATCCAAAATGGTTGGGACTGGGCCCATGTCAGATAAACGATTTCTCTGGAGAACTAGTCATTTTTTTAAAAACAGCCCAGTAGCAACAGCAAATCACTTGTAACAGTGTTTAAACAACAACAAACACCAAGGAAAGGCTTTTTAAGCATTTAAAATAATGTTTAATTCTCACCAAAAAAAATGCTGGCTGCCACCAGTCACCGAGACCATTGCCACCGATCCCTAGCGAAGGCTCCTGGGCTGGTGGAACACTCACTGGCGAGTTGGTGGGTTCTTGCCTCTAGTCACAAGAACACCTGACTTGAATCCTCCCCTAAGCTGCAGGGGAGTCCAGTGTGTAGTAGGAGGCCAAGGGGAGGAGTCCGAGTCAGGAGCTCTGTTGTGTTGAGGAGGGAAGGGGAGGGAACACCACTGAACCAGAGGTCCCGTTCCTGCCCAGAGGGCCACTCCTCGATGACACCGGGACAAGGGATTCTTCCAACCACTTGCAGCTGAGAGACAGTGGCACACAGTATGAAAGGGAGAGTTGGAGAGAAAAGTCAATAGGAAAAGGTAAAGAAGAAATGAAATGAGAAAGGGGAGGGAGTTTCCTGAAATGAGGACAATCGGCATTTTAATTTCATGTTGAGTGAATTTTTTTTCAACCTGTGAGGTCAGTTCAGCTCCAAAAAAGAAAAAAAAAATTGGATAAATGAGAATTTCTGATTTGGATAAATAAGATTTCAGAGAATCCGATTTCTGATCATTGGATTATTGTGGACGGTAAAATCCTAATCCTTCCTGATACTTGGTCAGTTTCATACATATACTGATTAACTGATCATTCGACTTGTGCAAACAGTGACTCTTGTGCAAAGTTGGAAGCTAGTTTGTCTCAAAGCCTCGACACTCAGTGGGTGGGTGACAATTAACAGATTCAATCTGTTATTTCACAACTTCTTCAGATGAGATGTTAAGCATTGTCTGACGGGTGAATGCAAAACACCCTTTTCAACGTGAGCAATATTCTGCTAAAATCTGAAAACAGATGGCCACTGATCCTTTGTGTTCAGCTGACTGCACTTTGGATGCCGTTCATTGGCTCTGAAGAGGAAGGTATTTGTGCAATGTACTCGAGAAAGGAAATTCTTTGATTTGGGACTTTTTCCAGAATTCCACCATTGGTTGTGTGGAACATGTGCTTTGGTTTCAATATTGAGTCAGCCAAGCTCTAATCTTAAGGATTTTGATTCTTCTATAAGATTTTGTTTTTAACGGATGTGGCCGTAGGAACGCTGAAAATCAATGACAACGACTGATTATTTAAAATTCTAAATAGGGTTGAAAAGTAACATGATACTTTGTACACCTGTACAAAACATATTTGGGCGGCACAGTTGGTGTAGTGGTTAGCACATTGTCTTCACAGCGCAGTGATTGAATCCCGTGCTGTCTGTAAGGAGTTTGCACATTCTCCCCGTGACTGTGAGGGGTTTTCCCCAGGGGCTCCAGTTTCCTCCCACCATTCAAAATTCACCGGGGGTTGTGGGTTAATGGGGTGTAAATTGGGCGGTACAGACTCTTGGGCCAAATGGTTTGTTACTGTGTGGTATGTCCAAATTTAAATTTAGAAACTTGGTTAGTTAACAAAATGTGTGGTTCGTTTCCATTTTTTTAAAAAGGTATATTAGTGATGGTGCCTAAAAGATTGGTACTATAACTAGATTATTCCCTATTTATTTCCCTATAACAGGGAATGCTGAATGAAAGAAACGAAACCTGCAGATGCTGTAATCCCGAGCAAAGAGTTGCTGGAGGAGGTCAGCACGTCAAGCAGCATCCACGGTTTTTATTTCCTTTTACAGAGGTGGTTTATTCAGTGATTACAAGAATCCTATTAATACAATATTGCAGGACTTCAAGTTATAACGCAAGTAAACACTCTCTCGAGCGCACTTGAGCCTCTTCTGGTGTCCACTATTCCTGGAAATCTCCATTTAAATTAAACTTTAGGCAGACACCACAGTAATAGGCCATTTCAGCCCATTGCTGCCCAATTACACCTGATCGACCTCCAAACCCTGGTATGTTTTGAATGGTGAGAGGAAACCGGAGCCTCCAAGGAAAATTTACGCAGACACAGGGAGAACGTACAAGCTGGTTACAGGCAGCACAGGATTCAAGCCCTGGTCACAACTGCTGGCACTGTAACAGTGTTGTGCTAACTGCTAGGCCAACCGTGCCTCCCGTTTGTACCTATAGATTCTGTGTGCTGCTCCTCCAGGGATGTGTGAGCATGGATGTAACACTGCAAGAAGGCAGTCAGCTTGGAATGAACCCTCGACTACCTGCTCCCTCGTCTTGCAAATGGCCACTTGGCCAGCACACCACTTGAGCCGAGCAAAGGTAGTCTGATAGCGTGGAATGCACAATTTCTACTGCAAAACAGTAACGAAAGTTGGACCTTACTCTTCCATCTGTTTAATGACTTGAATTCCTGTCCCAGAACTTTACCTGTTCTGGTATCCAGAAACAGGGCAACTTCTGACTGCCTAGACAATGCCTCTTATCAGTTTCAAGGCACGGGAAAGGTGGTGTGGTACTTTCAGCCTGGAAGATAAGTGGGAAAGGGCAGGAGGATGAGGGGAGAGAAAATCCAGAGCATGGAGGGGAAAGATCTATTGATAGGGAATGGGGCTTGGTGGAGGGAAGGAAGGAAGAGCCCAAACTTCAGGGTGATAGAGAAGGAGGAGGTGTGGGAGACATTGATATAATTCAGAGATTGAAATTCAGCTTGGAGAAGAGGAGGATGAGATGGAGTTGGTGGTCAATGTGACTGGCATTGCCACTGGCAATGTGTGGCTGCTTATATGCTTTGTATGAGTGCTTGAAAGTAATAAAAAGAAAGTCCATGCAGTACCACCTGGGTCCTTACAGATCTACACTCTGTAACCTCTGTTGTTCATGTAGCTACCAATTGGCAATAGACATTCTATAGTTTGCAACCTGTAACATTAGGCCCCTCATGGACAGCACTGACACATCTGAGTCTCACTTGGGACTTCTGCCATTGAAAGTCTTCCAGGGATACATTGGACAGAAAATTGAGCTCAAAGAACAAGGGAGTGGGTACAGCTAAAAGGTCAAACCTTTATTGGTGCTCAGAATAAACTGGAGTGAATGTCTCATTATACCCCAGCGAACTCTAACGTGGAACTGGCACACCACAGAATGTGAACCATCCTTGAAGTTAATGGATGAAACCAAGAAAACCTGACAACTTTAGAAAGACCCAGTGCAAATTGATAGAGGCTATTGTTATGCATAGCCTGAATATGTACATATTCACCAGAATTCTTGCTGCTGCTGCACAAGTGCTTCATTTTTAAAAAGAACTACCTACCTAGTAAATAATAAATTGAAAATAAATAATAAATACAAGAGGTAGATCATAAATATTCAGAGTTGCCATGGCACACAGAACAACATTAGGTTGGCTTCTGGAAAGTACTCAATTTGATGGTGAAATACATCAAAATGTGGTGCACTCACTCAGGGCGAACCGGCCCCGCTTGTAACGCCACATGGCAGGGCAGCCCTAGGAAGATGGTGCCATCGGCGGTTTCTTCCTCGCTCAAACCTCCCGCGTGGCGCGTGCCCCAGGCAGCGACTGACATCACGCACATGGTGACTGAACCAACGCTACCCTTAAAGGGGCACGTCCCAAATTCAAATAAAACTGTCGTTAATGACCCTCAGCGTGGTGGCTGTGCTTCTTACACTGCTCACCTGCCACAGATTTTTTTATGTTGTTAGTAATGGTCATTCAATTATCGTCTTAATTTAAAAGCCTGGTATGTGTTGTAGCTGGGCACATTTAAAGATCGGAGATGTTTTCACAGCATAATTAAATATTTGTTGGAGCACCCTTCTGAAGTTGCTTGACTCTAGGGATGGGTCTGGCAGTTTCTTTAGCAGGGTAAGATACCGAATGTAGTATGAGTGGTTCTTCAACCACTCCCACTCTAGGTTTATAGATACAGGAATGCTGACAGGAATGTTGCATACTTGTGCCTGACTTCTGAAAAAAAAATTCACCTCTGACTCTATGTTCCCATATGTGATCTGTGATTCAGTGGGGGCTTTGATTCAAAACTATTCCTGTGGGTTCCCCAAAATTCTGGCTGACACCTCAATGGAAATATAAGGCTGAGTTGGATTTGGGAAGATACAGCCTTGTACACCAGATGGTAAACCTGGCACACCAACATCTACTCTCTTGGATGTCTTTAAACACTGCAGAACTGAGAGGGCTTCTAGTCCCACATCAACATTTATCCTTTAATCACCAGCTGTTGAAAAATGGATAATGGGTCGTGTTCACCAGTGGTGCACATCTGTCCACAGCTTATGCAGATGGGATGAACTTACCAGCGAATGTAGAGCAAGTCCTATTGGCATCATGTACAACCGAATTCCCAACCCTAGAATACTGAGTACTTGTGATAACTGGCAAATATTTTTGAATAGACTTGTTTCAATGGTTAATTTTTAAAAATAAAATACACATTGGAAGACCAGAAAATAATTAAAATATTAAATTGAAATAAGTCAACACATCACAGATACTGCCTGATAAGTAAGGTAGCATCGGTGTGAAGAAAAACAAGGCTTCAGGTCACAGGTACTTCATCAGAACTGAAACGTTAACCCTGATCCTCTTACCACAAAAGCTTCCTGACTTATCGAGGGGCTACAGAACTTACTGATTTTCTTTCAGGTTTCCGTCTGCCCTATCCTTTTCCACAGGGACTGCTGTCCAGGTGAGTGGCATTGCTGTCTTGTGCTCTTTCTGCTGTAAATTTGAAAAGTGCATTTAGATTTTAAGTGGTGACACGATGAAAGTTCAGCTAAGACAAACCCAACAAACTGACTAAACATGTTCTTGAATGGTATGTAAAAAAACCCAGCACCATTTACTACATGCTTTTGTAGCTTCCAACTTGGTACAGGAACTGCCCTGCCCAAAACTGCAAGAAACTGGAAATTCCTAAACATGGTTCAGCCCATCACATAAACCAACCTCCTAACTGTTCCCATCCCCCGCACCCCCACCATGACCCGGGGATCTGCTGATATGCTAAAGGACCCACCCCTCCCCACACTCGCTTCTCATTCACTCAATTGAGTTTGTAACGCCAATTTCCAGATTCAGGGTAAGTTTCTTCCCTGCTGCTACTGACTCAAAGCTTTTGCACTAATTTTCTCTATACCCTGCAAAACAAAAATGTACTGGTCAATGGGGTGTAATTGGGTGGCACAGGGTTGTGGGCCGAAAGGGTCTTTTACTGTGCTGTATTTAAATTGAAAAAAAAGCACGTGAATATTCAGGGAATGGAGGGATATGATCATTTCCAGGCAAAAGAGGTGTAGTTTCATTTGGCATCATGTTGCATGCAGACATTGTGGGCCAGAGTTCCCATTGCTGTCATGTTCCATGTTCCACACCCACCATCTGTGCATCAATCTGTTTGCCAGCACGGTTTTGGGATGGCAGAGCATACTGGAGCATGTGGAGGAAATGCAAAAAAGCTTTGTTTCATGAACTATAACCGCTACCTTTCACTATTGTCTTATAGAGTCATACAGTGTGGAAATAGGCCCTTTGGCCCAACTTAACCACACAGACCAAATGGCCCACCCATAGTAAATGCACCTGCCTGTGTTTGGCTACTATCTCTCTAAACCCATCCTTTATTTATTTGATAACTGCTGTATGTGCTGACTTGCTTGTGAAGCACATAAAACAAAACTTTCAGCCCATGACCCCGTGCCGTCCAATTGATCCAGTACATTTTTTTTGAAGGGCAGGAGGAAACCGGAGCTCCCGGGGAAAACCCACACAAACACAGGGAGAACGTACAAACTCCTTATAGAGTGCACAGGATTCGAACCCTGGTCCTGATGGCTGGCGCTATAACAACATTGCACTGGTCACTACGCCAACTGTTCCACCCCTTAAATACTACTGTTATGTCTGCTTTCAGCACTTACCCCAGCATTCTGCTCAATGCACCACCACACTGTGTAAATAAGTCTGCTCTGGACATCTCCCTTTAACCCCCATCATTCCCTCTCACAGCTGATATTTCTTACCACGGGAGAAAGAATCTAAATGTCCACCCTATCTATGCCTCTCATAATGCCTCTCATGTGAGAAAGAACAAGTTACAGGTTATAAAGAAAGGAAATGGGACTGATGGAATTGATCAACTGGAAGCCAGCATGGCCTTTGGTATTATAATAATATAGCAATATAACATGATGATGATAATAATAAGGCCACTGGCCTTATTTTTGGGATTGTGTTTTTGTGGTTTTTGGCTTTTCAACAGTATTGCACTCCCAAACCATCCTGTAGACACATGAAAGTGAAGAAGGGGAATTCTCAGTAATAAAAATGTCTCTGAGGATTCCTCCAAATTTTACACAGCAAAGTCACACAAAAATAATGAGCTGAATGGGCTGCAACAATTGATGGAGGAGCACTGACCACGTCACTTCAGTGAACATTACCCCCTCCTGGGGGATAGCTGAAGCCTTCATTACGGTGCATAATAATATTTTTTTTCTGAATGGAACCATTAATCAGGCACCAATAGAACCACAGAACATCACAGCACAGAAACAGGCCCTTCAGCCCTTCTCGTCAGTGCCAAATCATTTTTTTTTGCCTAGTCCCACTGATCTGCCCCAAATCCATAGCCCTCCTATCCATGTACTTGTCCAAATTATTCTTAAATGTTAAAATTGATCCCACATTCACCACCCCAGTTGGTAGCTCGTTCCAGACTCCCACCACTCTCATGCTCCCCCTAAACTTCTCCCCTTTCACCATTAACCCATACCCTCTGGTTTTGTTTCACCTACTCTCAGTGGAAAAAGTATACTTTCCCTCATAATTTTAAATACTTCTATCAAATCTCCCCTCATTCTTCTATGCTCCAGGGAATAAAGTCCTAACTGTTTAATTCAGTTCCTGAAGTCTTGGTAACATTCTAATAAATCGTCTCCGCACTTTTTCTATGTCATTGATATCTTTCGTGTAGTTTGGTGACCAAAACTCCACACAATATTCCAAATTTGGCCTCACCAATGTCTTATACAACTTTTCCATAACATTCTAAATCCTATACTCAATACTTTGATTTATGAAGGCCTATATACCCAAAAGCTCTCTTTACAATCCCAACCACCTGTGATGCCACTTTCAGGAAATTAGGTTTCTGTATTCACAGATCCCTCTGTTCTCCGGTAGTGCCTTACCATTCACTATGTATGTCCTTTCTTGATTTGTCCTTCCAAACTGCAACACCTCACACTTGTCTGCATTAAATTCAATCTGTAATTTTTCAGCCCATTTTTCTAGCTGGTCCAGATCCCTCTGCAAACTTTGAAAACCTTCTTCGCTGTCGACAATGCCTGCAAACATACTGATCCAATTGACCACAATGATAATAAGGCCATTGGCACATCACTGTTTTTGGGATCATGTTGTCTGCAAGCTGGTTTTTGTGACACATGAAAGACACATGAAAGTGAAGAAGGGGAATTGTGGTTTGCCTCAGGGATTGGTGCTGGGTATCTATATCTAATAGATAATTTGTCTATGGGGTCCCATGCTTGAAATCTGATTTTCACTTTCCCATCTGCATCTGCATGCTTCATCCAAAATACAGCAGCAGTGGACCCCTGCTGACTATTTTCCTTAATAATCACTTGCAGAAATTAGACAGTTGGTGTTTTCTATGACTCGTTCAAACAAATCCATACTGAAGTTGAACTGAGGTTTATTAAACGTTACAACAGTTACTACATTATTAAAATCTGTTAGAGAGTACTAAAACTATGATTAAACGATCAATAAAAGTTGTCTGAACTCTTCTAATGTCTGCATTTTAGTAAAACAAAGAAAATCAAACTGAATGTTTATCTCAAACATGCAGAAATTTCAAGGTGCTGAATGGACATTCATTCCCTTCTTCAGACATGAAATTTCATCTGCAAATCTCTTTCTCTGGCAAAAGTAGATTACCTTAATCTTAGCATTAATCAATTCTTTTCCAACTGTGCACACTTTTCCAGAGTTTGTTTATCTTTACAGAACAAACATTTCTTTACAACAGGCAAATGCTAATTTTCCTTAATTTCTTTATCCTGCACTGCCAGTGAAGTGGAAAATGTACTTTATAAAAAGATTTTTGGTTGAGGATATGATTTGGACCTCTCAACTTCTTTATTTACTGTCTGAGCGCCTTTGATCTTTCCCTACACTGGATCTGTGACAATGTCCACTTGCCCCTCCATTGAACTCCACCAAATTCTCAAAAGTAGTTGTCACATGGTTTCTTTTCTGGTATTCAACAACTAAACTTTTCCATGGTTCTTTCATCCACCAAGGTAATTTATTTAAAATTATTAGCGTATTAGCAGATATGTCAAGCTCTCTTAGCCGATCTCCATTAGGATGTTACAACATCCTCTTAAGCTGGTAACCCTTCATGTCACCCAGTCTTATTGATGACCGTGAAAGAGCCTCGTGTACAGAAGGAACTTTATGCTTGTTGCCAAAATGCTTTTTTAGCCTTTTGGAATCCTTCACTTGGAGCCATATGATGGCAACACTTTACAAGATCTTGTGAACAGTTCCAAATAAAATAGACAATCCTCCAAGTTTTGGCTCCTAATTTCAATACTGAAAGTTTTTCATAAACGCTTGGAACTGAAGTAAGTCACCATCAAAAACTGGAATCTTTCCCTTGGTCAGAAAAGACAGAGTCTGTAACTGAATTAACGATGCAGCCATTTCATCTTGCCTTGCCGTGTTTGGGCGTAAGTTACTTTGTTCACCCAGATTTAAATTACCTGCTGGGTGCAGGTGGTATTCTGTTTCATAAGGTAGCATTTGGCTCACATCTCTGTCCAATGGGGTCATCGTTGGGGTTTTAAATTTGGCACCACCATGCCTTAACCTGGCTAGTTCAGGTCCATACACATCTCTTAACCCTGGCATTCGCTCAGTCTTGGTATTAAATATTTTCCTTTTCTGATGTCCTTCCTCCAAATGTAACTCCACAGCATCAGATGCTTTAATAATTCACTTTGAGCACCAGATACCTCTGAGCCTTCTAGAGCCTTCAGCCTGGCCTGATTAACAGCAATTCTTCTCATCCAGTTCCATTTACTCCTTTTGCCTCTTTTGCTGCACTTCCTCCCTTCTCAGTTGCTCCTCCTGCAGCTCATTTTCCAACCATAACTGCTCCTCTTCTCTCCGTCGCTGCTCCCATCTTATTCTTATCCGCTCCACCCACTCTTCTCAGGCCAACTTAATTTGAAGCATTTCTTTTTCTGCTTCTTTTTTTTTTTTTTTTTTTTTTTTTTTAAATTTTTTATTTTTCACACCATAAATCACAATAGCCATGATATACACTTTTTCTTTTCCACACATTTACAGTGACTTTTTCTCCCTCCCCCCTCCCTCCTCCCAAGCCACCCCCCCATCCCTCCCCCCTCTCATCCATTTTAGTTATACAATCTAGGTTGCATTAATTCAGTTAGACAATGTTGTCATTCAACAAAAATACACCAGAAATTCTACTGAGTCCATTTTTTTCTTCTCTTCTCCTTCCATCAACTTAGGTAATGTTTGTTCCCGGTAGGTTTTCGCTATTGTATTTAATGTAAGGCTCCCATACTTGTTCGAATATTTCAATATTATTTCTTAAACTATATGTTATTTTTTCTAATGGAATACATTTATTCATTTCTATATACCATTGTTGTATTTTCAAATTATCTTCCAATTTCCAGGTTGACATAATACATTTTTTTGCTACAGCTAGGGCTATCTTAACAAATCTTTTTTGTGCATCCTCCAAGTCAATTCCAAATTCTTTATTTTTTATGTTACTTAGGAGAAAGATCTCTGGATTCTTTGGTATATTGTTTTCTGTTATTTTATTTAATATCTGATTGAGATCATCCCAAAATTTTTCTACTCTCTCACATGTCCAGATTGCATGAATTGTTGTTCCCCTTTCTTTTTTACATCGAAAACATCTATCAGATACTGTTGGGTCCCATTTATTTAACTTTTGCGGTGTAATGTATAGTCTGTGTAACCAATTATATTGTATCATACGCAGCCTCGTATTTATTGTATTTCTCATCGTTCCAGAGCATAACTTCTCCCATGTTTCCTTTTTTATCTTTATATTTAAATCTTGTTCCCATTTTTGTTTAGTTTTACCATTTGTTTCCTCATTTTCCTTTTCTTGCAGTTTAATATACATATTTTTTATAAATCTTTTGATTAACATTGTATCTGTAATCACATATTCAAGGTTACTTCCCTCTGGTAAACTCAAGTTGCTTCCTAATTTATCTTTCAAGTAGGATCTCAGTTGGTAATATGCCAGCGCTGTATCTCCCGTTATATTGTACTTATCTCTCATTTGTTCAAAGGATAAGAATCTACTTCCTGAAAAACAATTTTCTATTCTTTTAATCCCTTTTTTTTCCCATTTTCTAAAGGCAAGGTTGTCTATTGTAAAAGGGAGTAGCTTATTTTGCGTCAATATTAGTTTTGGTATTTGGTAATTTATTTTATTTCTTTCTACATGTATCTTCTTCCATATATTGAGGAGATGGTGTAATACTGGAGAAGTTCTATGTTGTACCAATTTTTCGTCCCATTTATATAATATGTGTTCAGGTATCTTTTCCCCTATTTTATCTAATTCTAGTCTCGTCCAGTCTGGTTTTTCCCTTGTTTGATAAAAATCTGATAGGTACCTTAATTGTGCGGCTCTATAATAATTTTTGAAGTTTGGCAATTGTAAGCCTCCTTGTTTATACCATTCTGTTAATTTGTCTAGTGCTATCCTCGGTTTCCCCCCTCTCCATAAAAATCTCCTTATTATTTTCTTTAACTCTTTGAAGAATTTTTCTGTCAGTTGTATTGGCAATGCCTGAAATAAGTATAGTATCCTTGGAAAAATGTTCATTTTAATACAGTTTATCCTTCCTATCAGTGTTAGTGGTAGCTCTTTCCAATGCTCTAAATCGTCCTGTAGTTTTTTCATTAGTGGATTGTAATTGAGTTTATATAATTGGCCTAGATTTTTGTTTATTTGCACACCTAGGTATCTTATTGCCTGCGTTTGCCATCTGAATGGGGATTCCTCCTTAAATTTTGAGAAATCCGCGTTATTCATAGGCATTGCTTCACTTTTATTTACGTTTATCTTGTATCCCGACACTTCTCCATATTCCTTCAATTTCTTATATAGTTCTTTTATTGATAGTTCTGGTTCTGTTAAGTACACTATCACATCATCCGCAAACAGACTGATTTTATATTCCCTGTCTTTTATTTTTATTCCTTTTATATTATTATCTCTTCTTATCGATTCTGCTAGTGGTTCTATAGCTAGCGCAAACAATAATGGTGATAGTGGGCATCCCTGCCGCGTTGACCTGCTTAAGTTAAATTGCTTTGATACATGTCCATTTACTGTCACTTTCGCTAACGGTCCCTTATATAATGCTTTAATCCAATTAATATACTTCTCCGGTAAACTGAATTTTTGCAATACTTTGAACAAGTAATTCCATTCTACTCTGTCGAAGGCCTTCTCTGCGTCTAAAGCAACTGCTACTGCCGGTGCTTTATTTCCTTCTACTGCATGAATTAAGTTAATAAATTTACAAATATTGTCTGTTGTGCGTCTTTTTTTGATAAATCCAGTTTGGTCTAAATTTACCATTTTCGGTACCTGTTCTGCTAATCTGTTCGCTAATAGTTTAGCTATTATCTTATAATCTGTGTTTAGCAAAGATATTGGTCTATATGACGCTGGTGAGAGTGGATCTTTCCCTTGTTTTAGTATCACTGTAATTATTGCTGTTTTACATGAATCTGGTAAGTTTTGTGTCTCATCAATCTGGTTGATTACATCCAGGAGGGGCGGTATTATTAGGTCTTTAAATGTTTTGTAGAATTCTATTGGGAGTCCATCCTCTCCTGGTGTCTTATTATTTGGTAAATTTTTTATTATCTCTTGTATTTCTACTGTTCCAAATGGTTCTGTTAATTTATTTTGTTCCTCTATTTGTAGTTTTGGTAGTTCAATTTTAGTCAAAAATTCATCTATTTTCCCTTCTTTCCCTTCGTTTTCGGTTCGGTATAATTGTTCATAGAATTCTCTGAAGTTTTCCTTAATTTCTTTTGGATTATATGTAATTTGTTTGTCTTTTTTCCTTGTTGCCAATACCGTTTTCTTAGTTTGCTCTGTCTTAAGCTGCCATGCTAGGATTTTGTGTGTTTTTTCCCCTAGTTCATAATATTTCTGTTTTGTCTTCATTATATTCTTCTCCACCTTATATGTTTGTAATGTTTCATATTTTATTTTTTTATCCGCCAATTCTCTTCTTTTGGTTGTATCTTCCTTTATTGCTAATTTTTTTTCTATGTTTATTATTTCCCTTTCCAACTGCTCTGTTTCCTGATTATAGTCCTTCTTCATCTTGGTTGCATAACTTATTATTTGCCCTCTAATGAATGCTTTCATTGCGTCCCATAGTATAAACTTATCTTCCACTGATTCCGTATTTACTTCAAAGTACATTTTTAATTGTTTTTCAATAAATTCTCTAAAATCCTGTCTTTTAAGTAGCATGGGGTTTAATCTCCATCTATACATTCTTGGAGGGATGTCTTCTAGCTCTATTGCCAATAACAGGGGTGAGTGGTCCGATAATAGTCTAGCTTTATATTCCGTTTTCCTAACTCTCCCTTGTATGTGGGCTGATAACAGGAATAGGTCTATCCTTGAGTATGTTTTATGTCTAGTCGAGTAGTATGAGTATTCCTTTTCTTTTGGGTTTTGTTTCCTCCATATGTCCACAAGTTTCATTTCTTGCATTGATTTAATTATAAATTTGGTTACTTTGTTCTTCCTGTTAATTTTTTTCCCCGTTTTATCCATATTTGGATCCAAATTCAGATTGAAATCCCCTCCTATTAGTATGTTCCCTTGCGTATTAGCTACCTTCAAAAAGATATCTTGCATAAACTTTTGATCTTCTTCGTTAGGTGAATATATATTAAGTAGATTCCAAAGCTCTGAATATATCTGACATTTTATCATAACATATCTCCCTGCTGGATCTATTATTTCCTCTTCTATTTTAAATGGCACATTTTTGCTAATTAATATAGCCACTCCTCTTGCTTTTGAATTATACGATGCTGCTGTTACATGTCCTACCCAATCTCTCTTTAATTTCTTGTGCTCCAATTCAGTTAAATGTGTTTCTTGGACAAATGCTATATCTATTTTTTCCTTTTTCAGTAAATTTAGTAGTTTCTTCCTTTTAATTTGGTTATGTATTCCATTAATATTTAGAGTCATATAGTTCAGCGTAGCCATTTTATATTTTGTTTATCTTCTCTTTCCGTTTTTCCATCATTACCTTTCCTCCTTTTCCATTTCTGTTTTCTTATTTTCAACTCTTTACCAGACAACATTCCTACAACATCCAACATTTTCCTTATTCTCCTATTTCTATCTTCTTTATCCCCAATCTCCCCTTCCCCTCCTGAGTTGCCCTTTATCCCTTGTCGGACAACCACATCTCCCCTCTCCATTTGGATTTGCGAATCCACTCGCAAGCGTCAACTGATTTTGCAGTGACCGCTCTTTTCCCCCCACCCAGCCCCCCCCAGAAAAGATTTTGTTTTTTATATGTCACAAAGGTCACTCTTTTAGTTCCCTCCTTATTCTCTCTATTCCATTACCTTCCCTTATTAATTCTTGTCTATACTTTCTATGTTTTCCTCTAATTACAGATACTTTCACATATGCCCGTTGTCTCTATTCACTCTTATACCTCTTTACCCGCATACATATCAATCGTGGTCATTTTTACCCTCCTTACCCGTCTTCATCCCTCAGTCTATTTTTGTCTTTACCCACATACATATCAATCGTGATAATTTTTGCTCTCATTACCCGTCTTCATCCCTCAGTCTATTTTTGTAATTGTTCTGCAAATTTTCGTGCTTCTTCTGGATCCGAGAATAGTCTGTTTTGTTGTCCTGGAATAAATATTTTCAATACCGCAGGATGCTTCAGTGTAAATTTATATCCTTTCTTCCATAAAATCGCTTTTGCTGCATTGAACTCTTTTCTCTTCTTTAGGAGTTCAAAGCTTATATCTGGATAAATGAAGATTTTTTGCCCTTTATACTCCAGTGGTTTGTTGCCCTCTCTTACTTTTTCCATTGTCTTCTCCAGCACCTTTTCTCTTGTAGTATATCTTAGGAATTTTACTACAATAGATCTTGGTTTTTGTTGTGGTTGTGGTTTAGGGGCCAATGCTCTATGTGCCCTTTCTATTTCCATTTCTTGCTGTAGTTCTGGACATCCTAGGGCCTTAGGGATCCATTCTTTTATAAACTCCCTCATATTCTTGCCTTCTACATCTTCCTTAAGGCCCACTATCTTTATGTTATTTCTTCTGTTATAATTTTCCATTATATCTATTTTTTGGGCTAGTAATTCTTGTGTCTCTTTAGTTTTTTTATTAGATTCCTCCAATTTCTTTTTTAAGTCTTCTACCTCCATTTCTGCTGCTATTGCCCGTTCTTCCATCTTGTCCATTTTTTTCCCCATTTCTGTTAAGGTCATATCCATTTTATTTATTTTCTTTTCTGTGTTGTTTATTCTTCTTCTTAAATCATTGAATTCCTGTGTTTGCCATTCTTTAAATGACTCCATGTATCCTCTAACAAGAGCAAGTACCTCCTTTACCTTGCCTATCTTTTCTTCTTCTATTTCCCTGTACTCTTCCTCTTCCTCTTCTTCTTCCTCTAGGTTGACCATCTGTTGTTTCTTTGCTGCCCTTTCCTCCTCTTCTTTCTTGTTTCCATTGTCTTCTGTGGTGTCTTCTTGCTGCAGGTGTTCTGCAGCTGTCGTTGCCGGCTGTGGAGATCGACTCCCCAGCTGGTCCCCCCTCCCGTCGGTGTGTTTTTTTGTATGCGCATCGCGCATGCGCGAGGAGTCGCGCATGCGCGGTTGCGCACTTTTACTCGGCTCTGTGAGCCATTGTTGTAGTTCTCTTTCTACCGACCTGAGGTAATGGGGTCTTCTCTCCACAGCGGGCCTCTTCGGACAGGTAAGGCCTTCACCTTTTTCCTCCGTTGTCTTCTCTTCCTCTCTTCTTTCCGTTGATTTTGATTTTTCTCCTTTTGTCTCCATCTTCTTTCCACCTTTATATTCACTTTTCTTTAACTTGTATTTCTGTGCCTTTGTATTTTCTCTCGTTTTTCCCGACTTTTCTGGAGAGGGCTGGAGTTCACCGTCCGGCCACTACTCCATCACGTGACTCCTCTCCCTTTTTCTGCTTCAAGAGCTGCTGCATCAGCCTGAACCTTTAAACGTGCAGGTGCAGTACTTAAACCACTGGAGATTGCTCTAAAGCTTCCCTTGCTTCTCCTCTTTCCTGTATTTGATGCACTATCTTCTGGTTGCACATCATCCTGTTGGTCAGAGGTCATCTTAATATCTGACTGTCTCTACTCTGGATTGCCCATCCTCCTCATTACCATCTTCAGCCATTTCCATGTGGCGAATCTTAGTTTCTCGATGTTTTATGTAGTAATTCTATGGAATTTATACTCCCAGCAGCCATGATCTCTTTCTATTGCCTCATTCCAGTCTTGTTTAAGGAGTAGTTTTATTTTCCACTTGTATCTATTTGCCGCCATTGCAAATCTTCTTTAGGCTCCATGACCTTCATCTTCTCAGCATGTAGCTCCACAGTGCAGCAGCTGCCATCTTGTCCATTCATTCGACTGTATATCAAACATTGCATTACAAAACCTCCAAACCCAAAACAGTCCTCAAAGGACAAGCAGCAGTTTCTCCAAACTGTTTTCTAACTTGCAATAAACACACAAAAGGAATCCTTCAGTAAGGCTTGCCACTTCTTCAATGGCCTTGGTGATGCAGTTGATGATCATGCCATTTGAGTTCAAAATTCTCTAAACAGAGCCCGATCAATCTAGTCTGAATTCCAAATCCAATTTCCAACTTTCTATTGTCTTAAATTCCATATTTATTGACTAAAAATAGTAGCAATTATTTTCCTTTATAATTTCTTGCAGAAATTAGAATGTCATTGTTTTCTATGACTCGTTCAAACAAATCCATCCTAAAGTTGAGTTTAGTTTTCCATGGTTTATTAAACATTAACCTACTACATTATTAAAGGGCATTAAAACTTTGTTAGAAGTACTAAGGCTATGATTAAACGGTCAATAAAAATTGTCAGAACTCTTCTAATGTCTGCATTTTAGTAAAACAAAGAAAATCAAACTGAACCTTTATCTCAAAAATGCAGAGAGAAACTAGATATGACCCCAGAGACAGCATGAAATATGTGAATTTCCATGCAACTTTCACTTTAGCCCTTACACCTGCCTCACAGTGACAGAGACCTGGATTCAATCCTGACCAGTACTGTCTATATGCAGTTTACACATTCTCCCTCCAATCGCATGAATTTCCTCCTACATCCCAAAGATGTGTGGCTGATTGGTAAATTGGCCAGTTTAAATTAGCTTGTAGTGTAGGTGAGTGATAGAGACTGGCGGGCCTTCACAGAGATAGGGGGATTGGGGGGGAGGGGGGAAGAGAGATCAGAATCAGAATTTATTGTCATAAACAAGTCATGAAATTCATTGTTTTGCAGCAGGATCATAATGCAAACATATCAACCACCTTACAAAAATAAATTAAAGTACAGCAAGAAAAGACAAAGTGGGGCAGTGTTTTTGGTTCATTGATCATTCAGGAATCTGATGGCAGCAGGGAAGAAGCTCTCCTTGGGCCACTGTGCTTGTCTTCAGGCTCCTGTACTTTTATCCTGATGGTGGTAGAGTGAAGAGGGCATGGACTGGGTGGTGGGGGTCCTTGTGGATTGAGGCTGCTTTTTAAAGACCCCGTCTCTTCTAGATGCCCATGATGTTGCAGACCATGTTAACAACCCTCTGGAGTTTTTTCTTGTCATGAGCGTTGGCATTTCCATACCAAGCAGTGATGCAGCCAGCCAGAAGGCTCTCCATGGTACACCTGTAGAAGTTTTCGAGAGTCTTCAGTGACATACTGAATCTCCTTGGACACCTCACAAAGTATAGCTGCTGGTGAGCCTTCTTCAATATTGCATCGATATGGAGGCTCCAGAACAGATCCTGAGAGATGTTAACATCCAGGAATTTGAAGTTCTTGACCCTCTCCATTGCTGAACTCTCGATGAAGACTGATTTGAGATGTTGAGAATGTGGGAGAATAGAAAGCATAAGATTTATGCAGGAATTACGTCAGGGGGACTTTGGGGGCCAAATTGTCTCTTTCTCTACTCCATACTTCTCTGTCTATTGATCCAGAGAGATAGAGCAGGGAAACATACTTGAGCCCAGGAAGTCCCCCAACCTAATCCTACATTATAACATCTCCTGAAGGCATGCAATAACATTGGCATCAGCACAATTGCATCCCAGTTTACTCAATCCCTCATTTGACACACAACACATCTGACAGCCAGAACATGAAGCCCACAAATACTTTCCAATTAAATGTCCCCAAAACTGAATCTTTGCATCCATTTCGAGCCACTGCCTCCACCCCGTACTTTAGCTGAGTCCAGGGACAAACCAGATTGTAGTCCTATTGGACCATGAAGATTCTAGATTACTCCCATTCACACCAAATCTCCACAAAGATGATCATGTGTGGCCAAACAGAACAAGGAGCTGAAAACCATGAGATGGGTAACCACTCTGATCCCATACACAAACTAGCAGTGCCAGACATGATCCCATACACAAAACTAGCTGTGCCAGACATAAGGTCAGGTAGGTGAGTCTGGGGCAAGAATAAGTCCATTCAAATCTAGATGGCATGGAACTTTGATTCCTGATAATGAAGCTTGAATTCAAGCTCTGCCCTAAACTCATTATCCTTTGAAATGAATGCCTGTAGTCCTCCCACCTGGCCCCTGATTGGTCAAGCCACAGCAGGAGTATAATTGCCCTCCATCTGCAAACCAGGTTTGGCTTGTGGTCAGCAATGAAGCCAATGAGGACCGGGAGTCAGCCAACTCCAACCAGGGTAGCGAACACAGCACCATCCCCACCTGAGGTAGAAGACCAGCTTTGATGAAGAGCAGAGAACCCTGGGCTCTGGGAACCCAGCGAAGATGCCTGTGACCAGCCCCAAGTATGGTGGGGACTGATTTGGACTCAGACAGATGTTTAGAGAGTGTGGTCAAAGGTAGACACTTTGGTTCAAATCCACCAGGAGTTTATATGCTCTCTTCATGTCTACATGGGTTTCTTCTGGATGCTCTAGTTTCCATATAACCATATAAAAATTACTGTACGGAAACAGGCCATCTCAGCCCCTCTAGTCCACACTGATTTAAGAGAATTCCACTAGCTCCACCTACCCACTCCCTCCAATCCCCTCATATCCATGTACTCATCAAACCTTCTCTTAATTGGCAAAATTGACCCTGCTGCAACCACCTCTTCTGGAAGGTCATTCCACTCAGCCACCACTCTCTGAGTGAAGAAGTTTCCCCTCACGTTACTTCTAAACTTTTGCTCCTTAACTCTTAACTTATGTCCCCTCATTCCAATCTCACCTGCCCACAAGGGGAAGAGCCTATTCACATCTACTCTGTCTATCCCCCTCATAATTTTCAATACCTCTATCAAATCCTCCTCAACCTCCTATGCTCCAATAAATAAAGACCCAGTCAACTTAATCTTTCTTTGTATTGTAGATACTGTAATCTAGACAACATTTTAGTAAATCTTCTCTGCCCCCTCTCTACCTCAATGATATCCTTCCAATAATTTGGGGACCAGAATTGCACACAGTATTCCAAATTTGGCCTCACCAATGCCTTGAACAGTCTCAATATCACCTCCCAGCTCTATGCTTTGATTTATAAAGGCCAGCATACCAAAAGCCTTCTTCACCACTCTATACACATGAGATTCCACTTTCAAAGAACAATGAACCATTATTCCAAGATCTCTGTTCCTCTGCATTCCTCAGTGCCCTCCCATTTACTATGTATGTTCTGTTTTGAATATTTTTCCCAAAATGAAGCACTTCACACTTATCGATATTAAACTCCATCTACCATCTTTAAGCCCACTCTTCTAAGAAGTCCAAATCCTTCTGCAGTTCCCAAAAACCATCTCTACTATCCACAACTCCCCCTATTTTTGTGTCGTTTTCTTATATACTAACCCAATTTACCACTCCATCATCCAAATCATTAATGTAAATGACAAACAACAAGGGACCCAACACCAATCCCTGAGCCACACTGCTTGTCACTGGCCTCCATCCTGACAGTCAGTCATCCACCATGACTCTCTGGCATCTACCTTCTAGACACCATTGAACCCATCTAACTATCTCAACATTAATACCTAGTGCCTGAACCTTCCTTACTAAACTTCCATGTGGAAACTTATCGAAGGCCTTACTGAAATTCATATAGACTACATCCATTGCTTTACCCTCATCGACCTTCCTAGTCACCTCCTCAAAAAATTCAACAAGATTTGTTAAACATGACCTTCCCCTCACAAATCCATGTCGGGTGTCCCTGATCAGTCTTTGGCCCTCTAGATACTTATACATATTTTCTCTAAGAATATTTTCCATTAGTTCACCAATGACAGATGTCAAACTTACTGGCCGATAACTGCTGGGCCTACACCTGGAGCCCTTCTTAAACAGAGGAACCACATTTGCAACATGCTCACGGCACCACTCCTTCCTCCAGTGACTGTTGAAAAATCACTGTCAGAGCCTCTGCTATTTCCTCCCTGACTTCCCTCAAGGTCCTGGGTAAAATCCCATCCGGACCCAGAGACATCACCTTTATATACCTCAGAAGTTCCAACACCCCCTCTTTCCTAATCCCTAAATTTTCCATAATTACCCCTTTTGTCTCACTTATTCTACACGATTCCATTTCCCTAGTGAATACTGATGAGAAAAACTCATTTAATATCTCTCCCATCTCATTTGGCTCCGCACACATTTGTCCACTCTGATTCTCTAAGGGACCAATTTTATCCTTCACTCTCCTTTTGCTATTCACATATTTGTAAAAACCCTTTGGATTTACTTTCACCCTGTTCACTGTAGTCACCATGTACCTTCTTTTCGCTTTCCTAATTTCTTTCTTAAGCTTCTTTTTACAATCCATGTATTTTCCAAGCATCTCTTTTAAACCTTGCTTCCTGTATTTAATGTAGGCCTCCCTCTTATCTCAAACCAACCTTCTAATCTTTTATCCTGACAGGAACATAAAGATTCTTCACCCTTAAAATCTTAAAATCTCACCTTCTCTACCTCCTTCCCATAAAACAAATCAGCCCAAACCACTCCTTGCAAATCCTTTCTCATTTCATCAAATCTGGCTTTCCCCCACTCAAAAAACTTAATCTTTGGACTAGACCTATCCCTTTCCATAATTATATTGAAACTAATGGTACCATGATCACTGGATCTGAAGTGCTCCCCAACACACACCTCAGTCACCTGCCCTATCTCATTCCCTAACAGTAGTCCAACACTGCCCCTTCTCTAATGGGTACCTCAATTTATTGCTGCAAAAAACTATCCTGCACACATTTTACATATTCTAATCCATCCAGCCCTTTCACTGACTGCATTTCCCAATCTATATAATGAAAATTAAAATCCCCTGCTAACACAACCCTGTACTTATTACAAATCTCAGCTATTTCCTTGCATATTTGCTCCTCTAGTTCTTGGTCCCTACTAGGTGGTCTATAATACACCCCTATAATTGTAACTTCTCTTTTTCCATTTTTTAATTCCACACACACCACCTTCCTTGACGAGCCCTCCCATCTATCTCTCTCAGCACCGCTGTAATATTTCCCTGACAAGCAATGCCACACCACCCCGCACCACCCCCCCTCCACACACGCATTACCCCTCCAAATGTATCACACTTGAAGCAGTGAAATCCTGGAATATTTAGCTGCCAGCCACGTCCCTCCTGAACATCTCACTAATCGCCACCATGTCATGCTGCCAAGTGTCTATCCACACCTTCAGCTCATCCACCTTCCTCACAATACTCCTGGCATTAAAGTAAATGCATTTCAGAGATTTCCCACATCCTTCCCTCTGTTTGTCCCTATCTTTAAGGACAATTCTATTATTTATTACCATCATCCCCCCTCCATCACGGCATTGATCACCTTCTCAATCACTTGTTTTTCCTCACCCAAACTTTGTCTACAAGCCTTCTCTCTTTGCTGACAAACCTTCTCTTTGCTGTTCTCCTTTATATGGACCCCCCCCCCCCCCCCCACTGTACTAGTTTAAAACCTCCTTAGTAGCCCTAGTAAATGCCCCTGCCAGAATCTTGGTCCCTCTGGGATTCAGATGTAACTCGTCCGTTCGGTACAGGTCCCATCTCCCCCAAAATAGGTCTCAGTGATCCAAGAACTTGAATCCCTGCCCATTTCTCTACCCCTTCAGCCATGCTTCATCCTCCATACTATTCTTGCCCTCACTATCACGTGGCACATGAAGTAATCCAGAGATTACCTCCCTTTGCTGTCCTTCTTTTTAGCTCCCTGCCTAACTCCCTATATTTATTTTTTAGGACCACTTCACTCTTCCTCCCTGTGGTCGTTGGTACCAACATGGACTAAGACCTCTGGCTCATTATCCTCCCCACTTAGGATGTCAGGGACACGAGAAATTACATCCTGGACCTTGGCACCAGGGAGGCAAATCTTTATTGTATCCACAGAATCCCCAATCTGTCCTGACCATCAAATCTCCTATAACTATTGCCCTCCTCTTCCTTTCCCTACTCTCTTGGGCTACAGAGGGTGACCTTGTGTCAGAGGTACAGCCACCACTGCCTTCCCAAGCCTGACTGTTCCCCCCCCCCCCAACAGTACTGAAGGAGGAGTACCTATTGTTGAGGGCCACAGGCTCAGGGGCCCTCTCTTGTACCTGTCTCTTCTCTTTCCCTCTCCTAACTGTAACCCATTAACTCTCCTCCCGTGGCCCTGGTGAGACCACCTGGCTATAATTCCTATCTATGACGACCTCACTCTCCGTGACCAGCGCGAGGTCATGGATCTGCAGCACCACTTTCCTGATTTGGTCCCTGAGACACTGCAGCTCAGCACACCTAGTGCAGACATGGATGACCGCAAAGCTAGAAGACTCCAGAACCTTCCACATCTGACACTGAGAACAGCAAACTGCTCTCACACACATCCTGTCTCTCTCCCCCTCTCCTTACAAAGAGAAAAAAAAAAGATATATGTTATATGTGACAAATATACACTCTTACCTTAATCCAGATGCGCTCGACCTCAGCCTCTGCTCGCCGAAGCCTCTTGAGCCAAACCTTTGAAGTCCCACTCTTTCACCAGGCCAGTCACTCACTGGGCTGCTCCTCGCTGGCTGTTCCTTTGCCTTACCCTCCTTTAATTGGCCCTTGGCCAATTAACCCTGTCACTCTCTCCACGCTCCTCCTCCTCCTCCTCACAACACTCCCCAAATTCCGGTCGCCGCCTCCTCCACCTTGCCACTCAAACCAAATAGGCCCGAGCCCCGGTAAGCCCTAGAATTTATAAGCTTACCTTAGTCTTTACCTCCAACTCGCTCCATCTGCTCACAACACCGCCCGAGCTCTGGTCGCCTTCCTCCCACGTTCCAAAGACGTACAGGGTTAGTAAGTTAATTGGTCATGTGGGTGTATTTAGGAGGAGAGGACTTGTGGGCCAAAGGACCTGTAACCATGCTGTATCCCTAAATTTAAAAAAAATCTCTAAATTTTAATAAGTTAAATATTGTATGATTGAGTGTGTTTGTTTGCTTGCACCAGGATCTGACTTGTGTCCTTTTGGTTGTCTTGAAAGTATTAAATACCTGGGTAAAACACTCCTAAGTGTGTTCAGGAAGAGTAGATGGTACATCTGTGTATTACAGTCACCTGCAGCTGAAGCTATCCATACTTTGGGTACCTTGACACCCAACCAGAGACTCTCCATCCTCTAAGCTTGAGATTATGGCTCTTGAGCCAGCTCACACCAAGTCCTCAATGCCATTGCCCCTGTGTTTTCTCTCCCACGTTGACACGTGTGGAGATCCAAATTTAAAATCCTTGGCATTTTGAAACCTTTCCAAAGGCTTGCCCCTCCCTACCTCCTCAAGCCCTCCGGACCTCTTGGATCTTGGCACTCCTCCGAAGCTACGGTGAACCACACAGGGTGGAAAGGTTGGCGTAGCAGTTAGTGAAACGCCTTTACAGCGCCAGCCATCAGGACAGGGGTTTAAATCCCGCGCTGTCAGTTAGGAGTTTGTGCATTCTCCCCGTGTCTGCGCGGGTTTTCCCATGGTTCAAAACGTACTGGGGACTGTAGGTAAATTGGGCGGCACAGATTTGTGGTCCAAAATGGCCTGTTACTGGGCTGCAGTCTAAATTTAAAATTTTAATTAAAAAAATTTAAAATATTGGGCCTGGCCACTATCCCTGTTTCTGTAATTAACTCTTGTGCAACAAATTGGACAGAACAAAGGATGTTGCAGTCAACAAGTTGGCAGAAGTGATTCAACAGTCACCCATGTACTTTGTCAAAGGTGAGTGGAAGGATTAGTAGGAAGGAGAATTAGTAACCCTGGAAATTATAGGCCTGTGGGCCTGACGTCAGTAGTAGGTGAATTATTGGAAGGTGTTCTAAGAGATCGGATATTCTTTATAATTCCGATTATCCAAAATGGTCAAGACTGGGCCTATGTCGGATAACATTTTTTCTGAGAAATGGTCATTTTTTAAAAGCAGCCCAGTAGCAACAGCAAATCACTTGTTTAAACAGTGTTTAAACAGCAACAACAAGAAAAAGGGAAGGCTTTTTAAGATTTAAAATAATATTTAATTCTCACCAAAAAAAACCTGAACAAAATACTGTAAGATAAATCACCAAACACCAAACACCAAACACTTGAAATTCTACTCACAATTACAGTGCACTCTGCAGACCTCTTTACCATCGCAAAGCCCTCGAGATATCCGTCAGAGACAAAATGGCAACTCAAACACTCATATGAGCATGCTTGGTTTAAACTTTTTTCAAGCTGTGAACAGAGTTTGGTGCCAACACAAATTTAGATAAATGAGATTTTTGAAGGTTAAAAAAAATTCTCATTTATCTGATATTCTTGGGAGGTTCTTCCAAAGTTTTTGGATAAATGAGGATTTTGGAGAATCCGATTTTGGATAATTAGAGTTGTATTGTACAATTATTTGGATAGCCAGAAACTAATTAGGAATAGTCAACATGGCTTTGTGTATGGTAGGTAGAACCATACAGCACAGAAAGCAAGCCATTCGACCCTTCTAGTCTGTGTCAATCACCGCTCTGCTAGTCCCATTGACCTGATCCCACTCCATAACCCTTCAGACCTCTCCCATCCATGTATCTATCCAATTTATCCTTAAAACCTAAGAGTGACCCAGCATTTACGACACCAAATGGCAGCTCATTCCATACTTTCACCACTCTCTGAATGAGGAAACTTTCCCTAATGTTCCTTCTAAGCCTTTTCCCTTTCAGTTTAAAACTATGATTTCTCATTTTTATCTTCCCCAATCTAAGTGGAAAAAGACTACTCACATCCACTCTGTCTATACCTCTCAAAATCCTGTAAACCTCTATCAAATTTCCCCTCATTCTTCTTCGCTTCAAGGAATAAAGTTCTAACCTGTTTAATCTTTCCCTGTAATTCAACTCCTGAAGACCCAGCAACACCCCAATAAATCTTCTCTGCACTTTTTTAATCTTATTGATATCCTTCCTGTAGTTAGGTGACCAAAACTGCACATAATTTGCCAAATTTGGCCTCACCATAACATCCCAACTTCTATACTCAATATTTTGATTTATAAAGGCTAAGATGCCAAAAGTATTCTTTACAGCCCTGTCCACCTGTGACGCCACTTTCAGGTAACAATGTCTCTGTATTCCCAAATCATTTTGTTCCTCTCCACTCCTCAGTGCCCAACCATTTACCTACCTTGCTTTGCCCTTCCAAAATGCATCACCTCAAACTTGTCCATTCTCCCATTTGGTCCAGATCTGTCTGCAAGCTTTGAAAATCTTCCTCGTTTTCCACAACTTCTCTGATCTTTATATCATCAGCAAACTTGCTGATCCAATTCACCACATTATCATCCAGATCACTGATATGGAAACAAACAACAATGATCCCAACACAGATTCCTGAGGCACACTACTAGTCGCAGGCCTCCAGTCTGGGAAGCAACCATCCACTACAACTCTCTGTTTTCTCCCACAGCCAATCTTGAATCAAGTTTAGAACCTCCCCATAGATACCTAGTGTTTTAACCTTCTGAACTAACCTCCTGTCAGCGACCTTGTCAAAGGCTTTACTAAAGTCCATGTAGACAACATCCACTGCCTTTCATTCAACTACCTTCCTGGTAACTGCCTCGAAAAACTACAAGATTCATCAAACACAACCTACTGCCCACAAAGCCATGCTGACTGTCCTTAATCTTCCCATGGCTGTCCAAATATCCTTTCTTTCAGAAAACCTTCCAATAATTTACACACTACTGCTACTGACTGGCTCACTGGCCTATAATTACATGGTTTATTTTTAGAGCCTTTTTTAAACAATGGGGCACATGAGCTCCCATCCTCTGGCACTTCACCCATGGAAAAAGACATTTTAAATGTTTCTGCCAGGGCCCCTGATATTTCTACACTTGTCTCCCTCAGGTCTGAGGGAATATCATATCCAGCCTGAGGGATTTGTCTACCTTTATTCACTGTAAGGCAGCATCACCTCCTCCTCCTTACATGACATCTCCATTTGTTTCCCTTCCTTCCTTATGCTCTCAGTTTCCTGAGTAAATACTAATGGAAAATAAACTGTTTGCATTCGCCCCCGTTACATGAAGCTCCACACATGGTTGACCACTGTGATCCCCAAGGGACCCAATTTTGTCCTTTACTATCCTTTTTAATATACCTGTGGATTCACCTTCACATTATCTGCCAGAGTAACCTTGTGACTTCTTTCTGCCTTCCTTCTTAAATTTTTTTGCATTTTCTGTGCTCTTCAAGTACCTCATTAGCTCCTTGTTTCCTATACCTGCTGTACAGCTCCCTCTTCCTCTTAACCAGATCACCAATATCCCCTGAAAACCAAGGTTCCCTCTGCCTGGTAACTTTGCCTTTAATTCTAACAGGAGCACTCTCAAAATTTCACCTTTGAAGGCCATCACTTAACACATCCTTGCCAAAAAACAACATATACCAATCCACTCTTCCTAGATCCTTTTTCAATTCCACAAAATTGGCCTTTCTCCAATTTATAATCCCAACATGAGGGCCAGACCTATCCTTATCCATAAATAAATTGAAGCTAATAACATTATGGTCAATGAATCCAAAATGTTCACCCTCACATATATATGTCTTGTTTCCTTATAGGAGATCCAGTATTGCACTCTCTCTAGTTGGGACCTCAATATATTGATTTAGAAAACTTTCCTGAACACATTTTACAAACTCCAAGCCAGTCATTATTTGGAAAATTAAAATCTCCTATTATCACAACGTTCTGCTTCTTACATTGGTCTGCTATGTCTGTACAAATTTGCTCCTCCAATTCACTCTGACTATTGGGCAGTCTATAATACAACCCAATCCAAACCAATCCTATAGAGTTTTTTGAGGATATCACCAGGAAAGTATATGAAGGAAAGGCTTGGATGTTGTCTACATGAACTTTAGTAAGGCCTTTGACAAATTCCCACATGGGAGGTTAGTCAGGAAGGTTCAGACACTCAGCATTCATGCTGAAGTAGTGAACTGGATTCGACAATGGCTGATGGGAGAAGCCAGAGTTGTGGTGTATGATGCTTCTCAGACTGGAAGCCTGTGACTAGTGGTGTGTCTCAGGGTCCAGATCCATCTGGACCAGCTGGCAAAATGCATTGAAAAACGGTAGATGGAATTTAATGCAGACAAGTGTGAGGTGTTGCATTTTGGAAGGACAAACCAAGAAAGGACATACATGGTAAATGGTAGGGCACTGAGGAGTGCAGTAGAACAGTGGGATCTGGGAATACAGATACATAATTCCGTGAAAGTGACTTCACAGTTAGATCAGGTTGTAAAGAGAGCTTTTGACAAATAAAAGCATTGAGTACAGGAGTTGGGATGCTATGTTAAAGTTGTATAAGTCAAATTTGGAGAATTAGTCACCAAACTACAGGAAAGATATCAATAAGATTGGAAGAGTGCAGAGAAGATTTACTAGAATGTTGTCCAGATTTCAGGAACTGAGTTACAGGGAAAGGTTAAACAGGTTAGGACTTTATTCCCTGGAGAGTAGAAGAATGAGGGGAGATTTGATAGAGGTGTTAAAAATTATGAGGGGGATAGACAGAGTAAATATAGATGGACTTTTTCCACTGAGGGTAGGTGAGATACAAACCAGAGGACATGGGTTAAGAGTGAAAGTGGAAAAGTTTAGGGGAAAATTCTTCACACAGAGAGTGGTGGGAGTTTGGGGAGGATTTCATTTTTTTGGAGGTGTATGTATGTCAGCACAACATCGTGGACTGAAGGGCCTGTTCTGTGCTGTAATGTTCTGTTCTATGTTAAAAAGATAGATAGGTACATAATCACAGTTGCAGTTAGTGGGAAAAACTTTTCTATAGTGCAGATAGACTGTTAAATAGTCCTGGAGTAGAGTAGGGTAGAGTAGAGTAGGGTTCGGGTGGTACAGCCTGATAGCTATTGGGGAAAACTGTCCTTGAACCTGGGGGTGCTGAACTTCAGGATTCTGTACATTCTACCTAAAATGTAGCAGTGAGAAGAGGTTGTGACCAGGGTGATGGGGGTCCTTTATGATGTTGGCTGCCTTCTTGAGGCAGATCCTCACGTAGATGACTTCGATGTATGAGAGGTCAGAGCCTGTGTTGGACTTGGTTATGTGTGCCATTTTCTGCAGCCTTTGTATTCACAGACACTCAAGCCAATCGTGATGCAACAAGTCAGTGTACCTTCCAGAGAGCAAGTGTGGAAGTTTGATGGGACTAGAGGTGTGTCTCAGGGAACAGAAAAGGAAGGATTGTTTGAGGCCCCGAACGGTGGTGAGGGAGGAGGCGTGGACGCATGTAGAGCATCTCCTGCAGTGATGGGTGGGGAGGGAGGAGTGGACAGGGAGTCACAGAGATCCCCGTTGAAGGAGTGGGAGGAGAGGGGAATATGTGTCTAGTGGTGGGACCAGAGATGTAAATGGTGGAGGAGGATATGTTGGATGCGGACCTACCCCCCCCGGTGGTAGGTAAAGGACAAGTGGAATCCTATCTTTGTTACATTGTTATGAACTAACAACTGTTTTGATTATTTTTTGGACTAAAGGGACTTTGTTAGCACTAATACAGGAACAGCAATGGAAAATTCACAGGATAATTGTAAATTCAAAATAATAGTCTTTTTATTAAACAGTAACATAACATTTATTACTGTGAGTGTTTTTGTGTGTGTGTGTGTGTTCAGCATCATTTTAATCTTATTTGAAGGTCTTAAATTCTCAGTTCACAAATAATTATAAAGCACTTTTAGACATTATATCATTATATCTTCAGGTCTGTTTATTCACAATGTGGCTATTTTCTTCCACGATGAGTCACAAACTCACACAAGGGTTAAATGAAGTGGCCAAACAAAAAAAAAGACCCATTAGAAATCTGAGACAGTGAAATAGTCTTCCTTATTTAAAAAGCCACTGATTCTGTGTTCCCCCTTTCCCAGGAGTAACTCATAACAACAGCACAAATTCTGGTAACTATAATTGTCTTTCACAAGATTCCAATTCCTGTCTCACAGGGGTTTTGACTTCTGTACATTCCAAACTGAACTCTTCCAAAATTGAACTCAGATTATCTGAATTCGGTAATAGATTTCTCCAAATCATGTGACTGTACATCATCACTGATGTAAACCAATCCTTGTAAACCACATAACCATCAGTTTTATTTCTACCAAAATTCTGTTCCTTTTTCAAAACAATTCCTTATCCATAACAACCTCTGCCCTCATCTCTGTTCAAGAGGCTTAAGTTGGTTTGATTAAAAACAGATGGCTTCCTCAACAGTTCTTGAATAATTAAGACCCACTTGAAATCCATTAACTCTGTTCAAGACACGTCAACTCCAAGAATGCTTCATTTGGAAAAAATAATCAAAACAGGACATACGCAGTAAACGGGAGGGCATTGAAGAATGCAGAAGAACAGAAAGATTTAGGAATAACTGCTCATTGTTCTTTGAAGGTGGAATCTCATGTGGATAGAGTGGTGAAGAAAGCTTTTGGAATGATAGCCTTTATAAATCAAAGCATAGAGGATAGGAGTTGGGAAGTGATGTTGAGACTATTCAAGGCGTTTGTGAGGCCAAATTTAGAATACTGTGTGCAGTTTTGGTCACCAAATTATAGGAAGGATATCAACAAGGTCGAGAGGGTGCAGAGGAGATTTACTAAAATGTTCCCTGGATTTCAGAATCTAGATTACAAAGAAAGATTGAGTAGATTAGGTCTTTTTTTTTGGAGCGTAGAAGGTTGAGGGGGGGATCTGATATAGGTATTTAAAATTATGAAGGGGATTGATAGAGTAGGTGTGAATAGGCTCTTTCCCTTGAGGGTAGGTGAGATTCAAACAAGAGATCACGAGTTAAGAGTTAGACGTTTAGAAGTAACATGAGAGGTAACTTCTCCACCCAGAGAGTGGTGGCTGAGTGGAATGACCTTCCAGAAGAGGTGGTCACAGCAAAGTTGGATAGGGATTGGAGGGTTATGGGCAGAGTACAGGTAGGTGGGACTAGAGGAGATCACTTAGGAGAGGCCGAGATAGCCTGTTTCCGTACTGTTATTGTTGTATGTTATATTGTTCTCAGAAAATAATTGTTCTCTATAAATGTGCTGTGACCTGTGTGTGACCCTGTACCAACACACAGCTAAATTACTAAGAATACAGATACAATATTTTAACTCTATACTTTGCTAAGATATATTTATATATGATCAATATAGTTTAACATTAAATTAAAGGTTAACACAAATCCATTATACCTCCTTCCCACGGCGAACATTTTGAACTTCTAAAGGTCAACATTTTAAACTGCAAACTATCATTTGTTTTCAATAGATTTCATAGCCTTAAACAATATAATACAAAAAAATGGCAAAACACAAACTAGATCAGCAATTACACCTTCACTTAATGTCGTTATAAAGTCTTACAACTAAGTCATATTCTTGCAAAATTAAACTCCAGTTCAATAATCATCTCAACTTATTTTTAATCTTACTCCAAAATCAAGGTCAATGGAAACAATGTTTAACCCCACAGCAGTACAAACATACATTTCAAAATGTCGTAGCTAATATAAAAAACAATAATCATTTTCCAATAGCAGAGCTTTTTGAGTGTTTCTTGAATTTCTTAGATATATAAGCCACTGGATTTTCAACACCATCATAATCCTCTTTTTTTTAAATAATACATTTTAAGCACAGACTTATGACATAAGATGCCTTTCATTTTGTTACATGCTTCTTGAAAAATGGCCGTCCAAAGAAACTTTTCACTCTGCTTTAGAATATAAGTTAAGTGAAGAGCAATATCAACAAAGTCTCTCCGGAACTTCCCATAATATCCAACCATTCCTAAAAAATCTCCCTTACCCATGGGCATCGGAAATTCCGAAATTGTCTGAATTTTAACCTGAACATGCTCCAATTTTCCTTGGCCAACAATCTAACCAAAATAGTTCACTTGAACATGACAAGATTCATTCTTAGCTTATACTGCTGCTGCTGCTCTGTGTACAAGTAGCTGGCCTGTCCATTGATGACTCAACTCCATGTCACTCCTCCCCCTGTGATCTGGCCATAAGGTCAACCTCCCTGCCCCCTTCCATTCATTCATTTGGGCATATGGAGTTGGGCCAGCTGAAATCTAATGTGTATTAAAGCCTATCATTTCTCACTCAGTCTTTAGAGTCATTGATAGAGTCTATCATAGCTAAATTAACATTAAAATGGGCTTTCAGGAGGAGTCACGTGATGGAGTAGTGGCCGGACGGTGAACTCCAGCCCTCTCCAGAAAAGTCGGGAAAAACAAGAGAAAACACAAAGGCACAGAAATAAAAGTTACAGAAAAGTGAGTATAAAGGTGGAAAGAAGATGGCGACAAAAAAAGAAAAGTCGAAAGCAACGGTAAGAAGAGAGGAAGAGAAGACAAAGGAGGAAAAAGGTGAAGGCCTTACCTGTCCGAAGAGGCCCGCTGCGGAGAGAGAAACCCGCTCCCTCAGGTCGGTAAATAATGGACTACAAAAATGGCTCGCAGAGCCGAGCAAAAGTGCGCAACCGCGCATGCGCGAAACTTCGCGCATGCGCGATGCGAATGAAAAAAAACACACCGACGGGAGGGGGGACCAGCTGGGGAGTCGATCTCCACAGCTGGCAACGACAGCTGCAGAACACCTGCAGCAAGAAGAGACCACAGAAGACAATAGAAACAAGAAAGAAGAGGAGGAAAGGGCACCAAAGAAACAACAGATGGTCAACCCAGAGGAAGAAGAAGAGGAAGAGTATGGTGAAATAGAAGAAGAAAAGATAGGCAAGGTAAAGGATATACTTGCTCTTATTAAAGGATACATGGAGTCATTTAAAGAATGGCAAACACAGGAATTTAAGGATTTAAGAAAAAGAATAAACAACACAGAAGAGAAAATAATTAAAATGGAGATGACCTTAACAGAAATGGGAAAAAAAATGGACAAGATGGAAGAGCGGGCAGTAGCAGCAGAAATGGAGGTAGAAGACTTAAAAAAGAAATTAGAGAAATCTAATAAAAAAACTAAAGAGACACAAGAACTACTAGCTCAAAAAATAGATACAATGGAAAACCATAACAGAAGAAATAACATAAAGATAGTGGGCCTTAAGGAAGATGAAGAAGGCAAGAATATGAGGGAGTTTATAAAAGAGTGGATCCCTAAGACCCTAGGATGTCCAGAACTACAGCATGAAATGGAAATAGAAAGGGCACATAGAGTATTGGCCTCTAAACCACAACCACAACAAAAACCAAGATCTATTGTAGTAAAATTCCTAAGATATACTACAAGAGAAAAGGTACTGGAGAAGACAATGGAAAAAGTAAGAGAGGGCAACAAACCACTGGAGTATAAAGGGCAAAAAATCTTCATTTATCCAGATATAAGTTTTGAACTCCTAAAGAAGAGAAAAGAGTTCAATATTGCAAAGGCGATTTTATGGAAGAAAGGGTATAAATTTATACTAAAGCATCCAGCGGTATTGAAAATATTTATTCCAGGACAACAAAACAGACTATTCTCGGATCCAGAAGAAGCACGAAAATTTGCAGAACAATTACAAAAATAGACTGAGGGAGGAAGACGGGTAATGAGAGTTAAAATGATCACGACTGATATGTATGTGGGTAAAGACAAAAATCGACTGAGGGATGAAGACGGGTAATGAGAGTAAAAATGATCACGATTGATATGTATGCAGGTAAAGAGGTATAAGAGTGAATAGAGACAATGAGCATACATGAATGTATCTGTACTTAGAGGAAAATATAGATAGTATAGACAAGAATTAATAAGGGAAGGTAATGGAATAGAGAGAATAAGGAGGGAATTAAAAGAGGGACCTTTGTGACATATGAAAAGTGAAATCTTTTCTGGGGGAGGCGGGGTGGGGGGAAATAGCGGTCACTGCAAAATCAGTTGACGCTTGCGAGTGGATTCGCAAATCCAAATGGAGAGGGGAGATGTGGTTGTCCGACAAGGGATAAAGGACAACTCAGGAGGTGAAGGGGAGATTGGGGATAAATAAGATAGAAATAGGAGAATAAGGAAAATGTTAGATGTTGTAGGAATGTTGTCTTATAAAGAGTTGAAAATAAGAAAACTGAAATGGAAAAGGAGGAAAGGTAATGATGGAAAAACGGAAAGAGAAGATAAACAAAATATAAAAGGGCTACGCTGAACTATATGTCTTTAAATATTAATGGAATACATAACCAAATTAAAAGGAAGAAACTACCAAATTTAAATGAATAAATGTATTCCATTAGAAAAAATAACATATTGGTTAAGAAATAATATTGAAATATTCGAACAAGTATGGGAGCCTTACATTAAATACAATAGCGAAAACCTACCGGGGACAAACATTACCTAAGTTGATGGAAGGAGAAGGAAAGAAAAGAATGGACTCAGTAGAATTTCTGGTGTAATTTTGTTGAATGACAACATTGTCTGACTGGCTTAATGCAACCTAGATTGTATACCTAAAATGGATGAGAGGGGGGGGTGGGGGGGTGGTTTGGGAGGAAAGGGGGGGGGGGAGAAAAAGTCACTGTATATGTGTGAAAAAGAAATAGTGTATATCATGGCTAATGTGATTTATGGTGTGAAAAATAAAAAAATTAAAAAAAAAAAAAAAAAAAAAAAAAAATGGGCTTTCAAATGTCTACCAGCCAGGTTTTATTTAAAATGACTCTCAAGAGTTTAACTATGTAGGTAGCTTTATTTACCTTAGATATTGTCTCATTGTGTCCAGAAAATCTTGCTCTTGAGAACAGAACCTTATCTCCTGGTTTAAAACTTCTGTTTTGTTTTTCTATTATTCCAAATCTTAATTTTATCTTGGCCCACTTTTAAATTCTCCTCAGCTACCTTACACATTTTCCCCAGTGATCTTTAAACTTTGAAACATTATCTAAACAATTCAACTGCACATCCTCATAATCCCCTGTCATTTTACCAACATTAAACGTTTCGTAACCCATGTCCAAGTCACAATTCTGTCAAGCAAAAGTAAATGAACCCCTTCATCCTAATCCTTCTCATTCTCACAACAAGTTTAAAGTTGAATAGAACCTCTCCAGATCTCCCTGAGTTTCTGGTGATATGGAATTTGTTCATCTTTCAATATATAATCTTTCTTTGGCTTGGCTTCGCGGACGAAGATTTATGGAGGGGTATGTCAACGTCTGCTGCAGGCTCGTTGGTGACTGACAAGTCCGATGCAGGACAGGCAGGCACGGTTGCAGCGGTTGCAAGGGAAAATTAGTTGGTTGGGTTGGGTGTTGGGTTTTTCCTCCTTTATCTTTTGTCAGTGAGGTGAGCTCTGCGGTCTTCTTCAAAGAAGGTTGCTGCCTGCCGAACTGTGAGGCGCCAAGATGCATGGTTGGAGGCGAGATCAGCCCACTGGCGGTGGTCAATGGGGCAGGCACCAAGAGATTTCTTTAAGCAGTACTTGTACCTCTTCTTTGGTGCACCTCTATCTCGGTGGCCAGTGGAGAGCTCGCCATATCACACGATCTTGGGAAAGCGATGGCCCTCCATTCTGGAGACGTGACCCACCCAGCGCAGTTGGGTTTTCAGCAGCGTGGATTCGATGCTTGCGGACTCTGCCAGCTCAAGTACTTCAATGTTGGTGATGAAGTCACTCCAATGAATGTTGAGGATGGAGCGGAGTCAGCGCTGATGGAAGTGTTCTAGGAGCCATAGGTGATGCTGGTGGAGGACCCATGATTCGGAGCTGAACAGGAGCGTGGGTATGACAACGGCTCTGTACATGCTGATCTTTGTGTGTTTCTTCAGGTGGTTGTTTTTCCAGACTCTTTTGTGTAGTCTTCCAAAGGTGCTATTTGCCTTGGCGAGTCTGTTGTCTATCTCGTTGTCGATCCTTGCATCCGATGAAATGGTGCAGCCGAGGTAAGTAAACTGGTTGACCATTTTGAGTTCTGTGTGCCCGATGGAGATGTGGGGGGGGGGGGGCTGGTGGTCATGGTGGGGAGCTGGCTGATGGAGGACCTCAGTTTTCTTCAGGCTGACTTCCAGGCAAAACATTCTGGCAGTTTCCGCAAAACAGGATGTCATGCGCTGCAACTAAAGCGGCATCGTCTGCAAAGAGTAGTTCACGGACAAGTTGCTCTTGTGTCTTGGTGTGAGCTTGCAGGTGCCTCAGATTGAAGAGACTGCCATCTGTGCGGTACCGGATGTAAACAGCGTCTTCATTGTTGAGGTCTTTCATGGCTTGTTTCAACATCATGCTGAAGAAGATAGTAAAGAGGGTTGGTGCGAGGACGCAGCTTTGCTTCATGCCGTTGTCAATGGAGAAGGGTTTGGAGAGCTCATTGCTGTATCTGACCCGACCTTGTTGGTTTACGTGCAGTTGGATAACCATGTTGAGGAACTTGGGGGGGGCATCCGAGGCGCTCTAGTATTTGCCAAACCCCTTTGCTGCTCACGGTGTCGAAGGCTTTGGTGAGGTCAACAAAGGCGATGTAGAGTCCTTTGTTTTGTTCTCTGCACTTTTCTTGGAGCTGTCTGAGGGCAAGACCATGTCAGTAATTCCTCTGTTTGCGCGAAAGCCACACTGTGATTCTGGGAGGACATTTTCGGCGACACTAGGTATATAAACTAACTGTTGAAATACACCTGTCATAAAATTCTTTCCCTAATCTGAAATGAAACATTTTTATAGAGCCCCAGACACAGATTTTGCTTTTATGTTCCTGAATGGTATGGCTTCTGTAAACTTCGAAACAGCCCACATAATAGTTAACAAAATATTTATTTTCACCTTCTGTATTGGGCATTGGACCAACGCAGTCCACAATTACTTAAGAAAAACTTCTCCAAAGACAAATTTTAAAGGGGCCACTGTGGGACCTCCTTTTGGGCTCCTTGGAACTCGACAAGTCTTACAAAATCACTTCACATTTTTTTTTAAATTAGGCCAGTAAAATTGTTTCATAATTTTGTAGGTAGTTTTCTTTACCCCTAGGAATGACAACTGCTTATTCTTCATTCGCAGTAATCTCACGTAACCTATATTTTTTCATTAATAAACCCTCATTAAAATAATATCGGACTGGCACTTTTAAAAATTCCTTCACCAGAGTGTGTTTTCTCTCTAACCTCAGCAAGATCGCTAGCTCACTCTGTTTTTCCATTAATTTTGCTCTGGATAGTGACAAATCCTTTTCCAGCTGCTGTGCACTATCACAGACTTTTAAATCATTCTGGACATCACTGTCACTACTTTCAAGTTTAAAATCAGAATCAGAATCCTGACTTAACAAAGAAATGACTGGTATTTCATTGTTTATCCTTGATCTCACAATCAGTTCGCTGCTGCACCTGACAGCTTGTTTTATCTCACAACCTGTTCCTCTCTTGTCCTGACAGTCTGCTTCTTTCTGCTGCTGCATCTTGCAAACTTTATTTCAATCAATTTGCCCAGTGTTTTCTTCACTGGCCAAGGTTTTAGACATAACTTTTAACTCAGGTCGCACAGCTGGCAACAATTGGAAGGTTGTCTCCAGAGACAACCTTATCTCTTGACACAAAAGATTTAAATTCCTTCCTACTTTTACCAACAAATTCATTTTTACTTCCCTATATTTCACCTCCAATAATAATACAAGCTTCTGGTGCTACTAGTTCATGCTCTCTCTCTCTCTCTCTCTCTCTCTCTCTCTCTCTCCCTCTCTCATCAAGAAAAAAGAACAATTAGCTGCCACATGTCCAGCTCTCTTACAATAATTACAAAATGGATCATAAAGTTCATTTTCTACATTATTTTCTTCATATTACCCTTTTGAAAAGATATTTTGGGCACAAATTTCACATTGTGATAATTGTCCGCCAATGCAGCAGAATTTTGTCCCTTCTGAAAAGTTTTACTCAGCTTTAATTTAAGATCTGGCTTTAACGCGTCATAACCAGCCATAAGTTTAACTGAATTTTTCACAGTCTCAATTTCACTCTCATTTTCCCTTTGTTTCCTGGCTTCCTCCACCTCAAATTCCCTTCGCCTCACTGTATCCTCCAGTCTAATTATTTCTATTTCTTTCTCCCCCTCTAATCTAAGCTTCATCTCTATCTACTCTCAAAAAATTGTTTTAACTCTTTCTCTTCAAAATTACCCTCTTTTTCATAGTGTTCAGCTATAGTTTTCTGAATCACTTTTTTTTATTAACACTTATTTTTTTTATTACTTCTGCAAGTTCCAACTCTTCAGCAATAAGCAAAAACTCCTCCTTTCTCATCTTTTTCATATCTGAAAAGTTTGGTGATTCCAAAAACTTTTTCATATCTATTTGGACAATTTCTCGGCCCACACACGTTTTGTTTTCAAAACACACTCACGTTTACTTTTTACAGAATCTGTCCAAGTTTGGAAAATTTTACCTGGCTCATACTTTCAAACCTACACAGATTGGTGTTGCCAAACATTTATCAAAAACCCATTGCTGTTGTTTATCCATACACACAATAATAGCCTTTTAATTAGCTTTCAAAAAGATTTTTAACCAAATAAATAGAATATTTATCAATCAAATAAGCTCTCATTAAGCTTAAATCTTTGGTTTTTAGCTCAGAACATCTCACACAAGTGAGACCAGACGAATCCCCAAATATGTTACAAACCTACAACCCTTTTACATTTTGTTTAGGATTAAAGGGCCTTTGTTAGCAGCACCAGTGGGAACTTCACCAGACAGTGGTAAATGTAAAACAATAGTTTTAATTGAACTATTAATAACATAACATTTCTTACTAATCCCTTACAGATGTATATGTGTGTGGGAGGGGGCAGAGGTGTGTGTGGGGGAGCAGGGGAGTATGTGTGTGGGTGTGTGGAGGAGGCAGGTGTGTGTGTGGGGAGGTGCAGGGGTGTGTGTGTGGAGGGGCTGGGGTTTGTATGTGTGTGTGTGTGTGTGTGTGTGTGTGGGGGGTGCAGGTGTGTGTGGGCAGGGGTGTATGTGTGTGTGAGCAGGGTGTATGTGTGTGTGGGAGGGCAGGGGTGTGTGTATGTAGGGGGTAGGGGTGTGTGTGTGGGTGAAGAGGGCAGAGGTGTGTGTGGGGGCAGGGGTTGTGTGTATGTGTGTGGGTGTGTGTGTGGGGGTGCAGGTGTGTGTGTGTGTCTATGTGTGTGTGTGTGGGGGGCAGGGGTTTGTATGTGTGTGTGAGCAGGGTGTATGTGTGTGTGGGCGGGCAGGGGTGTGTGTATGTAGGGGGGTAGGGGTGTGTGTGTGGGTGAAGAGGGCAGAGGTGTGTGTGGTGGGCAGGGGTTTGTGTGTATGTGTGTGGGTGTGTGTGTGTGGGGGGCAATTTGTGTGTGTGTGGAGAGGGGTGTGTGTGTGTGGGCGGGCAGGGGTGTGTGTATGTGGGGGGTAGGGGTGTGTGTGTGTGTGTGTGTGTGTGGGTGAAGAGGGCAGAGGTGTGTGTGTGTGTGTGGGTGAAGAGGGCAGAGGTGTGTGTGTGGGGGGCAGTTGTTTGTGTGTGTGTGTGTGTGTGTGTGTGTGTGTGTGTGTGTGTGTGGACAGGGGTGTGCGTGTGTGGTGGGGGGGGGGGGGTTGTGTGTATGTGTGTGTGTATAATTAAAGTCCCACTCTGAAAAATCAATCTTTAAAAGTTCAGCATCATTTTAGTCTTGCTTGAAGATTTTAAATTCTCAGATATAATTACAAAGTGCTTCTCAGGCCTCTTTAATATGAGATGTTGAGTGTTCATGATAGGTCACTAGTTAAGTGAACTCCAAGGAACTTGGTGCTCTTCACTCTCTCTACTTCAGAACTTTTGACATATAGTGGAGAATGTTGTTCCTGTCCTCCATAGCCCATGAAATCATCTCCTTCATCTTGAACCGTTTGAGAGGTTTTTTTCTCTCGCACTGTATCACAAGATTTTCCAGCTCTTCTCTGTAGTGCGACTCATCATTGTTGCTGATGAGGCCGATGAATATTGTGTTAACTGCAAATGTGATGTCACTGTTGGAGTTGGTTCTAGTGATGCAGTCGTGGGTCAGTAGCATGAACAGGAGCGGGCTGCGCGCACAGCCCTGGGATGCGCCACTGCTCAGAATCCAATATGCAAATTGGTAACCACACTGTTTTGATGATTCCATTTCAACTATTGTTCAAAAGACAGAGGAGGTCTTTCAAGCCCTGCCACTTTCTGCTTCCCTAACTTGTTCCATGTCTCCAACTCCCAAAGGTCTGGAGTCCTGGTCTGCCCATCACTGACGTGCCAATTTTGTGGCCAGGAGGCAGATGTTGTTTGATAGCACTCCTGTTAACGGGACTAATTCAGTGCAAGCTATTCTAGTCTCGTAGATTAACTGAGATATTCAGCACCACAACTGGCCCTTTGGCCCAACTATCCATGCTGACCAAGGTGCCCACCAGAGCTAGCCCCACGCCTGCATTTGGCTCTATCCCTTTAAATCTTTCCTATCATGGGATGTCCAAACCACTCAGAGATTAGTCAAATTTTGATTGAAAGTTTTCACACTTGTTGGTGCACGTAACAAGAAACAGTTCAATTCAATAATCCGACAAGGCAGGCAACTTGAAATATGTAGCCATTCCAAATCAAAATGAAATGAATGAGATGCATTTCTTCAGTTATTATGATTATTTGTGAATGGCCAAGTGGTTGTACCAAGCTACTCACTGAGATTTAGACTTTGTAGTTGTGATTAATTGGGGAGAGATGGGTGGAGCAAATGCTTTTTTATTGTTCATTTTGGAACCTGTTCTGTGAGTTTTACATTAACCTGAAACTTAATTCCAGTCTTTGTTGGATCAGCTGTCATTGTAAAGGAACCTCCCTAAAAACTGGGCTCTAACTGAGCACTGGAGTGTTTATAGTGAACTCACACAGAGTGTATGCAAGTGTATGGGTGTGTGTGTAAGGGGCACCATCCCACATTGACAACTACAAGCTACAAAGAAAATCAGTGTGAGACTAACCGATTCACAGATCAGAAATCATGTTTTCAAAAAAGAAGCCGTTCAAGATTTCGTCAGGCAGCAAGTATTCCAGGTACGTGGGAATCCTTCCAAATCGGGAACAATTTGGAGCTGACAGTGTGAATGGATTTTGATCTGATGCTGACGAGTAGCATTATTTTCATGCTGCATTTTCTCTTAAACAGAGTTATTGATCTAAGCAGACTGCCAGGTGGTAGCTGAAGTCTGAGGAGCTGAGCTAGTCCAGGGTCCAAATAAGCTTGGAATCAGTGCAGCATGCTGGCCAAATTCATGCAGGAACAAGGCAGAGAGATGGTGGACGTGGGAACAAGAGGTCGAGGCGGTCACCCAGATTAGGAGAGGCAGAGGTGGATAGCCAGCATCTTTTTCCTGGGGTGGCAGAGTTGAAGGGAGGAAAATTTAGGGGAGATGTCAGAAGTAAGTTTTTTTTACACAGTGGTGGGTGCCTGGAATAGATTGCCAGGGGTGGAGGTGGAGGCTGATGCAATAGGGAAATTTAAAATATTCTTAAAAAAAGGTGATGGGTGTGAGGGAGGGGAGGGTTCGATTTATATGAAGTAGGTTATATGGTTGGCACATCGTGGGCCAAAGGGTGAGGAACTGTGCTGTATGTTCAAGAGGCTGTGGTAGTAAATGAAGGATTACTCTTGTGTTTGCTGAATCATTTTGAGGCAAGATTTGTGAACTCCAAACTGTAAATTTACTTCTGGCTGCAGCTGGATTCTCAGGATGTATTTTACGGATGTATTTGAAAGCTGCATATTTGACACCTGTCCATTCATTTTGTGAATTTTGCATTTGTAAACCCGGGAGTTGGGTCTTTGGGAACGAGCAGAGCTTTAGGAACCACATTCTTTAAGAAGTGCAGAGATAACGAAGTAAATGCGAGCATTCTGCAGCTTGTCATGGGCAGACTTGGGCAATGCTTGCTGATAAATATTCCCATAAATTCGAATCCATGTCTCCGATGAGTATGGTTTAGTTCTGGAAATAATAGGGATGCCATATCATTCAGTTTAACAATGGTGATGACATCCTCAATTAAAAGGAGGAAATTCATAATACTGGATGATTGTTATGTTTAATAAATCAGAGATGTTGTTGTCAGTGATAACTAATTCTTCAGAAGCATTGAATCGATCCAACTAATTTCTGTGGGGCAAACCAGAATATTCAAACACTGGGTGTTAATTCCAACGAAGAGACGGATCATTGAGACAAAATGATCGCTTCTATTGAGAGAACAGTATAAATTGAAATGATCTTATATGACTACCAAAAATTTGCGAGAGGGAAGCTTTTTTCCACTTTACACCCATGATTATCCTTGGCCTCTGTCCAACATTCTGCCCGTATCTGTTCTTCAGAACCATTCCATTTGGATGAAACTTTGGGGATTATCCTGAAGGGAAATTAACACAAGCGGTTTTTGTTACACTTTTCTGGATGATAGTTTTGTCAGCTGGTGGTGGGCTGTAGAACAGAGAAGTGTAAGTGGCAAGTGATCATTTATTTCAGCACTGGGGTTCCTTGAAGATGAGATGTTAAGCAGAGGTTTGCACATATTATTGTTGAGGTGGATGCTTTTGGAAGAGAACCCAATGTTTCTCCCCTCCCCCTACAACAACTACCCACCTGAACATCCCTCCCATGACAAAGAATACCTTTCCCTCTTATCTCAGTTTCTGTGTTTAGGGATCCTGCTGTCCACATCCCAGATGCTGCATCAGTTGGAAGGTGTTTGCAGTGCCGTGAAAGTGTAGATGGACACCAGTTTTCCCAGCTTTTCAGCAAGATTAGTTTCCTTTATCAATGGGACCATCAGGAGTCCTCTGGGCTTCACTTGTGAGTGGAGCCTTTACCCGAAAGGTTAAGAGTGAAACAAAAACTGGCTTCTGTCTCCATTTTCAGTGCATTGCCACATTTTCCAAAGTATGCAGTGGCTGGGCAGGCACAGAAAGATCCCATAAATGGAAAATTAGACTAGAGGGAAGGCTAAAACACACAAATGCTGGAGAAACAGCAGGTCAAACAGTGCCTTTATGTAGCAAAGGTAAAGATACAGAACTGATGTTTCGGGCTGCAGCCCTTCATCACGGCGTGGGGAAACATGAGAGATGTCCCGTGGAAAGATCATTTATATCTACGACTATGTACTCAACCAGATTAGATTTAGTTCGGACATCTCTCATGTTCCCCCACACCTTGATGAAGGGCTCAAGTGTTGGTGATGTACCTTTGCTACATAAAGGCACTGTTTGGCCTGCTGTGTTTTTTCACTTAACCACCAGTGTCAACAGAATCCTGTGTTTTACCCCAGAGGGAAGGCTGTTTCCAGGAAGAGCGAGTTGGTCTGTTGTTAACCTCCCCTCTTCAGATGCTGTCAGAGTGCAGTATATTTTCAGACTATCATATTCCAGAGTCCCAATTTTTTTTGTTTGGTTTGTTGAATGCCTACAGGTGGTTTTCAATTGAGACTGAGGACACCTGTCTCTGAAAACCCATGTAAGAATGCCAGGAATTCAGGGTGGGGTGAAAGTAAGCCAATGGAGAGAACTACACCCCATTCTTCAGCCGCAATGGAATTATTATCAGAATTGTTAACCAGTAACTTGGCGGGGTGATTGTGATTCACTTCCATCAAGGGAGGGTGTTTAACTAGTGGTGATCACAGATCCAAACCATTACTAACTCCTCACTTCAGTGTCTCTGGGCACCTCCTCAGGGGCAAGTAACCACCCTTTAGTTCCTCCTGTAAGGTCACATAAGCGTGGAAACAGGTCCTTTGGCCCAAACTGACCACTCTGACCAAAATGTCCCACCCACACATTAGTCCCACCCACATTCATTTCAGCTGCCTGCATTTGCCACGTATCCCTCTAAACCCATCCCATCCATGTATCCGTTCAATTACTTCTTAAACGTTACAATAGTCCTCGTCTCAACCACCACTTCCAGCAGCCCATTCCATACACTCCGTGAAAGAAATCTTCCTATTAAATCTTTCCCCTTTACCTTAAACATATCCTCTGATTAAGGATTCCCTTACTCTGGTGAAAAAGACTCCTGCATTCATCCAATCTACTCCTTTCATGACTTTGTATGCCTCTAGGAGATCACCCCTCATCCTCCTGCGCTCCAAGGAATAAAACCCCTACTTGCTCAACCTCACCTCTAGCTTAGACCCTCCAGTGCTGGCAATATCCTTTAACCATTGATCGTTCACTCCTGAGTATAGAAAATTAGAGGTAGGCACCTAAGGTGAACGTGGGCTTGTGGTTTAGCCCATCATTGGTTTACTTCCATCCGCTCCCTGTTTGGAATGGCTTGGACGAGTTAATTCAACTCCAGCAGAACTCCATCCGAGCTCATGTCCTGAAACCAGAATTCCCTGGTCTTCTTGGTGATGCTCCGCCCCAAGGCATGGAAGGCTGAAGACCAGATAGTTTCTTTCCAATGGCTGTTCAGGTCCTGAACCTCCCCCCACCCACCCCCCTCCTTGTTACACCAAGCAGGGATTGCTCCAACACCCCTAAAAGGACAGTCTGCACTATTTTAACACCTTTTTTCTTGCACAGGGATAACTGTAAATATCTTTCTATCCATTGTATATGTTATCTATTTTTAATTTAACATACATTATTGTAGTTGTTTTTCTCCCTTATTAAGATCCCGTTTGGCTGCAGCAAGTAAAAATGTTTCAGACAATAATCTCATTATCAGTTTCTTCATTACCTCAAAGAAAACTTCCCTGCTGTGAGCTCTGGGCTTCCTGATGCACTTCTGCTGGCAGGGAACTTTCGAACTGTTGCCACTATATCGTGCAGAAAGAGCATGCGCAGAATCTGGTGATTGTCTAGAAATTGAGTTTGACCTATTTAGAGATTCAAAATTCCTTTATTATTATGTAACATTACAATATTATATGAAGTTTGCCTTCTACCTGCTGTAAGACAGGCAGAGAGTCCCCATCATTGTTGCCTGGCCGTATTATGGTATGAGAGAAAAAGAAACAAAAAGGCTTCTTCAGGTGCGTTCTCTGCCAAGAATCTGCCTGCAGAAGCGGATTCAGACCTGTGGATTGGTCTTTCAGATGCCAGCGCTGAAAGTGCAGCACTGCCCATCTGAAAGAAACAGCTGCAAGGCAGGCATGTCGGAGCTCACTCCGGCTCCTCTCCCTTTGGGCTGTCAGTGCTGGGGCAGCCGGCGCAGGCTGTTAGCACTGGGGTGGCTGGCGTGGGCTGTCAGAGCTGGGGTAGCTGGCACGGGATTTCCCCACACTGCCCTATTTTCTCCCCACAGCCCGTATCAGTCCCCACACGGTGGGGTAGCCGGCGTGGGATGTCCCCACACTGATCCCACTGCCCTGTGCTTTTCCCACAGCTCTGTAACAGTCCCCACACTGTGGGGCGGCCGGTGCGGGCTGTCAGTGATGGGGCGGCCTGCGCGGGACGTCCCCACACTGATCCCACTTCTCTGCTCTCTCCCACAGCCCTGTATCTGTCCCCAGCTCTGACAGCCCGCCTGGGATGCCCCACACAATGGGGACTGATACAGGGCTGTGGGGAGAGAGCAGGGAAATGGGATCAGAGAGGGGACGTCCCATGCCGGCTGCCCCTGCCCTAACATCCCGCACTGGGGGGCAGGGGCAGCGGGGAGGAGGGATGTCAGGAGCTCGCCAGCTGATTGTCATCCCCTTAGCAGCCGCTTTCAGGTGGCTGCATTCATGTGCCGGGGGAACCTTAGTGTTCTGGCGATTATCCCTCCCGGAGGAGGGTTACAAAGTTCACCTCGCATGCGCCTCCTGTGCTTTCAAGTGGCCTCCCAACAGCCGCATATGGGCACAATATGCGGCTTTACATCGGGGTATCTTGGCCACCTGAAAGTGCCTGTAGAGAGTCCATTCTGTGTGTGGATTCACCTCCAGCACTCCCGCAGCCTCAGCAGCCTCATAGACTCCTGTCATCCTGGGCAGTCTCCGTCTCGGCCATCCACCATCCTGGCTATTCTCCATACCGGCCAGTCACCATCATGGGCAGTCACCCCTCCTCACCAGACAGATAGTACACAATGAGCATTGTGGGCTGAGTTTGCTGGAAACATTTGGACCGCCCCTTTTTTCTCATCGCCCCCGTGGTTCTTTCCACTGCCCCGTTTGGGAATGACTGGTGTAGGCTGTGCTCCATCCACATTACCATTGGAAGGACTTTAGCCAGAAATGGGGGCTTTCATCTTAACGACTTCAGTGTTCATTTTGCACGTAAAACATGGATACTGGGGAAAATCTGTGTTGTGAATCTGAATTTATTTTTAAATTTTAAATTGAGACATTCAACACGGCGACTGGCCCTTTCAGTCAATTACACCCAATTGTCCTACAGCCTCTGATACGTTTTGATCAGTGGCAGGAAACTGGAGATCCCACTTCCCTGCTCTCTCCCCACAGCCCTGTATCAGTCCCCACTCTGTGGGGCGTCCCGCACGGGCTGTCAGAGCTGGGGACAGATACAGGGAGAATGTACTAATTCCTTACAGACAACGCAAGATTTGAACCCTGGTCCTGATCACTAACGCTCTATCAGTGTGGCGCTAACTGCTATGCCAACCGTGCCGCCCTGCCCAATGGTGGCTTTAACCCACTCCAGACACAGGAGACGAGGTCCAACCTGCCATTACAGTGTATTCAACCATTTACATGAGTGGATTGGGATAAGGGGCAGCTCGGACAGCGCAGCGATTATCGCTATGCTATTACAGCAACAGCGACCCGGGATTGAATCCAGAGCTGCCTGAATGGAGTTTGTACTTTATTTCCATGACCTCCAGGTGCTCTAGTTTGCTCCACCTTCGAAAACATATAAGGGGTTATAGGCTAATTGCTAAATCTTGGGTGACACAGATTCATGGGCTGGAAGAGCCTGCTTCCGCGCTGTATGTCTAAATATAAAAACAATTTAAATAGTTGGCAGTGGGGAAGAAGCTGTCCTTGTGCCGCTGAGTACTCATCTTTAGGCTCCTGGACCTTTTCCCCGATGGTGGCAGAGTGAAGAGGGAATGGCTCGGGTGGTAGGGGATTGTGAGGATAGAGGCTGCTTATTTAAGACCCCACCTCATGTAGATGTCCTTGATGGAATAAGGTCTGGTGCCAGCAGGCTGAGTTAACAACCCTCTGGAGTTTATTCCTTTCCTGAAAGATAATGAGGTAATGTACATATGCACCAAATCATTACTTTCTGCAGTAAAAACACGGAACTGCTGGAGGTACTCAGCCAATCTTACAGCGTCAATAGGAGGTAAAGATATATAGCCGAAATTTCGGCCCTGAGCCCTTCTTTAAGGGGTGAGTGAAAAGCAGGCAGGTGTCAGAATTAAAGATTGGGGAGAGAAAGGGGAAAGAAAGGGAGGGGATAGGGGGAGGAGTCCAGACCAACAGACAAAGTTGTCAATTGGATTTGATAAGAGGAAAGGTTCTGGCTCTGTGAAAGGAGACAGAGGGAAAGGACACACACACACACACACACACACACACACACACACACACACACACACACACACACACACACACACACACACACACACACACACACACACACACACACACACACACACACACACACACACAGAGCTAGAGGAAAGGAGACAAGGGACAGAAACCAGAGAAGTTGATGTTAATGCCATCCGGTTGGAGGATACCCAGATAGAAGATGAGGTGTTGTTTTTCTAATTTGTGGTGGTCTCAGTCTGGCAGTGCATGAGACCATGGACAAGCATGCCAGTGAGGGAATGGGACGGGCAATTGAAATGGTGGCCACTGGGAGATCCACGCTATTGGAGCAGACAGAGCGGAGATGCTATGTATTTTTACTTCTTTGGCTTGGCTTCGCGGACGAAGATTTATGGAGGGGGTAAAAAAGTCCACGTCAGCTGCAGGCTCGTTTGTGGCTGACCAGTCCGATGCGGGACAGGCAGACACGATTGCAGCGGTTGCAAGGGAAAATTGGTTGGTTGGGGTTGGGTGTTGGGTTTTTCCTCCTTTGCCTTTTGTCAGTGAGGTGGGCTCTGCGGTCTTCTTCAAAGGAGGCTGCTGCCCGCCAAACTGTAAGGCGCCAAGATGCACGGTTTGAGGCGTTATCAGCCCACTGGCGGTGGTCAATGTGGCAGGCACCAAGAGATTTCTTTAGGCAGTCCTTGTACCTTTTCTTTGGTGCACCTCTGTCACGGTGGCCAGTGGAGAGCTCGCCATATAATACGATCTTGGGAAGGCGATGGTCCTCCATTCTGGAGACGTGGCCCATCCAGCGCAGCTGGATCTTCAGCAGCGTGGACTCGATGCTGTCGACCTCTGCCATCTCGAGTACCTCGACGTTAGGGGTGTGAGCGCTCCAATGGATGTTGAGGATGGAGCGGAGACAACGCTGGTGGAAGCGTTCTAGGAGCCGTAGGTGGTGCCGGTAGAGGACCCATGATTCGGAGCCGAACAGGAGTGTGGGTATGACAACGGCTCTGTATACGCTTATCTTTGTGAGGTTTTTCAGTTGGTTGTTTTTCCAGACTCTTTTGTGTAGTCTTCCAAAGGCGCTATTTGCCTTGGCGAGTCTGTTGTCTATCTCATTGTCGATCCTTGCATCTGATGAAATGGTGCAGCCGAGATAGGTAAACTGGTTGACCGTTTTGAGTTTTGTGTGCCCGATGGAGATGTGGGGGGGCTGGTAGTCATGGTGGGGAGCTGGCTGATGGAGGACCTCAGTTTTCTTCAGGCTGACTTCCAGGCCAAACATTTTGGCAGTTTCCGCAAAGCAGGACGTCAAGCGCTGAAGAGCTGGCTCTGAATGGGCAACTAAAGCGGCATCATCTGCAAAGAGTAGTTCACGGACAAGTTTCTCTTGTGTCTTGGTGTGAGCTTGCAGGCGCCTCAGATTGAAGAGACTGCCATCCGTGCAGTACCGGATGTAAACAGCGTCTTCATTGTTGGGGTCTTTCATGGCTTGGTTCAGCATCATGCTGAAGAAGATTGAAAAGAGGGTTGGTGCGAGAACACAGCCTTGCTTCACGCCATTGTTAATGGAGAAGGGTTCAGAGAGCTCATTGCTGTATCTGACCCGACCTTGTTGGTTTTCGTGCAGTTGGATAATCATGTTGAGGAACTTTGGGGGACATCCGATGCGCTCTAGTATTTGCCAAAGCCCTTTCCTGCTCACGGTGTCGAAGGCTTTGGTGAGGTCAACAAAGGTGATGTAGAGTCCTTTGTTTTGTTCTCTGCACTTTTCTTGGAGCTACAATCACACTACAATTACTACAATCACAGCATCCGCAGACTTTCCTGTTTCACTTCCTTTCTGCAGCCCAATAGAAAAACTACAATCATAAACTAATTCAATTAAATAATAAATATTCACAGTAATTCTAGTGCAAAAAAATGACTTGAAATTGTGCAAACAGTCCCTGATTAGTGCACTATCCTACTGTGAAACCTCTCCACATGATCCTCCACATGAAAAGGTTCAAGAGCCTGATATCTGTTGGAAAGAAACTGTTCTTGAACCCAAAGGGGCTGGTCTTTAGGGTCCTGTACATCTGCCCAAAGGTAGCAGTGAGAAGTATGTTGGCTGCCTTCTGGAGGTAGCATCTCACGTAGATGTCTGCAATTGATGGGTGGTCAGAGCCTGTGATGGACCTGGCTAGGTCTATTACCTATAGCAGCCTCCTAGGCACTGTGTTCCCATGCACCTGCAGCTCTCATCCTCCTCAGAACCAGATCCCATTTGTTTCGGAGAGATTGCTGGATGAGTAACTGCAGTGGTTTTGTAGATATTTAGGACTGTAGTGGCCAAGCACCAATGGGGAAGGGAATAAATAGTTAGGATTTATGATTAATGCTTCACTTTACTGCTGTCAAGCCACCAATCCAATATGAACTGTCCCACCCCTGCCTCAGCACAGACTCACAGCTGAACCATCTTTTTGGGTGAAGTTTTTGACTTTTGATCAACCAATGTTAATTTGCTATGGTAACCCATTGGTTAGGACACAAACTCGTGAAACTACTCCACATAATGGTGGAATCTGGGATTGAATTTGGTTCTCACTCAAGTCATTGGAACAAAATCCTGAATGGCCTCAGTTTCCTGATTGAATAATAGTTGGGACAGATATTAAAAAGGTCCCCATTTGGAGCAGAGGAAGGGGAGAAGTTTTTGAGATCGCAGATCTGATGGGCTCTTCTGAAGATCAGAGTGCCAGAACCAGCTTTTGCAGAGTCCCATATCAGTGACCATCCTGGAGTGACCTGGGCCCTGAACTCGCTTTCCATTCAAAGACTGAATACCAGCCAGAAGGAGGAACTTGGGTTCTCTTCATTATTCTTCTCCCTGGCTCAAGGCAATGAAGCAGGTGTCACCTTCCAGTTATCTATTGAGATGTGCAGAGCAACAAAGGGATTTAGGAGTGATGGTAAATAGTACCCTCAAGGCTGATACTCAGGTAGATGGTGTGGTGAAGAAGGCATTTGGAATGTTGGCCTTCATAAATCGGAGTATTGAATTCAAGAGTAGGGAGGTTATGATGAAATTGTACTAGTCATTGGTGAGGCCAAATTTGGAGTACTGTGTACAGTTTTGGTCACCAAATTATAGGAAAGATATAAACAAAATAGAGAGAGTACAGAGAAGGTTCACAAGAATGTTGACAGGATTTCATGGTTTGACTTACAGGGAAAGGTTGTGCAGACTAGGGCTTTTTCCTCTGGAGTGTAGAAGATTGAGGGGATAGAGGTGTTTAAGATTTTAAAAGGGACAGACAGAGTAAACGTGGATAGGCTTTTTCAATTAAGAGTGGGGGAGATTCAAACTAGAGGGCATGGTTTAAGATTGAAGGGGGAAAATTATAAGGGGAACATGAGGGGAAATTTCTTTACGCAAAGGGTGGTAGGGATGTGGAATGAGCTTCCGGCAGACGTGGTTGAGGCGGGATCATTGGTTACATTTAAGGAAAGACTGGATCGTTACATGGATAGGAGGGGACTAGAGGGGTATGGACCGGGTGCTGGTCAGTGGGACTAGGAGGGTGGGGATTTGTTACGGCATGGACTAGTAGGGCCGAACTGGCCTGTTCTGTGCTGTAAGTGGTTATATGGTTATATGGTAAAATGGTTATCTCCCAACCTGAGAACAAATTGCAAAAGAAAACAACTCACTTTTTTTTATAGCATCTTGCATGATCTTACCATGTCTCACAGACACTAAACCAATTGAATAATGATAAAATTGTTGTTATACAGGAAATGCAACAACTGATTGGTTCCTTAAACAAAAATGTGATTTTTAATGGATATTTTATTGAGTTTATTGTAGGACAAGCATCAGATGAGTATGAATGGAAATCAGCTACAAAACATTTTTAGATCAGTTGAACTAACGAAAAGTGTCAGCATCATTATGAGTAATTCTTTTTTTTGAAAATTTTATTTATTGATCATAATAAATCAGACAATAAAAATACAAGTAAATAGATAGTATTTTACCCCATATAACCCCCAACCCTAATCCACCCCTCCAAACCCCCCTCTAAACTACCCCAAAAGAAAGAAAGAAGAGAATAGAATAGGAGATCAAATTACATAACCGTCCACAATTATTGCCATGGCTTGGGGCAACACCATCAACTTGTGGGAAAAAAAATCTATTACAAATTCAACCTCATATATTTCATATACGGGTTCCAAGTTTTAACAAAGAAGGAATAATCATTACATAAATTATATGTTATCTTTTCCAAATGATTTCCAAATGCCTTCATTGAGTACTCAAATCAGTCTAGTTTTTTCAAAAAAATTGCCAAACATTTTCTATCTACAGCTAAGGCCAATCTCAAAAAAGCAATATGAAATTTATCTAATTTTAATTCCAAACTCAATTTTTTAATATAGCCCAGTAAAAGTACCATAGGATCAAGTGAAATTTTAAATTTGAATATAGCTTCTAAAAGTTCCTTAAATCTATTCCAAAAAGGTTTCACTGTCTCACGTGACAAAGTAGAATGTAAAAAGGAACCAACTTGTTTATGGCACCTAAAACATAAATCAGAAGAAATAAACATATTTCCTTAATTTCTCTGGAGTTAAGTATAACTGATGAAGAAAATTATAATGAACCAATCTATATCGTACATTCACAATTTTTGTCATACTATCCTAGCAATCATCCTGACAAATAGATATGGACAAATCTTTTTTCTATTATAATTTAGATTTATAAACATCCAGCTTAAGTATTTTATTCTGCAATAAAGCATACATCTCAAATATAAATCCTTTCTTACCAGTAAGTAAAATTTCAAATTTAGATCACCTAGGTAACCGTAACGTAAATTATCCAACAATAATGTTTTAACTAGATAATAAGAAAACAAAGCATTCAAAGATATTTCATATTTCTCTTTCATTCTTTGAAATGAAATAAAATATCCAGCTTCATAGCAATCTTCTACCAATCTAATTCTTTTCTGTTCCCACAACTTCAAAAGTTGATTATTAAATGTAAAAGGAAAAGCTTATTTTGAAACAAAGGAGTTTTAGCCGAAATTTTACCTTTAGTACCTATAATTTCATTCTTCTTAGTCCATAACTCCATTAAATGTTTCAACACAGGCAAATTATAATTATTTAATAACTGAGAATTCCATCTATAAATAATCTGATCCATCCTCTTCTCACCAATCTGAGATAATTCAATATTAGCTCATATCAAAGGTTTATCCACTTCAAACATCCTATGAATACATTTCAACTGTGCTGATCCATAATAATTCTGAATATCCTCCTAAAGCATACTTCTAAGTCAATTTCTGAAATGAAATACTCGCCATTTTACCTTTCTACAAAAATTTCCTCACTGAAGCATTCAAATCTTTAAAAAGTTTTTGAGGAATCTTACAAGGAATAGACTGAAAGAGGTGTTGAATATGGGGAAAGATATTCATTTTAACACAGTTAATGTGTCCTATTAATGTTATAGGTAATTCTTTCCCCCAATTTAAATCATGCTTAATTTTAGACAACAAAGGTAAATAGTTCAATTCATACAAATAATTATAATTACTATCTATTATAATACCTAAATATTTAATCCAATCAGACCACTTAAATTTCGAAAATTGCCTACAAAGCGAATAATCCACATCAGCCAAAGGCATAATTTCACTCTTTTCCCAGTTAATTTTATATCCCGATACTTCACCAAACTGCTCCAATCTATCATGCAAACTCCCCAAAGATTTCAAAGGTGTGTTATTTATTTTATATTCTTCTGCTTTCACCTTAATACCCTTACTATTACCATCTTGTCTAATCAACTGAGCCAAAGGTTCAATAACCCATGCAAATAGAGCTGGTGATGAAACACCTCTGTCTAATTAATCTAGAAGAAGATATCTGTCCATTTGTCTCAACCCTAGCTGAAGGATTTTTATATAAAGCCTTAATCTAACCAATAAAAAGAGCCCAAAATTGAACTTCTCCAAAAGTTTAAACAAAAAACTCCATTCCATTCTTCTTCTTTGGCTTGGCTTCGCGGACGAAGATTTATGGAGGGGGTAAAAAGTCCACGTCAGCTGCAGGCTCGTTTGTGGCTGACAAGTCCGATGCGGGACAGGCAGACACGGTTGCAGCGGCTGCAGGGGAAAATTGGTTGGTTGGGGTTGGGTGTTGGGTTTTTCCTCCTTTGCCTTTTGTCAGTGAGGTGGGCTCTGCGGTCTTCTTCAAAGGAGGTTGCTGCCCGCCAAACTGTGAGGCGCCAAGATGCACGGTTTGAGGCGTTATCAGCCCACTGGCGGTGGTCAATGTGGCAGGCACCAAGAGATTTCTTTAGGCAGTCCTTGTACCTTTTCTTTGGTGCACCTCTGTCACGGTGGCCAGTGGAGAGCTCACCATATAACACGATCTTGGGAAGGCAATGGTCCTCCATTCTGGAGACGTGACCCATCCAGCGCAGCTGGATCTTCAGCAGCGTGGACTCGATGCTGTCGACCTCTGCCATCTCGAGTACTTCGACGTTAGGGATGAAAGCGCTCCAATGGATGTTGAGGATGGAGCGGAGACAACGCTGGTGGAAGCGTTCTAGGAGCCGTAGGTGGTGCCGGTAGAGGACCCATGATTCGGAGCCGAACAGGCCTTATCGAAGGCCTTTTCTGTATCGACCAATTATCATAGGTTGGTTGGATTGCTCCTGAGAAATATTACTTAAAGAAATCAACTTTACAGTGTTATCTGCTGAATACCGATTTTTAATAAAACCCGTCTGATCTATATGGATCAAATCTGGTAAGTATTTAGCTAAATCTATTAGCCAGAACCTTGGCAACAATTTTATAATCTACATTTAATAGAGAAACAGGTCTATAAGATCCTGCTTCTAATGGGTTTCTGTCCTTCTTAAGAATAACTGTAATAATTGCTCTAGAAAAAGAATATTGGGAAGAACCAATCTCTGTTACCTGTTTCAATACATCCATCAATATAGGAAATAATAAATACTGAAATTCTTTGTAAAATTCAGAAGTAAAACCATCCTCTCCCGGATACTTCCCACTAGACATAGATCAAAGGGCTTCCCTCACTTCCCTCACTTCTGTAACAGTAAATGGCATCTAAATCCTTAATATTCATATTTTTCAAAGAAGGTAAAGCAAAATTGGACAAAAAATTATCAATTTTAGCTTTCCAAACTTCAGAAGTTTACAATTTCTCATAAAATGTACAACATTCATCTTTAATTTCCTGAGGTTTATATGTAATCATTGAATAATTGAATTATTGTTCTAGAAGCTTGCTCTGTTTTTAACTGCAATGCAAAATTTAAATTAGCCATATATATCCTACATGAGTGGTGAAGCACCTCCCCATGGCGCAATTACAAACCAGTATAAGGATCTTTCTTCAAAAAAAGAAACAAAAATGCCCTATACAGAAAAACCCCTAAAAGAATACTACAATACGATAATAGTATTACCCCCCCCTCAATTGTACGTGAGTGACAAATGCCATAAAGTGGCTAATGACTTTGGATGATTGGTAGTCAAATCAACTCCCCCCCCCCCACCCTGAATAGAACAATAAAAAAACATGCATAATTCAATAAATTCAATTTAATGTTTCTCCAACTTCCTATGTGATACAACAAATCTCAAATGACCTTTGTGTTCAGCTTGACGTTGACTGTCAGAATCCCTTTTTCTCATAAAGCAAACTTCTTGAAAAAAAGATGTCTTCAGTGTTTTCTGAATTTGAGAATTTCTAATAATTTGACTCTCGTATCTCATTTTTTTACTACTTTATTTATAAATTTTTAACCACAATATAATTATGTTACATTCAAATGAAAATGAATTCAAAAGAAATTACATATGTGGGATATTCCCTCCCATCCCCTTCAACCCACCCTCCTACCCACCCTTCCAATGCCTCACCCTCCCTCCCAACCCCCACCTCTAATAAAGAAAAAAGAAAAGAAAGGAAAAGGAAGAAAAATTAGAGAATGCCAAGAAATAAAACTTTTATACAATAAAATCTATTGGTGTTTTTCAGAGATTCAATCATCCATCCAAACCAACATTTTGTAAATATAGACTTCATACTTTCCAAAAAAGTATTAATCTTGCAGATATTAAGTAATTTTCTCTCGTGGTTTACAACTACAAAGTTCTGCATGCCACCTTTACATGCCTAAATCTATTTCTGACTTCCATGATATTACTGTACATTTCCTAGCAATTGCTAAAGCAATGAACATAAATTCAATTTGATAAACATTTAATTTTATTTTGGCCTTATAACCTTAGTATTACTCAGTAAAAATAAAATTGGATCCTGTGGGAATTTGACCCCTGTAATTCATTCCAAAAAATTACCTACCCCCTAATCAAAATTGTCTAACTTTAGGGCATTTCCAAATGGAATAAAAAAGGTTCCAACCTCAGAATGACATCTAAAAACATTAATTTGATACAGCAGAATTTAATCTATTTAATTTTTGTGGAGTCAATTATAACTGATGTAAAAGATTATATGGAACTAACCTATTAGACAAATCCATCCAGTCCTTTTCACTTATTTGAGTATTTAAATCTAATTCCCACCTTAATTCCCACTTACCATCTCTTTCTCTGGAAATGGCAGATTTAATACACGCTCGTCCCCACATCTCCCTCTGTGTCTGCTGCCTATGCAACAGATGGAAAGTTGTGTGATTGTGCATTGGAAGTCTCTCTTTTCTTCCATAAAGCAGATCTCCAATGGAAACATATAAAAACATGAGGGACATAAGTAAGATGAAAGTTTGTAGTAAGTATTTGAATATGGATGGGCAGGTGATAGAGAAGGGAAATGCTCTGGAAGAAGATGAAGGGCAATTGGCAGGAAAAGTAAATAATGTTGTTCTTAAAGATGAGGGAAAACAGGGATTAAAAAATGGGAAATCCCCGAAATTCATATATTTTAATGCCAGGAGTATTGTAAAAAAGGTGGATGAGCTGAAGGTGTGGATTGATACTTGGAAGTATGATGTGGTAGCGATTAGTGAGACATGGTTGCAGGAGGGATGTGATTGGCAACTGAATATCCCTGGGTTTCGTTGTTTTAGGTGTGATAGAGTCAGAGAGGCAAGAGGAGGTGGGGTTGCATTGCTTGTCAGGGAAAATATTACAGCGGTGCCTAGGAAGGATAGATTAGAGGGCACATCCACGGAGGCTATTTGGGTGGAACTGAGGAGAAGGAAAGGAGAGGTTACACTTGTAGGGGTGTATTATAGACCACCCGGAGGGGACCGAGACCTAGAGGAGCAAATCTGTAGGGAGATAGTAGATATTTGTGATAAGCACAGGGTTGTAATTATGGGAGATTTTAATTTTCCACATATAGATTGGGAAACACATTCTGTGAAAGGAATGGATGGGTTAGAGTTTGTGAAATGTGTGCAAGATAGTTTTTTACAACAATATGTAGAGGTGCCGACCAGAGAAGGAGCAGTGTAAGATCTACTGTTGGCAAATGGGATGGGTCAAGTGACGGAGGTTAGTGTTGGTGAGCACTTCGGGTCCAGTGATCATAATGCCATCAGCTTCAATGTCATTATGGAAAGAGAGAAATCAGGGCCAAGGATTGAGGTTTTTGATTGGGGAAAAGCTAGATTTGAGGAGATGCGAAAGGACTTGCAGGGTGTGCATTGGGACAATTTGTTTTATGGGCAGGATGTAGTAGAGAGATGGAAGTCTTTTAAAGATCAGATTTTGAGAGTGCAAAAGCTTTATGTTCCTGTTAGGTTAAAAGGAGGGGCAAAAGGTTTGAGAGAGTCGTGGTTTTCAAGGAATATTGGAAACTTGGTTCGAAGAAAAAGGGAGGCGTACATTAGATATAAGAAGCATGGAGTTAAGGAGATGTTTGAAAGATACATTGAATGTAAGAGGAATCTTAAGAGAGGAATTAGGAAAGCTAAAAGAAGGTACGAGAAAACTATGGCAAGCAGGGTGAAAACTAATCCAAAAGAGTTCTACAAATATGTTAATGGTAAGAGGAAAGCTAGAGACAAAATTGGTCCCTTAGAAAATCAGAGTGGAAAACTGTGTGTGGAACCTAGAGAAATGGGGGAGATATTGAACAGTTTCTTTTCTTCGGTATTCACTAAGGAGAAGGATATTGGGAGATGTGGGATAAAAAAAAGCAAATTGGGTAAATATGGGGAATATAGAAATTACAAAAGGTGTAGTTTTAAGGCTTTTGAAGAATATAAAGGTGGATAAGTCTCCGGGACCAGATGGGATCTTCCCCAGGACATTGAGAGAAGTGAAGGAGGAAATAGCAGAGGCTCTGGCGGTAATTTTTCAAATGTCATTAGATATGGGGATAGTTCCGGAGGATTGGCGCATTGTGCATGTGGTTCCGTTATTTAAAAAGAGTTCAAGGAGGAAGCCTGGCAACTATCGGCCTGTAAGTTTGACGTCTGTGGTAGGTAAATTAATGGAGAAAATTCTTAGAGATAGTACTTATAAACATCTGGATAGACAGGGTCTGATCAGGAGCACTCAACATGGATTTGTGGGAGGAAGGTCATGTTTGACCAATCTGATTGAATTTTTTGAAGAGGTGACTAGGAATGTGGATGAGGGTAGCGCAGTGGATGTTGTCTATATGGACTTCAGTAAGGCCTTCGATAAGGTACTACATGGAAGGTTAGTTAGGAAGGTGCAGTCTTTAGGTATAAATTTTGAGATAGTCAAATGGATTGAACATTGGCTGAAAGGGAGAGGCCAGAGAGTGGTAGTGGATAATTGTCTGTCAGGTTGGAGGCCGGTGACCAGTGGTGTGCCTCAAGGATCTGTATTGGGCCCATTGTTGTTCATTATATACATTAATGATCTAGATGATGGGGTGGTGAATTGGATTAGTAAATATGCAGACGATACTAAGATAGGTGGAATAGTGGATAATGAAGAAGGTTTTCAAGGATTGCAGAGGGATTTGGGCTGCTTAGAAAAGTGGGCTGAAAAATGGCAGATGGAATTTAATGCTGATAAGTGTGAGGTGCTTCATTTTGGTAAGAAGAATCAGAATAGGACATATGTGGTAAATGGGAGAGCATTGAGGAATACAGAAGAGCAGAAAGATTTAGGAGTGACGGTACATCGTTCCCTGAAGGTAGAAACTCACGTGAATAGGGTGGTGAAGAAGGCTTTTAGTATTTTGGCCTTTATCAATCATTGCATGGAATATAGGAGTTGGGAGGTGATGTTGAGATTGTATAAGACGTTGGTGCGGCCTAATTTGGAGTTCTGTGTGCAGTTCTGGTCGCCTAATTATAGGAAGGATATAAACAGAGTGGAGAGAGTGCAGAGAAGGTTTACCAGAATGTTGCCTGGGTTTAAGCATCTGGAGTATGGGGAGAGATTGGACAGATTGGGTCTTTATTCTTTGGAGTGTAGAAGGTTGAGAGGGGATTTGATAGAAGTATTTAAGATTATGAAAGGGATAGACAGAATGGATGTGGATAGACTATTTCCGTTAAGAGGAGGAAAGTTTAAAACAAGAGGACATGAGTTAAGAATTAAGGGGCAGAGGTTTAGAGGTAACATGAGGGGGAACTTCTTTACTCAGAGAGTGGTAGCTGTGTGGAATGATCTTCCGGGAGAAATAGTGGCGGCGGAGTCAATTGTATTATTTAAGAAAAGGTTGGAGGTGGAGGGTTATGGGCATTGTGCAGGGAGGAGGGACTAGAAAGGTGTGTTTGGTTCGGTGCGGACTAGAAGGGCCTAATGGCCTGTTTCCGTGCTGTAATTGTTATGTTATGTTATGTTATGTTAAGATGAATGGTCTCCGTGGTTTTCTCAGGCTAGGCAAGTCTGACATTTAAGGTGAAAGGGGAAAGATTTCAAAGGGACCCGAGGGGCACGTTTTCATACTAAGGGTGGTGGATGTAAAGAATGGAAGTTGTCTTGCAGGTACATCTTTACATTTATTGAAGACCCCTACCATCTATCACACAGGATTTTGACCCACTACTATTAGGAAGGAGGTATAGGAACATCCAGATTGCCAGGTTGAGAAATAGCTTCTACCTGCTGGTTGTGAGATTGAGGAAGAGTTACTTTGGGTCTCTTGGAAATAAAATGAGTAAATTATTCCAAAACATTTTAGATAATTATTTCATATTTTTATATATAAATCTATGGCAGTCTGTCTGCCTATCTATTGATGTGTGTGTACATGTGTGTGCGTGTGTGTACATGTGTGGGCGTGTGCGCATGTGTGTGCGTGCGCATGTGTGTGTGCACATGTGAGTGTGTGTATGAGTATGTGTGTGTGTGCACATATGTGTGTGAGTGTGTGTGTATGTGTGTGTGCATGCATATGTGCATGTGTGTGTGTGCATGTGTGAGTGCAGTGTGTGTGTGCATGCATGTGTGTGCATGCGTGCATGTGCATGCATGTGTGTGTGGTCTTTTTTGTGTGCGTGTGTGCATGTGTGAGTGCGCATGTGAGTGTGGTGTGAGTGGGCATTTCTGTGTGTACAGTATGTGTGTGTGTGAGGGCATGCATGTGTGTGTGCCTGCGTGAATGAGCATGCATGTGCATGTGGTGTGCATGCGTGTGTGTATGTGAGTTGTCTTTTGTGTGTGCGTGAGTGTGTGCATGTGTGTGTGTGTGCGTGTGCGCGTGAGCATGTGTGTGTGTGCGCATGTGAGTGTGTGTATGAGTATGTGTGTGTGCATATTTATGTGTGTGAGGGTATGTGCGTGCATGCATGTGTATGTGTGAGTGCAGTGTGCGTGTGTGCATGCATGTGTGCGCGTGCATGCGTGTGCGTGCATGTGTGTGTGGTCTTTTGTGTGTGCGTGTGTGCATGTGTGAGTGCGCATGTGAGTGTGTGTGAGTGGGCCTTTCTGTGTGTGCTGTATGTGTGTGCGTGAGGGCATGCATGTGTGTGTGCATGCGTGAATGAGCATGCATGTGCGTGTGTATGTGCATGCGTGTGTGTGTATGTGAGTTGTCTTTTGTGTGTGTGTGAGTGTGTGCATGTGTGTGTGTGTGTGTGTGTGTGTGTGTGTGTGTGTGTGTGTGTGTGTGTGTGTGTGTGTGTGTGTGTGTGTGTGTGTGATTTTTATGTGCTGTGTTTTATTTATATATGGGAGCACCATAATCCACAAAAACACTGTTTGGTCTGGTTGTATATGTAAGTTGAACTTAAATTTGGACAGATATTTGGATGGGAAATATTTGTTGGGATAGCAGCCAAATGTACTCAAATCGGACCTGGGCAGCAATGTGATGGCGGGGTTGGTGATGTGCAGGAAGGTGATGGCTGGGTTGGATGATGTGTAGGAAGATGATAGCTGGGTTGGACGATTGCAGGAAGGTGATGGCTTGGTTGCACGATGTACAGGAAGGTGATGGCTGGCTTGGACGATGAGAAGAAAGGTGATGACAGAGTTGGACAATGTGCAGGAAGGTGATGGATGGGTTGGATGATGTGCAGGAAGGTGATGGCTAGGTTTGATGATGTGCAGGAAGGTGATGGCTGGGTTGGATGATGTGTAGGAAGATGATGGCTGGGTTGGACGATGTGCAGGAAGGTGATGGCTTGGTTGGACGATGTACAGGAAGGTGATGGCTAGGTTGGATGATGTGCAGGAAGGTGATGGCTGGGTTGGACGATGAGAATGAAGGTGATGACTGGGTTGGACGATGTGCAAGAAGGTGATGGCTGCATTGGACGATGTGCAGGAAGGTGATGGCTGGGTTGGATGATGTGGAGGAAGGTGATGGCTGGCTTGGACGATGAGAAGAAAGGTGATGACAGAGTTGGACAATGTGCAGGAAGGTGATGGCTGGGTTGGACGATGTGCAAGAAGGTGATGTGGGTTGGACAATGTGGAGGAAGGTGATGAGTGGGTTGGATGTTTAGCAGGATGGCAATGGCTGGGTTGGGCGTGCAGGAAGGCCATGGCTAGTTTGGACGATGTGCAGGAAGAAGATGGCTGGATGGACGATGAGCAGGAAGGTGATAGGTGGATTGGAGGAAGGTGATGGCTGTGTTGGGTGTGCAGGAAGGCGATGGCTGGGTTGGATGATGAGCTGGAAGGTATGGCTGAGTTGGACGATGTGCAGGAAAGTGATGACTGGGTTGCACCTGCAGGTTGGTGATGTCTGGGTTGGACGATGAGAAGGAAGGTGATGGCTGGGTTAGACGATCAGCAAGAAGGTGAGGAATAGGTTGGACGATGTGATGGAAGGTGATGGATGGATTGGATGATGTGCAGGAAGGTGATGGCTGGGTTGGACGTTGTCCTGGAAAGTGATGGCTGCATTGGATGATGGACCTCGGCTGGAAGCCAATGACTAGGTCGTACAGATTGGGCTGATCAGCCTGTTCCTGTATTGTTGTTGGGTGCTACCAGTTGCCCCAGTAATCACAGAGACAAATACTGAGGGGAACGATTGACTTTACTATACAAGAGACTGTATAGTCTCTTCCACCAGCGTTGTCTCCGCTCCATCCTCAACATCCATTGGAGCGCTTTCATCCCTAACGTCGAAGTACTCGAGATGGCAGAGGTCGACAGCATTGAGTCCACGCTGCTGAAGATCCAGCTGCGCTGGGTGGGTCACGTCTCCAGAATGGAGGACCATCGCCTTCCCAAGATCGTGTTATATGGCGAGCTCTCCACTGGCCACCGTAACAGAGGTGCACCAAAGAAAAGGTACAAGGACTGCCTAAAGAAATCTCTTGGTGCCTGCCACATTGACCACCGCCAGTGGGCTGATATCGCCTCAAACCGTGCATCTTGGCGCCTCACAGTTCGGCGGGCAGCAACCTCCTTTGAAGAAGACCGCAGAGCCCACCTCACTGACAAAAGGCAAAGGAGGAAAAACCCAACACCCAACCCCAACCAACCAATTTTCCCCTGCAGCCGCTGCAACCGTGTCTGCCTGTCCCGCATCGGATTTGTCAGCCACAAACGAGCCTGCAGCTGACGTGGACTTTTACCCCCTCCATAAATCTTCGTCCGCGAAGCCAAGCCTAAGAAGAAGACAAGAGACTGCTGGCCCGGGTCAAGGCTAGGGAAAATGAGGAGAGGAAGAGGGGACTCCACCTTTATGGCTTGGGTCACATGGGAGGAGTCCAGGGAGGAGTCTAGGAGTGGATGTCATTGGGATGGCAGGCCAGCCTATACATACAACCACATAATTACAATTGTCTACCTCCATGACTCTAAATTAGCCACACCATAAAAACAGGTAAACGAGAAAGAACCGGTCAGTCCACTTTAATGAATGCAAGGACAGAGTTGTATTGCAGCAGATTGCTGGTTGTTCATGCAGTACTTCATCACCAACATCGAAGTACTTGAGGTGGCAGAGTCCGCAAGCATCGAATCCACGCTGCTGAAGACACAACTGCGCTGGGTGGGTCACGTCTCCAGAATGGAGGGCCATCGCCTTCCCAAGATCGTGTTCTATGGCGAGCTCTCCACTGGCCACCGAGATAGAGGTGCACCAAAGAAGAGGTACAAGGACTGCTTAAAGAAATCTCTTGGTGCCTGCCACATTGACCACTGCCAGTGGGCTGATATCGCCTCAAACCGTGCATCTTGGCGCCTCACAGTTCAGCGGGCAGCAACCTCCTTTGAAGAAGACCACAGAGCCCACCTCACTGACAAAAGACAAAGGAGGAAAAACCCAACACCCAACCCCAACCAACCAATTTTCCCTTGCAACCGTTGCAACCGTGCCTGCCTGTCCCGCATCGGACTTGTCAGTCACCAACGAGCCTGCAGCAGATGTGGACATACCCCTCCATAAATCCTCGTCTGCGAAGCCAAGCCAAAGATAAGAAAGAAAGAAGACGTGCACTGCCAAATAGCTTTGTGTTCCACTGTGCTCTTCCAGCTTGGTGAAGCCAGACCTCTGGTCACACTGAATCAGTCAGAATGAAACCGATATTGAGAGGTGAAATTGTGAGGATAATTATGTTTCAGAAGACCGAAGGGTCTGGTCTTTGAAGAGACACAGAAGTCTTGTCAGGGGTCGGACCTTTCAAACTGGGCAGTAAACCAAAGCCTCTAAACTGCCATTGAATATCCCTTCTCACTCTTCTGAAGGCAATAATTATTCCACAGGCAACCATACAAAAGATGTAATCTATTAATGTGTTGGAGAAATACAGCAGGGCACACTCAGGGAGTAAAAGGCTAACCAATGTTTTGGACCTGGGCCCTACCCTTCACTTCCTGTGGATGCTATGACGTGCTGCCAGCACGTTTGTGTATTGCCTTCAACCCAGCATCCACAGTATTTATTGTTTAACCAAAAAGAGGGCAGACTCTCTGGTCCTCATCACATTGCAGTTTGAGGATTTTACTGTTTGCAAACAGTCTGTCATGTTTACTGTTTTGATGTCAGTTACTTGACTTCACAAGTTCCTTGAAGAAGGGCTCAGGCTCGGAACGTCAGTTATTTACCTCCTATGGACACTATGGAGTTACTTCAGAGATTCTGTGTTTTTACTTTTTTCACAAGTTGTAAAGCACTTGAAGCATTGCCAAGATAAACTAATGCCCATGCATTTACTAAACAGCAGGTGAAACCAAGATACAGACACAAGAATTGCCTTGGCCATCAGAACTCTCTGGGTGTCACTGAAAGAGTGTGACTGGGTGGAGCGACTACACCAGGCAGCTGTGGGATTGATATATTGTGTCTCATTTGCATGACGTTGGAAGTTTTTAAACATTTGTCATAGCGGATGTGACTCCACCTGAATTCCACACCTTCAGCTGCTACATTATCCCTAACTACAACACACACAACGTGTTTTATTTTTGCTCATCTGGTCCATTCTACCCCTCCCTAATTCCCTGTACAACTCACTCTCTTGGACATGACTATCTTCTACCCTTTGATTTTGCCACGTATCAAAAGTGTGGCCATTTAACCTATCAGCTTGCCTTTGAGATGTAGGAGGAAACTGGAGTGCCCAGAGAAAGCCCATGTGGGAACAAGGAGATTGTGTGCCCTCTACACAGACAGCACCCGAGGATGGGATTGAATCTGCAGATGTGAGGCAGTAATGAACATAAGAACATAAGGAACAGGAGCAGGAGTCTACCATCTGGCCCAACGAGCCTGTTCTGACCGTGGGCTCAGGTCGACCTACCCACCATAATCTAACTATTTCAGACATATTTAATGAGCCACCTCTAGTTCTTCCTTGAGCAGTTTCATCACTCTCCGGGAAAAGCAGTTCCTCCTCATCCTCGTCCTAAATCTACTCCCCCAAATCTTTTTTAAAATATTTTATTTAAAGTTAAACATCACAAAACATAACAATAGTTATTTGATTACAATAGTTACTACAATGTGATTAATCATTTTTTTATAAACCCACCCCAACCTCCCCAACCTCCCTATCCCAACTACAAAGAAAGAAAAGGAGATAATTATTGAATACATACAGTTTTTAAAGCTTCTTGGCTGCAGGAGTGGCGACATCCACTGGAGCAGACTGAGACTTCACATTTTAACATTAACAGTTTTCAAATAGGGGCTCCAAACTTCAGCAAAGAAATAATATTTATCTCTCCAATTATATGTAATATTTCTTTAAGGAATACAAGCTTTCATTTCATTATTGCCATCTTTTCATCCATAAATTCAAATCTGATTTCCATGTAATAGCTAAACACTTTTTAGAAACCGCACATTAGGGTTAGGGTTAGCGCAAAAATTCAATTTGATACACATTCAATTTCGATCTTAAAGCTATTGATTTAATATCTCCTAATAAAAACAACATTGGGTCAAAAGGTAAATTTATTTTTAATATCTGCTCCAAAAATAATTTAATTTGCAACCAAAAACTTTTAACCTGAGGACAAGTCCATGTCGAATGGAAAAAAAGTACCTACCTCTTGGCCACATCTAAAACATAAATCTGAAGAAGGCTGGCTTCACCAAGCTGGAAACGCACAGTGGAACACAAAGTTGAAAAATTTTCAGTTTATATGGAGTCAAATACAATTGACGTAAAAGATTGTAAATTGTAAAATAAAGTACATTTATTTCCTTTCATCATACGATCTTTACACTTATTTTTCCAAACATTTTCATCAATCTTTCTATCTGCTTCCCATTTCATTTATGATCAGATTTAGGTAATTTATTTTGTAACAACTTGAACATTTCAGAAATAAATTTTTTCGATTCATCTTTAGTAAGTAGTAATTCTAAAGAAGATGGTCTAGGTGGTTTTAAATCATGACTCAATTGTTCTAATAAAAATGTTTTAACTTGGTAATAACAAAAAAAAAGTATTTGAAGGAATTTGGAATTCATCTTGCATGTGGTTAAAGGACAAAAATTTCCCTGCTTCAAAACAGTTTTCAATTTTTAAAATTCCCTTTTGATTCCAAACTTTCAAAAATTGATTATCCACAGTAAAAGAAAAATGTTTATTCTGGTATAAAGGTGTGATAATCAATTTTATTCCATAATTCAAGTAAATGCTTTAAAATGGGTGGGTCTATTCCAGTTAATAATTTTGAATTCCATTTATAAATAAATTCCATCATAGACTTTTCATCAATTTTATCCAATTCTATTTTAACCCAAGCAGTAGTTTTCGGGTCATCATACATTGCATTAATAAATTTTAATTGTGCCATCTTATTGCCCTAAATCTTGAGCCTGACTTCCCTAGTTCTACTTGCAGCTACCAGTGAAAACAACCTTTTTGTCTCGATCTTATCTATTCCATTCTTGATATTTTATGTTGCTTGTCAGATTGCCTCTCATTCTTTGAATTCCAGTGAGTATTGTCTCAGGCAACTCAATCTCTCCTCATAGGCTAACCCCTCATCTCTAGAGTCATTCTGGTGAACTTCCTCTGCGTCGCCTCCAAAGCCAGTACATCCTTCCTAATGTAAGGAGACCAGAAGAACACATGGTACTCTAGATGCAGCCTCACTTGTACCTGGTACAGTGGCAGCAGAACCACTCTTAAATCGTTCTCTGACAAAGAAGGCCATCATTCCATTTACCTTCTTGATAACCTGCTGGATCTGCAAACTAACCTTTTGAAATTCATGCACGTGTTCCCAAGTCCCTCTGCCCAACAGCATGCTCCAATCTTTCACCAGTTGAATAATAATCCAATATTCCATTTTTCCTTTCATAAAGATGACCTCCCTTTATCCAACATTGTATTCCATTTGCCAGACCCTTGCCCCCACTCACTTAATTTATCTATATCTCTCTGCAGACTCTGCACAGTTTGCTTTTGCATAAACGGTATTGCAAAAACAACAAATGCAAACACACTGTGTATATATAGTAAACTGAATTTCCACTCAGTGTGGTATTATCAACCAACTTTGGCATGCTGCATGGCCTTGTTCCAACTCATTAATTGTGAAGAAATAGCTGCTCTACTGCCTTCATGTAGACCTGGTGATGGAGTGGGTTACATCAGTGGAGGGAGTAAGATCCATGGCCACTCAATGTCTTTCTTTTAATGGTGCTGGAACTTGGCAACACCCTGTTTGTCTTTGCAGGGCAGGTTTCAGGGTTTCAGGGCCTCTCATGAACAGAACAATGTACTGAAGGGGTAAACACCAAAGTCTGCAGATATAGAGAGAAGTTAAAACGCAATGCTGGAGAAACTCAGCAGGTCAAACAGTGTCTTTTATGTAGCAAAGTATGTAGCAATGTATTGAATATTGAACTGCAAACAAAGCAGTTTCAGTGGGCTGAGGAATTACGAGAAGGCCCATGCAAATACCAAGTCTCTCTCCTTAATTTATTAAGCCTCATTATGTATGGCATTCTGTTTTGCTAATTTTTGTAGAGCAGCATTTGGCAGCAAAGTTATGCCCTCTGATCTGTTCATGCAAGGCACAGGCCATAACAGTTGTGGTCTCTGTCTCCTAGGGGGCTATGCTGGACCCACCCACAAGCAATCTCAATGCAACAATTCCGGAATTATGTGTTTCCGGGGAAAGTTTAATCTTGGCAGCTCCATTTCTCTTTTGTTCCCCAAATCCTAAAGAATTACAAATCACTCTAATTTGTGCAAAATCTTATTATTTGTCCTCTCCTCTCCACTGGTTTGCCTCTTAAGGATGGTTGTCAGAAGTAGACCTCTTACTTCCAATAACAAAATATAGTGCATTTCCTCAGTCAGGTTCATGTATGTTCGGCATGGCCCCACCATTAGTCACTGTGCATCAGCAATGATATGCTTTGTCATGTCCTTTGAGGTATCAGTTAGTTCATCCTTTGTGTACTTGGAAATTCTCTCACTCTTTGGCAACAAGACGCTTATTTTGCATATTTTTATATGCACTAAAATGTTTTAAAAGTGCTTTAAAAGCATAGAACAATTCAGACCAGAAACAGGTCCTTCGGCTCTTCTCGTCCATGCTGATCCATTTTTTTCTCTAGATCCATTGTCCTGAACCCTCCATACCTCTCCCATTCATGTGCCTGTCCAAATTTTTCTTAAATGTTAAAATTGAGCCTACATTTACCACTTCATCTGGTAGCTCATTCCACACTCCCACTGATCTCTATGTGAAGAAGTTCCTCCTCCTGTTCCCTAACCTTTCCCCATGTCCTCTGGTTTATATCTCACCTACCCTCAGTGGAAAAACATATCTACATTTACATTAAATATCTCCACTCCAGGGAATAAAGTCCTATCCTGTTTAACCTTTCCATGTAACTCAGTTCCTGAAGTACCCCCGCCATCCTAGTAAACCTTCTCTGCACTCTTTCTATCTTATTGATAACTTTCCTGTAGTTAGGTGACCAAAACTGCACACAATATTCCAAATTTATCTTCACCAATATCTTGTACAATTTTACCATAACATTCCAATTCCTATGTTCAATATGAAGACCAATATGCTAAAAACTCTCTACCTATCACACCACTTTTAGGGAATTATGTATCTGTATTCTCAGATCCCTGTGTTCTATCACACTCCTCAATAACATTTACAGTGTATGTCCTTTCTTGGTTTGTCCTTCCACAATGCAATACCCTACACTTGTTTGCATTAAATTAAAAACCAGTACAGTATTTTAACCTCACCATGGTGTTGGAAAAATCAATGTGCCAATGTGCACATAGAATTCACCTACAAATAGATAATCAGGCAATGTTTTGCTGTCATTGTTTGAGGATAAACATTGGTCTAGTCATTGAGGAGATTAACTATTCTTTTGAAAATAGTGCTCTAGAACATTTTATCATTCATATGAGAGAACATAGGGACTCAGGTAGCCATGTCCATCATAGGCTCCAACCTCCCACCATTTAATGCATTGATGTGAAGTGATGCCTCAAGAAGACAGACAACATCATAAAGGACCCCCATCACCCTGGTCACAACCTCTTCTCACTTCTACCTTAGGCAGAAGATACAGGAGCCTGACCAGCACCTCTAGGCTGTCAGGCTCTTGAACACATGGCGGTTCATGTGGGGCAGTTCAACAGAATTTTGGTGCATATGTCCAATGGACAATGTTTCTGATAATAAGCTCATTATTATTATCATTAGATCACTACAGCACAGTACTGGCCTTTTGGCCCTCGATGTTGTGCCGACCAATATATTCCTTCCTAAAAAAATGTACTAAACCCTCCCTACCTTGTAACCCTCTAATTTTCTTCCATCCTTGTGCCTGTCTAAGAGTCTCTTGAATGCCTCCAATATTTCATCCTCCACCACCATCCCCAGCAAGACATTCCAGAACCCCACAACTCTCTGTGTAAAAAATTTACCCTAACATCTCCCCTAAACTTCCCTCCCTTCACTTTGTACACATATCCTCTGGTGTTTACTGATCCTGCCCTGCGAAACAGGCGCTGGCTGTCCACTCTATCTATGTCTCGCAGAACCTTGTAGACCTCAATCAAGTCTCCTCTCATCCTTCTTCACTCCAAAGAGAAAAGTCCCAGCTCTACTAACCTTGCCTCAAAAGACTTGTTTTCCAATCCAGGCATTTTCCTGGTAAATCTCCTCTGCACCCTCTCCAGAGCTTCCACTTCCTTCCTATTGTCACCAAGGCTTCATGAGCAGTATCTCCCAAATCTCGATCCAGCAGTTTCATTCCAACTGCTATCACTCTCTAATCAGACATTGCCCCAAGACCACAAAAGGACAATCTGCACCATTGCAAAGTCACTTTAGAATTAACTGTAACATTGATTATCTATATTTTTGTATTTGTTTTCTCTTTTTAAATTCATTTTAGATGTTTAGTTGTTTTTTATAAAGTACCTTCAGCCAGTAAGAATTCCAGTGCAGCTGTATGTTGCATGATGTATATGACAATAATCTCATCATCATTATCGTTACATGGCATCTATACCAGGGTAGTGGCAGCATAGTGATGTGTTGAAATATTAGGCCAATCCAAGATCTAAAAGATGATTGATAGTGTGTCGTTGCAAAGGTTTGAAGACTCACGGATTCTGGACTGTGAGGGGGAGTCTGTGTAGACTGATGTGTGATGGACGAAAGGTAGGTGGACACTTGTGTGGGTTAACATATTTTTGCAGAAAGGTTCAACAGCATCCCTTGGTTCTTCTGCAGTGCTGTTTAGAAAAGCAAGAGTCAAGCATTCCTTCATTGAAGGTGAACAAAACCTGACCAACAGTAGGATTTGATGTACAATGGGTCAACGTTCATAGCACATGGCATGCATTGCTCTTAGTCAAGTCAAGGCTCCTTTATTTATCGTTCATCCCATGCTTGCATGGTAAAGTTGAGTTCTCGTTTCTCCAGGACCACGGAGCATAGTTACATAAATATAAGTTAGAATAGAAGTTAAACACATTACAATATTAAGACGTATACAGTAACAATCTACCGTACACTATCCACAAATGTTTGGGGAATTCAGGAACCTGATGGCTTGGGTGGAAAAAGTTGTTGCCCGATCTGGACGTAAGGGCCCGAGTGCTGTGGTACCTCCTTCCAGATGGCAGAAGGGAGAACAGTTTACGTGAGGGGTGTGTGGAGTCCTTCTCCATGTTTATTGCCGTTTGCCTGTGTTGAGTGGTAGACGTCCATCATGGTAGGAAGAGATGCCCCAACGATCTTTTCCGCTGTCTTAGGGTATGTGAACAACTGATGTACCTCACTGCTCTCCCTTAATAAAAAATAACACACCTTTCACATCAATAACTGAATGTATATTAGATTATTTCATCAACTATTTATTTATAAATCAAATTATATGAATCATTAATTATTCACAGGCACCCTATCAGTCACAGCGAAACAAGGATGTGGTTTGTCATCCTTTTAAGATTCCATTTCTCATGTACACAAAATACACAAAAATCTTAGTTTGCCCTGAAAAAGCAAACCAAGAGTCCCCAGTAATCCAGCGTCCTTGTTAAAACAAGGAAGAGAAGTAAAAGAGAGTCACTTCGGAGATATTGAGTGGCCGTGGGTCTTACTGCCTCCTCTGATGTCACTGCCTCAGTACCCCATAACCTCCGTGGCCACACAGCCTCCTGTCCAATGGAGACCCCAAGGTCGAAGTCCCCGTGGCCAGATGGTACCTGCCAGCTCCTCCTCTTTTGATATGACATCACTACTCAGAGACCTCAGTTCCTTAAACTCTATGATCCTCTCCACAGTCAATGCAGATGAGAAGTATTCCTTTAAGTCCTTACTCCTGTGGCTCTCCACCAGTAGTTTTCAAACTTTTTCTTTCCACTCACATACCACCTTCAGTAATCCCTATGCCAGAAGTGCTCTGTGATTAGTAAGGGATTGCTGAAGGTGGCATGTGAGTGGGAAGAAAAGGTTTGAGGACCACTGTTTTAATCATCCCTAATTGACTCGATGTGTGCACAGTTTCAGAACCGTGCCAATTATCATTTTTCAAGTATTTCAGTAACAATTGGGTCTAGAGCAGTGATTCTCAACCTTCCCTTCCCACCCTCATCCCACCTTAAGCAATCTCTTACTAATCACAGAGCATCGATGGCATAGGGATTACTTAAAGTGGAATGTGAGTTTAGGGGGCAGTTTGAAAGCTTCTGATCTGGACATATATACAGTGCAAGGCCTTTTCACATTCGTATTTGTCTGAACATTCAGGGTGTCTGGAATGCAATGATGGTAGAGGCTGGTACAATAGGGTCTCTCAAATAGAGGGTTATGGGTGTGAAGTTGGGAAGGACTAGACTGACATGGAGTAGGTTTACATAGGTCGGCACAACCTCGTGGGTCTGCAGCGTGCTGCAATGTTCTATGTTCTGTTTTGTTGTTGTAACATTGACCCATTTATAGCACGATTGAGAATAATGTGAAGCCCCTCTCCACGGATTACTCCCCTTCTGTTGTTTGAAATGTTTCCCTACCAATCTCAGCCCCTCAATCCCCAGTTGTAGCAAATACTATTTTCTAGTCATTCACAATATCACAAGATAAAGGAACAGAAGTAGGCCATTTGACCCATCAAGTCTGTTCCATTCACAGGGTAAAGGTCACCCTTATCAGAATTCCTTTCCAGATTTTTTAGTGATCGTTCTAGAATTCAGGCTTCTCATTCCTGACTCTCCACGAGTTCTTTGACCACCTTTGAAATATTTTAAAATGTAATTTCAATTTTTAATTTAGACATACAGTATAGTAACAGGCCTCCTGTCCCACGAATCTGTGCTGCCCAAATACAACCTTGTGACCAATTAACCCTTTTCATCCTTGAAAGATGGGAGGAAACAGGAGCCCCCAGAAGTAGATATCTTTACGGACTGCACCGAATTCGAAACAGGGTCGCTGGTGTTGAGATAGTGTTCTGCTAACCACGACACTAACCCTGCCGTGCAGTGAAACGCACATCTTTCACAGATTGTGAGACTGCAAGCAAAGCCATTTCTGAGCTGAAGGTGTGTGGAGAAGAATCCACGGGTGCTTGTCACAGTTCATCTCCAGCAGCAGCACGACTGGGAATCCTCTGATTTAAAGGCTTGTCCTGCGGATGCATGCAGAGACAGACATCCTCAGCTGCTGGAAGATCATCATCTCAGTGAGAGATGCCATATTATCTGCCCTGAGGTTGTTGGTCATTCAGCACCATGGAGATGTCGGTGAGCGAATGCTGTTGACTGGCATATTGTAGGAGCACGTGCTGAAGGACGCACTGAAACTTGGTGCAGCCAACGAGAGGACACTGTGGGGAAGGATTGTAGTCTTGAGTCCTTCCATTACCATGCACTGAAGGGCTGAGGCTAAGGGAAATCCCTCAAACCACAGGGGTTGTAACTGCAAGGGGCCAGAGAACGATGTAACAATGAAGAGTCTTGGAAATGTATGGATGTGACACTAAGGATGAGAAAGGACTTTGAACGGTTTTCTTTTGTAAATGTTTTTGTGAATAAAGTTTATTTTGGTAAAAAGATTTCTGAGGTGTAGGCAGTTTTGAGGGTTCATGATACCCATATTGTCATCTGATTGTACAAGTACAACCCGATGAAACAGCGTTCTCCAGTCCTTGGTCCTAACATGCAGATACGTAATTAGACATAAACACTTCTTCTTTGGCTTGGCTTCGCGGACAAAGATTTATGGAGGGGGTAAAAAAGTCCACGTCAGCTGCAGGCTCGTTTGTGGCTGACAAGTCCGATGTGGGACAGGCAGACACGATTGCAGCGGTTGCAGGGGAAAATTGGTTGGTTGGGGTTGGGTGTTGGGTTTTTCCTCCTTTGCCTTTTGTCAGTGAGGTGGGCTCTGCGGTCTTCTTCAAAGGAGGTAGCTGCCCGCCAAACTGTGAGGCGCCAAGATGCACGGTTTGAAGCGTTATCAGCCCACTGGCGGTGGTCAATGTGGCAGGCACCAAGAGATTTCTTTAGGCAGTCCTTGTACCTTTTCTTTGGTGCACCTCTGTCACGGTGGCCAGTGGAGAGCTCGCCATATAACACGATCTTGGGAAGGCGATGGTCCTCCATTCTGGAGACGTGACCCATCCAGCGCAGCTGGATCTTCAGCAGCGTGGACTCGATGCTGTCGACCTCTGCCATCTCGAGTACTTCGACGTTAGGGATGTAAGCGCTCCAATGGATGTTGAGGATGGAGCGGAGACAACGCTGGTGGAAGCGTTCTAGGAGCCGTAGGTGGTGCCGGTAGAGGACCCATGATTCGGAGCCGAACAGGAGTGTGGGTATGACAACGGCTCTGTATACGCTTATCTTTGTGAGGTTTTTCAGTTGGTTGTTTTTCCAGACTCTTTTGTGTAGTCTTCCAAAGGCGCTATTTGCCTTGGCGAGTCTGTTGTCTATCTCATTGTCGATCCTTGCATCTGATGAAATGGTGCAGCCGAGATAGGTAAACTGGTTGACCGTTTTGAGTTTTGTGTGCCCGATGGAGATGTGGGGGGGCTGGTAGTCATGGTGGGGAGCTGGCTGATGGAGGACCTCAGTTTTCTTCAGGCTGACTTCCAGGCCAAACATTTTAGCAGTTTCCGCAAAGCAGGACGTCAAGCGCTGAAGAGCTGGCTCTGAATGGGCAACTAAAGCGGCATCGTCTGCAAAGCGGCATCGACCCAAGGACCTCGCTGCCACGTCCCAGCTTGCTTGGCCAGACATAAACACACAGACAGAGAAACAATACATATGCAGAAAAAGTATTTTATCAATATAAATAAATATTGTTTCAGGTATATGAGAATTTCAGATGGTCAATGTGAGCAGTTCCTTTGCTTGTTCAACATTCTCACTGTCCGTGAGAAGAAACTATTCCTCGGCTGGCTCTGATTCCCCTGTATCTCTTTCCCGATGGGAGCAGCTGAAATATGCAGTGTTCAGGGTGGAAGGGGTCCTCAATGATTTTGTGCGCCCTCTTCAGACAATAATCCTGGTAGATCACGTCAGTGAAGGAGACGGAGACTCCATTGATCTTCACTGCCACTCGCATAGTCCAGTGGAGTGCAGCAACCAGACCACATCTGCTTTGTTTTGTCCACGTTGAGACTCAGGTTGTTACCCTCGCACCATTTCACGAGATTTTCCACCTCTTCTCTGCAGTGCGACTCATCGTTGTTGCTGATGAGGCCGACGACTGTTGTGCCATCTGCAAACTTGATGATACTGTTGGAGCTGGATCTGGTGATGCAGTCATGGATCAGTAGCATGAACAGGAGCAGGTTGAGCACACAGTCCTGAGGTTTGCCAGTGTTGGTGCTCAATTTCTGCTATCAACTCGGACAGACTGTGGTCTTTCCGTTCAGAAGTCCAAAATCTATTTGCAGAGAGAGGTGAAGAGGATGGCGAGGACAACTTCTCCATCAGCCAGTGGATTAAATTGTCTTGTGAAATGAGGTTAAACAGGCAATTTTAGGTTGAAGACCCAGGTGTAGGGCTATTTGAAAGGGCGGAACCGGGCAAGGCCAGTCAAAATCCACCCGGAGGTGGTCAGGGAACCCAGTAAAACTTACTTGCGTATCCTCGCCTATTTAAAAGCTCACCCAGTTACTGTGGAACTTTAAACAGGAAGGGAACAGGAAAAACAAGGGAACAGGGAATGGTCATCGCAGGGGTGGGATCCCCCTTAAATTGCAAGGTTGGCGATTTCAAAGGTAGGTTAGGCTGCTATTTGAAAGGTGCAGGAGGCACACATGACTCAGTCATCTCACCCGGGTCCCAGGTGGGCTACCGGGTACTGCCTGATGTATTTTATGTGAGTTTATGGTCATCTGTAAAACTTTACTGTTGCAGCCAGACACTCATTGCAATGGTAATACTGACACTTCCTCAGAAGTCCAGACACATAAAGAGGAAATAAATACAAAAGGATGGATAAATTAATGTTCATAGTTGCAGTTTGTGCCATAAAAAAAGTGACTTTGATAAAAACCAGAGAACCAGGTGGGTTTCACAACAATTCAGCAGTTTCATGGTTATTGTTACTGAGAAAAAAAAGTGCAGATATATTTCACTGCATAAAGTTGAATTCCTGAGGCTGAGGGGTGTACCGTGAATAAAAGCTCTCTCGACTGGAGAGAGAGCAAACACTTTTATAAGCTTAGATCTGAGGGTAGGGTCTCACAGTCGTCTTCAGGAGGGTTCTGGGTTTAGGTGGGAACCCAGGGTTATTTATTTATTTATATATTAGTTATTTATATATGGGCAGATGGGGGCAGAGCTGGGAGGCAGAGCCAGGCATCAGCACAACACACTACCAGTGAATCCCAGTTCACTGCTTTCACCCCTTCCTGCAGAATTTAGGGTCTGTGAATGATGACAGAGAACAGAAAAAAATGGTTGAAAAATATAGTTATTTTTAAATTTACAGAGTTAAGAGGTCCGGTGGTCTGGAGATCCTTGTGGAAAGCCTTAGCACCGGGGGGCCTTGGGCTCCTTGGGTCTCCTGGTCCCCTTGTGATGGAGGAGAGGTGGGCTGGCTCTCCTGCTCGATGGTGGAGAGAGATGCACTTTCCTGCTGAACCGGATACCCCGAGGCCCTGGCTGGGGGTGGCGAGAATGAGCTCCATGGCGCGTGAGGCAACAGACGCTCTGTTCCAATGGGTGCCAGGTCCCTGATGGAGATGGTTTCATCCCTGCCATCCGGGTACTGCATGTAAGTGTACATGGGATTGGCGTGGAGCAGTTTCACCCTTTCCACCAGGGGTTCAGCCTGATTCTCCTCACGCGCTTCCTGAGAAGGGCTGGACCAGGAGTGGTGAGTCAGATTGGGAATGTAGTTCCCAATGCCGACCTTCTTTCAAAAGTGAATAGGAGCTTGTGAGGAGTAACATTGGTCGCAGTACATATTAGTGACCAGATGGAATGGAGCGTCATGGGGAGGACTTCCTGTCAGTATTAGTGTGGAAGGCCTTTTGACTTCAGTGCCAGTTTGACAGCCTTCCAGACTGTGGCACTTTCCTTTTCAACCTGCCCATTCCCACGGGGGTTGTAGCTAGTGGTCCTGCTGGATGTGATGCCCCTCACCAGCAGATACTGACATAGCTCGTCACTCATAAAGGACAAGCCCTGGTCGCTATGAATATAACTGGGATACCTGAACAGGGCGAAAATGGAATCTGGGGCCTTCATAACTGATGAGGTGGACGTGTATGGACATGGAATGGTGAACGTGAGGCGGGAGTATTCGTCAATGATAGAGAGAAAGAAGGTGTTCCCATTCGTGGAGAGGAGAGGCCCCTTAAAATCAACACAGCCTAGATGACTTGATCCGGTGCGCCTTTGAGGGGCAATAGAAGTGCGGCTTGCAGACCTGGCAAGATCTGGTCATTTCCCTGATGTCTTCCATGGAGTTTTCCATGGAGATTGCGTGCCTTGACAAAATGAGCCATGTGGGTAACCCCTGGATGGCAGAGCTCATTATGCAGAGACCACAGTTGACCGGTGTGTGCAGAGGCACAGCTTCCTCTGGATAAGGCATCTGGACAATGTCATAATTGTAGGTGAAGAGCTCGATCCTCCACCTAGCAATCTTGTCATTTTTGATTTTTCCCCTCTTGACATTATTAAACATGAATGTGACCGAGCGCTGATCAGTGAGGAGTGTAAATTTCCTACCAGCCAGGTAGTGCCTCACGGCTTCTACAATGGCTTGAGCCTCTTTTTCCACAGATGGGTTCTGGAGCTTGTGGCCTTGTAATGTCTGTGAAAAAATGCAATCGGCCTGCCCGTCTGCTTGAGGGTAGTGGCCAGGGCTACGTCTGAAGTGTTGCTTTCCACTTGGAAAGGCATATTCTTGTCCACTGCTTTCGTAATGTGGTTCCGGAGGTAGTTAAAAGCCATTTGGGCTCCAGCCGAGAGGGGGAAAATATGGCTTTTAAGAGATGGCAAAACTTATTAGTTTATTGAGGGATCCACTGGACGTAAAATGAGAAAAACCCCAGGCATCTCCTCAAAGCTCTAACAGGGGGAACATTCTTTTGTTATCAGGGACAATGATACCATTTCCACCACATAGCCAAGGATAATCAGCCATTTAGTTCTGAACATGCACTTGCCAGAGTTATGTGAGGTTCAGAGCATTTGCAACATGGAGAAAGCTCTGGAGGTTGGCGTCATGGTCTTCCAAGGTGTGGCCACAGATGGTGACATTATTGAGGAAGGGGAAGGTAGCCTTCAATCCATACTCGTCCACCATTCTGTCCATCTGCCTCTGGAAGATAGAAACCCCATTAGTAATATCAAAAGGGACCCTCTGGAATTGATAAGATGACTGTTACCCTCAAATGCCATATATGGACAGTCTTCGGAATAGATTGGCAGCTGGTGATAAGCAACTTTCAGGTTAATAGTCAAATAGACCTGATACTGTGCATTCACCATGTCCGAAATTCGAGGGAGGGGGGTATGTGTTCAGGAGTGTGTACCAATTAATAGTGTGTTTCTAGTCAATTCCTAGCCTGGACTTGTTTTCCCCTTTTACCACTACCACTTTCACTCTTCACGGGCTGGTGCTAGGTTCGATGATACCTTCGTCAAGCAGACAATTTGTCTCAGACTTTATAAAATCTCGGTCTCCTGCACTGTACCTTCTGCTCTTAGTAGCAATGGGCTTGCAGTCTGTGGACAGATTCGGGAAGGGGTGGGGGGGGGGGTCGATATTCAGTGAGGAGAGGCTGCATGTGGGTTCTGATTTTAGGGGCCCTCCGTTCCAAACTGTTACAGTGGAGAGGGGTTCAGAATACTCTAAGGTCACACTTATAAGGTGACACAGAATGTCCAGACCCAACAACACCGACCGGAGCACTCAATTTATCAAGTGTATATAGGTGAAAGTTACAGAATTCCCCCCTTCAAATGAATGTTGTTGAACATGCGTAGAATGCAATGAGAAATGAGAAATATGCGATATTTGGAAGGATACATCGTCAAGTTGTATTTTTTCACAGTCAGTGAGTCTATGAAGCTTTCAGTAGAGCCTATGTCAATTAAGCATTTAGTGGAAAGTCCGTTTACCTTTACAGTCACTATGGAGTTGCTGAGCTGGTGAGATCTGTCCTGATCTAGGACCATTGAGGCTAGGTCTTCAGCGACTCCATGCTCCTGACTCGAGTGGCCCCACGTCGTGGCACAGCAAGATGGCCACCCTCCTCTCTCCTCCTCTGATGAAGGCACTGAGTTTGAATTTGGATCACGGCAAAATGGCCACCAAGACTTTCCGCGCTGTTTCCTCACCGCCACCCTCTGTCAGCATGTAGCATAGCAAGTGATTTCAGGTGAATTCTGGGCAGACAACTTGGGGCTGGAGTCAGATCCAAGAGCGGTGCAGGCTGCAGACTTCCCCGGGCTTCCTCTCATGCAGCAAACCCGCGTCCAATGCCCTTTCTTGCTACAGCTGGAAAACACTGAGTCTTTAGCTGGGCAATGAGATTGGGGAGGCTGGCTCTTGCTGCAGAAAAAGCACTCCCTGGCATGGGAAGTGGCAGCCATTAGGGCAGGGGTAGCGGGAGCAGCTGGTCCTTGGAAGGGACCACTTGGGTGAGCGAGCTCGCTGGCTTCAAGCTTGGCCTGTTCCAGCAATTTGGCCAGTTCGACATGGCTAGCCAGGTCCTTCTTACCCAATTCAAGCAGTTGCTGCTCGTACTTCGAGCGGACCCACACGACACGAACAGCTGCTTTGTACCTGCACTTCTTGGCAAGTGTCCACAGATCCAGCAGGTAATCATCAATGGTCTCTCCTGGCCACTGGCGATGTAGAGCGAGTCGGTGCACGCTAGTACCTCATTCTGCAATTTCAGGTACTTAGCCTCAATGGCAGTCTCTGATGACTGAATATCCTTTCGTTCCTACCCTCGAAATGAGTGTGGACCTGGCTTGAGTAGCACTTCCATTGTTAGAGATTAAGCCAATAAAATTGTAGCGTGAATAAAAGCTCTCATGACTGGAGGGAGAAGAAGGGCTTTTATAAGCTTATAACTAAGGGTAGGGTCTCACAGTCGTTTGTGGAAGGGTTCTGGGTTTAGGCGGGAAACCAGGGTTATATGTGAGGAGCAGATGCGGGCAGAGCCGGGAGGTGGGGACAGCCATCAGCACAACACACTATCAGTGAATCCCAGTTGACTGGGAAAAGTTAGGTTAGGCAGCAAAAGTAAAAAATCAGAAAGAGCAAGGAGGGTGAAAAAAGCAAATCTGAAGGCTTTATATCTTAATGCAAGAAACATTCAGAACAAGGTAGATGAATTAGCTGTGGAGATTGAGATAAACAAATATGATTTGATTGGGATTACAGAAACATGGCTGCAGGGTGGACAAGCCTGGGAACTTAACATCCTGGGGTATACGATGTTTAGGAGGGATCGGCAGGAAAGAAAAGGGGGTGGGGTAATATTGATGGTGAGAGAAGGGACCGACACGATTGTCGGAAGATGCGGAATCTATATGGGTAGAACTGAGGAATAGCAAGGGGCGGAAAACGTTAGTGGGGGTGGTGTATAGGCCTCCAAATAGTAGTGTAGAGGTGAGGGAAGGCATTAAAAGAGAAATTAGAAAAGCGTGCAATAAGGGAACAGCTGTCATCATGGGAGACTTTAATTTGCATATGGATTGGACTAGCCAAATTAGTAAAAATACTGAGGAGGAGGAATTCCTTGAATGTTTACGGGACGGTTATCTAGACCAATATGTCGAGGAACCAACTCGGGAGCAGGCCATTTTAGATTGGGTATTATGCAATGATAAGGGGCTAATCAACAGTCTTGTTGTACGAGGCCCTTTGGGTAGGAGCAATCACAATATGATCGAATTCTCACTCGACATGGAGAGTGATGAAATTAAAACCGAGACTAAGGTCCTGAATTTAAATAAAGGGAATTATGATGGTATGAGACGGGAGTTGAGTAAGATTGATTGGGTGGTGTTTATGGGGGAGTTGACTGTGGATAGACAATAGAAAGCATTCACAGATCTAATGGAGAAATTGCAAAAATCGTTTATACCGGTTTGGCATAAAAATAAACCAAAAAAGGTGACTCAACCGTGGATAACAAGGGAAATTAGAGAGAGCATTAGGTCCAAAGAGAGAGCATATCAATTGGCCAAAAAAAGTACCACAACCGAAGACTGGGAGCAGTTCAAGATGCACCCAAGGAGGACAAAAGGATTAATTAAGAGAGCAAAAATAAATTACGAAAGAAAGCTTGCGGCAAATATAAAAACCGACTGCAAAAGCTTTTATAAACATGTCAAGAGGAAAAGATTGGTGAAATCCAGAGTAGGTCCTTTGCAGTCGGAATCAGGGGAATATATAATGGGGAATAAGGAAATGGCAGAGCAATTAAATTCTTACTTTAGTTCTGTTTTTACAAGAGAGGATACAAATAACCTCCCAAGGATGTTGGGAAACATAGAGACTAATGCAAGGGAGGAACTGAAAGAAATCAGTATCTCTAAGGACATGGTCTTGGGGAAATTGATGGGATTGAAGGCAGATAAATCCCAAGGGCCTGATAATCTACATCCTAGGGTACTTAAGGAAGTGGCCATTCAGATAGCAGATGCTTTAAGAATTATTTTCCAGAACTCGATAGACTCAGGATCAGTACCAATGGATTGGAGGGTAGCTAATGTTACCCCACTATTTAAAAAGGAGGGTAGAGAAAAAGCGGGGAATTATAGGCCGGTGAGCCTTACATCAGTAGTGGGCAAAATTATGGAATCCATTATTAAGGATGTAATGGCGGAGCATATGACTAGCAGAGAAGGGATCGGACAGAGTCAACATGGATTTATCTTTCATTTGTTCAAATGTTATAAATTTCCCATTCTCAAGACAATCCTCACTCTTCTTTATATCTCTGAGATGGTGACAGGTAAAATAGATGGGGGAGAGCCAGTGGATGTGGTGTACCTGGACTTCCAAAAGGCCTTTGATAAGGTCCCGCATAAACGACTGGCTTACAAAATCAAGGCTCATGGGATTGGGGGCAAAGTATTGATGTGGATTGAGAACTGGCTGGCAGGTAGAAGACAGAGAGTTGGGATAAATGGCTCATTTTCTGAGTGGCAGGCGGTGACCAGTGGGGTGCCACAGGGATCTGTACTGGGACCCCAGCTGTTCACAACTTACATTAATGATCTGGATGAGGGGATTGGATGTAATATTTCCAAATTTGCTGATGACACTAAGCTAGGAGGGGTTGTGTGCACGGAAGAAGGGGTCAGGAAGCTCCAGTGTGATTTGGATAAATTGAGGGACTGGGCAGATACATGGCAAATGCACTACAATGTTGATAAATGTGAGGTTATCCACTTTGGTAATACAAACCGGAGGGCAGATTACTATTTGAATGGCAATAGATTAAGAGATGGGGAAGTGCAGAGAGACCTAAGGGTACTTGTACACCAGTCTCTGAAGGTGAGCATGCAGGTACAGCAGGCGGTTAAAAAGGCAAATGGTATGTTGGCCTTCATATCAAGAAGGTTTGAGTATAGGAACAAGGATACCTTAATGCAGCTGTACAGGGCCTTGGTGAGACCACACCTGGAGTATTATGTGCAGTTTTGGTCACCTTATCTAAGGAGGGATGTTCTTGCGATGGAGGGAGTGCAGAGGCGATTCACCAGGCTGATACCTGGAATGGCAGGAATGACTTATGAGGAAAGATCGCGCAAATTGGGATTGTACTCGCTGGAGTTTAGAAGATTGAGAGGGGATCTCATAGAGCATATAAAATTCTGGCAGGACTGGACAGAATGGATGCAGATGGGATGTTTCCAATGATGGGAAAATCCAGAACCCGGGGCCATGGTTTGAGGATAATAGGCAAACCATTTAGGTCCGAGATGAGGAGGAATTTCTTTACCCAGAGGGTGGTGAATCTGTGGAATTTATTGCCACAGAGGGCAGTAGAGGCAGGTTCATTAAATATATATAAGAGGGAATTAGATATATTTCTTCAGTATAAGGGTATTGAAGGTTACGGAGAGAAGGCGGGGACGGGGTACTGAACTTTAAGATCAGCCATGATCTCGTTGAATGGCGGAGCAGGCTCGAAGAGTCGAATGACCTACTCCTGCTCCTATCTTCTATGTTTCTATGTTTCTATGACTGCAAGGATTGATAGGGAGTAATCAGCATGGTTTTGTCAGGGGTAGATCATACTTGACAAACCTGATTGAGTTCTTCGAGGGGGTTACAAAAAAGGTTGATGAAGGGAAAGCTGTGGATGTTGTCTATTTGGACTTTAGTAAAGCTTTTGACAACGTTCCCCACAGGAGGTTAGGCAAAAAGGTGGAGGCATTAGGTATAAATAAAGAGGTAGTGAAATGGATTCAGCAGTGGTTGGATGGGAGGTGTCAGAGAGTAGTGGTAGAAAATTGTTTGTCCAATTGGAGGCCGGTGACTAGTGGAGTTCCTCAGGGTTCGGTCCTGGGTCCACTATTATTTGTTATATTTTTTAACGATCTGGATGTAGGGGTGGAGAATTGGATAAGCAAGTTTGCGGATGACACAAAGATTGGTGGTGTTGTGGACAGTGAGGTAGATTACCGTAGATTAAAAGATGATTTAGGAAGGCTGGAGGTGTGGGCTGAGAAATGGCTGATGGAATTTAATACAGATAAATGTGAGGTGCTACATTTTGCAAAGGCAAACTTAAATAGGTCATATACATTGAATGGTAGACAATTGAGGAGTGCAGAGCAACAAAGGAGTTATGGTAAATAGTACCCTCAAGGCTGATACTCAGGTAGATGGTGTGGTGAAGAAGGCATTTGGAATGTTAGCCTTCATAAATCGGAGTATTGAATTCAAGAGTAGGGAGGTTATGATGAAATTGTACAAGGCATTGGTGAGGCCAAATTTGGAGTACTGTGTACAGTTTTGGTCACCAAATTATAGGAAAGATATAAAGAAAATAGAGAGAGTGCAGAGAAGGTTCACGAGAATGTTGACAGGATTTCAGGGTCTGAGTTACAGGGAAAGGTTGTGCAGACTGGAGCTTTTTTCTCTGGAGCGTAGAAGATTGAGAGGGGACTTGATAGAAGTGTTTAAGATTTTAAAAGGGACAGACAGAGTAAATGTGGATAGGCTTTTTCAATTAAGAGTGGGGGAGATTCAAACTAGAGGACATGGTTTAAGATTGAAGGGGGAAAATTATAAGGGGAACATGAGGGGAAATTTCTTTACGCAGAGGGTGGTGGGGATGTGGAATGAGCTTCCGGCAGACGTGGTTGAGGCGGGATCATTGGTTACATTTAAGGAAAGACTGGATCGTTACATGGATAGGAGGGGACTAGAGGGGTATGGACCGGGTGCTGGTCAGTGGGATTAGGAGGGTGGGGAATTGCTACGGCATTGACTAGTAGGGCCGAACTGGACTGTTCTGTGCTGTAAGTGGTTATATGGTTATAATAAGTTAATTGGTCATGAGAGTGTGTTTGAGTAATGCGTGCTTGTGGGCCAGAAAGGCCTGTTACCAAGCTGTATCTCAGTTTAAAGGTAATTGGCGAGAATGGCAAAAGTAACCTGAAAATGCAGTATCCACTATGGTGGAGGACATAGATGAAATGGAGAATTGGAGGCTGAAGGTTAGTCTGGTGGATGGAAGCAACTGGAAAAGGTTTTTTAAGGAGCTGACAAAAAGCATGATGGGCCAAATGGCCTTCCCAATGCTACATTTTCTGCATTGATCTGTGTCTCCTGATGATTCTTCTTCTTATTTCCAGTGATCTCCCAGTGCTGATATCGCGGATGCAGAAGAGTGGTGACCAGGTGGAGCGGGACATTTTGGACACCGAGGAGAAGCTGCGTGCGGTGAGCATGTCAAGGTCACGGGGCAAGGTTGTAGATGAGAGCATGTGGTTATTCAGCAAAACGATGCTGGATTGAACAAGAAATCATGGTGCCGCTTCCATAACTTCTGAACATCCTGGAGCATTTTCCATCCAGATGGATGCTTGTGAAATGCAGTAGCTTGTCACCATGCAGGGAGTTAGGCAGCATTGAGAAGATGGTCAGGCAGCATCCAAGGGCAGACTTCATCTCGATGCAGGGTCCTGATCTGAAACGTTGGCTGACTATTTCTCCCTATGGGTGCTCAGCTGTATTCCTGGATTTTCAGTTTTTTGTGTTTTACAAGGAAATTGGCCAGTTGGCCAACAGCAATAACTCCTGAACAACAGTGAACAAAGCAAGCACATCACTGTAAAGGAATAGCAGTGATCAGGATGGACACTTTGGTCTTCCCTTGAACAAAGCTTTGTGCAATTTCTTGACATACATCTCAGAAAGTTGATGGAACCTCTCTCTATGGCCTCGTCCAAATGAAGGTTGTGCTTCCTTCCTTCACTATCGCCATAAAACGATTACAGCACAGAAAGAGGCCAACTTGGTCCTTCTAGTCCATGATGAACATTTACATCCACCTAAACCCACTGACCCATGTAACGATTACAGCATAGAAAAAGGCCAACTTGGCCCTTCTAGTCCATGATGAACACTTACATCCACCTAAACCCACTGACCCATGTAACGATTACAGCACAGAAACAGGCCAACTTGGCCTGTAAGTCAAACAACAACCTTGGTTAGAAGTTTTGGAGACTTTTTCAGAGACAAATCCAGTAGATTCTCTTCCTCCACATTTTCCCATATGTCACAATATAAGTATTTACCTCATTCTCTTGTGAAAGTGACTCTCATATGTCCATCCATTCTATACAGGATTGCATTCCAGTGTGTGCTGTGAAATGATCATTTCACATGGATCTCTGGTGCTTTCGGTAACCACTTTAAATCTGCACCCTCTGCTTGCAAAGCTTCGTTATTGGAAATAGTCTCCTGCAATTCTTTCAAGGCCATTCTAAATTTTAAATCCATCACAATAAATGGAACAACTCCCTCGGCTTCCATCCTCAAGGACCCCCCCCCCCCCCCCCCACCCAGGCCATGCCCTCTTCACTCTGCTACCTTTGAGGAAAAGGTCCAGGAGCCTGAAGCCGAGCACCCAGCAGCACAAGGACAGCTTCTTCCCTACTGCCATCAGATTCCTGAAGGATCAATGAACCAGTGGAATGAGCTGCCATCTGATGTAGTGAATGCAGATTCAATCTTGAGTTTTAAAACTAAATTGGATAAATATATGGATGGGAGAGGTCTGGAGGGTTACAGAATGGGAGCAAGTCAGTGGGACTAGCTAGTTTTATTGGTCAGCACAGACCAGAAATGTCAAATGCCTGTTTTTCTGTGCTGCAACATTCATACTTTGACTTTTTGTGCACTATTAGTTTAGTTTAGGTATTTTCACTGTGAAGCTGCTGCAAAACAACAAATTTCATGACTTGTTCATGACGATAAATTCTGATTCTGAATCATCGCTGGAGCTCAGACAAGAGAAGGTTGTCTACTGAACTGCCATTCCCGATCACATTTCCCAAACCACAACTGCTCCAAAGCCTCATCTGCTGGAAAGTATTAACATTCAACGAGTTCAAGGGGTTGGTGCTTGAGAGCTTCCAAACTATGGTGGGACTGTTATATTGCATTTGATTTTGACAGTTCTCTATCCACCTTCTTTGCCTTGTTGTCTAGCATTGGAAGTAAATTTATCATTGTCGTCCAGATTTTGGATGTAGATCATGGTGTCTGGAATGACTGTGTAATTTTGAGAAACCACACAAGAGAAGGATGGAGGGAGGCAAATGAGAAAGTGTGCAGGTGACCACTGGTACAGCACTCAAAAATGCTGGAGAAACTCAGCAGATCAAAGAGCATCAATAGGAAGTTAAAAACAGTTGATGTTTTGGGCTTGAGCCCTTTGTCGAGAATGTCAAAAATCAGGCTTAAGTTGGGGGGGAAGAAAGGGGGGGGAAAAGCACAGCTTAACTGGTCGATGCAGGTGGAAGAGTAGAAGAGAAGGTAGCCAGGATGGGGGAGAGGCCAGTGGGGCAAAGAAGGCTGGTTCTCTGACAGGTGCAAGAATGGAAGTTGAAGGAAGGGAGACGAGAGGCTGAGGGAAAGAGAGAGACCAGGGAGGGATTAACAAGAGAGGGAGTGAGAATGGAGACCGTGGTATAAGGGGTGTGCACCATTCTTCGACATTGCTGCAGTCACAATCAGGAATTTGAAACCGTGAAAGGTGACTGCATCTTCATTTTCTGGTTCTCTATATATTGTGTTCAATGCAGAGTTGCATGGGTAAATAACAGGGATTCTATCTGGGGTGTAGATGATGCTCCATTGTTCTGCAGTCTTGAAAGAGCTGTGTTTTTGGAGGCTGTCCTGTGGTAGCATCCTTGGTTTTAGTTGTGACCTTGGGATGTCCTCTTTTCTGCGATGGATTGTGTGTAATAGTGATGTTGGTGATGGAAGTTTCCCTTTTACTGCTGGGGAAATCATATTCATTGATGTGACGTATAGAGTCTATGTTGGGCATGGCTATTCCTCGTAGTCGAGGATGATGGCATTCGTTCCGTTGATCCACCGAGTGAAGGCGCCTGTGTGTGGATTTGTTTAACGTGGACTTGATGTCGCGCTCCAAGAAGTACACAATACTTCACAAATCAACCAACTAGTTCCAGTGGCCTGGAAACCACGATGACTGGAGCTGATGGATTTGTAGTAGGCTTTGTCTGCCTTCACAGATATTGAGTTCAGAGAAACTCCTTCTGCCTATTCCACCATTGAGGTCTTGGTTGGATTGTTCTTTGTCAGGGACCTCACCCTCAATCTTACCACCATGGGTGGTCCTACCAGGAGGATTGCTCCAGATGGCATTGCTCTCGGGATCTCAGGACCACACAAGCTTCTCCACCACAACAAGGTGACAGTCCATGGAGAAGGATTGAATGTACCCATTTAAGAGATGTATCATGTGACCCACCACTCCCTTGTGGTCACAAGAACTTCACTGTCATGGAGCTTAGGAGTAACCACAAGTTGGATGGTGTCCCTCAAGTTGTCTTTCTTTCATTGAATATATTACCCTTTCTATTATTGTGAATCATTCAGTGCTCTCAGAGGAGAGATTCTGGGACCCACTACTTTCTGTACTATTGACCCAATCATGATCCATGTGACTGTGTTTTCTGGCACGTCCAGCATGGTGGCATGGCACCTGTCTATCCTCACACAGTACCCACAGATCACCACAGACCTGACAGTGCAAGGACGAGGTTGTGGATATACGAAGGAAGGAGGGGTAGGTGATATGATAGCTCTGCTGGGAACCAGCATGGAATGAGAGCATTGAATGGCCTCCTTCTATAAGATGGAACAGTCTCCTGGTTCTGAGATGGCAAGTTTGTTTATTGTACCAAGGTGTAGTGAGAAAGTTCAATTTCCGAGCAGTCCAGCAAGACATAGTACAGCAGTTAAAATCACAGTACAGAGTTACAGTGAGAGATCGATTAGAACAGAGAAAAATATATTATTTTACTTGTGAAACCTCCATTCAGGAGCCTGATGACAGCAGAAACTGTCTTTGAAACTGCTGGTGCCTGACCTGGCACTTGTTAATCTACTTCCCAATAGAAGGGGAGGGGAGGTGGTGAAGTCGGCAAGTCAGTGGGAAGTGTCGATGGAGAGGGGTGAGCGATGTTCACAAGTCTTTTGTAAGACAGCAAATTACACATTATTGAAGAAAGGAGAGAGAGAGGGACTTGCAGAAATGTGCACAGGCGCAATGCTCGTCAAGCACTGCAGATAGATTTGCTCTGTTTTTTTTGATCATTTCAGGATAAGTTAAACTACGAGAACAAGCGTCCATTCAAGTACGAGCCAGTGAACAAGGATAACTTAGCCCGGACGGAAGGACTCCTCAAGGACCTTTTCCTGGACGCTAACAAGGCAATAAAGCTGGGACATCCACAGGGGAAAGAGATTGAAGATGAGTGAGTTGAGAAACCTTTGTGTTCTGCAGGAGGATGTCTGGTCTGATAATCCAGAGGAAGCAAGTTCAAGTCCCACCAGGGCCTGCTGAGGATTTGAATTCCAGACAATTTGAAATTGCTAAGCTATGCTAACCATCCATCATCCAGGGGTTGGATGGTTACTGTACATTTGTGGATATGGACTTGTGCAGTCTATTCCAACTCCTAGTCCAAACTGAATACCATCCAAACTCTGGAGAATTTTGTTATCCATGTTAAAAGTAAAACCAGATTGGCGTGGTTAATGTAGTGGTTAGCACAACACTATTACAGTGCCAGCAACTTGGGTTCGAATCTGTCTGTAATGAGTTTGACCTGTAGTGGGTTTCTGAATTTTAAATTTTATACAAGTTAGACATGCAGCACGGTAATAAGCCCTTTTGGCCCATGAGCCTGTGCCACCCAATTACACCGAATTAACCTACAACCCAGTATGTTTCGAATGGTGAGACGAAACCAGGCTCCCGGGGAAAACCCACACAGACACAGGGAGAATGTACAAACTCCTAACAGACAGTGCAGGATTTGACCCCAAGTTCTGATCACTGGTGCTGTAACAGCTTGGCACTGACTGCTATGCCAACCGTGCATAGCACGGTTGTGTGGGATGGTAGGCTTATTGGATATAATTGGGCTGCATGGGTTTCAGGGCCTTCTCATGTGCTCTATCAATACAAAAAGATTGGACCAATGTTCCAGAAGAATCATTCCTCCCCCTATTATTACCATTAGAGATGCCTCTCCCTGCCCCCAAGTCTGAGGCATCTTCCCAACACCCTCAAGCTTTCAACCCTCTCCCCACCCATTTCTCCCATCCATTCATTTGCTGATCTGACCCTCCCCTACTGTCCATCTCATGTGTAGAATGAGCTGACAGTTGAAGTGGTGAATGTGGGCTTGATTTTGATATTTAATAAAAATTTGGACAGGTACATGGATTGGAGGGGTATGGAGTACGATGGTCCAGGTGGAGGTCAATGGGACGAGGCATTGCTTGGCTCAGACTAGAAGGGCCAAAGGGGCCTGTTTCTGTGTTGTAGTGTTCTCCAGTTTAGTTGGGACTTCCCCCACTGATTGGCAATTCTCACGACCTAATCCTGATCCAGAGGCCAATCGTTCTCCCATCAGCTGACCCTCACCCATCCACCAACTTGTCCTCATCCTGCCCACCACTTCTAGTCTGCCTTCACCCAACTCCACAGACCCTTTCGTTCTCATTCTACTTCATACACTTTCACTGCCACGCTTAACAATAGAACATTCCAGAACAGTACAGGCCCTTCAGCCCATAAACAACAATTTAGCCCTTCCCTCCCTCACAACCATCACCTTCTATATTTCATACACCCATGTACCTGTCTAAGAGTCTTTTGTACCAGCCTCGACCACCACCCCTACCAATGCATTCCATTCACCCATCCATCTCTGTTTAAAGAAACATAGCTCTGACATCTCCCCACTCACTGTGCCACAGGTTAAAGACACTGGCTGTCCACCCATCTAAGCCCCTCATTATCTTAAATACCTCTATAAGCCATCTCTCATCCTTTGTCGCTCCAGAGAGAAAAGCCCTAGCTCAGTCAACTTTGCTTCATAAGACATATTCAACCTAGGCCTAGTCAATCTCCTCTGGACCCTCTCCGAGCATCTGCATATTTCTTGTAATGAGGGGAGCAGCAGTGAATGCAGTACTGCAAGTGGACTGAAACTTGGAAGTCTGCAGACACTGTGAATGTAGTAAAAACACAGTGAATGGTGGAGGAACTCAGCTGGCTTGCAGTGTCCATGGGAGGTAAAGCATCGGTAATATATCTTCACCTCCTATGGATGCTGTGAGACCAGCTGAGCTCCACCAGCCATACTGCAAGTGTGGTCTTACCAGAGTTTTACAGATCTGCAACATCACCTCACGGCTCTTGAACTCAATCCCATGACTAATGAAGGCCAACGCACCGTACTTCTTTGGTCCCACCTTATCAATGTGCACAGCAACCTTGAGGGATCTATCAACCTGGACCCCAAGATCTTTCTGGTCTTCCATGCTGCTAAGAATCCTTCCATTAACCAACTGACCTGCTTTAACCTGTGACAACGTACAACACCTCCAGCCTTCGTGTCATCTGCAAACTTAATGACACACCCTTCCACTCCTTCATTCCAATTATTTATAAAAATCACAAAGAGCAGAGGTCCCAGACCTCGAAGCAGAACATGTCCCATCTCCTAAAACACTTTGCTTTCTGTAGGCAACCCAATATAAAAATCTCCCTCACTTATTGAGACTATCGACTAGGATCAGGCCATCACTGTGTTGTGACCACAGTATGTGCCAGGCATAAGATGTTCAGGAGTCATGGCCCAAACTGTCACGTTTAACTGCAATCCTGCGGCTCTCAGTGGCAACCTCTAATTGGCCGGTTAATGTACTTCTACTGGACCATCAACCAAATTTCCTGGCACAGGACCAGCTCCAGGTTACCACATAGACCAGAGCATGAGCCATCTGTCTAAATTACCTTTCCAATCATTCACAAAATGGGTGGCATGGTTGATGTAGCAGTTAGCACAATGCGGTTACAGCGCCAGCGATTGGGACTTGGATTTGAATCTGCGCTGTCTGTAAGGAGTTTAAACATTCTTCCTGATTCTGGGTGGGTTTTCCCGGTGTGGGGGGAGCAGATCCGGTTTATTCCCACCCTTCAAAAACGTACCAGGGGCGCAATTGGTTGGCACGGGCTCGTGGATGGAAGGGTCTGTTCCCGTGCTGTACGTTTAAATTTTAAAAAATTGTACACTGAAATTTGGCTACCATTGGGAAGGCCTGTTGGTATTATCCTGATGGCCCTCAAGTTAATTTCTTAGTGATGTTAAAATTGTTTGGGTCAGGAGTGATATCAGGGGCAGGATGTGTAAGGTGACAGATTTCCTTTCCAGTTTGGCCATGGTTACGATTGTTTTGCAATTATACAATTTTTCTTCTCCTTGGGATTTCACTTTGTGTTTCTGGATTGGAAATCAGTGACCTAACCCGTATCCTCAATACACATAATATTTTAAATGTTTAAAATTTTATTTACAGCACAGTTGAAGACATTTCTGGCCATTTAAAATAGTGCTACCCAATTACACCTAAATTAACCTACAACCACCTTTGTTTTGGAGGGTGAGAAGAAACAGGAGCTCTCGGAGGAAAACCCAAACAGACATGGGAGAAGGAGCTGGATTCAGACTTGGGTCACTGGTGCTGTACCACTGCAGGAGAGCCCCACACCCACACCCATGGCCCATAGAATCAGGGGACTAGACCACATTTGGGGCAATGTGTGTGATTCAGGTCACTGCACTACATGAAGGGCATGATTAAGATAGAGAGGGTGCAGCAAAAATTCACAAGGATATTGCTGTGAGTGGAGGGCTTGAGTTCTCAGGAGAGGCTGGATAGGCTGGGACTTCTCTTTGTGGTGTGAGGGAGTGAGGGGTGACCTTCGAAAGGAGCAGATAAGAGGGATGGTTACTGTCTTTTTCCCAGACTTGGGGAGTCTAAAGCTATGGGTTTAAGGTGCAAGGGGATAGACTGCAAGGGGATCTGAAGGCCACGGTTTTCCACCCAGAGGGTGGTGGATTTGGGGAACAAGCTTCCAGTAGAGGTAGGTCCAATTTTAAAATACAGTTCAGATCAAATGCAGCCAAATGGGGTGGCTTCAGTTGGACAACTTGGTCAGCATGGATGATGGGCCGAAGAGCCTGTTTCCAAGCTGTAAAATTATGACTCTGCAGCAAATCACAACCACATTCACAAGGGAGATTTCTCACTGATGATGTACAGTTTTGCTCATGATGCCCACCTACTGAACACATATTAAAGAAAAAATGAAATTAAAAGACTGTTACTGATGGAACTGGGAAGTTCCCATTAGCCAGAATATCAGAGTCTGGCTATCACTGAGGGTTTACTATGCTCTGTGGCATGATTAACAATGTGGAAGGATAGAGGGATCTTGGGGTCCAGGTCTAGGTTGAGATTCTGCACAAGTTGATACAATGGTTAAGAAGGTGTACGGTGTATTGGCTTTCATTCATCGGAGGGCTGTGGTCAAGAGTGGTGAAGAAATGTGGCTGCTCCATAAAACTCAGGTTTACCCACACTTGGATGTGTTGTCTTCAGTTCTGGTCATCTCATTACAAGAAGAATGGAGATGTTTTAAAGATGGTACAGAGGAGATTAACCAGGATGCTGCCATGATGGGAGAACATGTAATGTGAAGCAAGTTGACATACCTAGGGCTTTTCTCTGTGAAACAATAGAGAAGTGACTTAACAAAGGTATACAAGATTATGAGGGACATCGATAAGGTGGACAATCAGCACCTTGTTCTTGGGGCAACTGTTTAAGTTGAGTGCATTCTGATATCAAGCACCAGAGACCAGGAAATGGCTGCCCAGGAGGTGAGCATGAGGTGCCAGGTGTTACTGACGAGTAAGGCTCGCAGATTACAAAAGATCAACATACTCAAGGAGTAAGCAACAGGTTGGTGTGGAGCATATTGTTGATGCACATTGTCTGTACCTTCCTTCATTATGGGGTGACTCTTCTGACCCTGCACGTGACACTGCCATGGTTGGACTTAATGGCATGACACAAAACATTCAGTTATGGTGGGATTAGAATTGGTCATTGAGAAGGAAGTGACAGTTCTTGACATGGTTAAAATCTGCTTCTGTTTAGCATCAAGAGAATGCATGACCGCTGGGTGCAACAATGTTCAGTATATCGGGATCTCTACGAGAAGCTTAAACTGCCCAATATTGATAAATCCATCAATTGGGAAGACATCCTGGCACAGAAGCAGGTACGGTAATCAGATGGCTGGAGACAGCTTGAGAGAGTTTCATTGCCCTCTTTCCTGCTGTACTTGCTGACTGCGTGCAGTGCGTCATGTACTATGGTCAATCCCTGACTCAAAGTAGGCAATGAGGACAAAACTACAATTTGCTGGAGGAACTCAGTGGGTCAAACAGCATCCAGCATGGTAACAGACCATCTCGGCCCACGACTCCGTGCCTCCCAAATACACCCAATTAGCACATTTCAAATTGTGGGAGGAAACTGGAGCCCATGCAGACGTAGAGAGAACGTACAAGCTCCTTACATCCATGGAAGATTAAAATCGGTTGGCCTTTCAGACCAGTGCCCATCATTCCAGAGCATTCTTCCTCCCCCATGGATGCTGCTCACCTGTTGAGCTCCTCCAGCAGATTGTTTGGTTGCAAATGCCTGTGGATCTGTAGACTGACGGAACACTGATTTGTAGAAAACCTCTCCCCTTCCTCATCATCCCTCTTAAGTTACATGTAGATACTCACCTGCTTAGTCACAGACAGCCATACCACTCGCTCGCAGTCACACAGACTGCCATCCCCATCGCCATCTGGTACACTCACTCCCATCTCCTTTGCTCTCTTTGTTATACAATAACCCTTACCTCCCTCCCCCTCAGTGATATACATTGCCTCAGCCACATGCATCTTAGCACTCTTTCTTTCACTAATCACAGCTCGAGATCAATGAAGGTGGCTATGGACCGCAGCTGCCAGAACTGGAACAACAGGTTGCATCCCACTACATACTGAGTAGAGAAATCGAAGCCTATGGACCACAGATTAATAGCCAGAACATTTCCAAACCGGTAAGTCAGAACAGCAAAGACGTTTGGGTCATGCCTCAATCCTGGAATTTATTTTGGAGATCGCCAGCCTTTTAATTAATTTTTTTAAAGTTTAGATGTACAACACGGTCACGGTTACAGGCCCTTCTGGCCCACGAGTCCTTGGTGCCCAAAACCCCCAATTAACCTACAATCCCTGGTACATTTTGAAAGGTGGGAATGAACCGGAGGCACTGGGGAAAACCCACACAGACACGGGGAAAGCGTACAAACTCCTTGCAGATAGTGCGGGATTCAAACCATTGTCACTGGCGTTATAACAGCGTGGCTCAAACTCTGCCACTATTTTTGGTTGGGTGTATTTGTGGGCATTTACCTTTTACCTCTGAGTTCATTCAAGATTCAAAGAGATGGGTTGGGGGGTAAGTCTTGGGATTTAGACCATGTCCCCTGCAGGAATGGAGACAATTTCCATTCTAGTTGAAGGTGCCATCAGTCTGGTTCAGTGGTTTGCACACACTTCTAGTTGGAAGATTTCGATCCGGTGCCGAGGTCAGGATAAAACCCAAGTCTCTGGCAATATGAGGCAGCACCCCTGGCTTCTGCTGCCCTGAGTGATCTGAGAATTAGTTCACCAATGTCCACCAAGGCAAACCTCAGGACTTTGGTGAAATAACTCAGTCAGCAATAGTACAGCAACTAAAATGGTCACGATTGTGTTGAATTTATGAATTGGCTTTGATTATGTTCGTTGAGTGATGTTGAAGCCATATATTCAAGACTTCCTGCCAGAAGGGGATCACATTAACAGTGAGAAAAGGTTTAAGGTAACATGCTGGTTGAATGTTGTGCAACAAGCATTTCAAGAGTTGATAAACTGTACTGCAGCCAAGCGTAGGAAAGCTGTTTGAAAGATAAATTTGGCAGAAGTACGTTGTTTAATCATTTTTATTTTCTCACAGGAGGAACTCAAGAACGTTCAGAAGCAGTACAAAAAGCTAGTGGTGAGTCACTGTTTCCCACATGCAAGTGATCTCTGAAGTGATCGTCAGTGAGCCTGTGTCAGGATGTGGAATGCTGTTCATCGCAGGTCCAATCTGTTGATGAACCCTAGAGTAGCATTCTTGCCTTCAGAGGTTGGGCTATGGAATATGAGATGTTTTGTGGCAGTGGTTAGACTGCACTTTGAGTATTTATTGTGTGCATGGAATATAGTCACCGTACTATTGGAAGGATGTTGTGCACTAGAAAGGAGGCTCACCACAATGTTGCCTAGATTGAAGGACTTTAGTTATTGGGAGACATGGAAGGTACATTCTGGACTTCCTAACAGAAAGACCATGGTCTGGCTGGGTTGGCTGCAGAATGCTGAGCACCATCACACTGAGCACTGGTGCCCCTCAGGGCTGTGTACTCTGCCTGATCTTGATACTGCATCACCAGATCCAGCTTTAAGAGAGTCATTAGTTTGCTGATGACACGACAGTAGTTGGCCTTATCAGCAACAAGACATAGGAGCAGAAATAGACCAGTCAGCCCAATGAATAGGTCCTGCCATTTAACCATTTCCCCGCTCAGACCCACTGCCTGGCCTTCTCCCCATAACCTTTGATGCCCTGACTAATAAAGAACCTATCAATTTCTGTCCTAAATATGCCCAATGACCTGGCCTCCACAACCATCTGTGGCAACAGATTCTACAGATTCACCACCCTCTGGCTGAGAAATTCCTCCACATCTCCATTCTAAGCGGATGCCCTTCAATCCTGAAGTTGTGCCCTCTTGTCCTATATTCCCAATGTAGGAGAGACCTTTCAACATCTACTCTGTCCACGCCTTTCAACTTTGTTTCAATGAAATCCCTCCTCATTCTCATAAATTCCAACAGATACAGGCCAAGAGCTCCTCGTGTTAACCATTTCATTCTCAGAATCATCCTTGAACTCTCTCCAACGTCAGCACATCTTTTCTTAAATAAATAGCCCAAAACTGCTCACAATACTGTGTGAGGTCTCATTAGTGGCAGATAAAGCCTCAACATCACATCCCTGCTCTTGTGCTCTATTTCTCTTGAAATGAATGCCAGCATTTCACTTGCCTTCTTTACTACTGACTCAACCTGCAGGTTTACCTTCAGGCTCTCCTTTACGAGGATTCCCAGGTCCCTTTGCATCTGGGTATTTTCAATTTACTCCCCATTTAAAAAATAGTCTACTCATTTATTTTTTTATATTAAAGTGCATGACTGTACATTTTCCAACATTATATTTCATTTTCCGCTTTTTTACCAGTTCTCCTAATCTGTCTATGTCCTTCTGTAGCCTCCGTGTTTCTTCCACACGACCTACTCCTCCACTTACCTTCATATTGTCTGCAAACTTGGCCACAAACGCATTCGTTCTATAACCCAAATCATTAATATACAACATTAAAAGAAGTGGCCCCACACCGACCCCCTGTGGACACCACCAGCAACTGGCAGCCAATCAGAATATGATCCCTGTCTTCCAACTCTCTGGTATCTATCTGTCAGTCAGCCAATGCTCTACCCGTGCTAGTATGGTTCTTGTTATATCACGGGCTCATAGTGTTAAGTAGCTTCATGTGTAGCACCTTGTCAAAGGCCTTCAAAGGACAACATCCACCTTATCTCTCTTATCCAGCTGGCTGGTCACTCCCTCAAAGAATTCCAATAGGTTTGTCAAGCAAGATATTCCCTTAAGGAAACTATACTGGCTTTAGTCTATCCTGTTACGTGCCTCCAATTTCTCCGTAACCTCCAAATGACTCCAACATCTTTCCAACCACTGACGTCAGACTAACAGGTCTATAATTTCCTTTGCACTGCCCCCTCCCTTCGTGGAGTGACATCTGGGACCTTATCAGAATCTATTGATTCCTGAAAGATCATTACCAATCCCTCCACACTCTCTCCCCATGCTTCTTTCAGAACCTGCAAGTGCTATTTAGCCACACGACACTTCCAATACGGTTTGGAGGGTTGCCACTTCACCGTTTTTATGGACCATAAGCCTCTCACTTTTGCCTTCAGCAAAATATCAGACCCGTGGTCGGCCAGGCAGCAATGCCACTTGTCATACATTTCTGAATTCACAACGGATGTGCATCATGTCTCAGGGAAAAACAATCTGGTCGCTGATGTGCTATCCAGACCGACAATGCATCATATCCAGGGTGGTGTTGATATCTCTGACTTGGCCAGTGCACAGGCCATGGATCGCAATGTTCAGGCGTATGGTACTGCCATTACCAACCTGGACATACAGCGGGTGGCATCACAACTAGGCAGCCTATTCTGCTTTGTGACATGTCTTTGGGCTACCCTTGACCGGTGATTCTGGGATCTTGGAGGTGATATCTTTTTAACCAAATTCACAACTTGCCTCATCCCTCCATCGGAGCAACCGTCAAGCTCATGGCAACTAAATACGTATGGCATGGACTTAAGAAGGACAGTGGGCCCAGACGTGTACCTCCTGCCAGACTTCAAAAATTCAGCGTCACACCAAGGCACCTCTCCAATCTTTCCCTGCGGTACGCCAGTGTTTTGAACATGTGCTTGTAGTCCTGGTTGGACCATTGCCAGTATCTCAGAAATGAGATACCTCCTGATGGTCACAGATCGATTCACGCGCTGGGCAGAGGCCACTCAAAGCCCAACTCATTAGGCCCAATTGGATCAATGAGTTACTGTGGGTCTGCTGGGAGTGCACACTGCCCCCAAGGAAGACATGCCAGCATCTTCTGCGGAGATGGTTTACTGTTCAATTCTCTCGGTTCCACGTGACGTTCACTTCTCGTTCAACTCTGACCTGGACGAGCTTCAGCAACTTCGAAGCAGCGTCACATTTAGTAAACCTATTCCAAACAACTGGCATGTAACCCCTAAACAGTATGTGCCTCCACCTCTTCTCGATGCTGACTTTGTGTTTGTGCACAGACAGGTCCCAGGAGCACAGTTGCAACGGCCGTATGATGGCCCTTTCCAAGTGATTAAGAGGTTGTGTATACTTTGGACATTGGGGAGCATTTGTGACTGTTTAGTGTGGACAGACTCAAGCCTGCACATATGGATCCTACTTCCCCTATTCGTTACCCCAAGCTCAGGCGACGAGGGTGTCCGCCAAAGGCGCATGTGGCCAGTTCATTTGTTTTGGGCGATGATTCTGGGGGGGGGTTGGTGTAGCGGGCTGAGCAGGTGCATAACACGGTATCGCGAACCGTTGCTGGTGCGGCTCACCAGCAGATGCGCGGATCTGCTGGCTGGGCCACTATGCACTCACCTGGGGAATGGACCACCTACATACAGAACTGCGTGCTAAGCAATGGCTTGCTGGGTTGCTATGCCATTTTCTAGAGGGCACGGGGCTTCTACTGTGTTTACTTTAAACCCACCAGCCCTGCAGATTGGCGGCAAACACATAGTGACATCACCCCCTATCCTGTGGAGCCTGGGATGGGAAGGATATAAAAGAAGGATGGCAAACTCATATAACCCTAGGTATATGTGTTGATTTAGTGGTTCTACCGGAGTGGAACCTTTACCTTTACATACAGACAAATGATTCACATGCAGGACAAGTATCTTAGCTATACAAATAAACAAATAAATAACATTTGCTTTGTACAAATGAGAGTCAGGGAATGGAGGGGTGTGGATCATGTCCAAATGGTAGAGTTGCCCTTTGATTTGGGCACCATGTTCAGGACAGGCACGTTGGCCATAGGGCCAGTCCCTGTGCCCTTCAGTGTTTGATGCAGCTTTACTGCTCTATTATATTTCACCATCAATGGCATCGCCCACAAACATGAAGTGGAAGCCTATGCCATGACCATCTCTGACCATGACCATCAGTGTCAACCAGTTATCTAAACATTATCCTGTGAAGTCCCCTCACTGGTGATAACATGCCCAAAATTTTCTCCTCCTTAAACTCTTTCTGTATTCCGTGTTTTATTCCTCTCTGAATTTCATTGTCTCTTCTGACAATTCCTTCACTTTCTGTTCGTCTTTTGGATAGTTTCTGGACCCAGGTCAGAGGCTTTGCTCCTCCTGCTTGCACTAAATTTAATTTTAGATATAAATACAGACATACAGTGCAGGGTAACATGCCCTTTCTGCCACTAGCACATGCTGCCCAATTACACCCAATTGACCAACAATCCTCGGTATGTTTCGAAGGGTGGGAGGAAACTGGAGACCCAGGGAAAACCACGCAGACACAGGGAGAACGTACAAACTCCTTAAAGACAGCATTGGATTTGAACCCTGGTCCTGATCGCTGGTGCTATAATGGCATTGCACTGACCACTACATCAACTGTGCTGCCCCAAGCCACTCTTGGCCAAATCCAGTCAGAATCCTGCACCTAACTCCTCTGTCCCCATCCAGTTTCATGGTTTGGTTCCTCAGTCTCACATGACACCACCTACTAATCCAGAGCACACACTGTCCATGAGTTTGAGAGGGCCTGGGTAGCTGTGGCTTTATCGTCAGTCCTCAGTTATAGAGAGTTGCCTCAATGGTGGTGCCCAGAAACATTGCATTTGTTTTTATGCAGGACTCCTCCAAGTTGCGTGAACACCAGCTGGACAGTCTCTACAACTACATGCAGGACTGCACCAAGCAGCTGGTGTTCATGAATGATCAACAGGACAAAATCCAGATGCAGGACTGGAGCGACAAGATGCTGGAGCCAGAGGAATTGCGTAAACAGTATGAGGTGCATGGGGCTTCTTAAACAATGTCATCAGTATGCTCTTGTCTTAATACCAATGATGAGTTGGTACATATGTGTGTGGCCTCCATCAGTCGTGGTCAACCGTGGGTAGTCACTGAAGCTGGAGTGGCCTTTCCAGGGTGCAAGCCAGGGCAGAGTTAATATGGTGGGACCCCCCCTCCCCAATGCTAATGAAAGTTCCAAAGGAACGATGATGGTTGATACAGTTGGTGCCAGCAGCATCGCAGGAGTTGCCGAGCTGGTGCTGAGTACCGCAGCCTTTGACTCCGGATTTTTCCTCAGTGTTTACTCCCAAAGCCTTTCCCATAAATGGGTATAGCTTCAAAGCAGCAGAGGATTGATATCGGAAATTTTCCCTTTCCTAGATGAGTTAACCAGCCCCATTTACCCAGATCAACTGGTTTCAGGGCACCAGTGGCCCGCCTTTGACCCTTCTTTCAGTGAGAAGAGCTCCGCCGGGTGTAAAACCTGTGCCATATGTGAAGGTCAGACGCTGTTTGAGACTCACCCCATGTCGAGCATTTGTGTGGCAGGGGGAGCTCGTCCCCACCACCACCCTTTGGCTATGACAACCTTTAGACTTAAAATGGGTTAATTTAACTGTGACATGAGTGTTTATTGTCACATACATAAATGTAAGTGCAGACACACAGAAATTCTTGCTTCCAACGATGGCAAGATGTATTTCACTGGTTATTTCTGTAAATCCATTTCCCTTCAGGGCCATATTCTTCACATCATCTACTTCATGCTTCAGACATAATCTCAAGAGGCCCGGTAGCATCTGTGGAGGGAGATGGATGGTCAATGTTTTGGATTGGGACCCAACCAAGGTTTCTGTCCTTAGATGGTGACTGACCATTTCTCTCGACGGATGCTGGCTGATCTACAACCTCTCTTTCTTTACTCCAGTTTCAGCATCTGCCTCCCAATCGCCAAGATGGTCCACTCCATAATATCACCAGACTCAAGCTACCCTTCTGCTGAAACCTCCTAAATCTTTCTAGCCACCAGAGGTGACCATTCAAATACACTCCTGGCCAAATGTCCACCTTCCAACTTACAGCAAACTAAAATCATCCAATTATCTGCTCTCCATATTTCCCCTCAGTCTGTCTGCTAGGCACAAGGCGATTTGCTTCTCCTCCACTTTTGTTGATGTGAAGGTAACTGATGAGTTCAACGTGGGAACTGCAGATGCTTCCACAGGAGGTGGTGATGGGAGAGAGGGAGGGTGGTTCATTAGGAGGTTGTCACCTTCTGCCCCTAACATGGCACTGTGTGCTCCTGAGCACCATCCTGAATGCTCCACTTTCATAGGCCAGAGATCCTCCATGGGGATGTTCGTCAGTCGACAACAATGTGTTCATGTCTGATCTGACAAGAACTTAACTTACATCCTCACCTTCAATTTCAAATTCAAACTCACTTAAAAATCTTTAAAATTTTCAAACTTCCCCTTTTGAGATAACCGCACTCTTTCCATCCTGGTTTCTTACACTTTCATTGTGGGAATGTTTTCAGATGCCTGGGTTCTAAGACCTGAAATTCTGTCCTTAGATGGCTCACCACCCATCTCAATATCAGCTGGTAGCTGAGTCATGGGGTTGGGTTCAAATTTTATTTCAAAGGCAAACATGGAAATCTCATTTTGCACGATACCAAGCAGAACATCCTATCTGCTCAAAGAAGATCCGACAAATTCCCCCTCATGTTGAGCTGATCAAAACATCATCCAGATCAAAACAAGTCTGGTTGATGATAGACTTGGCTGCAGTTTGGAGAGACGAATTGACACTATGTTTGCCAGAAAGACTAATTGGTTGTTTCAGAAAGCACACTTCATGAACCATCCTCCCTCTCACCCCATCAGCACCTTCTGCCCTGTCTGTAGAAGAAATTGGAGTTCCTGTGTTGAACTCGTCAATCACCTTAGTACCAATAAAACTGGAGGGGAAGCAAGTCATCCTCTTTCCCCAGAAACTACCTGAGAGGAAACGAGGAGAACACAAATTCAGATGATTCTAATCTAATGCAAGTTGGACGACGGGCATCTGTCCAGGAGTGCAGTTGAATGGTCAACTCTGGTGTTCAAAAAGACTTTGGAGGTTTCAATAGCGGATGGCTTGTGACATTGTGGCATGTAGGCAGACTCGATGGGCTGAATAGCTGGTTTCTCTCCTCCGCCTGCTTGTCTTATTATTGAGTAGCCTGTCCTGGTGATTGAAAGGAAGATATGATAAACTAAGAGAAATTCAGATGCTGTACAGCAGCCCTTATATTCATCTGAAATCAGGTTGAGATGAAGGATGTGGTGCAGTGGTTCAACTATTTGATCAGTAATCTAGTGGCCTGGGCAAGCATCACCACAGCATCTGGGAAATTCCAATTCATTTATCAATTTAGAATTTGGAACAATTATTCCAAGCATCAATTATCTTCTCCCCAAAGCTGATTGTTTGGTTGTGAATCTGACTCATTCGTAATCCCCCAAGAAGAGATCCACCTTCCTTACTTGATCTGGCTCATTTGTGATCCCAATCTTGTTGACTCTTAAAAAATTGTGGTCCTATAAACTACAATTGTCACCATCTTCTTATAGACCAGTTAGAGCTGGATAATAAATGTCTGACATTTTGAAGATTAAATTGTAAAAAATCTTCTTCTGCCACTCTTATCTAGATTGTGCAATAGGTTGAACCCAAAGTCCAGTTTGCAATTATGTCTCAAATCTCAATATCCTCAATGTTCAAGACAAAATTCACAATGAAAAGTTGTTCACTCTTTCTAATTTTCCTCTAGAGTTTCAAAGAAAATGGGCTGCTGGCTGAGGAAGAAGCTGTCAACAGAATTCAGGATGATGGAGAAAATCTGATGAAACTGAAGCATCCAGGCAGCCCTGCAATTGAAGTACTGACAGAGCACATATCGGGGATGACCAGATCAGCTATTGACCCATACACCTCAGAGCAGACCAGTCCAGGGCCACATATTACTGACTCAAATGAATATTGTCAATCACATTTAGAAACTATTAAAGCATCCAGATCATTCAATATCAAATCTTTCCATTCCAAAGAGATCTACGAGGCTAATACCTGAGATGAGAGGATTGTCCTATGACCAGCTTGCATTAGTGGGAGAGTCTCGAAGGAGGGGACATAGTTGAGGCTAATACCTGAGATGAAAGGATTGCCCTATGACCAGCTTGCATTAGTGGGAGAATCTCGAAGGAGGGGACATAGTTGCAAGATTAGGGGTGGCCACTTCAAATGGTAATGAATCTCTGGAGTTTTCTGCCATTAAGAATTGTGGAGATTGGATAATTGGGCATCTTGGAAGAGGAACCAGGTAACATTTTGGAAAATTGGGGAATTGAGGACTCCAGGGAATAGGTAGAGAAGAAGAGATAAGGTCAGGGGCAGATTATTTATGATCATGTTGAACTGCAGGACAGGCCCCAATTGCTGCCTCCTACTGCTATTATCTCGATAGTTTTTTAGATGAAACAGACAAATTGAAACATTCCAAACTGAATATCATACTCAATACAAATCAATCAAGTTGACATCATAATATCAATCAAATTGAACCATTCTGAGCCCACCAAATAGAACTAATGGAGCCAAATCTAAGCCAGGGCCTTAATGGAAATTATTATGTTTCTCAGATAGGGAGAGAAGTGGGTGTCGTTCAATCAACAAGATATTCAGGCTTGTTTCTCAGCTCTTTTCTGACATCATATATACACTAGATATAGTGGCTAATCAGTGTCAGGGTTGGAAGAGAAGCTACAGGAGCTGAAACTCAGGAGCATTGGCAGTTCATGTTCTGAATCACAAACTTCATTAGGAATAGCAAGAGAAAGACAGAAGGGTATGGGGGAAGGGGAAGGGTGCAGCATGGCAGATGACAGGTGAATGCAGACCAGAGGGAAAACAAATCAATGATAGGAGGTAGAGGCAGATTGAGGAAGATCGACTCTGAGATGGTGGTGGTAGATGGTCATGGAATGAAAGGACGTGGGTGAGGAGTTGGAGAAAGGAAGGTATGGGCAATAGGGAAAGTTGACAGGGCTGTGGAGGGAAAAGAGGAGAAATTGGACCAGAGAGGATTGAGAAAATCTGGAGGAGTTGAGGCGTTCAACAAAAAAAGGGATGCTTTGTAAATTGGAGAAGCTGATGTTGATGCCGTCTGGTTGGAAAGTGCCAAGATGGTGCTATTCCACCAATTTGTCATTAACATACATCAGTATGGGGATGGGAACTGGAATTGGAGTAGCTGGTCACCGTAAGTTCCTGGCTGTTGTGGGGATTAGGAAGTGGAATTGGAGTGGCTAGTCACCGGGAGATCCTGGCTGTTGTGGGGATGGGAAGTGAAATTGGAGTGGCTAGTCACCGGGAGATCCTGGCTGTTGTGGGGATGGGAAGTGAAATTGGAGTGGCCGGCCACCGGCAGATCATGGCTGTTGTCAAGATGGGAAGTGGAATTGGAGTAGCTGGTCATTGGAAGATCCTAGCAGTTGTGGGGATGGGAAGTGGAATTGGAGTGGCTAGTCACCGGGAGATCCTGGCTGTTGTGGGTGTGGGATGTGGTAATGGAGTATCTGGCTACCTGGAGATCCACGAGATCTTGTCTGTTGTGAGGATAGGAAGTGGAATTGGAGTGGCTGGCCACCAGTAGATCCCAGCTTTTGTGGGGAATGGAAGTGGAATTGGAGTGGCTGGCCACTGGGAGATTCTGGTTCTGGTGGATGTGGGAAGTTGGATTGGAGTGGCTGGCCACTGGGAGATCCTTCCTGTTGTGGGGATGGGAAGACGAATTGGAGTGGCCGACCTCCAGGAGATTCCGGCTGTTTTGGGGGTGGGAGGGGGAATTGCAGTGGCTGGCCACCAGCAGATCCTTGCTCTTGTGGGGGCATTGGAGTGGCTGGCCACCACGAGATCTTGTCTGTTGTGGGGATGGGAAGGGGAATTGGAGTAGCTGGCCACTGGGAGATCCCGGCTGTTGTGGGGTGGGAAAGTGGAATTGGAGTGGCTGGCCACCGGGATATCCTTGTTCTTGTGGGGGCATTGGAGTGACTGGCCACCAGGAGATCTTGTCTGTTGTGGGGACAGGAAGGGGAATTGGAGTGGCTGGCCACCGGGATATCCTTGTTCTTGTGGGGGCATTGGAGTGACTGGCCACCAGGAGATCTTGTCTGTTGTGGGGACAGGAAGGGGAATTGGAGTGGCTGGCCACTGGGAGATCCTTTCTGTTCTGGGGATGGGAAGGGGAATTGGAATGGCTGGCCACAGGGAGATCCCTGCTGTTATGGGGGCATTGGAGAAGCTGGCCAAAAGGAGATCCTGTCTGTTATGGGGATGGGAAGTGGAATTGGAGTGGCTGGTCACTGGGAGATCCCGGCTGCTGTGGCAATGGGAAGTGGAATTGGAGTGGTTAGTCACCAGAGATCCTGGATGTTGTAGGGATGGGAAGTGGAATTGAAGTGGCCGGCCACCGGGAGATCCTGGTTGTTGTTGGTATGGCAAGTGGAATTGGAGTTGTTGGCCATTGGGAGATCCCAGCTGTTCTGGGGGTGAGGGAGTGGGAATTGGAGTGGCTGGTCACCGGGAGATACTGGCTGTTGTGAAGGTGGGAAGTGGAATTGGGCTAGTTGGTCACCGGGAGATGCTGGCTGTGGTGGGTATGGGAAGTTGGATTGGAGTGGCTGGCCACTGGGAGATTCCAGCTGTTCTGGGGGTGGGAGTGGGAATTGGAGTGGCTGGCCACCGGGAGATTACAGCTGTTATGGGGGCATTGGAGTGGCTGGTCACCGGGAGATCCTGGCTGTTGTGGGGGTGGGAAGTGGGATTGGAGTGGCTGGTCACTGGGAGATCCTGGCTGTTGTGGGGGTGGGAAGTGGGATTGGAGTGGCTGGTCACCGGGAGATCCTGGCTGTTGTGAAGGTGGGAAGTGGAATTCAACTAGTTGGTCACTGGGAGATCCTGGCTGTGGTGGATATGGGAAGTTGGATTGGAGTGGCTGGCCACTGGGAGATTCCAGCTGTTCTGGGGGTGGGAGTGGAAATTGGAGTGGCTGACCACTGGGAGATTACAGCTGTTGAGGGGGCATTGGAGTGGCTGGTCACCGGGAGATCCTGGCTGTTGTGGTGATGGGAAGTGGAATTGGAGTGGCCAGCTACCAGGAGATCCTGTCTGTTGTGGGGATGGGAAGTGGAATTGAAGTTGCTGGCCACCAGGAGATCCTGGTTGTTTTGTGGATGGGAAGTGGAATTGGAGTGGTCGCCCACTGGGAAATCCTGGCTGTTGTGGGAGTGGGAAGTGGAATTGGAATGGATGGCCACCGGGAGATCTTGTCTGTTGTGTGTATGGGAAGTGGAATAGGAGTGGCTGACCACTGGGAGATCCTGGCTGTGGTAGGAGAGAAGGTGCAAAATGTTTGTCCACTCATCTTATCACTGTGCCAACCATCCAGTTCTGATTTTATGGAATATTTTAACTTTCTCAAGATTTCTGGCTGTTTCCAGTAAATGTATATGTGCAAAAGGTATAGTTAAGCAATAAATAAACATGCCTTGCCCCACTAGTCTGTGCTGCCCCATTTACCTACAACGCCCGGAACGTTTTGAATGGTGGGAGGAAACCATAGCTCCCGGGGAAAACTCACACAGACACAGTGAAAACATACAAACCCCTTACAAAAATCACGGGATTCGAACCTCCATCCTGATCGCTGGCGCTGTAGCCTAACTGCTACGCCAACCGTGCCACTTGTTAATCATATTAAATTTTGAAATCTTCTGGGCAAGTGACATGGAAATGTTAAAAGGAATCTTTAGATCTGGATCATTGTTTTTATTAATTTAGAGATACAACACGGTAACATGCCCTGCCCATATATACCCATTTGACCAATTAACCTACTAACCCCACATGTTTTTTGAACATGGAAGGAAACCAGAGCACCCGAATGAAATCCACGTGGACACAGGGAGGACATACAAACTCCAAAAGACAGCAGCGGATTTGAACCTATAATAGCCTTGCATTGACTGCCACACTAACCATGACTTGGGGCACTATACACATAGTGTATAGTGTCCTATACACATTGGATTGAAGTTTCTAACATGTACAAAACTTCTTGTCCAGGCTCACAAGGAGGCAGTGAAGAATGAATGGCAGCAGTTTCTGAATCTCTGCATCTGCCAGGAGGCTCACCTGAACAATGTGGAGGACTACAAAAAGGTACCCTGGTATTGGGAGGCTGTAGTGCGGACACCTTTGGCTCAATGTGAACATGTTGATCTTTCAAAAATATGTGCATTCTGGGCTTTGGCAGCCCTAACTGAGAAAGGGAAAAATCTGTAACCACTCATGAGCAAATAGAGCCCGGCATGAATAAAATTCCTAACCTTTAGGTTCTTATAATTTGGGTTGTTATGATAAGATGCATAAGACATTGGTGAGGCAAAATATTGTGGGTCGTTTTGGTCATTAAATTAAAGGAAAGATAGAAAGCGAGCAGAGAAGATTTACTAAAATGTTGCCCACACTTCAGGGCCTGGGCTACAGGGAAAGGTGAAACATGTCAGTTTCCCTGGAGCGTAGAAGAATGATGGGAGATTTGATGGAGGTATTTAAAATTATGAGGGGATAGACGGAGTAAATGTAGATAGGCTTTTTTTCACTGAGGGTAGGTGAGATACAAACCAGAGAACATGGGTTAAGAGTAAAAGGGGAAGTGTTTAGTGGGAACATGACGGGGAACTTCTTCACACAGAGAGTGGTGGGAGTGTGAAATGTGCTGCTGGCTAAAGTGTGAACACAGGGTCAATTTTAACATTTAAAAAGAATTTGGACTGGTACATGGGTGGGAGGGGTATGGAGGGCTATGGGCAGTGTGCAGGTCAGTGGGATAAGGCAAAAAAATGGTTTGGCATAGACTAGAAGGGTTGAAGAGGCCAGTTTCTGTGCTGCAATGTTCTGTTGTCCTATGGTTCTATAGTGGAAGGAAAATATTCTGCCTGGAGGTCAGTGACTAGTGGAGTTCCACAGGGATTTGATCTAGGACCCCTGCTCTTTATAAATGGCCTGGATGAAGAGGGGGAAGGATGGGTCAGTAAGTTTGTGGATGATATGAAAGTTGGAGGAGTTGTGGATGCAGCTGAAAGTTGTTGAAAGTTACAAGGATATAGACAGGATGCAGAGTTGGCCAGAAAAGTGGCAGATGGATTTCAATATGGATAAGTGTGAGGTGATGCAATTTGGAAGGACAAAGCAAAAAGCTGAGTACAGGGTTAATGGTCAGTTACTTAAGAGTGTGGTTGAACAGATGGACCTTGGGGGTTCAAATCCATACATCCATCAAGGTCACCGCACAGGTTGATAGGATAGTTAAGAAGGGTGATTAGATGCTGGGATTCATTAATAGGGGGATTGAATTCAGGAATTGAAAGGTCATGTTGCAACTCTACAAATCCCTGGTGAGACCGCACTGAGAGTGTTGTGTTCAGCTCTGGTCACCTCATTATAGAAAGGATGTGGAAGCTATGGAGAGAGTGCAGAGTAGATTTACCAGGATGTTGCCTGGATTGGAAGATAAGTCTTATGAGGCAAGTTTATCAGAGCTGGGACTTTTCACCTTGGAGTGTAGAAGGAAATAAGGAGATTTGGTAGAGGTCAGTGAGAGACCAGTGAGATGCTGGTGGACAGCCAGCATTTGTTTCCCAGGGCAGGATCAGCAAACACCAGAGAATATATGCACAAAGTGAAGGGAGGGAAGTTGAGAGGAGACATGAGGGGTGTTTTTTTTACACAGAGAGTTGTGGAGTCCTGGAATGCCTTGGTTGGGGTGATGGAGAAGGCTGAAACATTGGGGGCATTTAAGAGGCTCTTATACATACACATGGAAGAAAAATAGAGGGAAAAATAGAGAGGGGTTAGTACTTTTTTAAAGGAATATATGGGCCAGCACAACATCGAGGGCCTGTACTGTGCTGTAGTGTTCTATGTTCTATGTTAATTATTCTTTGAGCCCTTTTTAAGCAATGCTTCTGAAGAAAGTCATCAGTAAAGGATAGGGAGACCCTAATGATTTTCTCGGTGAAGTTAATTGTCTGACTCTAAACTAGGGTAGTGGGATGTGGGGTAAGTGTGATGTCGTCCATTTTCTGAGCCTTTCCCACCTCCTCTCTGTAACAACTGTTGTATCATCCGCGCACATGATGATTCTGTTAGAACGGAATCTGGCAGATCAGTCGCGAGTTAGCAGAGTGAACAGTAGTGGCTGAGCCCACCGCCCTGATGAGAACTTGAGATATTGCTGCCAACACAGACTGACTGCGGTCTTTTGGTCAAGAAAGCCAATATCCAGTTTCAGAATGGGGTAACACACCAAAATGCTGGAGGAACTGAGCTGGTCTTTCAGCATCCAAAGGAGACAAAGATATACTGCTGATGTTTTGGGCCTGATCCCTTCTTCATTCCTTGTAGAAGGGCTCTGGCCTGAAACGTTGACAATAAATCTTTGTCTCTATGGATGCTGAAAGACTGCTGAGTTCCTCTAGCATGTTGGTGTGTTTCTGATACAATCATAGTGTCTGCAGACTTTTGTGTTTCACTCAGTTGAGTCCCAGCGAGAACAGTTTATCCCCCGGCCTCTTAAGTATGATCGTGTTGAATGCCGGGCTGAAGTCAATGAACAACAGCCTGGCATATTAGGCACCATTCTCCATGTGGAAATTTAAGCCCCTGGAGAAAACCCACACAGACAAAGGGGAGATTGTACAAACTCCTTACAGACAGCGCGGGATTCAAACCCTTGTCCCAGTCGATGGCACTGTAACAGCGTGGCACTAACCGCTATGCCAACCAAGCTGATATAATTCTGCTTTTAAAGATAGAGAGTCGCCACGAGCCCTTAACTCTAAGAACATGTGCCAAAGTGAGAATGAGTCTTTTGAGGGGACTCAGTGGGTCGAGTAGAATCAATCTGAGAAACGGAATGATTGATGTTTAAAGCAGGTACTCTTCTTCCCCCAACTCTCCTTTCCCCCACTTCGCTCCCATCTGATCTCTCTTCAGATCACAATTCTCACTCAAGTCCTGATTGGCTCGAAATGCCATTCTCTCCCATTGATGCTGTTCAAGATGCTGAGTTCCACCAGCAGACGGCATTTTCCTTCAGATTCCATCATTTATAGGTTCTTGAATCACCAATGTGCCAAACTATTTCTGCTACCCCTCTTCAGGAGAACTTTTTCCCTTCTCCATTCTCCCTTTCCCCCACCCATCACCCCCCTCCATGCTGGACTTTCTATTTGTATATCCACCAGCCTTGGATTGCACCTTCCTGAATATTTTGAATATCAGGCTATCCAAGGTTATGGGGAGAAGGCAGGGGAGTGGGGTTGAATGGGAAAATGGAAAAGATATTGCTCCTGTATCTTGTGACCTTCTTCCTGTTTACATGCTCCTATGGTTTCACTTATTGTTAAAAGAAAATGATTCATGAATTCCACCCATTAAAGCCTCTGCATAACAGGGAGGGATGTAACATCGAAACACCTTGGGGGAAAGGGTGGGTGGGGAGCATATAACACAATGCCGTATTGTGACAGCATGTACTAGTATAATTTTTATTGTTTTATAATAAATACAGTACAATGAAGAAAGGGAATTAAACTGAAAATACAACATCACACGTGTGTATATAAAGATAAAACTTCAAACTCGGTCCCCCTTCCACTGCCATGGGTGAAGTCCCAAATGATATAAAAAAAATGATTTATGTAAATATATAAACGCCACCTAACCTACTTTATTAAAAAAAAAGAATAACCAAAAGAAAACCCATTTGATCAGCTTATCCTGAGAGTTACGTATATTTTGTAGCTTGAATCAAAAATTAAAGGTAAGACTATATCTCATCTGGAAGAGCGAGTGCATCTAATCACATTAAAAACATTTACATCAAATGAAAATAAGGTCGCCATGTATCTTCAAATTTCATCGATGAATCAAATACATGATATCTAATTTTTTATGAACTTAAACAGGATGTAATATCAGAAAACCATTGAATCACTATTGGAGGTCTAGATCTTTCCATTTGAAAAAGATGGCTCTTCTGGCCAACAATGTAGAGAAGGCCATAACCCATTGTGCAAGTAAAGAAAAACTCCTTCTGTCTGGTTTAATAACCCCAAAAAGAGCAGATATTGGATTGGGTCATGGATCCACCTGAAATACTGTTGAAAAGATGTTAAAAATTTCTTTCCAATAGATTTCTAAAATGGACAAGACCATAACATCTGTGTCAATGTTTTGCATCTGTCGCAAACAAGGTTAATATTAGAAAAGATACAAGCCATCTTATCTTTGGGCATGTGAACACAATGCACCACTTTGAATTGGATTAACAAATGTCGGGCACATATTGAAGATGTATTCACCAGTTTAAGAATCTTGTCCCATAGATCATCCAATAAGGGTCTTGCAAGTTTCAGTTTCCAAGCCTTTTTAATCTTGTCGTGAAGTACTGGACTTAATTTCAATAATCTATCATATATAATTCCAATGAATCCTTTGTAAGAAGGATTCAATTGAAAAATATTATCCACTAGATCTGGTAGATAAACAAATAGAAAGTCCAGCAATATGGTATTTAAGAAATGTCTAATCAGTAAATATCTAAAAAATGAATATTTGATTAGTCATATTTACTTTCCAGCTGTTCAAAAGACTTTAAACAAGTTTCCATAAATTTGCAAAATAAATAATCCCTTTGATTTTCCATTAGGAGAAGGATTGATGGTTGAAAAATACAATTATGAGAGAGAGCACTAGATAAAACAAAGTTTTTTAAAATTAAAAAAATCCTAAATTGAACCATATTCGCAATATTTGTTTGAGTATTAGATTACATATATCCTATTGATCATGGAAAAACTAAATGGAAGAGAGGCCCCAATAAAGAGGCCACTGAACACTGCTGTAGATATTTCAATTCGAAATCTGTCCATCATGGATGATACAATTTGTTAGAATAAAAAAAATCCAAAAAGTTAGATAACAAATATGAACAGCCCAGTAATAAAATCTGGAATTAGGTGAGGCCAGACCAGACCTCAATCTTTTTCAATTTTTGTAAATGAAATTTACTAATTCTAGAGTTTTGTTTCTTCCAAATAAAGCAAGAAATTTTTAAGTCAATATTACCAAAAAAAAGACTTTGGGAGGGTGAAAACTGGAGTAGCTTGAAATAGATATAAAAACTTAGGTGATATTGCATTAATATGACCTATTAATGATAAAGGAGATCATCTAAAAAAAAAGGGACCTGCATATTAATTGGAAAAAGTTCATAGAAACATAGAAACATAGAAGATAGGAGCAGGAGTAGGTCATTCGACCCTTCGAGCCTGCTCCGCCATTCAACGAGATCATGGCTGATCTTAAAGTTCAGTACTCCGGCCCCGCCTTCTCTCTGTAACCTTCAATACCCTTATACTGAAGAAATATATCTAATTCCCTCTTAAATATATTTAATGAACCTGCCTCTACTGCCCTCTGTGGCAATGAATTCCACAGATTCACCACCCTCTGGGTCAAGAAATTCCTCCTCATCTTGGTCCTAAATGGTTTGCCTATTATCCTCAAACCATGGCCCCGGGTTCTGGATTTTCCCATCATTGGAAACATCCCATCTGCATCCATACTGTCCAGATCCCTGCTTTTTCTCTACCCCCCTTTTTAAATAGTGGGGTAACATTAGCTACCCTCCAATCCATGGGTACTGATCCTGAGTCTATCGAGTTCTGGAAAATAATTCTTAAAGCATCTACTATCTGAATGGCCACTTCCTTAAGTACCCTAGGATGTAGATTATCAGGCCCTTGGGATTTATCTGCCTTCAATCCCATCAATTTCCCCAAGACCATGTCCTTAGAGATGCTGATTTCTTTCAGCACTTTTATGAAGGTTTAATTTATATTGTAGTGGGCTGTCGAACGCGCCATGCCCGAAGTGGCGACCAGGAACTGGGAGCCCGCAGCCTACACAGCCGGTCAAGATGGGCTACGCGCTTTGAAGTCGGCACCTGACTCAGCAGCACGTGGCTGCAGTGCCCCACTCCGATGGGCTGGCCAGTGGCAGCCAATTGGGTGGAGCTAGGGAGGCAGCCACATCCAGGGATGAGAGGGGCTCACTGATTGGCCGCTCCCCAGGTAGCACTGAATGACCAATCCCAGGAAGCGGATCGTAATCCCACTAGTCAGGTGGCATGATGACGTCAGAGATGGGCTTCTGAGCCCTTTATAAGCAGAGATGCCTACACAATAAGCTAGTGTTGAATTCACTCCCGTAGTGTGTGTCTCTTCTTTGAGCATAACCTCTCCAGCAGTAGCAGCTGCTACAATATCCAGAGAAAGAGCTGAATTGAGAAAACACAGATAACGTAGCTCCTTCATTGTCATGTACAACAATACACTAAACATTTGCTTGCCGCCCCTTTAACCTCTGTAGCCACACAATCTCCTGTCCAGTCGAGCGGCGAATCTGTGAGCCATGTGTCGGAGACCCCTCCTCAGCCCCTGGATCCCAATCCCCAATATGACCAGGAAGCTCTCAGTGGCCCTTTGGGAGTCCTGCTTGCCACTGTTGGTCCCGATCCCTGGTTTAAGAGGTTATTCATCATCACTCCCACTGTGCGTTTGATATTGGGTATCAGATTGGAAACAGTCCAACTTGACTCATCCATGGTTCAAATCCATGTTCTTGGCCTTTTCTATCTCACAACTAAACTGAGATATATTCATTTAAATTTTAAAATTTAGGCATACAGTGCGGTAACAGGCCATTTCAGCCCATGAGTCTTTGCTGCCCAATTTACACCCAGTTTGACCTGCACCCCTGGTACATTGCAAAAGATGGGAGGAAATCGGAGTCCGTGGGGAAAACCCAAACAGACATGGGGAGAACATACAAACTCCTTACGGACAGCATGGCATTCGATCCCCGGTCCTGATCACTGGAGCTGGAGCTGTAACACTAACCATGCTACCCAGTTAAAAAAATTGCTTTGAATGTTATCCCTGCAAGTCAACCCCTACGGAGTTCAAGTTCATTTATTTGGAACATAGAACACTACTGCACAGTACAGGTCCTTTGGCCCTCAATGTTGTGCCGACCCATATATTCCATCCTTAAAAGAAGTACTAAACCCTCCCTACCCCATAACCCTCTATTTTTCTTTCATCCATGCATCTGTATAAGAATTTCTTAAATGCCCTCAATGTTTCACCCTCCACTACCATCCTGGCAAGCCATTCCAGGCACCCACAACTTTGTACACATGTCCTCTGGTGTTTGCTGATCCTGCACTGGGAAACAGGTGCTGGCTGTCCATACTATCTATGTCTCTCAGAATCTTGTAGTCTTCTCTCATCCTTCCACCCTCCAAGGTGAAAAGCTAACCTGCTAACCTTGCCGCATAAGACTTGTTTCCCAATCCAGGCAACATCCTAGTAAATCTCCTCTGCACCCTCTCCAGAGCTTTCACATCCTTCTTATAATGAGGTGACCAGAGCTGAACACAATACTCTGTGTGGTCTCAATAGAGATTTGTAGAGTTGCAATATGACCTCTCTACTCCTGAACTCAATCCCCCTTTTATGAATCCCAACATCCCATTGGCCTTCTTAACTATCCTGTCAACCTGCGTGACGACCTTGAGGGATGCATGAATTTGTACCCAAAGGTTCCTCTGTTCCTCCACACTCTTAAGTAACTGACCATTAACCCTGTACTCAGCCTTCTGGTTTGTCCTTCCAAAATGCATCACCTTGCACTTATCTGGATTGAAATCCATCTGCCACTTTTCTGCCCAACTCTCCATCCTGTCTATATCCTCTTGTAACCTTCGACATTCTCAGCTCATCCACAGCTCCTCCAAGCTTCATGTCATCCACAAACTTACTGACCCATCCTTCCACCTCTTCGTCCAAGTCATTTATAAAGTTCACAAACAGCAGGGGTCCCAGAACAGATCCCTGCAGCCCCTCCACTAGTCACTGCCCCCCAGGCAGAATCCTTCCACTACTACTCTCTGCTTTCTTCCCACAAGCTAATTTTTTTATTTGCACAACCAAGGTTCCACTGGTCCTGTGTCTCCTGACTTTCTGGATGAGTCTTTTGTGGGGAACCTTGTGAAATGTCTTACTAAAATCCACGTAGACCACATCTACCGCCCTCCTCAAAAAACTCAATTAGACTCATGAGGCATGACCTTCCCTTCACAAAGCTGTGCTGACTATCCTTGAGTAGACTGGACTTCTCCAAATGCTCATAGATGACATCCTTAAGAATCCTCTCCAATAGTTTGCACACCACTATAATTCCCAGAATTTTCCCTGTTACCTTTTTTTAAACAAGGGGACTCAATTTGCCGTTCTCCAATCCTCCAGCACCTCCCCTGCAGCCAAAGAGGATTCAAAGATCATCGCTGATGCCTCAGTTCTCTCTTCCCTCATTTTAACATCCGATTGTACCAGTACTACCGGACGAAACAGTGTCCTTTGGTCCACAATACAAAACAAATTTTTAAAATAAATATTATATTTATATATATTGGAGTCTTGGAGAGTTGTTTTAACAGTTCATGTCATTCCGTGGGAAGAAGCTGTTCCTCAGCCTGGTGAATCTGGCTCTGACACTTCTGCATGTGTTTCCTGATGGGAGTAGCTGGAAGATGCTGCATGTGAGGTGGTAAAGGTCCCTAATCACATCGATGGAGTTATGGTGGGGGTGGGGGGTGAGGAAGGGAGACCCCAGTGATCCTCTCCTCTAGTTCTATAGTCCTGTGGATTAACCTCTGATCCATTGTAATACAGCAACTGTACCTCACTGTAATGCAGCCAATCGAGCTCATGTAGAAAGTTGATAGTGGAAGAATAAATTAATTAGTTTTGGAATAAAACAAAAGCCAAGAACATAGTGATAAAGAGAAAAGAACAGTTAAACGATACGACCCATAATTTTATGCTAATGGAAGGACTGAGAGAAAGCGTACTTGAATCTCCAGCTCTCCAACCTTCTGTTCTCAGTGCTCTCTCTTTTTGTTGGACCTTCTGCATCCACTATTGAACCATATTCTCTGGAGTATCTTTTGAAATCTCTCTGTTCCTCTGCCTAATGACCCTCCCTGAAACTTTTCTCTTTCACCGAGGTGAAACATGAAAGTCTGCAGACCCCGTGGTTGAAGTAAAAACACAAGACGGGAGAAACTCAGCAGGTCAAACAGTGTCCTTCATAGAGCGAAGGTAAAGACGCAGAATTGACATTTCGGGCTTGAGTTCTTCATCAAGGAGCAGTGACCATCTTAAAACCCTGATAAAGGGCTCAAGCCCGAAACGTCGGTCATGTGTCTTTACCTTTGCTCTATAAAGGACACTGTTTGACCTGCTGAGTTTCTCCAGCCTTGTGTGTTTACTCTTTAACCAAAGTTTTGTTTACCTGCCATGGTATTACATTTAAGTGTCTCAGTGTTTGACAATGCGCTACATCTCATCTGTGGTGCCACATTATTGTTCCATCAGCCTTGTGAAATTCTTCCTTTCTCCACTGCTTCACCCTTGTGTTTTCTATTTTTCCCTCCATCACAGTTTCAATACGACGCAGACACTCTCAGCCAGTCCATCAACAAGTACAACGCAGAGCTGGACAGCAAGTACACCAGGTTCAAGGACAATCCCCGTGTCGTCTCTGAGCTGCTTAACCAGCTGGAGGTGAGTGCCTCTACAGCTGATTCTGATAAACCCACCCGTTGTTCCCTTTCAATCCTGTGAACGAGAATCAATATTCCAATTAATTAAAATCTCTGATGGATCAAACAATACGAAGACTAAATCTTCAGACCATCACCCCTCCACTAGAGGGTGGAGTTTCCATTAACAAATCATCTCCTGGACATAATTCCACGCAACCTGGAAGAGAATTCACAGCACTTAAAAATATAGGTCTGGTTTATTCGTTGTGTAACATTAGACACTAATCCCCCTATTACATGCACTGCTCTGGCAGGGAAAAAAGAACTGTCATCTATTTTTGCTTTAGGATCACTGCGAACATTTTAAATTAAATTTGGACATACAGCATGGTAACAGGCCCATTCGTCCCACAAGCCTGTGCCATCCAATTGCATCCAATTAACCTACAACCCCCGGTGTGCTTTGAATGGTGGGAGGAAACTGGAGCCCCCAGGGAAAACCCACATGGACACGGGGAGAATGTGCAAATTCCTTACAGACAGCATGGAATTTGAACCCTGGCCCTGGTCACTGGTGCTTTAACAGTGTTGTGCTAACTGCTACAATAACCATAACAGTAGTAATGGTTATTATCTGATTATCTTCTGCATCTATTGTATTTTTAGTTCAATTAGGTTTACTCTTTTTTTACAAGTACCTTATGGCAGCAGTTAATGCAACACCTTTACAGCACCAGCGATCAAGACCAGAGTTCAAATCCCAAGCTGTCTGTAAGGAGTTTTTACATTCTCCCTGTGTCTGCGTGGGTTTTCCCAGGGGCACCAGTTTCCTTGCACTGTTCTAAACGTACTGGTGTTTTATAGGTCAATTGGGTGTAATTGGATGGCACGAGCTCCGAAAGGGCCTGTTACCGTGCTGTATGTGTATGTTTTTTTAAAAAGTAACCATTTTGATTCATCTCACTGACAAAAGACAAAGGAGGAAAAACCCAACACCCAACCCCAACCAACCAATTTTCCCTTGCAACTACTGCAACCGTGCCTGCCTGTCCCGCATCAGACTTGTCAGTCACCAACGAGCCTGCAGCAGACGTGGACATACCCCTCCATAAATCTTCCTCCGCGAAGCCAAGCCAAAGAACAACAAATATGACAACAAACTCATCATCATTATGTGCACCAAGTTCTTGCTTGTTACTGCCAAGCAGGTACTTCACAAAAAAAATTACATTATATTACAATTAGATAATAAAACATGAGGGTGGTACATTTAATATAGTCTGAATTTTTGCATTTTTGGTAAGGTCAGGATTAGACAGTAAAATAAACATCTTAGTGTAAGGGAAATTGGCAAATTGGTCCGGTAATTGGCACAGAGACTGGAAGGGAAGTGTAATTAATGATGGGTGTTTTTGCAATTGGAAGACTTAATTAGTTCCTTGCAATTACACAGCCTAGGATAAGGTCCTTGCAGTACATAATATCTTTAACGATTTAAGACCTGATACAGGTGACCTGTTGAAAATGTTTGTTGATGGTACAAAAATTGGTGGTGTGGTTTATAGGAAGGGAAGTTTTAGACTGCAGGAAGATATAGGGTGCATGGTGGCACAGTGGTTCATTTCCTCAACCAACAACATGCATCCACACCATTAATCGAGAATTGTGAATTAAAATCCCAGGAAAGGAATAGAAACTCAAGAAAATGTTGAATTTAAAGCAAAAGCTAAATTTGATGTTTCCAACACTTCCAGATTGGTGTAATGACCCAATGAAGGGTTCAACATCCAAATTTTGACAAGACCTTTTTTAGAGATACAGAAGCATTCTGGCCCACATCCCAGCACTGCCCAAATACACCCACGTGACTAATTAATCTATTAACTCTGGTGTGTTTTTTTGGAACGTGGGAGGAAACAGGCACCCAGAGAAAGCCCACGCAGACACACGGAGAATGTTCAGACCCCTTCCAGACAGTGGCAGATTCGAACCAAGGTCGCTAGCACTGCACCAACTGTGCCCCCAACTGCAGGGTTTGGACCCAGAGCTGAGTGGTGCGATAAAGATGGGAACCTATCCTTAATTAGCACAGATACAGTGGGCTTTGAGGCCTCCTTCTGTGTCAGGTTTTCAACAGTCTCTATTTTTTGTGCTTGATACATTGGATCAGTTTGTTCATGACAGAACCAGGAATGTGGTTAAATTAACTTGATTGGCTTGTGGACCTGTAAAAATGGCAAAATTTCAATGAGAATTATTGATATATTCCAATGTAAGGATATGTCAACATGAATTTTCTAATGTATTTGGCAATTTTTGGGTAATTGACTGATACTGATTGAAAACCTGAGAGTTGATTAATATTGGCATACAGTTGTGGGACACAGTAGCTGGAGGGGTTGTTACTGTGGCCCTCCTGCCACTTGGTATCTCTGACTCTTCGCCAGGGTGGACAGACTAGTGTGGTACCAGCACTGAGGGTGCCAGGCTGACAAATAGGTTGCCAGATAAAATGCAAACTCAGTCAAAACCTGGAGGCCTTTCAGGTGTAAATCCTTCCAAAGGTTCCCCTCTCCCTTCTTGTCCAGGTTTCAATATTTATCAGTCTGCTTAGACTCAATTCCCAGATCCTGTCTGACAGGATTCTCAGATCCCACTCCGGATAGACTGGATTCAGAATCAGAATCAGAATTTATTGTCATGGACAAGGCACAAAATTCAGTGTTTTGTGGCAGCATCACAGTGTGAACATTCATATAAACCACCTTAAAACAATAAATAAAAATAGTGCACAAAAGGACAAAGTGATGCAGTGTCTGTGGTTCATTGATTATTCAGGAATTTGATGTCAGAGGGGGAGAACTTGTCCTTGTGCTGCTGAGTGCTCCAACCTTTTTCCTGAAGGTAGCAGAGTGAAGAGGGCATGGCCTGGGTGGTGGAGGCTGCTTTCTTAAAACATCGCCTCTTGTAGATATCCTCGATGGAGTGAAGTCTGGTGCCCTTGATGTCACAGGTCGAGTTAACAACCCTCTGGAGCTTATTTTTGTCCTGAGAGTTGGTTCCTCTGTACCAGACAGTGATGCAACCAGCCAGAAGGCTCTCCACAGTACACCTGTAAAGGTTTTCTAGAGTTTTCAGTGACATACTGGATCTCCTCAAACACCTCACAATGTATAGCCACTGGCGAGCCTTCTTTGTGATTCTTCTTTATTCTAGATGCTGCTCCAGTCTGACTCGATTCCTGCATCCCACTCTTGTTTGGATTTTCAGTTCCCACTGGAAGGGAATCCCAAAAAGTGTTTGTTTTGAGTGAAATTCTGGATATCAGATACTTCTGTGACTGGATTCCCAGATCCTGTTGTTCTGTTAGATGGACTCTAACTCCCTCATCTTCCTCTCTCTCAGGGCGATGAGAAAAACATTATCCAAATGGACAAGGAGATGAATGACCTGAGGAGACGGAGCCAGCAGATTGCCCCACTGAAAGCCCGACGCACTCCCGTTTCCAAACCCCTCCCCGTCACTGTCTTATGTGACTGGGATGACGGGCAGGTGAGGAAGAGGAAGACAGGCAAGTGGGACAACCTGGGTCAACTGAAGAAACACACAAAGAGCGGGATGAACTCAATGGGGAAGTTAAGGTTTTGCCTTCCACGAATGCTAACTGACCCATTGAGTTCCTCCAGCATTTGTGTGTTGCCCTAGATTTCCACAGGGCTTCTACCTTGCCCGTGAGACAGCTGCACTACCTGCTGCTACCGCTCTGAGCCTCAGTGAGTTATTCCTCTTGAAGCCCTAAGTGGTTTTCAGAGTAAGGAAAACTGGCAGTGACCAGGTTTGGTGGTACCAGAAGGTGACCTGACCAGAATCCTTTCTGTTCTTTGCAGAATGAAGTCAGCCGCGGTGAAAAGCTCATGCTCCAAAACAACAATGATCCCGAGAACTGGGTGGTGGTGAATAGCGCAAGAGACACCAAGCATGTCCCCGGTGTCTGCTTCAACATTCCTCCTCCTGATCCAGATGTCATCGCTCAAACAAATAGGTCAATATCCACTTTACAAAACCATGTGTCCATTCTTCCAGCACTTCGACAAGGTCCTGCATAGGAGATTGGTCATGAAGCTTCAGGCACTCGGGATTCAGGATAAGGTAGTAAACTGGATTAGACCAGTGTTTCTCAACCTTTTTTTCTCACTCACATAACTCCTTGTAATCCCTGACTAATCATAGGGCATCTATTCCTTAGGTTCTGTGCGGTTAGTCAAGGATTTCTTAAGATGGTATGTGAGTGAGGAAAAAAAAAGGTTGAGAACCACTGCATTTGACATTGGCTTTGCAGGAGAAGCCAGAGACTGGAGGTCTGTACCTTGTGGGTGCTTCGGGGACCATTGTTGTTTGCCATCTATATCAATGATCTGGATGATAATGTGCAAGTTTGGAGACGCCACTAAAAATGGAGGCGTTGTGGATGGCGAGGAAGGTTTTCAAAGCTTGCAGAGGGATCTAGACCAGCTGGCAAAATGGGCTGAAAAATGGCAGATGGAACTTAATGTGGAGGTGTTGTACTTTGAAAGGACTAACCGAGATAGGACTTGCATGGTAAACTGGAGGGTGCTGTGTGATGCAGTAGAACAGAGGGACCTGGGAATATCAGATTTCAGATTTGTTATCAGAGTACATACAGCCCCGAGATTCCTTTTTCTTGCGGGCATGGAAGAATTACCACTAATTGGCAGTACAAAAACTAAACAGTGAACAATGTAAACAAATAATGAATGTGAACAAACTGATTGCAATATAGAGAGAATTTAAAAAATGAATAAAGTACACAAGTAAGAGTTCTTTAAATGAGTTTGTCATTGAGGAATCTGATGGTGGAGGGCTAGCAGCTGTTCCTGAACCTGCTGGAGTGAGTCTTGTGGCAACTATACCTCTTTCCTGATGGCTGAAGCAAGAACAGAGCGAGTGCTGGGTGGTATGGATTCCTTGATGATTGTTGCTGCTCTCTGATGGCAATGTTCCCTGTAGATGTTCTCGATGGTGGGGAGGGGTCTGCTTTTGATGTCTTAGGCTGTGTCCACTATTTCTTGCAGGGCTTTCCAATTAGGTATGTCCACATTTCAGACTGTTATACAGCCGGTCAGCACACTTTCCACCAAATATCTGTAGAAATTTGGCAGGGTTTTTGATGTATCAAACCTCCTCAAATTCCTAATAAGTAGAGATGCTATCATGCTTTCTTCATGATGCCATTAGTGTGTTGGGTCCAGGAAAGATCCTCTGCGATAGTGACTCCCAAGAACTTAAATTTTCTCACCCTCTTCACCTCTGATCTCAATGATCACTGGTCATATATCTGGTTTTTCACTTCCTGATGTTGGTTTTGCTGACATTGAGTTGTTGTTGGTGCACCACTCAGCCAAGTTTTCAATCTAAGTCCCTGAAAGTGGTCTCACAGGTAGATAGGGTTGTAAAGAGAGCTATTGGTACATTGGCCTTCATGAATCAAAGTTTCGAGTATGGAACATTATGTTGAAGTTGTATAAGAAATTGATGAAATATTGTTTGCAGTTTTGGTCATTTACCCACAAGTATAAATATCAATAAGATTGAAAAAGTGCAGCGAAGATTTACTAGGATATTGCTGGGACTTAAGGAACCGAGTTACAGGTTTAGACATTATTCTCTGGAACACTGAAGAATAAGGAGAGATTTGAGATGGTGTACAAAATTATAATGTGTTTAGATAGAGTAATTATAAGTAGGTATTTCCACTGAATTGGGGGGACAAGAACACAAGGACCTGCGTTAGGGGTGAAATGTGAAATGTTTAAAGGGAAACAGGGCAATCTCTTCATGCAGAGAGTGGCGCCAGCTGCCAGATGAGGTGGCCGATTAGATTTTGACATATAAGAGAAATATGGACAGATATATGAATGGGAAAAGTATGAAGGGTGATGCGACTAGGTGGAAGAAATAGTTTGGTGTGGACTAGATGGGCTGTGGGGCCTGTTTCTGCACTGTTGTGTTCTAGGTATTAGTCTGTCCGGTGACTCCTCACTGAATGTGTTACTAATGGAAGTAAAAACACAAGGCTGGATAAATTCATCAGGTCACACTGTCCTTTATAGAGCAAAGATAAAGATACTTAACCAACGTTTTGGGCTTGGGCCCTCCATCAAGGTATGAGCAAAATGTAGACAGGTGCCCCAACAAAATCGCAGGGAGAGGGGCAGGGAGAGAAACACAGGCAGGAGGTAATAATATGATCTTTGCTACATAAAGGACACTGCTTGACCTGCTGAGTTTCTCCAGCATCGTGTTTTTACTTCAACCAGTGTCTGCAAACGCCTGTGTTTTACTCTCGTGTTACTGATGGTAACTTGATAGACCTAAATATGCTCTGTGGAACATTGGATGGGTTGCCCACCATTTCTTCAACAAGCAAAGACATGTTTGACTAACTTGGTTGAATCTTTAAGGAGGTAATGTGGAAAAAGAATGCAAGATATTTGACAATCCCATATGGCAGACTGATTACAAGGTTAAAAAAAAGACCAGGGTATCAAAAGAAATTGGAAAGTAAGATCCAAAATTGATCTCACACACAACTCTAGTTGACATTGTGCAGGGAGCACCAGAGAAGTTACAACAGAGGATTAAAGAAGATGTTTGCAGGTTTTTTACATTAGAGAAACACAAAAGCTATAGATGTTGGAATTGTTCGAGCAGATAAACACATTTTAATGAAAGTATTTTAACATTGTTCTCTCTTGCATGCATGTGCGCGCGTGCACACACACACACACACACACACACACACACACACACACACACACACACACACACACACACACACACACACACACACACACACACACACACACACACACACACACACACACTCCCACCCTCGCCATGCTTTGTCCTCCTATCTACCTCGTCAGATCTCGCATTTTATGGCCTATCACCTCTGGGTTCCTTCCCAAGATCATGGCAGGTTCAAAGCAGTTTGAATACAGAATAAAACTCCTCTTTAGCATACTTCTGATGCATTGCACCCGCTCAATCCATAAGTTTTGTCATTCCATCCAAAAGTTCAGTTGGACTTTGCTATTTGTTTCTAGACTGGCGAAGGATTTGGATGATTTGAAGAGGAGACGCTCAGACACTGAAAACAAGCTGAAGAATCGTTACAATGAATTGAAGCAAATGAAGCCCATAAACCAGGATTTCCCAACCAAGGAGACCAGCTTCCTGACACAGGCTGCAGCACCAGGTGAGGGAAGGGCTCAGTGGGGTTTCACATCTTGCAGGTCCACAGTGTCTCCGAGTGTCAGGCCCCAGGGCCAATCACTGGCTGGTTGCATAACTATCTGTTACGGAGGTGCCAACACTCAGGAGAAGAATAAACTCCAGAGGGTTGTTAACATGGCCTGAGACCTCACAGGCACCAGACTTCACTCCATCAGGGAGCTGGTATCTTAAAAAAGCATCCTCTATTCTCAAGGACACCCACTACCCAGGCCATGCACTCTGCTACCATCGGGGAAAAAGTACAGGAGCCTAAAGACAACCACTCCTCAGCACAAGGACAGCTTCTTCCCCACTGCCATCAGATTCCTGAATAACCAATGAACCAAAGACCCTGTCTGACTTTGACTTTTCGTACACTATTTCTATTTATTGTTGGAAGGTGGTCTATACGAATGTTTGCAATGTGAAGCTGCCGCAAAACACTGAATTTTGTGACTTGTTCATGACAATAAGATCTGATTCTGATTTATGTGGATGGGTTAGTTTAAAGAACTTCTTTCTTTTCTGCACGACTCTGTGACTATATGATCATCTCTACTAGTTGTCTCTCCTGCATTTGTTCCTTGTCTGTTTGCCCAGGTTCAGGAATGGATGATCCCCAGAGCAAAGATCTCCTATCCAAGCTCAACAAGATCAACAACAACCTGGATGAGACTGAGAAGGAGGTGTTGTCCCAGCTTCACCTGCCAATCAATCGGCGTGCTCCCACTCAGGACATTGCCAATCGCCTCAGGGACCAGCAGGTAGGACTGGCTTGAATAAAATTGGAGGAGTGAAACAGGACAGTCTGCAAAAACACAGATGCTGGAGGAACTCAGTCAGTTTTGCAATGTCCAGAGGAGGGAAAGAGATTGAACCAATGTTTTGGGCCTGAGCCCTTCCTCTATATGTTAAAAGCTCTCTTTGCATTCCTATCTCATTGTCTTTGCCACAGATTCCTAGTCGTACCCTCACTGGCATGTGATAAAGACAGCAATTCTGAAATAACCACCATTGTGGACCTGTTCCTCACCTTCCTTCCAAACTCCCTACATTCCCTCTTCATGGAAAATGTGGTCTTGTCGTGGTGTCCTCTACATCAGGGAGACTGGATGCAGACTGGGAGATCACTTTGTTGAGCCCCTCAGGTCTGTCTGCTGCTATAGTGTAGATCGTCCAGTGGCTACTTATTTCAATTCCCCGTCCCATTCCCACGCTGCCATGTCTGTCCATGGACTCACCACCAGACTGAGACCACCCGCAATCTGGAGGAACAATAATTCATCTTCTGTCTGGGCCCCCTCCAACTGGACGGCATTAACACCAACTTCACCGGATCCTGTGAATCCCCCCTTAACTGCTTCGCTGGGCAGAGAATTCCACAGATTCACAGCCCTCTGGAAAAAACAGCTTTTCCTTATCTCCGTCTTAAATCTACTCCCCTGAATCTTGAGGCTGTGCTCCCTAGTTCTGGTCTCACCTACCAGTGAAAATAATTTTCCTACCTCTATCTTATCTATCCCTTTCATAATTTTATATGTTTCTGAATTCAAGTGAGTATAATCCCAGGTGATTTAGTCTCTCCTCGAAGGTCATAAGATCACAAGATAAAGGAACAGAAGCAGGCCACTAGGCCTATCAGGTCTGTTCTGAGACTATGCACTAAGTTAAACTCGGCCCTGGTTCCAATTTCCAGCCTTTTCTCCATATTCCTTGATACCATTACTAATGAGATATTTATCCATTTCCTGTTTAAATACTCCCAGTGACCTGGCCTCCACTGTTTTATGTGGCAGTGAGTTTCACAGATCCACAACCCTTTGACTAAGGAAGTTCTTCCTCCTCTCTGTTTTAATTGAATAGCTTCTAATTTTAAGACTATGACCCTTTTTCCTTGATTCACCCATCAAGGGAAACATCCACGTTCACTCTGTCAAAACCTTTCAATATTTGAAATTTCTCTATGAGATCCCCCCCCATCCCCCTCACTCCAACGAATACAACCCAAGAGCTGCCAAACGTTCCACATGCTCCAGCCCCTGCAATTCAGGAACCATCCTGGTAAATTTCCTTTGCACCCTTTCCAACATCACATCTTTTCTAAGATAGGGGGCCCAAAACTGTACACAGTTCTCCAAATGGGGAACATCAGTTCACCATAGAGTTTCATTAACACCTCTCTGCTCTTAAACACAATACCTCTCGAAATTAATTCTAGCATAGCACTTGCCTTCTTCACTACCAATCCTCAACCCCCTCAGCTCCAGGATCTACCTGATGAACCTCCTCTGGATTGCCTCTGAGGCCAGTATATCCTTCCTCAAGCACGGAGACATTTATCTCCCTTGCCTTTTAATAAAGACATCTGTCTCTTTTTTTTTTAAACATACTTTGATGAAGAACTCAGGCCTGAAACATCTTTACTTCTGATGGATGCAGCAAGATCTGCCGAATTCCTCCAGCATTTCTGTGTTTTAAATAAAATCAGTAGAAGCTGGAACTGCTCAACTGATCTGGCAGCATCTGGAGAGAGAAAAGGTTCCAGCTCAATTACTTAATCAGAACCAAGGTTTGTCTAAAGTTTTGGAGAAGATGGGAGGGTGGACAAAACAAAGGAAGTGTCTGTGATGGGGTGGAGATGATGCCAGCTGAGAGACGGTGGGTGAAATCGTGTTAATGCAGATGATCTGTCTGAAGGAGATGTAAAGGGAAGGAAATGGAATGACTCAGGGAGAAGGATATGCACCTCGAGAGGCTGAGAGGCAAAAGTGATCGAAACAATGAAAAAATCTTGTGGGAAAGTGAGTGAAGATGTCAGATCAGGTAGCCATACACAACCATTCAATACTTGAGGGCAGACATACCCCCAGGTAAGGGCAGTATGATTATTGTAGGCTTTCAGTTCAGGAGTGGAGAATTTAGCTTTGAGTGCATGTATCCTGTTCAAACCATATGTTGACTGAGAAAGAAGGAATCAGGAAATGTACAAAGCAATGGGAAAGGTAGGCACTCTTTTCAATCCAGTCAGTGACTGTAAGAATGGCCTGTTCAGGAGTGGAGAAACCTTTAAAAAAAGCAGTAGGAGATGTAGGCGTTCTTTTCAATCCCTCCATTGGCCAATTAGCTGTAGCCAATAAAAAGAGGGGAGGATCAAGAGGAGCAACTAGTGTGTGAGTGGCCCAGTGTGTGAGTGACGCAGTATGTGAGCAGCTAGTGTGTGAGTGGCCCAGTGTGTGAGTGGCCCAGTGTGTTAGTGGCCTAGTATGCGAGTGGCCCAGTGTAGCAGTGGTGGTTTGAGGCTTTGGCTCAAGCGGCTACAGGGCATATAACAGGTAAGGTCAGGTAATATCTTTGCATAGTAACAGAGAATAGGTAGTGGAATGGCAACTGGGGCAGTGGAATGCTCTGATTGCAGGATATGAGAAATCTGGGGCAGCACAATTGCCCCTAATGACTTCACCTGCAAGATGTGCATCCAGCTGCAGTTCCTTACAGACCAAGTTAGCAAGCTAGGGGTGATAGACAGCATCTATAGGGAGACAGTTACACCAAAAGGTAAGAGGCAGATAACTGGGAGAGGGAAGGGAAATCGGCAAAAAGTGCAGAGCACCCCTGTGGTTGTTCCCCTCAACAATAGGTATATCAATTTGGATACTGTTGCAAGGGACCATCTACCAGGGACATCATAGTGGTCAGGTCTGTGGCACAGAGTCTGGCCTTTCATCTCAGAAAGGGGGGGGGGGGGTGTGGTGTAGAGAGGAGAGCTATGGTGATTGGTTAGGCAAGTAGATTGGAGGTTCTGTGAATGAGATCAAGACTCCTGGATGGTATGTTGCCTCCCAAATGCCAGGATCAGGGATGTCTGAGATCGAGTCTACAACATTCTGAAGTGGAAGAGAGAGCAGCTAGATGTTGTGATCCACGTTGGTACCAATGACATATTGAGGAGGACTGGCAGGAGAGGAAGCAGTAATGTTGTCACTTGGAGGGTTTGAAATGTGTCTATTTCAATGCAAGGAGCATTAGGAATGAAGGAGATGAACTTAGAGCATGGATCAGTATATGGAACTACAATGTTGTGGCCGTTACAGAGACATGGCTGATACAGGGACACGATTGGCTGATGAATGTACCGAGGTTAAATGTTTTAAAATGGATAAGATGGGGGCAAAAGAGGGAGGAGAGCAGCATTACTGGTCAGGGACAGTATCACAGCTGCAGAAAGTGCACTGTGGAAGGAGTGTCCACTGAGTTGGTGTGGGTGGATGTCAGAAATGGGAAGGGAGCTATCACTGTGCTGGGAGTAGTCTATAGGCCCCCAAATAGCACTTGGGACACCAAGGAACAGATAAGCTGGCAGATTTTGGAATGGAGCAGAAATGACAGATATGTGATGGGAAGCTTCAACTTCCCTAATGTCTAGTGGCACTTCCTGACTGGAAGAGGGATAGCGGCAGAATTTGTCGTGTGTATCTAAAACCCCTTCCACACTTGCATCCCACTAAATTGGCTGCTCAGTGTCGTTGGTTAGGAATGGGAGGTTTGGCTTTTCACACTTGACCACTCCTAACTGAGACACTGTTCACTCTTGCAAAGACCCATCCCCAGGGTTAGGACTGTTCTACCTTCTACTGGTGACATTATGACTCATCGAGCGATGGTGGACCTGCCCTAAATCCTGATCAATGTATTGTGATCTTCTATTCAAAAAAAATTATTCACGCCTAATTATAACATAATTAAACTTTATGTACAGCACAGTATGAGCCCTTCAGCCACTGTTGTTGTGCTGACCTATATAAACCTTTATAAATGACCATGGGAATAAATAGTAAAAGTGGACAATTTTTAAACAGGGTGGGAAAGTTGGAAGCACTATAGCGCACAATTTATAAATACTGTGGGAAGAAACAATGGGGGACCTCCCAGAATTCTATGTGGCAGAGAAAGGGCTGTGTGCCCAGCTGCATGCATGGAGCATTCATAGAGGGGTTTCTCTGCCACACAACATTCTGGAAAGTGAGGTCTGCCATTGCTATTTTCCCACGATCTTTATAAATTGTGCGCTATAGCGCTACCAACTTTCCCAGGCTATTGCTATTTCTCTCTCTCACTCACTCTCTCTCTCTCTCTCTCTCTCTCTCTCTCTCTCTCTCTCTCTCTCTCTCTCTCTCTCTCTCTCTCTCTCTTCCCCCCTCCCCCCTCACTGAGACTTTCCCAAGGCACAGTTTATAGCTTCATTTTAATCTTTTCTTCCTGCAGTCACATAAAAACTTGGGTAATTTCAATCCCACAATGCAATCACCCATTTCACACTTGCCTAATTGCAATGCTGGCATCTGCAGGCGCTGGGGATTGTACTATGGGTCGAGGCCATCAATCTCCGGTGTGAGATGACATCTCCTGATGCCGGTGTTGAGTTGATTTTGCTTTCACACCAGACACTTTAAAAGCCAATTGGCATTTCATTTCCTGGGATCACTTGCAAGTGTGAAAGGGGCTAAAGAAGGAGTCCTGACTCATTATGCAGACCAGCCGACTAGAGGAGAGGCCATACTGGATCTCGCACTGGGTAATGAACCTGGTCAGGTGACAGACTTCTCAGTGGGGGAGCATTTCAGTGCTAGTGACCACAATTCCCTGAGCTGTAGTAGAGCTGTGGACAAGGATAAAAGAAGACAAAATGGCAAAGTTTTAAACTGGGTAAGGGTGAATTATGATGAGATGAGGCAGGAACTAGGAAGAGCAAATTGGGAATAGATGTTCTCAGAAAAAGCACAAAAGTAACGTGGAGGATGTTTAGGGACCAATGGCACCAAGTTCAGGATAGGTTTGTCCCACTGAGATAGGGAAAAGACGTAGGAAAAGGGAAGTGTGGTTGACAAAACAGGTGAGGCGGCTTGTTAAGAGGAAGATGGAAGCTTACATTAGATTTAGGAAGCAGGAAACAGGAAGGGCTCATGAGAATTACATGGTAGCCAGGAAGGAAGAAACGACTTAGGAGAGCTGGAAGGGGGAAAGAAAAGGCCTTGGCTTGTAAGATTAAGGAGAACCCCAAGGAGTTCTATGAGTATGTGATGAAGATAAAGATGACGAGAATGAAGGTGGGGCTGCTAAAGGATAAAGGAGGCAACATGTGCCTGGAGGCAGAGGTGGTTGGGGAGATCCTGAATTAACACTTTGCTTCAATATTCACCAGAGAAAATGACTTTGATCAGGGGAAAGTTGGAATAGAAAAGGCCTATGTGCTGAACCAGGAAGTGCTGGATCTTCATAAAAACATAAGTCCCTGCAGCAGCACACGATATAACCTGGGTTGCTCTGGGAAGGGAGGGAAGAGGTAGCTGGGGCCTTGGCAATCATTTTTGTGTCCTCCTTGGCCATGGTGCGGGGGGGGTGGGGTTGCTGGAGGAATGCAAATGTAGTCCCCTTGTTTAAAAAAGGGATCAGGGAGAATCCAGGGAATTATCCAAAAGAGGAAGATAAAGGTAGCCAATTAGAGGGGTTGAATGTATCTATTTCAATGCAAGGAGATGAACTTGGAGCATGGATCAGTACATGGAATTACAATATTCTGGCTATTACTGAGACATGGCATGGACCCATGGACAGGATTGGCTGATGCAGGTACTGGGGGTGGGGGGAGGTTAGATATTTTAAAATGAATATGATTGATTGGGGATAAAAGAGGGAGAGAGCAGCATTACTGGTCAGGGATAGTATCATGGCTGCAGAAAGGGAGGACACTGAGAAGGGGGTAGAAGTCAGAAATGGGAAGGGAGCAATCACTGTGTTGGGGGTAGTCAATAGGCCCCCAGATACCTCTTGGGACACCGAGAAACAGATTTTGGAATGGAGCTGAAATAGCAGTCCCTGATGAGAAACTTCAACTTCCCCAATATTGACTGGCACCTCGTAACTGCGAGACGGATAGATGGGGTAGAATTTGTCAGGAGTGTATAAGATGTGATCGCAGTGGAGAGATTTACCAGGATGTTGCCCAATTAAAAAAATATGTCTTATGAGACAAGGTTAGCAGAGCTGGGACTTTTCTCTTTGGAGTGAAGGATGAGAGGTGACTTGATAGAGGTTTCAAAATTATGAGAGGCATAGATAGGGTGGACAGTCAGTACCATTATTCCCAGGGTAGGAATAGAAAAGACCATAAGAAATCTGTGCAAAGTGAAAGGAGGAGAATTAGGGGAGACATCAGGGTATGTTTTGTGCACAGAGAGTTGGGTGTACCTGGAATGCATTGCCAGGGGTGGTGGTGGAGTCTGGAATTTATAGGGGTATTTAAGAGACTCTTTGACAGGCATATGGATGAAAGAAAAATAGAAGGTTATGAGGTAAAGAGGGTTTAGGGGAAACACGGTTGTTGTAGTGGTCAGCGCAATGCCTTTACAGCGCTAGCGATCGGGGCAAGAGTTTGAATTCTGTGCTGTCTGTAAGGAATTTGTATGTTCTCCTCGTGCATGCCTGGGTTTTCCCCGTGGGGTTCCAGTTTTGAAATGTACCAGGGGTGTAGGTTAATTGGATGGCATAGACTCATTGTTCGAAATGGCCTGTCACAGTGCTGTATGTCTAAATATAAATTTAAATTTAATTTAAATTTAAATTTAAAATTTAATTTTTTTGGGGGGAGGAGGAATAAATAGATCAGTACACCACCGTGGGCTGAAGGGTTCTCCTGTGCTGTAATATTTCTGTTTCTATAACCCTGAGGGAGGCATGTTTGTGTTGAATGGAAAATAAGGGATTAGTTCTTTTAATGGATTATACATGAAAACTTTCCACACCCTCTTCACTCAATTTGCAGGGTATAAATAGCCGCTTGCAGAAGATTGAAGCAGAGAAGGACTCTGTGAAGAAAGAGTGTGATTCACTCCTTCAGAAGAAGCCAAAAGAATCCTCTGCATCGTTGCTTCCTAAACTCAATGACGTGATAAATAAACACAAAAATGTCACCTTGCTGGCCAACCAATACCAGAACAAGTGAGTAGGCCGTACCCACTTCTGTTTCACCCGCCCCCGCCCACTTCTGTTTCCCCCCACCTCCTTCCTTCCCACAGGTTTTCACTTCAGGGGCAAGTTTATTATCATCTGAATGTACATATACAACCAGCCGAAACTGCTTCTCCAGACCACAGTGCATCCATGTACACACACAAATGGGCTGCACAGTTGGTGTAGCAGTTTGCGCAACACTGTTACAGCACCAGCAATCAGGGCCAGGGTTCGAATCCCATTCTGTCTGTAAGGAGTTTGTATATTCTCCACGTGTCTGTGTGGGTTTTCTCTTGGGGGCTCCAGTTTCCTCCCACTGCTTGAAACATCCCAGGAGTGTAGGTTAATTGGGTGTAATTGGGCGGGATGGACTCGTGGGCTGAAAAATTTAAAAAAATACACACAACAGAATAATCACATAAAGATATCATTTTAAATACAGTACAACTCCAATTGTCCAAAATCGAATTCTCCAAAATCCTCGGTTTTCTGAAATTTAAAAAAAAAATTTCAGATGTGAGGATATCTGAAATCCTCATTTTCCTGAAAAATTTTCAGAGACGAACTGACCGGGGATGTCGGGCTCCTGGTGCCGGCAACAGAGGTCTTCGGGCTCCTGCCGGCAGCGGGGACTTCAAGCTCTCAGGCAGGAGTATGACCCTCAGGCTCCCGGATCGAATGGGGCCTCGGTGGGAAAGTGTCGGTGATCGGCAGTGGCCAGCATTTTTTTTGGTGAAAATTAAACATTATTTTAATGCTCAAAAAGCCTTCTTGTTGTTTAAACACTTTCACAAGTAATTTGCTGTTGTTACTTGGTCGTTTTTTAAAAATGACGGGTTCTCTGAAAAATCGTTCATCCAAAATGGGCCTGGTCCCCACCATTTTGGATAATCAGAGTTGTCCTGTAAATATATATAAATAATTTGTTTTGACTTCCCTGATCCCTGGCTTCCTCCAGTCAGAGTTAAGGAAATGAATGCCAGCATCTCCTTCAACCATTGGGGAGCTGGGCGAATTGTCCACCCATCAGCGAAGGTTGAGGAAAGCTTCTACTCAGCTGTTCCCAATAAAGCTGGCTGTTCTTAGCTCAGAGACCAGAAGGCACAGGTTTATGATAACTGGCAAAAGGGATGACAGGAAAATGAACATTGGTTTTTAGACCATAGGTGTTGTGATCAGACACTTCCTACTGCTGGAAAGGGTGTTGCAGACAGATGCAATGGAACGTTTCAGAACTGAATTTGAAATGCTTGAGTGGACATTTTCAGTGCTAGGGGAAAGGGCATGACTGGTACCACCCAAATGCAGTTACTTCACTGTGTCACATAACCATCCTCAGGTAACCTGGCACCAACAAATTTTCATCAGTCCACCTCTCCTTTAGGGCCTTCCTGCTGCTATTTGCTTGTTGGGCTAATATATAGGATCACAGACAATAGCTAGTCACTGGGGAAACTCAAAAGCTGCAGATACTGGAACTTGAGATGACAAGGAATGGCTGGAGAGACTCAGTAAGGTAGACAGCAAGCGCCTATGGGTAGAAATGGTCAGTCAACAGTGCAGACAGGCTTGAAACTGGCTGAAAGGGGTACAGATTTTGGAACTGGGATGGGAGAGGGCGCCGAGGGCACTGAAGGGTTCCTAATCGATTCGGAGGTTCAGACATCGGGCTGCCGATGGTTTGGACTGAACTCTGTGTCGCTGCGGAGGCTGCGGGAGCCCTGGAGGTGAGTCCACAGACTCTCGGTGACTGGGAAGAACTTTCTTTTGCTTCTCTTTCTAAGACTGTAGGAACTCTGCCATTGATGAATCTGACTACGTTAAAGAAGACAAAACCAATTTCATGTAATATGACACTTTTTAATTACATGTTAATAAATTGAACCTTGGATCTTGAAGTCAGGACCCTTTATCAAACTCATTCTTGATGTCCTTCCTCAAAGTCTTGATTATTGTGAATTGTCTTCCAGAGCAACATCTCAATTAGAGTTGGAAACCAGCATGAAGAAAGCCAACGATGCTATAAATAGAATCGAATCCAATCTTGCCGAGGAGTATTGTGTTCCTGCTACCCCAAATGCCATACAGCAGAGGAAGACAGAGCTCCAGGTAATGTATTTGGAGAGAAAGGGAAACTTAGCACAAAGCAGAGAGAGCCAAGACCAGGCCCTTACCCCATGGATCTCAACTCCACTGTCCCACCATCAATCTAGTCTCTCTCTGGAAATGTATTGGACCCCAAAATGTAGAAGCAGGATGTTTGAAACATGCAAATCAAAGCTTGATTTGCTCAAATGCTGGAAGTTTACAAATCATAGAACACAAAAGAAATAGGCTCTTTGTCCCATCTAAGACCTGCTGAACTGTTATTCTATACCTAGTCAAGTGGTTCTCAACCTTTTTCTTTGTATGCACATACCAATTTACATAATCCTTTTCAAATCACATACATTCTATGCCACAGGTGCTCTGTGGTTAGTCAGGAATTAGGTAAGTTAGTATGTGAGTGGAAAGAATTTCACCTTTCACATAACCTCAGTGGAAAAAGCTTGTTTCCATCATCACCCATCATACTCATGGGAACAAGAGCCTACCCCGAAGAACCATAGAACATCACAAGACAGAAACAAGCCCCTTCAGCCCTTCTAGTTTGTGCTGATCCATTTTTTTGCCTTGTCCCACTGATCTGCACCCAGTCTATAGCCATCCATACCCCTCCCATCCATCTACCTGTCCAAATTCTTCTTAAATATTAAAATTGAGCCCACATTCACCATTTCAGCTAGAGGCTCATTCCACATTCCCACCACTCACTGTGTGAAAAAGTTCCCCTTCATGTTCCCCGTAAACTTTTCCCCTTTTACTCTTAACCCATGTCCTCTGGTTTGAATCTCACCTACCCTCAGGGAAAAAGCCTATCTACATTTGCTCTGTCTATCCCCCTCATAATTTTAAATACCTCTATCAAATCTCCCCTCATTCTTCTCTGCTCCTGGGAATAAAGTCCTAACCTGCTTAACCTTTCCCTGCAATTCAGGCAACATCCTAATAAATCTCATCTGCACTCTTTCTATCTTATTGATATCTTTCCTGTAGTTCAGTGCCCAAAACTTCACACAATTCTCCAAATTTGGCCTCACCAATATCTTATACAACTTTACCATAACATCCCAACTCCTATACTCAATACTTTGATTTATGAAGGCCAATATGCCAAAAGCTCTCTTTACAACCCTGTCCACCTGTGACACCACTTTCAGGGAATTAGGTTTCTGTTTTCCTAGGTCCCTCTGTTTTACCACACTCCTCAGTGCCCTACCATTCACCGTGGACATCCTTTCTTGGTTTGTCCTTCCAAAATGCAACACCTCACACTTATCTGCATTAAATTCCATCTGCCATTTTTCAGCCCAATTTTACAGCTGTTCCAGATCCTTCTGCAAGCTTTGATAACCTTTCTTCACTGTCCACACACCTCTATGTTAGTGTCATCTGCAAACTTGCCGATCCAATTTACCACATTATCCTCCAGATCATTGATATAGATGACAGATAACAAGGGTCCCAACACTGATCTCTGAGGCACCCCACCAGTCACAGGCCTCCATTCTGAGAAGCATCATCCACCACTACTCTCTGGCCTCTCTTATCCAGCCATTGTCGAATCCAGTTCTCTACTTCACCATGAATACCTAGTGTCTGAATCTTCCTGACTAACCTTCCATGCAGGACCTAGTCAAACACCTTACTAAAGTCACGTAGACAACATCCACAGCCTTTCTTTTGTCAACTTTCCTGGTAACCTCCTCGAAAAATATAGATTGGTTAAACATGACCTACCACACCCAAAACAATGTTGATGATCCCTAATTAGTTTCTGGCTATCCAAATAATTGTATATCCGATCTCTTAGAACACCATCCAATAATTTACCCACTACTGACATCAGGCTCACCAGTTTATAATTTCCAGGGTTACTTTTGGAGACTTTTTTAAACAGCGGATCAACGTGAGCCACCCTCCAATACTCTGGCACCTCACACGTGGCTAAGGACATTTTAAATATTTCTGCTAGAGCCCTTGCTATTTCTACACTGGCCTTCCTCAAGGTCTGAGGGAATATCTTGTCAGGCCCTAGGGATTTATCCACCCTTATTTGCTTTAAGACAGCCATTCCCTCCTCTTGTATAATCTGTACGGGTTCTATGACCTCCTTGTTTTCTGTATTTCCCATGACTCTGTGGGAGTAGTTGGTATGGGTACAAGCAGAAATCGTCAAAATAGAGGATGCTGAAACAGCAAGCTCCCTGTGGTATTCACAAAGCTCTCTTATCATTCATCAGTGAAGCTGTTAGATTGGCCCCAATACTGCATAGAAACAGGTTAAAGTAGAGACTACAGCTTCCCCACACCAGGAAAAAAATGTTCCTGCCCTTCGGTCATTGTAAGATGTACCCAGTATTCCACATTCCCTTTGTTCCACTGGCGAACGTGGGAAGGAATCCAATTTCTGATCGCCTTTTATCTCAGGGTTCCAAGTGAAGGAAGGTGCATTGTGTCAGAAAATCCATGAGCCTTCTTCTTTGCTGATTTTTATGTGGTATACACAACCTCTTAAGCAGGCATTCATTGTGGACTGCATATATGTGGGTCATTTGGGATTATTTATCGTGAGAAGCCTTCTCTCCCCTGATGTTGCTTGGTCTTCTTTCAGAGGTTGAGGCGAGATCTCAGCAAAGACCAAGATAAGCTGGAGAAGGTGAACCAGGATCTGAGAAATACTGAGAACAGCTGCAAACCTTTGGAGTTGAACTTCCAGGAATACTGTCCTGATGTCAAGAAGCAACAGGCTGAGGTTGAACAGCTGAACAACCGCTTTCAGAATGCCAGTGATCAACTAAACTTGAGGTAGGCAATCCACCTTCTCAGAAGACCATCCCCATCTAAGCATTGGATCCACCTGGTCCTGAAGGGATCGGTGCACTAGCTTTTTGAACTCAGCAGCATGGCAAAATCATTCCCAGAGCGTCACTGCTGGGGGAGTTCTTGGATATTGACCAAGAATTGGTGAAGAGTCAGTGATATCTTCCAGGACAAGACGATATGTGACTGACATAGAACAGGCCCTTCTGCCCATAATGTTGTGTAGACTTATGCAAACATATTCCAACATCAATCTAACCCCTTCCCTCCCTCACAGCCCAATAACCCAGCATTTTTTTCTGGCATCCACATGCTTACCTGGAGTCTTTTGAAAGTCCCTTTTATACCAGCTTCCACCACAAGCCCTGGCAATGCATTCCAGGTCATTTGGAATGTGTGAAAATCCTTCCTCTGACATATAACACGGTTCACTTGAACAACTCCGCTAGCTCCTCCGCAAACTCCTGAGGAAGTAGAGGCTTTCTTCCTGATGCCATTGGTGTGTCCTTTCTTTAATGGTCATCTTCTTCTAGGTTTCCTGTTCAACTCTCCCCTAAATTTCCTCCACTCACCCTCCGGTGGTTCTCAGCCTTTCTTGGTCTAAGGCCCACCTGCCTTCTGGCTTAACATTCCATGCCCCACTAGTAGCAATGACTGGGAAATATTTTCAAGTCAAAGGCAGCTCTGTGAAAAACACAGAGCCACACGGAAACAAGCTGCAGCCGTTCAGGGGGCCATGGCCCACTGGTTGGCAACCACTGCAGCAGACGTCCTCCAGTATTGAGCCTTGTCGCCCTGGGAAAAAGGTGTTGACTGTCCATCCAGTTTAAGCCCCTCACAACCTTATACTCCTCTACCAGGCCTCGTCTCATCCTCCATCATTCGAAAGAGAAAAATTCTGAAAGCAATACTGTTTCATAAACCTGTTGTCTTCTCCTTCTAGGTGAGTGAGCCTAAGGGTTTGGTGTCCATGAGCTGTTAGCAAAATGTTGTGCCACATCTTTAACTAACCAACTCGCTGGACTTCATACATATATAGGTGACTACCACATCGGTAGACTAGTGGAGATCACTGAATGTACACTAACTCTTCACCCAGATTATTGCTTCATACACATGTCGTTCTTGGTACATTCTTTAACCAGGACGTTCCAGTCCTATTTTTATTGAAGTCCTTATCCACGACTTTTTTAAAAACCTTTCCAGTGATTCTGGAGAGTTTGATTTGTGACTTTTGAAATCCATGTTTTTGCTGCTTAAATCCGAGACAAATATAAAATGGTAGTGAGCGTGTCGGGTCCTACGGCTCCTAGTTCTCAAGTTGTTTTGTAGCCACTCCTGAACCTGCTGTAGAATTTTGGTTTCTTGTTTGCTTTTGGAGCACAAAGCTGTGATTTTTGATCATTTGGAGGATGAGTTTATTGTAGAAATTCTCACTTGCTGCAGCTAAACAGCTGCTTTGTGAAAAATAAACTACCATAGAAGTGATGGGAGTAAAAGAGATGATGCAGTCTTAGTGAAGTGAGTTTGTTCAAGTTGGGGATGGTGCCTAGATCAATGCAAAGGGAGCCTATATCAATGCAAAGGTCAATGCAAAGGGAGCCTAGATCAATGCAAAGGTCAATGCAAAGGGAGCCTAGATCAATGCAAAGGTCAATGCAAAGGGAGCCTAGATCAATGCAAAGGTCAATGAAAAGGGAGCCTTTGGTCATTAAAGCGCAGGGAAAATCCTGTGGATCGGTTATTACACACAACCCTAGTGTCGAGCTGAGCCATTTTCCAACTGTTCATTTACTGCCATCAGCTGCCCTTTGACAGGACTTGTGCTTTGTCATCTTTCCAGAGAGCAAATGCTTCAGAATGCCGATGTCACCCATCAGCGATACAAAACATCCCTGCAGGATCTCAACTCCTGGATGGACAATCTTCCTAACAATCAAGTGAAACCCAATGTCAGTCTAAACGACGTCCAAACCAAACTCCAAGCTCAAAAGGTTGGTGTTTTACCCATCCAAGCAAATAGAAATATAATTTCCTGTCCATGTTTTGCAACATTTGAATATATTGGGGATGCAAACACATTTCAGAATTATGTGTACCATGTGATATGAAATCTGATCCATTGTCATGTCAGCCACTGCTCTAAATTGAGCGGTGTCCCTCTTCAATAAAGGATGTCTGCTTGCAAGTTCGACCATGTTAACTTGTCATGTGAGAGATCACTGAGGAGAATATATCCAGCCAGCATCTGCAATCTCTCTTGTTTGCCTAGGAAAATGTGGAACTGACAATTTAACAGCAGAAATGAAAAAGAAGTCTTTATTTCTAATGTCGAGGTGTTGCAGAGCTGTGGGATGCAAAGGGATCTATGGATCCTAGTGTCAAATTCCAGGATACCAATGGGGATGCTCATTTTTATTGTTCGTGGGAATGACATAGAAAGCTAGGGAGATTATTCCAACCAGCAACACTAAAGACTTAATCAGACCTTAATCAGGAATGATTGACAAATTACAATAGGAGCAAATTAGGCCATTCAGCCCATCAAAGCTGCTACATAGGCATGGTGAGATGTCATCTGGAGTATCACTGTACAATGTTGTTCTCCTTATTTCATAAAGGATAACATGAAAGAAGTTCTGAAAGGATTTACAAGACTGATTCTTAGTATTAAAGGGTTGTGTCATGGGACAAAATTGGTCAGGTGAGGTTTGTATCTGCTAGAGTTCTACCTTGTTATACCATGATTCGCTGTATTGTTTAGTATTGTACCTTGATGAAGGGCTCAAGCCCAAAACATTGGTTATGTATCTTTGCTCTATAAAGGACACTGTTTGACCTGCTGAGTTTCTCCAGCATGGTGTGTTTACCCTTACTTTGTAACCATGTCACGCAGTTTGCAACTCTCCCATGAGTTAAAACATCTCAACATTTCCCCTGTTAAGTTCCCTGAAGATCTGATATGTATGAATAAAGTCACTCTTCTAAATTCCCTCAAACCCCAGGAATCAGCTGGTGAATCTCCTTTAGACTGTGATGTAATATTGCATCTGTAAGTACCTTAAAAAATGAGGTGCTATATTTTCGAGGCCTGGTTTAACTCCATGTGTCCCCTGAGCTAACTGCATCTCAGTAAGGCCAAGCAGAGCTTGGCAGAAAGCGATCTAGGGCTCTGGATGGGTGGAATTCTTCTGAATTAATTTAAACTAGCACTCCACTCATAAATCGTTATGAGCATCTCAAGTTTGGTTTAGAGATTCTCATTTTGGTTTCACTGTTGATTTTATCTTTAATTTTACAGAAATTGGTGAATGATATTAAGAAGAAGGAGCCTGAGAAAGACGAAGTCCTCCATCTCTCCCATGATCTGCAGTCAACTTTGAAGGTACATGCTGGCGGAAAATTACTCCCATCTTGTCATGCTACCAGTTGTCGCTGCCTCTTCAAAACCCCAAAGATAAATTTATATTGCCTCTACTCGTCCCTCTGAAACTTCTACAGGTATACCACCAGAAGCAGATTTGCTGTAGGCAGCACAGCACAGTTTGAAAGAAGCTGCAGAAGGTGATAAATGCAGCTTGTAACATAACAAAAATGTCCTTCCCCTCCATGGACTCTTATGCACATCTCCTGCAGTAAATAGTGCTCTTCTATAACTGTATAAATGTTAGCAATTCTTTGGCTTGGCTTCGCGGACGAAGATTTATGGAGGGGGTAAAAAGTCCACGTCAGCTGCAGGCTCGTTTGTGGCTGACAAGTCCGATGCGGGACAGGCAGACACGACTGCAGCGGTTGCAAGGGAAAATTGGTTTGTTGGGGTTGGGTGTTGGGTTTTTCCTCCTTTGCCTTTTATCAGTGAGGTGGGCTCTGCGGTCTTCTTCAAAGGAGGTTGCTGCCCGCCAAACTGTGAGGCGCCAAGATGCACGGTTTGAGGCGTTATCAGCCCACTGGCGGTGGTCAATGTGGCAGGCACCAAGAGATTTCTTTAGGCAGTCCTTGTACCTTTTCTTTGGTGCACCTCTGTCACGGTGGCCAGTGGAGAGCTCGCCATATAACAGGATCTTGGGAAGGCGATGGTCCTCCATTCTGGAGACGTGACCCATCCAGCGCAGCTGGATCTTCAGCAGCGTGGACTCGATGCTGTCGACCTCTGCCATCTCGAGTACTTCGACGTTAGAGGTGTAAGCGCTCCAAGAGAAACTTGTCCGTGAACTACTCTTTGCAGATGATGCCACTTTAGTTGCCCATTCAGAGCCAGCTTTTCAGCGCTTGACGTCCTGCTTTGCGGAAACTGCCAAAATGTTTGGCCTGGAAGTCAGCCTGAAGAAAACTGAGGTCCTCCATCAGCCAGCTCCCCACCATGACTACCAGCCCCCCCACATCTCCATCGGGCACACAAAACTCAAAACGGTCAACCAGTTTACCTATCTCGGCTGCACCATTTCATCAGATGCAAGGATCGACAATGAGATAGACAACAGACTCGCCAAGGCAAATATCGCCTTTGGAAGACTACACAAAAGAGTCTGGAAAAACAACCAACTGAAAAACCTCACAAAGATAAGCGTATACAGAGCCGTTGTCATACCCACACTCCTGTTCGGCTCCGAATCATGGGTCATCTACCGGCACCACCTACGGCTCCTAGAACGCTTCCACCAGCGTTGTCTCCGCTCCATGTTAGCAATTAATGTATATTTAAAGGATAAGGTTTCAATGAATTAATGCCTGTAGTGCTTAAACATTTTGATTTGAGTTTTTAAAGTAATAATCTTGACACTGTGGTGGTGTGAGCAGTGGAAGAAACACAGCCACCACGTTAAGGGTCGTTAACCACTGTTGTTATTCAAATTCAGCACGTCCCTTTAAGGGCAACATGAGCTCAGTCACCAGGTGCATTGTGACATCATAATCGTTGCCCAAGATGCACGCTGTAAGGGATCCTGGAGTCGGAGAAAAACCTCTGACGACGCCATTTCCCCATGGCTGCCCTGGCACGTGGCGATATAAGTGGGGCCGGTTCGCCATAAGGATGTGCGCCGCCACAACACCATATTTTCATTTAATTAGTTTACACTGTTTAGTTTACTGATTCTTTTTTAACCATTTACATCAATATTTTAATTTGTCTATTTTTAATTTAAGATTTTTCTTTTGTTGTCAATGGTCAAAAATGTGGCCTCAGTTCTGTGAAAGTCTAACCATGAAATGAATTGCAGTAGAAATGTTTTGGAATACATTTTAGATTTCAATATAATATTGGAATTTTGCCAGCATGGATTTTGGGTGATGGGCAGATTAGTTATTAGTATGCTGTCTATCTTTTGGTCGGCTCTCTGGTCGGAGGTGGGAGGAGGAGGTTAACTCTTTTCTGGAAGCTGTTTTGGCCATGAAGAAATACATCTGCTTTTGGTTACTTTATTTTCAACTTTTGTTAAATCTAACTGAAATTAGATTTTCCTACTTCTTTAAAATACTTAAAATGCGTCAAGCAATTAACTTAATTCATTTTAACATTAATGGTTTGAATTACCTTGTAAAATGAAATAAGATGTTTGCTTGCATTAAAAAATTTAAGGTTCCAATTATATTTCTGTAAGAAATGCATATACGCAAAAGTATTTTAGGTAGTGAATGGGCTGTTGTATCACTTCATTCCAGGCTAAATCCAGAGACGTATCGATCTTTATAGATCATGCAGTTCCCTTTGTTCAACATAAAGTTGTCTCAGACAAAAATGGTTGTTTTGTTATTGTGACAGGGAAATTGTAGAATAAATTGGTGGTGTTTACTAATGTCTCTGCTCCAAATGTGGATGTCCCTGGATGTCTGGAATGTTTTTTTTCACTCTTACCTGATCTAACTCTTTATTAATTAGTGATGGAGGGAGAATTTAATTGCTGGTAAGACCCAGTTCTAGATTGTTCTTCTCCTAAACTAGCCACTTTGAACAAATTGGCTTTATTCATTCAATTTTTATTAAAACGTGGTATTATTGATGTCTGCCATTTTTTCATCCAGTTACAGGGAACATCCATTTTTTTCTTCTGTTCTTCATACATATTCACAGATTGACTTTTTTTTATTGACAGTCAAATGATTCCATTAACTCATTCTTGCAAATACAAAAATATCGTTATTTCTGATTATGCTCCTGTGTTACTATCTTTAAACTTTCCTGGTTTTCCTCTAATAAATAGACATTGCCGTTTCACTTTGACTTTACTGTTTGATAAGGAATTTTTGAAGTTATTGGAGGAACAAATTGCTCTTTTTCTTAAAAATACTACTGTGGAAGAGACCTAGTTTTTTGTACAGGATGCGTTTAAGGCTTTTATTAGGAGACAAATCATCTATTATATTGCAAGCATTAGGAAAAAGGCTGATCAGGAGAAAACTGACTTAGCTAAAAACAATTAGATCAAAGGTCTTCTCTGTCTCCAGATCCCGCTCTGTATAAACAGCGTGTGGAAATTAAAGCTAAATGTGACCTTATTTTAATATATCTAATTGAAGGGGGATGGCGTGATGGCATAGAGAAAAGAGTCTAAAAAATGTTTTTTAAAACTATTGATTATATTGTTGAAGTACAATTAGGCATGAGGAACACGAGAACTCAAACAGCAAAGTAAACAGCTACTAAACAGTTAACAATTACTGAAGAAACTCGGCCTACCTCGCAAACGGAGCCTCCGGAGTTGATTTCAACTCAGCCCCGACTGCAGCGTCAATCCACTGGTAAATTCTATACTACACCGGCGCCCCCTTTGTGTACCACTATGCAAGATGGTGCCAGTGCCTGATGTCGATCTCCTTCAGATCAGGAAGATCAACTGCAAAACTTTGCGCATACACGCTACATTTGAAACGGCCCAGGTTGCGGGGGGACCCAACCTCCCTCATCCCAGCAACTCTGGACTGACGGGGGTGGGGGGGGTCCACACCCATAGTCGGGTCGAGGCAACCTCCGTATCGATGGAGGAGGATGAGGACATTGCTGGATCGGAAGAAGGAAGAATTATATTTAAGGGTAGACCTGTGATGAGGCAGACTTTTAAACTTAAGTCTGATCCTCATCATTCAGATTCAACCTTATCTGATTTATCTAAACAAATGGAGAATTTGGCTATGCAAGTGAGCATAAACAAATTTTCAGTTATAAAGGAGCAATTGGGCTGAAATGAAGGAAGAAAAGTCTTCTATTAAAATGGATGTGGCAAAGTGCCTGAAAGCAGTGGACAATGTTCAAGATAAATTTAAGATTGAAGAAGTATTTATTGATTATAAAGATGATGTGGACCGATGTAAAGAAAGGATGGGACAGATGGAGGATTTGTTTACTGGTTGGGAGATTCAGAAAAGTGATTTGTTGAAGAAGATTGATGTTTTGGAAAATCAGTGTTGGAGGAATAATTTTGGTCTTCCGGAAGATTTTGAAGGTCCGGATTGAGTTCAGTTTTTTCATAAGTGGACTCCTGAAGTCTTGGAAACAATCTATTTCTGAATGGTCTGGAATTAGATAGAGCTCACTGAGCAATAAGAAGGAAGCTACTTCCCAGTCAAGCTCCTCGTTCTGTTTTGATCCAATGTTTGCATTATCAAGATAGAGAACTGATTCTAAGACTTGCTGTACAGAATGCCAGAAGTAATCAGGGTCCTTTACTTATTTAGAATAATAGAGTATTTTTCTATGTTGATTTGAGCCAGGCTGTAATTAAACGTCATAAAAAATTTAATTCAGCTAAAGCTGTTCTGTGGAAGAAGGGTTATAAGTTTGCTTTTCATTATCTTGCTGTGCTTAAAGTTTTTGATGGGGATGACCAAACTCAGTGTTTTAATAATGATGCTGAAGCTTTCACTTTTCCTAATACTTTACCTGATAATAAACAGGGACGAGGTCAAGAAAAGTTTCCTCAACAGCTTGTTTTGGTTCCGAAAGGGAAGAATGGAAAGGGAGAGATGGAAACTCAAGAGTTGATTGATCTTGGAATTGATGATGATCAGGTTAATCGAGATTTGGAAGAAGCTTACCATACTTGAATTGAATACGTTTTATTTTTGATTGTTCTGTTCGACTACCAATTCTTCCGAAGTTGTTAGCCACTTTATGGCATTTGTCATGCTCGTACAATTGAGGGGGGATAATATTGTTATACTATTGTAATATTCTTTTAGGGGTTTTTCTTTATGGTTTTTTTTTGTTTCTTTCTTTGAGAAGATCATTAAACTTGTTTGTGATAGTGTCATGGCAAGGCATTTTGCCACTTATATAGGATATATATGTGATGTTTTATGGCTAATTTAAATTTTGCTACTTTTAATGTTAACAGTCTTAATAACCCGATTAAGAGAAAAAATAGACACATTTGACTGAAAAGTAACTCCAGAAGTTATAGCATCTTCTTTTAATTCTAAAGCAAGGTGTTGCTCTTTTAATTCATAAGAAGTTATCTTTTAAATTGGATTCAGTTTTTGAAACAGCCGGTTTGCTTTTGATTGTTAACTATAAAAGTTTTTCTGAATCTTGGACTGTTCTGATTGTTTATGCTCCTAACACAGATGATTAGCAATTTATGGTAGATTTTTTTCTTAATCTAAGTCAAGCATATGATAAAATTTTGGTAGGGGGAGATTTTAATTGTTGCTTAGATAAATCTCCAAAATCGATAGAACAAAAAATAAATTTCCTGAATACTTACCAGATTTGATCCATGTAGATCAGGTAGGTTTTATTAAAATTCGGTATTTAACAGATAACATTGTGAAATTGGTTTTTTAATTAATATTTCTCGGGAGCAGTTTGACCAACCTATGGTAATTGCTCTTGATGCAGAAAAGGCCTTAGATAGAATGGAATGGAGTAAAAAAAAACATATCTAATTGAAAGCCAACTTTTAAAAGCAAAAAGTCTATTTTATATCCATGGAAATAAAACAGGCAAACTATTGTCTAAGTAGCTAAAGCTTTAGCAGCTGAATGATAAATTAAAGAAATTAAAGAATTATATACTGAACTGTACAGTTCTGATTCTCCAAAGGTTAATATTGTATAAGATAAGTTGAATATTCCTGTATTTTCTGTTGCTAATAAATAGCAATTGAATCAACCCATTTCCCATGAAGAAATTGTTGAAGCTGTATGCCCACTGCACTCTGGAAAGTTACCAGGACCTGATGGATTTCCTGGAGAATTTTATGGCTTTTTCTTTATTACTTCCACCTTATTTATGACTGTTCTTTCTGATTCTTTTAAACTTGGCAAGTTGCCACAGTCTTTTGATGAGGTTTCTATCTCAATAATTCTTAAAAGGAATAAAATTCCAGTTAAATGCTCCTCTTATAGGCCAATTTCTTTACTCAATGTTAACAATTCTGTCTAAAGTTTTGGCTCATAGACCTGAAAATATTTTACCACATTATATCTGATGATCAGGCTAGATTTATTAAAAATTTGTACTCCCATTTCAATATACGCCATTTATTAAATATTATATGCTCCTTATAAGGAGGTTTCAGAATGTGTGATATCTCTGGATGTGGAGAAGGTTTTTGATTGGGTAGAATGGGATGATTTATTTAAGACTTTAGAAAATTTTAATTTTGGGGCTGGCTTTATTCGATGGATTAAGTTACTTTATTTTGATCCATTTCTGCCTGTGTTCTTACCAATTTTCAGATTTGTAAACCATTTAGACTTCAGTGAGGAACCAGACAAGGATGTGCTTTAAGTCCATTGCATTTTGACCTAGCTCTAGAACCATTGAGTGTTGCTTTTCGGGAATCTAATGACATTTTAAGGAAGGGTTGTTTGTTTTATGCTGAAGATTTATTGCTTTTTATTTCTAATCTTCAGACCTCATTGCCTTCGATGCCTTCTTTAATTTCTCATTTCAGGTTATGTTAAATCTTCATAAGAGTGATTCATTTGAATAATTTGGCACTGTTAAATATGAACTTTTCTTGTAAAATTGTAAGAAATCCATGTACCTATTTAGGTGTGACAATTACAACAAACTATAAAAATTTATTCAGAGAAAATGTTATCACCTTAAACATTTCCCTTTCTTGAATCAACTCTATTCAAATGAATATATTATATTATCTACATTTTTATACCTTTTTCAGGCTTTCCCTGTTTTTATTCCTGTATTTTTTGACTCAATATTGTCTTCTTATACATGGAAGAATAAACATCCTCACCTAAATAAAGTTCATTTACAAAAACTTAAAAAGAATGGAGGCTTAGCCTTGCCAAACTTTAGCGTCTAACCATGATTGTACTTTGGCAAATCTGATCACCTGGCTGTACTTCTACTCCCGGTGTATGTACAAGTAGAGACTGAAGACTACAGCACCAGTGGTGAAGATGGTGAAAGTATGGTCAAGGGAAGCGGAGGAATTGGTGAACTGGAACATATTCAAGATCTCATCCATAGACTTGAATGAATATGCAACAGGTGTCACCGACTTCATCAAGACCTGCTTGAATGAGTGTTCCCTAACCAGAAGTCATGGACGGACCAGAGAATCAGCAACCTGCTGAGGGTGAGAACAGAGACAGATACATGCCAGCTATGGCAGGGAGTGCAAGCCTATAAAGCGTGGGCGAATACCATAGAGGGATGTGATGCTTCATTACTCAATGAGCTGAACACCTCCTTTGCCTGATAAAGAACCAAGCAATGCTGACTCGAATCCCTGAAAAGGTTGAGGACCCTGTGATATCTGTCTCTGAGCATGACGTTAGAACATCATTCAAGAGGGTGAACTCTCACAAGGAATCAAGCCATGACAGCATACCTGGCAGGGGACTGAAAATCTGTGCCAACCAACTAGCTGGAGTGTTCACAGACAATTTCAACCTCTCATTGCTGCAGTCAAAAGGGCATCAATCATCCTGGTCCCCAAGAAGAGTAGAGTGAGCTGCCTCAACGACTACCGCCCAGTGGCACTAACATCTACTGTGATAAAATGCTTCAAGAGGCATGCCAGAATTAACACATACCTCAACAAAGATCTGGACCCACTCCAATTCACCTATCGTCTCAATCGCTCCACATCAGATGCAATATCGCTAGCTCTCCACTCAGCTCTGGATCACCTCAAAAACATCAACTCATACATACGGCTGCTCTTCATTGACCACAGCTCAGTCTTCCATATCATTATTCCCCTCAGTGCTGGTCAAGAAGCTACAAATTCTAGGCCTCTGTACCTGCCTTTGCAACTGAACCTTGACTTTCCTGTGGGAAGACCACCATCAGTATGAATTGGAAACAACATTTCCCCCTCACTGATCATCAGCACAAGGGCACCCCAAGGATGCGAGCTTAGCCCACTGCTTTCCTCATGACTGTGTAGCCTGGCAAAATTCTAAAGCCCTCTTACAACTTAGCTGATGACGGCCCAGTTGTCAGCATAATCGCAAACAGCAATGAGGAAGCGTACAGGAGGGAGATGGATCAGCTCGTTCAATGGTGTAATGACAACAACCTTGTGCTCAATATTAGCAAAACCAAGGAGATGATTGTGGAGGTCAGGAGGAAGTCGAGGAACATGACCCAGTCCTCATCGAGGGCTCAATAGTGGAGAGGATCAAGATCTTCAAATTCCTGGGTGTCAACATTTCCAAGGATCTTTCCTGGAGCCTCCTCGTTGATGCAATCACAAAGAAGACTCACCAGCGGCTATACTTTATGAGGAGCTGAGGAGATTCAGTATCTCTCGAAAACTTATGTTGGTGTATCACGGAGAGCATTCTGGCTGGTTGCATCACTGCTTGTTATGGAGGTGCCAACTCTCAGGGCAAGAATAAACTCCATAGGGTTGTTAACTAGGCCTGCGACATCACAGGCACCAGACTTCACTCCAACAAGGGCATCTACATGAGACAGTGTCTTAAAAAAAGCAGCCTCTATCCTCAAAAGACCCCCACCACCCAGGCCATGCCCTCTGCTACCATCAGGAAAAAGGTCCAGGAGGCTGAAGACGAGCACTCAGCAGCACAAGGACAGCTTCTTCACAACTGGCATCAGATTCCACAGACACGGCCTGACTTTTCATGCACTTTTAAATTTTTTTAATCTAATTGTTGGAAGATGGTTATAATATAAATATTTGCATTAAGATCCTGCTGCAAAACATCAAATTTTGTGACTTATTCATGACAATAGATTCTGATTCTAATTATTATTGGGCTGTTGATGTACTAAATCTTGGCTTAACTGTGAACAAACTGTCCAATATGGCATCTCCTTGGAATCCAAATCTGTTACACATTTTCTTTCATTTAATGTCATTTTTAATTTACAACCTTTTTTTAATGGTTCAATATCTAACATTTATGACATGCTGTTGGGAATAAGAGAGGCTCCCTTAGATAAAATTTAAAAAATCTGGGAACAGGACCTACAGCTTTTAATCTCTGAAGAAACTGTGAGGACCCTTTTTGAGTTACTTTTATTATCTTTGATTTGTTATGAATGTAGAAATGTTGATTCATGAGGTAATTTATCACTCCAATATGTCTTTTTCTTTGGCCAAACAGCTTCTTTATTGGTTGTGGGTTTAGATTTTCCATTTTTATAATAAAATATGAAGAACCTTCTCACTAAACTAGGTAATTTGTGACTAATAAATGTAATATCAGTAATGGGGGGGGGAGGAGGTGGCACAAGGTTGGCGTAGTGGTGAGCACAATATTGTTACAGCCCCAGTGATCAGGACCAGGGTTCGAGTCCCACGCTGTCTGTAAGGAGTTTGTACATTCTCTCCATGTCTACGTGGGTTTTCCCCAGGGGCTCTGGTTTCCTCCCACTGTTCAAAATGTACTGGAGGTTGTAGGTTAATTGGGTGTAATTGGCAGCACAAGCTTGGAGCCAAAATGGCCTGTTACCGAGATGTGTGTCTAAAAAAAGTAGTTAAGAAAGAAAGATCTTGTAACTGCTGAAGCTTCCTTGGTCCCAGATTGGCTTAAAGCAGACTGCAGGGGTATGATCAGGCCAAAATGGATCACGGATCAGAGAGAGAAGTAATTTAAAGAGGTGGATCCTGCTTTAGAGGCAAATGATCTTTGTGGCAAAAATACAGTGGTTTCAACATGAGGAAAGAATCCAATTTTTACAGAGAAATGGGCAAAAGGCTTTGTGACAATGTCTGTGTTGGAGATATTGAGATTTGGTTCTCTGCACTTCCGCTGAAAGCAATGTTTTAGCCACCACACAACTATCTGGGGCGGTGAGTCCCCACTGATCTGGCCCACTCCTCAGAAGCTGAAATGTCCAGGCAGGAGGGAGAATTGGGCTCAGGACACAGTGGGGTTGAGCAGTTTTGGGAGGATGTGGTGATGTTGGAGACGGTCCAGAGGATGCTTACACGAGAATGATACCAGGGTTGAAAGGGATAATATACAAAGAGTGTTGATGCTTCTGGGCCTGTATTCATTGGAGTTTAGAAGCATGAGGGGGGAAGTGGATCTCATTGAAACATACCAAATATTCAAAGGGTTACCTAGCAGATGTTTCCAGTGGTGAGAGAGTCCGGGACCAGAGGGCACAGCTCAGAATAAAAGGACATTTAGGGATGCAGCCCTCCCAGCCCATGAACCTGCACTAACATATACAACCAATTAACTTACTAACCTTGTACTAACCCTGAGTGTGGGAGAAAACTGGAGCCCCTGCAGGAAACCCACGTGCTCATGGGGAGAAAGTACAAGCTCCTTTCCGACAGCGGTGAATTCCAACCTGAGTCTCTGCCATTGTAAAAGCATTGTGCTAACCATTGCACTAACCGTGCCACCTCAACTGTGGTGAGGAGAAATGTCTTCAGCCAGGGGATGGTGAATCTGTGGAATGTGCTGCCACAGATGGCTGTGGAGGTCGAGTCAGTGGGAGATTTAAAGCGCAGGTTGATAGCTTCTTGATTAATGAGGGCATCAAACGTTATAGGGAGGAGGCAGGAGAATGGGGTTGAATGGCCTGGCTTTGCTCCTATATTTTATGTTCCTAACCTCCAAGCCAGCACTTATTAAAGAGTAATGTTTTGTGTGTTTTATTTTTGAAGAATTATGAGACGAACAACGACAAGTACCGAGCATCTCTGAGCATTACCTCTGACGCCCCTATTGCAAAAAAACTAAGGACATTGACCCTGGAAGAGAACATTAAAGATCAGGTAAAGTCAAAATCTTGGCCTAAACATTTTTTGACCAACTGCATCTTTGAATGAGCCTCTTGCTTCCACCAGGAGGGATTTTGGTGCGAAGTATGGGTACATAAACATGCGGAGAACCCGATATATCCAGATGATATATGTAGATATCCAGAAGGTAACACACATAGCCGGGTCCTTACAGATTCTGACCTCCCACCCAATGAATGCATGCACGTGCGGCTCTGCCAGCAGCATCAAGGACCCACTTCTCTCTGGTCACAACTTATCCCACTGCTGCCTTTGAGTAGAAGGGGCAGAAGCCCGAAGACCAGCACTTCTAGGTTCACGTGCTTGATAGCTGGTTGAAAATAAATTGGCTCTTGAATTGTTTCTTCCCAGCAACTGTCATCAGGCTCTTGAATCTCCCCTTGTTGCTCTAATCATGGACTGCTCCAACATTCAGAATTGGACTGTCTGTACGACTGCAGTTTTGCACAAGAATAACTGAATATGTATTCAGCCATACTGAATATGTATCGTTTTTGTATTTATTGCCTCTTTTAAGTAGTTTTTTGACCTGCAGCAATTTTGAATTTCAGTGCATCCATACATTACACCATGTGTTTAACAATAAACTCATTATCTTTCTCATGCTGAGAGGTTGGATGAGGTGGAAGGTGGCAGGGGCAAGGTCACTGGGAGGAAACCTGGGAAGTAAAATGCTGGTTCAAATTAGCTGGACTCCTGACCTGCTTCTCTGCTGTTCGTTTTTAAATTTTAAATTCAGACATACAACACAGTAACAGGCCATTTCAGCCCACGAATCCGTGCCGCCCAATTTACACCCCATTAATCTAGAACCCCAGTACTTTTTGAACGGTGGGAGGAAAGTGGGCCCCCCAGGGAAAACCCACACAGACACACAGACATGGGGAGAACGTACAGATAGCACAGGGTTCAAACCCCGGTCCCAATAGCTGGCTCTGTAAAGGCCTTGCAAAGCCAATCGCGCCACTTGGTGTGATTTCTACTCTGCGTATCATTCCATTGATCAGAAATGACTTTCAATTCTACCAGCCAAATTATCAATTTATATTCCTTCCTCGTCCTTCCTATTAACCCCATCAGGATGAAACCATGTGGAATGCTGCATTGTGCCCTTGATCCTGATCCAATACTCTGCTAATGTCCTGTCAGGAGCACCATTCCATGCCATTTTCAGTAAAAATGCTAAAACCCAGACTACTTGGGGATTGGGACGGTCTGGATTCTCCAGATTCTTTCAAAATTCAAATGTAAGGAGAATAAAGAAGAGATGAATAGGCACATTATGATAGTTTATAAATGAAACATTTTTTTCATATAAAATGCAAAGTAAAAAAAACAAATATTTATTTGTTCATTTCCAAGATTTCTGTGCATCCGTGGCGTTTATGTTCACATACAAAAGCCCGCTAAATTTATAAAGTTGGAGGTTTTTGAGAAGTCTAGTTCTCGGGTGATCCAGATTGGTGGCATCTGGATTTTTGGACTTTTACTGTTCTAGGATGTGTGCAAAGTTCAGCAGCTACATCACAGGCGAATGCTAGACCATGGAACAGTACAGCGCAGGTTTGACACGATGACGATGCTGAGCACGAGGCCAATCTGAACTAAGTCTCTGGTGCATGATGCATCTCCTCCCCTCTCTACGTCCTCATGTGTCTATGAGCTCTTCACCATAGGATCTTCCAAGCCAATTCGAATCAGCTTTTTAAAGGAAGCTTTACATACCTGTCTCCACCACTTCGTTTGGCAGCTTGTTCCATGTGCCCACCACCCTCTGAGTGAAGCACTGCCTCCTAAATTTCACCCCCCTCACCTTATAGTTGTGTCCTCTCGATTTAAAGTGATGGGGAGGGGGGTAGGCAAGTCAATTCCATTGATGTGAAATTCACCAGTAACGAGAAGAAGAGGACAATATTTCTGTGTTGCCAATTGCTGCGACCTGGACTGCACCTGCTTGTATCAGAGGAAGCAGGTTCAATGAAAAATTGAAAAGGAAGGAAATTTGGGCTTACAGGTAGGAGGGGGGAGCGGAACTCACTGGAACTAATTTGAAGAGCCAGTAGGGCACAATGGGTAGAATGGACTTCTTCAGCATTGTTCATAACCCAGCTACCCAAGACAGTGAATACAGAAACCCCCAAATGACCTGCTTTGTTTCTGTTGCAGGAGAAGGACATGGTGAAGCATTTTGCTGAAGTCTCCTCTTCCAACGACCAGCTGCTGAACCAGCTGGACTTTGTGACAAAGGTGAAGCAAAAGGTAATGCAGCTGATAACTGCTGAAGGGGTTTGCTGCCTGAGCAAGACTCATAAATATGGCCCCTTCCTTATTCTGTACAGCTCTCACTCAGCTCAGTGACCCGAGACCATCCTTCAGTTCACTAGTAGGTTGTAGGGGGCAGTTGGCTCCCTGAAGCATTTCTGACTGTTCAGACAACAGTGCTTCCTTCTCTCTTCTTTCTCTTCTCTCTCTTCTCCCACCCACCCTCTTTCTCCTACTTTCTCTCTAGGACACAGCTCGTTCTCACTTTCACTCGCACACACACACACAGGCACACACAGACACAAACACAGATACACACACATGCACACACAGATACACACGCACACAGATATACACAGACACATGCACACACAGGCACATACACACAGACACACACACACATGCACACACACAGATACACACACATGCACACCCTCACATGCACACACACAGATACACACATAGACACACACACATGCACATACAGTCATACACATGTACACACAGACACACACACATATGCACACACAGATACACACACATGCACACACAAGACACAGATACACACAGAGAGACACACATGCACATACAGTCACACACATGCACACACACACACGCACATACACACACACGCACACATAGACATACACACAGACACATGCATACAGATAAACACAGACACACATACACACAAACACACTCAAACACACATTGATACACATACAAATACACATAGACAAACATACATATACATTAATACACACAAAACACAGAAGCACCCATATATAGATACACACACATAAAGATACTCACACACAGACACCCTCAGTGAGACACACACACACACACACACACACACACACAAACACACACACACACACACACACACATACACACACGCACACACACACATACACACACGCACGCACACACACAACAAGTCATAACCCACAGAAGAAATTACCAGCAGTCCAAAATGAGAACTGCAAACAATCTTCTTCCCACATCTTGCAATTCAAAGCTCCTGTCATGGAGGTGACTTCTGCAATGACCATAACTATATAACCATTTAACAATTACAGTCCGGAAACAGCCCATCTCAGCCCCTCTAGTCCGCATCGATTTATGTGATCTCCTCTAGTCCCATCTGACTGCTCCCTGCCCATAACCTTCCAATCCCCTCTCATCCATGCACCTATCCAACTTTTTCTTAAATGACAAAATTGACCTTGCTGCAACCACCTCTTCACGAAGGTCATTTCACTCAGCCACCACTCTCCTTTCAGATGCATTCCCCAGGATCCTATCACACCTCCACCAAATGGACAGACCAACTGTTGAGCTTGCAGAGGAAAAGTGATCATAGATCACAACCATCCTTGATTTAAGGGGGAACTAAATTACATGAGACTGGGAGGAGTGGAGGGAACAGAACATAAATATAAATGAAGGTGAGAGGAAGGTAATGGTAGTTGGTAACAAAATAAATATATGTGGAAGACAGTCAATCGTGCATATATTTTAATGCAAGGAGCATTGTAAATAAGAAGGATGAGCTTAAGGCATGGATGGCTACATGGAAATTCGATAATGTGGCCATCAGTGAAACTTGGTTGCAGGAAGGGCATGTTTGGCATTTAAATATTCCAGGATTCCATTGTTTTAGGCATGATAGAATGAGGGGATAAAAGGTGGAGGAGATGCATTGCTTATTAGAGAGAACATTACAGCAGGGCTGTGGCAGGATGGCTTGGTGGGATCATCCAGTAGGGCTATTTGGGTGGAATTGAGGAATAGCACAGACATGAATACATTGATGGGAATGCATTATAGACCACCGAATGGACTGAAGGAATTAGAGGAGCAAATTTATAAGGAGAATACACATATGTGTAATAAACATAAGGTGGTAGATGTGGGAGATTTCAACTTTCCGAACGTTAACTGAGACGCCCATCCAGTAAGAGGGCTGAATGGGGTAGAGTTTGTTAAGTGTGTTCAAGGAAGTTTTCTTAATCAATATGTAGAAGAACCAACCCAACAAGGGGCAGTATTGGATTTCCTATTCGGGAACGAGGTAGGTCAGGTGATAGACGTTTATGTTGGAGAACACTTTGGGTCCAGTGATCACAATACGATTAGTTTTAGGCTAGTAATGGAAAAGAATAGAAATAGTCCAAAGGTTGAGATTTTTGATTGGAAGAAAGCAAATTTTGAGGGGATGAGAAAAGATTTGGAGGGTGTGGATTGGGATAAGTTATTTTCAGGGAAGGATATTCAGGGAAGGATATTCAGAGGAGAAGTTCTGAGAGCGCAGAGTCGGTCTGACCCCGTGAGGGTTAAAGGAAAGATTAGAAACTGTGGGGAACCTTGGTTTTCAAAAGATATTGGGAAGATGGTTCAGATGAAGAGGGATGTGTACAACATGCACAAACAGCAGGGAATGGATGAACTGCTTGAGGAATATAAGGAGAGTAAAAAAATACAAGAAGGAAATTAGAAAGGCAAAAAAGAGATAGGAAGCTGTGTTGGCAGGAAAAGTAAAAATAAATTCAAAGGGTTTTTATAGGTACATTAAAAGTAAAAGAATCGTGAGGGATAAAAAGATAAGTGAGAAGCCAGAGGAGATGGGTGAAATTTTAAACAATTTATTTTCTACAGTATTCACTAAGGAAAAGAATATTGAGCCAGATGAAGTGAAGAAATATGGATAATATAAGAATTAATGAGGAGGTAGTGTTGACTATATTGAAAAAGATCAAGGTGGATAAATCTCAAGGTCCTGACAAAATATTCACTCGGACCTTGAGGGAGGTTAGTGAACAAATTATGGGGGCGTTGACGGAAATATTTAAAATGTTACTGGCCACGGGGGAGGTGCCGGAGGACTGAAGGGTGGCTCATGCTGTTCTGCTGTTCAAAAAATGATCCAAAAGTAAACCTGGTAATTATAGGCCTGTCAGTCTGACATTGTTGGTGAGTAAATTAATGGAAAGTGTTTTTAGAGATGGTATATACAACTCTTTGGAAAGACAGGGATTGATTCGGAGTAATCAGCATGGTTTTATACATGGTAGATCATGCCTAACAAATCTTATACAGTTTTTCAAGGAGGTTACTAAAAAGGTTGATGAGGGGAAGGTGGTGGATGTTGTCTATTTGGACTTTAGTAAGGCTTTAGACAAGGTTCCCCATAAGGGGTTAGTAAGGAAGGTGAAAGCATTAGGTATTAATGCTGAAGTAGAGAAATGGATTCAGCAATTGTTGGAGGGGAGATGACGAAGAGTCGTGGTGGAAAATTGTTTGTCAAATTGGAAGCCAGAGTCGAGTGGATTTGCCTCAGGGATTGGTATTGGGTCCATTGCTGTTGTCATATATATTAACAATCTGGATGATAGGGTGGCAAATTGGATTAGTAAATTTGTAGATGATACAAAATTAGTGGTGTTGTGGACAGTGAGGAAGATTATCAAAGCTTACAGGGTGATATAGGACAGTTAGAAGAGTGGGCTGGAAGATGGCAGATGGGGTTTAATATGTGAGGTGCTACATTTTGGTAGAACTAATCAAAATAGGACAACCTTCTCTGAAGGTTGAATCACATGGTGGTGATTAATGTTGACTCATAAATCAAGAGTCCAGATGTTATGTTGAAACTATATAAGGCATTGGTGATTCCAAATTTGGAATATTGTGTGCAGTTTTGGTCACCAAATTACAGGAAGGATATAAACAGTATAGAGAGGTTTGGGTTGGAAACCTTTAAGCAGAGAGCAGTTGGAATATGGAGCCATGTGGGCTGATGAGACAATTGGATATATGTAAGTAAGAAAGCAATAGGAAGATATGAGGAAAGGATTATATGGAGGGTAGAAGTGTTGGTTGGGACAAATGACCTTTTTGTCTGCTTTCAATCATTTACAAGGATGCTTCTAGGACTTGGGGGTGGGGGCTAGAGGGAGAGGTTGGAGTGCAGAAGGATGAGGGGTGATGTCATCGAGATTATGTAAAATGATGAGAGGAATAGATCGGGTGAACACACAGTCTTTTGCTCAAAGCATGGGAATTGATAACCAGAAGATACAGGTTTAAGGAGAGAAGGGAGAGATTTAATAGAAGCCTGAGGAGTTAAGCTTTTGACGCAGAGGGTGATGGGTGTATGGAATTGACTGCTGGAGGAGGTGGTTGAGGTAGGGACTACTGCAACATTTAAGAAACATTTAGGCAGATACATGCATAGGGATGAGGATAGAGCAATATGGGGCAGGAGGGACTAGAGTGGGTGGGACATTTTGTGGTCAACGTGGGCAGATTGAGCTGAAGGGGCTGCTTCCACACTCTATAATGTGTGGTCAAATGTAAATGATGAACATTATGATCTGAATCTTTTCATTATCTCTCTCAAGCAACAAGAACAACCTGTAGACGATGTGATCATACTGCAGAACGTACAATCATCCTTTGCCAGCAAAGGGGGGGAACTCCAACAACAATACAAAGATGAAGATAAAAAAACCAAATTAGCTAAAGCATCTCTTCTGGAGCAGAGCAAGAAACTGAGTCTTCTCAGAGCACGACGTCCTGTGGATAAAATGGAAGAAAAAGAAGTGGTGGAATATTACCGGGACCCCGAGGTAGAAACCAACCTTTCCAAGTTACGCAATGCAATCCATCAGGTCAAGAAACAAAGACAAGAAACCCAGCAGGAAATAAATACAACAAAGCACAAAATCAGCTTAATCCAGGATGAGAAAAATGCCAAAATTGGCTTGCTCACCAAGGAAATAAAGAGAATCGAGAGGGACCCCACTCTAGACACCAAGGCTGAAGACTTGCGCAGTGAAATTGGTAGTCTGAGGAACGAAAGGAACAAAACCATCTCTGACTGGGATCGTCTGAAAAGAGAGGTCACCATCCTAGAGCAGAAACCAGACAAAATCAAAGAAAAGGTTGTTGTGGTTGAAAAAGTCAAGGTCGAGAAGGACCCAGGCATGCTGAAGGCATCTAAAAGTCTTCAAAATGAGATTGATGATGAGGGTCATAAAAGTCAGGTATTGACTGAAAAGATACACTTCATTCGGGCCCAGATTGAGAACTTGGAAAAACAATCTGGAAAGATTGATCCAAAGGTCATGATCAAGGAAATCAAGAAGATTGAAAGAGACCCTCAACTTGAGAAGGACTTAGTCAGGCTCAGAAACCTCTGTGAGGAAGATAATCACAATAATCTTGTGCTGGAGAAAGAACTGAATGATCTGCAGATGAAATACAAAACCATTGCTGACCAGAAACCAAAAATAGAGACAAAGGAGATAGTTCAAGAGAATTTCCGTGTCCTTCCCGAAACTGAGCAAGAGATAGCGAAATTGAGAAAAGAAATACGAGAAACTGCCAAAAGAAGGGGTGATGTGGAAATGGAAATCACCATTGCACACGGGGACCTGGAAGTCTTGAAAGACAGGAAGCCTCAAATTCAGTACAAAGATATCACCAAAGAAGTTGTGAAGCTCCAAAAAAGCCCAGAAATGCTCAAAGAGATAGATCAACTCAAGTTTAAGCTCCCTCAAATGGACAATGAGCACGACGATATGCAGGAGAAGATTAAGAGGTTGAAATCCGAAAGAGATGAATGGCGGAAAGAGCGGTCAAAGATTGAGACAAAAGTAGTGACCAAGGATGTTGTGAAGTATGAAGACGACCCAATGCTAGATAAGGAAGTTAGACGACTCCGAACAATAATCCGTGAAGAATCAGAGAAGCGAAAGAATATTGAGTCAATCGTCTTTGACTTGCAGAATGTGTACTCTCAATTGCAGAAGAAGAAGCCTGAAGAGAAGATTGTTGTTCAGGAAGTAGTTCGTTTAGAGAAAGATCCAAAACTTGCCAGAGAGCATGATCAACTGGGAAGAAACTTGGATGAAGAACGCCAAAAAAGACGGAACCTGGAGAGAGATGTGCAGCATCTGAGCGCTCTGGTAGAGGAAAAAGAGAAAGAACTGAATCTTGAGGAAGAAAAGGCTATTCACCAGGATGTGAAAGATGAAATGAAGAAAATTAAACACAAAATATTTGAGCTCGAGTCAGCTCCTCCTCCAATAGAAGAGAATATTGTTACTGAGGATGTCCTCAAGGTGGAAAAGGACCCAGTTCTTGAAGGAATAGCTACGTCTCTACGGCAGCAACTAGAACAAGAAAGAAATAAAGCTGCTGGTTTGGACAAAGAAATCAAGAAAATCCAACTCCAGCTGGAGATTCTTCACAAAGAGAAATCCCAAGAAAAACTTATTTGCAAAGAGGTTATCCGGATAGAAAAAGACAAGGCACTGGAGGCAGAGCGTGCCCAAGCTCGAAATTTGTTCATCAAGGAGAAGAACTCCAGGCTGGATATAGAAGAGGAGATAAGCAGGCTTAAAGAAAGGTGTAAGAAATTAGAAGACTCCATGGCGTCTCGGTCCAAGGTGGAAGCTGACCTGAGGAAGGCCAGGGATGGCTCTCTCCATGAGAAGGCACAATTGGAGGATGAGTTGAAAAATCTGGAGACTGAAATACAACAAAAGACCTTTGTCCACAAAGAAGAGTCCAAGCGCTTGAGCCAGTATCAGGTGAAAGAAAAACAAAGGAAGCAAGAGCTGGATGATAAACTGTCATGGATCGAGAGGGAGATCATGAAGGAAAGGGACAAGATCCACAAGAAGGGATATCAGATCAGAGACCTTGAAGCACAGATCAGCAGGGAGGAAGCTCGTCAACGTGACATCCAGATGAAAGAAACCAACCTCTCCACAAAGATATCCATTGTGGATCCAACCACTGGGGAGGACTTGTCACCCTATGATGCTTACAGGAGGAACATAATCGATCGAGAACAATACATCAACTTGCAAGAGCTGGAATGTGACTGGGAGGAGGTTTTCACCCATGGTATATCAGGGGAAACCTCTGTTCTTCAAGACAAGAAAAGTGGGAAACAATATTCCATTGAGGCTGCTTTGAAGGAAGGAAGAATCACGAAAGAGGAGCTGCAGGCCTATCGAGACGGGAAGCTCCCGATATCTGAGTTTGCATTGCTGGTAGCTGGAGAAAACAAGCCAACAGTGTTACATGTAAGCTCGGTAAATTCCATACCACCAATTTCTCCAAGGTATCAATCAAAAAACTATTCCAGCCCAGGCTTTGCAATGTACAGGGCACACAGTGATCGGGATCAGCAACCCATTGCAGGATTATACGATGATACCACTAACTCGAAGCTGTCCATCACAAATGCCTTGAACAGGAAACTACTCAACCCCATCACTGCCCAGAGACTGCTGGAAGCACAGGCAGCCACTGGAGGGATCATAGACATCACCACCCGGGAAAGGCACTCCATCCATAAGGCATTGGAATGGAACCTCGTGGACAAAACCCATGAGAGAAGGTTGCTCAACGCACAGAAGGCTTTCACTGGGCTCGAAGACCCTGTCACAAAAGAACGCCTCTCAGTTGGCTTGGCCCTTCAGAAGGGCTGGCTGCCTGTTGAAAATGCCTACCAGTATATGGAAGCCCAATACCTCACTGGTGGCCTGGTGGACCCCAATCACTCAGGCCGCATTGACATCAAGGATGCCCTCAAGTCGAAGATGATTGATGATAGCATTGCGAGAGTCCTGCAGGATGACTCCAATTATGCCAAGGATCTCACTGATCCGATCACCAAGGAGCAAGTCAATTACAAAGAACTAATGAGGCGCTGCAGAAGAGATGAGCTTTCTGGCCTATTGCTACTGCCAGTCAAGTCGGATCCTCAAGCGTATTCCAGCTATCAAGCACGAAGCCGCTTTGATAATAAGTCTCAGTACTCTCCTTATTCAAGCTTGTATTAATCACTGCCAGCCAATACCACCAAGTGTTAAGCACAGTCACCCGCAACTTCGAAGCCAAACTTTCCCTTCTTAACTGTTTGAAATTACGTCACCTCTTTGTCTACTTCCGCTGTGGGTTTAAAAGGCTACTATAGTCATCCTGTTTTATATTTAAAGGTTTCTATCAAAAGGGATATCAATGCTATTTCATTCTCTGTTAATACATTTCTTCAATTAAAATATGGAAATTGTAAGGTGTCAGATGTGAAGTGTTAGTCTTTTCTTGTGTCGTACAGAATTCTTTGCCATATCAAATAATTTCATTAATAAACAAGTATATGAAACAGTCTACATTGCTCGATTCATTAGTCAATTTAATGAGAGTATTTTTTTCAGGGTCCTGTGGCATCACAGACCTTTACTTTGTTCATGTTTGGAGTTTGAGTTGTGCTGGCAAGGCCATCGTTTATTGGCCTTCTACTGCTGCGGTCCTCCACAGTGTCAGTAGGGAGAGGGCTCTGGGATTGAAACCCCATGATGGCAATGTGTTTCCAATCAGAATAGCTTGCTGCTTGGTAGGGAACCTGAAGGGGGCGGTGTTCCTCTGCACCTGTGACCTTGGTCCTTCTTGGTGGTGAGGTGCGTCAGAGTAGCCTGGCGAGTAACTGGAGTCCTCCTTATGCACATGTATTGTGGAAGGTTGTGTGACCTCTCGGGCAGGAACCTGATCAGAAGCCAACACATCGAGGCCAAGACTGAGCACTCACCTTGCAACTGGCCTTTTCAAAAATCCATACACGTTGCCACTGGCTCCATTACTCACCTGCCCTATTGTGGGCAAACCTGGGCCAGCCCCACACTGACCAGCAGGGGGATATAAAGCCCAACTTGTGGAGCAGCTGGATTTCTTTGCCCTCAGAAATGCACCCAATCTCTACACCAGTTCACGGGACAGGGCTGATGCTGGAGAATCGATATCAAGGTGAGTCCCAGTAACCAGACCAGGATTTTCGTGGTGCACGCTAATGAATCATCGTTTTCTTCTTAACTAACCTTAGTGCCACACCTGCACCAGGAGGAGGAGTGTGTGCACTTTTGTTGGATCTTCCTCTACATTATATCGAGCACGACTTCTAGTCATTGCTTGTTGTGTCTGATGCAACTGTTGAATATGCCTAGTGTGTGAGAGTGAGTGAATGAGTGACTAGTGTGATTCCTGGTGGCAAATTTCCCTCGTGGACTCATTGTTTCTCAGACCCATTGAACTTGTTCCTTGCATAACATAACGGTTGGTGCAATGGTTACAGCGCCAGCGATTGGGACCAGGGTTCAAATCCAACGCTGTCTGTAAGGAGTTTGCATGTTGTCCCCATTTCTGCGTGGGTTTTCCCTGGGGGTTCCATTTTCCTTCCACCATTTGAAAGGTTGTTGGTCAATTGGGTGTAATTGGGCGGCACGGTTCGCTGGCTGAAAGGGCCTGTTGCCATGGTGGATGTCTAAATTTAAAAAAACACAACAACCACTGGTGGAAGGGATGAAAGTTCAGAATGGCTCATCGGCCATTTGAGAAAACAGAGAGCTTCTGGCAGAACTCAGTGGGTCAGACTGCATCCATGAGTATAAATATTCTGTCATCATTTTGGCCATTTAGTCTCAATAAAGTGTCGTGACCTGAATCATTGAGTTTCTTAGGAATTGTTCCACCACACTCGTGACTTGTGCTTTGCAGATAATGGAAAACCTTGGGGTATGAGGGGGAAAATCAATCACTTCAGGAAAGCCAGCCTTTGGCCTGCTCCTACAACATGACTGGTCCACTTGAGTTTCTGGCCAATAGAGACTCCAGTTGGGAGATCTGAGAATGGTTATGCCATTGAAGTCAAGAGTAAGTAGTGTTACGAGCCCAGAGGACCCCAAAACCCAGCAACAGCAGATATTCAACAAGAAAAATGGTTACTTAATCAAAAGTTGTTTTAAATTATCTTTAAACATGAAAACAGGATCAAACTCTAACTTGTTATATTAACTTAACTAACCTAACTTAACTCCCTTCTAATTCTAAGCGCACGTGTATTTAATGTGTGTGTAAGTTTAGAAAAGTTCTTTGATTCACAGTCCAATCTCACTTCGCATTCCTCCAAGTTCACTGGTTGCAGGGAATTCTTATACTGTGCACAGAATTTAACATGTATAAAGTTCACCAGGCTTTGGTGCTTTAAAGGTAAATGGTTACCACTCAGGAAGGTTCTTGTCAGGTCTCAGAGAGATATTTGTTGTTCCTGGACACAAACTGATTCCTTCCAATCAGCCACTTCAGTGTCTTGTGAAGAAACCTGCGCGATCAGGGTTTTCCAGATGATAACCTCTTTCTTTCAGGTCATCACAGAGTTCCTTTTTGTTTTGCTTATTCCAAGTGAAACATTAGATAGCCAGTTCACTCCTCTTGTATGGACCACAAGGGCTTTGACCAAGCTGATCTAAGAACTCGACTGTGAAACTGTAGAACTGATCTCTCTCTCTCTCTCTCTCTCTCTCTCTCTCTCTCTCTTTCTCTCCCTCTCTCACATGCACGCACACACACACACACACACACACACACACACACACACACACACGCACACACACACACACACACACACACACACACTCACTCCTCACTCACTCACTCAGAGAAAGCCTGTTTGACTCTCTCTGCTTGCAGAACCATATGACCCTCTGGGTCACAAACTGCAACCAGACAGCCTGTGGCTCTGAACCTAACCCTCCAATTTCTTTCATCTGTGGCTTTTCAAAACAACAATCCATTACTGAAGTCATTTGGGCACTCCTCAAAGCTTTTGCAAAGGTTTTCGGAGCCAGGCTGTCTGGCTTGAGCAGAGCTCTAGTATTTTAAATGAGATCTGTTCTGAAATGTTTGTATGTGACCTACACTAAAAAAAATTCCCCAATTTATCTCCTTTAAAACATATATATTTACAATATAAAATATAACATAATCTGTCACAATGGTTAAAGGTTTCTTGTCAAAAATAGTTATTGCCATGCACGTTATTTGAAATTTATCAGCTCAGGCCTGACTGTGGCTGATGACTGCTTCATTTGGTGAGGTATCAGAATTAGAATCAGAATTTATTGTCATGAACAAATCACATCCAAGACCAGAGGAGCGAACACACTCAACCACTGCTACACCACCATGAAGAACACCTTCCAAGCCAGCCCACACCTGTACTACGGCAAGTCTGATCACCTGGCTGTACCTCTAATGTCAGTGCATAAGCGGAAACTGAGGACCACAGCACCAGTGGTGAAGACGGCGAAAGTATGGTCAAGAGAGGCCTTTGAATTGGATTGGACCATATTCAATAACTTGAATGAATATGCAACACAGGTGTCAGCAACTTCATCAAGACTTGCGTGGATGAATGTGTGCCCATGCACATATACCGGGTGTTCCCCAATCAGAAGCCTTGGATGAATCAGAGAATTTGCATCCTGTTGAAGGTGAGATCAAGGGCGTTTCAGGCTGGGGATCCACATCTCTACAAGAAGTCCGGGTATGACCTGCTGAAGGCTATCTCTAACAAAGTGGCAATTCCGGAGGAAGCTACAGACAAAGACAGAAACACATCAGCTATGGCAGGGAGTGCAGGACATTGTAGCCTACAAAGCGAGGGCAATCACCATAGATAGCTGTGATGCTTCACTGCTCGATGACCTGAACACCTCTATGCCCGCTTTGAGAAGGAGAACCTAACAGTGCTCACTTGAATCCCTGCAAAGGTTGAGGACCCTGTGATAAATGTCTCCGAGGGTGACATCAGAACATCATTCAAGAGGGTGAACCCTTGCAAGGCATCAGGCCCTGATGGCGTACCGGGCAGGGGACTAAAAATCTGTTCCAACCAAATAGCCAGAGTGTTCATGGACATTTTCAACTTGTCATTGCTGCTTCAAAAGGGCATTACTCATCCCAGTGTCTAAGAAGAGCAGAGTGGATTACCTCAATGACTAGCGTCCAGCTGCACTCACATCTACTGGGATGAATTGCTTTCAGATGTTGGTCATGGCCAGAATTAACTCATACCAAAGTAAAGGTCTGAATGAAAAAGAATGGAATTAAACATTAAACTGGTCATCTCCTGCATCCAGTGCCCCTGTTGTGGTCTCCTCTCCATCGGAGAGACTGGATAAAGACTGGGAGATCACTTTGTTGAGCACTTCAGCTTTGTCCTTCCCAATAGAGTAGATTTCCCAGTGGCCACCAATTTCAATTCCCCATTCCATTCTCCTGCTGACGAGTCTGTCCATGGTTTCATGCACGGCCAGACTGAGACCACCCGCAAATTGGAGGAACAACACCTCATCTTCCTACTGGGTTCCCTCCACCCAGATGGCATTAACATCAACTTCTCTGGCTTTCGTTAAACCCCCTCACTTCTTTCCCCCGTCAACTTCCCTGTCTCTTTTCGCACAGACAGGATTAATTCTCACCTCTCCCGTTATCATAACCAATTTGCAGCTTTTGTTGGTCTGGATTCCTCCCCCAGCCAACACTTTCTGAATTCTGAGACTTTCTAAGATTCTGCTTTTTCCTTGAAGAAGGGCTCAGGCCCAAAATGTCGGGAATATATCTTTGCTTTTTATGGATGCTGAAAGACTGGCTGAGTTTCTCCAGCATTTTGGTGTGTTTTTAAACATTATTCAGTCACCAGTGAATGTTCCCACTTCATGCACAGAAGGTAATTGAACCTTTGACATTGCCTGCTTGAGGAACTCCTATAACGATGTTCTGGGGTGAGATATTTCAACTCCTCTGTGTGAAATACTGCTGTGCAGTGACAGAGAGATTGAATCATGTTCTCTTCAGTACGATATGATCTAGTTCCAAATCTGCCCCAATGAGTTTATTGAGCTAGCTCCTCCAGGTGCAATTGGACCAGTCAGGATATTGGACTGGACTTTTATTTCTTTTAAATGTGAATTTAGACAGACAGCATGGAAACAGGCCATTTTGGCCCACGAGCCCATGCTGCCCAATTTACACCCAATTAACCTACACCCCGGGATGCTTTGAATGGTGGGAGGAAACCAGAGCCCCAGGGAAAACTCACACTGACACGGAGAGAATGTACAACTCCTTACAGACAGCGCGGGATTCGAATCCCAGTCCCGATCGCTAGCGCTATAACAGCATTGCGCTGACCGCGATGCACCCTCTGCATCAGGAATGTTTCTAGTATGCAACACTACAACACAGAAACAGGCCCTTCGGCCCTTCTAATCTGTATCAAATTATTAATCTCACTGATGTGCGCCCAGACCATACCACTTCCATCAATGGACCTGTCCAAATGTATTTTAAATGTCAAAATTAAGTTTGCATTCACAACTTCAGCTGGCAGCTCGTTCCACACTCCCACCACTCTCTGTGGGAAGAAATTCCTATCATCATCCGTTTAAAATATTCCCTTTATGATTTTTTTAAACATGCAACACAGTAACAGGTCCTACCTGCCATGACCCTGTGCCATGCAAATACCCAATTAACATACAACCCCATATGTTTTAAAGGTAATCTCCTCGAAAAGCTCTATAAAATTGGTTGAACATGACCTACCATGCACAAAGCCACATTGACTACCCCTGATCAGAAAGGTTTCACCAAGACATTGCAACCATGGAAAAGCAGTATCAGGGCAACTGGAATCCATCAATGCTGGCCGACTATTGTTGGGCACTGATACAAGAAAGCATTCAATGCTGAATGCAAATGATCTAGTTTCAAATCTGCTCCTCCAGGTGCAATTAGACCTAAAACATTTTTAGGTCAGTTGAACTAACACAATGTGTCAGCATAATTGTGCAATTAAACATGCTAAATTCCACAAAAGTTAATGTTTTTCCAACCTCCTCCTACATGATACAGCAAATCTGAATGTATCTTTGTGTTCATCTTGAAGTTGTCTATCCTAATCCACAATTTTTTTTCAGGAACCAAACATTTTGAAAAGAAATCTGTTGTCCAGTGATATTAGAACACACTAAATGATTGAACCAATGTCAATTAGGCAGTGTGTGGTGCATTGCCAAATTTGGGAGGTGCATCCAGCTTCCAAACAGGGCTAGAGAATTGGAGCTGGAGTTGGAGTGACGCTCGAGAGGCTGAGTGGGTGATGGACAAGAGTTTCAGGGACACTATCACACCTAGAAGGCAGGAGGAAGGTAGCAGGCAGTCAGGAGAGGGAAAGTGAGCAGGCGGTCAGTGCTGGGCACCCCTGTGGCCATTCCCCTCACAAACATGTATACCATTTGGAAAGAAAAACATCAAAATATTAACAAAATAGTACAAACATTGATCAGCATGTCAATGTTAAAGAACATGAGAAAAAGAAGAAAAGAGTCAACATGTGATTCAATTATTATAAAGAAAATTACACTAATACTACAAAATTGGAAATTCAATGTCCATGTTGAACCAATGGGGGAAAAAGATCACAGAGAAAAAGAGGAACAAAATAAGAGGAGCCCTCCCACCCCCAAGAACCAAGAAAAAAAAGTAAAAAAGAACGAATGAGAAAAAAGAAAGGATAAACCCCACTCCCATCAAGGGACAAATAACCTGACTTACGAGGGTCCTCGGTGCCATGAGCACTGAGACAGGAGGCGGGAATTGTTAAAGATTTACCCCGAGGTACCTTGGGTATTAATTCCATATACAGGTACACAATCCTTTATCCAGATATCTAAAATCCGGAAAGCTCCAAAATCCGGCCAGTGGGGACTGGCGGTTGGGGGAGGTGGCTGGGGGTTCGGTGGTCAGGGGAGGTGGCCGAGGGACCGGTGGTCATGGGAGGTGGCTGGGGGAGACTGCCAGGTGGCAGGGGAGGCTGCTGGGGAAGACTGCTGGGTGGTTGGGGGAGGCGACCAGAGGATGCGGCCAGTTGGCCGAAGAACCGCGGTTGGGGAAGGCAGCTGAGGTACTGGCGGTCGGGGGAGACGTCCAGGCGGCCGAGGGGCTGGTGGTTGGGGGAGGCAGCCGGGTGACTGGAAGAGGGTGGGGGTGGATACGGCAGCACAATTCGGGTGGACTTTCTGAAATATGTAAAAATCTGAAATTCGGAACACACTGTCCCCAAAGGGTTCTGGATAAAGGATCATGTACCTGTACTTGAAAATACATTCTACTTGTTTCTGAGGTTATAGGCAATCTTCTCCAGGGGAACACAATTATGCATTTCTATCTCCCAGCGGGCTAAAACGAGTTGGGAATCAGATTTCCAAGCAACTGCTATGCATTTCCTGGCCACTACTAAAGTGAGCTTAACAAATTTTAATTGATATTTTGTCAGCCTCATTTTAGGTCTTGCTTCTTCCAAATTCAGGTGCCTGAGGATATTGAATTCCAGTGATTTTATTTTTTCAGATTACCTAAATATTCCTAGAAAGCCCTCACTTCAGGGCATGACCAGATTGATTTCAAGAAAGTACCTACTTCTTGACCACATCGAAAACATTGGTCTGATATTTCCGATTTGAATTTACAGAACTTTGGTAGAGTGAGGTAAAGCTGAGTTACATTGCACCAGTCGATCCCTTACATTAACAGTGTTAATCATGTTGTTTCAACATAAGTTGGACCAGCAAAATGGATCAATTTTTATACCCAAATCTGATTTCCACCTTTAAATGTGCTTCTCTTTCGAACCAGAGTCCCTATTTTGCTACACTGCAGTAAGGTAGGGGCTGAACATAATTTGTTCCTTAAATAAGATCTTAAATGAAGATAGCAGAAAAAAAAGATTTATTTCAAACTCCATATTTATTCCTAATTTGCTCAAATGTCATAAATTGCCCCTGCTCATTACAATGCTCAATACACTTGACCCCTCTCTGGGACCAAGTGTCCAGGATTTTATTATCAGTCGTTAATGGAATTAACTTATTTTGAGCCAGGGGTGTTTGAGGTGAAAGACACCCCCTTGGCCCCAATTTGACCATTAACTTTATTACATATTGTAATTATATGTTGTAACGGTTGGGGGGTGGGGGGCGCTTATGCATACCATGTTGGTGGGACACCTACTAGGGACAAGCCATAGTGATCAGGTCTCTGGCAGGGAGTCTGGTCCTGTGGCTGAGAAGGGAAAGGAGGAGAAGAGGCGAGCTGTAGTGATAGGGGACTCCATCACTAGGAGGACAGATAAGAGGTTCTGTGGGAGAGATCATCTCAGATCGTATATTGCCTCCCTGGTGCCAAGACTTGAGGTAGCTCAGATCGAGCTCACGGCATTCTCAGGAAGGAGGGTGAGCAGCCAGATGTTGAGGTTCTGCAAGGAGAATTCAGGGAGTTAGGCGCTAAGTTGAAGGACAGCCCTCCAAGACTGTGATCTCAGGATTGCTACCCGCGCCATGTGCTGGTGAGGTTAGAAATAGGAGGATGATGCAGCTCAACACGTGACTAAAGACCTGGTACAGGAGGAAAGGCCTCAGGTTTCTGGATCATTGGGCTCTTCCAGGGAAGGTGGGACCTGTCTCGATGGGACGGTTTGGATCTGAACTTGAGGGGGACTAATATCCTTGTTAGTGTTTCTCTGGGGGGTTTAAACTAGATTTACAAGGGGTGGTCCCGGCTTCGGTCGAGTGAGGCAGGCGGTAGCCCCGATCCGGGCAAGAGCGAAGGGGAGGCGGCGGCCCCGGCCTCGGTCGAGTGAGGCAGGCGGCGGCCCCAATCCGGGCAAGAGCGAAGGGGAGGCGGCGGCCCCGGCCTCGTTGCGTGAGGGAGGCGGAGGCCCCAGTCCGGGCAGAAGCGAGGGGGAGGCAGTGGCCCTGGCCTCGGTCGAGTGAGGCAGGCGGCGGCCCTAATCCGGGCAAGAGCGAAGGGGAGGCGGCGGCCCCAGCCTCGGTCGAGTGAGGCAGGCGGAGGCCCCGGTCCGGGCAGAAAGTAGGAGGCGGCGGCCCCGGTCCGGGCACAGGGAAAGCAGCGGCGGCCTCGGCCCCGGTCCAGGCAGTATGGTCCGACCTAGGAGGGGAGGCAGGCCCCTCCAGCCCGGGTAAGAAACCTGCATAGGAGAAAGCCACTCTGATATAAAACCTACGACCCAAGGACCTCGCTGCCACGTCACAGCTTGCTTGGCCACGGCACACGAACCATGGGTGTAAAAGGTGGGGCCAGTACTGCGCGCACTGCACTCCACCTAAAAGCTCCTTTGCGCAGGCCCGAGGACAGGTCCACGTCCTCCCCCTACACGTCCTCCCCCTCAAAAGATGCTCACAAACTCAAACTAGCATGCTGGAACATCAGAACCATGCTAGACAAGGCCGACAGACACCAACCTGAACCTCGGTCAGCCCTCATCACACATGAACTCCTCAGACTTGACATCGACATAGCCGCTCTCAGCGAAGTCCGCCTTGCAGATGTAGGCAGCCTCCAAGAACGTGGCGTGGGCTACACACTCTACTGGTCTGGCTAGTCTATGGATGAACGACGCCTATCTGGTGTAGGCTTCATGGTCAAGAACTCCATTGCCTCTAAACTCGAAAACCACCCGACAGGCCACTCGGACCGGATCATGTCCATGCGACTCCCCCTTCAAAACAAGCGTCGCATCACCCTCATCAGTGTCTATGCTCCAACCCTCCAGGCAGAACCAGCAGAAAAGGACAAGTTCTACACTGATCTGCGCAACCTCATTCAACGCACCCCTACAGCCGACAAGGTTGTCATCATCATCAACGCTCGCGTCGGCAAAGACTCATAAACCTGGCCAGGAATCCTGGGCAAGCATGGTGTCGGCAAGTGCAACAACAATGGGCACCTCTTGTTGGAGCTCTGCGCAGAACAGCGGCTTGTCATTACAAACACCCTTTTTCAGCAGAGGGACAGCCTTAAGACTACCTGGATGCATCCACGATCCAAACACTGGCACCTCCTGGACTACGTCCTGGTGCGAGAAAGAGACAAACGAGATGTGCTCCACACCAGGGTCATGCCCAGCGCGGAATGCCACACTGATCACCAGCTGGTTCGCTGCAAGCTCAACCTTCATTTCAAGCCAAAGCCCAGGAACAGTAAAGCCCCCAGAAAGAGGTTCAATGCTGGAAACCTGCAATCAGACGAAGTGAGAGGAAACTTCCAGGCAAACCTCCAAGCAGAGCTCGAGGATGCAATCCACCTCACGGACTCGTCCCCTGAAACCCTCTGGGATCAGCTGAAGACTACCATACTGCAATCCACTGAAGAGGTACTGGGCTTCTCCTCCAGAAAAATCAAGGACTGGTTCAACGATAACAGCCAGGAAATCCAGGAGCTGCTGGCAAGGAAGCGAGCTGCCCACCAGGCTCACCTTACAAAGCCGTCCTGGCCAGAGAAGAAACAAGCCTTCCGTCGCGCATGCAGCCATCTTCAGCGCAAACTCTGGGAGATCCAAAATGAGTGGTGGACTAGCCTCGCCAAACGAACCCAGCTCAGCGCAGACATTGGCGACTTTAGGGGTTTTTACGAGGCTCTAAAGGCTGTGTACGGCCCCTCACCCCAAGTCCAAAGCCCGCTGCGCAGCTCAGACGGCAAAGTCCTCCTCAGCGACAAGATCTCCATCCTCAACCGATGGTCAGAACACTTCCAATCTCTTTTCAGTGCCAACTGCTCAGTCCAAGATTCCGCCCTGCTCCAGCTCCCTCAACAGCCCCTAAGGCTAGAGCTGGATGAGGTCCTCACCCGGGAAGAGACATATAAGGCAATTGAACAACTGAAAAGTGGCAAAGCAGCAGGTATGGATGGAATCCCCCCCAGAGGTCTGGAAGGCTGGCGGCAAAACTGCATGAGTTTTCAAGCTTTGCTGGGACCAAGGAAAACTGCCTCAGGACCTTCGTGATGCCATCATCATCACCCTGTATAAAAACAAAGGCGAGAAATCAGACTGCTCAAACTACAGGAGAATCATGCTGCTCTCCATTGCAGGCAAGATCTTCGCTAAGATTCTCCTAAATAGAATAATACCTAGTGTCGCCGAGAATATTCTCCCAGAATCACAGTGCAGCTTTCGCTCAGAGGAAATACTGACATGGTCTTTGCCCTCAGACAGCTCCAAGAAAAGTGCAGAGAACAAAACAAAGGACTCTACATCACCTTTGTTGACCTCACCAAAGCCTTCAACACCGTGAGCAGGAAAGGGCTTTGGCAAATACTAGAGCGCCTCGGATGCCCCCCAAAGTTCCTCAATATGGTTATCCAACTGCACGAAAACCAACAAGGTCGGGTCAGATACAGCAATGAGCTCTCTGAACCCTTCTCTATTAACAATGGCGTGAAGCAAGGCTGCGTTCTCGCACCAACCCTCTTTTCAATCTTCTTCAGCATGATGCTGAACTAAGCCATGAAAGACCTCCACAATGAAGACGCTGTTTACATCCGGTACCGGACGGATGGCAGTCTCTTCAATCTGAGGTGCCTGCAAGCTCACACCAAGACACAAGAGCATCTTGTCCGTGAACTACTCTTTGCAGATGATGCCGCTTTAGTTGCCCATTCAGAGCCAGCTCTTCAGCGCTTGACGTCATGTTTTGCGGAAACTGCCAAAATGTTTGGCCTGGAAGTCAGCCTGAAGAAAACTGAGGTCCTCCATCAGCCAGCTCCCCACCATGACTACCAGCCCCCCACCATGACTACCAGCCCCCCCCACATCTCCATCGGGCACACAAAACTCAAAACGGTCAACCAGTTTCATCGGATGCAAGGATCGACAACGAGATAGACAACAGACTCGCCAAGGCAAATAGCGCCTTTGGAAGACTACACAAAAGAGTCTGGAAAAACAACCAACTGAAAAACCTCACAAAGATAAGCGTATACAGAGCCGTTGTCATACCCACACTCCTGTTCGGTTCCGAATCATGGGTCCTCTACCGGCATCACCTACGGCTCCTAGAACGCTTCCACCAGTGTTGTCTCCATTCCATCCTCAACATTCATTGGAGCGACTTCATCCCTAACATCGAAGTACTTGAGATGGCAGAGGCCGACAGCATCGAATCCACACTGTTGAAGATCCAACTGCGCTGGGTAGGTCACGTCTCCAGAATGGAGGACCATAGCCTCCCCAAGATCGTGTTATATGGCGAGCTCTCCACTGGCCATTGTGTCAGAGGAGCACCAAAGAAGAGGTACAAGGACTGCCTAAAGAAATCTCTTGGTGCCTGCCACATTGACCACCACCAGTGGGCTGGTATCGCCTCAAACCGTGCATCTTGGCGCCTCACAGTTCGGCGGGCAGCAACCTCCTTTGAAGAAGACCGTAGAGCCCACCTCACTGACAAAAGACAAAGGAGGAAAAACCCAACACCCAACCTCAATCAACCAATTTTCCCCTGCAAACGCTGCAACCATGTCTGCCTGTCCCGCATCGGACTTGTCAGCCACAAACGAGCCTGCAGCTGATGTGGACATTTACCCCTCCATAAATCTTCATCCGCGAAGCCAAGCCAAAGAAAAGAGAAGAAGAACAAGGGGATGGGAATCAGAGGGTCAGAACAAATAGTGGAGGGTGATAAAGATGATATGAAGACTGCATGTAAAGTCTGAAATCTAAGGATTGTAGTGGTGAAAATGTTCTCAAATACATCTATTTCAATGCAAGGAGTATTGTAGGAAAGGTAGACAAGCTTAGAGCGTGGATTGGCACATGGAATTATGTCATTGTGGCCATTAGTGAAACTTGGTTGCAGGAGGGGCAGGACAGGCAGCTCAATGTTCTGGGCTTCCGTTGCTTTGGACATGAAAGAACAAGAGGGATTGGGGAAGAGAATGAACAGGGGAAGAGTAGCATTACTCATCAGGGAAAATATCATGTACTCAAGACAAGACAGACCTGAGGGTTCATTTACTGAGGTTATATGGGTGGAGCTGATGAACTGGTAAGGTCTGACCATATTGAACACGTTGTATTATAGACTATTTTATAGTCAACAAGAATTGGTGTAAATCTGTAGAGAGAATGCAGATAGCTGCAGTAAACATAAGGTTGTGATAGTAGGAGATTTTAACTTTCCACATATTGACTGGGACTCCCAGACTGTAAAAGGGCTGGATGGCTTTGAGTTTGTCAAATGTGTTCAGGAAAGTTTTCTAAATCAATAAGTAAAGATACCAACTAGAGATCGAGTGCAATACTGGATCTCCGATTAGGACAGGTGACAGAAGGGGAACATTTTGGGTCCAGTGATCATAATGCCATTAGTTTCTTTTTTGAAGACTTTATTTAAAATTTTATAACATGAATACAAAAGAGAATTACATTTAAAGAAAAATTAAAAAAAAATTAAAATAGTATGATTACAATATTACATCAGAAAACTACACAAAATAACCCCCCCCCCCGTTAACTGTAACACAATATTAATAGTCTAACTTAAAATTAGTCCAACCCTCCCCCCCCCAAATAAAGAGTGAAGAGTTAATAAAATTAACAATATTATATATGGAAAAAAATACCCACTTACAAAAAAAGAGATAAAACTTAACCTAAATAAAATTCTAAAAACAAAAAAAATTGTCAATTCTAAAATATCACACTTAAACATATATTTAAATCAAACTTAAATGCATATAATTAGCAAACGGATTCCACTTTAACTTATAAAAAGACATCTTATCCTGAATTGAAAAAGATATCCTTTCCATAGTCAAACAAAATTTCATTTCCAAATACCACTTATCTAAAGTTAGTATATTTCTATCTTTCCAAGTAAGTGCTATACATTTCTTAGCCACGACTAAAGCTAAATAGATAAATGAAATCTGATAATCCTCTAAACCTAAATCAATTAATGATTGCATGTTCCCTAATAAAAATATATCGGCATCTAATACAAGATGGATATTATATAAACTGTTAAAAATAGATTGAATACCTTTCCAAAACTGTTGCAATCGATCACAAAGCCAAACAGTATGAAAAAAAATATTGGCCGTCTGATCACATTGAAAACAAGAATCCAACTTACTAAGACCAAATTTTTTAAATTTCTCCGGCGTTAAATATAGCTGATGATAATGCCATTAGTTTCAAGTTAATTATAGAGAAGGATAGGTCAGGGCCTCGGGTTGAGATTCTAAACTGGAAAAAGGCCAATTTTAAGGAAATAAGAAAGGATCAAGAATGCATAGATTAGGATAAGTTGTTTTCGGGCAAGGTAAGTGGTGGACCTTCAAAGGTGAAATTTTGAGAGGACAAAGTTTGTATGTTCCTGTCAGTATTAAAGGCACAGTTTGCAGGCACAGGGAACCTTGGTTTTTGGAAGGACATTGAGGATCTGGTTCAGAAAAAGAAGAGAGGTATACAACATGGAGCAAATGAGGTACTTGAGGAGTATAAAATATGCAAATTAAAAAAAGGAAATCAGGAGGGCTAGAAGAAGACATGAGATTACTTTGGTAGACAAGGTGGAAGAAAGTCCTAAGAGCAGAAGGATAGTAAGGGACAAAATTGGTCCCTTTGGGGATCAGAGTGGTCGGCTATGTATTGAGCCAGGAGAGATCGGGGAGATCTTAAAAGAGTTTTTTGGATATCAGAAAGCTGGCAAAGAATCAAGGAAAGTAAGGAAAACAAGCAGTGAGGTCATGGAACCTCTACAAATTAATGAGGAGGAAATGCTTGTTGTCTTAAAGTAAATAAGGATTTATAAATCCCCAGGGCTTGACAAGATATTCTCTAGGACCTTGAGGAAGCCTTGTGTAGAAATTTTAGGGGCTCTTAAGGTGTGGTGCCGGAGGATTGATTGTTCTTTAGTTTAAAAAAGGCTTGAAAAGTAACCCAGGAAATTAGAGGCCAGTGACTTTGATGTAATAGTAACTATGTTTGCAGTAGGTAAATTTGTTCTAAGAGATCAGATATCAGATTCAGAATCATAACTTATTGTCATGAACAAGTCATGAAATTTGGTGTTTTGCAGCAGGATCATAGTGCAAACATTCATATTAAAAACTATCTTACAGCAAATTTACTTTAAAAAATTCAAATAATAGTGCACAAAAAGTAAGGCAGTGTCTTTGGCAGCAGGGAAGAAGCTGTCCTTGTGCTGCTGAGTGCCTGTCTTCAGGCTCTTTACCTTTTTCCCTTTGGTAATAGTGTGAAGAGGGCATAGCCTGGGTGGTGGGGGTTCCTTGAGGACAGAGTCTGCTTTCTTAAGACACAGCCTCATGTATATGTTCTCAATGGAGGGAAGTCTGAGTTAACAACCCTCTGGAGTTTATTCTTGTTCTGAGAGTTGACGCCTCTGTATCAGGCAGTGATGCAACCAGCCAGAATGGTCTCCACAGGACACCTGTATTTGTACAACTGTTTGGACAGCCAAGAACTGATTAGTCATCATGGCTTTGTGCGTGAAAGGTTATGTTTAACCAATCTTATAGTTTTTCAAGGAGGTTACCAGGAAACTTGATGAAGGAAAGGATGTGGATGTTGCCTTTGTGAGAGATGAGTAAACTTGACATGAAAATATGAAAGATGGGGAAACTAGTACAGACACATGGAGTGATGGATTAAACCAGTATGAACAGGCTAAGCATGGAAATTAGGATGCAGGAAGCAGAGTCAGCCTATGTAAGATAAGAACCTTCTAGTCCTTTCGACAGGATCAGTGAGCCCACCATATGAATAAGATAAGGAGAGGCAAGGAATAATAGAATCTAGGAAGTAGAGGTAGTCTGGGTGAGATAAGGGTCTCCTAGCCCTAGACAGAAGTGCCAAGTTCTACATATTTAATTAGTAAGCCTTACACGGATGTACCAAGTTATACATATTAAATTAGTAAACCCTAGACAGGATTAGCGAACTCTGCATATGAAGAGACTGTAGCTCTAAGTTGGAAAGGTGTGAATGGGGACAAGGGCAGGGTTGTGAATAAGGACAATTAGGATAATAACATGAAGGGACACCGACAGGATACCCCCTGGTCCTCCAAGTCACAGAAACAGCACGTAGGCAGGTAGGATTGCCTAATGCCAAACCCATCCAGGAGGCAGAAGAATGTAAGGGGGAGGGTATTCACTGTATAAAAGTTGGGTGAGCCCCAGTGTGTGTGTGTGTGTATTCCCAGGGTAAGGGGAAGCACCCAACTTTGCATTGTTGTTATAATAAATGTTATTTGTTCTCAATTTTTGTCTCGAGCAATTTCTGTTAAGGTATTTCTATTTCTAACACCTTTGACTAGGTCGCACATGGGAGGTTAAACAGGAAGGTTTAGATGCTCGGTATTCATGGTGAGGTAGTGAACGGGATTTGACATTGGAAAAGCCAGAGAGTGGTGGTGCAACACAATTCTCAGACTGGAGGCCTGTGACTAGTGGTGTGCCTCAGGGATCGGTGCTGGGGCCATTGTCGTTTGCAGTTGACACTAATATTTGAGGTGTTGAGGACAGAGAAGAAGGTTTTCAAAGCTCACAGCTGAGAAACAGAAGATGGAATTTGATGCAGACAGATGTGAGGTGCTGCATTTTGTCAGGACAAACCAAGGTAGGACATCCACAATAAATGGTAGGGCATTGAGGAGTGCAGTAGAACAGAGGGATCTGGGAATACAGATACATAATACCCTGAAAGTGGTGTCACAGGCAGATAGGGTTATAAAGAGAGATTTTGGCACACTGGACTTCAGAAATCAGATGACTGAGTATGAGTTGGAATGTTATGGTAAAGTTGTATAAGAAATTGATGAGGCCAAATTTGGAGTATTATGTGCAGGTTTGGTCATCTGACTACAGGAAAGATATCAATAAGATTGAAAGAGTGTAGAGAAGATTTACTAGGATGTTGTTGGGACTTCAGGAACTAAGTTTCAGAGAATGGGCTGGTTAATACTTTATTCCCTGGAACGTAGAAGATTTAGGGGTGTACAAAATTGTGAGGGACATACACAGAGTAAACGTAGATCAGCTTTTTCCACTGAAGATAGGTAAGAGGACATGGGTTAAAAGTGAACAGGGCAAAGTTTAGGGGGAACAATAGGGGAAACCTCTACACACAGAGAGGGGTGGGGATGTGGAACGAGTGAGCTGCCAACTGAAGTCGAGAATGTGCACTGAATTTAAACATTTAAGAAAAATTTGGACAGGTACATTGACGAATGGAGGTGGGGTATGGAGGGCTATGGACTGGGTGCAAATCAGTGGGAGTAGGCAGAATAATAGCTTGGCACAGATTAGTAGGGCCCAAGAGGCTATTTTTTGTGCTGTAATGTTCTATGGTTCTATGGAACAGAGAAATTGGATTAATGGAGAATTAGTGTTAATAGACTTTTGTGCCTGATGCAGATTCAATGAAATGAAGGTATTCTTTCCAACTGTTATTTCTGCAATTCCAGGATGATATTGTTGAATTCAGATAATATAAGTGCCCACATTATTTAGCAGCAATCGATGAGAGATACTGGACATGTTAACACAGTCAGCCTCTTCCCTGAACTTAGTCTGTGTCACAACAACTCAGCGTCTGGGGCACGTATCCCATTTCCACTACATGAGGAGTAACAGGGTGAGAATATAATACCAAATACCACCTTTGTTCCATTATTGAACACAGAGTAATGACTTTCCACAACACACTGACATTTCTGGAGATGAGCAACAGCTGCAAAACTGATTTTCATCAGCTTTCTATCCTGGTGTCTCTGCAATACTCTTCCATTAATCTCATGTTTTTCTGAGCACAGAGCCTTTTGCGGGACCTACTGGCCACTAAAATATGTCTAACTGTTAAAATATTGAGCATTAAGATCAAAAAGATGTTAGGATGAAATAAAGAAATTCAGTGGTTGCCCACTTGCTGGAAACCATAATGATGGTCTGAATGAAACAAAATCATGACTTTGGTCATGGCCTGTATGAAGATGTGAGCATAAAATACAAGAAAAAATTCTTTAATCAACTCAATATAATCACCATCCTCAGAACTGCAGTCACTCTGAACAATATCCAGATTGGCAACAAGTCGGTGAAGCACACTGAGCAGTCTGTCACTGCACGAAGCAGATTAGCATGGAAATCACACAATGGGATCGACTTCAAAAACAGCATGTGATAAAAAAAGCATTTGAAAATATTTCTCAAAATTACATAGAACTCAGCACAGAAAATAGGCCATTCAGCCCTTCTAGTCTGCGCTGACCATTATTCCACTAGTTCCAATGACCTCCTCCCACTCCATAATCCTCCAGACCTCTATCCAATTTATCCTTAAAAATTAAGAGTGAACCCGTATTCACCACATCAGATGGCAGCTTGTTCCACATTCCCAACACTCTCTGAATATAGAGCTTCCCACTAATGTTTCCCTTAAACATTTCCCCTTTCAGCTTAAAACTATGACTTCTCGTATTTAACTCTCTCAATCTGTGGAAAAACCCTACTCACATCCATTCTGTCTATAACTCTCATAATCTTGTAAAACTCGATCAAATCTCTTCTCATCCTTCTTCACTCCAAGGAATAAAGTCCTAACCTGTTTAATCTTTCCCTGTAACTCAACTCCTGAAGACCCAGCAACATCCTGGTAAATCTTCTCTGCACTCTTTTAATCGCCTGTAGTTAGGCGACCAAAACTGCACACAATTTGCCAAATTTGGCCTGACCATAACATCCCAACTCCTGGACTCAATACTTTGATTTATAAAGGTTAAGATGGCAAAAGTTTTCTTTACAACCCTGTCCACCTGTGATGCCACCTTCAGGTCACAATGTACCTGTATTCCCAGATCATTTTGTTCCTCTCCACTTCTCAGTCCCTGACCATTTTCTGTGTATGTCCTACCTTGGTTGGCCCTTCCAAAATGCATTAAACTCCATCTGCCATTTTTGGCCCATTCTCCCAGTTGGTCCAGTTCCATCTCCAAGCTTTGAAAATCTTCCTCACTGTCCACAATGCTTCTAATCTTTGTGTCATCAGCAAACTTGTTGATCCAATTTGCCAAGTATCATCCAGATAATTGATATAGACAACAAACAACAATAGTCTCAATACAAATCCCTGAGGCACACCATTAGTCACAGGACTCCAGTCTGGGAAGCAACCATCCACTACCAATCTCTCACAATCTACCAATCTGTCTTCTCTCACACAGCCAATTTCAAATCCAGTTTACAACCTCTCCATAGATATCTCGCGTCTTAATCTTCTGAACTAACCTCCCATCAGGGACCTTGTCAAAGGCTTTACTAAAGTTCACTGACTTTCATTCTCAACTACCTTTCTGGTAACTGCCTTGAAAAACTCTATAAGATTCATGGCTGTCCAAATACCTATATATCCTATCTTTCAGAACTCCTTCCAATAATTTACACACTACGGACATCAGGCTCACTGGCCTATAATTACCTGATTTATTTTTGGAGCCTGTTTTTATACAATGGTGCAACATGAGCTCCCCTACAATCCTCTGGCACCTCACCCATGGATAAGGACTTTTTAAATATTTCTGCCAGGGCCCCTGAAATTTCCACACTCGTCTCCCTCAAGGTCTGAGGGAATATCATATCTGGATTGGAGGATTTGTCTACCTTTATTCGCTGTAAGGCAGCATCACCTCCTCCACCTTAATGTCCATCTGTTCCATGACTCTTCTGTTTATTTCCCTTCCTTCCTTATGTCAGTGTCCTGAGTAAATATTAATGCAGAAAAAACTGTTTGAGATCTCTCCCGTTACATGAGGTTCCACATATAATTGACACTGTGATCCTCTCAGGGACCAATTTTGTCCCTTATATACCTGTAGAAAACCTTCGGGTTTACCTTCACATTATCTGCCAGAGCAACCTTATGTCTTCTTTCTGCCTTCCTGATTTCCTTCCTAAGTATTTTCTTGCTTTCTCTGCAGTGATGAGTATCGGGGGGATTCCAGAGGGTGATTCCAGTTCTGGCTGAGTTGTACGAGGAGTGCTCCTGCTTTACGTTGGGGGCCTAGAGTGGAGAATGTTGCCCAGAATTCACAGACACTCTACTTGCCTATCACTTCTGTGGCTCGGAGGAGACAGTGCACCATGTATACATGGAGTGTGTGAGGCTGTAGCCCCTCTTTGCACACCTGAAGGGGCTGCTCCTCAAGTTCTGGATGCACATGATCTATGGTCACCTGATGAGCGGGTTGGGGGAGGTCAGATGTTCAGTGGATCTCCTAGTGGGGTTGTTGCTGGGCCTGGCCAAGCTGGCTATTCGTGAGTTGAGGCGGTGGATGGTCAAGGAGATGGGGTGTGCTGACTGCCTGCCCATATTTCTGGGTTATGTCTGGGCCCATGTGGAGTTGGATTGGGGGCATGCGGTATCCGAGGGGACAGTGGCCTGTACTATGTAAGTGATCTCCAGCTGCACTGCTCTCTCTCTCTCTCTCTCTCTCTCTCTCTCACACTCAGAGAAAACCACATGACCCACTTAGAACAGCAAACTGCACTCACAGACCATGGCACCGGACCCGATCTTTGAGTCCATTCATCTGTTGCTTTCCAAAACAATAATCCATTACTCCACAGCATGTCCAATTAACACCTACTTGTGAAGTCCTGATCGGCATCCTTCAAAGTTTTTGCAAAACCACCTGGAGCCTGGACTGTCTGGCTTGAGCAGAGCTCTGGCATTTTAAATGAGGTCTGTTTTGAAATGTTTGCATGTGACCTACACTAAACAACCCCACAATTAAAACATATCTATATGCAATATAAAATATAACATAATTCGTGACACCATCTCTTGGCAACCACTGGCTCCATTATTATTATTGAATATTTTCATATGTATTTTGTTGCCTTGAGATTCTCCAGTTTCTGTTTTCCCCTATTTTTCTTCATTTTGGATTATATTTTGAGGGGACGGGGGGGGGGGGTGGGGAGGGGGGCGGAAGGGTGAGGATCGTGGGAGGGAGGGAGGGAGGGAGGGAGGGATGGAGGGAGGGAGGGAGGGAGGGAGGGAAGGAGGGGTATTATATCACATGTATAATGTTTTGAAAGTCTTTATTAAAGACATGTATTCATTGTTATGGTTTAAATGTTTAAATAAAATAATCCAAAAAAGTGCTGTAAGATGTATATGACCCAACTGAAATGAACATTCCATTCCAGAACATCCCAGATGACTTCTTTCAAATAAAGAAGGATTCCCCTTGACTGCCATTAACTCAGCGTATCTATTTCTGACACATCTGCCCTGGTTCCTTCCTCTGAGATGAGACAAGGGCAGGATTCCCTTTGTCTTCGCCCACAACCCCACCAGCCACCATACCCAACATAATATCCTCTGCAAATTCTGCCATTGACAATGTGATCCCACCAGCAGACACATCTTCCCCTCCCCTCTCTGCTTTCAGAGGTAGGGACTGCTTCCTCTGAGGCTCCAATACCATGACAGTACAAAAAATCAGGTGCAAAAATATTTCCTTTACACTCCCTCCAAACCATAAATAGATACACTCCAGTGTGTGACATTCTCTCCTAAGACTGTCTACTTTATCAATACCTCTAATAATTTAATCAATTATATCTGGTCTCACCTCCACCTCCAATGCACCAGAGAAAACAGCCTGTGTCTGTCCAAACTGCTTCTTGCTAACACTCTCTCACCTAATACACATCCTTGTAAATTTCTTCTGTATCCTGTCCAAAGCCTCCACCTTCCTGTAACAGGGTGAAAAGAACTGCAAGCAAAACTTCAATACATTAAAGGCATTGAGATTAGTGTTTCAAACATTTGAAGATGACCATTGTAAAATTGATGTGTTGGATTAGACAAACTAACAGTGGGACCAACACAGCGCTATATCGGGCCTCTGACCTGTCTGGGTAACATCGGACGGCCTTGGCTGGGTTCTCCTCTGCACCTTATTTCACACCACTTTGCTCTTTGGGCACACTCGACAGAGGCGTAACAAACTGCCCCGCAAAGTTCCATGTGAACTTTCAGCTGCTCACATACTCTTGTGCCTATTATTTTAAAACTATCTTCACCGTAAATTTGAAAGACAATTTCCCCACCTATTCACATCTACTCTATCTATTCCCTTCATAATTTTAAATACTTCTATCAAATTTCCTCTAAACCTTCTACGCTCCAACGAATAAAGTCCCAGTCTACTCAATCTTTCTCTGTATTCAAGATACTGCAATCCAGGCAACATTTTCGTAAACCTTCTTTGGACCCTCTCAACCTTATTTATATCCTTCCTATAATTTGGAGACCAGAACTGCACACAATACTCCAAACTTGCCCTCACCAATGCCTTAAACAGTCTCCTGTCAGCTCCTATATTCTATGCTATGATTTATAAAGCCCAGCATATCAAAAGCCTTCTTCACCACCATATCCAAATGGGAATCCACCATCAAGGAACACTGAACCGTTATTCCAAGATCCCTCTGTTCCTCAGCATTCCTCAATGCCCTCCCCTTCACTGCATACATCCTATTTTGGATATTCTTCCCAAAATGAAGCACCTCACACTTATCCACATTAAACTCCATCTGCCACCTTCAGCCCACCTTTCTAAACAGTCCAAATCCTTCTGTAGTCCATGAAAACCCTCCTCACGATCCACAACTCCTCCTATTTTTGTATCGTCCGCATATTTACTCACCCAATTTACCACCCCATTACCAAAATCATTAATATAAATGATGAACAACAAAGGACCCAACACCGATCCCTGAGGCACACCGCTCATCACCGGCCTCCATCCTGACAGACATTTGCCCACCATGACTCTCTGGTGTCTATCTTCTAGCCACCGTTGAACCCATCTGACTATCTCTATATTAATTCTTAGAGATTGAACCTTCCTCACTTATCAAAAGCCCTACTAAAATCCAAATAGACCACATCAGCTTCTCAACCATCAACCTTTCTGGTCACCTCTTCAAAAAATTCAACATTCGTCAAACACAACTTTCGCCTCACAAACCCATGTTGGGTGTCCCTGATCAAACCCTGCCTCTCCATATATTTATATGTATTACCGCTAAGAATTCCTTCGATTAGTTTCCCCACCACCGATGTCAAACTTACTGGCCTATAATTGCTTGGCCTACACCTTGCGCCCTTTTTAAACAATAGAGCCATGTTTTCAACCCGCCAATAACACGGCACCACACCCTCCTCCAGTGACCATTGAAAAATCACTGTCAGAGCCTCCGCTATTTCCTCCCTGACCTCCCTTAAGGGCCTGGGAAAAATCCCATCAGGACCAGGAGACTTATCTACCTTTATATATCCCAGAAGGTCTAAAAACCCCTCTTTACTAATCCCTATCCTTTGCATAAATAATCTTTTTTCATCACATCCTACATGATTCAATATCTCTTTCCCTCGTGAACACCGACGAGAAGAATGTATTCAATATCTCCCCCATCTCATATGGTTCCTCACATATTCCTCTGCTCTGATTTTCCAGTGGACCTATTCTATCAATTTTCCTTTTACTATTCACATATTTGTAAAAACTCGAGATGGCAGAGGTCGACAGCATCGAGTCCACGCTGCTGAAGATCCAGCTGCGCTGGATGGGTCATGTCTCCAGAATGGAGGACCATCGCCTTCCCAAGATCGTGTTATATGGCGAGCTCTCCACTGGCCACTGTGACAGAGGTGCACCAAAGAAAAGGTACAAGGACTGCCTAAAGAAATCTCTTGGTGCCTGCCACATTGACCACCGCCAGTGGGCTGATAACGCCTCAAACCGTGCATCTTGGCGCCTCACAGTTTGGCGGGCAGCAACCTCCTTTGAAGAAGACCGCAGAGCCCACCTCACTGACAAAAGGCAAAGGAGGAAAAACCCAACACCCAACCCCAACCAACCAATTTTCCCCTGCAACCGCTGCAATCGTGTCTGCCTGTCCCGCATCGGACTTGTCAGCCACAAACGAGCCTGCAGCTGACGTGGACTTTTTACCCCCTCCATAAATCTTCGTCCGCGAAGCCAAGCCAAAGAAAGATTTGTAAAAACCCTTCAGATTTGCTTTCACCCTTTGCTATAGCCCCCCTCGTACCTTCTTTTTGCCTTTCTAATTAAGGTTCTTTCTATAATCTATATATCTTTTTTTTAAACTTTATTTATTATTCAAAAAACAAATAATATATGACATATACAGCAATTAAACATGAACGAACATTTTTTATATATATAAAAAAGAAAAAAAAGAAAAGATCCTCCCCTTCAGCCATAAAAAAGGAGAGCCATAAAAAAGAAAAACGAAAGAATATTTAAAAAAATTTAAATTTACATATTAAAATCTAATCAATATAAATTGAAATGCAAATATTCCGAGTTTAACAACCACTTATTTTTTTTAAACTTTATTTAAGATTTTTATAACATGAATAAAATAGAAAGTTACAGACTTATTAATAAAAAAATTAATTATCATGTGAAACATACATAATTTTTCCCATCATTAAACAATATTTCATCTCATTATGCCATCTATTAATATCAATCATATTTGTATCTTTCCATGTACTAGCAATACATTTTTTCACTACGGATAAAGCTAAATATACAAAAGCAATCATTGCATAACGTGAATTTATCATTCTAGTTACACTATCATAACAGATATCTAGCCAATCCCCTTCAGAAAAAGTAAAACCAATATCTGCTTCCCATTTAATTTTAGATCTATCCCAACCCTTTTTATCCATACCATCCTGTAATATTTGATACATAAATGAAATATACCCCTTCTCTGGTACCTTCATAAGAAAAGTCTCAAATTTAGTCATTTTACCAAAGATCGAATTTGATAATAAAGAAATAAATAATTCTTATCAATACCAAAATCTTCCCTCATCTGATTAAAAGATAAAAACTTACCCTCTTTAAAACAATCTCCCAAATTTTTCACACCTTTAAATCTCCAATGCAATAAACTTTGATTATGTATTGAAAAAGAAGTAAGTTGATTATTATACAATGGAGTCAAAGCCAATAATTTACCCCTAGAACCTATCATTTTATTTTTCTTTATCCATAACTTCATTAAATGTTTTAGTATAGGCACATTAAATTGTTGTAACAAATTTATATTCCACCTAAACAAGATTTGATGTATTTCAAATTCAGAAATACTTGCCATCTCAATTTTAGCCCAACTAGGAGGCCGTACCAAATCCATCAATGAACTAATAAATTTAAGTTGGGCTGCCTCATAATAATTTTGAAAATGTGGTAAACGTAATCCCCCTAACTCATATTTCCAAGTTAATTTATTCAAAGCTACTCTCAAAAATTTACCCCTCCATAAAAACTCCCTAACCATTTTATTTAAATCTTGAAAAAAAATTTTATCAAGTAAATACGGAATAGATTGAAACAAATATTGTATACGTGGAAATATATTCATCTTGATTGTATTTATCCTTCCCATTAAATTAATAGGTAAATCTTTCCATTTAATCAAATCAGTTTTAATTTTTTTCATTAACGGAGCATAATTTAATTTATATAAAGATTCTACAATCTATGTATTGTTCAAATATTCAATCCTTGCTTTTTGTATTTAACGTAGGCCTCCCTCTTATCCCGAACCAACTTCCTAATCTCTCTAGAAAACCATGGCTACCTTGAATATCTGGCCTTGTCTTTTGTCCTGACAGGAACTTAAAGATTCTGCACTCTCAAAATCTTACCAATTCTCCTCTACGTCCTTTCCAGGAAAAAGATCATCCCAAACTACTCCCTGCAAATCCCTTCTCATTTCTCCAAATCTGGCTTTCCCCCACTCAAAGACCTTCATCTTCAGATCAGACCTATCCCTTTCCATAATTACGCTGAAAATAATGGTTCCATGATCATTTGATTCGAAGTGCTCCCTATCGCACACCTCCATCACCTGCCCTATTCCATTCCCCAACAGTAGATCTAGCACTGCCCCTTCTCTTGTGGGTACCTCAACATAATGATGCAAAAAGCAATCCTGCACACATTTTGCAAACTCTAAGCCATCCAGACCTTTCACTGACTGCATTTCCCAATCTATAACATCACCCTGTGCTTATTGCACATCTCAGCTATTTCCCTACACATTTCCCTCACCCCATTTGGTGGTCTTACAACAAAATAACAAAAATAATGCATGAAATGACAGGCAGTATCTTTGGCTCATTGATTATTCAGGAATCTGATGGCAGTGGGGAAGAAGCTGTCCTTGTGCCGCTGAGTATTCGTCTTTAGGCTCCTGTACCTTTTCCTCGATGGTAGCAAAGTGAAGAGGATATGGCCTAAGTGGTGGGATAGAGGCTACTTTTTTAAGATACCACATCATGTAAATGTCCTTGATGGAGTGAAGACTGGTGCCTGTAATGTCACAGACTGAGTTTACAAACCTCTGGAGTTTATTCTTATTCTTAGAGTTGGTGCCTCCATACCAGGCAATGATGCAACCAGCCAGAATGCTCTCCATGGTACACCTGTAGAGGTTTACGAGAGTTTTCAGTGACATACCAAATCTCCTCAGACACCTCACAAAGTATAGCTACTGGTGAGACTTCTTTGTGATTGCATCAACGTGGAGGCTCCAGGACAGATCCTCAGAATTCTCCAGGAATTTGAAGTTCTTGACCCTCTCCACTACTGAACTCTTGATGAGGACTGGATTGTGTTCACCTGACTTCCACCTGAAATCCACAATCATCTCCTTGGTTTTGCTGAGAGTGAACACAAGGTTGTTGTCATTTCACCATTGAATGAGCTGATCTATCTTCCTCCTGGATGCTTTCTCATTGCCATTTGTGAGTCTACTGTCAACTGTGGTGTCATCGGCAAAGTTGTAGATGGTTTTGGAATTGTGACTGGCCACACAGTCATGGGGGCATAATGAGTAGAGCAGTGGGCTAAGCTCGCATCATTGGGGTGCCCCTGTGTTGATAGTCAGTGAGGAAGAGACGTTGTTTCCAATTCGTACTGACTGTTGTCTTCCCATGGGAAAGTCAGGGATTCAGTTGCAGGAGCGGGGGCCTAGAGTTTGTAACTTATTGATCTGAACTGAGGGAATAATGATATTGAAGGATGAGCTGTCATTGATGAAGAGCAGCTGTATGTATGAGTTGCTGTTTGAGGTGATCCAGCAATATTGCATCTGTTGTGGAGCAATTGTGATATAGGCGAATTGTAGTGGGTCCAGATCTTTGCTGTTAATTCTGGCCACGACCTGCCTCTCGAAGCATTTCATCACAGTAGATGTTAGTGCTACTGGGTGGTAGTCGTTGAGGCAGCTCACACCACTCTTCTTGGTGACCAGGATGATTGATGGCCTTTTGAAGCAGCTGGGAACCTCTGACTGCAACAATGGGAGGTTGAAAATGTCTGTGAACACTCCAGCTAGTTGGTTGGTGCAGGTTTTCAGTCCCCTACCAGGTCCCCTATCAGGGCCTGATTCACTTTCTTGATGTTCTGACATCGCCCTCAGAGACAGATATCAGAGGATCCTCAGCATAGTCTGCATTGTTTGGTTCTTCTTCTCAAAGTAGGAATAGAAGAAGATCACGTAATGAAGCATCGCAGCCAAGTATTCGCCCTCACTTTGTAGGCTGTAATGTACTGCACTCCCTGCTATAGCTGGCGTGTATCTGTCTCTGTCTCTAGCTTCCTCTGGAGTTGCCACTTTGCTTCAGAGATGGCCATTTGCAGGTCATACCTGGACCTTGTAAAGATCTCAATCATTCTTAAATGTCCTTTTTCTCACCCTCAGCAGGTTGTGGATTCTCTGATTCATCCAGAGCTTCTGTTGGGGAGCATCCAGTATTTGCACATGGGCACACATTCATCCAGGCAGGTCTTGATGATGTCGGTGACACATGTTGTTTCTTCATTCAAGTCTGAGATCTTAAATATGTTCCAGCCCACCAATTCAAAGAAATCTTGCAGATGCTCCTTCTCCTCCCTCAACCATATTTTCCCTCCCTTCACCACTGGTGTTGTGGTCCTCAGTCTCTGTGTGTAGACTGGGAGTAGAAGTACAGCCAGGTGATCAGACTTGCTGAAATGCGGTCATGGTGGGTAGGTGTTCTTCATGGTGGTGGAGCAGTGGTTGAGTATGTTGGTTCCTCTGGTCTCACATGTGACGTGTTGGTGGTAGTTCATTAAAGACTTCTTCAGGTTGGCCTGATTGAAGTCCTCTACAGTCCTCAGTCCCACCAGTGCCAGCCTGACATTAGCCTGGGGCGGAATATATATTGTGAGGTGAACTCCCTCGGCAGGTAGAATGGGCGACTCTTGATTGCCAGATGTTGCAGGTCGGGGGAGCAGGACTGGGACAGTGACCACGATAATTTGATAATTTGATGATGATGGTTTTTCATGATGCTGGTGTCTGGTCAGCTCAGTGGAGGGTGCAGCCCACAGGCTGCAGCGCCATGTCCAAAATGTCCATGTTTAACCATGTTTCTGTAAAGCACATCACACAGCACTTTCTGATGTCACCCTGATATTGAAGTCTGTTCGTCTACAAGGACTATACGTTTGGACAGGGGGATGGAAGGGAGCAGAAGCCTCAGGTCCCAGCTTCTCAGCTTGACCTGTAGCTCCCCCCCCCCCCCCCACTTCTCTATCCACATAGTTGGGTCTTCTTTACTTGGTTCATGGTCCACTGTTGAGGCTGTTGTATCTGTTGAGTTGCTGTTGTACCTGCTGGAGTTGTTGTTGTACGAGTTGGAGTTGTTGTTATACCTTCTGGAGTTGTAGTTGAACCTGCTGGAGTGGTTGCATCTGCTGGAGTTGTTATTGTTGTACCTGCAGGAGTTGTTGTTGTTCCTGCTGGAGTTGTTGTTATCGCTGCTGGAGTTGTTGTTGTTGTTGCTAGAGTTGTTGTTGTACTTGCAGGAGTTGTTGTTGCACCTGAAGGAGTTGTTGTTGTTTTACCTGCAGGAGTTGTTGTGGTACCTGCAGGAGATATTTAAAGGTCCCTTAACCCATCGGAGATTGTCAATTCTGTCGATTTTGCCGATTCTGCCAATTCTGCCGATTCTGCTGGTTTAGTTGATTCTGCCGATTCAGACGATTCTGTCAATTCTGCCGATTCTGCCGATTCTGTGGGTTTTGTCAATTTTAAGCAATATTGGGACCTCAACTGTCAGTGACATTTAATATTATGTTTCTCATTTTTTGCATGATTTTTAATGGAGGGAGTGTGGGAATGAAGAGAGGGTGGTGATGGAGGGATTGTAGGAAAGGAGAGAGTGTGGGGACGGAGGGGGTGTGACAACAGAGGAAGTATTGGGATGGAAGGATGAGGGGATGGTGCGAGATTGGGGATGGAGGGTGTGTGGACGGAGGGAGTGTGAAGATAGAGAGAGTGTGAGGATGAAGCGATTGTGGGGATGGAGTGTGAGAATGGAGTGTAGGGGTAGAGGGATTATGGGGATGGAGGGACTATGGGGATGGAGGGAGAGTGGGAATGGAGGGAGTGTGGATGGGAGGTAGTGTGGGGATGGGGGAGTGTGGGGATGGAGGGAGTATGGGGATGGAGGGAGTGTGGGGACAGGGGTTGGGGATGGAGTGAGTGAGAGGATGGAGGAAGTGGGGGACAGAGGAAGTGTGAGGACGGAGGGAGTATGGGGATGGACGAAGTGTGGCGATGAAGAGAGTGTGGGGATGGAGAGAGTGTGGGGATGGAGGGGGTGGGGACGGAGTGAGTGTGGGAATGGAGGGAGTGTGGGGATGGAGGGTGTTGGGATGGAGAGAGTGTGGGGACGGAGGGAGTATGGGGATGGAGGGAGTGAGAGGGTGTGTGGGGATGGAGGGAATGTGGAGACAGAGGGAGTGTGAGAGGGAGTGTGAGGATGAAGGGAGTGTGGAGATGGAGAGGGAGGATGGAGTGAGTGTGGGGAAGGAGTGAGATGGGGATGGGGTATGTGTGGAGAGAGGTAGTGTGAGGACAGAGGGGGTGTGAGGAAGGATTGTGTGCGAGGATGGAGGGAGTGTGGGAATGGAGGGTGAGGATGGAGTGAGATGGGGTCGGGGGAATGTGGGGATGGAGGGTGAGGAGAAATTGTGTGGGGATGGAGTGAGTGTTGGGACGGGGGAGTATGGGGACGGAGGGAGTGTGGTGATGGATAGAAGGGGTGTGGAGACAGAGGGAGTTTGGGGATAGAGGAAGTGTGAGGATGGGGGAGTGTGGAGATGGAGGAAGTGTGGGGATGGAGTGAATGTGTGGATGGAGGGAATGTGGGGATGGTGGGAGAGTGTGGATGGAGGGAGTGTGGGATGGAGAGAGTGTGAGGTTGAAGGGAGTGTGGGGATGGAGAGATTGTGGAGATGGAGGGAGTGTGAGAACAGAGGGATTGTGAGAATGGGGAGAGTGTGGGATTGGATGGTGTGTGTGGATGGAGGGAGTGTGAGGATGGAGGGTGAGGATGGAGTGAATGTTGGGACGGGAAATGTGGGGACGGAGGGAGTGTGGGGATAGAGGGTGTGTGAGAATGGAGGGAATGTGGCGATGGAGGGAGTGTGAGGATGTAGTGAATGTGGGAATGGAGGGAGTTGGAGATGGAAAAAGTGTTGGGATGGAGGGAGTGTGGGGATGAAAGGAGTGTGGGGATGGAGTGTGGGGACAGAGGGTGAGGATGGAGTGAGTGCTGGGATGGGGGAGTGTGGGGACGGAGGGAGTGTGGTGACGGAGGGAGTGTGGCGATCGATAGAAGGGGTGTGGGGACAGAGGGAGTTTGGGGATAGAGGGGGTGTGGGGATGTAGGGAGTGGGGGATGTAGGAACTGTGGGAATGGAGGGAGTGTGGGGACGGAGGGATGAGGGGATGGTGAGTGGGTGGGTATGGAATGATGGAGGGAGTGCAGGGATGGAGAGACAGAGGAAGTTCAGGAATGAATAGGGGTGGAGGGAGTGAGTGTGAGGATGGAGGGAGTGTGGAGATGGAGAGAGTGTGAGGTCAGAGGGTGTGTGTGGACTGATGATGGGAAGGTGGGGATGGAGGGAGTTTGGGGATGGAGGGGTTGGTGATGGTGTGAGTGTGAGGATAAAGGAAGAGGGGGTAGAGGAAGTGTGAGGATAGAGTGAGTGTGGGGATGGAGAGAGTGTGGGAATGAAGAGAGTGTGAGGATGGAGGGGTGGGGATGGAGTGAGTGTAGGGATGGAGGGAGTGTGGGTATGGGGGAGTGTGGGCATAGAGAGATTGTGGGGATGGAGGAACTATGGGGATGGAGGGAGAGTGGGGATGGAGGGAGTGTGGAAGGGAGGGAGTGTGGGGATGGAGGGAGTGTGGGGATGGAGGGAGTGTGGTGATGGAGGGAGTGTGGGGACAGAGGGATGAGGGGATGGTAGGAGAGTGGAGATGATTGAGGGAGTGCGGGGATGAAGAGACAGAGGACGTATTGGGGTGGAGGGAGTGTGGGGATGGAGAACACACATGACATCAAATACAACCTTGAGATTCTTTTTCATGTGGGTGAGATAGAATTACTACTTATTGCTGTACAAAAAAAACTGACTCATCGTGAACATGCAAACAAATAAAGAAATGTAAACAAACTGACTGTGCAATATAGGGAGGGAAAAATCAATAAAGTGCAAAAGTAAGAGTCCTTAAATGCATCCCTAATTGAGTTTGTTACTGAGGGGCCTGATTTCAGAGGTGGTTGTCCTACTTTGGGGCCAGTACGGTACTTCTCAGTGTCCATGATTAATGTGGTGGATACTACTTCTTTAAACACAATGTTGGTGCCACACTTTCACCACCTGCCATTGACCTGGTCAGAGCCTCAGGGGTGAGTTATGCCTGTTGAGGTCACTACACTGCTCTGGGAGACCAGCTTGTTCTTTCCCCATCACCTGTTCCCTTCCTTTCCTGCTCTGCTGTTACAAGTGTTAGGAATTAAAGTACCTTTAAAGAAATTGCTCGAGACAAAAATTGAGAACAAAGAACATTTATTACTACAACAATGCAAAGTTGGGTGCTTCCCCTTACCCTGGGAATACACACACATACTGGGGCTCATCCAACTTTTATACAGTCAATTTCAGTATCAGAATGCCCTCCCCCTTACATTCTTCTGCCCCCCTGGATGGGTTTGGCATAGGTAATCCTTCCTGCCTACGTGCAGTTTCAGTACACTTGGAGGACCAGGGGGTATCCTGTGGGTGCCCCATCATGTCATTGTCCTTATTCACACCTTCCTGATTCTCTGGGCTACAGTCTCTTGATATGCAGAGTTGACTCATCCTGTCTAGGGTTGGCTAATTTCATATGTATAAATCTGTGTATGGTTAGCTAATTAGAAATGTATGACTTGGTACTTCTGTCCAGGGCTAGGAGACCCTTATCTGATCCAGACTACCTCAACTTCCTACATTCTATTGTACCTTACCATTCCTTATCTTAGTCCTATGGTCTTGTCACAAAGACTAGAAGATTCTTATGTTAATCGTGCTGACTCTGCTTTCCTGCATCCTAAGCCCCAAGCTTATCCTGTTTGAACTGGTTACAGCCATTTTACTGATGAACTTTAGTTTCTTCCATGTTCATAATTTTAGATCAATTTTCCCATCTCTCACAATCCTCACTTTTCTTTTAGATCAGTAATACTGATCTTTCACCATGATCAGTGTTACTGATCTTTGGTTACTAGTGTCAGTGTGACTGATCCCCCCCCCCCCCCCCCCTTTCCTCACTTTTCTTTTAGATCAGTAACACTGATCTTTCAAGTGTAAGGTGTAGTTTTACCCAGCTGGTCAATAACCGAATTGTAATGTCTGTGTAAAGTCTTTAGGTAGGGGAGCACCATGAAGGTCAGAGTAGCGAGTCCAGCTGCTTATTAGGGTTTCGAGTATCAGGCTCCAGTTCTCAGTAAAGAGTCTAGTCCATCCCACACGTTGAAACATTGAAGCAGTGTCTTTGAACCACCCGACTTTTGTAAGCGTTGTCCTGACGAAGTCTGTGAGAGACGCTGCCTTCAGCAGCGAACGAGTAGCAGCCTGTGAGAAGCGCTGCTTTCAGCAGCGAACGAGTAGCAGTAGTCAGGCGGTTCCGTTGAATTGTGGCTAGTATCTGATGTCCTCTTCAGCCCCGAACCCTAGGGCCACCGATTTCCGAAGGCTGTTTGGAGCCTGATATTAAAGTGTCAAGCAGCTCACGTTGTTGGTAACTGGTGCTCCCCTTCACGGGGTGATGAAAAGTGACCAAGCTGGGGAGGGGATTGTTTCTTGTGATTTAACTGTGTGTTGCAGCTTGTCTGCTAACATTAGCATATGTATCATCTCTCTCTCTCTCTGCTACATGTACAATCCTGACTACCATTCTGTCTGTCTTTGTCCCACCATGTCCTTTGTGCTATCGCCTCAAAACTCTTGTCTCTAATACCTGTGTAGGCTACGATACAAATTAGATGTACTCCACTAAAGCTGTTCAGTTCCCCTGGTCCGTATTGGGATCCCTTATATCCCACTATGACTATACATTAAATCTATGCCCTGTCTACATTCTAAAGGAGCCCAATTGTAACCTCTGCTGCCCCTATTCCAGGGGGACTTAAAACATTAACGAACAATATTCCAAAAAAATGAGTAAACAACAATGAACAATAAATGTAAAGCTCATTAAAAACAGCAATAAAATACAACAAGAACTGAATAAACCACCATAACTGTAAAGCTCATTGAAAACAGCATTAAAATACAACAAGAACTGAATAAACCACCATAACTGTAAAGCTCATTGAAAACAGCATTAAAATACAACAATAACTGAATAAACCACCATAACTGTAAAGCTCATTGAAAACAGCATTAAAATACAACAATAACTGAATAAACCACCATAACTGTAAAGCTCATTGAAAACAGCATTAAAATACAACAATAATTGAATAAACCACAATAAATGTAAAGCTCATTGAAAACAGCAATAAAATACAACAATAACTGAATAAACCACAATAAATGTAAAGCTCATTGAAAACAGCAATAAAAATACAACAATAACTGAATAAACCAAAAAAAAACAAGTAACATTACGGCACTTTGTCACGGCGCAGTGTAAGTTTCAGGTCTGATGGATGAGGAACTGCACGCCAGGTTGGGGTTTGGATCTGTGTGTCGTGGTGTTGTGGTTCAGAAGCTGGTTTAACTCTTTGAATGTGGGTCCAGCCTTTCTCTCTTGTTCTTACTGCGGTGTCTGTAATTAAAAGTACACAGAAGGGACCATCCCAGGCAGGTTTTAGTTGATCTTCTTGCCATGCTTTTACATAAACCCAATCACCAGGTTTAATAGAATGTATAGGAAAGTCTAAGGGTGGTGTTTGGGCTAAGAGTCCTTTTTGCTTTAAATCTTGGATGGAAGTAGAAAGTCCTCGTAAAAATTTAGAAATGTATTGGTCATTAGCTTCAGGAATGGGAGAATCAGTGTGGTACCCCATAAATGGGAGTCCAAACATCATCTCATACGGTGAGACTGCGAGGTCTTTACGAGGTGCTGTCCGAATTCTAATCAGCGCTAACGGTAATGATTTAATCCAGGACAGACCAGTTTCTTCATGAAGTCGAGTGAGTTGGAGTTTCAATGTTTGATTCATACGTTCGACTCGCCCCGAACTTTGGGGATGCCATGGGGTATGTAGTTGCCATTCTATTCCTAAGTTCTTGCAGACACCCTGTAGAATCTTAGAGGTGAAATGCGTACCTCTATCTGAATCAATGGTCTGCATCATACCGTATCGTGGAATGACACATTCAATAAGTATTCGGATGACAGTGTTGGCACGATCATTCGGGGTAGGAAAAGCTTCAACCCATCTTGTGAAATGATCGACCATGACAAGGAGAAATTTGTAAATGCCAATCTTAGGAAGTTCAGTAAAGTCTATTTGTATGCGCTGGAACGGGCGAACGGCAATGTCGCGACCGCCAGGTATTACTTGGCGCATCGATTTCTTATTAACCCTTTGACAAATGGGACAAGATCGAGTAGCAGATTTAGTAATATTGTATATGCCAAGGCAGTGAAGGGAACGTGTAAAAGCATCTATAAGGGACTGGGTTCCCCAATGTGTTTGTTGATGTAACTGATCTATGATTTGGCGGGCTATGGCTTTGTTAATAACTTGCCGTCCGTCTACTGTCCACCACAACCCGTCGGCAGTCTGGCAAAATCCCTGATCTCTCATTGCGACCTCTTCTTCCCGTGTAAAGATGGGATTCTTTTTAATCTCTATTGGCGTGGGTAGTAGCTGGTATAAATGAATCTTTTCTGCTAATGCCGCCTGTTTGGCAGCTGCATCAGCCTGCCTGTTTCCTCTAGCTTCAGGACTGTTACCAGTCTGATGTCCACGCACATGTACAATGGCAATATCGGACGGGAGTGCTAAAGCCTCCAAGGATTGGGTAATTAACTGTTCATGAGCTAACTTTTGTCCTTTGCCAGTTATCATCCCTCTTTCCTTCCATATCTTACCGAAGGTATGGACTACCCCAAAAGCATATTTAGAATCAGTGTAGATCGTTCCTACCTTGTTCTCTAGTTCATGGAGTGCTCTACAGAGGGCATATAACTCACAGGATTGTGCTGACCAATGGCCGGGGAGGCGACCAGCTTCGATCACCAGTTCCTGTTTACCGTCCACTACGCTATACCCGCTATAGCGGGTTCCTGCAATACAACGTGAAGAACCATCAATAAACAGTTTTTCCCCTTCAGTTAAAGGGACATCGGTTAGGTCTTCCCTAATTTTTGTTTGTAAGTCGATAACCTCTGAGCACGAATGTTCTAAACTGTCCAAAGGCTGGTCATTAGCTGGGGAGATGAGGAAGGCTGCTGGGTTGAGAGTTTTGGTTGTAATTAAGGTCAAATCATTGCTGTCCATTAATATCGTTTCGTATTTTAGGATTCTCGAATCCGTGAGCCACCTTCCAGCCCGCTGTAATAGAATATTGCGGACTGTATGAGGGGTATGCACTGTCATAGGGGCACCGAAAGTAATCTTTCATCCTTCTTCCACCAAAATTGCAGTGGCTGCGACGGCTTGTATACATTCTGGCCAGCCGCGACAAACGGGGTCTAAAAGCTTTGACAGGAAAGCCACTGGTTGTCTATAGCCAGCCTTGCTCTGTGTGAGCACGCCGGTGGCTGTTCCAGCTTTGGTATTAGTGTACAAATCAAAGGTTTTGTTTAGGTCGGGCAGCGCTAAAACTGGGGCACTCGTTAGGCACCGTTTAACAAAGTTGAATTTTTCAATCTCTTCATCCGTCCAGTCAAGGGTTTCGGGTCTTATACTGGAAATCTTATCATAAAGAAATTTGACCAGAATCGAATAATTCTCTATCCATATTCTACAGAATCCCACTAACCCGAGGAATTTCCTGAGTTCTTGAGCATTTTTGGGAGGGGGGATCTGTATAATACCAGTTATTCTTTCTGGGCTAATTTTCCTGGTTCCTTGACTAACTAGATGACCTAAGTATTTGACCTCGGTTTGCATAAATTGTAATTTAGACTCACTGACTCTCAGACCTTTCTTCTCCAGAAAGTTTAAAAGTGCCACTGTAAAATCTTTAGCTAATTCCTGTGTTCTTGCAGTAATTAGCAAGTCATCCACATACTGTATGAGTTGGCAATTTTCTATCTTAGGAGCTTCATCTAATACCCGCTCTAAGACTTGACCAAATAAATTGGGCGATTCGGTAAAGCCTTGGGGAAGGACTGTCCACCGGTATTGGTTTTTACGGCCAGTAAAGGGGTTCTCCCATTCAAAGGCGAACATGTCTCTGCTTTCTGTGGCCAATGGACAAGTCCAGAATGCATCCTTTAAATCAATGACACTAAACCATTGATTATGGGGGTCAATTTTACTCATGATGGTATACGGGTTGGGTACAACCGGGTGACTGGCAAGAATGAATTTGTTAAGCTCCCTCATGTCCTGTACTAGGCGGTAATTGCCGTCTGGCTTTTGAACAGGTAAAATCGGGGTATTAAAGGGAGACATATAGGGTTCGAGTATACCGTCTTGAATCAACTGGTCAATTACGGGCTGTAAGCCTTTCCGGCCAGCCATCGGAATTGGGTACTGTTTCTGTCTAACAATTCGTTGAGGATCTTTTAGCGTGACTTGTAGCGGAGGAATATCAAGGATTCCTCTATTTCCCTTCCCTGCCCATACTCTTGGATTTATTAGTTTGCGATCTTCTTCGTTTAAAACATAGAATTGAACTCCAATGCCTGATTGTAGAGGTCGAGTACCGATAGCCAATTGGTCCTGTAGATCCCTCCCTAGCAAGCATACTCCGGCTTGGGGAAGTAATAGAAGATCCTCAATTATGATCTTATCTCCCATTTGAATACTGACTTCTCGCAATACCGGGACTGGAAAGTCTCGACCTCCTACCCCAGAAACTGTAACTGTCCCTTCTATTTTCACCCCCTTCGGTTGGTATAGAACGCTAGATCGGGCAGCTCCAGAATCGACCAGAAATGTCATCTTATCCCTGTGAGGTCCTATGCATAAATTAACTAACGGTTCTCCTTGCAGCCCCACGGTATGTATTAATTGAGAACCGTGACCCCCCTATTCGTGATCAGCTTCCATCAAGGCATAGGAACGTGTGTCCATTGCTCGCAGTGGGCATTCCTTTTTAAAGTGCCCTTCCTTTTTACAATGAAAACAAATGAGGGGTCCCGTTTCCCAATCTTTCCCAAAATTTCTAGGGGGCATACGTCGTCCCCGGAATCCTCCTCTACTCCTCCACCTGCTGGGGTCTCCACCTCCCCACCCTTGGCTCCCCTCTTTTTGGTGGTGGTCAGCTACTATTCCTTTAACTGTCTGTAATAGAATTTTAGCTTTCCCTTTTTGTTTATCCTCTGCCCTCTGTACAAATGCTCTCTGAGCAATCTGCAGTAACTGGGTAATTCCTTGCTCATGCCAATTTTCTGTCTTTTGTAACTTTCTTCGGATGTCTGGGGCTGAGTTGGTAACGAAACCCGTTAGAACCAATTGCTCCCCTGCTGGGGATTCTATGTCGAGACCCCCGTATTGTTGAATTGCCGTGCGCAATCTATTGAGAAATGCAGAGGGGGTCTCCTCAGGACCTTGGGGAACCTCAAAGGCTTTTTTAAAGTTCTGTCCTTTGGGGACAGAATCCTTGATTCCTCTGATCAAATTTATCCTATATTCCTCCATCAGTGTGCGGCCAGCACTGGTATTTTTGTCCCAATTAGGTTTTGTGAGAGGGAATTTGGCTTCTCCAGGGATCGCCTCGTGTCCCCCTTGGTGTTCCTTATCCCATGCTTTAATGCCTGCCTGTCGGATCATTCCCCGCTCATCTAAGGTAAACAAGGTTTTAAAAATGGCTGTTAATTCCTCCCAAGTATACAAATTTGGTCCCAAAAATTGGTCTAACTGTTCGGCACATCCCTGGGGATCTTCTATCAGGGAGATTAATTCTTTCTTAAAATTACGTACTTCAGTGCTGGTCAGGGGCACATTTACGAACCCAAGACCTTCTCCTACGGGAACCTCCCGTAGGGGTCGCATCCAGCTAATTTCTGGTTTCTTTGATTTGTGTTCCTGTTCCCTGAGGAATACATCGCAGGGTTCTGCCACTTCTTCCTGAGGGGTCTCACGCTGTTCTGAGTAACAATGCTCTACCTCTACTGTTAACGGAGGTGGTAATCGAGCGCTTTGTGAGCGAGTCACCATACCACTCTGGTTCTCCTCTCTCTTCTCTAGTGGTAGGGGAGGAGGAGGGGGAGGTGCAGAAGGGTAGGTAATAGGAGGGGGAGGAAAGATAGGAGTTGGCATAGGAGGAACATAGGGTGGAGGGAGGGAATGTAACACATCCCAACCCTGTGGTTCAGGGACAAGAGGTTCCTCCTCTCTCTTATTCCTGAATTCTTTCTCATTCAAAACCAGCTGTTCAATGGATCCCTTGAGCCAGCAGGCTGCATATTCCCTGCTCTCAACATTGTCTGGCTGGTTTTGATAGAGCCATAAGTTCAAAGCTTCACACATCCATTCATCCTCGGATCCGAATTTTGGCCAGTACACGGAGCTCCCTTTAACCGGGTATTTAACCCATTCATTACAACAATACCTGACCATCGTCAGTTTGTCTTTACCGCGGGTCTTTCCTGTGCCCCACTCAGATAACATCAACCCAAGCGGGCTGTACGTAGCTATATGGTGGTCACGTCCTGTGTCAGGACTCTCATCTCTACTGCCCGCTATTCCCATGCTTAGGAACAAGTAAAATACTCTTACCGAGTTCTGGCAGTACTGCTCTAGCGCGCGTCCTTCCGCCGTTTGTTCTCAATGCCTCTTCTCGGATATCACTCGCTTCTTCCACTGACCAGCCACCCGTCGCCCGTGAGTCCAGCTGAATCAGCCGGGGTGCACCTACACTCGTCGTCGGGGCACTCTGTCAGTGGAGGGAGTGTGATCCCGGACGAGCCCCCATTTGTTAGGAATTAAAGTACCTTTAAAGAAATTGCTCGAGACAAAAATTGAGAACAAAGAACATTTATTACTACAACAATGCAAAGTTGGGTGCTTCCCCTTACCCTGGGAATACACACACATACTGGGGCTCATCCAACTTTTATACAGTCAATTTCAGTATCAAAATTCCCCCCCCCTTACATTCTTCTGCCCCCCTGGATGGGTTTGGCATAGGTAATCCTTCCTGCCTACGTGCAGTTTCAGTACACTTGGAGGACCAGGGGGTATCCTGTGGGTGCCCCATCATGTCATTGTCCTTATTCACACCTTCCTGATTCTCTGGGCTACAGTCTCTTGATATGCAGAGTTGACTCATCCTGTCTAGGGTTGGCTAATTTCATATGTATAAATCTGTGTATGGTTAGCTAATTAGAAATGTATGACTTGGTACTTCTGTCCAGGGCTAGGAGACCCTTATCTGATCCAGACTACCTCAACTTCCTACATTCTATTGTACCTTACCATTCCTTATCTTAGTCCTATGGTCTTGTCACAAAGACTAGAAGATTCTTATGTTAATCGTGCTGACTCTGCTTTCCTGCATCCTAAGCCCCAAGCTTATCCTGTTTGAACTGGTTACAGCCATTTTACTGATGAACTTTAGTTTCTTCCATGTTCATAATTTTAGATCAATTTTCCCATCTCTCACAATAGTGATCATGGTTGCAATGCTTGATTAGTTAGGCTTGTCTGCCACATTTGCAAGAGCTGTAATGGAGATGTGCAGCCTCATGTTGTCTAAGAACTCGCACACACACAAATACAAGGTGAAACAGTTCTGGGAGTGAAGTTAGGAAGAACTAGATTGTTGTGGAGTTGACTTGGAGGGGTCAGCACCACGTTGTGGGCTGAAGAGCTCGTGCTACGCTGTAATATTCTGTGTTACACTGTCATGGTTTGCCCGTTTAAGGACGGCTCCAGTCCCCACCCTGGCTGAGGGAGGCATTGCCCCTTTAAGTGGAGCCCCGCCCAGCGGTGGAGGAAAGTGAGCATGCGCCGGGAGTGGGAAGGCGGGCGTGGGGCACGCTGGGATTCGCGGCCGAAGCTGGAGTTGGAGCTATGAACGCGGACCTCCGCAGGGAGCGGGAGTCGGCCTCGTTCCACACCGAGAGGCTGACCCACCTCCTGGACGGGGGGCCCGAGAAAACTCGGCGCCGCAGGGAGATCGGTGAGAGCATGGGGGAGGGGAGAGAGGGAGGGAGGAGGGGAGAGAGGGAGGGAGGAGGGGAGAGAGGGAGGGAGGGGGGGGAGAGAGGGAGGGAGGGGGGAGAGAGAGGGAGGGAGGAGGGGAGAGAGAGGGAGGGAGGGGGGAGAGAGGGAGGGAGGGAGGGGAAGGGAAAGGAGAGGAGAGGAGGGAGGGAGGGTATGTGGGAGAGGGAAAGAGATGGGGGTTAAGGGGGAGGGGGGTGAAGGATGGGATAGGAGGGAGGGGTAGAGAAGGGGATAGAAGGGAGAGGGGAGAGGTAGGGGGATGGGAGGAAGGGGAGGAGGGGGTGAGAGACAAGGGAGAGGAGGAGTGAGGGGAAGGGAGGGAGAGAGGGGAGGGAGGGAGATGGGTTGGGGTGAGGGGTGGGGCAGGTGGGTTGGAGAGAGGGGGAGGTGGGAGAGAAGAGGTGGGGATTGGAAGATGAAGGGTGGGAGGAGAAGTGAGGTGGGAGATGGGAATTGAGTGGCTGGAGAAGGAATGAATGGGGTTGGTGAAGGAGAGGGGTAGGGAAGAGAGTGGGAGGGATGGGTGAGAATAGGGTGTGGTGGTGAAGGTATTAGGGATGATAATGTTTTGTGGGGAGGAGGTGAAGGTGGGATTTATGGAAAGTGGGGAAGGGTGGGGTGCTGTGAGGGGCTTGGGGAGGGTCTGGGAGCTGGTGATAAGGCTTGGGGCAAGGAGTCAGGGGGACATGGGTGTGTGGAGTAAGGAGAAGGGCAAAAATGGTAATGGGGGTTGGGGTGTTGGTGGGGTGGATGGATGAATTGTGTGAAGGGGTGGTTCATGTATGTGTTGTCCAGATGGGGGTTTACAGGTGTGGAGCTGGGTCAAGTGTTGCTTCTATGATGAATGATCAGGGGCTGTTATTTGATCTGAGCCCCCAAGAAGGTGATTGCAACCTCCCTTCCCCCTCTTCACCTTCAGTGTCACCTTGCTGCTTGCAATCAAGGGCTGCTGATACTATGAGGCAGAGAAAAGTAAACTGGAGTAAGGTGGAGTAAAATCACAATGTAGGAGTAACTCAGCAGGTCAACAGTGTCCTTTATATAAAGATACATAACCAATGTTTCAAGGTATAGAAAAATGTCGGCCAGTAGGAGGTAATAGGTGGAAGAGGGAAGGAGGGCACAGCAGCAAGTGGGGGAAGAAGACAGATGGGAAGGGAGGGAGAATGGAGAGCCTTTGCAAACATGTTCCTTACCCCCACACCTCCCTTCCTTACCATTTTGTTCAGATGCTTGCCGCCATTTTTCCATGCCTTGATGAACGGCTCAAGTCCGAAACATTGTTTGTGTCTTTATCTTTGCTACATAAAGGACACTGCTGAGTTTCTCAAGCCTTGTGTTTTTTACTTTAAGCACGGTGTCTGCAGACTTTAGTGTTTTACTTTTGAAGTAAGGTGGAGCTGAGGTCATGATTATCTTGCCTCCAGCGTCACTTCTGTTAATCTGCAGTGCGTTCAAACCTTAGCAGTCACTTTCTTAACGGCTGGAAATAAATGGGTAGGTTACCAATGAGGAGGGTGGCACAAATAAAGTGAACAACATAATCCAACCAGCATGAATGGTAGTCTGTGTGCTTTCAAAGCAATTTAATAGCTTTTGTTGAAATTTGGAACTCTGAGCTCTCTGTGTTTCTTTCTCTGCGTTTTGAAGAAATCTCAAAACTCATTGGTGGGGTTTTCAGCAGAGAGAATCACTGACGTATGCAACATTTAAATTCCTTGTAGTTGAGCCTTTGGGGTGAGTGGTTGGAGGTATTTGTGACTAAGGATGGAAGGGAATTGGCCTTGACACAGCAATTGAGTGATAGAGATACAGCACAGAAATCAGTTCTTCAGCCTGATCAACTGCACCACCCTGCAAGCCCTTATTTACATGTAATCCCATTTTAATTTTCCCTGCATTCTCATTAATTCCCCCTGATTTTTACCCCTCACCTTGATTTACCTAAGACCTCCCATTGCATCTTCAGGATGTGGGAAGGGGAACATGTGAAATTCAAGGTCAGAATTAAATTCTGACCACTGACATTGTGAGGCAGTGCGTCTACTTGCTGCGCCACTCTGCCATCCTCAATAACAGAATGTGTTGCTTATGTTAGGAGCCCAAAGGACCCCAAAACCCAGCAGCAATAGATATTCACCATGACAAATGGTTACTTAAACAAAAGTTGTTTTTAATTATCTTTAAACTTGAAAACAATCACACTTTAACTTATCTCTATTAACTTTACTACCCATCTTAACCCCCCTTCTAATTCTAAGCGCATGTGTGTGTAATGTGTGTGTAAATTTAAGAAAAGTTCTTTGGTTCACAGTTTAATCTCACTTCTCATTCTTTCAAGTTCACTGGTTGCAGGCAATTTTTATACTGTGCACAGAATTTAACATTTATCAAGTTCACCAAGCTTTGTGCTAATGTTTACAGCTCAGGAAGGTTCTCGTAGGTTTGCAGAGAGATGTGTCATTTCAGGATTTCCACAACTGAGATATCACCATTAGTCACCTCAATGTCTTGCTAATGAAACTTGCCCCATCAAGGTTGTCCAGATGATCACCTCTTTCTTTCAGGCGACCACAGAGTTCCTTTCTATTCTACTTATTCCAAGAGAAACGTTGGACAGACAGCATTTCCAGCCATCCACCACTCTGGAGCTTCTGTTTCAGTTCCAACAAGCTTCTCCTGGCTGACACTGTTCAGTCTCTCTCCATCTCAGATTCAAAACTGCTAGCCATGTCCTCTCTCTCATTTGCAAAGCCCCTCTCCAGCAAACAATAGAGTTAATCTTCTGCTCCCATCTGTTTTAGGTAAGCAAACCTCTCAATGACCTTTGAGAGAGCATTTTGCAGAGAGGTCAAAAGTCTTGCAAAAATGTCCAACACAACCAGCCTGACTCTGGTGGTTTTTCCAAGAGAGTCATTTCATGACATCATTTCAATTAGCACCTACTTGTGAAATGTGCATAGCATTCTCCATAGTTTCTGTAAAGTCACTGAATATGAATTCTTCAGTATTTCAAATAAGATCCGTTTTAAAGTGTGTGCATGTATGTAACCTCTAATTTTACCAATTGTCTCCCAAAAACATTCCCAAATATTCCATCACACTTACAAATCCTGTCATGGGATAGTTTATTCCTTTTGCCCTATTTTACAAGAAGTTGCTTTGATTACTGAAAAAGGCACCTAAAAAATTTGATAGAATAACTGATTAGAAATTTAAAATTGTGATTAGAGACTGCTGAATAAAGAGAACCCAAAGTATTAACTGACAATTTCTCTCTAAGGATGCTGATTGATCTGAGTCAGAAGGATCTCGCAAAAAATTTATGCAATATTTGATAAAGCCCCTTACAAAGTAGATTAATTCTTCACCTTTAAATTTTTACAGAGACCTTCCTATGACTGATGTTGGTGTCTAGGTTTGTAATTACCTAGCTCGTACTTTAAGAGAGCATAATTCCACTGAAAGTGGCAATGAAGGTTGACAGTGTGGTTAAGATGCTTGGCTTCACAAAAGTTGGTTGGTACATGGAAGAAAATAACTGAGGAAGTGGTAGTGGCGGGTGCAGTTGTATTGTTTAAAAGTCATTTTAAAAAGGTATATGTAAAGCAGAGGCTTATTGTTGTAAGGATGCTGATCAATATGGGGAGAAGTTGGGAGGAAACTTTTGTCAGCCAATATTCGAATTGTAGAGCAGACTTGATGGGATGAATTGCCTTTTTTGATCCTACATCTTTGTCTAATGAATTCTGTAATGTAAAGTTTGATCCCATGATTGGAGGTATTAACTTATTCGGCCTCTAGGACTTGTGTTTAATGGATTTGCCTGTACTGATCCCTCTGTACTTCCTTTGTATTTTAGAAACTCTTGCACTTAACGATCCTGAACTCCAACACAAAGAAGTGAACTTCTTGACCTGTAGTGAGCGCTACGATGTAGCAGTGAAGAAAAGTTCTCTGATGGTGAGAAAGATCCAGGAGCATGCCATCTCGAACCCGGAGGAAATCATGTCTTTCAAGAGGTGTGTATTGTAAAAAAAAAACCATCAATCTAGCATGTACAGATTCGACCAGCACCAAGGCTGTTATTATGGAGAGCAGATTAAGCCCTGATAAAATGTTGAAGAAACTTGAAAGTTTATATTAAAATTTCACTCTTTAAGATCATAATTGTGTGCAGTTTTGATCACCGAACAAAAGAAAAGATATCAGTTAGATAGAATGAGTGCAAAGAAGTGTTGCTAAGATTTTGCCCAGACTTTAGAACTGAGTTACAGGGAAAGGCTAAATAGGTTAGAACTTTATTTCCTGGAGTGTAGAAGAGGGGATATTTGATTGAGGTATTTAAAATTATAACCATATAACTGTTTACACAGTGGAAATGGGCCATATCGGCCCTTCGACTCCGCATCAGTTCACTTGAACCACTCCACTAGTTCACCCATCCCACTCGCCGCCCATAACCCTCCAACCCCCTCATATCCATGTATACATCCAACCTTTTCTTAAATGACAGAAAGGATCCTGCTGCAACTATCTCCTCTGGAAGATCATTCCATTCTGCCACCACTCTCTGAGTGAAGAAGCATCCTCTAACATTTCTCCTAAAGTTTTGCCCCTTTACCCTTAACTTGTGCCCTCTTGTTCCAACCTTCCCTGCCCTCGGGAAAAGGTCTACTCATGTCTAGTCTAACTACTCCCTTCATAATTTTAAATATTTCTATCAAATCCCCTCTCAGCTGTCAACGTTCCAATGAATAAAGACCCAGTCTCCTTCATCTTTCTCTGTACTCTAGATGTTGTAAGCCAGGTAACATCCTTGTAAATCTTCTCTGCACCCTCTCCACCTTGTCTATATCTTTCCTATAATTTGGAGACCAGAACTGAACCTGGCCTAACCAATGCCTTAAACAATTGGAGCAACACTTCCCAGTTCCTATACTCTATACTATGATTTATGAAGACCAGCATACCATATGCCTTCTTAACCATGGGAATCCACCTTCATCTGCCATTTTTCAGCCCACTTTTTCAAAAAAACCAAATCCTTCTGTCATTCAAGAAAACCTTCCTCACTATCCACTACTCCCCCTATTTTTGTATCGTCTGCATATTTGCCTACCCAGTTAACTACCCCCTCCTCCAAATCATTAATATAAATGATAAACAAAAGGGGATCCAGCACCGATTCCTGAGGCACACCGCTCGTCACAGCCTTCCATCCTGACAAACAGTTGTCCACCATGATTCTTTGCTGTTTATCTTCCAGCCACCTCTGAATCCATCTCACCATCTCTCTATTAATCCCTAGTGAATGCACCTTCCTTACTAACCTTGCATGCGGAACCTTATCAAAAGCCTTACTAAAATCCAAATAGATCATGTCAACTGACCTACCTTCATCCACTTTTCTTGTCACCTCCTCCAAAAACTCAACAAGATTTGTCAAACATGATTTTCCTTTCACAAACTCATGCTGGGTTCCCCTAATCAATCCATGCCTATCCAGATATTTGTACATACTATCTCAAAGAATACCCTCCATAACTTTCCCCACCACTGAAGTCAAACTTACTGGCCAATAATTACTTAGCCTGCACTTTGTGCCTTTTTTAAACAACAGAACTACATTTGCAACCCTCCAATCCCGCAGCACCACACCCTCCTCCAGTGATCATTGAAAAATCATTATTTGCTCCCTGACCTCCCTTAACGCCCTGGGAAAATCCCATCAGGACCAGGAGACATCTACCTTTATTGACCCTAGAAGCTCCAAAACTCTCTCTTTACTAATCCCTATCCTTTCCATAACTAAGCCATTTGCCTCACTTATCTCACATATCCCAATGTTCCTTTTCCTCGTGAATACAGACGAGAAAAAAATCGTTCAACATCTCCCCCATCTCATATGGTTCCTCACATAGTTCACCGGTCCCATCCTTTAACTATTCACGTATCTGTAAAAACCCATAGGATTTACTTTCACTTTATTATCTATGGACTCCTCATTACCTTCTTTTTGCCTTTCTAATTTCCCTCTTAAGGTTCTTTCTGCAATCTAAGTAACGATCATGCATCTCCTCAATCTTTTACTTAGCATAGACCTCCCTCTTATCCTGAACCAACTTCCGAATTTTTCTAGAAAACCACGTCTCCTTTAAACCTTTGGTCTTGCCTTTCGGCCAGACTGGAACATAAAAATTCTGTATCCTCAAAATCTCACCTTTAAATACCCTCCAATTTTCCTCTGCATCCTTTCCGGCAAAAAGATCAGCCCACACAACTCTCTGCAAATCCCTTCTTATTTCTTCAAATCTGACCTTCCCCCACTTGAAGACCTTTGACCGGACCTGACCTATCCCTTTCCATCATTCTAAAGCTAATGGACCCATAATCACTGGATCTGAAGATCTCCCCAACGCTCACCTCCATCACCTGCCCTATTTAATTCCCAAACAACAGATGTAACACTGCTTCCTCTCTAATGGGCGTCTCCACATACGGCTGCAAAAAGCAGTCCTGAACACATTGTATAAACTCTAAGCCATCCTGCCCTCTTACAGGCTATGTTTCCTAATCTATGTTTGGAAAATTGAAAATTGAAATACCCAACCAACACATTTGCTCTTTAGTTCCCTTTCCCCATTTGGAGGCTATAATATACCCCTATAATGGTAACCTCACCCTTATTTTTTAGTTCTACCCACACTGCCTCCCTCGATGAGCCCTCCAGTCCATCTTTTCTCAGCACTGCTGTAATATCTTCCCTGACAAGTAATGCCAGACCTCCCCCTCTTACTCCTCCAATTCTGTCACATCTAAAACAGCAAAATCCTGAAATATTTAACGCCAGTCACAACCCTCCTTCAACCATGTCTCGCTAATGGCCACAACATCATAACGCCACATGACAATTCACACCTTTAGCTCATCCACCTTCCTTGCATCTCAGAGATCTCCTGCATCCTACCTTCTGCCTACCATTCTCACAATTGTCATTGTAGCATCTATTTATTCCTTCCTGCCATTCCACCCCCAAATTATGTGAATATGCCTTTTTCCTTTGCCTACAAACCCTCTCTCTGCTGTCCTCCCTTACTTGAACCCCTGTCCCTAACCATCAGTTTAAAGCACCCCTGGCAGCCATAGCAAATGCCCCTGCCAGGAGTCTGGTCCCTCTGGGATTCAGATCTAACCCATCATTACGGTATAGGTCCCATCTCTCCCTAAAATGATCCCAGTGGTCAAGAACTTGAATCCCTGTCTCTTACTCCACCCTTTAGCCACGTATTTAACCTCCACCTGATTCTATTCCTGACCTCACTGTCATGTGGCACAGGAAGCAATCCAGAGATTACACCCTTAGTGGTCCTTCTAAGCTCCCTACCTAACTCCCTATATTCATTCTGCAGGACCACTTCTTCCTTCCAATGTCATTGGTACCAATATGTACCACGACCTCAGGCTCTTTACCCTCCCCTTTTAGGACGTTCTGGACACGCATAGTTACATCCTGGCACCAGGGAGGCAAACCACCATCCGGTTTTCTTTATTATGTCTACAAAAATCTCTTATCAGTCCTCCTGACCATTGAATCCCCTATAACTATTGCCATTTTCCTCCTATCCCTACCTTTCTGGGCTATGGAGGCTGAGTAAATGTAGATGGGCTTTTTCCACTGAGGGTAGGTGGGATACAAACCAGAGGACATGGGTTAAGGGTGAAAGGAAAAAGGTTTAGGGGGAACTTCTTCACACAGAGTGGAAGTGTGGAACGAGCTGAAAGCTGAGATGGTGAATGTGGGAGCAATTTTAATACAAGAATTAGGACAGGTACATGGATGGGAGGGGTATGGATTTGGTCAGATCAGTGGCGGGGTTTTTAGATTTGGCACCTTTGGTGGGAAACAGCAGAAATACAGTGCTTGAATCGTTTGGCAGCAGAAAGTGCTGATTGGCTTTTTTTTTTGCAGTTTTAAAAGATTTTTAGGCTCTTTTTGTTCTGTTTGCACTTTTTACAATTAAAAAAATAAATAAATATTTTTAATTTTCGTGCCAAATCTGGGATAAGCCCAAAAAAATAGTTTGGGGACTGTGTTCTATGGTTCTAAATTTAGGAAGGACTTTTCCCTGAAATCTTCTACTAATTCTGCCATTATTAATTGCAAAGAAGTGAGATTTAAAATGTTTTTCTAAAATATCTACTAATGGAACAGCGAGGAACACGCTTGGTGGGAGTTAGTGACCCGGGTTGAAATTTGGTGCTATCTGTAAGGAGTTTGTACAATCTTCCCCTTGTCTGTGTGGGTTTCCTCCCACTCTTCAAAAATTTACTGGGATCATAGTTTAATTGGGGTATTTGGGTGGCACAGGCTCATGGGCTGGTAGATCCCGACACCGTGATGTATGTCTAAATTTAAAGCCCACATGTTGGGCCACCCGTGGACTGACTTCCTGAAACTCTCCTATATTTCAGATAGATTATCAGAGTACATACATGGCATCATATACAACCTTAAGGTATTTTTTCCTGCGGGCGAGGCAGAAGTGACCACTTGCTGTAGTGCAAAAAAATACACATCCTATACATGTGAACAAATAAAGAACTGTAAACAGATAACAATGTAAACTGTGCAATAGAGAAAGAATGAAAAAAATGAATAGTCACGTCAGAGACCTTAAATGAGTCCCATGACTGAGTTTGTTGTTGAGGAGTATGATGGTGGAGGGGTAGCAACTGTTCCTGAACCTGGTAGTGCGAGTCTTGTGGCACTAATAGCTCTTTCCTGATGGCAGCAGCGAGTACAGAGTATGTGCTGGGTTGTGTGGATCTTTGATGATGGCTGCTGCCCTCCGACAGCAGTGTTCCCGGTAAATGTTCTTGATGGTTGGCAGGTTTTGCCTGTGATGTCCTGGGCTGCGTCCACTACCTTTTGCAGGGCTTTACGCTCTGATATTGGTGTCCCCATACCAGACCGTGATGCAGCCAGTCAGCACACTTTCCACCATGTCTATAGAAATTTCCCAGGGTTTTATAAAGTTCCTGGATTTTCATGAATTCTTTCTTCTTTGTGAACCTTTCATGAGCACTTGAATTGACCCCATGAACCTTCTTTGCCCTTGTATCAATTATGGGTGCCTAATGACTAACCTTTGTATGTTCAACCTGATGTAACTTACAAATATCATTAATAATACTGTACCTTTATCTAAAGCTATCGGACTCATGCAGAGTAATGTGTCAGCTTCATTCAGAAATTGGCATGGAAAAATCAGATTTACACTAAAAGATCAATCCTTGTTAAAAGTACTGCCAGTAATTAACATGCGTGGTTTACAAGATTCAGGTAGTAAAATAATACCACTTGGCCTGGAAAAGTGAAATGTGCCAAAGTAACGCTTCAACTTTGAGCTATATCCAGATCTCGTGATTCCCTCAGTGATATCCAATCTGATGAGAGAAATGTGCCCATATAGAGGATTCAAATGCTTCACTGATCTCTTAGGTGAAGAAATTACTTCATTCCATCCTGAGGTCACCAGAGAACAGTGCAGCACAGAATCAAGCCTTTCGGCTCATCTAGTCCATGATGAACTATTATTCTGCCCTAATTCCATTGGCCTGCAGACTCCTCCCATTCATGACCTTGTCCAACTTTTTGTTCAATGTCAAAGTTGAGCCCACATTCACCTCTTCAGCTGGCAGCTCGTTCCACACTCTCACCACTCTGTATGAAGTTGTTCCCCTTTATGTTCCCTTTAAACTTTTCCCCTTTTACCCTTAACCCATTGTAATGGAATATTTGGGAGATAAATTGGTAAAATTAGAGTAGGTTACATACATACACACACTTTAAAACAGATTTTTTTTCTATCTTTATTTAAAAAGATAACAAAAACATAACATACAGTATAGAAATAATCAAAGAAAATTTTTCATTAACACCCATTCCACCCTCCCACCCCTACAGCCAACTCTATTAGTTTTAGGGTAGTTTAAGGGAAGAGCAAAGAAGGGCCTAAAGTTGAGGTTCTGGATCGGAGAAGAAATTTTGAGAGTACAGAGTAGATATGTCCCAGTGAGGATCAAAGGAAAGGCTGGAAGTCGTAGGGAGCCTTGGTTTTCGAGGAATATTAGAAATTTGGTTAGGAAAAAGAGGGAGGTGTACAAGAGGTATAAACAGCAGGGTGCTGAGAAATTGAAAGAGGAGTGTAGAAAAAATCTTAAGAAATTAGAAAGGCCAAAAAAAGGCACGAAGAGGCTTTGGCAGACAGAGTAAGAATAAATCCAAAGGGTTTCTCTCAGTACATTAAAAGTAAAAGATTAGTGAGGGATAGAATTGGACCCCTTGTAGATAGGGTAGGCTATGTGAAAAGTCAGAGGAGATGGGGGAAATTTTGAATGATTTCTTTTCCTCGGTATTCACTAGGGAAAAAAAAATTGTACCAGTTGAAGTAAAGAAAAATAGTGGGGAGGTCATGAATCATTTAAGGATAACCGAGTAGGTAGTGATGGCAGTGTTAAAAAAGCTAAAGATGGACAAATTTCCGGGTCCGGATAAAGTATTCCCAAGGACACTCATGGAGGCTAGTGTACATATAGTGGGGCCATTAACAGAGATATTTAGGATGTCACTGGTCACGGGGGTAGTGCCAGAGGATTGGAGGGTGGCTTGTGTTGTTCCGCTGTTTAAGAAAGAGTCCAAATGTAAGCCTGGAAATTATAGACCTGTGAGACTGACGTCTGTGGTGGATAAGTTGATGGAAAGTGTTCTGAGAGATGGCATTTACAAATATTTGGAAGAACAGTCAGCATGGTTTTGTCAGGGGTAGATCATGCTTAACAAATCTTATAGAGTTTTTCGAGGGGTTACAAAAAAGATTGATGAAGGAAAGGCTGTGGATGTTGTCTATTTAGACTTTAGTAAAGATTTTGACAAAGTTCCCCACAGGAGGTTAGGAAAAAAGGTGGAGGCATTAGGTATAAATAAGGAGGTAGTGAAATGGATTCAGCAATGGTTGGACAGGAGGTGTCAGAGAGTACTGGTAGAAAATTGTTTGTCAAATTTGAGGCCGGTGACTAGTGGAGTTCCTGAGGGATCAGTCCTGCGTCCACTATTGTTTGTCATATATATTAATGATCTGGAAGAAGGGGTAGTGAATTGGATAAGTAAGTTTGCAGATGATACAAAGATCGGTGGTATTGTGGACAGTGAGGAAGATTATCGTAGCTTAAAAAGAGATATAGGAAAGCTTGGAGTGGGCTGAGAAATGGCTGATGGAATTTAATACGGCTAAGTGTGAAGTGTTGCATTTTGGAAAGGCAAATCTAAATAGGTCATATACATTGAATGGTAGACAATTGAGGAGTGCAGAGCAACAAAGGGATTTAGGAGTTATGGTAAATAGTACCCTCAAAGTTGATACTCGGGTAGATAGAGTGGCGAATAAGGCATTTGGAATGTTGGCCTTCATAAATCGGAGTATTGAATTCAAGAGTTGGGATGTTATGATGAAATTGTACAAAGCATTGGTGAGGCCAAATTTGGAATACTGTGTGCAGTTTTGGTCACCAAATTATAGGAAGGATATAAACAAAATAGAGAGAGTGCAGAGAAGGTTCACAAGAGTGTTGACAGGATGTCAGGGTTTGAGTTACAGAGAAAGGTTGAGCAGCCTGAGGCTTTTTTCTCTGGAGCGTAGAAGATTGAGGGGGGATTTGATGGAGGTGTTCAAGATTTTAAAAGGGACAGAGAGAATCAACGTGGATAGGCTTTTTTAATTAAGAGTGGGGGATATTCAAACCAGAGGCCATGGTTTGAGATTGAAGGGGGAAAATTATGGGGAACATGAGGGGAAATTTCTTCATGCAAAGGGTGGTTGGGATGTGGAATAAGCTTCCGGCGGAAGTGGTTGAAGCAAGAACGTTATTTATATTTAAGGAAAGACTGGATAATTACATGGAGGGGAGAGGAATGAAGGGGTATGGATCAGGTGCTGGTCAGTGGGACTAGGAGGGTGGGGACTAATAGGGTCATACAGGGCCTGTGCTGTATATGGTTATATGGTTAACTCCCTTTAGGGTAGCAAGATAATTTTTTTTATATATAGGTTATATAAATAAAAAAAAATTGTAAATATTAATAACATTTCAAAGTATATCTAAATGCATATATTTCAAATACGGAGACCACTTACTAACAAAGAAAGAATAATTATGTAAATTACAAGTAATTTTTTTCAATAACAATACATACTTTCAATTCATTATGCCACCAGGCTATATTAATCTCAGTATCATCTTTCCAAGTACTAGCAACACATTTACTCGCTACTGATAACACCAAACGTACAAAAGCAATTTGAATTTTATCCAAGCCCAATCCCCTCAACGGAATCAAATTATCCAACAAGAAAATCGTTGGGTCTAATGGTAATATAAAGTTGTACAATTTTTCCAAAACTACTTTAATTCCTTGCCAAAATGATTGAACTTGAACACAATTCCATACAGCATGTAGAAAAGTTCCAATACATAAACCACATCTAAAACAAGAATCCAAATTACTAAACCCATATTTTTTTTTACTTTTCCTGGGTCAAATATAATTGATGCAAAAAATTATAATTAACCATTCCATATCATACATTAGTCAATTTAATTACATTGCCCTGACACATATTCGCCCAATCATCTTTGGGGAAAAATAAATACTAAATCACTCTCCCATTTAAGTTTAGATTTCTCCCAATCTGGTTTATCCATACTATCTTGTTACAAATTATACATAACTGAAATATAACCCCTTTTCGGTATAGAGGAAATCAAAGATTCAAATCTCAACAGAATAGGTAAAATCATCTCTCAACCATAATTATCTTTTATCAAAGCTCTAAGTTGCAAACAAAGAATTTACAGGTATATAAATCTTTCTCTCAATTGATTAAAAGAAAAAAATTGCCCCTCTACAAAACAATGTTGTATTGTCTTTATACCTTTAGAATCCCAAATCTTTTAATGATTATTAAACATTGAAAAAGGAATAAGCTGATTGTTATACAATGGAGATAAAATTGATAATTTATCTTTCTACCCTAACACCCTATTTTTTTTAACCAAATCTTTAACAAATGCTTCAGTATCGGCATATCATAATGCTGTAACAAAATCAAATTCCAACAAAATATAAATTCATGTATTTCAACCCTAGAAATACACACCTTCTCCACTTTAGCCTATCTAGGAGGCTGATCTAAATCCATCAATCTACTAATAAACTTCAACTGGGCGGCTTCAGTGAAATTACAGAAATTATGGAGAATGCTGTGCACATTTCACAAGCAGGTGCTAATTGAAATGATGTAATTAAAGCCACAAGCAGGAGATGCTCTGGCTTTTAAAAGCTCTTTGCAAGGGTTTTAACAGAGTGCACAGAAAAATAACTCCTGGGTTTTTGTTTGGGGGGGAGGGAGGGAGAGAGAGAGAGAGAGAGAGAGCAGGAAAAGCTTGTTGGAACTTCAGATTTCAATGCATAACTGAGCTTTGAATTGGCAAATCTGTATATTTTAATTGCCAAGAGGACAATGACTTATTTTTAAATCCTGTTCTGCAGATCAAGTTTGTTTTACTATTTGGTAACCTCCACAAGTGGCTCTTGAGGTAAACAGTACTTTGGCCATGATAGGACCCTGAACTCTTGTCATTTCAGCAGTTGGTTTTGCAATAACTTTTGGTTGCAACTCTAGAATACTGAGCAAAGTAACCACATTCAGTTAACTGTAGTGAATTCTCTGGAAGTGGCTGAGAGCCACTCCATAGATGACCTGGCAGACCACTCTGCTTCTCGATTATGCAAATATTTGCTGGGAGTTATAGGGGTAGGTTAAATAGGTGAGCACTTTATTAACTGGAGTATCAGAAAATGAGGGGAGATTTGAAAAAGGTATATTAAATTTATGAGGGTATATAAATTTGAGGGTAGGTGAGATAAGAACTAGAGGACATAGTGTTACAAGCCCCAAAGGACCCCAAAACCCAACAGCAATTTGTTGATCCAGGATTTCCACAACTGAGGTACCACCATTAAATGTATTGCGCCAAGATCAGCAGGGAAAAAGTCCAAGTGCGAATACAGAAAATGAATTTTCAATGACATGTTGCTCTTCGTGGTTTTGTATGATTGAAGCATGTTACAAATATGATAGGAGATCACAAAAATAGGTTGTATCTTTAAATAAACTGTACGTGATATGAGAAGGTGATTTTTGTGATTAGCAGCTCAAAATCCATGAAATATACCCAAAAGTGTTCAGAAAGCAAAATCTTCATTGTCCAGTGCTATTGATTAGCTGAATTATTAAATTCCATATCTCCTGCATTCTATTGTATGTCAGTGTCCTTTTTTAAAAAAAAACACTATCATGGAGTTGCTTGCAAGAACAAATGTACTATAAAATCTTGCCTCAGTTTGACAAAATGTTGTGAATGAGCATTGGCCATTGTGTTCACTGCACAGTTGTGTGGGAGTGATTGAAGTTTTTTGTCTCTTTGTATGACATGTTCTTTGCAGTCAAGGGTTCCACCAGATGAATTGGGGGAGATGAAATTAATTGAGTGTTAAATGAACATCATAAAAATTACTCAGAAGGAAGGGCAGCTTAGGATGTAAGGCTATTAATAACGGCAATGCATGCACATTTGCTAAGTTTTGTGGACATTAATTCCTTTCTCTTGAATTCAAACTGAGGTACCACCATTAGCCACCTCAATGTCTTGCGCCAAGATCAGCAGGGAAAAAGTCCAAGTGCGAATACAGAAAATGAATTTTCAATGACATGTTGCTCTTCGTGGTTTTGTATGATTGAAACTACTGGTAGTTTCCAAATATGATAGGAAATCCCTATAACCTTTTACTGTGCTTCTCCTTGATCATATTTGAATGACTTTGGAAAAGAACACTGAACTTCAAAAAAAAAATGGTTAATGATGGTATGACTAAATGTGAATGATCTTGGTACATATTTCAGTTATTTCATGAATGTGTGTCATGAAAATGGTTAGAATCTCATTCTTGTGCCTTTGAAACATCTTCCAAACCCTCTCAGGGTTTGATCTGAATGTCTGAAATCTGCAGCAGAGTGGCATTATGGGAAACTTGTATCATAGCTATTCCATTAATTGCATTGTTTAAAAATGAACTCAATAAAGCTCATAATCTGGATCCACTGAACAGCTTTTATAGTGATTTTATGTAATGCTCTTGGAACCAAGGCTGGTGAGAATAAAGTTCCTTTATCAACAACAGTTGAACAGCTGTGAAGAATCCAACTTCCAAATGAACTTGGTTAAGCTTACACTTTTTTTAATTTTACTGGCCACAAGACCAAAACAATCTAAACACAATTTCTGAAAAAGTTGTGCTGTGTTTGCCATTGAAACTTTTAAATTTCCAGTGCTTGTGAACCTGAGTTCCTAAACCCTTCTTGTACTCTTCCTTTAAACCTTGTCCAGCCTTCCATGATTTTTTAAATTTAAAAATAATATATTTAAGAACTAACATCTACTATGTCATATATTCACTATTCAAAAGTTTTGGAGAAACTCAGGTGGATATGGGTGGGAGGGGAGGAGAAAAAAGCAGCTTAATGGAAACTGGAGAAGTCAATGTTAAAGCCATCTTGTTGGAGGGTGCCCAGATGGAATATTAGTTGTTGCTCCAATTTGAGGCCATGGACAAACATGTAGGAGATAGAGTGGGACACAAATTGAAATAGGTGGCTACTGGTAGTTTCCAGCTATTGCAGTGGACAGAGTGAAGATGATCAATGAAACAATCTTCCAATCTGCGCCCAGTCTCTCTGATGTAGAGAAGACTAAGCGGAACACTGGATGCAGTAGATGACTCCTGCTGATTCACATGAAGTTTACTTCGCTTGGAAGACTGTTTGGGGCCCAGAATCATGGTGTGGGTGTGGCAATTCCGTGGTCACAGGGGTAGGTACCTAGGGAATGATTAGTGGGAAAGGATGGGTGGACAAGGGAGTCACAGAAAGTTCCAGATCAGACAAGATGCCCGCCTTCTGAAAAAAAAATCATAACTTCACCTCCACCAACTCAACCCTTATTCACATCCTCCATTTCCTGCACATCTGCCCTGGCCATCTCCACCCCAAGACGCAAGTCCTTCAGAAAGCAGAGCGAGGGAGGATGTGTTTCGTCGTGGAATTGTGTTGGAGGTGAGAGAAATTGAAGAAATGTGTTGGATGGAGAGGATGATGGGGTGTTAGTTGAGGACCTGGGAATCCTGTACTTGTGTCTTGGGGTGGAGATGGCCAGGGCAGATGTGCAGGAAATGGAGGATAAGTGAATAAGGGTTGAGTTGGTGGAGGTGAAGTTATGATTTTTTTTCAGAAGGCAGACATCTTGTCTGATCTGGAATGGAGGCCCTCAGCGTGGGAGCAGATGCGACAAAGATGGAGAAATTGAGAGAGAAAGGGTGGGAAGAGGTATCATTTGAAGTAGCTGTGGGAGTTGGTGGGTTTGTACAAATGTCTGTAGCGAGTTTGTCTCCTGAGATGGAGTCAGAGAGATCGAGGAAAGGGCAAGTGTTGCTAGAGATGCTCCAAGTGAATTTGAGGTCAGGATGGAAGTTGGCAGCAAAGTGATAAAGCCAACAAGCCCATCATGGGTATATGAGGCGGCATCAGTGTAGCACAGAAACAGTTGAGGGGCCTTTTGTGTGTAGGGTTGCTTCACATAACCAACAAAAAAGGCAGTTGTAGCTGGGATACCCTGGCTATACTTTTGACTTGGAGAAAGTTGGATGAGTCCTGATAAGTTATTATCAGAAGACATTGGAGTGGAAATAGGTGATTCAGCCCATCGAGTCTGCCCTGCCATTCACGTGACCTGATCTATTCTCCCATTCAGCCCCACTGCCTGGTCTTCACCCCATAACCTGGCTAATCAAGAACCTATCAGAGCTTGCCTTAAATACACTCAATGATTTGGCTGCCATAACTGCCTGAGGCAATAAATTCCACAGGCTGACTACCCTCTGGTTGAAATTCCAACACATTTCTATTATGAGTGGATGTCCTCTAATCCTGAAGTTGTGCTCTCTTGTCTGAAACTTTCCCACAATGCAAAACAACCTTTCAACATTTACGCTGTTCATGGCTTTCACTATTTGAAATGTTTCAATGAGATCCCCCCTCATTCTCCTAAATTCCAACGAATACAGGCCGAGCTGTCAAACACTTCTTGTATGATGACCCTTTCATTCCCAGAATCATCCGAGTGAACCTCTTTTGAGTCCTCTCCAATATCAGCACATCCTTTCTAAACTGAAGAGCCCGAAACTGCTCACAAAACTCCATGGGGTCTCACCAGTACCTTATAAAGCCTCAACATCATATCTCTGCTTTTATATTCTATTCCTTTCGAAATGAATGCCAGCATTGCACTTGCCTTCTTCACCTCCGACTCTACCTGCGAGTTTACCATCATTACCTGCATGAGAACTCCCAGGACCCTTTGCATCTCAGAATTTCCAATTTTCTCCCCATTTAAAAAATAGTCTGCCTTTTCATTTTTTTTCTACCAAAATCCATGATCGTACACTTTCAGACCTTGTATTTCATTGGCCACTTCCCTGCCCATTCTTCTAATATAAGTCAGCATGGTTAGCTTGGCAGTTAGCGCAACGCTGTTACACCACCAGCAATTGGGACCGGGGACTAAATCCCGTGCTGGCTGTCAGGAATTTGTATGTTTTCGTGTCTGCATGGGTTTTCTCCAGGGATCCAGTTTCCTCCTACCGATCAAAACGTACCGGGGTTGTTGGTTGGGTGTAGTTGGGTGACACAGGTTGAGGGGGCCTATGTCTAAATTTTAATAAAATTAAGTCCCTCTGGAGATTCCGTGTTTTCTCTATACTACCTGCTCCTCGACCTACCTTTGTTTCATCCACTAATTTGGCCACAAAGCCATTCATTCCATAATCCAAATCTATGTAGTAATAGTGGAAGTCTCCCAGAAGCCATGTCAATTCTCTACCTCATTTCCACACCATTATGTTTGTCCAACTGAGATCACCCGCAAATTGGAGGAACGACACATATTCCATCCAGGCACTCTCCAACCAGACGGCATTAGAAAAGCACAGCACAGAAAACAAGGCATTTGGTCCTTCTAGTCTGTGCTGAGAACTGTCCCACTAACCTGCTCCCACTTCATAACCCTCCCATCCATGTACTCAAAACTCAAGATCGAGCTTGCATTCACCACATCAGATAGCAGCATATTCCACACTCCCACCACTTTCCGAGTGAAGAACTTTCCCCTAATGATCCCCCTAAATCTTTCATCTTAAAACTATCATCTCTCGAATTTATCTCTCCCAATCTAAGTGGAAAAATCCTGCTCGCATCCACCCTGTCTACACCTCTCATAATCTTGTTAACTTCTATCAAATCTCTCCTCATTCTTCTTTGCTCCAAGGAATAAAGTCCTAACCTGTTTAATCGTTCCCTGTAACTCTACTCCTGAAGACTTGGCAACATCCTAATAAATCTGCTCTGCACTCTCAATCTTAGTGATATCCTTCCTGTATTGGACACAATATTTCCAAATTTGGCCTCACCAATGTCTTAAACAACTTCAACATAACATCCCAACTTCTATACTCAATACTTTGATTTATAAAGGCTAAGATGCCAAAAGCTTTCTTTACAATTATGTTCACCTTCAGGGGTTCCTCCACACTCCTCATTTACTGTGGATGTCCTACCTTGGTTTGCCCTTCCAAAATGGATCACCTCACTCTTGTCTGTCATTTTTTGGCCCATTCTCCCATTTGGTCCAGATCCCTCTGCAAGATTTCCACAATGCCTCCGAACTTTGTGTCATCAGCAAACTTGCTGATTCAATTTATCACAGTATCATCCAGATCATTGATATGGACAACAAACAACAATGGTCCCAACACAGATCCCTGAGACACATCATTAGTCACAGGCCTCCAGTCTGAGAAGCAACCATCCACTACCACCTATTTTCTTTCACACAGCTAATTTCTTTCTTTTTCAATCTTTTTATTCTTTTCTTTGGCTTGGCTTCGTGGACGAAGATTTATGGAGGGGGTAAATGTCCACGTCAGCTGCAGGCTCGTTTGTGGCTGACAAGTCCGATGCGGGACAGGCAGACACGGTTGCAGGGGAAAATTGGTTGGTTGGGGTTGGGTTTTTCCTCCTTTGCCTTTTGTCAGTGAGGTGGGCTCTGCGGTCTTTTTATTAAACATAGTAAATAATACATGAGGAAAATAGTATACAGAATTGAATAGTAAAAACAGAAAAATCCATATATTGCAATACATAATAGAATGTATAACATTATAACTTACTGAACAATAACCATTCCCACTCAATTTGGAATGTTCAAAAAAAAATTTTTAATTAAAATCCTATCTAACCAACCCAAAATAAACAAAAAAGAAACAACAAGAAAGAAAAAAAAAAGGCTGGGCAGCCTAAGCTGAGAGTTCAACATCACAGATCAATACAATTATTTATCTGGTCCCTGCCAATAAAAAACATACGACAGAAATCCAAAACAGTCTGGAAGTCAAAATACAGATGAATTCTTATGAAAATAGTTTATAAAAGGAAGCCAAGTCACCTCAAACTTAACGGAGATATCAAAAGTGCAGTTTCTAATTTGTTTTCTAAACTCAAACATGAGAGATCCATCGCATCAAAGTAGGTGAATTAGGATCTTTCCATTTAAATGAAACAGCTCTTCCAGCCAACAGTGTAGTAAGTGGGAACTTGATCCATCTCTGGAACTAGAATTCCAAAAATAGCTGTCTGTGGTGGCTCACCAGTAGGCAGGCAAACTGGCCCCGCTTGTAAGCCACGCGGTGGGGTAGTCGGCCAAAATGGGACCGTCGGGGGTTTTTCCTTCCTCCTAGCACGGGGCTCAGAAGCCCGCGCTGGGGGACCACGTGATGCCCGGGTGACGTTAGCGTCCTCCAGCATGGTTCTCAGCCAGGTCCGGGCTGGGTTTATACGTGCAGCCCAGCAGCCTGCAATAAATCAGTCTGCTCACTGAGCTCAACCCGTCTGGTTGTGTGTGTTCTTTCAAAAGCAGTGTTGCTGCCGCTACATGTCAATGGATTAGGTCACCATCATAATGGGCAGTATAAAGTTTTGAAAATATCCTTCCAATACTTCTCCAATACAGAGCAAAACATATGTATTAGTATGCCTGCTTCTGATTTACATCTATCGCACATAGGACTAACATTAGGAAAGGTACGAGCCAATTGACCTTTCGACACATGAACCTGGTATACCACTTTAAACTGAATCAATGCGTGTCGAGCCCATAATGAAGAGGTATTAATTATTCAAAAATTCTTTTCTCATAGTTCCTCTGGGAGAAGTGATGAAGTTCCGGTTCCCAAGCTCCTCCAATTTTATCGTTAGAGATCGATTGCAATTTTAATAAAAATTAGTATCAACCAAATCAGGCTGATGTGATGGAAGAAAGTTAGGAAATATCTTGTTCAAAAAACTTCTAACTTGGAGATATCTAAAAATTGTGAATTATTTGTTGGATATCATATCAAAAGATATTAAATATCCATCTATAAACAGATCCAAAAAGAAAAGGCTTGATCCATTATAGATGATGATAAACAATTGTTGAGATAAATAGTACGAGATAAACCAAAAAAAATTGAAATCAAAAAATTATGAAATTGAAACCAAATCTGTAATGTATGTTTAAGTATTGGGTTAAAGGCATATCCGCTAATCTTAGAAAGTGTAAAAGGAAGAGCAGCTCCCAATAAGGAAGTTAATGAACATCTCTGTACAGATTTCAGTTCCAAATCTGTCCAGGTTTGTCAGAATAATATACCCAGAAAATAGTAGATCAAATATTAACTGCCCAATAATAAAATGTAAAGCCATACCACCATCTTTCTTTAATTTCTGCAAAATTTACTCAACTTAGCATTCTTATTATTCCATACACGAGGACATTTTGGAGTCAATATTATCAAAAAAAATACAACCGAAAGAAGAGAATTGGCGGATAAAAAAATAAAATATGAAACATTACAAACATATAAGGTGGAGAAGAATATAATGAAGACAAAACAGAAATATTATGAACTAGGTGAAAAAACACACAGAATCTTAGCATGGCAGCTTAAGACAGAGCAAACTAAGAAAATGGTATTGGCAACAAGGAAAAAAGACAAACAAATTACATATAATCCAAAAGAAATTAAGGAAAACTTCAGAGAATTCTATGAACAATTATACCGAACTGAAAACGAAGGGAAAGAAGGGAAAATAGATGAATTTTTGACTAAAATTGAACTACCAAAACTACAAATAGAGGAACAAAATAAATTAACAGAACCATTTGGAACAGTAGAAATACAAGAGATAATAAAAAAATTACCAAATAATAAGACACCAGGAGAGGATGGACTCCCAATAGAATTCTACAAAACATTTAAAGATCTATTAACACCGCCCCTCCTGGATGTAATCAACCAGATTGATGAGACACAAAACTTACCAGATTCATGTAAAACAGCAATAATTACAGTGATACTAAAACAAGGGAAAGATCCACTCTCACCAGCGTCATATAGACCAATATCTCTGCTAAACACAGATTATAAGATAATAGCTAAACTATTAGCAAACAGATTAGCAGAACAGGTACCGAAAATGGTAAATTTAGACCAAACTGGATTTATCAAAAAAAGACGCACAACAGACAATATTTGTAAATTTATTAACTTAATTCATGCAGTAGAAGGAAATAAAGCACCTGCAGTAGCAGTTGCTTTAGACGCAGAGAAGGCCTTCGACAGAGTAGAATGGAATTACTTGTTCAAAGTATTGCAAAAATTCAGTTTACCAGAGAAGTATATTAATTGGATTAAAGCATTATATAAGGGACCGTTAGCGAAAGTGACAGTAAATGGACATGTATCAAAGCAATTTAACTTAAGCAGGTCAACGCGGCAGGGATGCCCACTATCACCTTTATTGTTTGCGGTAGCTATAGAACCACTAGCAGAATCGATAAGAATAGATAATAATATAAAAGGAATAAAAATAAAAGACAGGGAATATAAAATCAGTCTATTTGCAGATGATGTGATAGTGTACTTAACAGAACCAGAACTATCAATAAAAGAACTATACAAGAAATTGAAGGAATATGGAGAAGTGTCGGGATACAAGATAAACGTAAATAAAAGTGAAGCAATGCCTATGAATAACGCGGATTTCTCAAAATTTAAGAAGGAATCCCCATTCAGATGGCAAATGCAGGCAATAAGATACCTAGGTGTACAAATAAACTAAAATCTAGGCCAATTATATAAACTCAATTACAATCCACTAATGAAAAAATTACAGGACGATTTAGAGCATTGGAAAGATTTACCACTAACACTGATAGGAAGGATCAACTGTATTAAAATGAACATTTTTCCAAGGATACTATACTTATTTCAGGCATTGCCAATACAACTGACAGAAAAATTCTTCAAAGAGTTAAAGAAAATAATAAGGAAATTTTTATGGAGAGGGGGGAAACCGAGGATAGCACTAGATAAATTAACAGAATGGTATAAACAAGGAGGCTTACAATTGCCAAACTTCAAAAATTATTATAGAGTCGCACAATTAAGGTACCTATCAGATTTTTATCAAACAAGGGAAAAACCAGACTGGACGAGATTAGAATTAGATAAAATAGGGGAAAAGATACCTGAACACATTATATAAATGGGACGAAAAATTGGTACAACATAGAACTTCTCCAGTATTACACCATCTCCTCAATATATGGAAGAAGATTCATGTAGAAAGAAATAAAACAAATTATCAATTACCAAAACTAATATTGACGCAAAATAAGCTACTCCCTTTTACAATAGACAACCTTTCCTTTAGAAAATGGGAAAAAAAGGGATTAAAAGAATAGAAAATTGTTTTTCAGGAAGTAGATTCTTATCCTTTGAACAAATGAGAGATAAGTACAATATAACTGGAGATACAGCGCTGGCATATTACCAACTGAGATCCTACTTGAAAGATAAATTAGGAAGCAATTTGAGTTTACCAGAGGGAAGTAACCTTGAATATGTGATTACAGATACAATGTTAATCAAAAGATTTATAACAAATATGTATATTAAACTGCAAGAAAAGGAGAATGAGGAAACAAATGGTAAAACTAAACAAAAATGGGAACAAGATTTAAATATAAAGATAAAAAAGGAAACATGGGAGAAATTATGTTCTGGAACGATGAGAAATACAATAAATACGAGGCTGCGTATTATACAATATAATTGGTTACACAGACTATACATTACACCGCAAAAGTTAAATAAATGGGACCCAACAGTATCTGATAGATGTTTTCGATGTAAAAAAGAAAGGGGAACAACAATTCATGCAATCTGGACATGTGAGAGAGTAGAAAAATTTTGGGATGATCTCAATCAGATATTAAATAAAATAACAGAAAACAATATACCAAAGAATCCAGAGATCTTTCTCCTAAGTAACATAAAAAATAAAGAATTTGGAATTGACTTGGAAGATGCACAAAAAAGATTTGTTAAGATAGCCCTAGCCGTAGCAAAAAAATGTATTATGTCAACCTGGAAATTGGAAGATAATTTGAAAATACAACAATGGTATATAGAAATGAATAAATGTATTCCATTAGAAAAAATAACATATAGTTTAAGAAATAATATTGAAATATTCGAACAAGTATGGGAGCCTTACATTAAATACAATAGCGAAAACCTACCGGGGACAAACATTACCTAAGTTGATGGAAGGAGAAGGAAAGAAAAGAATGGACTCAGTAGAATTTCTGGTGTATTTTTGTTGAATGACAACATTGTCTGACTGAATTAATGCAACCTAGATTGTATACCTAAAATGGATGAGGGGGGGGGGGTGGGGGGATGGCTTGGGAGGAGGGAGGGGGGGGAGGAGAAAAAGTCACTGTAAATGTGTGAAAAAGAAAAAGTGTATATCATGGCTATTGTGATTTATGGGGTGAAAAATAAAAAATTTAAAAAAAAATGATTAAGGAATAAAAACTGGAAGTGCTTGAATTGTATACAAAAAATAGGGTAAAATTATCATCTTGATAGCATTGATACGACCTATTGACGTTATGGCCAATGGAGGCCATCTAGAAAGTGTTTGCTTCACATAGTCAATCAAAGGGAGAATATTAAATTTTTATAAATCTTTAAATTTTTTATTGATCTTAACCCCAACATATGTAAAATGTTCTTTAACCACTCTAAAACGTATATGCTCATACACTAAAAGAAATCCCCACAATTTATCTCCTTTTCCCATAAGTTCACAATATCTTCTCATTTAAAATGGGTAATGAGGAAAAACCCCTTACAGGAGCATCTAGGGAGGTCAAACTAAAGGCCAAATGTTCTATACTCTGCCTGAGCCGGTACTGTGACAGCTTGGCTGAAAATAATGTTAGAGGTTCCAATTGCCCATGGGGCCACCACTTGTAATGGCACTGATTTACCCCAGCTTATAAACAAATATAGCATCCACTCACTCCTTTCTTCCAGCACACCATGAAGTCGACTTTCTTTATTATTCCCTAGACACAGCATTGTATTCTTCAGCTCCCCAAACACCACCCAGCTAAACCCCTCTGACCTTCTCATTGGCTCACTGCCACACGGGTGATCCTGACACTCTCACCCACCTCCTCCTGCGTCTGAGATTCGTCACCCATATACTGATGCTTAATAGACCTGTTCATGCGCGCTATTACCCTCGCGCGTCACATCACTTACGCTATTGGCGGCGGCCGGCACGGCTCCTGACAAAGTAAGTATGCACCACGACATGCTCACACCAACCATCTGAGACACTCATATTCATGAAACAAAATATATTTATTTATGTATGTATTTGTATAGATGAAGTACTTGCCCTGCATATGTATTATTTGTCAGTATGTGAGTTATGACTGGTTGTGTGTTTTCCATGTTTTGCACCGAGGACCGGCGAACAGTTTCATTCGGTTGTACTCGTACCATCAGATGACAATAAACTTGACTTGACTATACCTTTTTGTTGCAAGCTATATATAACACTTTCACTATGAATAACCCGATGGAAGCCTGCAGCCAGCAACATCGTGATTAGTGATGAGCAGCAAGAATGGCACTTTCTGAGTGGGGCAGGGGGTGGGGGGAGTGATGGTCATTATTCAGTTTAATTGTGTTATTTTGCCTGATCAACTCTGCCAGAGTTGTTTTATATAATCCTTGCTCTGGTTCTCTGCAAGCCAGCAGTAAATAGAATCAGAATTTATTGTCATGAACATGTGTCATGAAATTCGTTGTTTTGCAGGAGGATCACAAATGCAAAAATTGCTATAAGTTGCATGTTTTAAAAATAAATAAATTAGTCCAAAAGAAGAGACAGAAATCTGATGGCAGAGGCAGAAGCCATTTTTGTGCCGTTGGGTGTTGGCCTTCATTGTTCCTGATGGTAGCCGTGAGAAGAAGGTATGATAAGAGGCACTGTTATTGTAGATTTCCATAATGGAGTGAAGATTAATGCCCACGATAGGGCTGGCCGAGTTCACAACTCGCTGTAGCCTCTTCCTGTCCAGTGCATGATGCAACCAGTCAGAATGCTCTCCACAATGCATCTGTAGAAATTTGCAAGAGTCTTTGGTGACACACTTCCACTTTCATTTGCTTAACATTGGGCAAACCAAAGCTGTAACTGGGAAACATTGTGGCGAGGATATGCCCCGAATATGTAGAATTCAAGTAAATATTAGTAAATAATACTTTAAATGATTGCTCCGGATAGGACAATGAGGACACAATGTGGTGGGCACTTGAATTCATCGAGACAGTCTCTGTTTGATTTCTGATTCTCCTTAATTTAATGCTTTTGCAATAAAAATTCAACCAGGATTGACAAAAATTGTTAGCTGCATCTAAGAGTTAACACACTTCCACTTTCATTTGCTTAACATTGGGGTAACTGGGAAACATTGTGGCTAGATATGCCCCAAATGTGTAGGATTCAAGTAAATATTAGTAAATAATACTTTAAATGATTGCTCCGGATAGGACAATGAGGACACAATGTGGTGGGGACTTGAATTCATCGAGACAGTCTCTGTTTCATTTCTGATTCTCCTTAATTTAATGCTTTTGCAATAAAAATTCAACCAGGATTGACAACAATTGTTAGCTGCATCTAAGAGTTAATCATATCACCAATGAAACTTAATGTGTGCTTCTGCCTGTTTCCTTTTTATTCTCAATCTTTTTTTTTCTCTCTTCCACCTGTTCCAACCCTGTCATTGTTCCCTCCTCCCACCTTTCACCCCACACCCTCCTCCCCCCCCCCCCCCATTCTTTTGCCTATATCTTCACAGGTATGTTCATCGTGGACGGCCAGAGCCTCTTGATCTCCATCTTGGCATGTTCCTACCCACCATCCTTAACCAGGCTACTCCTGAACAACAAGATCGCTTCTTCATACCAGCTTGGAACCTTCAAATCATTGGCACTTATGCACAGACTGAGATGGGCCATGGTATAGTGCACGCACTGTTTTCCATGAAGCAACCTAGAACTTTTAATTTGGGCCCGAAGTGTATGAAACTTCATTGGAGTTATGACATTGCTTAGTTTGTAGAGGAATGGATGGTTTAGCTGCATATCACTGGCTCTCATTTTGGGTCCTTTTAGAACATAGAATGCTGCAGCACAGTACAGGCCCTTTGGCTCTCAATGTTGTGCTGACCCATATATCCCTTCCTAAATAAAGGTACTAAACCCTCCCTATATTTCTTTCATCCATGTGTCTGTCTAAGTGTCTCTTAAATGTTCCCAATGTTTTAGCCTCCACCACCAATCCTGGCAAGGCATTCCAGGCCCCCACAAATCTCTGTGTTTAAAAAAAACTTACCACTGACGTCTCCCCTAAACTTCCCTTCCTTAACTTTGTGCTCATGTCCTCTGGTGTTTGCTGATCCTGCCCTGGGAAAAAGGTGCTGGCTGTCCATTTCTCAGAATCTTGTAGACCTCTGTCAAGTCCTCTCATCCTTCTATGCTCCAAAGGTAAAAGCCCCAACTCTGCTAACCTTGCTTCATAAGACTTGTTTCCCAATCCAGGCAACTTCCTGGTAAATCTCCTTTGCACCCTCTCCTTCCTGTAATGAAATGACCAGAACTAAACACAATACTCTGTGTGGTCTTACTAGAGATTTGAGGAGTTGCAACATGATCTCTCTAATCCTGAATTTAATCCCCCTATTAATGAATCCCAGCATTCCATTGGTCTTCTTAACTATCCTGTCAACCTGTGTGGTGACCTTGAGGTATGTAAGGATTTGGACCCCAAGGTCCCTCTGTTTCTCCACACTTTAAAGTAACTGACCATTAACCCTGCACTCGGCCTTCTGGTTTGTCCTTCCAAAATGCATCACCTCACACTTACCTGGATTGAAATCCCTCTGCCATTTTTCTGCCCAGCTCTGCATCTTGTCCATATCCTCTTCTAACCTTCTGCAACCTTCAACTCCATCCACAACTCCTCCAACCTTCATGTCATCCACAAACTTACTGACCCATCCTTCTTCCTCTTCATCCAGGTCATTTATAAAAATAAAGAGCAGGGGTCCCTATGTCCCCTCCACTTGTCACCAACTTCCAGGCAGAATACTCTCCTTCCACTACTACTCTTATTCTTCATACAAGCTAATTTTTCATCCACACATCCAAGATTCCACTTATCCAGTGCTTCATGATTTTCTGGATGAGTCTCTCGTGGGGAACCTTGTCAAATGCCTTGCTAAAATCCATGTCGACCACATCTACCACCTGACCCTCATCAGTTTCTTTTGTAACCTCCTCAAAAAACTCAATTAGACTTGTGAGGCATGTCCTTCCCTTTTCAAAGCCAATCCTATCTTTCCTATCTTTAAGAACACCCTCCATTAGCTTACACACCACTGATGTAAGACTCTGCAATTCCCAGGATTCTCCCTTTTGCCTTTTTTTAAACAAGGGTACAAGTTTGGTTATTTATATCCTTTTCCATAGCTATGTTGAAGCTGAGGGAGTTGTCACTCTCACAAAAATGCTCCCCCACCAAGAGGTCTGGCACCTGACCAGGTTCATTCCCCAGAACCAGATCCAGTGTGGCCTCTCCTCTCATCAGTCGTTCCACAAACTGTGTCAGGAATCCTTCTTGTACACACCTGACAAACTCAGCCCCATTTAACCCTTTTGCAGTCAGTAGATGCCAGTCAATATTAGGGAAGTTAAAATCACCCATGATTCCAACCCTGTATTTCTTGAACATTCCAAAATCTGCCTGCTTATCTGCTCCTTGCTGTCTCGAGGGATATTTGGGAACCGTTAGACAACTCCCAGCACAGTGATAGCTCCCTTCCTGTTTCTGACTTCCAACCACACCGACTTAGTGAACACTCCCTCTGCAGTGTCCTCTCATTTCTATGGCCCTGACCAGTAATGCTACTCCCCCCTCATTGCCTCCTCTTCTATTTTTAAAACACCTAAACTTGCATCAGCCAATCCTGTCCTTCTTCCAGCCAAGTTTCAGTAATGGCCACAACATCATAGTTCCACGTACTGATCCATGCTCTGTTCATCCCCTTTATTGCTAATGCTCCTAGTGTTGAAAGAGACACATTTCAGTCCCTCTAACTGGCTACCTTTATGTTTTATGCCCTGCCTGTCTTTCCTCACCAACATAGCATCATACTTTTGTCCTTCTTCCCTAATCTCTGCCTTCACATTCTGATTTTAACCCCCAACAGCTCTAGCAAACCTGCCTGCCAGGATATTGGTCCCCTCCAGTTCAGGTGCAGCCCATCAGATCTTCCCCAGAAGAGATCCCAATGATCCAGAAATCTGAACCCCCTGCCTCTTGCACAAACACTTCAGCCATGCATTCATCTGCCACAACTTTCTGTGCCTGCCCTCTCTGATATATGACACAGGCAGCAATCCTGTGATTACTTCCCTGAGTTCCTACTTTTTAACTTCCTTCCTAACTCCCTCTATTCCCTTTTCAGGACCACATCCCTATTCCTATCTTATGTCATTGGTCCCTATTGTAAATGTGTTGAATGTTTGTGCTGTGCACGTGTTGTGTGGAATACAAGCTTCCACCTTGTTAGACCCAGAGAGAAAAAACAGCTACTATTGTTTTCCCAAATCCAAAGAACAAACCCTTTTATTTACAATTAGAATACTATTTATAGTATTTACAATGCCCTTGGTCCCAAAGGAATTCCCACAAGCCATCTCACACATGTGACTGGATTAGTTGATTGATGGCTCAAGTCCTGAGAACTGGTAACACTCACTCCTGGCAACAGTGGGGTCGCTCTGTTTAGGGTGTCCTAGGCCCTCTCCTTTTGAGCTGGTTACTCATGAGTGAAGTCTGGGATCCACTTGGAAGGGCTTCACTGGTCTCCAAACTTTGAGACTTCCTTGTGGGTTTCAGTGATGTAGAGGGTATAGGCTCATTTTCGTGTGATTGGTGGTTCAATGGTTTTTGAAGTTCAAATGTGTCCAGCATGGCATCTAGCTGAGTTGTGCAGGTGTTTCAATGAGGTTGCATTCTGTTGGTCGCAACTGGTTGGCATGTCTGGTCCACCTTGTACATGGTGGAGAACATCTCCAATTTTTCTTAAGATTCTCCCCAGCTGCTGTACATCTGACTTATCTCTGTATTTCCACACCAACACATGTTGACCATCCTGAAACGCGCTTTCTTTGGATCCATGCTGGCGATTTTACTGTTGTTCCATCTCATAAGCTCTCGGTCCAGATTCTGGTCTCTGTGGGATATGACGTCAAACGGTGCTCGTATTTTCCTACTAAAGAGGTTTTCAGCAGCAGGCGAAGTGCCACCCGGAGTTCGAGGGTTTGGAGTGATCCTGTAATTTAACAAGAATTCTGAAGGATCTCCTCCTTTGGACCCTCCCCCTTGGCCTTGTTCAGAAGTCGTTTGAACGTTCTGCTTGACCATTGGACTGAGGATGATATGGAGGTGAGCGAATATGTGTGATGCTGTTTTGCTTGCGAAAAAACATCGAAGCCGGGGTGGCAGTGGATTGTGTCCCATTGTCTGAAACTAATGTTACAGGAGAACCAAAGCGATTGAATTCCATGATTGTAGCCGATGCATTTGGTCAGGCTACTTTGGTGATCTCAGGCATTTGGAGTATGCGCCCACTGTGATTAGATAGTACTCCCCATTAATTGTTCCCACATAGTCAATATGAAGATGATTCCATGGCTCGCTTGGATGAGGCCAAGATTGTAGAATAGTCCTAACAGGGACTGAAGCAGATGGGATACATGACTGTGTCAGTTTTTCAACCTGATCATCCATCAGGGCCAATAAACATAGCTTCGTGAAATTGCTTTCCCTCAATTTGTTCCAGGATGTCCACTGTGAAACTATTTGAGGATTGTAGATTGCAGATCTTTGGGAATCACAATCCTGCAAACAAAAGACGGGCATTAGAGATGTCGATGATTCCATTTGTGAACAAGTTTTTGGCCACCCTGGACGATGGTGATGCATTATCTCTTGTGGGAGGTCGTCTTCACTCGTTGCTTGTCTGACTCTGCTATGACCCGCAGTGAGTTAGTAACATCTTTGAATATCTGGTTGACCTCGACAGAGAATTCCACGACAAGAATATCTTGCAGCTCTGTTTCCTGCTCGCTAATGAGTCATGACAACTTGCCCGATACTTGTGGTCAGCGGGTATTTAATTTTGAAGTCATAACCGAGTAGTATGGTTGCCCATCTTTGCAGTCGGTTTGCCGTGTAAATTGGAATTCCTTTCTTTGAACCAAATCCTGATAGGAGAGGCTTGTGATCTGTCAGAAGAGTGATCCATAGAGCATTTTATGGAATTTCTTCGCTGCAAAAACGATTTTTCGAGCTTCTTTTTCAATTTGTCCATAGTTACACTCCGCAGTGGTTAGAGAGAGTGCTGTGTGTGCTCTGGCCATTTGATTCCCATCTGGGAACATGTGTGAAATGACTGTACCTGCCCCAGACTGTGATGCATCTGAAACTATAACAATCTCCAAGTTTGGATCATAATGTGTCAAAATAAGGTTTGTGTTTAACACTGTCTTAACTCGATTGAACAACTCTTTGACATTTTGATGTCCATTTCCATTTGCTACCCATGGTAAAGAGCTTGTTGAGTGGTTCACGGAGTTTATGCATCTCGGCAGAAATGTAGTGACTGATAAGACCCAGGGTCACATATGTGGGTGACAGTATTTTGTGGGTCCAGTGATTAAATGTGCATTTTTCTGGATGCACTTGAAAACCATAGCCTTTGATGCGGGACAGACGCATCAAGACGATCAAACAATTCTCGAGCGTCTGGTCCCATTACCAGGATGTCGTCTAGGTACACTGAAATTCCTGGAACATCGTCAGCATTGTGTCCATGATCTGTTGGAAGATAGCTGAATGATAGACATGTGTATCTGAACAGTCCACGGTGCATGTTAATGGTTATCAATTCCTTGGATTCGTCATCAAGCTCCACCTGTAGATATACCTCTGTTAAGTCGACCTTCGCAAAGCATTTGCCAGTATTCAACTTAGCAAAGAGATCATCAGGCAGTGGCTGTGGGTATTGATGAGTGTCCAATGCTGCATTCAGGCCAGTTGAGAAATCAGGACACAATCATATTGGAGCCATTTGATTTTTTTCACCATGATAGGTACAGCCCATGATGAGTCGTTGACCTGTTCAATTACTCCTTCATGTTGCAGCCGCTCCACTTCTTGCAGTGCTGCATATGGGACAGGACGTTTTGGCTTGTAGGTTGGTTTCACGTTTGGCAGAAGACAGAATTACACCTTTGTTTTAGGGCATTGTCCCAGGCCTTCGGAAGATAATGTTGCATGGCGTTGCTTTAGCTGTACTAGCAACTTTTGTGGGGTATTTGCCACTTGTGGGTATGTGCCACTTGCAACTTGTGGCTAATATTGCTGAGTGGCTGGTCCAGAAGGTTTAACCTTTTGATCCAGTTGAGACCCATGAGATGGAGGTGAGGACATTTTACTAGATAACATGTTCCATTTACTTCTGTGTTTAAGCTGACGGAACAGTCAACTGAACCTAACAACTCCAGGATGCCCCACCCCCCCGGAAGTGTTCCATGCCATGTTTTTGGTTGGAGTCATCTCCGGCTAGAGGCCAGTAATCGTAGTGCGATATGTGTCAATGTCCTTGTCCAATGCCTGTGCTTCAGCCAGAGCCTTATAGTCAACGCTAGATGTTGAGGTGTGTACTGCCTGTAATGTGGGACATGACAGGGCATCGGCCACCACGTTGGATTTTCCCGCAATATGCTGAATGTCAGTAGAAAATTCTAAAATATATGAAATGTCCCTCTGTTTCCTGGCTGATCATGGGTCAGAAGCCTTAGTGAAAGTGAAGGTGAGGGGCTTGTAGTCTGTAAAAATTTGGAACTTCCTACCCTTATGGAAGAATCTAAAATGTCTGATTGCCAGGTACAATGCCAGGAGTTCTCTATCAAAAGCACTATATTTCAGTTCAGGCGCACGCAAATGTCTACTGAAAAATGCAAGGGGTTGCCAGTGTCCACTCACCCAAAAGCATCCACTGTGGGGGCATCAGCTTTAGGGTGTATCAGGAGGGCAGCATTTGTTGCCTGGAATGCATCAGATGCCTCTTGGTTCCATGAAATCGTCTTCTTCGTAAGGTTTCATGGTGCGAGCTGCCCCTGGCAGGAATCTACGGTAAAAATTCACCATGCCAGCAAACTGTTGTGGGCTGGGGAATGCTTGTATGGCCTTTTTCTTGTCAGGTAGTGGTTTAGTCCCGTGGCAGTTGATCCTGTGACCTAAAAGGTCAATTGAGTTTTTGCCAAACTGGCATTTTGCTGGATTAATTGTCAGGCCAAACTCACTCAACCTGCGGCACAACTGTCTAATGTGAGGGGCGTGTTCGGCACGGTCACAGCTTGCAGCCAGAATGCCATCGAGGTAGATGAAAACAAACTTTAAATTCATGCCCACAGCATCCATAAGCCTTTGAAAGCTCTGTGTGATGTCTTTTAGGCCAAAGGGCATTCTGAGGAATTCAAGCAACCCAAATGGTGTAATAATGGCAGTCTTTGTGATATTCTCAGGGTGGACGGGGATCTGATGATAGCCACGGATTGTCAATTTTGGAAAATCTCTGTGCCCCCTGCAGGTTTGCGCAAAGTCCTGAATATGGGGGACGGGGTATCTATCCCGTGCGGTGGCTTCATTTAGCCGGTGGTAGTCCCCGCATGGTCTCCAACCTGCTGATGGCTTAGGGACTACGTGGATGGTTGGAGGCCCAGGAGCTGTAGGAACAGCGGACAATGCTGAGTTCCTCCATTTTAAAAAAATCCTCCTTGGCGAGGTTGATCTTTACTGGTCGGAGGTGGCATGCTGTGGCGTGAAGTGGGGGCCTTTTAGTGAAGATGTGATGCCTTATCCCGTGTTCGGCCTCAGTGGAGTTAAAGTGCAGCATCACAATGGAGGGGAACTTGGCTAGCATCGTGGTGAACTCATTGCTTGGACTTGCCACCAAGTGTAGGTGGGGAGCAGTCAATTTGGTGCCATCCAGTGCAAAGGTCTGAAAAGTATTTACGTGTATTAGCCGGTGGCTTTTGACATCAATTAGGAAGCAGTTGGCCCTCAGAAAGTCTGCCCTGAGGAGAGGTCGGCAGACATCTGCTAAATCAAATTGCCAAGTGAAGTGGAGTTTGCCAAAATGGAGGGGGATAGTACGGGTACGCAAGTCCATATTGAAGAGTTATTGGCAGCCAGTAACCTGCACCCTGCCTTCCAGTGGCGTGCGTCGGAGGTGGAGGGGGAGAAGGACGCTGACTTTGGCTCCAGAGTCAACCAGGAAGCATCTTCCTGACTGTATCCCGGACGTGGAGAAGGCTGTGTGTAGTCCAGCTGCTGCAGCCTCTAATAACGGTCGACGTTGGCATTTCCCGGGAATCCACAGGGTGGGTCTCAGCGCCCCATCACTGATGGTAGAAACAATACGGCTCACTGGGATTTGCAGGCTTGGAGGAAGACTTGCTGGTAGGCCAATGTTGACAAGAGACCACGTAATTTAACAAAACACAGGTTTCCTTATTTGCCGCCCAGAGCAAGTCAGCTCTGGCGGCTACCTTTCTGGGGTTCGTAAAGTCCTCTTCAGCTATGAGTAGTCTGATGTCCTCGGGTAACCTCTCCGGGAAAATTTGCTCAAATAGAGCACAAGGGGTATGGCAATTGTTCAAGGCAAGCATGCCGTCCATGTGTAGCAGACGTGCTGTACATTCGCATTGTGAAAGCCCGAAAGCTTGGGTTAGGATCTCCTTGATAGCCTGATACTTCCCTTGTTCCGGAGGTTTCTAGAGGAAGTCGGTAATGCGAGCTGCCGTGTCCTGCTTGAGGGCACTGACCACATGGTAGAAGCAGGTGTCATCGGCGATGATGTACTGTACGGTGAACAGCGCCTCAACTTGCTGGAATCACACCTGTGGCTGTGATGTCCATAAGCTGGGCAGCTTCAACGAAACCACATTGATTGCAGGCTGGTCCCTTATTGTTCAGGTCCACAATGCCAGTTGAACCAGTCGGGTCACCACGGTTGTGGCTGCTGTTACTGGAGAGGTTACACTCAAAGAAGAGACACACACTTGGGGAGTGAACTCAACACTGGTTTATTGTGCAGGCAGCTCTGCTTATAAATAGCTCAGGAGCTGACGTCATCATGCCACCTGACTAGTGGCATTACGATCCGCTTCCTGGGATTGGTTGTTTAGTGCTCTCTGGGGAGCAGCCAATCAGTGAGCCCCTCTCATCCCTGGGTGTGGCTGCTTCCCTAGCTCCACCCAATTGGCTGCCATTGTCCAGCTCATCGGAAGGGGGCACTGCAGCCACATGCTGCTGAGTTGGGTGCCGACTTCGAAGAACGTAGCCCATCTCGGTTGGTTCTTTAGGTCGTGGGCTTCCGGTGTCGGGTCATCGCTTTGGGCATGATGTGTTTGGCGACCTGTTACATGACTGACATTGTCACCTCATGGCCAGAATGTTGTAAAGGTGCTGAATGTTTGTGCTGTGCACACGTTATGTGGAATACAAGCCTCCACCTCATTAGACCCAGAGAGAAACAACAGACACCAGTGTTTTCCCAAATCCAGAGAGCAAACCCTTTTACTTACAATTAGAGAACTATATAGTATTCACAATGTCCTTGATCCCAAGGGAAATCCCGCAAACCATCTCATGTGACTGGATCAGTTGATTGATGGCTCAAGTCCCGAGAATCGGTAAGACCCACTCCTGGCGACGGTGGGGTTGCTCTATTTGGGCATCTTAGCAGTCCTCACGTGGATCACGACATCCGGCTGCTCACCCTCCCCCACCCCCTCCCAAGAATACTGTGAACTCGATCAGAGATGTCCCTGACTCTGACACCTGTGAGGCATCATACCATCTGGTATGTTATCCTCTGGAGTTGTTAACCATGTTAAGGGCAGGCTTCCTTAGTCTTTTGCCATCTCTGCATATGAACAATTTGAACTGAAACTCTAGCCCATATGATTTGCTGTCAGTTCTTGATCTTACAGTGTGCAGATTGCTTCCCTCTCTTAACATTGCCTTCAATTGATATGTTGCGTGGAGAGCTCCACAGTGGTTTTTCATGCTCACCTTGTGCAAGTGACTCATTAATGCAGTTGGCAATTGCCTTTATGGGTTGAGGCCATTATTTGATTGCCACCTTTAAGGAAGAAAAATACTTGAAATGACATAATCTTACTTCCCTTTCCTACATCCTACAAGTAGGGAATAATCAGTTTTATTCACATAAGCTGTTATCAGTGACACACACTTTCCTATAATTTTAAAGGGAAATGTTGATATGTTTGCCCTCAGTAACTAGAGTTGGGGAAACTGTTCTGCATTTGGCAGTTCCTGAAACTTCTTCAAGAGCTGATCTTTCTGCTTTAACCCATCTCTGTCTTCCACGTGAGGCAATGCACTGTATTTACTCCCTCCATGTAATGATATGATCGACCTTGTCACATCATATTCTACAGATATTTTCTACAAACCTACCAATTCCCAGTTACCTCGGCAACAGCTCCACACCCAGTCCCCTCCAAGAATACCTTTCCTTTCTCTCAATTCCTCTGCCTCCATTGCATCTGCTCTCAGAAGGAGGTCTTCCATGCCAGAACACGAGATGTCTTTCTCCAAAAAAAAATGTGGCTTTCCCACTACTGCCACAAGCTCAGCCCTTACCGACATCTTCATTTCCCACTCATCTAGCATGGACCCCTCTGCTCCTAGATGCAACAAGTACAAAATTCTCCTAGTATTCCCCTACCACCCACTAACTTATTCAACATATTATTCTCTGCAATTGCTGCCATCTACGATGGGATCCCACCAACAGACACACATTCCCCTTTTCCCAGCTGCTCTGCTTTACACAAGGAGTGCTCCCTCTGGGACTCACTCGCCTACTTCTTCTTCACACTAATTGCTCTCTTGGTACCTCCCCCTGTGACCACAAGATGTGCTACACTTGTGCCAACACTTCCTCCCTCACCACCATTTGGGGCCCTAAACAATAATTAACCGAATTTGCCAGGGTCATCTACTGCATCTGGTGCTCCCATTGTGGCCTCTATATCGGAGAGACTGGACGCACACTGGGAGATTGTGTCATTGACCACCTTCGCTCCGTCTGTTGCAATAACAGGGACATCCCGGTGGCCAACAATTTCATTTCCCCACTGCATTCTCACACTGACAAGTTAATCCATGGCCTCATACACTGCCAAACTGAGGCTCCCAACAAATTGGAGGAACAGCACTGGGCACTCCCCATCCAGACTCCATCAAGTAAAAACACAATGCTGAAGAAACTCAGTTGGTCAAACAGTAACTAATGTTTCGGCCTTGACCCTTTCAGTACTCACTTTGACCTGAGTTTCTCCATTATTGTGTTTTTACTTCAATCACCATTTCTGCAGACTTTTGTGTTTTGCTCCTCGCATTAATATCAACCTCTCCATTTTCACTCTCCTTATCCATTTGTCTGTTTCTCCACTCCCATCCCCTTCTCCTTCCTCTTCATGCAGAGAGTTCTCCTATCACCAACTTTTTATCTCTTCTACCCTCCCACCTATATCCACCTATGATCTTTGCTGATAGCATGTGCTACCCCCTGCTCCTTCCCCTCTCTCCCCCACACTTTTTTTATTTGGGCATGCGCCTGCTTTTTGCAGAAATCTTGACAAAGAGCTCAGGCCTGAAATGTTAGTCACCTATTACTTGGGTCCTGCTGAGTTTCTCCAGCACGTTTTCTTCAATCAAAACATCTGCAGACATTCCTGTTTAACTCCATTTTTTTTAGTTGGCTTTGATTCATTAGTTTATGGAAATCCCATATCCCTTAAGTTATTAATACTGAATGCACCAAAATCACAGTTCAGTTGTAATTTGTTCCTCACCAGGTAACTGAGCAGTTCAGTGTTGTGGACTGACAGCGAGGGATTTGTGTCCCAGTGCATTTACATTGAAGCTGTCAGGTGCTTTAGGTTTGACTCAGAGTGTTGCCAGTATGTTTCCTCACTGTCTACAGCTCAAACTGCACAGTCTTTATCCATGCAGACTTGCATGGCAAACGGTACTGACTTGTAATTCTCTGCATCTTGAGATGGAATAAGCACAGCCTCGATAATGAGCACGTCACTGGGTATGTCATGGTTTGTGCCCAGGAGTCTACACAGAAAGGAAAGGTGCCCTGCAGAGAAGTGTGGATTGTGTAAATGGGAGGGAGGGGGGGTGTAAATGGTGGAGATGGGAGCTAGACCCAGGAAAAGTGTAACAGGGTGACAAACAGTTAAAAGGAAATAAAAACAGAAAATATGGGAAACCGCATGTCAGGCAACATCTGTGGGGAGGGGAGAGAGAGCAGTTTAAGGTTTCAATAAAACCACAAAATGCTGGAGAAACTCAGCAGGTCCTTTATGTAGCAAAGATAAAAATAAGTAACCAATGTTTTGGGGTTGAGCCCTTCATCAAGATATGGAAAAATGTTGATAGGTGTCCGAACGAAAAGATGGGTGGGGGGGAGGTAGTTTCTCCAGAATTTCGTGTGTTTACTTCAACCACGGTGTCTAGAGATTTTCAAGATGTACTTCAGATTAAGGTTTCAGATTTGTCAGGACTATTGCACTTTATTTCTGATTTCCAGCCTCTGCACTTTAAAAAATATATATTTTGAAGAAACATGGTAAAATTTCCTCTTTGCTTCAGACCATGTGAAATCTTTCTTGGATTGGCTTTATTTAATCTTTGAGAGGAGCTTTCAGGATATTTGACCATATTTTGCCAGGGAACATCCCATGGAAGAAACCAATTCTTAATTTTGTTCAAATTATTTGATGATGTCTGTTTTCCCCTCACCATTCATTGACTCATTCCCTTTAATGTAACTGGAGGTATGGTGGACAATGGCCTCTTTCAGTGGAAGAAAGTCCATGGACATTTTTTAAACAATTGCCTTTCCCTGGCCTGCGAAGATGTACGACTCGCACATCTGACCGTTCAGGTTGCCGGGTAATGGTAGAGCTGACTACATTGAGAGATCCGACCAACTCAGATGCCTGAATCTCTTTCCAATTCCCATGGTGAACCAGCATCTTGTTTGGTGCACGTCCCATTAAACCAGTAGTTAATTTCCATTTCTGTAGGTGGCAAGCGGTGATCTGCTAACCACATCTGCTTTCCTGATGTCTTGCCCTCATCAGTACCTGGTTTGCATGACCTTCACTTTCTATACAGTCAAACTTGAATGTTCCTGTGAGGCTATCCAGCCAGATGCTGTCTGCTTAGAGCAGGACCACCCCACCCTCCAGTAGCAAGAGTGCTTCTTTGTTTAAATGAGGGGGTTCCTGTCAGTTTTAGTTCTCTGTCACTTTCAGGCTCGTTCATCCGTGGTTTGGAGACAACAGCAACTTATGACCCTTCAACCCAGGAGTTTGTGCTGAACAGCCCAACTGTGACTTCAATCAAATGGTGGCCTGGTGGATGTAAGTGTACCCAGTTATTTTTTTGGAGGAGGTGCGGGCTTCTTTTTTCTTTTTACAACATTTTTTAATAAACATTTATTTTTGGCATCTCGGTATCATTGGCGAAGCTAGCATTTATTGCTCATTCCCATCTGTCCTGAACTTGACATGCTGCAGTCCTTCTGCAAGAGATGCTTTGGAGGGGGACTTACAGCATTGATGAAGCATAGGTGCCATATTTCCAAGTCAGGAAGGCATATCACTTGGAAAGCAATCTGGACACTCCCCAACCAGACAACATTAACATCAATACTGGAGAAACTCAGCAGGTCAAACAGTGTACTTTATATCGCAAAGATAAAGATACATAACTAACGTTTCAGGTTGCAGGTGGTGGTGGGATTTGAGTTTACTGACATACACATGCATCAAAATGTGCTGACCGGCTGCATCACCGTCTGGTATGGGGACACCAATACCCATGAGCATAAAACCTTCCAAAGGTTAGTAGACACAGCCCAGGACATCACAGGCAAAACACTTCGCACTATTGAGAACATCTGCAGGGAACGCTGCTATCAGAGGCCAGCAGCAACCATCAAGGATCCACAACATCCAGCACATGCTCTGTTCTTGTTGCTGCCATCAGAAAAGTCTAGGTGGCACAAGACTCACTCCACCAGGTTCATGGACAGCTGCTCCCCCTCCACCATCAGACTCCTCAACAACAAACTCCATCAGGGACTCATTTAAGGAATCTTACTTGTGCACTTTATTGATTTTTTAAAATTCTCTCTGTATGGCATAGTCAGTTTGTTTACATTCATTATCTGTTTAGAGTTCTTTGTTAACGTGTATGTTGTGTAGTTTTCTCATAGAAACATAGAAGATAGGAGCAGGAGTAGGTCATTCGACCCTTCGAGCCTGCTCCGCCATTCAACGAGATCATGGCTGATCTTAAAGTTCAGTACCCCGTCCCTGCCTTCTCTCCGTAACCTTTAATACCCTTATACTGAAGAAATATATCTAATTCCCTCTTAAATATATTTAATGAACCTGCTTCTACTGCCCTCTGTGGCAATGAATTCCACAGATTCACCTCCCTCTGGGTAAAAAAATTCCTCCTCATCTCGGTCCTAAATGGTTTGCCTATTATCCTCAAACCATGGCCCCGGGTTCTGGATTTTCCCATCATTGGAAACATCCCATCTGCATCCATTCTGTCCAGTACTGCCAGAATTTTATATGTCTCTATGAGATCTCCTCTCAATCTTTTAAACTCCAGTGAGTACAATCCCAATTTGCACAATCTTTCCTCATAAGTCATTCCTGCCATTCCAGGTATCAGCCTGGTGAATCGCCTGTGCACTCCCACCATTGCAAGAACATCCTTAGATAAGGTGACCAAAACTGCACACAATACTCCAGGTGTAGTCTCACCAAGGCCCTGTACACCTGCAGTAAGGTATCCTTGTTCCTATACTCAAATCTTCTTGATATGAAGGCCACATACCATTTGCCTTTTTAACCGCCTGCTGTACCTGCTTGCTCGCCTTCAGAGTCTACAAGTACCCCATGGTCTCTCTATACTTCCCCATCTCTTAATCTATTGCCATTCAAATAGTAATCTGCCCTCCGGTTTGTATTACCAAAGTGGATAACCTCACATTTATCGACATTGTAGTGCATTTGCCATGTATCTGACCAGTCCCTCAATTTATCCAAATCACACTGGAGCTTCCTGACCCCCTCTTCCATGCACACAACTCCTCCTAGCTTAGTGTCATCTGCAAATTTGGAGATATTACATCCAATCCCCTCATCCAGATCATTAATGTAAATTGTGAACAGCTGGGGTCCCAGTACAGATCCCTGTGGCACCCCACTGTTCACCGCCTGCCACTCAGAAAATGAGCCATTTATCCCAACTCTCTGTCTTCTACCTGCCAGCCAGTTCTCAATCCACATCAATACTTTGCCCCCAATCCCATGAGCCTTGATTTTGGAAGCCAGTCGTTTATGCGGGACCTTATCGAAGGCCTTTTGGAAGTCCAGGTTCACCACATCCACTGGCTCTCCCCCATCTATTTTACCTGTCACCATCTCAAAGAATTCCAATAGATTTGTCAAGCACGATATACCTTTTGTAAATCCATGTTGACTCCGTCCGATCCCTTCTCTGCTATTACATCCTACATATGCTGCGCTATTACATCCTTAATAATGGATTCCATCATTTTGCCCACTACTGATGTAAGGCTCACCGGCCTATAATTCCCCACTTTTTCTTAACCCCCCTTTTTAAATAGTGGGGTAACATTAGCTACCCTCCAATCCATGGGTACTGATCCTGAATCTATTGAGTTCTGGAAAATAATTCTTAAAGCATCTGATATCTGAATGACCACTTCCTTAAGTACCCTAGGATGTAGGTTATCAGGCCCTTGGGATTCAATCCCATCAATTTCCCCAAGCCCATGTCCTTAGAGATACTGATTTCTTTCAGTTCCTCCCTTGCATTAGTCTCTGTTTCCCAGCATCCTTGGGAGGATATTTGTATCCTCTCTTGTAAAAACAGAACTAAAGTAAGAATTTAATTGGTCTGTCATTTCCTTATTCAGAAAATGAGCCATTTATCCCAACTCTCTGTCTTCTACCTGCCAGCCAGTTCTCAATCCACATCAATACTTTGCCCCCAATCCCATGAGCCTTGATTTTGGAAGCCAGTCGTTTATGCGGGACCCTGATTCCCCTGATTCCCCTAAGCATTCCCCTGATTCCGACTGCAAGGGACCTACTCTGGATTTCACCAATCTTTTCCTCTTGACATATTTATAAAAGCTTTTGCAGTTGGTTTTTATATTTGCCGCAAGCTTACTTTCGTAATTTATTTTTGCTCTCTTGATTAATCCCTTTGTCCTCCTTTGGTGCATCTTGAACTGCTCCCAGTCTTCGGTTGTGGTACTTTTTATGGCCAATTGATATGCTCTCTCTTTGGACCTAATGCTGTCTCTAATTTCCCTTGTTATCCACGGTTGAATCACCTGTTTTGGTTTATTTTTATGCCAAACCGGTATAAACGATTTTTGCAATTTCTCCATTAGATCTGTGAATGCTTTCCATTGTCTTACCACAGTCAACTCCTCCATAAACACCACCCAATCAATCTTACTCAACTCCCGTCTCATACCATCATAATTCCCTTTATTTGAATTCAGGACCTTAGTCTCAGTTTTAATTTCATCACTCTCCATGTCGAGTGAGAATTCGATCATATTGTGATCGCTCCTACCCAAAGGGCCTCGTACAACAAGATTGTTGATTAGCCCCTTATCATTGCATAATACCCAATCTAAAATAGCCTGCTCCCGTACTATCAATAAGTGGTAATTCTGCCTCACCCTCAGAAAAAGGAATTTCAAGGTTGTATGTGATGTCATGTATGTATCTGATAATAAACCTGAAATCTGAAAATTCACACTTGCTGTAGCCACACACCAACTACAATCGTATGAATTAAATTACTGTACCAAAGTATGCCAAGACTAAAAAAAAGCTAAATATAAAAGGATAGATAAATATTCACAGTCGAAATTAATGCAAAAAAAGTGACATTTCGGTTGTGCAGATAAATCTTTTGGCGGTCAGTGGATAGGATCTTCTCACTGAGGCAGCTCCAAGAGAAATGTGTTGAGCAGCAGAGAAATCTCCATGTCACATTTGTTGATCTAACCAAAGCATTTGACACTGTTGGTAGAGATGGCCTGTAGAAGCTCTTACCAACATTTGGTTGCTCCCTCATGTCTAACCAACATCATCCGCCAGTTCACAAAGGTATGGAAGGCCGCATCAATGTGTGTGGTGAGTCGTCGGACCCATTTCCCATCAGCAGCGATGTAAAACAAGTTTGTGTTTTGGCTCCTACTCTGTTTGCACTATTCTCGCTGCTCTTCAAGATGCCACATCAGACCTGAAGTTAGAGGTCTTCCTACAAGCAAGGGCTCATGGCAGGCTCCTCAACCTCGCAAGACTTAGAGTAAAACCAAAAGTCAGGACATTTTCGCACAAGAGCTACAGTTTGCTGATGACTGCACTGGTTGCCCACTCTCTCAAAGGCTGACAGGAGATCACCAGTCACTTTGCCAGTGCTGCAATCAGCCTGACAAAGACAGAATTTTTGTACCCACCAGCCCCTGGCTCAAGCTATAAAGAACCAACTGTCCTCATTCATGACACTCGTCTCAATGCTGTCAACAACTTTTGCTACCTGGGCAGCACAATAACATGCTCAGCTCCTCTAGATGTAGAGATTGAATCAAGAACCAGAAAGGCCTGTTTTGTCTTTGAGCAACTGAAAGACTGGGTTGGGTCACAGAACATCAGGTTGGCCACCAAGCGCAAGGTGTACAGGGCCGTATACTATCAGCCTTGCTCTATGGATGTGAGATGTGGTGCCCATATTGTCAGCTTGACACCTATGTTCTCTGACGAAGGTCACCTGATGAGACAGGGTCTCCAATTTAGAGGTCCTTTCTCGAGCCGGAAGGCCAACAGTTTCAACCTTGGTGATGTCATCCCAACTGCACTGGGCCAGACAATGTCAGAATGCCTGATGGAAGGGCATCTTGTATGGCCAACTCTCCAGTGGGACTCGAAAATGAGGTACAAGGATGTTCTCTGCAGGAGCTTTACGAAAGCTGACATTGCCCCTCAACATGGGAGGATCTGACTCAAGATCACTCACCGTGGAGGGATGCCACCAGAAAAAGGGTGGACGCTGCTGAAAAAGAGGTGACAGAGGGAAGGCACAGGAAGCACCACAGCAGAGCTTCTGCCCCTGTTGCCCCTCCAGGCTTCACCTGCTTAGTGTGTGGCAAGCAGGGCCTGTCAAGGATCATCCCCTTCAGGACACACTGACTGAAAGGAACCATCATCGTCCTACAGGATGAAGATTCAGAGAAAGAGATGCTTAGGGAAAGACAAGTTTTCAAGAGCCGGATAAAAACGAGACCTCTGTACCTTCTGGCTGAATGTAGCAGTAAGAAGAGACTATGAACAGGATGGGAGGGTCCTGTATGATGTTGTCTCTCTTCTGAGGCTCTTCAAAGCATTGCTTACGATGGTTCCCTGGTGGACTTGGTTAGGTGTTCTCTGGTCTCTGCTGTGCTTGTCCTTGATGGTAGAGTAGCCTGGGTGAGTAACTAAAATACATCTTGTCCATGATACTGCAGTCTCTGATCACGGGAGATGGAGAAAGTGACTGGCAACTGGATGTCAAACAAGGATGCTTATTTAGGGCATTCATCAAAGGATTGGAAAGTAGGTCCTGATTCATGTCTATCAGTGCTCCCGCGTTGTTGGTGGAAAAGCCTTGGGAGGTGACCATTAACCTCCCCTTGCCGCTAAGCTTGGTCTATTTGAGTTTCTGATCAAGGGTGACCCCAGGATATCGATGGTGGGAGACTTGGAGGTGGTAGTGCTTTTGAAGGTCAAGACTTAGATTCTGTTCATTGTCTGTCACCCTTGTGGAGCAGTTAAGTCTTGGAGAGGTTGGTTGAGGAGGAAGCTTTTCAAAAGCTCTGACACATCCTCTTTTTTAATTTCAACATGTTCAAGTGTTTCAGTCTGCTTTAACTCATCCTCACAATTGCCAAGGTCCTCTTTTCTGGTGAACCCAGAGAAGATTAGGGAACCCCACTACTTCCTCCAACTCCACAGACATGTTTCCACTATCTCCCCTGATGGCTCCTATCCTCACAAGAGCCATTCTCTTCACCTACTTGTAGAATGCCTTGGGGTTTTCATTAATCCTGCTCACCAAGGACTTCTCGGCCCCTTCTAGCTCTCCTGTCCTTTAAGCTATTTTCTGGCAATCTTGTAATACTCTATCAGTTTCTGTCTTCTTCAAGGTTTAATTTACTGTCAGATTTCAGATTTATTGTCAGAATATATACATGACATCACATAAAACTGAGTTTCTTTTTTCCTGTGGGCAAGGCAGAATTACTAAAAAAAATTGCAAAAAAAACTGCACAACTTACATATGTAAACAAATAAAGAAATGTAAACAAACTAGCTGCAATACAGAGAGAAAAAAAATCAATAAAGTGCCAAGTAAGAGTCCTTAAAGGAGTCCTCGATTGAGTTTGTTATTGAGGAGTCTGATGGTGGTGAATTCTGTGGCACCTATACCTCTTCCCTAATGGCAGCAACAAGTACAAAGCATGTGCTGGGCGGTGTGGATCCTTGATGATTGCTGCTGCTCTCCGACGGCAGTCCCTGCACATATTCTCGATGGTGGGGAGGGTTTTGCCTGTGATGTCCTGGGCTTTGTCCACTACCTTTAGGAGGGCTTTCCACTCAGACCATGATGTAGCCAGTCAGCACACTTTCGACCACACATCTATAGAAATTTACAAGGATTTCAAATGTCATACACAAATTCCTGAGGAAGTAGAGTCATTGACGTGTTTTATTCATGATGCCATTAGTGTGTAGGCTCCAGGAAAGATCCTCTGAGATAGTAACTTCCTGGTACTTAAATTTGCTTACCCTCTCTACCTCTGATCCCCCAGTGATTACTGGATTGTATACCTCTGGCTTTCCTTAAGTCAACAGTCACGCAATAATACATAAAACTATAATATACATGATGTACTTTAATTTTTATCTGCCTTAAGGCAGATGAAGAGTCGCCATGAGCATTTCCCGGGGCCTAACAAAAGAGAAAGTGAAGCTAAAGAGAGTCCCTTCAGAGTAACTGATGCCCGTGGATTCAGCTCTAGCTCTAGCTCTCCCACAGTCTGTGCAGCTGCCCAGAGTCTGTTCAAACCATTGGCAGCCCAAGATCCAGGTCCAAACCTCGAATACGATCAGTAAGTCCTCAGTGCCTGAGGCTCTTTCTTGCCACCTGCAGCCTCTTGAATCCTGGTTCTGATACCTGGTTGGCATGAGTCGCTCTCCAGCAGCCCACTGTCTCTATGGGTCCTTAACTCACAGTCTGTGTGGGTCCAACTGCTGAGCCCCTTGCTGGTCTGCTACCTTGGTCACAGTCCTGTAGGGTTGTCTCCCATGGGGTAGGGAGGTGCTGTTCTCCATGTATCTGGTTCCCTCTATCGGTCTCTACCACCCCATGGCCTGCATCCCTTGTAGTATGCTGCTCAGCACAAGCAATGCCATCTTAGGCACAGCCCTCCATGGTTACAGGATTTTAAAATAAGACACCATTTTGATCCTTTAACAGGCTGTTTAAAGTCTGTACAGAGCATTGTTAATAGGACCCCTCAGAGTCTCAGTGTCTCCGCTCCACACTCTCCTGGGATCATACCAATGGCAGCGCTGCTGTCAGCTCCAGCAGCATTGTCATTTTTTTTTAACCTCTTGAAAAGTTTTACTTTTCTCTTGACTAGATTTTCTATACCCCTTGTTCACAAAGCATAATACAAATGCTCTCTGAACATTTGCTGCATATCTGCCGTACATTTTCCCGAGAACATCTGCTCCTAATCTCCTGTCTAATGGCATCATGTTTTCCAAAATTGTCTGTTCCTGTCCTCCAGTGCTATGGTAAAGGAATTTCCAAAATGTTTGCCCATTGAGAGATCTGACACTTGCCCTGGTTCATTTCCCAGTACCAGGCCAAGTGTAGCCTCTCCTCCAGTTGGCCCATCTATATATTGTGTCAGAAAACCTTCCTGAACATATCTAACAATTTCTGCTCCATCCAAACCCTTGAACAGTGCCAATCAATATTTTAAAAGTTAAAATCATCCATCTGAGCAACCTTATTTATGCACCTTTCTAGAATCACGCAGTAAGGTTATTGGCCCCATCCTGTTCCTAACACGCTAACTCAGTAGACAGTCTCTCCATTACTTCCCCTCTTCTGTAGCTGTGATAGTATCCCAAAGCCACTCCCCCACCTCTGGGTGATATCTTTGATTTATAGTAGATTTCCATCGAGAGTCGCACTTGGTTTTCTTTTCCTTCCCTTCTAGGAGGAAAGGTGGAGAGAGAACTGTTGCTCATTTGAACAGTGGGTTTGTAACTGAGGTTTGTGCCTTTGTGCTCAATTATTTACCACTTTTTTGGGGTTTTTTTTGTCTTTATTTTCTAGTGGGAAAGACCTCAAACCATGCTATTGTCCTTGCACAGCTCTACACCCAGGGCCAGTTGAGGGGCCTACATGCTTTTATTGTGCCCATCCGTGAGATGGGCACCCACAAGCCTTTGCCTGGTAAGAAACCTAATCTGCACTGTGCTCCCAGTCTTGGTTCATGTGCTCCACTGTGCTTTAGTTTCTTTTCCAAAAGTCACAGATTTCCTGCTGAAGCTCTGCTCTTCATTCATTTCCATTCAGCTGGCAAGAGATGAGGATCAAAAGCCTGTCCATGGTGTTGAGATGCAGATCAGCCATTATTCAAAGCTGGGCAAAGTTTGAAGGGCTGAATGGCCTTGCTCTTATTCAATTTTCATTTCTGGTCAAATTGTAACACAGTCTTTAAATTTAAATTTTTTATACATATATTTTTTTAAATTTAGACATTAGCACGGTAACAGGTCATTTCGACCCATGAGCCTTTGCCGCCAAATTTACACCCCATTAACCTACAACCTCCCCCCCGCCCGCCCAGTAAGTTTTGAACAGCAGGAGGAAACTGGAATCCTCAGAGAAAACCCATGCAGACACGAGAACAAACTCCTTACAGACAGCGCAGGATTCAAACCCCATCCCAACCGCTGGCGTTGCACTAACCGCTATGCCATCCAGTCTTATTAAATTTAAAACTGGATTCAGTGGATCCTTACAGGGTGGACAAACCCTGTATGGTTTTTCTTTTTAACTGTCTTTTAGGCCATCCCTTTTCTCTTGAACATAACAGCAAAGGGATACTGAAGAGATTCGCAATGCCCATGTCACATTACTCACTGGGGCTTCCTGATCTGTGAGGAGGTGCATGTTAGCAAGGTATGGGTAACCATCTTTGGAGGCGTAGTTCCCAAGATGACCCAGATGGTTTCTTTTTTTTTTATTAAATTTTTTATTTTTCACACCATAAATCACAATAGCCATGATATACACTTTTTCTTTTTCACACATTTACAGTGACTTTTTCTCCCCCCCCCCTCCTCCCAAGCCACCCCCCCACCCCCCCCCCCCCCCCCATCCATTTTAGGTATACAATCTAGGTTGCATTAATTCAGTCATACAATGTTGTCATTCAACAAAAATACACCAGAAATTCTACAGAGTCCATTCTTTTCTTTCCTTCTCCTTCCATCAACTTAGGTATTGTTTGTCCCCGGTAGGTTTTCGCTATTGTATTTAATGTAAGGCTCCCATACTTGTTCGAATATTTCAATATTATTTCTTAAACTATATGTTATTTTTTCTAATGGAATACATTTATTCATTTCTATATACCATTGTTGTATTTTCAAATTATCTTCCAATTTCCAGGTTGACATAATACATTTTTTTGCTACGGCTAGGGCTATCTTAACAAATCTTTTTTGTGCATCTTCCAAGTCAATTCCAAATTCTTTATTTTTTATGTTACTTAGGAGAAAGATCTCTGGATTCTTTGGTATATTGTTTTCTGTTATTTTATTTAATATCTGATTGAGATCTTCCCAAAATTTTTCTACTCTCTCACATGTCCAGATTGCATGAATTGTTGTTCCCCTTTCTTTTTTACATCGAAAACATCTATCAGATACTGTTGGGTCCCATTTATTTAACTTTTGCGGTGTAATGTATAGTCTGTGTAACCAATTATATTGTATCATACGCAGCCTCGTATTTATTGTATTTCTCATCGTTCCAGAACATAATTTCTCCCATGTTTCCTTTTTTATCTTTATATTTAAATCTTGTTCCCATTTTTGTTTAGTTTTACCATTTGTTTCCTCATTCTCCTTTTCTTGCAGTTTAATATACATATTTGTTATAAATCTTTTGATTAACATTATATCTGTAATCACATATTCAAGGTTACTTCCCTCTGGTAAACTCAAACCCCGATGGTTTCTTGACTGGATTTATGGACTCACTCCCTTTTCACTGCATCATGCTTAATCTAGTAATTCCATTGTTCCTGCATGCATTGAGAGCCAGTCTTGGGATATGTATGCTGCTGTTTGTGTTGTTTGATGGCCCAGAAGATGATGCTACTGCATGCTCAGCAGTAGTTGCTGGCACTGTCTGTTGGAAGGTTTTGCCAGGCTAACAAACTGAACTGTCTGGCTTGCTGGGGGTGGCACCATTTTTTCAATGTTGGCTTTCACTAATCTCCTTCTTTCCCCTCTGCACCTAGGCGTGGTGGTGGGTGACATTGGACCAAAGTTCGGGTTTGACGATGTGGACAATGGTTTCCTGAAGCTGGAGAACGTGCGCGTTCCTCGTGAAAACATGCTGATGAGATACGCAAAGGTAGTAAAAGTCGTACAGCATGCAATAGGCCCTTTGGCTCAACTCGTGCATGCCAACCAAATTGGCATTCCAACCATTCCATTTTGCCTACATCCTTCTAAATCCTTCTTTCCATATATCTGTCCGAAAGACTTGGATGCCATAATTGTACCTGCATGCATGAGATGATTGAGAATGCAATGATTATTTAAGTCTGGGCTTGTATTCTCTTCTCAACTTGTATTCTCCTTAATTTCTCTTTCCAATATTTTTATTGAGTATATCCAACAAAGTAAATGTATATTAACAAATAGCTGTAAACAACCTATGACAGAGACAAAAAAAACCCCAAAATGTATATAAACAAAAACTATTCTAATATCTGACTTTTCCCTTGTGAAGTTATGATTAAACATATATGTTCCATGAATGCAAGAAAGAAAGGACGACCAAACCATAAAATGAGATCCAATACGAATTCTGAACATAATTAAGGAAAGGATACCATAAATTACGGCCATCATATCAGATAACCATTGAGTAGGAGGGACAGCATCCTTCCATCTCATCAGTATAGCTCTTCTGGCAATAAGGAGAGTAAAGGCAAACCACATGGGATTGTAGCCCAGACAAATTTCAATCAGCTGACTTACTTATTTCATACAGGGCAAAAAAAGGATTAGGGGCCAAATCAATATTAAAAGCTAAAGACAAAGTACGGAAAATACTTTGCCAATAATTGGAAAATATTCTCTTTAATTTCTGATTCCATTTGAACAGTACTGACAAGAAGTGGTGCTGATATAGAGATGAAACTGGTTAAGCTACTCGACCAACCTGTATCTCTAGTGATTTCAGTGCAGCTTCCTCATCCTGTTACTTGTTGCCTTTTGTCCCTAATGTCGTAATTATCAACTCAATTTCACTTGCACTTTATTGAGTTCTTAGCTGTGCATTACAAATTGTATCTCCTGATAGAGTTCAATTATTGGACTAATTTTCTTTCTGTTTTAAAACAAAAAGGTGTTGCCAGATGGGACTTACATGAAGCCTCCCAGTGATAAACTAACATATGGTACAATGGTCTTCATCCGCTCCATGATCGTGGGAGAGTCAGCACGTGCATTGTCTCAAGCGTGTACCATTGCCATCCGCTATAGTGCAGTCCGACACCAATCAGAGCTGAAGCCTGGGTAAGAACTGGGAACCATGCCCCCAAAGTTGGTTACCCATTCTTCATTAACATGCACTTCCTCACAGATCAGGAAGGCCCAATGAGTAGTGTGAAGCGGGTGCTATGTTTCCCTTCAATATATCTTCGCTGTTATGTTCAAGAGAAAAGGGATAGCATAAAAGACAGCTAAAAATAAAAACCAGACAGGGTTTGTGGACCCTGTAAGCATCCACTCAGTTTTAAATTCAATACGACAATGTTTTACAAAAGAGCAGGAGACCAGCAGAATGGGTTTGTTGCGCTTGAAGCTACCCGACCATGGGGAAACATTCTGTGGCCTTTCAAGCTTTGTTGCTGCATTCTGCTGAGCTTGCTTCAACTTAGGCTGATGCAGAGATGTTCCCAGGCCTGCTCCCTGTTCAGCTGGGAGAGAGGAGTGTGTCTGTGTTTCTGACGCTAACCATCAGGACACAGACCTATCAAGCTCTTGTTGTCCTTCTCTACTCTCTAGGTATCTGGGTTTTACTTGGATCTGCATACAATGTACTGCTGAAAATGTTTTGTTCAGCTTGTCTGTACCAGATTTGAAGCTCTGTGTGATGCCTCCTATCATTCTTCAGCTAATCCCATAATACCCTCCGTTCCCATCCTGCCTGCCTTGAATATATTGCACACTCCATCTCCTTCCTGAGGGAATAAATTCTGCATTCTCACAACTCAGGGGAAAGAAGATTTTTGAATTTCTGTGCAATTAAACAATTGGTAACCATCTTGTATTAATGATGTCTAACTTGGATTATTGTTGTCAGAACTTTGTAAATCCTATATTTATGAATGTGCACACAATCAAATGCATTGCAGCATGGGATTTATATTAGTTTGTTGAAAGTATTGTGTCAGCAGAGGCTGTAAAAGATGATGATATTACACAATGGAAAATGGAAGGGTTACATTGCCATTGAATGTAAATGTTCAATTTAAGTTGGAGCCGAAAATAAATGGGATCAGAGAAGGTTTAAATAACATCGTTGGTGCTTGGTCCCTCTAGAGCTCCAGAGCCACAGATACTGGATTATCAGACTCAACAGTACAAGCTCTTTCCTTTATTGGCCACAGCCTACGCCTTCTGCTTTGTAGGAAACTTCATGAGGGACATGTACCATCGCATCACTGGCGACATGAACGATGGAGACTACAGCCAGCTGCCTGAGGTATTGGGGTGCAGTGGAGCGGGGAATGTGTGTCTGCAGTGTGTAACTCTGTTGTCTTCTGAGGGGAAAACAGAAGCTAAGCAGCAGGTGGTCTTTGTTGCAATGTTTCTCATGTATCCCAAGTTCAAGTTTATTATCCAATTGTACAAGTACAACCCCCAATCAGTTCTGTCTCAACTCAATCTTCATTTGGGATTAGAGGAAGCACAGCACCAGACCTCAACGAGATATGTTCCATCTCTTTCCACCCTCGTGTTGCCCCAAACTAACACTAATGCATCTTATGGGTGTAGCCATCCCCTTAAAACTGCGCCATGTAATAAATGAGATTCAGAGGGCGAGGCTCTCCAAGAAACTTTGCCTCGAATTGCTTCATCTCCTTGTATATTTCCTCCCATTTTCCAAGAGGCATTAAGCTGCAACTGTGACATTGGACCCAGAGGTCGATGAAATGTTATTTCATCACAGTCACGGTCTTGTGCTTCAGTGTTGTGGCCACCATGCTATTTGGTTGATTGCCACATCTGGCTTCCAGCTCTCTCCCCACAGCTGCATTGATTCGACGTGCTCAAATCAAAGGCGGCATTCCAGCTGAGGTCTGATCTGCACAACTATGATTTGCAAATGTCCATTTCTTGCGCCCACCCCCAGTTTGTCATGCTTACACCTCTAGTTTGTTTCCAGCTTCATGCTTTGCCTCCTGGACTGAAGTCCACACCTTGAGTGGCTGGTGCAAGAATGTATCATCATGGCTTACACGGGTCACGGCTGGTCATAGTGCAGTGATGTACATGATATCTTCGTTGCACTCTCATCACAAAGATGCACAGCAACATTCCCTTGAGAGCAGCCTTCAAAGCCATGGTCTCCAACATCGGGAGGGATGGGTGCAACAGCCAAATGGAATTAGCACTGCCTTTTCAGTCACACAGATTTGGGCTTATTTCATTCCTTCCTCCTGAAACTCTAAACTGAGGACACTTGCTTGCTCCCATCATTTAGATATGACCAGAAATGCCAACCTTCTCATCAGTGCCCATATTCATATCCATGACTACATTCTGCCCATCTGTTAATTGTCGCAAACACAACAGGTGGAGTTTGTTTTACAATTATTCGTGAAAAATGCGTTAAATAGAACTTGAAAGGATTAATCAAAGCTGTTCACATTCTTGGATCTGTGACTAGTTTTAAATGTCTTTGCCTGAAGTTGGATGTAATGATCCTGAGTTTCCACTGACTGCCTGTTAAAGGGAGCTATTCAAATTCAGCCATTTCATACATGCATCATGGTGACAGGCCATTTCTACCCACAAGGCCATGCCCTCCATTTACACCTACAACCCCATGTCTGTTTAGAACGGTGGGAAGAAACCAGAGCCCCAGGGAAAACCCATGTAGATGTGGGGAGAATCTACAAACTCCTTACAGATAGCGCGGGATTCAAACCCCAGTCGCAATTGCTGGTGCCGTAATGGCGTTGTGCTAACCGCTATGCCAACCATGCTGCCCCACATATTCCCGGCCACCAGTAGACATGTCTTAAAAAATTTTACAAATTAAAAAATAAGATTAAATTCTACTGAGAAATATAGAAGGAGCGATATTTATAAATTGCAGATAATTTTGGTCAGAACCATAACTTCAGATTGGAAGTTCATCACAATTTTTGAGTAGTTTTAAAGAGATAAAGGGGTCAGCTGTCAACACTGATTTCCAGCCAATGTGAACTGCACTGTGATCATCCTGTGCCCTATTATAAAAGTAGTTTGTGGTCTAACCGAACTCACTGTATTTCCAAACCCCTTCAAAAACTGTATATCTATCTTTACTGATTCGTGGTGTCCAAGCCATATAACCACTTACAGCACAGAACAGGCCAGTTCGGCCCTACTAGTCCATGCCGTAACAAATTCCCACCCTCCTAGTCCCACTGACCAGCACCCGGTCCATACCCCTCCAGTCCACTCCTCTCCATGTAACTATTGTTAGGTCTGCTTTGTTCATGAATGAGTGAGACAAACACCAGACTGAGTCGAAATCAGGGTTCTTTGTTCTTTATTACCGGATTGTAACACTTGCGACTAACAATGTTAGTCGGAGAATGCATTCTGCCGTTATCAGCAAAATGGTGATTTTTTATACCCTTGGATACGTGCTTAGAACATCATCATATCATTACTTGTCCAATGACTAAAACTGTTGCTATCCTTTCCCTGCTAGCTTCCTGCCTCTCAATCCATCAATGTCTCTCTTATCTTGTAAGTACAAGGATGCATTCACATCTTGTTACAGCCCTGTACAGGGTAACTCCTTACACATTCCCATCTCATGATGTTTTACCTTACACTATCCAGTCTATCCTTAAATGTAACCAATGATCCCGCCTCAACCACGTCTGCCGGAAGCTCATTCCACATCCCCACCACCCTTTGCGTAAAGAAATTTCCCCTCATGTTCCCCTTATAATTTTCCCCCTTCAATCTCCCCCACTCTTAATTGAAAAAGCCTATCCACATTTACTCTGTCTGTCCCTTTTAAAATTTTAAACACCTTTATCAAGTCCCCCCTCAATCTTCTACGCTCCAGAGAAAAAAGCCCTAGTCTGCACAACCTTTCCCTGTAACTCAAACCTTGAAACCCTGTCAACATTCTTGTGAACCTTCTCTGTACTCTCTCTATTTTGTTTATATCTTTCCTATAATTTGGTGACCAAAACTGTACACAGTACTCCAAATTTGGCCTCACCAATGCCTTGTACAATTTCATCATAACCTCCCGACTCTTGAATTCAACAGTCCGATTTATGAAGGCCAATATTCCAAATGCCTTCTTCACCACACCATCTACCTGAGTATCAGCCTTGAGGGTACTATTTACCATCACTCCTAAATCCCTTTGTTGCTCTTCACATCTCAATAGCCTACCATTTAATGCATATGACCTATTTAGATTTGCCTTTCCAAAATGTAACACCTCACACTTATCTGTATTAAATTCCATCAGCCATTTCTCAGCCCACACCTCCAGCCTTCCTAAATCACTTTTTAATCTACAGTAATCTTCCTCACTGTCCACAACGCCTCCAATCTTTGTATCATCTGCAAACTTGCTTATCCAATTTTCCACCCCTACTTCCAGATCATTAATATATATAACAAACGATAGTGGACCCAGGTCTGATCCCTGTGGAACTCCACTAGTCACCGGCCTCCAATTGGACAAACAATTTTCTACCACTACTCTCTGACACCTCCCATCCAACCATTGCTGAATCCATTTCACTACCTCCTTATTTATACCTAATGCCTCCACCTTCTTTCCTAACCTCCTGTGGGGAACTTTGTCAAAAGCTTTACTAAAGTCTAAATAGACAATATCCACCTTTCCCTTCATCAACCTTTTTTGTAACCCCCTCGAAAAACTCAATCAGGTTTGTCAAGCATGATCTACCCCTGACAAAACCATGCTGATTACTCCCTATCAATCCCTGTACCTCCAAGTATTTGTAAATACTATCCCTCAGAACACTTTCCATCAACTTACCCACCACAGACGTCAGACTCACAGGCCTATAATTCCCAGGTTTACACTTGGACCCTTTCTTAAAAAGCGGAACCACATGCGCCACCCTCCAATCCTTTGGCACTACCCCCGTGACCAGTGACATCCTAAATATCTCTGTTAATGGCCCCACTATCTGTCCACAAGTCTCCCTGAGTGTCCTTGGGAATATTTTGTCCGGACCCGGAGATTTATCCACCTTTACTTTTTTCAACACAGCCATCACTACCTTCTCGGTTATCCTTATATGCTTCATGACCTCCCCACTATTTTTCTTTACTTCAACTGGTTCAATATTTTTTTCCCTAGTGAATACCAAGGCAAAGAAATCATTCAAAGTTTCCCCCATTTCCTCTGACTTCTCACTCAGCCTACCTTCGCTATCTACAAGGGGTCCAATTTTATCCCTCACTAATCTTTTACTTTTAATGTACCAAAAGAAACCTTTTGGATTTATTTTTACTCTGTCTGCCAAAGCCTCTTCGTGCCTTTTTTTGGCCTTTCTAATTTCTCTCAAGATTCCTTCTACACTCCTTGTAGTCCTTCAAACTCTCAGCTCCCTGCTCTTTATACCTCTTGTACAGCTCCCTTTTTCTCCTAACCAAATTTCCAATATTCCTCGAAAACTACACCTCCCTATGATTTTCAGCCTTTCCTTTGATCCTCACTGGGACATATCTTTGGGACATAAGCCAAAGGTATATGTCATATAAAGTCGAGTGGGAGAACTGTGATTTCTGTGCATTGTCTGTTTTCCCCACCCCCCCCACACCCATTCCTTCCCCACCCCCACCCCCTTGCTTGCCATGCTCACATCTCCAGTTTGTTTCCAGCTTCATTCTCTGTCAGCTGGACTGAAGGCCTTCACCACTTGGGTGGCCAGTACAGGAATCGAGGAATGTCGCATGGCATGTGGGGGTCATGGATACTCTCGATGCAGTGGCCTACCGGATATCTATGTCACATTCACACCCACCTGCACATATGAAGGAGAGAACACGGTGATGATGCTGCAGACAGCCAGGTGAGGAGGCAGGGGTGGGAAAAACCTGAGCATACACAGAAAGTGGCAGTAATAATACTCAGCTGGTTAGGGTATATCTCAGCCAGTACAAGTTTCAGATTGATGCCCCTTTGTCAGAACTGGGAACATTTTCAGATTCTTGAGTCTGCATTGCTTCAGTCTAGAGCAAAAACAAGCCGAGTCTTGACCCGAACCCATTCTTTTGATTGCACAAATGCAGTTGGCCTTGGCTTTGGTCCAGGAGCAATTGGAAACCAAGCAGGTTTTAAGTTGCAGAGGAGGGGTGGAGGGTGCAAAGGGAATGTCTGTGGTAGAGTAGAAACCAGCAGACTCTTGGTAAGCCATGGTGGTGCTGCATGAAAGTGTAAATTGCAGATTGTTTGTAGGAGATGTAGAGGGATGCTGAGAGGTACAGAATGCTGAAGTTGCTGAAAACCTAAAGGGAGGCAAGCCCTGGAAATTGGGGTATACTGAGCGAGACCCTGCAGGTCAGCCACCCTCCTGAGGACTAGCTCATTTTATCTTTTTGCTACCTCCACATGATGTACCTTTCCTCCTGAGGCTGGTACTTTCACCATTTCTCATCACCACCAATAAACAAACCTGGGCATCATTTCATTGTTCAGTTTGGGAACTTGTTTTGCATCTCCTACACCAAATTGTTCAGTTTGGGAACTTGTTTTGCACCTCCTACACCAAATTCATTCATTCTAAAGCTACTTGTGACATCCTGAAATTATTCAAGCTGTTATAGAATTTTATCCTGAGAATTTGAAAAGGTCTTCATGCATCCCATTCCCTCATGTGCTAAAATGTGTTTCAAGATCCTGATATCTGTAGGAAAGAAAACTGTTCTTGAACCTAGAGGTGCTGGACTTCAGGCTTCTGTACTTTCGGCTTGAAATTTACCACAAGAAAATGGTCAGATTGGTGACGGTTAGTATGGGGAAGATACCAATTTGATAGTTTTTTGAGGAGGGCAGTGGGTGTTGTATGCAAGGAATTTTGTAAGGCATTTTGACAAGGTCCTTGGCTAATTCAGAAAAGGGATCCATGGTGAGTTGATTGTTTGGATACAAACTTGTCTAGTCTATAGAAAATAGGGTAGAGGTGTGAAGATGTTATTTGGGCTGAAGGCCTGTGACCAGAGATGTTCTGCAGGGATCCCAGGTTGTTTGTGATGTACATAAATGACTTGGATGAAGAAGGAGGTAAGTTGGCAGATGATACAAAGATTGGAGGATTTGTGGAGAGTGGAGGGCTAGTTGCATATGGAGGCAGAGAAGAGATAGATGGAGTTTATTTTGGACAAGTGTGAGGTGTTGCACTTTGGGAGGTAAAATCTAAGGGAAATATATGCAGTTAATGATAGGGCTGTTAAAGGCCTTTGTGTGCAGGTGCAGGCCCATAGCTCATTTAAAGTGGCCACAAAGTAGGTGGTAAAGCAGGTATATGGCAGTTTTTTAGACGTACAGCACGGTGACAGGCCACAAGCCTGTGCTACCCAATTTACACCCCACTAATGTACACCCTCCCAGTACATTTTGGGCAGGACATTGAATATAAAAGTAAGGAGATTATGTTGCAGCTATCTCAAACTTTGGTTAGGCCACATTGGAATACTGTGTGCATTTTTGGTCATCCCTTTACCAGAAGGAAGTAGAGTGTTTGGAAAAGGTGCAGAGAAAGTTTATCCGAATGTTGCCTGGTCTGAAGGGTATGAATTATGGGGAGAGTTATACTTGGAATGTTTTCTCTAGAGTTTCGGAGGCTGAGGGGAGACCTGATAGAGTGGGGAGGTGGGAATTTAAGGGAGATGTGCAGGCAAATTTTTACAGAGCTGTGGAAGCCTGGAATGGGCTGCTAGGTGTAGAGATGGAAGCAGATACAATAGAAGCATGTAAGAAGCTTCTAGATAGACACAAGAGTATGAAAGGGGTGGAGGGATCTTTATCATTTGCCAGCGGCAGATTTTTAGTTTTATTTAGACATCATTTTTAGCACAGACACGTAGGGTGAAGGGCCTGTGTTTGTATATGCTATCAAATTCGCAGATTTTTTTTGACTGAAGAATTTCTCTTTATCCAGTTTTATACCATTTAGTTATATTTTTCTCCTTCCTGGATCAAACAGGCCTTTCCTAACTGGAAAGAGAAAGGTGTCGGATCTTTTCGAGATCTATTTCTTGTTAGTTGTCTCATGTCTCCCAAATTCATAGCTTTTTAGGTATTTGAAGATTAGGAATATTTTTGAATACCCATTTAATAATTTTTCCCCATGCTCAGGAAGTAGATGTTGTCAGTGTAATTTTTCTTTTGCATCCCTTCCAGAAGGGCTTAATTGCTCACATTTATATCGAAATTATGTCAGGTTCCAATTGATAAGATTAAAAGAGCAAGGTGGGGTGGCGGTGGGGGGGCGGGGGGGTGATAGTTGCACACCTGTCCAGACACAAAGATTGCAACCAAGCCACACAGTACAATTCATACCGACTTTATTCGAGTGACGCTAGTGGGATGAGCTAGTGTTGGGTAGACAGGGTCACCTCACAATATTTAAGGCATTTTCCTGCATACAAATTGAATATCATTTCTTTGATTGTATTGTTACAACTTAAGTGGTATATTTTGCATATCCTCTTCCTAGGGACATGGAAATTTAATCTCACGTACAAATTATAATTAAGAGACATCCTTTCTGTATATAAAAAAAATCAACAGAAGTCTGGAAGGTTTGCTCTGAGTATCAGTATCAGTTCTCTGCCTACTTGATTTCTGGCTTCCAATTAACACATGTCAATGGATAGTTTCTCTCTAATCTTAAATAATTGAAGTTAACAGTGGTGGCCAAAACTGAGGAAAAGCACTGCCATCCAGGGACTGAGTGGCGTTGTCAGTGCTGCTGGATGTTTATTGCAGCCTTTGACAATATCTTTCTTTGGCTTGGCTTCGCGGACGAAGATTTATGGAGGGGGTAAATGTCCACGTCAGCTGCAGGCTCGATTGTGGCTGACAAGTCCGATGCGGGACAAGCAGACACGGTTGCAGGGGAAAATTGGTTGGTTGGGGTTGGGTGTTGGGTTTTTCCTCCTTTGTCTTTTGTCAGTGAGGTGGGCTCTGCGGTCTTCTTCAAAGGAGGTTGCTGCCCGCCGAACTGTGAGGCGCCAAGATGCACGGTTTGAGGCGTTATCAGCCCACTGGCGGTGGTCAATGTGGCAGGCACCAAGAGATTTCTTTAGGCAGTCCTTCTACCTCTTCTTTGGTGCACCTCTGTCACGGTGACCAGTGGAGAGCACGCCATATAACACGATCTTGGGAAGGCGATGGTCCTCCATTCTGGAGACGTGACCCACCCAGCGCAGCTGAATCTTCAGCAGCGTGGACTCGATGCTGTCGGCCTCTGCCATCTCGAGTTCTTCGATGTTAGGGATGAAGGCGCTCCAATAAATGTTGAGGATGGAGCAGAGACAACGCTGGTGGAAGCGTTCTAGGAGCTGTAGGTGATGCCGGTAGAGGACCCATGATTCGGAGCCGAACAGGAGTGTGGGTATGACAACGGCTCTGTATACGCTTATCTTTGTGAGGTTTTTCAGTTGGTTGTTTTTCCAGACTCTTTTGTGTAGTCTTCCAAAGGCGCTATTTGCCTTGGCGAGTCTGTTGTCTATCTCGTTGTCGATCCTTGCATCTGATGAAATGGTGCAGCCGAGATAGGTAAACTGGTTGACCGTTTTGAGTTTTGTGTGCCCGATGGAGATATGGGGGGGGCTGGTAGTCATGGTGGGGAGCTGGCTGATGGAGGACCACAGTTTACTTCAGGGTGACTTCCAGGCCAAACATTTTGGCAGTTTCCGCAAAACAGGACGTCAAGCGCTGAAGAGCTGGCTCTGAATGGGCAACTAAAGCAGCATCGTCTGCAAAGAGTAGTTCACGGACAAGTTTCTCTTGTGTCTTGGTGTGAGCTTGCAGGCGCCTCAGATTGAAGAGACTGCCATCCGTGCAGTACTGGATGTAAACAGCGTCTTCATTGTTGAGGTCTTTCATGGCTTGGTTCAGCATCATGCTGAAGAAGATTGAAAAGAGGGTTGGTGCGAGAACACAGCCTTGCTTCACGCCATTGTTAATGGAGAAGGGTTCAGAGAGCTCATTGCTGTATCTGATCCGACCTTGTTGGTTTTCGTGCAGTTGGATAACCATGTTGAGGAACTTTGGGGGGCATCCGATGCGCTCTAGTATTTGCCAAAGCCCATTCCTGCTCACGGTGTCAAAGGCTTTGGTGAGGTCAACAAAGGTGATGTAGAGTCCTTTGTTTTGTTCTCTGCACTTTTCTTGGAGCTGTCTGAGGGCAAAGACCATGTCAGTAGTTCCTCTGTTTGCGCGAAAGCCGCACTGTGATTCTGGGAGAATATACTCGGCGACACTAGGTATTATTCTATTTAGGAGAATCCTAGCGAAGATTTTGCCTGCAATGGAGAGCAGCGTGATTCCCCTGTAGTTTGAGCAGTCTGATTTCTCGCCTTTGTTTTTGTACAGGGTGATGATGATGGCATCACGAAGGTCCTGAGGCAGTTTTCCTTGGTCCCAACAAAGCTTGAAAAACTCATGCAGTTTGACATGCAGAGTTTTGCCGCCAGCCTTCCAGACCTCTGGGGGGATTCCATCCATACCTGCTGCTTTGCCACTTTTCAGTTGTTCATTTGCCTTATATGTCTCATCCTGGGTGAGGACCTCATCCAGCTCTAGCCTTAGGGGCTGTTGAGGGAGCTGGAGCAGGGCGGAATCTTGGACTGAGCGGTTGGCACTGAAAAGAGATTGGAAGTGTTCTGACCATCGGTTGAGGATGGAAATCTTGTTGCTGAGGAGGACTTTGCCGTCTGAGCTGCGCAGCGGGCTTTGGACTTGGGGTGAGGGGCCGTACACAGCCTTTAGAGCCTCGTAGAAACCCCTGAAGTCGCCAATGTCCGCGGATGAGCTGGGTTCGCTTGGCGAGGCTAGTCCACCACTCATTTTGGATCTCCCGGAGTTTGAGCTGAAGATGGCTGCGTGCGCGACGGAAGGCTTGTTTCTTCTCTGGACAGGACGGCTTTGTAAGGTGAGCCTGGTGGGCAGCTTGCTTCTTTGCCAGCAGCTCCTGGATTTCCTGGCTGTTATCGTTGAACCAGTCCTTGTTTTTCCTGGAGGAGAAGCCCAGTACCTCTTCAGTGGATTGCAGTATGGTAGTCTTCAGCTGATCCCAGAGGGTTTCAGGGGACGGGTCCGTGAGGCGGATTGCATCGTTGAGCATTGCTTTGAGGTTTTCCTGGAAGTTTCCTCTCACTTTGTCTGACTGCAGGTTTCCAACATTGAACCTCTTTCTGGGGGCTTTACTGTTCCTGGGCTTTGGCTTGAAGTGAAGGTTGAGCTTGCAGCGAACCAGCCGGTGGTCAGTGTGGCATTCAGCGCTGGGCATGACCCTGGTGTGGAGCACATCTCGTTTGTCTCTTTCTCGCAGCAGGACGTAGCATCTAACAGGTAGTAACTTATTCAGCTGTATTTGGGTGGGAAACCGATTTATGAATGGGCTGCCTTTTGACTATCAGTAGTCAGTTAGCACTATTTTGTTAAAAGATTCAGACAGCCATCAGGATATCTGGGGCCTGGGCTCCATAGAAGAGGTGAGAATTTATTCCTGTTCTTTAAAGTTCTAACCTGTTCTTCAGTTTCTTGACTGAGTAAAACTCGTGCTGACCTCCCTAGAAGCAATTTTTGTAGCTATCTTATAAACACAACTTTCTACAGGGAGTGGGGGGGTGTCATGTGATGACGTGGGGTTAGACTGCAAATCCCTACTTTCCTCAAAAAAGTTGAAAAAAAAGTCAAAAGGTTGGAAAAGTTAAGAAAAATGGTCTGAAGAGTTAAAGAATAATTTAGAATGTCACCAGAGAAAGAAAAACCAGCTGCAGTAATTCAAGAAGTTGAGCAAGAAAAAGATCGAGGAAAAGGAGGAGGATCCAGGAGCTGTCAAGAAGGTACTGCCCAGGGGAGATGAGCCAGGAGCCAGGGAGACCTTAAACACTGCTGTGCAGGGTCTCTCCCGACAATGGCCACCCGCTATGGGTGAAGACGCAGAATACAAAAAGGCAATTTCAAAAAATGCTGGTGGCTTTCAGCTCCAGTGGACAAGAAGAGCAAGAAATATGTTCTGAACAAGGATTTATGGACAAAATGATGAGGAAAGTGAGTCATTTATTTCTACAGCTGATATGAAAAATTGCATGGATAATTTCCAGCAATCTATGATGTTATTAACCGAAGAAGTTAAAAAATGCAGAGAGAGAATATCTGAAAATAAGAATTTTACAAGGGAAGTGGAAAAAATGATGCAGCAGGTGGACAAAAGATTTTGGCAGTCTAGATGAAAAAATTAAAGGAAACAAATTTGAAATTCAAGGCATTAAGGAACAAATGAAGAAGGTACAAATAGAAGCAGCTGCAACAAAAGATCAATTAATGCAAAAAATTGTCATTTTAGAAAATTTTAGCAGGAGAAATAACGTAAAGATTGTTGGACTTAAAGAAGGTTATGAAGGATAGGAAATCAAGAAGTTTTTACAGCATTGGATTCCGAAATCTTTGCAGTGGGGGGGTAACTAAGTTTCAAGAAGACATTGAGATTGAGACAGCACGTAGAGCACTGAGACCAAAGTCACAACCAGATCAAAGACCTCATCCAATACTGGTAAAATGAAGTAAGAGAGAAGATCTTGGAACTGCCAGCTAAACAAGCAAAAGAAAGTCCATCACCATTGGTTTATAATGGGAATGATTTTATTTTACTCTGATATAAGTTTTGATTTGTTAAAAAAGAGAAAAGAATTTAATGCAATTAAAAATGTATTGTGGAAATAAAGGTTATGCCTTTGTCTTGAGGTATCCAGCAGTTTTGAAAGTTTTTGTTCCAGATGGGGAAAACCATGTTTTTTACAGAGCCTAACGAGGTAAAGGTGTATGCTGATTCATTGCCAGAAAGAGAGAGACAGGTGGATGTTGACACAGAAGATGATCATTTAACTTAGCATGCTCGCTTATTATGTCAGCAATCGGACCACGTGTACGTCCCACTGCTTGCACGCATGCCAACTTCTGTCCTGGAGCAGATGAGACAATGCATGTCACCATCTTTTCCATGACTGCCCAGCCCACCGCACGTAACAAGCGGGGCCAGTTTGTCACGGCAGAGTTGTACGTCGCCACATAACACCCCCACCCCCCCAAGAATCGGTGGCGTCCTGTCGCTTGGGAGGGTTGTCTGCGTGCTGGCTGCTGCACTTGGACTGATTGTGTCTTGTCCAAATGTGCCAGCTTTAGCCAGTCTACCGTGAAAAATTCCTCCCTGTCCCCAATGTCTAAGGCGAAGATAGAACCTGTGTGGTGGAGCACCCTGTAGGGTCCTTCATAGGGTTGTTGAAGAGGTGCTCTGTCTGTCCCTGCATACGAAGACATAGCAGAAGACATTAAATTGCGGGGAACATGTGTAAGAGGCTGGCCATGTCGTGATGGTGTGGGGGGGGGTGGGGTTGCAGGGAACCCAGTTTCTCCCTTATGCACACGAGGATGGCCTCTATGTTTTGGGCTTGACCAGTGGGGGCAAGTCATCTTTAGGGGCTGTGCGGATCCCTAGGAGGACCGAGGGTAGTTCGTCCGCCCCCATTTTGGACCCTTGAGTCATGCCATGAGGGCCAATTTGAGGTGGCGATGGAACCGCTCCACTAGGCTTTTGGTTTGTGGGTGATAGGCAGTCATGCGATGGAGTTCAGTTCCTAGGAGCTTGATAGTTCGGCCCTCAAAGTGGACATGAACTATTGGTGGTAATGTGGACGCCGAAATGGGAGACCCAAGTGGGCAGGAAAGCACTTGCTCAGGAGTCAGCGGCAATGTTGGGAAGGGTAGTGTCGCCTCCATCCATCGGGTGAATCGGTCCACCATGGGAAGGAGATAACAGTACCCCCAGATATGAGCAGGGGGCCCACAAAATCTACGTGGACATATTGGAAATGGCATGAGGCAGGCTGAAGCTGCTGGATGGGTGCCCGGATGTGAGTCTGCAGCTTTGCCATCTGGCAGTCTGGGCAAGCCCGTGCCCATTCCGTGACTCTCGCAGAGTCCATGCCAGACAAACCTTGTGGAAATCATCTGGACCGTGGAGCGGATGGAGGGGTGTGACAAACGTACATGAGGTTGAAAACAGCCTTCTATCACTTCGCTGGTACCACTGGCTGGGGAATGCCTGTGGTGACGTCACAAAGGATGGTGGTGGTGCCATCGTCTAAAGGCAGGTCTTGCAGCTGGAGGCCAGTGACAGTCATGCAGAAGCAGCTCAGGGCACGGACTAGTTCATAGAAGTCAACACCCTGCTAAAGGGAACACACGGCCGGCCTAGAGAGGGCATCTGCGATGATATTGCATCTGCCGGAGAGATGGCAGATGGAGGTAGTGAACTCAGAGACGTACGACAGATGCCTCCTTGTTGAAGGCGAAAGACAACAGTTTGTGGTTGGTGTAAGCGGTGAAGTTCCTTCCCTCCAGGCAGTTATGGAAATGGCGGACAGTGAGGTAAAGGGCGAGCAGCTCCCTGTCAAAGGGGCTGTACTTGCGTTGAGGCGGGCGAAGGTACTGGCTGAAGAAAGCGAGTGGCTTCCATGTGTCATGCATGAACTGTTCGAGGTCTGCGCCCACTGCTGTCCTGGATGCATCGACTGTGAGTGCATCCATCCATGGGTGCACCAGCATGGTGGAGTGTACCAGGGCTTCATTGGTTGCGAGGAAACCAGCCATGGTGTAATCAGTCCAGTGGAGGTCCTTGGTAAAAACAGTTATCAGGTTGAAAAAATAATGGTGGAGGCCGAAGGAATGAACCTGTTGTAAAAGTTGACCATTCTCATGATCTCCTGCAGGTCCTTGAGCTTGTCTGGCTGTGGGAAATGGCAGATGGCATCCACCTTGTCTGAGAGAGGTACCACACCGTCTTTGGTGATGTGGTGGCCCAGGAAATCGATTTGCTCACAGCTGAACTCACACTTTGCGGGGTTGATTGTGAGGCCGGACTGTGCCAGTCGAGCGAAAAGTCAGCAAAGGTGGGCAATTTGTTTTTCTGGTGTGCTGCTTGTGACCAGGATGTCATCCAGGTAAATGAAGAGAAAGGGCAGGTCACACCCTATGGCATCCATCAAGCACTGGAATGTCTGCGCAGTATTCTTCAGGCCGAATGGCATCCTGAGGAACTCAAAGAGACAGAAAGGAATGGTGATGGCTGTCTTCAGCAGGTCATCTGGGTGGACTGGTATTTGATCAGTTCGACCATGGAGAAAATTTGTGTGCCACTGAGGTTCGCTATGAAGTTCTGTATGTGAGGTACTGGGTAGCAGTCCGGGCTGTAGCCTCGTTCAAACATCTATAGTCACCACAGGGTCGCCAACTGCCGTTGGCCTTGGGTATCGTGTGGAGAGTGAAGGCCAGGGACTGTTGGATCTGCGGACGATGCCCAACTCCTCTTTGTGTGTGAACTCCTCTTTGGCCAATTTGAGCTTGTCTGATGCCACCTGGCAGGCTCGCGAGTGAATGGGGAGGCTGTTAGTCATGATGTGGTGCTGGACGTCATGGGGCGGCTGCGTTGAGGAGAACTGTGGGCGAAGAATGGCTGGAAAGTCAGCGAGCGGGCGAGTGTAACGGTTGTCGATAGTGAGTGACCGGATTGTTGGATGTACCAAGGGGAACGGTTTGAAAAATCTCCATGTGGACCAAACGCTTGCCATGTGGTGACTGTGCCCAGAGGAAGTCCGCACGCAGCAGGGGTTTGTCTATGGCTGTGAAGGTGAATTTCCACTGGAGGTTTGTCTCCTCGAAACGTAGGGGTATGCATTTACGGCAGAAGGTTGTAATGGCGGAATTGTTAGCTGTAAGCAGGGTGAGGCCGGGTGGTCTCATGCACATCTCCAGGGAAGTCGATGGAATAATGCTTATCTTGGCTCCTGTGTTGACAAGGAACCTGCGGCTCGAGATGTTGTCCCACACATGGAGCAGGCTGTTCTGTGGCCACTAACAGCAGCCAGCCTGCTCATTTCCATGAAACTAGCAAGATTGCTGGCATTTGCGTGCCTCTGCTCCCCATCACTGGTGGTAGAACCACAGGCGCTGTTCCATGTGGGCTTGGCTCTGGCGGACGGTGTGGCATTCCGTCGGGGCACAGCTTGCGGGCGAGTTCACGTTGCAGTCTGACCACTTGGTGAACCACTTCGGGATTCTCGCGTTTGGTGCGGTAGAGGACGTCGGCTTTTGCTGTGACCTTGCGAAGGTCACTGAAGTCAGCATCTGCAAGCAGAAGCCTAATGTCCTCGGGCATTTTCTCCAGAAAAGCAGGGCTTAAGGCCCTCGGCCAGTGCAAGCATTTTGTCCATTAACGTGGACGGCATTCTGTTCCCCAAACTGTTCAGGTGAATCTGGCTGCCCTTTCGCATCGAAGATAGACCATAGGTACTAATAAGGAGGATGTTTAAAATCTGCATATTTACCCTATTCCAGTGGAGCTTGAATGAGGCCGTCTACACGGGCAGCGGTTTACTGGTCGAGCAAAGTACCTCGTTGAGTCAGAAGAGATTTGCTTGGTCAGGAACTGGGCCTCTGAAGTGTGGGGCCTGTTAATCCAGAAGATTGGTAACTTCAGCGCTATGGCGCCAACTGCTGCAGGGTCCATTAGGTTGAGTCATCAAGGCATGGAGACTCATTGGGGTCACCACTGTAGTGCACTGTGAGAGAGTAGTCAAACAGAGTGGAGACGCAGGCTGTTAGCTCGAGAGTCACAGCAGAATTTTCATTTAAACTTTGTGAGCTCACTTATTAGGTCGGCAGTCAGACCTTGCATATATCCCGCTGCTTGTGTCGCACTGACACAAGCATGCATTCCAACTTCTGTTCTAGAGTAGAAGAGACGGATGTGCGCCACCATCTTTGCTGCAACTGCCCCACTGACCACGGTTCGTCACGGCAGAGTTGTGTGTCGCTGCAATCTAATGCTTTTTCTGGGCTAGAAATGTATGAGATTCTGATGTCATTACCAAACAATAAAGCCCTGGGAGTAGATGGTTCTTCCCCTCCCCCCCCCCCAGAGTTTTAGAAAGAATTTAAGGAATTGTTAACACCTGTATTAATGAGAGTATAATATTAAATGAAGCGGTCGTATGAATCTTTTAAAACTGCCTTTACAACCTCCTTGTAGACCTATATATCCTTATTAAATACAGATGATAAAATTGTATCTAAACTATTAGCTAATAGATTAATTAAATATTTACCAAAATTAATAACTATGGATCAAACTGGTTTTCTTAAATAAAATAATATAGTTGTTTGAGTTTATTAAGTGTAGTCCAAAAAGAAAAGAAACCAGTAATCGTGTTTGCACTATTTATTTAAATTATTAAGTACATTTGGAATTCTAAATGTATTTATAAATTGGATAAGAGTATTATATAATCAACCAAAAGCTAAGTGATCACAAATAAGCAAATATCAAAGCCTTTTTTATTCAAAAGATCATCGAGATAAGGGTGCCCGTAATTGCCATTTTTATTTGCTTTAGCTATAGAACCATTGGCGGAGAAGAGACAATGAGATTAAAAGTTTTGAAATAGGTAATAAAGAACATAACATTAGTTTATTTGCAGATGATGTTCTAGTTTATTTAACAAAACTAGAAATATTGTGTAAACTAAATATTAGTAAATGTTGTTAAGAGTGAAGTGATGCCTATGGTTGATATAGATTATTCTCAAAATTTAAAAATGACAAAATTTAAGTGGCAAAAGGAAGCAATTAAATATTTAGGAATAAAAATAGATAGAAATTTAAATAATTTATTTAAATTTAATTATTTACCATTATTGAAAAAAAATTGAGTATGATTTTAAAAATGGAAAGATCTGTCAATAACTTTAATAGGATGGGTAAATTGTATTAAAATGAATATTTTTTCGAGAATACTGTATTTGTTTCAATTGTTGCCCATTCCTATACCAGAGAAGTTTTCCCAAGAACTAAATAAAAATATAAGGACATTTATTTGGAGAGATAAAATGCCAAGAGTAGTCTTGTAAATTTGAGCAAGGAGGATTAAGATTATAAAATTTTAAAAATTATTATAAAGCAGCTCTTGTCTTCCTATTATCAGATTGGAGAAAAAAAACTGGGTTTAGATTGAAATGAATAAAAAAGGAGAAATTAATAAAGTATTTTTTGTGTAATTGGAACAGTGAGTTAATTGGAAAAGAAGACAGAAGTACTGATTTTAAAGCATTTGCTTAAGATATGGAACTGTATCCATATTGAAAGAAGAATTTAAAATACTTAACATGATCTTAAAACAAAATCAGCTTATTCCTTTTACTTTGAATAATTGTTTATTTGATACTTGGTACAGAAAAGGTTTACAGAAGATAAAATATTGTAAATTAGGTTCCTTTTTTATGACTTTTGAACAAATGAAATACAAGAATACAATTTTCTCATTATCAACTTAAATCATATTTAAAAGGGAAATTAAGCACAAATTTAAGACTTCCATTACAAAGTCAATTTGAACATTTAATTACAGATACTATGTATATAAAATTGCAAGATACTATGGGGAAAAAAAAGACTTGCATAAATCAAAATAAAGAGGTAAAAAGATTTAAATATGCAAATTCAAGGTTATGCCAAGAAAGTGTAACAAATACAATTAATGTTAGATCCCACATGGTACTGTGACAGATTATATTATATTTTATATTATATATAGATATATTTTAAAGGAGATAAATTGTGGCAGGTGTTTTAATGTAGGTCACATACAAGCACTTCAAAACAGATCTCATTTAAAATGCCAGAGCTCTGCTCAAGCCAGACAGTCCAGGCTCTGGGTGCCTTTGCAAAAACTTGGAAGAATGCCAAAAAGGACTTCACAAGTAGGTGTTAATTGGACATGCTGTGGAGTAATAGATTATTGTTTTGGAAAGCAACAGATGAACAAACTCGGAAGATTAGGTGCGGAGCTGCATCTGTCTGAGTGCAGTTGGCTGTTCTAAGAGGGTCATGTGGTTTTCTCAGAGAGAGAGAATTCAGTTCAACAGATCTACAGTTCAGCAGCAGCTGAGACTGGAACAGGACAAGCTGGGAAGCTTGTGGGGGAAAAAAAAACATTTTGAAGATGGGTTGTGAATGCTTGGTTCACCCTGGTCAAACAAAGCCCTCAAGAGGAGAGGACTGGCTGCCTAATGTTTCACCTGAAATAAGAGAAACAAAGAGGTGCAAAAACTTGGAGGAATGCCTATAAGGACTTCACAAGTAGGTGTTAATTGGACATGCTGTGGAGTAATGGAATATTGTTTTGGAAAGCAACAGATGAACAAACTCGGAAGATTAGGTCCGGAGCTGCAAAGAGGTGACCTGAAAGAAAGAGGTTATCATCTGGAAAACCCTGATAGGGCGTTTTTTTGGCAAGACACTGAAGTGGCTGCTCGAAAGGGATCAGTTGTGAGTGTCCAACGAGCAAAAAAAATCTCTCACTGAAAACCGACAAGAACCTTCCTGAGCGGTAACCATTTACTTTTCAAGCACCAAAGCTTGGTGAAATTCATAAATGTTAAATTCTGTGCGTAATATAAGAATTGCCTGTAACCAGTGAACTTGGAGGAGTGAGAGGTGAGATTGGACTGCTAATCAAATAACTTATTTTGAACGTATATACACATGCGCTTAGAATTAGAAGGGGGTTAAGTTAGGTTAAGTAAGTTAATAGTAGTAAGTTAAAAGTTTGATTCTGTTTTCATGTTTAAAGATAATTAAAAGCAACTTTTGTTTAAGTAACCATTTGTCTTGGAGAATTTATGTTGCTGCTGAGTTTTTGGGTCCTCTGGGCTCATAACAGTACAATATAATTTTTTACATCAATTATACTATACTCCATATAAATTAAATGGACAAATTATTCTGATAAACAAGGAAGTAGGGACCTTTCTACATTCAGTTTGGTCCTGTGTAAAGTTGAAAATATTTTGAAAGATTTGAGTATTATTAGGACAAATGATGAAGATAAAAATACAAAAAGACCCCAGAATATTTTTACTTGGTGATATATATGTGAAGCAGATTTTAAATGATCAAGTACGATTTTTGAGTACAGTAGTGGTTGCAAAAAAATGTGTGGTAATAATGTGGAAAACAGAAAATTTTATAATGATGGACAGATGGAATACTGAAATAGAAAATTGTATACCATTATAAAAAATTACATAGTTTGAGGAATCAGATCGGGAACTTTTATAAGATTTGGGAACCATATATGGAATTTGTTAACAAAAGTCCATCCATATCACCCACTCCTCTCAATTAATAATGAAAAGATACAAAATTATATTAGGAAAATATAAAGAGTGATTAATATATAGTTTAGGTTTTTTCTTTTCGGGGAGGGGTGGGGAAGAAAAATTAAAAATGTTTATCATTTTGTATTGAATAGTATTTAGAATTGAATTTGTTATTGATACAAGTGATAAATAAAAATTTCAAAGAAAAAGCAATGGAACAGGATTTACAATGAACTATTTGTGGGAAAGGATTTTAAAACTGTTAATACATCCTCAATCTGTGCCCGTCATTAACTCATCCAATTTAAGGTTGTACACCCGACACGTGTCCAAAGATAAATTGGCATGAATACGTCCGAATGTCCGTTCCTGTTTCAACTGGTGTTTCTATGGGGTGGCATCATTAATTTTCATATGTTGGTTTTGCCTGGCATTGGAATCTTATTGGAAGGAAATTTTTAACACTTTATCTACAATTTTAGCTGTTAATTTACAGCTGAATCCATCTGTCATCATCCGATCGCCATGTTGTTGCATTCACGACATTATTGGCTAGAAGATCTATTTTGCCTAGGTGGAAAGATTCAATTCTGCCTCCCTACATCAGTGGATGTGCCAAACTTTAGCTTGTTTATACTTAGAAAAGATTAGATCTGCTCTAACTGATACCAATATTAAATTTGATAGAAGGTGGCACCCGTTTACGAATTTATTTCATAATTTTTTTAACCAGCTTTAATACCATATGTTTTATTATTGTTTTTCCCTTCATGTCAACTTCTTTTATTCATGTTAGGGAACATTTTCTTGTTTCTTATTGAATTTCGTTGCGTTAAGGCATTTCAACTATTAGGTTAGGGGGTCAACCTCCTTATATATTTCAGGATTAGTTTGTTAGTTTAGATTGTATATCTTTTCTACTATTTTTAGTATTTGAACAGTTGAGCTGTGAGGAATCAATTATTGTTTATGATGTATATCCATTTGATTTATAATCTGTAACCTTGATTTTGTGATGCTTAAAATTAATAAATGGATGGGAAAAGAAAGAACAGTATCCACTGGTCAACAGTAAGTGCCATATTGGTGAGGGGGTGGGGTGGGGAAGGGGACATCCTATATAAAGAGTATCACTCAAAATCTTTTAGGTGGAAATTCTATACCAGGGTCGTCCTGTCACATGGGTCATCCAACGAGTCGTCCTGTACTACGGGTCGTCCAATACAGAGTCGTCCTGTACCACGGGTTGTCCAAAACGGAGTCGTCCTATACGGGTCATCCTATACCATGGGTCATCTGATATGGAGTCATCCTGTACCAGGGTTGTCCAATAGAGTCGTCCTATACCACGGGTCATCTGACACGGGGTCGTCCAATACAGAGTCGTCCTGTACCACGGGTTGTCCTATACATGTCGTCCTGTACCACAGGTCAACCAATACAGAGTCATCCTATAGGGTCGTCCTATACCACGGGTCATCTGATACGAAGTCGTTCTATACCACAGGTTCTCCAATATGAAGTCATCCTGTAACACGGGTTGTCCTGTAGGGTCGTCCTGTACCTCGGGTCATCCAATACAGGGTCGTCCTGTACAGGATCGTCCTATACCACAGGTTGTCCTGTACAGGGTTGTCCTGTACCATGGGTTGTCCTGTACAGGGTCATCCTGTACCACGGGTCATCCTGCACCTCAGGTCATCCTGTACCACTGGTCGTCCTATACCATGAGTCACCTAATGTGGAGTCATTCTATTCCATGGGTCATCCTGTACCATGATACATATAGTATTGTACTTCTGCTCTACTCACCTGAAGTACAAAAACAAAACTGTTGAACTGTGTCTTGATACATGTGGCAATAAAAGATTCAGTTAATCCCCAACCCCTTATCTACTTGCATCCTTGGAGACTTATGTTACTTGAGTTCTTTGCTGGCATTGTATTATCCAGGTTTTTATTTGTTGCAGATACCTGTTCAAGAGTTACACCAGGGCCAAGTCTGGGCAGAGGCTATCGGGCACAGTGTCGTACCTGAATGACTTGTGCAACCACATCCAGCCCCAGCAAGTGGCCGGCCGGCCCCCATTGGCGAACCTTGACAATGTCACTAGGCTTGTTGAAGCATACAAACTGCGAGCGGCCAAGTAAGTTTGTGGCCTGGTCCTGATTGCTGGTCCAGATTCATTGACTTCCTTGTTGCTTCTAGGATGACCATTATGCCTTCAGAGTATATGGGGCAGGGCGAGCACCTCCCACCGAAATTCTCAGTGCCTGCAATGTGATTAACAGGTGACGCAAAGCTATATTTGCATGCCATAGAAACTCCTGTTGAAATTGTTCTGTGATCTCATTTTGAGCCAAAGCTGTGATGTGTTTACTGTATAAGGTGTGACTAACTGATTGGCATGTAGATGTTGGGTGTGAATTTTGGGGAAGTAAATAATCCAAATGTTAAATCTTATTTGCTTACACTGCAGCAGAGGAGAAGGCATCCTTAGATTGCCCAGCTTCGCACCATGTCACTTGGTACCCTTAACCAAGTTTGACGTATTTTAATTTTTAGATACTTTTAGTTGTCCATCAGTCTCTTTAGTATTTTGAGGAAGTGTCCTGGATCTCTGTTTTCTGACATCACTCTCAAATAGCTTGGCTGCGACTATATATTATTCGTCTTGTCCCAGATATTGCTGTTTAAAATAATTTCTCAGTGTGTGCTTATAATCTAATACAGATGCCGGGGATCATTCACTAAAGTTCCTTCTCAAAAATTCTACTGACGTTTTCGAGACAATTTGCTTTGTTTTGTTTTCTGCCCAAGAAGTTTCTTCTGTTAAACCTTTTCAAAAACTTTCTGGAGCCTGTAAACGTATGGTCTTGACTATCAGCTTGGCTCCACAGCTTTTTGTGCAGAACATGGTTGTAATCTTAGCTCCTTGTTTATCAAGAGGTCAAACTGATAAGCAGAGTACTGCTGGAGCAGTCAGGCAGTCGAGGCTTTGCTGTGGTCGTACCACTTGCAGTCAGATACTCTGGCAAGGCCAGTTCTGGATCTGGATCTGTTGGAGTATGCAATGGAGTCTGCAGCAAGGGTCAGGATGGGGAAGTCATGGAAATGGGGGTTGTCACTGCATTGGGCTAAATGCCCACCTTTGTGGAATTGTACTTACAGTGATCATTGCCCTGTTTGCCTGAAATGCATCTGGCAGTACCTCTGATGCTTTGTTCTTGCTTCCATTCCCTCTCTGAATACAGTCTTGCATTGATTGATAGAATTTGTATCCACAAGCAGACACGTCTCCCTGCTCTACCACCCTCCGTGTTTTTTTGCCTTGATTATTAGGATGTATTCACTTCAGACACAAACCATCTGAGCAATCCTGTGAAGGAATATTTAATGAGAATTCAGTGAAATGTCCATTTTATGTTTTTATTACCATCTGGGGGCCTGTAGACAAGGGTCACTAACTACCAGCATAGATAAGGGTCCAAACAAGGGAGACCAGAGATGCTGGAAAACTGGAGCAGCACACCAGATACTGGAAGAACTCAGTGGACCGGGCAGCATCCGTGGAAGCCAATGGGCCATCCAGCATTTTGGGTGTTGTTACATGTACAGGGAGGCCCTGAGGCCTAGGATCTGTGATTAACTTCTTGTTGCTGTGTCACGTCACCTTTGCTTATCCATCTCCTTCCACCCCAGCCTAGTTGAAGGAGCAGTACAGAGTTATCATGTGGAGCTTGGGTGCAGAATCAACAAGGAGGAAGCATGGAACAGCACTGCCATTGACCTGGTCAGAGCCTCAGGGGTGAGTTATGCCTGTTGAGGTCACCACACTGCTCTGGGAGACCAGCTTGTTCTTTCCCCATCACCTGTTCCCTTCCTTTCCTGCTCTGCTGTTACAAGGGATAAACTTCTCTTGACATTGCCCTTCGAACTGAATCACTGGAGCCACAGCTGTAATGTGTTTGAAGGTGTGTGCATGACACACTCTGCAGCTGGCAACAATATCCAGTGCATGAAGCATTGACCAACTGTTGTGATGTGAGGAAAGGTGAGCGAGCTGGGACTTTTCTCTTTGGAGTGACAGAGAACGAGTGATGCCTTGATGAATTGTATGAGAGACATAGGTAGGGTGGACAGGCTTCATCTTTTTACAGGGCAGCAATGGCCAATACCAGAGGACATTTGTTGAAAGTGAGAAGGGAAAAGATTAGGCGAGATTCGTCAGAGGTGGGTTTTTGACACAGAGAGTGGTTGATGCCCGGAATGCATCGTCGAGGTTGGTGATGGTGGAGGCTGGAACAATAGGGACTTTCAAAAGACTCTTGGATGTGAAAAGTAGAGGGTTCTGGGTGTGAAGTTGGAAGGATTAGATTGTTGTGGAGTTGACTTACATGGGTCAGCTCAATGTTGTGGGCTGAAGGGCTTGTACTGTGTTGTAACTATGTTATATGATGCATTTGATTTCTGAAGTTGCAGAATGACATGGGATTGTGCTGGAGTCAAGGAGGTAATGGTTCACTTTGTTGGAAACTTGGTGGGGGGGGGACATATTTGAACATGATACAGAGCTGGTAATGTGCTGTTTAGAAATGTTTCCTGAGAATAGGATGGAGATGTGGAGATGCACACATTGAACTGCTCAGCACGCCATTGGTACCTGGGTATCGCTTGCCATGGCTCGGTGGTTCAGGCGGAGGGCCAGTGATTTGAGCACTTAAGCTCAGCCCATGCTCCACAGTAGTCCCGGGGAGTCCTGCACAGACATAGGTGTCACCTTTCAGATGAGAGGTGGTGAAACTGCAGCTCTGCTCTCTCGGGTGGGTGTAAATGAGTGGGGAAGAGTTACCAACATAGTGGCCAATATCTGCCCTGCACTCAGCATTAATAAAGTAGGCTTCACTATCACGTTGGGTAAGAACTGGGACCTTCCTATATTAAAATAGAGACTGTGTCCCAAGTGTAAAGCATGTTGGAATTTCCTGGATGGATGTGGATGGTAGCACATAAATGCAATTTTTTCCCCCTAAAATACTGGAAAGAGGTTGTACTGTATTTGCAGTATGAAGCGCACCACACCCCTCTCCATTTTGTTTCTCTCTTATCTTGTGGAACTTATTTCTTTCTGGAGGAGGGGTTCAGCTGAACATGTTCATTTAATTATGTTCTTGCTCTTTGTCCCTTAGGCCCATTGCCACTATGTGGTGGTGAAGCTGTTTGCTGCCAAACTGTCCGAGATCACAGATGGCTCAATTCACAATGTTCTCTGTACCCTCTTCCGGTTGTATGCACTGCATGGAATCAGCAAGAATTCTGGAGACTTTTTGCATGTGAGTGGATTAAGCTACAGCAGCAAGGGTGTAGGTGTATGGTCCTATATTCCTGGAGCATAGAGGGCTGAGGGGAGCCCTTTGAGATGTAAAACATCATGAAGGGCATGTTGTCAAGGTAGATGAATTCTAGGACTAAAGGGCATGGATTTAAGTTGAGAGGGGAGAGATTCATGAAGGAATCTGGGGTGCAGCTTTTTTACTCAGGCCATATCGGTAGAAGTTCAATTACAAAATATTAAAGATGTGGACATGTACATGCATAGGAAGGATAGAAGGATGTGGGTCAAATGGGGTTATCCCAGAACACCAGATTGGTTGTCCTGTATCTTGCTAGATGACTGATTCCAAAAAAAGTGTGCCGACCCTTGTAGGAGTTACATGAGGCTTGATAATACAGTACAACTCCGATTATCTGAAATCAGATCCTCATATCCAAAAATCTTTCAGAGCCAAACTGACTGGGCAGTTCCCGTCAGCGGCAGCAGCGGACCTCGGGCTCCCAGTGCCGGCAGAAGTGGCACGAGTGGGGCCTCGGTGGGGAAGTGTCAGTGATTGCCAGTGGCCAGCATTTTGTTTTGGTCATTATTTTAATGCTTATAAAGCTTTACCTTGTTTGTGGTTGTTTAAACACAAGTGATTTGCTGTTGCTACTGGGCTGTTTTTAAAAATGACTGCTTCTCCAAAAAAAAATGTTTATTCGAAATAGGCCCAGGCCCAGTCCTGACCCAGTTTGGATAATCGGAGTTGTACTGTATACCAGGTCAGTATGTTTTATGATGGCTGCCTTTTGTAAAATACATAACCCAGCATGGTAGGGAATGTGTAGAGCATGGATCGCCCATTGTACATTTTGCTTTAACTTCAATATAATCAAAGTGCAATAAAATGAGATGAATCTGTGATTGTAAAATTGGCACCGTGTGAATCCAGCAGTGGGAGTTCCTGCCTCCCCGTTCAATCCTAACCTCAAGCTCTGCCTGTGCAAAGTTTGCATGTTGTCCCTCTGACTAACTTGGTTTCCTCCCATGTCCTGGAGATATGCAAATTGGTGGATTAATTGGCTGCTGTAATTTACCCCTAGTGTAGAGGTCCATGGGATGGGGCAGAGATACAAGAGTTTATCTGGTTACAGGGAAAATTAATGGGAGAATGGGATTGCTCCATGGGTGACTGCGGTCTAGGCGTGCTGACTCTGTCTGAAGATATAGATTGTGTTATTTGATCTGTAGAAGCCTCGTGCTTGAACTTGGATTGTAATGTGAGCCCTGCATTGTCCCGGGATGTGAGACTGGATTGTGATGTGAGCCCAGCGGAGGCCTGGAATATACTTGGATTGTAATGCAAGCCCTATGCAGTCCTTGGATATGATATTGATCATTGTGCTTGATCTGCACTGTCCTGACTTACAAAATTGTATTGAGTGTGTCATCTGCCCTGTCCTCTTCTAACACTGTTGCCCCCTACAGGCTGGGATCTTTAATGACCATCAGATCTCCCAGGTGCATCAATGTGTGAAGGAGCTGCTGGCTGCAGTGCGGCCCAATGCTGTGGCTCTGGTGGACGCCTTCGATTACCCTGACGCCATCCTTTCATCTGTGCTTGGTCGCTACGATGGCAATGTCTATGAACACATGTTTGAATGGGCAAAGCGGTCACCTCTGAATCAAAATGAGGTAAAAACGATCTACAGGCTGTCATTGGCCCTGAGGATATTGATACAAATTGGAAATTTTTTGACTGTTGCCTATTTTACAATCTTGAGTGCCAGGATGTATTAGAACTGGGTAAGGCAAAAGAGAGTCCCTGCGGAGATGCTGAGTGCCCATGGATTCACCTCCAGCATTCCTGCAGCCTCTGCAGTAGCACAGACTCCTGTTCGATTCATCGGCAACCCGCGTTCCAGCTCCAAACCGCCAACACTATCAGGAACCTCAGCACCCTCTCAAATCCCGGCTTTGATACCTGGTTCCCATGAGCCAGTGTCCAGCAGCCCACATCCCAGGCAGTACCCCTGACTGCAATTCACCTGAAGCCTATGTGGGTCCCTCCGTGGCTGAGCTGCTTGCTGTTCTGCTGCCATAGACACCTTCCTTTTAGAGTTCTTCAGTCACTGAGCTCCTTGCTGGTCCGGTAGGGTCATCTCCTATGCTTCTTAATAGGGGGGGAGGGTGTTCTCCTGATATCCAGTGCCTTGCTGGGATTTTGCTATTAGTTACTGTTGATGGATTAATGATGGTTTGGGAGCATTGCCCATGGCTGGCGAGGGTCATAAAGGAATCATTTACAAAGTGATTGTCAGGCAGGTGCTTGTTTGGTTATTGAAAACTGAATGGGGTGTTTTTTTGTTCACAGGTCCATGAATCATTCCACAAATATCTGAAGCCACTGCAGTCCAAACTGTGATGTTTCTTTGGTCAAGAATTGGGCCAGCTGAAAATCAGACTCTCTCTCTTTCGTTTCAGTCCTCCAGCAGTTGACCCAGTAGAATTGCTGTCCTTTCCAGCTCCTGTCTCTATTGAGCCATTCCTGCCTCATCCTGTGCTCTGGTACCATTGTGTAATTGGAGCCCATTCTGCCTTCCTGCACAGTTCATATCCCCTGCCTGTCTCTGGCCCGAACGTATGTGGAGGGTTAGAATGCACCAGCAATGATACAGCAGAGTTTTAGTTCCTCAACCTTATTTCCAATCTAATACGCCATCCTACATTCCCCTTGCTCTCCTCAAAGCTTTAACACTGACAGGCGCTGAGGACAGCAAAGATCAACCGAAACATTCTTCTCTAAACTGATTTGTACCATTTTTAAACCAGTTTTAACGTTTGCTTTTTGTTTTGCACATTGGCTGCCAGCACAACCATTAATGCTCTAGCCCTCTGGTTAATCTACATCAGTGAGCTTGTAATTTGATGTTCAAGAAAGGACAGGTTGCGTGGGACTGGAGGTTGGCAGCTGATCTGAAAGCACAGTCGAGGACTTTACAATGTGTTCCTTGCTCTCTGAGCCTTTGTCTTATGGACGACTGCAACACATATTTCCTTGTCCCGTGTATTGATTGATTGATAGAGCACTGAATTAGCCATTTCATCAATGAGTAGGATCATTGAATTATCAGAATACATTTCACACAAGCTCCTTTCTGAAGCATTTCCGAATTCAGAGTCTACTTTTCTCTTGCATTTCCAGTGACAGTAATTTAAGAGACTAATTTGAAAGAGCATCTATGTAGAGTAAAAAGGATTACACTACTAAAATCGTTGAGCCTTAAATCGATGTGAAATTGTCTTAAATACTTGAATTCTGTATGTTTCGGGGTAAAATCAATGAAGGATTTGTTTTACCTGAGCCTTTGTTTGGGACTTTTTCCCATCAAGTAACTTGGTATCAATGTATAATGCAGTCCTGACGCCTTCATTGTCTTGTACTGCAGTGATATTGGATACGGCTTGGAAGCTTTTTTTTTTCTCTCTCCTCCATCCTTTCTATCCCTTCTATTCCTATCCTTTCTTGTCATTATAGACTCATTTCTAACAGCTGCACAATTTGAAATTGTCATGAATTGAGGGGCTAAATAATTTGAGCAGATGAATTATGATACAGTGTGTTTACATCTGACTCCTGGGCTTATGGCCAAGGTGAAATAGAGCAGTTTTTATGTAATTTTAAACTCGAAATCTTGCGCAACAGGCAAGCCACATGTTCTCAAATTCTGTCTAATTTCATGCATTGTTTTAAAATTCAGAGTTAAATTAGAATTTATTAACTGTTTTCAGTGACAGTGCTTGGAATTGTTCAGGATCCCTGCAGTTAAGAGATCAGGTTGCAAACTGTAGCAGTGACTTGCCCTGGCTCCATTTAAGCTGTCTCCAAGCTGCACCACATCTGTCCTCTGTCCTAGAGAGGGCGTTGGGTTGGCAGAGACAACATTTTGCTGTCTGTTTGGTACACTGTTGAGTGAAGGTGAGTCTAGAACACCCATCAGCCTGATTAATTCCAGGTTTCAATACACGACCGAGAAGGGAATTTTGTGTATAGATTGTTGATAGTTGCTTGTTCATTCAGCAACACCAGCTATCATCGCAGGTACCAGTGTTTGAAATCATTCTGTCACTTTAAATTATGATGACCCCAAGGGTTAAACTGCAGACTCAACTTAGAATCTTTTTGGAGGGAATGATACTGTTTGTTGATGCTGTACTGAATTTGTTTATGGAATCAGTGCTGCACTTTAAATACTATTTGACATATCTAAAATTAATAAAATAGCAGTACAACAGGCAACTTGAGTCTATGTGAGTATTTAACTGCCTGTGCTGTCCTCATTCAGGAAGAATACGTGAGATTTTAGACATACAGCACGGTGACAGGCCCTTCCAGCCCACGAGCCCATGCTGCCCAATTACACCCAATTGACGTACACGTACAATTGACATATGTTTTGAACGGTGGGTGGAAATTGGAGCCCCCCCGGGAAAACACACGCAGACACGTGGATAACTCCTTACGGATTGTGCGGGTCCCGATCGCTGGCACTGTAAGTGTTGCGCCAACCACTACCCCAACCATGCCGCAGTTTGGAGGAACCTTGAAATAGCCAGATATCTTCAAAAGGATAAAAACGTGAAAGGTAAAATGACAGCATCTGTTCACCAAAAGTTAATGTTAAACACTTGTGTGAGGTAGGTGGATGTGGATGTTCCTGGCTCCCTGTTTGAGATGGATGTAGAACATGTTAAGCTTGTTTGGGAAGTATTGTGCTATTGCATGCTAATGCTGCCGACTGCTTTGTGGTCAGTGAGCCCATTCATCCACTCTTGTCGATTCCCTTTGCTCTTTAGGTTTGGATTCCCCTATTCTGGGGAAAGAAAGATTCTGTCATCGTTAATCTTATCTGTATCTGAAATGCAGTGAATGATGATGATTGGTTCAGCCAACAGCTCAGTCAAAGGTGTTTGGACCAACCTTCAAGTTGAGAGGGGAAGAATTTCAGTAGGTAATAGGTGCAGGAGTAGGCCCTCAGCCCTTTGATCACTGGCATTCACTGTGATCGTGGCTGAAATTCCTTTTGCAACATCCCATTGACACACCCCAGAAATGTGGTCGCAATTGTAGATTGTGGAAATGTGACATCAAACCTGCACATTGTAAGGTCCCACAAATAGTGACCAGGTCATTTATTTTTATATATTTAGAATATTGGCTTGGCTTAGCTCCTCTACTGGTTGCATATCAGCCTTGGAGGTTTGGCCCAGCCTTGCCCTGGTTATTATTAGGTTATTGAGATGAGACCTGAAAAGGTCCCCTCAAACTCAGAGAGTTTCCTGCTACCAATATCGGGTAAGAGAATAAGCTGATTATCTAATTTGTAGTTGTGCTGTAGGCTGGAAGGCTGTAGGATTACTGGAACCAAACACACTGCATCTGGTGATAAATCAACTCATGTAACCCATATCATAATGTGTGTGGCACCTTCATTCTCTCTCCCCCTCCTTCCATCTAAGTCCATGTTGTCATTTCTTGGTGGGTCCACCTGTCAATCATTGTGCATACACTTACATCCAATCTGTCGAATTCTTGCAACATCCGACCTCGCCCTCGAGCAACTTGTGGTCTTGGCCTTTCAGCTGATTGCGACATTCCCTCCTGCAGGATTAGACCAGACCAAGTCCCAGGGGGAGAGTTGGCCTTTGCCCTCCATCCATTACAGACCCAACAAGTGTACCAAGTCTCAGGAGATGTCCTGAGACATATCTCCAGGAGAGTGGGTAGGAAGCAAATCTGGACAGAGCCAATGACTGACAGTGACTTGCAATTCAAGGTGACCATGTGGAGCTGGTCTCACATCAACAGATTGCAGATGTCCGTCAGCTCTTGATAAATGGGTTTAGAGTTTGATCTCCCATTCAGGTGGTGAGGTGCACAAGCCACTGATCTTTGTTCTCCTGTGATCAGAGGCTTGTTACTATCTCCTCGCTCTTTGTTGAGCCCAATGTGATGCAGAACTGTGCTGATTGGATGGAACAAGCTTGAGTGATACCAAATGCGCACTGATCACCCTAGCACTAACACGGAACCTTGAGGCCCATTCTCACATCATGCAGATTTGCTTTGAACATTTCTGGGCAACTAAACCGAAAATGCCGGAAACACTCATCAGTTATAATTTAATACTGTATTTAGTTGTTTTAAATTTAGATATAACAGGCTATTTCAGCCGTGAGCCTGTGCCACTCAATTCTTTCCCAGGTCTTTGAATTACGAAAGATTACATTAAGCTCAAAACATGTGGAAAAGATTCATGAGGATGTTACCAGCAATAGGTGGCTTGAGTGGTAAGGAGAGGCTGGATAGGCTGGGATCTTCCCTCCACCCCGGGACCCAAGGAGACTGAGGTGACCTTCTAGAGAATACAGAATTATAGATAAGGGAACAGCCTCGTTCCCAAGGTGGGGGAAGTAAAACCGAGAAGGTTTAAGGTGAGGGGACTTTTCAACAGAGTGGGTGGTAGAAATATGGAATGAGCTGCCAGAGGAAGAAGTAGAGGTGAGTACAGTTATAATGCCTGGAAAAAGGCTAGGTTTTGGAAGAATTTCAGCTGAACATCAGCAAATGGGCCCAGCTTCAAGCAACTTGATAGGTGTGGACAAGTCTGTGAGTTGTTAGAGCAACTCTGGATCAGATAGCATCCCTGGGTAGAAATAATGAGCATTGAGACTAAAGAGGGAAGGAGAGGGCAAAGAGGTGATAGGATATTGGAAAGGTGGAGAGACCATGGGGGAGAGGGGGTTAGAGAGAAGCAAGGATGGAACTGTGGGAAATCTAAAATTCAAAACTTGCTGCCCCTGCCCAGGAGGAATATGTGTGTTCATCAAGTTTACCTGTGGCCTCACACTGACATTGGATGAGGTTGAAGGCAGGCATGTCTGTGTTGGACTGGCGAAGGGAGTTGAACAGGTTGGGTAATGGAAGTTCCAACTCAGATCCACAAATGGAACGTCAGTGTTCAGCAAAGCAAATCACTCAATCTGCATTTGGCCTCACCGATGTAGAAGGGACCACACTTGGATATAGAGGATTAGGTTGGATGATGTGCAGGTAAAGCTCTTCCTCACCTAGAAATGACTGGCCCTAAATGGGGGAAATGTAGGGATGTTGGGGTCCTGGAGGGAGGTGGGGGAAGGTGAAAGGAGAGATGTAGGGACATTGGGGCCCTGGAGGGAGGTGTTGAGACAAAGTTTTACACTTTCTGTAGTTATAGTGGAAAGTGACGTAGGGGACTGGAAGAGTGGATGACGAAGGAGTCCCAATGAAGAGTGGTTGGTGGTGGAATCGCGCTGAAGTTGCTGGATGTGTTGAACATGTGGGATGCAGTGGCTGGTGAGGTGGAAAGAGTACCAGAAGGACTGGGGGGAGGTGGGATGAGGGCAAGAATATGAGAAATAGAAGAGATAGAGGTGTGGGGTCCATTAATGACAGGGAGAAGCCATGTTTGTTAAAGAAAGGACCAGGAGTTGAAAGCCTCATCCTGAGAACAGGTGATGCGTAGGAATTGGGTAAATGGATTGCATCCTTACATGGAGGAAGTATAATCCAGGTAGCAGTGAGGGTATGGGTTAGTAACTGTTACAAACCGCACGTAACGAGCAGCAATAGACAATGAAGCAGACACTAATTTTAAAACACTTTGATTTTTATTTTGAACTCAAACTATAATGTCAACTTGTAAAATAACCTTAATACTAAATCTATCCACAACTATGGCCAGGGGTGTGTGTGTGTTTTTTTTACCCACACCATTACAGTCCAGACCGAATTCCAGAAAGCTACTTCAAAGTTCACTCTTTTCCATTCAGTGTTCAGGCATGGGTCTTTCAAATTTGATCCCCAGATTTAATGTCGAACTGATGGGAAGACTGGAGTTGTGGCTGCTACAAACTCATGGATTCTTCTTGCATTGCTTTTGAAGAAATGCCCATCCACACGAGCTCATGGACTTCACTGCTAGTCACACTTAAAATGAAGCGGTCTGTCCAAGTGACCTCCACTGTTATTCATAATCAAAATGAGGCACTTTGCTTCCCAAAAAGATCCTCCTGGCACAGGTCAACCCATTGAAAAAGGCCCAGTCATTCACGGAGCATGCTTTGCTCTGAATTCCATAGAATGGCTGGGCTACAAGAGCGGCTTCAAAAAGAACGTGTTCTATCCACCAGTCCGAATGGTTCTCCCTTCCAAAATCACAACGTCTTTTGAAAATGTATTGAATTCTGGAACAGACTGACAAACTTTCCCTCAGTTCTTCCAATGTATTCTACTGAATTATTGCTAGGCTGTTGTGCTTGTATGAAATGTTAACTGTGATCATTTAGTCCCTCCTGTCTATACTATCCCTTACAATGATAATTCTATTTTATTAAAATGGGTGCTCATATTGCCTCCTCCAACAAAGAAAATATTGAGCTGTTAGAGGAAAACTTTACAATCTACAACATTAAATAACACCTTCACTATTGTTATATATTATACAGATAAATAACATTCTTTTAGAAGTGTATACAACTAATAAGTTGTTTTGCTGTGAAACATTGCAAACTTAACATCTGGAAAGGCAATCAGCAATTACATTATCTTTGCCTTTAATCGAGTCCACGCTGCTGAAGATCCAGCTGCGCTGGATGGGTCACGTCTCCAGAATGGAGGACCATCGCCTTCCCAAGTTCGTATTATATGGCGAGCTCTCCACTGGCCACCGTGACAGAGGTGCACCAAAGAAAAGGTACAAGGACTGCCTAAAGGAATCTCTTGGTGCCTGCCACATTGACCACCGCCAGTGGGCTGATAACGCCTCAAACCGTGCATCTTGGCGCCTCACAGTTTGGCGGGCAGCAGCCTCCTTTGAAGAAGACCGCAGAGCCCACCTCACTGACAAAAGGCAAAGGAGGAAAAACCCAACCCCAACCAACCAATTTTCCCTTGCAACCGCTGCAATCGTGTCTGCCTGTCCCGCATCGGACTGGTCAGCCACAAACGAGCCTGCAGCTGACATGGACTTTTTACCCCCTCCATAAATCTTCGTCCGCGAAGCCAAGCCAAAGAAAAAGAATGTAAATTATCATTAAATTATATTCTTGCAGAATTAAACTCCAGTTTAATAATCTTTGATTTTTGTTTTTCATCTTACTTAAGAACACCAAGGGATTATGGTCATTAAACACAATAAATGGACCCTGAGCTGTGTAGATATAAACATCTAAGTGCTGCAAAGCCAACACAAGGGACAATAGTTCTTTCTCAATGGTAGAATAATTTTTTTTGATATTGAATTTCTTGGAAAAGTAAACCACTAGATGATCAATGCCATCACAATCATTCTACTGGACTAACACTGCTCCTGCAGCCTCTTCACTCACATCCAGAGCTAAAGAAGATGGTTTGTTCACATCCTCAGTGACTCATTGTTCTTTTAACAACATTAAAGGTCCTCTAGCTTGAAGTCCAAACACCAGCTCAAAAGGACTGAAGCAGGGATGTCTCAAATTGTCTCAGCAGCATTCTGGAAGGAGAGGGAGAGCAGCCGGATGTTGTGGTCCATGTGGGGACCAATGAGATAGAGGTAGAGACAAGTCCTCAAGAGGGAATATAGGGAGCTAGGTAGAAAGTTAAAAGACAGGACAAGTGATAATTTCCGGATTGCTGCCTGTGCCATGTGAAAGACAGGGCACAACTAGGAAGTTATGACAGATGAAGGCATGACTGAAGAGTTAGTGTTGGAGGCAGGGCTTCAGATTCCTAGATCATTGGGATAACCTGGGGAAGGTAAGAGCTCTATAAAAAGGAAAGACCAATATCCTGGCAGGAAGCTTTGCTAGAACTGTTGGGAAGTGTTTAAACTAGCTTTGCAGAGGGGGTGGGAAGTCATGAGCAAAGAAAATAGGATAGCAGCGAGTCAGGTAGTTACAACAGAGGTAGAAATTATTAGTAAATAAGCGGTCAAAACGACAGAGGAAAGGCAGGTGAGCAGACAGGAGATAGAGCTGTTCAACAGGAATACAGCTCATACATCATCGATAATGGACTTATGTTCACTTAAATGCATGTAGCATCAGAAACAAGGTGGATGACCTGGTTGCTCAGATTCAACTAAAAAAGGTATGACATTTTGGGCATTATTGAAATGTGGCTCAATGAGGGGTGTGATTGGGAGCTCAATATCTGAGAATACACAGTCTATACGAAAGAGGAGGAGGAGGGGTGGCTCTGATGATGTTATGACATCAAGTCAGTAAAAAGAAGGGACATAGGGTCTCAAGTGGTAGAATCATTATGGGTTGAATAAAGAAATACAAAGGGTAATAAGATTATATTAGCAGTTATATACAGGCCCCCAAACACCAGCTGGGAGGTGGACTATGAGATACAAACAGAAATACAAAGGGCATGTCGAAAAGATAATATCAAAATAATTGTGGGAGATTTTAACATGGCAGAGGATTGTGGAAAACAGGAATTTAATGGATCGCAGAAGAATGAGTTTGTAGAAAACGTAAGAGATTGATTTTTTGAACAACTTGTTGAGAAGCCCAACAGGGGATCCGCAGTTCTTGATGGGGTCATGTGCAATTAACCTGGGGTTGTTAGGGAGTTAAAGGTCTTAGAACCTCTAGGAAGCAGTGACCATAACATGGTCGAATTCAATTTCAAATTTGAAAAGGAAAAAATTAGCAGATGTATCAATTTTTCAGTGAAATAAAGGAAATTATGGTGGTATGAGTAAAGAACTGGCTCAGGTTGACTGGAAAAGCAAACTAGTCAGGGGAACAGAGCAGGATTGGAAGATATTTTTGCAAATAATAAAAGGCCGGCAAGATTGAGATATTCCAAGGAAAAGGAAATTAGTCAAAGATGGTTCCAATATGGCTAACAAAAGAAGTGAAGGCCAAGGTAAAAGCAAAGGGGAGACCATACAAGGAAGCTAAAACCAGTGGGAAATTAGAGGATTGGGAATCCTTTAGAAACTTGCAGAAAGTCATTTGGAAAGAAAAGATAAGCTATGAAAGGAGATTGGCAAACAAATTTTAAAAAGATACTACATTTTAAAAAATATATAAAGAATAAAAGAGACACGTGTTGACATAGGACTAATAGAAAATGATGCTGGGGAAATGGGTTATAAAGAGATGGCATAATAATTAAATCAATGTTTGATGTCTGTAGTCACTGTGGAAGACATTAATAATATCCCTGTCAGACAGAGGCTTCAGGAAGTAGAGATGGATACAGTTAAGATAGAGAAGTTGTGGTAGGTAAATTGAATGGATTAAAGACAGATAAATCTCCTGGACTGGACGAGGTACACCCATGGGTTTTGAAAGAGGTAACTTTGGAGATTGTAGATCAGAAATCAATAGTCTCTGGCGTGGTTCCAGGGGATTGGAAGGTTGCGAATGTGGTTCCATTGTACAAGAAAGGTGGGAAACAGAAAAAAGGAAACTATAGATCTATAAGTTTGACATCGGTGGTTGGGAAGATATTAGAGTCAATCCTCAAGGATGAAGTTATGAAATGCCTGGAAATGCATGACAGGATTGGTCCTAGTCAGCATGGTTTTTAATGGGTAGATCATATTTGACTAACCTATTAGAATTCTTTAAAGAAATCTCAGGTAGGATAGACAAAAGGGAGGCTGTAAATGTTATATACTTGGATTTTCAAAAGGCTTTCGATAAGGTGCCGCTTGTTCAGCTGATAAATAAGATGAAACTCAATGGAATTACAAGGACACTATTAGACTGGATAGAAAATTGGCTGATAGGCAGAAAGCAAAGGGTTGAAATTAAGGGATCCCATTCAGGATGGCTGCCTATAACAAGTGGTGTTCCGCAGGGGTTGGTCTTGGGGGCGTTGTTGTTTACAATTTATATTAATGGTTTGGATTGGTGGACTAAATGGTTTTGTGGCCAAATTTGTGGGTGACACTAAGATAGCTGGCGGACCAGGAACTGTTGAAGAAACTAAAATTGCAGAGGGATATAGACAGATTGGGAGACTGGGCAAATATATGTCAGATGAAGTACAATGTTGAGAAATGCTCAGTTCTACATTTTGGCAGTGGAAATAAACAGGCAGAGAACTATCTGCATGGGGAGAAAACTCAGTCCTTGGAGGTGCAAAGAGACCTGGGGATCCTCGAGAGAAATCTAAAAGTTAATGCCCAGGTGGTATTGGTAGTGAAGAAGGCAAGTGGTATGCTAGAATTCATTTTGAGAGGTATTGCGTTTAAGAGTAGAGAGGTGTTAATGAGACTCTATGTGGAACTGGTGAGACCCCATTTAGAGAACTGTGTACAGTTTTGGGCCCCCTATCTGAGAAAAGATGTGATGTTGGAGAGGGTGCAGAGGAGATTTACCAGGATGGTTCCTGGATTGCAGGGGCTAGTGTATGGCAGCTCTTGGGGTTGTACTTGTTGAAGTATAGGAGAGTGAGGTGGGGGGGGGGGATCTCTTAGAGACATTTCAAATATTGAAAGGTTTTGGCAGAGTGAACGTGGATAAGAAGTTTCCCTTGATGGGTAAATTGAGGACAAGGGGCCATAGTCTTAAAATTAGAAGTTAACCAATTAGAACAGAGAGGAGGAAAAACTTCTATAATGGATCTTTGGAACTCACTGTCACCCAAAGCAGTGGAGGCCAGATAACTGGGAGTATTTAAACAGGAAATGGACAACTATCTCATTAGTAAGGGTACCAAGGGATATGGGGTAAAGGCTGGAAATTGGAACTAGGGGCGAGTTTAGCTTAGTACATATTCTCGGAACAGACCTGATGGACCTAGTGGCCTGCTTCTGTTCCTTTATCTTGTGATCTAATGATTCCTGTCCAAACTCTCTTACTGCAAACAGAAGCAAATGGACACCCTCATCCCAATCCTCATTATCATGGCAATAGGTCCTCATCATGGACTTGAGTGTCGAATGAAATCTCTCCAAGGCTCCTTGAGTTTCAGGATGATGTCATATGACTCCCAATTATAAATAATTTGTTGGAAAAGTCCAGACATAAAATTACTTCCTTGATCTGATTGAATTTTATTATGTAGTTCCACTAATGTAAAGAACTTAACCAAAGCTTTAGTTATGGATTTCTTTGATGTTCCTAAGTGGAATAGCTTCTGGAAACCTGGAAGATGCACACATAACAGTTAACAAGTACTGATTTCCAACTTTGTCTTAGGAAACAGACCATAACATTAGTCCACCATAACTTTAGAAAAGGGTTTCCACAAATAGGAAGAGGTTGTAATGGTGCCTTTGGTGGCCCCTGATTAGGTTTAGCCACAAACTGACAAATGTGACACATCCTGCAAAAAGTCACAACATTTCTCCTTAAACTCGGCCAATAAAAGTGTTTTGTTATTTTATCCAGTCTTTTTTACTCCAAAAAGACCACCCATGGGTGTGCTATGGGCCAAGTTTAAAATTTTATTCCTATATTGTTGTGTATTGGCCTATGTGTTGTGTTATTTTGTGTTGGAAAGTGACAGTTTGCCTTAGAGAGCCAAAGTGAAGGTGGACTGCTGAGAGAGTGGGAGATGGACTGGGCATGTCCAGAAGATGATCTAGAATTTTTTGGACTTGGAAGACAAACCACCACTGGGTGTGGCTGTGAAGTGGAATGAGGCCCAACTGGAGTCATTCATTGTCTGGGAGGCAGTTTAGAATGTTGGGCATTTTAAAAGGCAGCCAGAGGATCTGGACCAAGCCATTGTTCCTCTCTCTGCAAGCAACACAAGAAGACAACTTTGAATTTTGTGTGCTCTCTCTCTCTCTTTCTCTCTCTCTCTTTTGCTTTGGTTGAGATTGAAGTTTTGTGAGTCTTGTGTGTTTTGTGTTTGTTTTGTGTATAAGTTTTTCTGTGGTCTGGTTGGAAATATAACTTAGACTTTAATTACATATGTTATATTTAGGCTGGGGAATTTATTAGTTTTACGTTGTTATAGAAATTTGCATAGTAACCAGTGGGCATTGTTATAAAAGGGTGGATTTTGAATTAAAGTTTGATGGTGAATTTTTGTTAATTTACCCCTGTGTGATAAACAAGTTCAGGAGTTTAAAAAAAAAAGTAGCAACCCAATCTTACCTGGATTTTGCTTATAGAAAGATTGTGTGTTTTGATTGGTGGTGTGCCACAATGAAAGTAGAAAATAACTGATTTATTGAGGGAAATAATTCTGATTGAGGAGATTAAAAATTGTGTTCCTGACGATATTCAAGTGTACTTGGCAGAGAAAAAATATAATAACTTTGCAAGAATTGGCTAAATTTGCAGAGGATTATGCTTTAACCCATGAGTCTAAGTGGACACCAGGGAAAACCTTTCAAAGAAATACTGCTGATAATCCAAGTAGAGTAGAAAGAAAATCTAGAAGTGAGGTTAAAGGAAGTGAGGAAGAGAAATGGGTGAAGGAAAAATTTCGAGTGTTATTTGCCACTATTGTAAGAAGCCAGGGCACATAAAAGCAAATTGTCCTGTACTGAAAAGGAAGAAAGAGAAAGGGGTGGTACCAACTGCCTATGTTCAGAGTGAGAAGTTAGGGATATTTTTAAACCGTTCATGAATGAAGGTTTAATTTCGGTTAAAGGATGCAATCAAGTGCCAGTTAAAATCCTGCAGGATACTGGAGCATCCCAGTCGCTTGTATTAAGCAACGTTTTGAATTTTGGTGAGGAGACCGATACTGGAGATGTGAATTTAATTAAAGGCATTGGTGGTGAAGCAGAGCCTATACTTTTGCATAGAATAGTGATGAAATCAGACTTAGTTATTTTTTAATTTTTTTTATTTTTCACACTATAAACCATATTGACCAAAATACATACAGACATTTTTCTCTTGAATATATACAGTGTCATTTTCTCTCCTTTTTCCCCCCTCCCTTCCCTCCCTCCTTCACCCCCCTCCCCATTTTTTAAAAGTTCAATCTATATGATACATTAAACCCATTAAACAATGTCGTCACTTAATAAAAATAAACAAGAAATTTGTGTCTTACTTTTGCATACTGGGTCAGTTCATTTTGTTGCCTTCTCCTTCTGTCATTTTAGGTGGTGGAAGTCCGTGGTAGGATTTCTCTATTGTGTTTCATGTATGGTTCCCATATTTGTTCGAATATTGTGATGTTATTTCTTAAATTATATGTTATTTTTTTCCAATGCAATACATTTATTTATTTCTATGTACCATTGCTGTATTCTCAGGTTGTCTAATTTCCAGGTTGACATAATACATTTTTTTGCTACAGCTAGGGCTATTATAATAAATCTTTTTTGTGCTCCATCCAAATCGAGTCCAAGTTCTTTATTTCTTATATTACTTAGAAGGAAGATCTCTGGGTTTTTTGGTATGTTGCTTTTTGTGATTTTATTTAATACCTGGTTTAGATCTTCCCAAAATTTTTTCACTTTCTCACATGCCCAAATTGCATGTATTGCTGTTCCCGTTTCCTTCTTACAACAAAAACATCTGTCTGATACTGTTGGGTCCCATTTATTTAACTTTTGGGGTGTGATGTATAGCCTGTGTAACCCAGGGGTGTCAAACTCAAATTCACGGAGGGCCAAAATTAAAAACTTGGACTAAGTCGAGGGCCGAACTAAATATTTATTGAAAATTTTGAACAACATCTGCATGTTTTCTCTTCTTTCAACATATGTAATATTAAACTTTAGGATATAACTTTAGGAGGATAATGTTACAGGTCAGGAGTAGGTAGCTCAAGTTCACCCTTTGCTTGACCTGAGGGTAACATATTTGGTCCCTGTGGAGATGTAGTCAGCATTCACAGGCTGTGTCCATTTTGGCCTGCATCAGGACTCAGCATTTCCTGCTCACTCCTCAGGCTCTAGGCCTCTATTCACCCTCGACCCACCGTCCCTCTACCTGACCAGTCCTTTACCCAACCTCTACTCACCCCTCACTCCACTCGCTCTGCCTCTACCCACCCCATCCTATACACGCCCCTCTACTGCCTCCCTCCTGTTCCTCCCTCTACCCTTCTCTCACCCTCTAATCACCCCTCCCCTACTCGCCCTGCCCCTCCCCTTTTACCTCTTCCCTATCCACCCCTCCTTCTACTCATCCCTCCTTCTAACTGCCCCTCGCACCACCATAACTTACCCTGCCCATTACTCCTCACCTACCCTCTGCCCACCCCTGCTTACCCACCCACTCAGGCCCAGTGCACTGCCGATCAGCCTTTGCGGACAGCCACCATCTCTCTTTTCATGTGCAGGGCTGAACCAGCCGTCCCTGGGGTCCGCGCGGGTGCAAGCGCTGAAGGCCGTGGTAACCGGGAGAAATGCGCTCGCGCTGTGGAAGGGCAGTCCGGTGCCAGTTGCGCGGGGCTCGCGCTGCCTGGGGGCCGTGCGCAGCCTGCCATGCCCGTCGCGCCGACAGGCAATCACAGATGCTCGCCCATCCGCCACACCGCTCGAGAGGTGGGAGAAGTGACTGGTTGTGCGGGGAGCCTTCCAACTGGCTTGCCGGCTGATGATATCGACAGACTTCTCGTGTTACAATTTCTCGTGTTACAATGGGGAAGGATGTTCAATGAAGGGGGAGGATGGTGGGGGTGACATTACCAAAAAACAGCATCGGCTCTCGCTGCAGGGACCTCTAATACATTTTTGAAATGATCTTGCGGGCCAAATATAATTATATCGCGGGCCAAATTTGGCCCACGGGCCAGAGTTTGACATTTGTGGTGTAACCAATTATATTGTATCATGCGTAACCTCGTGTTTATTGTATTTCTCATAGTTAAGAAGCATAGCTTTTCCCATGTTTCATTCTTTATCTTTATGTTTAGATCTTGTTCCCATTTTTGTTTAGGTTTACAGCTTGTTTCCTCATTCTCCTTGCAGTTTGATGTGCATGTTTGTTATAAATTTTTTAATTATCATTGTGTCTGTAATCACATATTCAAAATTGCTTCCTTCTGGTAACCTCAGACTGTTTCCCAATTTGTCCTTCAAGTAGGTTTTCAGTTGGTGGTATGCAAACATTGTATCGTGAGTTATATTATATTTGACCTTCATTTGTTCAAAAGAATATAATTTATTTCCCGAAAAACAATTTTCTATTCTTTTGATCCCTTTTCTCTCCCATTCTCTAAAGGAAAAGTTATCTATTGTGAAAGGGATTAGTTGATTTTGTGTCAATATTAATTTTGGTAGTTGATAATTTATTTTATTCCTTTCTATGTGAATCTTCTTCCAAATGTTGAGCAGATGGTGTAATACTGGTGAATTCCTATGTTGCACCAACTTTTCATCCCACTTATATAGTATATGTTCAGGTATCTTCTCCCCTATTTTATCTAGCTCTAATCTGGTCCAATCTGGTTTTTCCCTTGTTTGATAAAAATCTGATAGGTATCTTAATTGCGCTGCTCTATAATAATTCTTAAAGTTTAGTAGCTGTAAGCCTCCTTGTTTGTACCATTCCATTAATTTATCTAGTGCTATCCTTGGTTTCCCCCCTTTCCATAAGAATTTCCTTATTATTTTCTTTAGCTCCTTGAAGAATTTCTCTGTTAGGTGAGTTGGTAATGATTGAAATAGGTATTGTATCCTTGGGAAGATGGTCATTTTAATACAGTTTATCCTTCCTATCAGTGTTAGTGGGAAGTCTTTCCAGTGCTCTAAGTCGTCTTGTGATTTTTTCATTAATGGCTGATAATTTAGTTTGTATAGATGGCTGTGATTATTATCTAGTAGTATACCTAGGTATCGAATTGCTTGTGTTTGCTATCTAAATGGTGATTCTTTCTTAAACTTTGTGAAATCCACATTATTCATTGGCATTGCTTCACTTTTATTTGTGTTGATCTTGTACCCTGATACTTCTCCATATTCCTTCAATTTCTTATGCAATTCTTTTATTAATATTTCTGGTTCTGTTAATTATATTATGACATCATGTGCAAATAGACTGATTTTGTATTCCTTCTCTTTTATTTTTATCCCTCTTATTTTATTTTCTGTTCTTATCAGTTCTGCTAGTGGTTCTATAGCTAACGCGAACAGTGAGGGAGATAGTGGACATCCCTGCCTTGTTGATCTGCATAATTTAAATTGGTTTGATATATATCCATTTACTGTCACTTTCGCCAATGGTTACTTATATAATGCCTTAATCCAATTAATATATTTCTCTGGTAGGTTGAATTTTTGTAGTATTTTGAATAAATAAATCCATTCTACTCTGTCAAAGGCTTTCTCTGCGTCTAAAGCAACTGCCACTGTTAAATCAGACTTAGTTAATGGCCCGGTTACAATAGGGATAAAATCAAGTCTGCCGGTGGATGGAGTTTCTCTTTTGTTAGGGAATGATTTAGCAGAGGGCAAAGTCATACCTGTGGTGAAACTCACAAGTAAGCCATTGGTTTATGAGTCTGAAAAAGATTTTGAAATCTACCCTGCATGTGCCATTACTAGAGCCATGTCTTGAAAAAAGGTAGAGATAGACAGTGATGATCCTGTAGTGGACGCAAGTATTGAAGACAAACCTAAAGATCCAGCTTTATTGTTGTCAAGAGGAGAATTAATAGCCAGACAAAAGCATGATCCTGATCTTGCTGGGATAAGAGATAAGATTTTGTCTAACCAGGAAATTGAAACTGTGCCAGTAGGTTACTTTGCTCAAGATGGAATATTGATGAGCAAGTAGAGACCACAAGTGATACCTGCCAGTGAAAACTGGGTGGTAATAAGGCAAGTAGTAATTCCCAAAACGTACAGGAATTAAATATTAAAGTTGGCTCATAGTACACCTTTAGGAGGTCATCTTGGAGTGAAGAAGATGGTAGAAAAGATAAGGAAACAGTTTTATTGGCCAAAATTAAGAAAGGATGTTGTTAAATTTGTAGAACCTGTCACACGTCAACTGGTGGGCAAGCCTAATCAAGGACTTTACAACCCATCCCTGCTTTCGGGGAGCCCTTCTCAAAAGTGATAGTGGATTGTGTTGGCCCATTGCCAAAAACCAAAGCAGGAAATGAATATTTGTTAACACATGAGCACAGCTTCAACATTTCAAGAGGCTATTCCCCTGAGAAACAGTAAAGCAAAGACAATTGTGAAGTCTATGCTAAAATTTTTCAAACTGTTTGGCCTTCCAAGGGAAATTCATTCGGACCAATGGAGTAATTTTATGTCTGGAATATTTCAACAGATGGTGTATGAATTGGGAGCCCATCAAATTGTGTCATCTGCCTATCATCTTGAAAGTCAAAGGGCCTTGGAAAGGTTCCATTTAACTGTGAAAAATATGACAAAGGCTTATTGCATGGAAAATAATAAGGATTGGGATGAAGGAATCCATTTGTTATTGTTTGCAGTTAGAGAGGCAATTCAGGAGCCTCTTGGCATTAGTCCATTTGAGTTGGTGTTTGGTCATGAAGTCAGGGGTCCATTACTATTGTTGAAGGAACAATGGACACAATGATATATAATCAAATCTGTTGGATTATGTTACATCAGGCTTATGAGATGGCAAGGAAAAATTTAAAAACTGCTCAGGGAAAAATGAAAATTCGGTATGATCAAAAATCAAAAATTAGGGACATTAAACCTGGTGACAAAGTAATGTTTTTGTTTCCAATGTAGTCAAACCTTTTGAGAGCTCAGTTTTCAGGACCATATAAGGCAAAATCAAAAAATTAACCAGGTCACCTATGTCATTGAGATGTCTGATCATCGAAGAGAGACACAAGTCTGTCACATGAACATGCTTAAACCTTACTTTGAGAGAATGACTGAAGAGGATACTAGGATTCCTACCAAGGTGCTAATTATAGAGGAAAGTAAGGAGGAGATAAGTTTCGTGGAAGGTCATGGAGCACAGAAAGTGATAAGCCCCAGATTGGAAAATTCTATAGTTTTGCAAAACTTCGACACCAAGTTAATGCATTTGACTAAATCAGACAGGGAAGAAATGATGACATTACTTATGAAATTTAAGGATATATTCCCAGATGTTCCAAGATGAACTACTGTGGCTTGTCATGATGTGGAGGTTGGTGATGCTAAGCCTATTAAGCAGCATCCTTATTGAGTTAATCGGGAAAAGAGCAGAGCATTGAATCAAGAGGTGGATTATATGCTAAAAATGACATTATCTGAAAATCAAGTTGAAATTGGAGTTCACCCTGTGTTCTGGTGCCTGAGCCAGGTGGCTCAATTCGGTTTTGTACAGATTATCGAAAGGTAAACATGTTGAGAAAGACTGATGCATTCCCTATCCCCAGAATAGATGATTGTATAGATAAGGTGGGGAAGGCTAAGTTTCTTACAAAGATTGATCTCTTAAAAAGATACTGGTGTGTTCCTTTGACAGAGAAAGGCAGGGAGATGTCTGCATTTGTTACACCTTTGGGATTGTATGAGCATAATGTTATGCCTTTCAGGATGAAAAATGCACCTAGCACATTTCCGAGAATGATTAATGCAGTAATTCAGGGTTTCGAGCACACAGGAGCCTATATCAATGATTTAGTAATTAGTACAGATACATGGGAAGAACACATGCTTGAATTAGAGCAGTTATTTCAGAGACTGGTGGAAGCACACCTCACAGTGAATTTGTACAAGAGTGAGTTTGGACATGCCACTGTAATTTATCTGGGTTATGTGATGGGACAGGGACAGGTGGCACTGGTGGAGTGAAAGTATTGACTATCACTGCATTCTCTAACCCCGGTAATAAGAAAGCTCTTCGGAGATTTCTAGGTATGATTGGCTACTATCGTAAATTTTGTAAAAACTTTGCAGAAATTGCATTCCCATTAACAAAACTACTTGGAAAGAAAGAAAAATTTATCTGGTCAGATGCAAGCCAGGAAGTGTTTCTGAAGTTAAAGGCCATTTTATGCCATCAGCCTGTACTTGTGTCCCCTAAATTTGAAAAGCCATTCTCTTTAGCTGTGGATGCCAGTGATGAAGGGGTTAGTGCTGTACTGTTACAGAAGAAGGAGTAGAACATCCTATTTTGTACTTCTCTAAAATTTTAACGATCATCAATAAAATTATTCAACCATTGAGAAGGAGTTATTAGCGCATGTTTTAGCGTTGCAACATCTTGATGTGTATATTTGTACTGCTCAAAAACTGTTAATAATATATATTGATCATAATCCATTAGTTTTTCTGTCTAAAATGAAAAATAAGAACAGATGATTATTGAACTGGAGCTTAATTTTACAAGAGTATGATTTAATTATAAAAGGGATGGATAGCGTAATAGCAGATTGTTTGTCAAGATGTTAATCTGGGTAGATATGAATCTAATCACATACTGTAAAAAAATTGTGTTTATTTTATTTTATTTAAGTAATACTTCCAGTAACTGTTAAAAAATTGTTCTTGTGGACTAATTTCTTTTAGCAGGGGAGGTGTTATCAAGTTCTGTGTTGTGTATTGGCCTATGTGTTGTGTGGTTTGGTGTTGGAAATGGAGTTTGCCTTCGAGAGGCAAGGTGAAGGTGGACTGCTGAGAGAGTGGGAGACGGACTGGGCATGTGCAGAAGAAGATCTAGAAATTTCTGGATGGAAGACAAACTACCACTGGGTGTGGCTGTGAAGTGGAAGGAGGCCCAAGCAGAGTCATTGTCTGGGAGGCAGGCAGCCAGAAGATCTGGACCAAGCCATTGTTCCTCTCTCTGCAAGCAACACAAGAAGACAACTTCAAATTTTGTTTGTGTTTTCTCTCTCTCTCTCTCTCTCTCAATATCTTTTGGCTTCAGTTTACCAAACAAACTGAATTTTGTTTATGATCTTTGCTTCGGTTGAGATCTGAGTTTTGTGTTTGTTTTGTGTCTAAGTTTTTCTGTGGTCTGCTTGGAAATATAACTGACTTTAATTACAAGTCTTATATTTAGGCTGGGGAATTTATTAGTTTTAATTGTTATAGAAATTTGCATTGTAACCAGTGGGCATTGTTATAAAAGGGTGGATTTTGATTTAAAGTTTGAAGGTGAATTTTTGTTAATAAAGTAATTGTTCATCTTTACCCCTGTGTGATATGCCTTCTTTGTGGTTGCTGGTTTGATCTTGTAACAATATGCTTTAAGAATGATCACCTGATGAATATGCTCATTCCTTATTAGGAATATCCCTTGGTCACTTTCTCATAAGCATACTATCTAAGATAATATCCAAATGACATTTTCTCAATTTTCTCCTCAGATACAACCTTATTTCTCACCTCAACAAGATCAATATCTGTTTTCTGTTTTCCTATCAATTCCTTTTGTGATAAAGAAATATCCTGGTCTACAAGAAAGGTTTCTGACAAATCCACACATTCTAAAAACTGTTCTGCCTTATCAATAATTTAACTTCCTTATCAAGTTTCTTTGCCATTACATGAGTCCCTGCACAGGCCGATAGATTTCAAAATTTGTCTTTACGTCTTCAATAACTGGCTTCTCTATCAATTTCACCACAGGACCCATTTCACCTTCTGCCAAGTCATTCCCCAAAATCAATGAAACTCCCATCTATTGGTAATCTCTCTCGAATCCTGATAGTAGCAATCCCATTAATTATTTCTGACTTCATCAATATCCTATGCAAAGATACTGGCTCCGTTTCACTTCCCAAACCTCGGATTAATTTTATTTCATCTGTGCCAGTTGCATCACCAAACTCCAAAACAGTGTTCAACACAAGTGACTGGGCTGCCCCAGTATCTTGAAGTATGTTCATTGGCACTTGTGCTCCCCCTTCCTTTACTGAAACCAAACCCTTTGACACAAAATATTTAAACTCATCCCTAATGTTGTCAGGAGATCTGAAACTTTCTTTATCCAGATCTTTCATCTTTTTAGATGGAGGCATCTGGAGTTTCCTCTTTCTTTTCTTCAGCTTATAATGATTTCCCATCACGACCAAGTTTTCTACAATAATGACAAAGGGGATCTGAAGGTTTTTCCTTTTCCTGCTTCCTTTCATCTTTAATTCTCACATTATTTCCTGACTTATTTTTAAATTTACTGCATGAACCACATTAATCTTTTGAAAGGTTTTATTGGGTATAAGCTTTACCTTGTGGGTCAGAGCATTCTCATCAGCTAACTTAGCAGATCCTTGCCGAGTTCCTACTTCTCTTTCATCCAAGTATGATTTTATATCATTAGGAACACATCTTTTGATTTCTTCAACTAACATCAGTTTTCTTAATCTGTTGTAATAATTCTTTATTTCTTTTGATGTGCACCATTGGTCAAAGTCCATAGCTTTATCATAGGCAATATCCATACAAGATTGATTCATTGATCTCCTCAAAAAGTCCTGAATTTCTGTTTGTAAGCTTCAGGAACCCATTTGTAAGCTTTAAACATGGCTACTTTATTATCTCATAATGACCAGGTAATGGCCGTCAAACACGGCGACACAGAAAAACATTATGTGGGCTGAAAGACCCATTTCCTAGGCCACCAGCAAAGTGGTGAAACTGACCAATCTCTACCAGTGGATCATAGGGGGCCAAATTGAGCCCAGATATCCAAGGTAACCATTGGCAGCTGGCCTGCTCAAGCCATGCCGCAGTGGTAATGCAACTGAACTGACTATAAAAGGCAGAACCGCCACTGAATGAGTGTCGAATATACTCTTCTGGTGTGTGCGTTTTTCTTCTGAAGATTTGAGCTACAGTCTTAGGTCTATAACCGAGAGCTATAACCAACAATGAAGACGCTGTTTACATCCGGTACCGCACGGATGGCAGTCTCTTCAATCTGAGGTGCCTGCAAGCTCACACCAAGACACAAGAGAAACTTGTCCGTGAACTACTCTTTGCAGACGATGCCGCTTTAGTTGCCCATTCAGAGCCAGCTCTTCAGCGCTTGACATCCTGCTTTGCGGAAACTGCCAAAATGTTTGGCCTGGAAGTCAGCCTGAAGAAAACTGAGGTCCTCCATCAGCCAGCTCCCCACCATGACTACCAGCCCCCCCACATCTCCATCGGGCACACAAAACTCAAAACGGTCAACCAGTTTACCTATCTCGGCTGCACCATTTCATCAGATGCAAGGATCGACAATGAGATAGACAACAGACTCGCCAAGGCAAATAGCGCCTTTGGAAGACTACACAAAAGAGTCTGGAAAAACAACCAACTGAAAAACCTCACAAAGATAAGTGTATACAGAGCCGTTGTCATACCCACACTCCTGTTCGGCTCCGAATCATGGGTCCTCTACCGGCATCACCTACGGCTCCTAGAACGCTTCCACCAGCGTTGTCTCCGCTCCATCCTCAACATCCATTGGAGCGCTTTCATCCCTAACGTCGAAGTACTCGAGATGGCAGAGGTCGACAGCATCGAGTCCATGCTGCTGAAGATCCAGCTGCGCTGGATGGGTCACGTCTCCAGAATGGAGGACCATCGCCTTCCCAAGATCGTGTTATATGGCGAGCTCTCCACTGGCCACCGTGACAGAGGTGCACCAAAGAAAAGGTACAAGGACTGCCTAAAGAAATCTCTTGGTGCCTGCCACATTGACCACCGCCAGTGGGCTGATTAGCTCAAACTGTGCATCTTGGCGCCTCACAGTTTGGCGGGCAGCAACCTCCTTTGAAGAAGACCGCAGAGCCCACCTCACTGACAAAAGGCAAAGGAGGAAAAACCCAACACCCAACCCCAACCAACCAATTTTCCCCTGCAGCCGCTGCAACCGTGTCTGCCTGTCCCGCATCGGACTTGTCAGCCACAAACGAGCCTGCAGCTGACGTGGACTTTTACCCCCTCCATAAATCTTCGTCCGCGAAGCCAAGCCAAAGAAGAAAATAACCTCAGTGAACCCATAGCGACCTCACTACATTGGTGACCCCTACTAAATAGGGGTTTGGACCCGAAGGTGGAAGAGCAACCTGTGAATATTTCGTAATGCTCAACAAAAATATATTCCAGTCAGAAAAAAGCGCAGCAAGGGAGGGAAAAATCAACCCTGGTTAACAAAGGAAATAAAGGAGAGTATAAAATTGAAGACGCAGGTGTACAAAGCTGCAAAGAGCAGTAGGAAACTGGAAGATTGGGATAACTTTAAGAGACAACAAGGGGTTACAAAGTGGGTAATAAGAAATGGGAAAAGGATTATGAAAGTAAATTGGCACAAAATATAAAAACAGAAAGCAAAAAATTTTATAAATATATAAAATGCAAGAGGGTGGCCAGAGTTAACATAGGACCCTTGGAGGATGAGAAAGGAAAACTGGTAGTAAAAAATGAGGAAATGGCCGAGGCATTGAACAAATATTTTGTGTCAGTCTTCATGGTGGAAGACACATCCAGCATGCCCAAGTGTGGAGTTAAGGATGCGAATGTTGGGGAGGGCCTTGATAAAATAGTTGTTACAAAGGAAGTAGTGATGGAGAAACTAATGGGACTAAAGCCAGACAAATCACCTGGTCCTGATGATATGCATCCAAGGGTTTTGAAGGAAATGGCAGAAGTTATAGTTGATGCATTGATGGTCATATACCAAAATTCCATGGATTCTGGGCAGGTCCCGGCAGACTGGAAGACATCAAATGTCACACCACTTTTTAAGAAGGGATGTAGGCAGAAGACTGGAAATTATCGGCCAATTAGCTTGACGTCTGTAGTTGGAAAAATGCTTGAAGCCGTCATTAAATATGAAATAGTGAAACTTTTGAAACATAAGGGTTCAATCAGGTAGACACAGCATGGTTTTAGAAAGGGAAGATCTTGTTTGACAAACTTGTTAGGATTCTTTGAGGATATAATGGGTGCGGTGGATAGAGGGGAACAGGTTGATGTTGTATATTTGGATTTCCAGAAAGCGTTTGATAAGGTGCCGCACAAGAGACTTCTCAGTAAGTTACAGGAAAGTGGAGTCCGGGGAAGTATAATGGCTTGGATCGAAAATTGGTTGTCTGACAGGAGGCAGAGTCGGAATAAATGGGAGTTTTTCAGGTTGGCAGAGAGTGGTAAGTGGGGTGCCGCAGGGGTCAGTGTTAGGTCCACAACTGTTCATCATTTACATTGATGACTTGGAGGAGGGGACAAAATGTGGTGTAGCCAAGTTTGAGGATGACACCAAATTGAGTGGAAGAGCAAATTGTAATGAGGATGTGGAGAGACTGCAGAGGGATATAGTTAAGCTGGATGAGTGGGCAAAGGTCTGGCAGATGGAGTACAATGTTAGTAAGTGTGAGGTTATCCATTTTGGCAAGAAAAATAAAAGAGCTGAATATTACTTAAAGGGTGAAAAATTACAGCATGCTGTTGTTCAGAGGGACTTGGGAGTGCTTGTGCATGAATCACAAAAAGTTAGGTTGCAGGTGCAGCAGGTTATTAAGAAGGCAAATGGAATGTTGGGCTTCATCGCTAGAGGAATTGAATTCAGAAATAGGGAGGTAATGTTGCAACTGTATAAGGTACTGGTGAGACCACACCTGGAGTATTGTGTCCAGTTCTGGTCTCCATATTTGAGGAAGGATATACTGGCTTTGGAGACGGTCCAGAGGAGGTTTACTAGGTTGATCTCTGGGATGAAGGGGTTGATTTATGATGAAAGATTAAATCGTCCAGGATTGTATTCGCTCGAGTTCAGAAGAATGAGAGGAGATCTTATAGAAACATATAGGATTATGAAGGATATGGATAGGATAGATGTAGGAAGGTTTTTTGAGCTGGCCGGGGAAACTAAAATGAGAGGACACAGTCTCAAGGTTCGGGGAAGTAGATTTGGGACAGAGATGAGAAAAAATAGTTTTTCCCAGAGAGTAGTGAATGTTTGGAATTCTCTATCCAGGGAAGTGGTTGAGGCTGCATCATTAGACATATTTAAAATTCGGTTAGATAAATTTTTACATGATAGAGGAATTAGGGGATATGGGGAGAAGGCAGGTAGGTGGAGTTAGGTCATAAATTAGATCAGCCATGATCTTATTGAATGGTGGAGCAGGCTTGATGGGCCATTTTTGGCCTACTCCTGTTCCTACTTCCTATGTTCCTATCAATGCCATAGCGTTGGATGTCGCAACCACAGATGTGGTTCTAGCAGGTCGAGGCGCTGTTCATCATTCAATGGATATCCACCGAAGACACGCGCTGCTACCACATGGTCAGCACCCTCAATCAGGACACTGCAGCCCGCATCATTGACTTCTTCCAGCAGCCCCTGGACAAGGAAGATATGTGGCCATCAAAGAGCTGTTAACCCATACTTTCGAGTTCTCAAAGCATAAGCGCGCTGCCCAATTGCTGTACAGCAATGGTTTGGGGGACAGAGCCCTTTCCGCCCTCAACGTTGAGAAGTGTTTGGTTCTACATTTTGGCAGTGGAAATAAGCAGAGTTCCACGTCCTGGGGACCCAACACCACAACACCACGGCACGTCACCCAAAGACCAACAGTTTGTTGGAGAAACCTTAAGGCAGCCTCAATGGCATGGCTTAACCAGACCTAAATGGGCCAACGAACTCCCTTGTGTCCTGTTAGGCATCTGCACCATACCCAAGGAGGCATCCTCTGCCGTTAGTCTAAGGGCACCCCTAGTTATACTGGGTGAATTTGGGACAGCCCTTGAGGACTTATGGGAGCCCCTGGAGACCACATTATGTGAGCAACTAGGCACCCTGGCCCCCGTTAAACCTAAACCCCATGGCCAAACCTGCATTTAGAACTTTACTGACTAAAAACGTGTTTAGTCGGCACAGGGCTTACCAGCCACCTCTACAGCGGCCTTATGAGGGGCCATACCATGTCCTGAAACACAACGGTTCCACTTATGTTTTGGACACTGGCGGCAGGGAAGAGACTTTCACACTCGACCGGTTGAAACTGGCCTACTCGTTCTTGGGGGAGGGGTCATGTAGCAGCCCACGGCCCACTCCTTGGCTGGCACAGGAAATGGCCATCGAAACATTGTACGGGCTGAAACACACATTTCCATAGGCCGTCGGTAGAGCAGTTAAACTGGCCAATCACCACCAGTGGATCGCAGGAGACCCAATCAAGACCTGGGCATCTGAAATAACCAATTGTCAGCCTGGTCCACTCAGGCCACACCACGGTGGTGATGCGGCTGAGCTGACTATAATAGGCAAAGCTGCCACTGAATAAACTCAGTGTCGGATACACTCTACTGGTGTGTGTGTCTTGCTTCTCCTGCAGATTTGAGCTACAGCCATAGGGCAGTAACTGAGAGCTATAACCTGGCTGAGGCCATAGCGACCTCGCTCCAACCAGCTTGTTCTGTAGTAAGAGGTGGGTAAACCTGCTGTGTTTTCCCTTTATGAGAGATGAGTAAAACATATAAAAATATGAGAGATGAAGAAAGCTAGTATGGATATATGTGTAATGAATAAAGCCAGTATGAATAGGATAAGGGTAGATAATAGAATGTAGGATTCTATTATCTTCTAGCCTTAGACAGAATTAGCAAGTTCTGCATATAAGAAGTTAGTAAGCCCTGAGGGTCGGGAAGGTGTGAATAAGGACAATAAGGAAAATGACATGATACCCCCTAGTCCTCCATGTTCACAGAAACAGCACATAGGCAGACAGGATTGCCTAATGCCAAACTCATCCAGGAGGCAGAAGAATGTAAGGGGGAGGGTACTTCTATACTGAAATAAACTATATAAAAGTTGGGTGAGCCCCAGTGTGTGTGTGTATTCCCAGGGTAAGGGGAAGCACCCAACTTTGCATTGTTGTAGTAATAAATGTTCTTTGTTCTCAATTTTTGTCTTGAGCAATTTCTGTGAAGGTACTTCTGTTTCTCACATATGGGTTGGCACAACATCGTGGGCTGAAGGGCCTGTCCTATGCTGTAGTGTTCTATGAATAAATTGGCTCTGTTGGGGAATCTGTTGCAGGTTGGGTAGGTGATGTTGTTAGGGATCTCTTTCCAGTATTTATACTACCTCCCAGCACATGGACATGGGGGTTCTCCACTACAAGCCAGGTGCTTTCTCCCCCATGGTCACCAGTAATGCTGGAGGACGAACCTCTTTTACAAGGGGTCTTTGAGAACATCCTTGGATCTCTTCCTCTGTCTGCCTGGTAATTTCTTGCGTGGATGGAGCCTGGGGGTAGTATGGCTGTTTCAGGGGGCTGCTGTTGGATGCATGAGCAATAGGATCTGCCCAGTGGCCTCAGTGCTTGGACTTGGATAATAGGCTGGCATTGGACCTCAGAGTCTCTGGCGGGGGTGGGGGGGGGGGGAGGGGTGAGTGCAGGCACAAAAATTACTTAACTCTGTCTCTCCTCACTAAAACATTTTTAGACGGAACTTGTGGCGATACATGATGTGAGAGATGGGAAAATTGATCTAAAATTATGAACATGGAAGAAACTAAAATTCATCAGTTAATGGCTGTAACCAGTACAAACAGGATGAGCTTGGGGATTAGGATGCAGGAAAGCAGAGTCAGCACGATTAACATAAGAATCTTCTTTGTGACAAGAGCCACCATAAGACTAAGAAAAGGAATGGTAAGGTACAATAGAATGTAGGAAGTTGAGGTAGTCTGGATCAGATAATGGTCTCCTAGCCCTAGATAGAAGTACCAAGTCCTACATATCTAATTAGCTAACCTTACACAGATTTATGCATATTAAATTAGCCAACCCTAGATAGGATGAGTCAACTCTGCATACCAAGAGACTGTAGCCCAGAGAATCAGGAAGGTGTGAATAAGGACAATGACATGATGGGACACCCACAGGATACCCCCTGGTCCTCCAAGTGTACTGAAACTGCACGTAGGCAGGAAGGATTGCCTATGCCAAACCCATCCAGGGGGCAGAAGAATGTAAGGGGGAGGGCAGTCTGATACTGAAATTGACTGTATAAAAGTTGGGTGAGCCCCAGTATGTGTGTGTATTCCCAGGGTAAGGGGAAGCACCCAACTTTGCATTGTTGTTGTAATAAATGTTCTTTGTTCCCAATTTTTGTCTCGAGCAATTTCTTTAAAGGTACATTAATTTCTAACAATGAGGAGATTGAGAGCCAAGAAAAGAAGGCAGGAATGCACATTGATGCACTGAGAGAGCGAAACCAATCTGTTAAGGTAATAATTATTCCAATTTATTGCATTTGTTTTTTTTAAAAAGGCAAAGAATGGAAGAAATAAAAATCTGCATTTGTACAGCATATTTCACTCTTCAATGTGAGACAAGGTCATGCAGGGTCAATAAGATACTTTTAAGACATGGTTGGCGAGGCGCTTAGCACAATGCTGTTGCAGTGCCAGCGATTGGGAGCTGAGTTCCAATCCTGCGCTGTTGGAAAGGAGTTTGTATGTTCTCCCTGGGTTTTCCACGGGGGCTCCAATTTCCTCTCACTGTTCAAAAACATACTGGGGTGGAGGCTAATTGGGTGTTAATTAGGCGGTACAGACTTGTGGGCCGAAAGGGCCTGTTACTGTGCTGCATGCCTAAAATTTTAAAGATTTATAATTTACAAATAAGGACAATAAGGACAATGACATGATGGGACACCGACAGGATACCCCCTAGTCCTCCAAATTCACAGAAACAGCACGTAGTCAGACAGGATTGCCTAATGCCAAACTCATCCAGGAGGCAGAAGAATGTAAGGGGGAGGGTACTTCTATACTGAAATAAACTGTATAAAAGTTGGGTGAGCCCCAGTGTGTGTGTGTGTATTCCCAGGGTAAGGGGAAGCACCCAACTTTGTATTGTTGTATAATAAATGTCCTTTGTTCTCAATTTTTGTCTCGAGCAATTTCTGTGAAGATTCTTCTGTTTCTCACAAATGGGGGCTTGTCCGGGATCCCACTCCCTCCACTGACAGAGTGCCCGATGATGAGGGTAGGTGCACCCTCGCTGATTTAGCTGGACTCACGGACGATGGGTGACTGGTCAGTGGATGAAGCGAGTGATATCCGAGAAGAGGCATTGAGAACAACGACGGGAGGATGTTAAGGAAGCGGGCTAGGAATAGCTACTTGATCCCAGTAAGAGGAATTTTACTTACCTGTTAGTATGGGAGGTGTGCGTAGCAAGGGAAATAGTCCTAAGGAAGGATGGGACAATCAGATAACTAAGCAAAGTCCGTTAGGATTAATGCTATCTGATTGGGGTGCGGGGAGAACCCACGGGAAAGACAAACAGACCATGGTCAGGTATTCCTGTCTGGAATGGGTTAAAAAAAAACCCGATAAATGGGAATTCAGTATATTGACCAAAGTTCGGATCCGATGAGGACTGGATGTGTCAGGCATTGAACATCTGGCTCTATCAAAATCAAAGAGATAATATTGAGAGCAGAGAATATGCAGCCTGCTGGCTCAGTGGATCGGTTGATCAACTGGTTTTGAATGAAAAGGAATGTGAGGACAAGAAGGATGAGGAACCTTTTGTCCCTGAAACACAAGGATGTGTTGTGTTACATTCCCTTCCTCCACCTTATGCTCCTCCTATGCCGGCTCCTATCTTTCCCCTCTCTCCTATGCTCTACCCTTCTTCACCTTCCCCTCCTCCCCCACAGCTAAAGAAAGGAGAAGAAAATATGGGTGGTATGATGACCCATTCACAAAGTACTAGATTACCACCTCTATTGACAAGAGGGGGAGGAGACTTTGATTCAGAACAGTGTGAGACCCTCCGGGAGGGAAGGGCAGAACCCTTTGATTTATTTCCCAGAGAGCAGGAACCTAGACATTATAAAGGAGAAGATAAGCCAGAGATTAACTGGATGAGACCTTTATGGGAAGTTCCCGTGGGAGGGGGTCTCGGTTTCGTAAATGTGCCCCTGACTAGTACGGTGTGTAACTTTAAGAGAGAAATTACCTCCCTGATAGAGGATCCTCAGGGATGTGCCGAACAATTAGATCAATTTTTGGGACCAAATATATATACATGGGATGAGTTAACATCGATCTTTAGGGCTCTGTTCATTTAGGATGTATGTGGAATGATTCGCCAGGCAGGGATTAGAGTCTGGGATAGGGAACACCAAGGGGGACCAGAGGTGATACCTGGGGAACTTAAATTCTCCCTGTCAAAACCAAATTGGGATAAGAATACTAATGATGGAGGAATTTTATCTGATAAAAGGAATCAAGGAATCTGTTCCAAAGGGACAGAATTTTAAGAAAGCATTTGAGGTTCCCCAAGGTCCCAAGGAGACCCCCTCTCCATTTCTGAATAGATTGCGTACGGCCATACAGCAATATGGGGGTCTGGATATAGAATCCCCAGCGGGTGAACAATTAGTATTAACGGGCTTCGTTATAAATTCAGCCCCAGTCATTAGAAGGAAATTGCAGAAAACTGAGAATTGGCATGAACAGGGAATAACACAGCTTTTACAGATCGCACAAAGGGCATACGTCCAGAGGTCTGAGGATAAACAGAAAGGAAAGGCTAAGATTTTGATGCAGGCAGTCAAGGAAGTCGTGGAGGGACAGCAAGGAAAGGGTAGGGGCTGTGTGCCAGCTCCTGGACATTGAGAGGAGCGCCGGGAGTGGGAGAGTAGAGACCAGAGCAGGGGCAAGGGTAGAGGGGAATTCCGGGGACGACGACCGTTCCCGGGACCTCGTGGTAATCCCGGTAGGAATTGGGAAACAGAAGCATTAGTTTGCTACCATTGTAAAAAGGAGGGACATTTTAAGAGTGAATGCCCAATGCGAGCCAGGGAGACGCGATCTTACGCACTGATGGAAGCAGATTATGAATAGGGGGGTCACGGTTCTCAGTCAATATACACCGTGGAGCTTCACGGAGAACCATTGGTAAATTTAAGCATAGGACCCCACAGTGACAAGATGACCTTTTTAGTAGATTCTGGGGCAGCCCTGTCTAGTATTTTACAACCACCCGAGGGTGTTAAGATAGAGGGGACAGTGATGATATTGGGAGTAGGAGGAAGAGATTTTACGGTCCCTGTATTAAGGGATGTAAGAATACAAATGGGAGAGAAGATAGTAACGGAAGACATTCTACTAGTTCCCCAAGCTGGAGTTTGTTTGTTAGGACGAGATTTACAGGACCAATTGGCTATTGGCACCAGACCACAGGAATCAGGTATCGGGGTTCAATTGTATGTATTAACCAAGGAGCATCGGGAACTAATAAATCCTGGAGTATGGGCAAAAAGAGGCAATAGAGGAGTGTTAGATATTCCTCCCTTGCAAATTACTTTAAAAGATCCTGAGCAAGTAATTAGACGAAAGCAGTATCCAATTCCGATGGTTGGCCGAAAGGGGCTGCAGCCAGTAATTGACCAGTTGGTGAAAGATGGTATACTCGAACCTTGTATGTCACCTTTTAATACCCAAATTTTGCCTGTCCAGAAACCAGACGGTGTGGTCACCGAAGTACTAACACAAGAGAGGGCAGGCTGTGGACAGCCAGTTGCTTTTCTGTCAAAAGTTTTAGACCCTGTTTGTCGTGGTTGGCCAGAATGTGTGCAAGCCATCGCAGCCACTGCTATTTTAGATGAGGAAGGACGAAAGATTACGTTTGGTGCCCTGATGATAGTTCACACCCCTCACACAGTCCGCAATATTCTCTTACAACATGCTGGAAGGTGGCTTACAGACTAGAATTTTAAAATATGAAGTGATCCTAATGGATAGGGATGATTTGACCCTGATTACGAATAAAGAACACAATCCAGCAGCTTTCTTGGTTTCTCCAAATTCTGACAATACCATAAATGACTTAGAGCATGTATATTTAGAGGTAATTGATTTACAGACCAAAATTAGAGAGGATTTAAGCAATGAGCCTTTACAGGAGGGTGAAAGTTGGTTTATTGATGGATCTTCCGGTTGCATTGATGGCACTCGCTATAGCGGGTATAGTGTAGTGGATGGGAAGGAAGGAGTAGTGATTGAAGCCGGTCACCTTCCCGGTCATTGGTCAGCACGATCTTGTGAATTGTATGCCCTCTGTAGAGCTCTCCAGGGTCTAGAGAGCAAGGTGGGCACGATCTACACAGACTCAAAGTACGCTTTTGGTGTAGTGCACACCTTTGGGAAGATCTGGAAAGAGCGGGGAATGATAACTGGGAAAGGAGAAAAGTTGATCCATGAAAACTTAATTGTCCAATCTCTAGATGCTCTTACATTACCTGAGGAGATAGCTGTAGTTCATGTATGGGGCCATCAAAGTGGTGACAGTCCTGAAGCACAGGGGAACAGACAGGCAGATGCAGCTGCCAAACAGGCTGCGCTCAAGAAAATGGACATGCAGCTGTTACTGCCCACCCCATATGAGGTTCAAAAGACTCCCATCTTTTCACGGGAAGAGGAGGTTTACATGAAGGACCAGGGAATGCGTCAAACTGCTGATGGGTTGTGGTGGACGGCAGAAGGACGCCAAGTGCTGAACAAAGCCTTGACTCGGCAAATTATTGATCAGCTCCACCGGGGAACACAGGCACTTGTGGATACCTTTGTACGGTATTTTCATTGCTCGGGAATATACACTATAGCCAAGCAAAGTACTCGGGGTTGTCCAATCTGTCAGAGAGTAAATAAGAAAGTTATGCACCAGTAATGCCTGGCGGTCGCGATATAGCTGTAAGCCCGTTTCAACGGATACAAATTAACTTTACGGAATTACCTAAGATAGGGGTTTACAAATACCTCCTGGTGATGGTAGATCATTTCACACGATGGGTTGAGGCTTTCCCGACCCCTAATGATCGTGCTGTAATTGTGCTGTAATTGTGTTTGTGCTGTAATCTTTCTTTGGCTTGGCTTCGCGGACGAAGATTAATGGAGGGGTAATGGCCTGGAAGTCAGCCTGAAGAAAACTGAGGTCCTCCATCAGCCAGCTCCCCACCATGACTACCAGCCCCCCCACATCTCCATCGGGCACACAAAACTCAAAACGGTCAACCAGTTTACCTATCTCGGCTGCACCATTTCATCAGATGCAAGGATCGACAATGAGATAGACAACAGACTCGCCAAGGCAAATAGCGCCTTTGGAAGACAACACAAAAGAGTCTGGAAAAACAACCAACTGAAAAACCTCACAAAGATAAGCGTATACAGAGCCGTTGTCATACCCACACTCCTGTTCGGCTCCGAATCATGGGTCCTCTACCGGCACCACCTACGGCTCCTAGAACGCTTCCACCAGCGTTGTCTCCGCTCCATCCTCAACATCCATTGGAGCGCTCACACCCCTAACGTCGAGGTACTCGAGATGGCAGAGGTCGACAGCATCGAGTCCACGCTGCTGAAGATCCAGCTGCGCTGGATGGGTCACGTCTCCAGAATGGAGGACCATCGCCTTCCCAAGATCGTATTATATGGCGAGCTCTCCACTGGCCACCGTGACAGAGGTGCACCAAAGAAAAGGTACAAGGACTGCCTAAAGAAATCTCTTGGTGCCTGCCACATTGACCATCGCCAGTGGGCTGATAACGCCTCAAACCGTGCATCTTGGTGCCTCACAGTTTGGCGGGCAGCAACCTCCTTTGAAGAAGACCGCAGAGCCCACCTCACTGACAAAAGGCAAAGGAGGAAAAACCCAACACCCAACCCCAACCAACCAATTTTCCCTTGCAACCGCTGCAATCGTGTCTGCCTGTCCCGCATCGGACTGGTCAGCCACAAACGAGCCTGCAGCTGACGTGGACTTTTTTACCCCCTCCATAAATCTTCGTCCGCGAAGCCAAGCCAAAGAATGTCCATGTCAGCTGCAGGCTTGTTTGTGGCTGACAAGTCCGATGCGGGACAGGCAGACACGGTTGCAGCGGTTGCAAGGGAAAATTGGTTGGTTGGGGTTGGGTGTTGGGTTTTTCCTCCTTTGTCTTTTGTCAGTGAGGTGGGCTCTGCGGTCTTCTTCAAAGGAGGTTGCTGCCCGCCGAACTGTGAGGCGCCAAGATGCACGGTTTGAGGCGTTATCAGCCCACTGGCAGTGGTCAATGTGGCAGGCACCAAGAGATTTCTTTAGGCAGTCCTTGTACCTCTTCTTTTGTGCACCTCTGTCTCAGTGGCCAGTGGAGAACTGGCCATATAACACGATCTTGGGAAGGCGATGGTCCTCCATTCTGGAGATGTGACCTACCCAACGCAGTTTGATCTTCAGCAGCATGGATTCGATGCTGTCGGCCTCTGCCATCTCGAGTACTTCGATGTTGGTGATGAAGTCGCTCCAATGAATGTTGAGGATGGAGCGGAGACAACGCTGGTGGAAGCGTTCTAGGAGCCGTAGGTGATGCCGGTAGAGGACCCATGATTCGGAGCCGAACAGGAGTGTGGGTAAGACAACGGCTCTGTATACGCTAATCTTTGTGAAGTTTTTCAGTTGGTTGGTTTTCCAGACTCTTTTGTGTAGTCTGCCAAAGGCGCTATTTGCCTCGGCGAGTCTGTTGTCTATCTCGTTGTCGATCCCTTGCATCCGATGAAATGGTGCAGTCAATATAGGTAAACTGGTTGACCGTTTTGAGTTTTGTGTGCCCGATGGAGATGTGGTGGTGGGAAGCTGGCTGATGGAGGATCTCAGTTTTCTTCAGGCCAAACCGAGCAATTAGGGATGAAATGGCCCAGACACGCTGGAGAGGAGGGATGTCCAAAAAGAGAAGTGTTGGAGACGGATGAAGGAATCATTAGTGGGTGATAGGGACTCTTCATCTGAGAAGTTAGCAGAGGGGAGGAGATGGCAGAAGAAAAATTCACTGGGACAGCGAACAAAGATGAGACCTCAGCATTGGAGAAGGGGAAGGCTCGAGCGACGGTGAATAAACAGTGGAAGTGGAGCCAGGGTCAAGTGTGGGGCTGACGGGCCTGTTTCTGAGTTGTAAAACTCTAGGACTGACTGCTGCTTTCTCCATGAAAGCTGTTTGACCCATTGAATGATTCGGCATTTTCTGTTATTTCAGATTTCCAGCAAACACAGTTTTTAAAAAATTCTTCAAAATGTTAGGAATGAGCCGAGCTGTCAATTAAGGTTATAACTCCAGCCCCATGAACTGAGCTGCCAATTAAGGTTATAACTCCGCCCTCAGGAGTCGAGCTATCAATTAAGGTTATAATTCCTCCCCCAGGAGTCGAGCTATCAATTAAGGTATAACTCCGCCCCCAGCATTTCAAATTGTTACTGATTTAAAAATTCAGCTCATTGAGTTTTTTTAATACAATATTTTTCTCCATGCAACAGGAGCAAGTCACCCCCATCCCTGCTGTGTAATAATTGAAACCTCCATTATTCTGTGCCTGTTCCAGAATGGGCCTTGGGTACATTTGTGGAGCAATTCTTGTGACCCCATGTTCGTGTCTGTCAGCAGCAAACACTTTGACAATCAATGTGGTTTGCTTTCACTTCCTGAGTCTTCTGTGCCCACTTCCTCTGTGTCTGCTTCGAGATGGTAATCACCATGTCCGTGTACAAGGTTTGAATATCTCAGAGGAGTTGTCGGAGCTGTGTGGAGCCCGAATGCTGCTAAGTGACAGACAGCGAGGTGGGCAGAGGAGCACCCGTGGGACTTCAGGCTGACCACACGCAGGTGAGTTGGTTATGGGCTCTCTCCTCCCAGCCCCGGGGGCGAGGAGTGGCCTTGCAATGCCTCTCCTGTTACTGCATCCTGCTGGAGATTGCTCGTGTGAAGCTAAAGTGCACCGAGAAACTCCAGTGGTTGCAAGAGGGACCAAGGCCCTGATTCTCATTCCTGAGGGTGTGATTGGGTTGGTTTAAGGAGTGGGGAACTGGAGAGAGAACGGGAAAAGGGAGTATGGGCCTAGGCTTTGCATGACCTGTTAAGGACCAGGCAATGCTGAACATAAGAAAAGGATTCGGATGAAAATGATACTCCCTCTTGAGCCTCAACATCCTCCAGCCACTCTGCTCCCGGTCCCAGTCTCTGAGGCTGAGGTGAACAGAACCTTCAGAAGGGTGAATCCTTGGAAAATGTCCAGCCCAGATGGAGTACTGGCTGTGTCCTTAAAAACCAGCGTGAACCAACTGCCTGGAACCTCTATGGACAAATTCAACGGTCAGAGGTTTCCATCTTGGTTCAAAGGGGCATATTTATTTATTTGTATAGATGAAATACTTGACCTGCACATGTATTGTTTGTCTGTCTGTGTGTTATGTCTGGTTGTGTGCCTGAGTGTTTTGCACTGAGGACCGGACAACGCAGTTTCGTCGGGTTGTACTTGTACAATCAAATGACATTAAACTTGACTGGACTCATTAACTGCAGCATACCAGCAAAATATATGATCAAAATCTGGGATTTTGCAATTGGACTTGCTCATTGGTAGACCCCAATCAGTATGAATCAATACATTTGCTGACAATACCACAGCAGTGCATTGTATAAAGGAAGGGGATGAGCCAGCGAAAAGGAGGGAGATTGAAAACTTGGGTGAATGGTGCTCAATGTCACCAAAACCAAGGAGCTGATTGTTGACTTCAGGAAAGGAAAGCCAGAGGTGTAAGATCCAGTGTTTACTGGAGGATCAGAGGTGGTGAGGGTGAACAAATTTAGGCTCTTTGGTGTCACTAACTCAGACGATTGTTCCTGGACCCAACAATCAATGGAATCGTGAAGAAAGCACGTCAGTGCCTCTACTTCCTCAGGAGATTTAGTATGACACCAGAAACCCTGGCAAATTTCTACAGATGCGTGGTGGAAAGTGTGCTGACCAACTGCATCATGGTCTGGTATGGGGATACCAATACCCCTGAGCATAAAGCCCTCCAAAAGGTAGTGGACACAGCCCAGGACATCACAGGCGAAATCCTCCCCTCTATTGAGTACATCTGTGGAGAATGCCACCATCAGAGAGCAGCAGCAATCATCAAGGATCCACACCACCCAGCACATGCTCTGTTCTCACTGCTACCATCAGGAAAGAGGTTTCGGTGCCACAAGATTCACTCCACCAGGTTCAGGAACAGCTGCTACCCCTCCACCATCAGACCCCTCAACAACAAACTCAATCATAGATTCATTTACGGACTCCTAATTTGCACTTTTGATTTTTTTAATTCTCTCCGTATGGCACAATTTGTTTATGTTCATTATCTGTTTACAGTTCTTTGTTTACATGTTTATGCTGCGTACATTTTTTTTGTAATGCACTACCTATACGTGGTAATTCTGCCTCGCCTGCAGGGAAAAGAATGCTAGGGTTGTATGTGATGCCACGTGTGTCCTCTGACAATAAATCTGAACTCTGAGAACCTGGCTGGGTGGAGCCAGAGCAGAATTACTCTCAATGTCACCGAGACCAAGAGCCTTTCGCTGATTTGTGGACAGACAGGCAGAGCAATGGGCAGGCAATGGCCGGAATCGGCTTCTGCCATGTTGTAACTAAAAACATTTTTTAAAATAATTGAATTAAAAATTGACCAGTTGCATCACAACACAGAAGGTTGCAAACAAACCCAGGTCCACCACAGGCTCTGACCTCCCATCCAGTGCAGACATCTACATGAGGCACTGCCTCAAGAAGGCAGCCAACACCATAAAGGACCCTGGTGACCTCCTCTTCTCATGGCTTCCTTCAGGCAGAAGGTAGAGAAGTCTAGGTTCAATCATTTCAGTTTATTATGTACGTTGTATATGACGATGAGTTGGTGCTCTGGAGTCACCCTGGGCTGGGCTGGCTGCGATTCAAGGAGAAACATTCTTTCAGGACAGCTAGATCAGAGAGACAGCAGGGGTACCCTGAAAGAGGTGATGTAGTTAAACAGGGTGGTGGGCATAGATAAGTAAATAATCATAGATGTTTGCCCAGAGTAGGTGAATATAAAACTAGATTTCATGTGGTTTAAAGGGATTTGAGGGAAACCTCCTTCCAACAGAGTTGACATGATTGACATGGATAAGATAGGCTGAAGGGCCTATTTTCATGCTGTGGAACTCCACCCTTGGATGAAGCACTGAAGCAGACAATTTGATAGTTATTTTGCTTTTTGTTCCTTACCAAACATTGTTGTTTGTACCTTGCTAAGTACTTTGGGCGTAGTGCACTGAGAAATGCCCTTGCCACCAGGTGGCCAAGCACAAGGCAGAAAGCAATAGATAAATCAAACTGGTCCCAACTTGCTCGTAGAGTCTGGAATTTGGACTTCATTGGATGTTGGATCTTTTCTTGTTCTGCTGCTAATAATCATTCAAGCCAGAAGCACATGGTGTAAATTTAAATTAAACATACAGCACAGTAACAGGCCTGCCAGCCCACGAGTCCGTGCCATCCAATTTACACCCAATGAAACCTCTGGTACATTCTGAACGGTGGGAGAAAACCAGAGCCCCTGGGGAAAGCCCATGCAGACACTGGGGATTCGAACCCCGGTCCCGATCACTGACACCGTAAAGGCATTGCGCCAACCGCTACCCCAACCGTTCCACCCCATGCTTACCATGCTACCCTAATGTGTGCGCACAGGGTGAAAATGCGTGCTCACAACAAGGAAACAAAATTCTGTTACTTGCATTGTTGTGTGTTTTATTTTGGTGATTAGTCCACATTGAATGGAAATTTGCATGTCATCTGATCAAAGGAAAGGATTGTTGGTTGAAGCATTTCCTTGTAATGGCGATTTTTGACCCAAACAATGGCAAAAAGGGCGAGGCAGATGTGACCAACGCAGGGAACCACTTCTACCTCTGGAGCAACTTCAACTTGTCAAAAATCAGCCATAGTTCTCCACTTATTGACCAACAATGTCTGCTGTTGAGCATAACAGAAAGAGATCGAGCAAAGGAATTAAAATCTGAGCAACGGCGTCTCTATCTGGGATGACAAATGCCAGATGTGAGAGGAAGTGAGCTGAAAAATTTCCATAACTCACCAATCTGAGAAAAAGGAAATAAAGGACTGTTTATATCTTTGTGGCAACGAGTGCCCTGCATGGTACCCTTGGCACTGGATGTCAATTTGGTGAGAGGTCTCTATTCTTTACAAGGCAGCAGTCTGATGAGTGCCCCTCCACACAGTTTTATTGCAGGAGAGACTACCCACAAGGATGGTTGATGGCTTGTCTGCTGACTCTTTGATTTAAGGACCAGATATACATCTGGTTAAAATGGTAGTTTTGAAGTGAGTGTAAACAAAAGCTCAGTCTCCAAGGATCAAGAGAGGATGATCAGCAAATAAACAACAGATCAGGTAAGTGCAATAAAGTTGTATCTTGATCAAGGCGGAAGGGGTCTGGATGACTACAATACAGACAGATCCAGAGAGATTTCCTGTAATGTTGAAGGGGCTCAGAGTGAGTCACTAAGGCAATGCAGGAAACACGGTTTCCTCTGCACAGGGCTGGTGCCGCAGACACTGTGACGATGCCCAATCAACACAAGACCATGGAATATTTGGCTCCTACCGGTGGCCATAGACAAGCTCTCAGGTCTGTGATGCATCTGAGAGATGGCACTGGGGTGATCCCTCAAAACTGCACCCAAGTACCAATGTGCAATTGATTTGTCCCTTCAAGCCTGCCCTGGCCATCAAGCGCTCATTTGCACTGACCCCATTTCTATATCCTCCCCACATACTTTACACACTCAGTGAGGGATCATTTGCCCAGTTGGACCTTCTGACTCGGAGATGAGAAGTTCCACTGAATGATGGTTAAAGCAGTGGTTCCCAGCTGTGTCTTTCCCAGACATACCTTGAGTGTTCCCTTCCTTACCATGGACCACCAGTTCAATCCCCTTCCCAAACCGCTGGAGGGATGTTATGTTTGGTTGGGAAAATCTTTTGAGGATTTGTAGCAGCAGCTACACTGCTCCTGCAATAACACACACAACCAGACGGGTTGAGCTCAGTGAGCAGACTGGTTTATTGCAGGCTGGTGGGCTGCACTTATACTCCCAGACTGGACCTGGTTGAGAACCGCGCTGGAGAGCACTGATGTCACCCGGGCATCACGTGGTCCCCAAGCGCGGGTTTCTGAGCCCCGAGCTGGAAGGAGGGGAAACCACCGACGGCGCCATTTTGGCCGGCTGCCCCGTGCGTGGCTTACAAGCGGGGCTGGTTCACCTGCCTTGTGGTGAGCCGCCAAAGACTTTCATTATTTTTGTCATCAAATACACAGCCTAATTTTAGTGATGACTTGCCTCTTGCGTCAGAAAGATTAATCTTCACCGCTGACCACAGCTTGAGAAATCCTGCTTTACAGTATAAAATAAAAATCAGTTCCTTGTAAGATTGTTGGGGGGGGGGGGGGGGGTGTAGGATAACTAATCCCATTGGAACTGTGGCAATGGAATTAAACTTTTAAAATTTATTTTAAAAAAATGTAGATATACAGTGTTGTAACGGGTCATTTCAGCCCATGAGCCCGTGCCGCCCAATTTACACTCAATTAACCTACATCCCCTGTACGTTTTGACCGGTGGGAGGAAACCAGAGCCCCTGGGGAAAACCCATGCAGATATGGGGAGAATGTACAAAGTCCTTACAGACAAGGCGGGATTTGAACCCTGGTCGCAGTCTTTGGTGCTGTAACAGCATTGCGCAGACTGCTACAATAACCATGCTACCCTATCTTGAGTAAAGTTGCCGGTAGGCAGCGGGCCACGGAAAGAAATGGTCAGCGTTTCAGGTCAGGTGCAAGACTCCCAGCCTGGAACCTTGACTATCCATTTCTCTCCATGGATGCTGCCTGGTCTGCAGACTCTCTCCAACCTCTCTTTGTTTGCCCCAATTATGATTCACAAAGGACAGGGAGAGTGAAAACAATTTGAAAATGAAAGCCTACTGAATCAGTGTGTTGGTATCAGTGGCTCTGCATCAAACATCTAAATCCCCCCCAACTTCTTTCCCTGTCACCTCCCCCTACTCTGTCTTTCCTTTCCCTGTCTCATTTCGCACAGACAGGATAAATTCTCACCTCACCCATTGTCATGTCCAATGAACATCTTTTGTTGACCTGGATTTCTCCCCCAGCCAGCACCATCTGTGTTCTGAGATTTTCTGAGATTACTTGCTTATTCCTTGAAGATAACCATATAACAATTATAGTACGGAAATAGGCCATCTTGGCCCCTCTAGTCCACACCAAGTTAAGTGAACTCCACTAGTCCCACCTAAGATGGTCTCAACAATTGGAGAAAGAGAGAATATATTTAGAAAAAAATTTGCAAAGGCGGGCTTCTGAGGAGAAATGTAGACAACTTATCAATATTTCATTACCAACTTCAAACTTCATTACCAACATACAGAACAGAGAGGGCAATAATGAGAACTAAATCAAGATAAGGTCCTCTCCTGGCAGTTGAAAGCAGAGCAAGTCTCAAGAATGATTAATGCAATTAAGAAGGAATTGAATGTGACTACTAACAAACCTCAAGAAATTTTAAGCAATTTTATTCTAAGTTATATCAATTGGAGTCACAAAGAGATGATAATAAGATATAAGACTTTTTACCACAAATAAGGTTACCAAGGTTAAGTTTGGAAGAGCAAGTGGAGCTGCATGCCACCTTCATCCCAATAGAGGTGAGGGAGGCATTGAGCTCATTTCAAAGCAATAAATCTCCAGGAGAAGATGGTTTCCTGATGAGTTTTATAAATAATTTAGGGATTTGTTGATCCTGCAGCGGCTGCTACACACACAGAAATACACTACTAGACACAGTGGAGGCTTCAGTTGAACTGTTTATTGAAACTTCTCGCGTGTCCTTTAAGGGTGGCGAGAGCTCCGCCCTCACGCTGGCAGTGACATCATGATGTTTGCCCGAGGCGCGCGCTTTGACCTAAGCCACAAGGCACTGAGGTCCCCCACGGCTGCCCTGCCAGTGTGGTGATACAAGAAGGACTGGTTCACCACAAATGATATGTGCTGCCACACAAAACCTCCCCCCCCCACATAACCAACTTACGTGTTTCACCGCTTTGGCGGTTGACTTCATCGTTTTAGTCAGGCCATCAGTATTGGCTGGCTAAGGTCCAAGTGTGCTACCTCGAGTCTGTCAACTGTGAATATGTCCTCTTTGCCCCCAATGACCAAAGTGAATGCCTTGTCTGAGCACTTCAGGACTTTGTAGAGGCCCTCATAGGGGTGCTGCAGGGCCGTGGGTTGTGGGCCTCACTAAAAGAAAACAAAATCAGTTGTGGCTAGTTCTTTGGGGATGCAAGACGGGCGGCTGCTGTGGTGGGTCGGTGGTGGGGGTGCTAGTGAGGCGAGCTTGCCCTGCAAGTCTGCCAGCAAGGTCTGATTCTCGATCGTGGAACCAATGCTTGGGCCGAAGAACTCCCTGGGTAGCGACAATGATGCTCAATAGACTAGCTCCGTGGATGATACCTGTAGGTCTTCCTTTGGAGCCAGTCCGATGCCGAGCAGGACCCAGGGTAATTCGTCCATCCAGTTTGGACCAGTGAGGCAAGCCATGAGAGCTGATTTGAGGTGTTGGTGGAAACGCTCCACTAGACCGTTGGCCTGGGGATGGTACGCAGTGGTGTGGTGGAGCTTGATCCCCAAGAGGTTTGCCAGCTGTGACCAGAGGGCAGATGTGAACTGGCCACCCCTGTCACTCATCATATGTGCTGGAACTCTGAATCTGGCGATCCAGTGGGTGAGTAGGTTTCTAGCACAGGACTCAGCGGAAGTGTCTCTCAGCAGGATGGCTTCCAGCCACCTTGTCGTGCGGTCAACCACAGTCATCAAGTAGCAGGCATCCCTGGACACTAGTCAGGGACCCACGATGTTGATGTGTATAAGGCCGGGGAGTCAAACTGCTGTACCAGGGCCTTGACTTGGCACTTGACTTTGGAGGCCTGACACTATGTGCAGTTTCTCGCCATCTAGGCTACCTGTTTCTTGAGGCCGTGCCACACGAATCATTCTGTCACCATATGAACTGAGGTCTTGACCAAGTCATGGACCATGCTGAAGCCCTGCGGCCTCCATTGCAGTGGGACTACCGGGTGCGGTGAGCCGGTAGAGGCATTGCAAAGGAGCATGTCAGTGCTGTCCGGCAATTTGAGGTCCTTGAGTTGGAGGCCCGTGATGGCGGTGCAGAAAGCTTGTGTTTCTGCGCCCTCCTTCTGTGCCTGAGCTAGCTGGGCGTAGTCCAGGCCGGGGGATAGGCTGTGGATGGTGGGCCTTGAGAGTGCATCTACCATGACATTGTCCTTACCCACTCGGTGTCGGATGTCGGTGGTGAACTCCAATACGTAGGACAGATGTCGCTGCTGGCGCACCAATCAGGGGTCCTTTGACATGATGTGGGCCTGAGTGAGTGGTTTGTGGTCAGTGAAAATGGTGAATGGCCTGCCCTTCAGGAAGTACCAGAAGTGTCTGATGGACAGATACAGGGCCAGAAACTCCCTGTTGAAGATTCTGTATTTTAGTTCCGGGGGGCAGAGATGCTTGCTGAAGAACACAAGTGGGTGCTACTGGCCATTGACTGATCACTTCAGGATACCCCTAACGGCCATGGCCGAAGCGTCCACTGAGAGTGTGATGTGGGCATCAGGCTGTGGATGGGCCAGTAGGATGGCGCTCGCCAGGGCATCCTTCGTCGCAGTGAAAGTGTTCTCGGTCTCTTCCGTCTACTCCAGGGTCTTGTTCTTGGCGACGATCAATGCAAACAATGGCCGCATGAAGCGAGCCACCCCTGGCATGAAATGGTGGTTGAAGTTGACCATCCCGGTGAATTCCTGTAGACCTTTGTGGGTGTCGGGCTTCAGGAATTGGCATACGGCTATGACCTTCTCAGGTGCTGGGGCTGCCCCATCTGCAAAAATGGTATGGCCCAGGGACTGCAGGAACTGCTTGCTGAACTGGTACTTGGCCATGTTGACGGTGAGACCTAACTCTGTCTGGCAAGTAAATAGTGCACAGAGATGGACTTTGTGTTCATCATGGTCCTGACTGGCGATAAGAATGTCGTTGAGATAGATAAATGCCAAATCCAGGACTCTGCCCACTGTGTCCATCAGCCATTGAAATATCTGGGCTGTGTTTTTAAGGCTGAAGGGCATCTGCAGAAACTCGAATAGGCCAAACGGGGTGATGATGATGTCGTACAAGGTTCATCTTCAAGAAAACTCGGGTGCCGTGCAAGTTGCCGTAAAGTCCTGTATATGAGGGATGGGGTATCAGTCCAGCATAGTCACCTCGTTGAGGTGACGTTAGTTCCTCATGGGTGCCAACCCCCGGAAGCCTTCAGGATTATGTGGAGGGAAAGTTCTTTGGGGATGCAAGATGGGAAAGTGTCGGGCTATAAAATAAGATGGATCAAAAGTGAAATTATTCCCGTCACTAGAGGAGATTATAATCAGGAGACAGGTACTACTTGGTCCTGCCCTAAAGTGAGATCTTTTTGGATAAACTTGGGAACTTTATTATTACAGGAATTACATTTCCACCAAATCACATGTTGTTTTATTTGGTAATATGGTAGAAATAAGACAAAAATTGAAATTAACTATCTATCAAAAAGAATTTGTAAAGATTGCATCAGCAGTAGCAAGAAAATGTATAGCAGTGACTTGGAAATCGGACTCTCATCCAGGTATTCACTGTGGGAACGTTGAATGCATTCCCCTTGAGACGATTACTTCTAATTTTAAAAACAAATATGATATATTTTTGAAAATTTGTTGCCTGTATTTACACATTGCAGGAATTAATTTATAGATATTTCCCTAAACTCCGAGAACCTCGCGAACCTCCTCGGAAGAATTAAGAAGTGTAAGTGGTTAGATCCATGCAGTGGGGAGTGTCTTCTTGGCAATCAGGTTTCTTTCCTTTACCTTTTTAAAAATTTATTTTCTTTACTTGCTTTTTTCTTATTGTTATTTCTTTCTTTTCTTTATTTGGGGATTTTTTTGAAGGGGGAGTTGGGTTTGGGGTTTTATACAATCATTTATAATGGAACTGACATTAATGTTTGATGATTGCATTTTGCTACTATTACATGCATGGATAAAAATGTTAAATAAAATATTAAAAACAGAAGGGTTCAGGCCCGAAACGTTGGAAATATACCTTTGTCTTCTATATTTCTCAAAGAGCAAAAGACCAGCTGAGTTCCTCCAGCATTTCAGTATATTTTTACGACAATCTGCAGGTTTTTATGTTTCACTCAGATAAATAACTTTGCTCTGTCCCTTGGCAGATTCCCCCTGGTATGGAACAGTCAGCAAATGAGAAAAATGAGTTGCCCATTGTGAGGAGAGAGGAAAGCAGGGGTAGAAGGCGGAAGATGAGAGCCAACATAGCCAGGAACATGCAGTTCTATTCACTGGAGCAGCTACCCCTCGATTTTGTCCTGCCCACAAGGAGCAAATTGAGCAACACCCATGAGAAGGTCTCCATGGAGGTGCTGGGGAACTACACTGTGGAACAACTGAAAGCACAGGTTTGGGTGAAGGCTGGTGGGATCAGCGGCAGCCCAGACTTCTACCAGAAGTTTAGCCCCGACCAATTCAGGCTGCTGTACCAGAAGGAGTGCAAATGGTACGAGATATACGACAAACACCAGGTGATCCAAACCCTAGATTGCATCAACTACTGGAAGACGCTGCAGAGAAACAATGGCAAGATCCATGTGGTGGAGAAGTCAAGGGCTTCTGAAGATTCCTTGCGGTTGCAAAATGACTTGAATTACCTGATCGGCTACGACGTTACAGATGTGAGCAATGTCCACGATGATGAACTGGAATTTACTCGCCGAAAACTAATCACCCCACAGCTGAATGAGGTGTTCAGCAGAGATGCCATGCTCTACTCAATGGATCCATGTATCACATCAAAGCCTTTGCCTGAATACCTGCTGAGCAAGATCTGCCACAACCACATCTTCATAATCATCCATAGAGGAACGATGAGCCTAACTATCAAAGTGTCCATTGACGAGACACCACGAACCATTTTGAAGAACTTTTTCAAGAAGATGGCCAACAAGATGGGGCTGCTGGGAATCTCAGAGTCTCACAGCGAGGAAGACTTTGTTCTCAGGGTCTGTGGCAGGGAAGATTACATAGTTGGAGACAACCCAGTGAAGGACTTCTGCTGGGTGAGAAGCTGTCTGAAGAACAGCGAGGAAATTCACTTTGTCTTGGTCCAGCCTCCGGACCCAAAGTTGGACGTGGTTCAGAAGGAAGAGTGGCCTCTTGTGGATGACTGCACAGGAGTGACAGGATCCCATGAGCAGTTGACCCTGGAAGGAAAGGATCATGACAAACTATTCACTATATCCCTCTGGGACTGCAATAGAAATTTCCGAGTCAAGATCATTGGGATTGATATACCCATGCTCCCAAGAAACACGGAGCTTACGGTGTTTGTTGAGGCCAGCATCCTGCATGGACAGCAGATCCTTGCACAGCAGAAGACACCTACGAAGGCCTTCACCGAAGAGGTCTTATGGAATGCATGGCTTGAGTTTGATATCAAGGTCAGAGATCTGCCCAAGGGGGCGCGCCTGAATCTGCAGGTTTACTGTGGTAAAGCACCAGCTCAAGGCTCAAAGGGTGCATTCCAGTCACAAGACGATAGCACGTTGGACAGCAGGAGCAAGAATCATGTGCTGTACTATGTCAACCTGCTGGTGATTGACCATCGGTCTCTCCTAAGGCAAGGAGAGTATGTACTTCACATGTGGAAGATCCCTGATAAAGGCGAGGAACAAGGGACTATTGAAGCTGACAAGCTCACATCAGCAACTAATCCTGACAAGCAGAATTCCATGGCTATTTGCATTCTACTGGACAGGTACAATTACCCTATTGCACTGCCCCAGTGCCGTCAAACCCCTCACTGTAAGCTGGAGAGGTCAGGCCAGGAAATGCACAGTCAGCTACGCAAGCAGTTTGAGGAGATCATCAACATGGAACCCCTGAGCCCACTGAACGTGGAGGACAAAGAGCTGCTCTGGCACTTCAAGCATGAGTGCATGAGGCAGCCTAAGGCCTACCCCAAGTTCCTTAGCTCAGTAAAGTGGGGTCAACAGGAGATGGTGCTGCAAACCCACCAACTGCTGGACAACCAGGAAACGTGGGACAGCAGTCCTCTGGATGTGGGGCTTGCAATGCAGCTTCTGGACTGCCGATTTTCTGATGAGCAAGTTCGGACATTGGCTATTCGAAAACTGGAAACCCTTGACAACAGTCAGGTGCTGTGTTACCTCTTGCAGTTGGTCCAGGTAAAATAATCCTTAATTATATGCGCAGAGTATTTAAAGACAAAGTCAACCATGAGTGATTGGTGTAGAACTCAGTCTGAGGATTGATAACCCAGCAGGGCAGATGTCACATGGAAGCAGGGACTTCAGTCCATACCACCTAACTTGTCCATCCAAGTATTTGCCTGAATTTGGCCCATATCTCTACAAAACTTTCCTATCTATGTCTTATGAATCTTCCTGTGGCAGCTCGATCCACATACCATCCACCTGTGTGGGAAATTATGCTCCTCAGATCCACTTTAAATCTTGCTGTAGTCAATCTGGGCCTTTGAGACTGGCCTACCCCGGGAGAGACTTGGCTACCGTTCACTTTATCGGTGTCCCTTGTGATTTTGTATATCATTATAAGACCATCCCTCAGCCTCTTATCCAAAATAACAATAGCTTCTTGTTGGGAACCTTACACGACCTTCACTCCAGGCATGGTTCCTTAACTCTCCCCGTGGTTAGGCTATTCCTGTTCACACTGGTCTCTGCTGCCCAAACAGCTCTTCCTGCTCTGTAACCTCCCCCCATCCCATTCCCTTTCAAGTGTGCTACAGAAATACTGAGTTTCTCTTCCTCCACATCCTTCTCGGTGTTGCTAACCTCCAACGCTGTGGGTTCCTTTCATTAATTCTACCTATTAGCTACCTGTGGTCATTGCCATCTCTGCAGGGGTGGGGGGGGGGGGGGCATGGGTACAGTAAATGTGAGTCACTACAATGGACCAAATATCATCTTGGCCTCCACAGAATCTCCAAATAATTCCAGGCTGGACAATCTTTTCTCAAAACGAACCTTTTTCTTTCCACTCACATGCCACTTTAAGTAATCCTGATGCTCTGTGATTAGTAAGGGATTACTTAAGGTGGGATGTGAGTGGGAAGGGAAGGTTGAGAATGTTAGAATCAGAAGTACCTTCACAGAATTTGCTCGAGACAAAAATTGAGAACAAAGAACATTTATTATACAACAATGCAAAGTTGGGTGCTTCCCCTTACCCTGGGAATACACACATACACTGGGGCTCACCCAACTTTTATACAGTTTATTTCAGTATAGGAATACCCTCCCCCTTACATTCTTCTGCCTCCTGGATAGGTTTGGCATTAGGCAATCCTGCCTGCCTACATGCTGTTTCTGTGAACTTGGAGGACCAGGGGGTATCCTGTCGGTGTCTCATCATGTCATTATCCTCATTGTCCTTATTCACAAACCTGCCTTTGTTCTAATTTACACCTTCCCAACTCTCAGGGCTACAACCTCTTCATATGTAGAACTTGCTAATACTGTCTAGGGCTTACTAATTACATATGCAAAACCTGCTAATTCTATCTAGGGCTAGAAGACCTTAGGATTACTTAAAGTGGGATGGGAGTAGAAAGAAAAAGGTTGAGAACCACTACACTAACCTCTGCAACAATCTCCTCTGTACTTCCTCAAGCCTTGTTACATCATTCTCAGAAAAGGTTGACAAGGATGTTGCAGGATTGCAGGGAAAGGATAGACAGCTTAGGACTCTGTTGATATTGGGTGAGAGAAGAACATGAGGACGTGGGTTTAGGGTGAAAGGAGAAATGTTTAAGGGGAATGTTAGTGTGGCGCTCTTCACTCTTAAGAGTGGTGAAAGTGTGAACCAAGCTGCCAGGTGGTGAATGTGGGTTCAAGTTCAACATTCAATGGATTCATGGATGGGAGGAGTATGGAGAGCTGTGGTCTGGGTGCAAGTCGATGGAACAAGGCAGAATCATAGTTCAACACTGATAAAAGGGTGCTGTAGTGTTTTTTTTTAAACTTTTTAAATTTAGAAATACCTCACGATAACAGACACTTTTGGCCCACAAGTTTGTGCCGCTCAATTACACCCCATTAATGTACAATCCCCGGTATGTTTTGAACAGTCAGATGAAACTGTAGCCCCTGGAGAAAGCCCATGCAGACATGGGGAGATCATACAAACTCGTTACAGATAGCCCGGGATTCGAACCCCAGTCCAGTCCTGATTGCTGGTGCTGTTCTATGGTTCCATAGAGCCCAGAGGACCCAAAACCAAGCAGCAATAGATATTCACCGACAAATGGTTACTTAAACAAAAGTTGCTTTTAATTATCTTTAAACATGAAAACAGAATCACACTTTAACTTATCACTATTAATTTTTATATAGTTTATTTCAGTATAGGAGTACCCTCCCCCTTACATTCTTCTGCCTCCTGGATTGGTTTGGCATTAGGCAATCCTGCCTGCCTACGTGCTGTTTCTGTGAACTTGGAGGACCAGGGGGTATCCTGTCGGTGTCTCATCATGTCATTATCCTCATTGTCCTTATTCACAAACCTGCCTTTGTTCTAATTTACACCTATAGTGAAAAACCCCCTTCTAATTCTAAGCACATGTATGTAACGTGTGTGTAAGTTCAGACAAGTTATTTGATTCACAGTCTAATCTCACTTCTCATTCCTCCAAGTTCCCTGGTTGCAGACATTTCTTATACTGTGCACAGAATTTAACATTTATGAATTTTACCAGGCTTTGGTGCTTGGTTACCACTCAGGAAGGTTCTCGTCGGTTTTCAGAGAGAAATTTGTTGTTTGCTGGACACAAACTGATCCCTTCTAATCAACCACTTCAGTGTCTTGCCAAAGAAACTTGCCCCATTAGGGTTTTCCAGATGATAACCTCTTTCTTTCATGTCACCACAGAGTTCCTTTTTGTTTCTCTTATTTCAAATGAAACATTTGACAGCCAGTCCTCTCCTCTTGTATGAACGACAAGGGCTTTGACCAGGCTGAACTAAGCATTCACCACCCATCTTCCAAATGGGTTTTTTTCACAAGCTTTCCAGCTTGTCCTGTTCCAGTCCCAGCTGCTGCTGCTGATTGTAAAACTGCAGAACTGAATTCTCTCCCTCTCCCTCTCACTCAGAGAAAAGCCTGTTTAACTTTCTCTGCTTGAAAAAACCACATGATCCTCTTAGAACAGCAAACCACACTCAGACAGCCTACGGCTCTGAACCTACTCCTCCGTTCTTTCATTTGTTGCTTTTCAAAACAATAATTCATTAGTGAAGTCCCTTGGGCACTCCCCAAAGCTTTTGCAAAGGCTCTTGGAGCCGGTCTGTCTGGCTTGAGCAGAGCTCCAGTATTTTAAATGAGATCCATTTTAAAGTGTTTGTATGTGACCTGCACTAAAAAGCTGCTCTAATTTATCTCCCAAAAACATATCTATAATCTGTCACATATGGTTGTAATGTGGTGGCAGAATGGGCGACATGGTTGGCTTAGTGGTCAATGCAATGGCGTTACAGCACCAGTGATCCGAACCAGGGTTCAAATCTTGCACTGTCTGTAAAGAGCTTACATGTTCTCCCCATTTCTGCGTGGGTTTTCCCCAAGGGCTCTGGTCTCTTCCCACCCTTTGAAATGTACCAGGGGCGTAGATCAATTGAGTGTAAATTGGGCAGCACAGTTTAAATTAAAAATTAATTAACTATTGTACTTGATCTGAAACCCAGTGTGTTTCGAATCCTGAACCAGTGCAGCACAGATGTTTTCATTGAGCCTGTGAGGTTTGTTCGAGCCTTTGTCGCAGTCTCTAGCTTCCTCCTAATAGCCTTGATAACTTTTACATTCAAATATTTATCCATCTGAAAGCCACAATTACAACTGGATCTACCATCTATTCTAGAAGGGTCTGGCACACTGATCTCTATCTTGCTGAGGCCAGTTGGCAGCTCTCAGACCCCTTTTCCAATCTACCCCTCCTCCTATCTACCCCTTCCACAGAACCCCACCACTGCCTCCACCACCATCTCCAACCTCATCACCTCTGGCCTCCTCCCTCCCATAGCCACCACCCTTCACATCCACACTGCACTTTTCTACCTTCTACCCAACCATTCGGGCAGACCCATTGTTTCTGCCGGTTCCTTCCCCTCCGAATTAATTTCATCTTACCATGACTCTATATTTTCTCCCTCGGTCCAATCACTCCCCACCTACATCCATGACACCTCACCTCACCTCACATCTGGGCCTGTTGAATACTTCCAGCATTCTCTATTTTTATTTCAGACTTCCAGCATCTGCCCTCCAGTAACCCATCCAGTTATCTGAGTTAGCTCAAGGATCATTGCTGAGCTAAAATCTCTGCCTCCTGGCACTGTGTTAATTCAGTACCCAAGCTAAAAAGGTTCAAAAGATTTGATTCCCAATTGTATACTTGGGGCATTTAGAGATGGGCAATAAATGCTGTCCCTTTTGGAACATGTCTAATGAATGATTAAAATAAAGGTTAGTCTTAGCTGCAAGTGTCTAAAATCCTTATACTTTCACTCTCCTCCTCCTGCATCTGAGATTCATCACCCATATACTGACGCTTACCATACCCGTGCATGTGCGCAATTAACCCGACGTGTCACATCGCTTACGTCATTGGCGGTGTCTGGCACGGCTCCCGACAAAGGGAAGTACACGACAACGATGATTTCTCCAGGCTAAGGCTGTGGTGACTCACAGTTTTTAATTTTCACTTTTGACCTCATTCCTGACATCACTCACCGTGTCTTCTATATTTAATTCAGAATCAATGACGTATACAATGAAGAGGGAAGTTCATGGAGCGACATAGTTCTCAAAATCCTGAATGGCCATTCCCCTTTGCACTGAGACACTTTGGCATGAATATTGGCACTTTTTCTTTTATGATCAATTCACTGTGTGAAACCTTGTTGAACTCTTTTGACTGCACATATACAACCTGACCAGACCACGGTGCACACACATACATAACACACAGCACACAATAATCACATATATACATAAAGATATAATAGAAAAGAAATGTACTGTATATATTTCACACAAGATCACAAGAAAAAGGAAGAGAAGTAGGCCATTTGGCCCCTCGAGTTTGCTCTGTACATCTACCCTAAGCTAAACTGTTCTGGCCTTTTCCCCATATCCCTTGATACCCTGACTAATTAATTTCCTCTTTAAGCTCTCCCGATGCCTCCACGGCTGCATGTGGCAATGAATTCCACAAATTCACGACCTTCTGGCTAAAGAAATTTCTCCTTGTGTCTATTTTAAATGGGTGCCCTCTATTTCTAAGACTGTGCCCTGTTGTCCTGGTCTCATCCACCAAGGAAAACATCTTATTCTCATCGACTCTGTCCAATCCTTTTAATGCTTCTATGAGATCCCCTCTCATTCTTCTCGACTCCAATGAATACAGTCCAAGAGCTGCTAAACATTCCTCTTGCATTCCGGGAATCATCTGGTCAATATTCTCTGTACTTTATTACATCAGAACATCCCTTTTAAGGTAAGGGGCCCAAAACTGAACACAGTTCTCCAAATAAGGTCTCAGCAGTGCCCCGTAGAGCTTGGGGATGACGTACCCTGTTCTTCCTGCAGCCAGTGAGAGTGATGAACAGTATATGGGAAGCAGCGATGCTAGGTCCCAGTTGACAGTCCTGATTTTGATGCTTCTCTTCCTCCTCCCTGATGGCAGTGTGAGGTAAAGTTAAAGGGAGCTACTGCTCCCAAGATGAGGTTTTCCAGTGTGGATCATCTGAGATGTCCTCATTCTTCCAAAAACATGGTTTCCCCTCCACCACCATCAATTCAGCCTTTACCCACATCTCCTCCATTTCCTGCACATCTGCTCTGGGCCCCTTTGGCCCCAGACACAACAAACACAGGATTCCCTTTGTCCTCGCCTCACACGCACCAGCCTTCACATTCAACACGTTATCCTCTGCAAATTCCGACATGATCCCACCACCAGACACATCTCTCATTCTTCTCTCCCTCGGTGACCCTTGCCCACTCATCCCTTCCTGCCGTCCCCTTTGGCTCCAGGAAGTGTCACGTGCCCACACCTCCTCACTCACCATCATTCTGGGCCCCAGACCGTCCATCCAAGCGAAACAACACTTCATGTGTGAATCTGTGGGAGTCATCTGCTGCATCTGGTGCTCCCAGTGCAGCCTTCTCGACATTGGAGAGGCTGGATGGGGGCTGGGAGGTCACCGCTGAGCACCTTCACTTTGTCGTGATCGCCCAGTGGCCAACCACTTCAATTCTGCGCCCCACTCCCTCACTGACATGTCTGGCCATGGCCTCATGCTCTGCCAAACCAGGACCACTTGTACATTTGAAGAGCAACATCTAACATTTTATCTGGGCACTTTACAAATGGATGGCACCTGCCTCCTTTTCTCCAGCTCTCTATTCATAGAGCCATCCCCCCTCCCCTTGCTTGCTTGCTAGTATTCCCTCCCTCCCTTAGACACCAATACTCCTGCCTGTGGGCCTGTGCAGTTTCCAGTCATGGACCCCAGTGTGTAACTTGGTGTCACACTTTGATCACATTCCTGTGTCCTTGTTATTTTTGACATGAATTCATTCAAATGTTACTCATTTCAGGCAGTCAAGTTTGAGCCCTATCATGACAGTGCCCTTGCCCGATTTCTTCTCAAAAGAGCATTAAGAGTGAGTATTTAATCACCCTTAACCAAATTCAAAGATTTGTAATTGATTGCTTCCCCCTTCCAAACCTAAATAAAATTGTTCCCTCTCTCATCTTGTCTTTAGAGTAAGCGAATTGGTCACTTTCTGTTCTGGTTTTTGAGAAGTGAAGTGGCAGAGTCGATGCACCACCGTCAGCGCTACGCGGTCATTCTCGAGGCGTATCTCCGAGGCTGTGGGGCAGCCATGCTGACAGACTTCATGAAGCAAGTCAGGGTGATGGAAGCTCTGCATAAAGTGACTCTGGAGATAAAGAACTTCACAGCTGAGAAGTATGATGTTTCTTCTCAGGGTACGTTGACCATTTAGGGTCACATCGAATTGCTTGTTTATCGCCATTGGTACCCAGATGCAGTGAAAAGCTTTGTTTTACATGCTATTCAGGCATGTCAACCTATGCTAAAGTCCAATAGTGCAAAATAGATGTCCTACCACAACACGCAACCAACCATAACAAATGACTGCGATTGACTTTGCATGCGCAATGTAGTTTGTGTGACCATCATTAACATCACTGATTATTTGAAAAATATTTCTACTTTTAGAGAGAGATGTTGTAATAGCTTGTTCATGAGTTCTGTTTTCCTCATTAAGTCAACTCTGACTGATAAGTAAGTTGAGTCTTAAACTTTAGACTCTTCCTCTCTGGTCTGGCTTATTTCATTTGTTATCAGCTTGTGTTCTCGTACCAAAATAAATATAAGGGTCACAAGAGAGTGAGGCTGTGCAATGAATTTTCATCTTTCTGACCAAAGCTTAAATCCAGTCCAAATGGAGGGAACAATACTTTGTCCAATCCACTGGGTGTCAAGCTTCTGGGAAATGGGTTGACCTGTGTCTATCACTTCCAAGGCATAGAACACTCAGCTTGGAGTAGATACATTTATTTGAACAGAAGGTAAACTCAGGATATCACTGTACGCGTGAATTTTGCTGAGCTGTGTGCATGGAACTGGGAAAATGGGAAATTAGAACAGAATTAAAAAAAAATTTTAGACATACAGCATGCTAACAGGCCATTTTGGCCCACGATCCTTTGCCGTTCAATTACACCCATTTGATTTTAACACCCCCCCCTCCCCAATATATCTAATGGTGGAAGGAAACCAGAGCCCCCGGGGAAAACCCACACAGACATGGGGAGAACGTACAAACTCTTTACAGGTAGTGCGGGATTTGAACCCCAGTCCCGATTTCTGGAGCTGTAACAATGTTACACTAACCGTTACACCAACCGTGCCACCAAAAAAAGAAATACTGAGCAGATCAGGCAGCATCTGTGGAGAGAGAAAGAGTTGATGGCTTGGGACAGAGAGACCCGATTGGATTGATTTTCCAAGTGTAATTACAGCCATGGTGGCCTGAATGGCTTCCTGCAGTATATAGATTGGGACATAACTTCATAAAGGAATGATTGATTGAGATAATCTTAAACCAGGGATAAACAGCACAAATCCCAACATAAATGTACATAGTACCTCTCGTTAATTTGGAAGTCCCTGAGTAACTTTGGGTCGAGGAGATATTTTTCGACTATATCTGCCATTGGAAACTCGTGATCCAATTTGTGCATTTTGCAAGTTCCCACAAACACCAATATGATCATGACAAGATTATTTGTTTTATTGATGTTGTTTGAGGAACTGAGATAATTTACCCATTCTTCTCCAGATTATTACCAAGAGATCATTAATGGGCTATTGACAGAAGATGTGAAACTTCACTATGACCTCTCACTGAAAGCACTACAGGCCAGACAGAATGGGGGTGGGGGGGGGGGAGGGGGGAACGACAATATCATGAGAGGAATAGATCGAGTGAATGCAGAAAGTCCTTTGCCCAGAGTAGGGGAATCAGAGGACATCGGCTTCAGGAAAGGATGGAGAGATTTAACAGGAACCTGATGGGTAACTTATTTACACAAAGGGTTGGTCGGGGTGTATGGAACGGGCTGCTGGGGAGGTGGTTGATGCAGGTACTATTGTAACATTTGGGAAAAAATTGGACAGATGGATAGGATGGGTTTGGAGGGATCATGGGTCAAATGCAGGCAGGTGGGATGTGTGGATGTGGCATTTTGGTCAGTGTGGGCAAGTGAAGGGCCTGTTTCCATACTGTGTGACTCAATAGCAGGGTTAGTGCCAAGGTTAGTGCAATGCTATTACAGTGTCAGCTACCTGGGTTCCAATCCACCACTGTTTGTAAGGAGTCTGTCCGTTCTCCTCGCGTCTGTGTGGGTTTCTTCCGGGTGCTCCAGTTTTCTCTCATTTTCCAAAAATTTATGGGGTTAATTGGTTCACCTGGGTGTATTTGGGTAGTGTGGGTTCATGGCCTGGAAGAGCCTGTTACAGTGTTGTCTCTAAATTAAACTCCCTACTGCTGCACTGAACTATCACCCTGGGATTTCATGTTCATGCATGTGGAGAGGATGTTCAATCCACATGCTTCCTTGCTGAAACAAGAGTATTACCTCCTGAAACACATCTGGCATAGCTAAGCGATGTCTAACTGAATCACTTTTATTTGCAGCGATCTTGCAGTTAAGGCAAAAACTCGAGAAACTCCAATCCACTGATTTACCAGAAGATTTCCGAGTTCCGTACGATCCTGGCCTCCGTGCTGGTGTCCTTGTGGTAGGTAACATTTACTGTGGGAAAACTTTGCCCAGTTCTTTACAAGATGGAGAACGGGCATCTGACCAATGACAACATTTGGAGGGAGTGCTCACTGAAGAGGCTGCACAAAATACTCAGGCTGACGTTTGACTGGGCTCCCTGCACTAATAGAAACCAGCTGCAGAATCTCATCATTTCAAACGATCTTGAATCCTATGTGAAGATATCGTATTAGAATTTGTTCAGACAACTGCAAACAAAATAGTGCAGCACTGTTATAAATTGGGGCATCCTGGAGTAGAGTAATTCCATGCCCATGTGTGAGCAACAGTCAGGAAACTGATGTCCTCATTTTTTTGTTAGATTTTTGGTTTCTCCTACTTTCTTAAATTTATTTTTTTTAAATTTAGGCCGTATTGGACCATGGGTCTGTGCTGCCCAATTTACACTCAATTGTTTCGAATGGTGGGAGGAAACCAGAACTCTCATGGAAAGCCCCCCCACACACAGGGAGAATGTGCAAACTCCATACAGACAGTGCGGGATTCAAACCTTGATCGCTGGCAATGTAACAGTGTTGCACTATCCGTGCTGCTCTAAAAATCTTCTGTCATAAAATTCCACCAGTGTAGCATAGAAATCCCACTTATAGTAAAAGTGTCAGCCCCAGTGGACTGGGAAGCAGTGGTTCTCCATGTACCTGATGAAGGACCCGGGTCCTTTCCTTCCTGTGGGCACTGCGTGACCTGCTGGGTTTCTCCAGGACATTTGTTTATTGTTTACTCACAGAACAGCCAACCTTGAGGAAACTCATATCCCTGAAACCAGTTATTTAAATAAAATTCACCGAATTCTCTGACCTGTGTTCTCAAATGCAATCTCTAATTAGGTTGAAAAGGTGCAGAATGTTTGTGGGATTGACACCCTTGAATAATAAGGAGAAGCTGGAAGGGCACAGATTTTTTCCAGGGTTAGGGAATTTAAAAGTAGAGAGCAAAGGTTAAAAGTGAGAGGCAAAAAATTTACACAAAATACACACTCAACAAAGAGATGTCTGGGATGATAGAGGTCTTCATAACATTTCCTTGGTTAAAAAGTAGCACCCTCACTGACCCTTTCCAAACTCTGGCCCACGATGACTCAAAGTTGAAAAGGAACATTTGCAACAGGAAAATGCAGAGCAACATCTCAAACTACTCATCCACCCAGTGCATCATGCACCTGCGCCCACCCTTGGCAGAATCCACTGATCCACATGGACATCCAGAAGATCATTTTTAAAGATGATTTATTCTTTCCCTTTATTTTTAGGGACATTATTGAAAATAATCACAAAGACAATTTTCATATTTAGATTCTGTGCCATTAAACCTGATCTCTATTCTTGCGAGGGTGAGATTGCTGGTTCCAGAGTCATTGGCCAAACATTGACAATATCAGCAATTTTTTTTCAGAGCCCGAGCAGTTTTAAGCAAAGCCCAGTGCATTAAGTTGCCACAGAATAATCTGATTGACAGCACCTTTGTTTCAGTAATGCTTGAGTTCAGCTTTATGCCTTTCTGTCCTGACTCGGCTGGTAGAGATCAGCAAGCTCCCCATTGGCCAGAGTTTCCTTGCATACAGAGGTCCTGAAAGACAAGTTACAATTATTCTCATGAATTCCAATGTTACTCCATTTTTCTCTGTCCTAAATCCAAGAGATATGCTGGTCCACATCAATACACATAGAACATATAACAATACAGCACAGTACAGGCCCTTCAGTTCTTGATGTTGTGCCAACCCATATATTTTTACCAAACAAAAAAATTACTAAACTCTCCCAATTTTCCTTTCATCCATGAGCCTATTTAAGAGTCTCTTAAATGCCCCCAATGTTTCAGCCTCCACTACCATCCCTGGCAAGGCATTCCAGGCACCCACAATTCTCTGTGTAAAACACTTACCCCTGACGTCTCCCCTAAACTTCCCTCTGATGTTTGCTGATCCTGCCCTAGGAAAAGGCACTGACTGTCCACCCTATCTACACCTCTCAGAATCTTGTAGACCTTGATCAAGTCTCCTCTCATCCTTCTACGCTCCAAAGAGAAAAGTCTCAGCTCTGCTAACCTTGCCTCATAAGACTTGTTTCTCAATCCAGGCAACATGCTTGTAAATCACCTCATGGTACATTCATTAGTGTGCAAAATCTATACTGCCTTCTGTGTGAGAAATGAAGTTTGGTAAATCCTTTGGCTTGCTTTGGTTGTCTACGCATATGTTCAATTTTAGAATCCATTTTAATTTTTTTAAAATGTAGACATACAGCATGGTAACAGATCATTTCAGCCCATGAGCCCACACTGCCCCAATTACGCCCAATTAACCTTCAACTCCTGGAACATTTTGAATGGTGGGAGGAAACTAGAGCCCCTGGGGAAAACCCACCCAGACATGGGGAGAATGTACAAACTCCTTGCAGACAATGTGGGATTCAAACCTCGGCACCGATTGCTGGGACTGTAACAGTGTTGTGTTAACTCCTGAGCTAACAGTGCCACCCCCTAACTGTAGGAGCTAAAGGAAGTCTGGGAGAGGAATGTTGCACTATATTATCACTGGTCTTTTGTGACATTATCATGTGACACCTCACATAGCCAGAACACGTAATTACCAAGACTAATTTTCAAAGCAATGGATCTACATTGTAAAATCCTGCCAGAGTACAGGATTAAAGAACCTATTGTCTGATCTGCAGGTGGACAGATGCAAAGTAATGCCATCAAAGAAAAAACCTCTTTGGCTGGAATTTAAGTGTGCAGACCTCACCTCGATTTCCAAAGATACTATTAGCATCCTCTTTAAACATGGAGATGACCTGCGGCAGGACATGCTGATCATACAGGTACCTGTTGTTATGCACAGACAATTGTTGCTAGATAATATACTACAAGCCACTCACACCTAGTAAGGGTCCTTCTCTGTAACACCCTTACACAATATCACTTAACTAGAGTAGGCAGCAAGCTCCTTTGAAGAAGACCGCAGAGCCCACCTTTCTGACAAAAGACAAAGGAGGAAAAACCCAACACCCAACCCCAACCAACCAATTTTCCCTTGCAACCGCTGCAACCGTGCCTGCCTGTCCCGCATCGGACTTGTCAGTCACCAACGAGCCTGCAGCAGACGTGGACATACCCCTCCATAAATCTTCGTCCGCGAAGCCAAGCCAAAGAGAAAAGAGACTATTCAAAGTCATACCTGACACTCATCATAATGCACTTGGATGACTTAACCTCTGCTTTCTCCCACATGTCCCTGTCACTATCACTGATACCCTCTACAGTAAGAAGTAAAACATGAAAGACTGCAAACACCGTGGTTGAAGTAAAAACGCAAAATGCTGGAGAACCTCAGCAGGTCCAACAGTGTCCTTTATGTAGCAAAGATAAAAATGCAGAACCAATGTTTCGGACATCAGCCATTCATCAAGGTACGGAAAAATGTTGGCAGGTGTCTGAATAAAAAGGAAGGGGGGAGGAAGCATGGTCCCAAAGACAGGAGGTAATAGGTGGAGAAGGGAGGGAGGACACAGCAGTGAGCAGGGGGAGGAAGGATGGCTGGGTGAATAGGGAGGGAAGGGAATGGAGAGCTGACAGGGGGAAAGGAAGGGGGAAACAGGAGAAGTCGTTGATGCCATCTGGCAGGGGAAAATCAGGTGTTGTTCCTCCAATTTACAGGTGGTCTCGGTGTGATAGTAAATGAAGCCATGGACAGACATGTGAGTATGGGAGTGGGACACAGAACTGAAATGGTTGCCCACTCGGAGGTCCTTGTCACTTCCATGGACAGTGTAATACTCTGCTATCTTCCACACCTCTCATTGTAATGTTCTCTAATGCACTGCTTTCTGTAACGTTGTATCTTATACAAACTGTAACAGACTCTAAAACATCTCTCTGGGAATGTTAAATGAAATCATCAATTTTTCTATACTAAATAGCATGCAGGATGATTCAACCCACTTCAAGTTTATTATCATATGTCTGTACATACACAACCCGACAAAACAGCTCTTCTGTGAACCACAGTGCACACACATAATACACAGCACTTAATCACATACATTTTAAATTTAGACCTACATCACGGTAACAGGTCTTTCCAGCCCACGAGCCTGGGCTGCCCATTTACACCCAATTCACCTTCAACCCAGTATAGCAGTTGAATAAAGGAGATTATACAGCTATGAGGAAGGAGCTCGCCAAAATAAAATGGAAGGATACCCTCACTGGTAGGACAACTGGGCAAAAATGGCAGGTATTTCTAGGCATTTTTCACAGCATTCAGGACAAATTCATTCCAAAGAGGAGGAAAGGCTCTCAGGGGAGCCAATGGCAGCAGTGGTTGACAAATGAAATCAAGTGCAGTATCAAGTCGAAAGGGAGTAAGTATAAGATGGCAAAGCAGAATGGGAGGTTAGAGGATTGGCAAACCTTCAAAAAACAAAACAACAGAGGGATACTAAGAAAGTCACACGGGAGGGGAAAATGAAGTACAAGAGTAAATTAGCAAGTAATATCAAAGGGGATAGCAAAAGCTTCTTTAGTTATGTAGAGGAAGAAATTGGTTAGGATCAAAATTGGGCCCTGAAAAAATGGAGAAGGGAGAAATTATTACTGGAAACAAGGAGATGGCTAAAGAATTTAATAGATACTTTGCATCTGTCTTCACCAAGGAGGATCCAAGTTATGGTCAGATAGTGGGTAGAGGCCATGCAGTATCTAGGGACTTGGTGGAATTTCCTAAGGAAATGAGGGATCTGATGCATATCCAGATCCAGAAGCAAGTGGTTGTGGTTAAATTGTTAGGACTGAGGGCTGGTAAGTTCCCAGGGCCTGATAGGCTGCATCCCAGGGTGCTTAGAGAGGTTGCTCTGGAAATTGTGGAGGCACTGGTCGTCATTTTCCAAAGTTCCATAGATTCAGGGGAGGAGCCTGTGGATTGGAGAGTGGCTGATGTAGCCACTTATATAAGAAGGGAGGGAGAGAGAAAGCAGGAAATTATAGACCAGTCAGTCTGACATCAGTGGTGGGGAATATATTGGAATCTGTCATAAAAGGAGAAATAGCAGAAAACTTAGGCAGAAATAATAGTATCAGAACTAGTCAGCATGGGTTCCTTAAGGGAAAATCATGCTTGACTAAACTTCTGGAATTTTTTGAGGATGTAACAAAGAGGGTGGACTTGGGAGAGCCAATGGATGTTGTGGACCTGGACTTGCAGAAAACCTTGATAAGGTCCCACACAGGAGGTTAGTAGGCAAAATCAAGGAGCATGGTATTGGGGGTAGGGTGCTGACATGGATAGAAAATTGGTTAAGAAATAAGAAACAAAGGATTAGGATAAACGGGTCATTTTCAGGATGGCAGGATTTGACGAGTGGGATACCACAGGGTTCGGTGTTGGGTCCTCAGTTGTTTATCATTTTGTAAATATTTGGATGAAGGGATTATTAACAACGTGAACAAATTTGCAGATGACACTAAACTGGGTGGCAGTATAAAGTGTGAGGAGGATGTCACGAAAATGCAGAGGGATTTGGACAGGTTGGGAGAGTGGGCGGAGGAATGCAAGATGAAATTCAATGTGAGCAAATGTGACGATATCCATTTTGGAGGTAGTAATAAGAGAGCAGAGTATTATTTAAATAGGGTTAAGCTAGGGAGTGGGGTAGTGCAAAGGGATCTGGGTGGACTCGTACACCAGTCACTAAAAGCTAGCATGCAGGTTCATTAAGCTGTGAAGAGGGCAAATGGCATGTTGGCTTTCATAAAAAGGGTATTGAAATATAGGAGCAGAGATGCCCTCCTGCAGTTGTACAGGGCCTTGGTGAGACCTCACCTGGAATATTGCATCTAGTTCTGGTCCCCAAATTTGAGGAAGGGCATACTCACTGTAGAGGGACTGAGTGCAGATTTACAAAGTTGGTTCCCAGATGGCAGGATTGTCATACACTGAAAGGTTAGAAAGACTGAGCTTATATGCGATGGAATTTAGAAGGATGAGGGGAGACATGATTGAGATATATAAGGGGCTGGACAGGGTGAATTCAGATTACATGTTCCCAATGTTGGGGGAGACTAGGACTAGAGGGCATAGTTTAAGAATACAGGGAAGGCCCTTTAGGATGGAAATGTGCAGATTTTTTTTACCCAGAGAAGTGTGGATCTGTGGAATGCTTTGCTGCAGAGGGTGGTAGGGGCAGACTCACTGGATATGTTCAAAAGGGAGTTAGATAAGGCTCTTGTGGGCAGGAGAGTTAAGGGTTATGGGGGGATAAGGCAGGGAATGGGTACTGACAGAGAATGATCAGCTATGATCTGAAAAATAGCGGTGCTGGTTTGACGGGCCAATTGGCACCTACTGTCTATTGTCTGTTGTTTAACCCCCCATACGTTAATTGGCATTAGTAAATAAAAATTTAAAATAAAAGAAACATATAAATATTTCAGAATAACTAATTCCTTTTATTTATAAGAGACCCAAGGTTACAGGAGTCATAAATCTCACAGCCTATCATCTAACCTGGCAGTACTGATTTTGATGCTCCTGACCTCCTTCCTGTAGGTTAAAGATATCGCTGGCTGGATGGAAAGGTTCCTCAATAATTCTTTGGGCCCTATTTAAGCAATGGTCCTGGTGAATGTGGTCAATAGAGGAAAGGGAGACCCCTGTGATCTTCTCGGCCATTTTGTTGACCCTGTAGCTGGCTGCTACAAGCTATGGCTCTACGGGGCCTATAGTGCAGGAGAGGTTATAGTTGTGTGGAGGTTACCTCAGAAAGAGCCTGCTGTCCCCAGAAAGAATGACATGAACCCAGCTTTATTGGATTCACAGCCCTGCTTTTATTCTCAAGCTGAGGGTCGTGGTCAAAAACCCTCTCAGCACTGATTGGTGTGTTTGTGATCCGCTTTCCCTGATAGGCCAGTTAAGCTCTTTTAGTTGTGGCCAACTGGAGGGCCATGCTGTGGGCTTCGTGCAGCCTGCTGGATCATCGTGCTCGTTCTTCATTTTGTGAGGCCCCATGGGGGGGAGCTGCGAAGGGCCGCCACAATCCTCTTTATTGACTTCCGGTCTGATGCTCCGCAGCTCCCATCCCACACAGTGATGCAGCCAAGCAGGACACTTTCAATTGTGCTCTGTAAAATGTTGCCAAGATGGGGGTTGGTGGCCTTGCCCTCCTCAACCTCCTAAGGAAGTGAATAGACATACGTACATAGGACACCATTCCAGACCCAGCGATCCAACTCCTTCAGGGTAGACAGAGACTCTGTTGCTTCTGGCAAGACATGAGGAAGGGGACTGTGCATTTACATCTGGTGTACCAACGTCTCTGTCGTGAAGACCTTCTGCTCAACCAAGATAGAGTATCTCCTGGTGAAATGTAGACCCTTCTACCTGCCCAGGGAATACTCGGCCATTCTGATTGCTGCAATCGACACTCCACCTTCGCTAATGAAAGTGAAGCAAAAAGAAGCTTTATGGTGCCAGTTGTGAAGCTCAGACTTCCCATCCCGAATGTGCGAATGTGTCATGATTGTTGCTGATGACTTCAATCACGCCGACCTGAAAATGGTCTTACCATGGTTTCACCAGCACTGAACTTCACCAGCAGAGGAGAAAACTCCCTACATCAGGTGTACACCTGGTGCGTACGAGGCTCATCTGGTTACTCAGATCATGTATCTGTTCTGCTTACACTGGTGTACAGACTGCTGGCAAAGCAAATGAAGTCAGTTTGCGGGGAGATCAGGACGTGGACCATAGACTGGCACTGTTTCAGGGAGACAACCACCTACAATGGCCAAGTAAACATCGATGAGCACCTGAGCTCAGTGACTGGCTACATCACCAAGTACATTGAGGGTATCACCGAGATCAAATACTTCACAACCAGGGCTAACCAGAAACCATAGTTGGATGCAGAGGCCAGGCCCTTCTCAGAACTCATGATGCTACCTTCAGGACAGGGTGTAGGATGGCACTGAGATCAGCCAGAGCTGAACTCCCCCGTGCAATCAGGAAGGCAAAGTGAAGATCCATAACAGCTGTGTGACACCGGCGACATGAGGCTCATGTGGCAAGGGATCAAGACCATTATGCATCACAAGTCAACCTTGCAAATTATGGTCTGTTACCAGCCCAGAGGACCCCAAAACCCAGCAGCAATAAATATTCACCAAATCAAATGGTTACTTAAACAAAAGTTGCTTTTAATTATCTTTAAACATGAAAATAGGACCAAACTTTAACTTATTACTATTAACTTACTTAATTCTAATTAAGTAAGTTCTAATTCTAATTCTAAGTGCCCATGTATGTAATGTGTAAGTAGGTTTAGAAAATTTCTTTGATTCACAGTCCAATCTCACTTCTCATTCCTCCAAGTTCACTGGTTGCAGGCAATTCTTATACTGTGCACAGAATTTAACATTTATAAAATTCATCAGGCTTTGGTTACTGCTCAAGAAGGTACTTGTCGGTTTTCAGAGAGATATTTGTTGTTCCTGGACACAAACTGGTCCCTTCTAATCAGCCTTGCTGAAGAAATTTGCCCCATCAGGGTTCTCCAGATGATAACCTCTTTCTTTCAGGTCACCACAGAGTTCCTTTTTGTTTCTCTTATTTCAAGTGAAACGTTTGGAAGCCAGTCCTCTCCTCTTGCATGAATCACAAAGGCTTTGACTAGGCTGAACTAAGCACTCACAGCCCATCTTCCAAATGGGGTTTTTCTATAAGCTTTCCAGCTTGTCCTGTTCCAGTCCCAGCTGCTGCTGCTGACTTTTCTCTCAGAGAAAAAGCCTGTTTGACTCTCTCTGCTTGAAAAAAAATCACATGACCCTCTTAGGATAGCTGCACTCCCATACAGCCTGTGGCTCCAAACTACTCCTCCAATCTCTTTCATCTGTTTCTCTTCAAAACAACAATCCATTAGTGAAGTCTCTTGGGCACTCCCCAAAGCTTTCGCAAGGCCCCCAGGAGCTCCAGTATTTTAAATGAGATCTGTTTTGACATATTTGATTGTGACCTACACTAAAAAAGCTGCTCCAATTTATCTCCCAAAAACATATCTATAATCTGTCACAGGACAATGACACCTCCCTTCTGGTCAGACTGAACACGTATCCACATTTTGATGAATAGGATGATGCAAAAGAAAGCTCCGAGTCCCCATGATGAATGGGCCCCCTGCATATCCACGACTGAGGTGAGGAGAACTCTATGCCAGGTAACCCTACAGAAGGTGGCAGGATCAGACAACATATTTGGTCCTGCTACTGAAGGACTGCGCAGACCAATTGACAGAGGTCTTCAAAGACATCTTCAACACATCACTACAGCAGACTGTCATTCTTGGAGGGTTCAAAACAGCCAAAATCCTGGTACCCAAGAAGTCAATTATAACAAGCCTCAATGACTAACGCCCTGTGGCACTCATCTCCCCCATTATGAAATGCTTCAAAGTCTGGTGATGAAATGCATCAAGGCACATCTCCCAGAGATAATGGATCCATTTCAATTTGCTTACTGAAGAAACAGTTCCTCAGATGGTGCTATAACCTTGTCAATTCACTCCATCCTGGCCAACCTGGAGAACAACACCTCATACACCAGGCTGCTGTTCATTCTCCAGCTTGGCATTTAATATGATCATTCTCCAGAGGCTGGTCGAGAGGCTGTCCTCACTGGGACTCAACACCCCTCTCTGTAACTGGATCCTGGACTTCCTACAGAAAGTCCACAGCCTGTCCGGGTCAGAAGAAGAATGTTGAGCACTGTCACACTGAGCAGTGGCGCACCTCAGGACTTTGTGCTCAGCCCACTCCTATTCATGTTACTGACCCACGAATTCATCACCAGCTCCAGCTCCAACAGTGTCATCGAGTTTGCAGATGAGACAACAGTCGTTGGCCTCATCAGCAACAATGATGAGTCGCACTACAGAGAACAGGTGGAAAATCTCGTGATACAGTGCTAGAGTAACAACCTCTCAATGGGGACAAGATGAAGGAGATGATCATGGACTTCAGGAGGACCAGGAATGGCCACCCTCCACTACACATCAACAACTCTAGTGGAGAGTGGAGTTCACTTAGCTAATGACCTGCTGTGGACAATCTGCATCTCCCCATTTGTTAGAAAAGCGTTACAGTGACTGCACTTCCTGAGAAGACTGAAGCGGGCAAGGCTACTATCCATGATTATGTCAACCTTCTATAGAAGCCCTACCAAGAGCGTCCTGGCCAGGTACACCACAGTGTGGTATGGTTGCTGCAGAGAAATAGATTGGAGGTCAACCTACAGGTCCATAAGAGTGGCAGAGAGGAGCACTGGAGTCTCCCTCCCCCGACAATGATGTGACTTATGGGATGTTTGTCTGAAGAGGGTGCATAAAATCATTGAGGAGTATCAGAGCCAGCTCCAGCAGGCCAAGGAACAGTCTCTTCCCATGGGCAGTGAGAATGCTGAACGACCAAAGGAACAGCTCATACTAACTGTCTGAGATTCTCATTTGTACAAACCGATATTTATTTATTTGTATTGATTTGTATGTGAGTTATGTCTGTTTGTTTGTCTGCATGCTTTGGATGGAGGACCGGAGAAAGCTGTTTTGTTGGGTTGTACAATCAGATGACGTCGAAGTACTTGAGATGGCAGAGGTCGACAGCATCGAGTCCACGCTGCTGAAGATCCAGCTGCACTGGATGGGTCACGTCTCCAGAATGGAGGACCATCGCCTTCCCAAGATCGTGTTATATGGCGAGCTCTCCACTGGCCACCGTGACAGAGGTGCACCAAAGAAAAGGTACAAGGACTGCCTAAAGAAATCTCTTGGTGCCTGCCACATTGACCACCGCCAGTGGGCTGATAACGCCTCAAACCGTGCATCTTGGCGCCTCACAGTTTGGCGGGCAGCAATCTCCTTTGAAGAAGACCGCAGAGCCCACCTCACTGACAAAAGGCAAAGGAGGAAAAACCCAACACCAAACCCCAACCAACCAATTTTCCCCTGCAACCGCTGCAATCGTGTCTGCCTGTCCCGCATCGGACTTGTCAGCCACAAACGAGCCTGCAGCTGACGTGGACTTTTACCCCCTCCATAAATCTTCGTCCGCGAAGCCAAGCCAAAGAAAACAATCAGATGACAATAAACTTGGTTTGACATAAAAACATGAAGTAAAATAAACATATAACTATTTCACCTTCCTGACTAATGAGGTGTTGTGGGTCCAGGATAGATTATCCGTTACATGCACACCAAGGCATTCTCTCCACTGATGTGTAGTGGAGCATGGTCATCTTTCACCCTCCTGAAATCCTTGCTCCTTGAAAAGCCTCCTGAGATCAACGATCAATTCTGATGGAGGGTTGCAGACCAGAAATGCTCACTATTTCTCTTCCTCAGCTGGTGACTTTACCCACTGATCAGATCCAGCAATTTCTGTTCTTATTTTTTCACAAAATGAACTCTCATTGATTGCTTTTAATACAATTCTGATCAATCTCTTGGTCAACCTTTACAGATTTCTAAAAATCATTGAATCCTCAGAGTTACTATCCTTTTTGTTCTTCAGATAGTCGTATTCTTCTAATCTTACCCACTACTTTCTCCCACGATATTTTTGTTGTTCCACGCACAATGGATTTGTTGACATTTCTCGATTGTTAAAAGTTTGTCATTAAACGCTCTGCTCCATCGTGGGGAGATACAGTGAGTAGTTATGGTTTGCAGAGCCAGACCTATTCGTAGATGAAATGGTGCCAGCGTATTATAGAGGGCAAAGAAACACAAGATGAAGCAGGGAGACAGACGCAAACTCTTCAAGAATGCCTACCCTGAAGAAGTTCGCCTTTGCGCTCTGAAGGGAGTTCTGTGGGATTCTCTCTCACTGCTCCCCACCTGCAACCCCTGCTGCTCTCAAGCTCTATGACCACGTACTTACCCAGACTCGATTCCACAGCCATGTTGATCCTTCCTCCCTCACCTCATCCACCTATCATCATCTGTCTTTGCCACCCCTTCCCTCACCCCCCCTCACCCTTCCTTGATGAAGGGCTCAGGCCTTAAACATCTAGCTTTGTCACGGTCACTGTTTGACCGGCGGAGTTTCTCCAGCATTTTGTGTTATTTACAGATACAAACTACGCTGGAGGAACTCAGCAGGTCAGCCAGCATTCAGTCAGTCAACCTTTCATGTCGAAATCCTGTTTCAGAACCAACACAAGAGAGGGCAGGCAGTATTAAAGAGAGGGTGTGAGGTTAGTAGGTGGTTGGTGGATGAGGAGGGGTGAAGGATGAAGCTGGGCAGGGTAACAGGATGGGAGGAGAGTGATAGATGGAAGCAGAAAATAGGTAGTAAGCCAGGAGGGGAGGGTGGGTGGGGCGGGGGGTGACAGTGGATAGTTGCTGAAGGAAAGACATTGGTGAAACCATTTAAAGGAGGGGTGGTGGCCAGATGGGAACAGTGTGGGAAGGGATATGGTGGCAGAGGTGTGAGTGGCAGGAGGGAACTGGGTTACAGGTGGATGGGAATGGAAAGGAGAGCTCAGGCGGATGAGAGGAGAAAGGAAGAAAGGTCGCTTGAAGCTGGGGCATTTAATATTTGGGCCATTGGGTTGTGGTTTATCCAGACAGAGTGTGAGGCGTTGATCTTCAGATATGCGTTTGGCCTCACCCTGGAATGGAAGAAATTGAGGACAGACTGATCAGTGTGGGAATGGAAGAAACTGAGGACAAACTGATCAGTGTGGGAATGGAAGAAACTGAGGACAGACTGATCAGTGTGGAAAGGAAGAAACTGAGGACAGACTGATCAGTGTGGGAATGGAAGGGAGAATGGGGAAGGGTAACAGCAGGTGTGGAATTGTGCCCAAACAATGAGAGACTGAAGGAACTCAATGATTTGAACTTCAAAAGGTGTCTTGGGCCTGAACATTGTCTGTGTATCTTTCTCTATGGAGTCCCTTCAGTTTGCCATCAATTGATTATTTTTTTAATTTAAATTTTTAGAATTTTATTTACATCATGGTAGAAGCCGATTTTGGCTTCTACCAAAATTAACCTGCAACACCATATGTATTGGAGGGTGGGAGGAAACCCATATAGATATGAGGAGAACATTCAAACTCCTTACAGACAGCACAAGATTTTAACCCGGGTCGCTGGCGCTGTAACAGTATCGCACAAACCATGTCGTGGAGGGTAACATAATAATATCGGGAGAAACAGCAAATCTGATAACGATGCAGAAAAAATGTAGAAAGGTGACATTAATTAGACACGTGTTTCATTTTTGTTTATCTCTAGATTCTTTTAATAATGGACTCCATCTGGGAGACAGAATCCTTGGATCTTTGCCTTCTGCCCTATGGATGCATTGCAACAGGGAACAAGATCGGTAAAGCTGAAAAAATGCCTACTTTTTGGAGGGTCTTCCCTGTTTAGAAACAGGGTAGAAGTAATTGATCTGTCACCTTTGCAACCAAGGGTCACACTCGGTGGTCAGCAGGGTGGTTCAATACATGCTGCAGAAGCTCAGAAGGACATGCAGCATCCTTGGGAAGTTTTTGGTGCAACAGTGGGGTGGTTCAGCCCATCTGTCCTGAACCTGGTGGTGCCCACATGGAGTTTGGACATTCTGCTACATGGGCTTTTCCCGGGTACTCTGTGGTCTCTTCCCATGTCCCACTCACCAACAGCATCAAGAAGGAAGCATGCACGTCAGCACCTCTACTTCCTCGGGGGTTTGCGGAGGTTTGGTACAACACCAGAAACCTTGGCAAATTTCTACAGAGGTAAGGTGGAAAGTATGCTGACTGGCTGCATCATGGTCTGGTATGGGAACACCCAAACCCCTGAGTGTAAAGGCCTCCAAAAGGTAGTGGACACAGCCCAGGACATCACAGGCAAAACCCTCCCCACTATTGAGAATATCTGCAGGGAACGCTGCCATCGGAGAGCAGCAGCAATCATCAAAGACCCTCACCACCCCAGCACAGGCTCTGTTCTCGCTGCTGCTGTCAGGAAAGAGGTCTAGGTGCCACAAGTCTCACCCCACCAGGTTCAGGAACAGCTGCTACAAGGATGGCTATTCCAAAAGGATATGGCAAAAGGACAGCATATACAGTGCAACATTTGTTGTTTTTGCAATACCATTTAAATCTTATAAAATATATATTCTTCTTTTCTTCTTTGGCTTGGCTTCGTGGACGAAGATTTATGGAGGGGTAATGTCCACGTCAGCTGGAGGCTCGTTTGTGGCTGACAAGTCCGATGCGGGACAGGCAGACACGGTTGTATATGGTAACCTATGGCTGTGTCCTCCTTTTGGAATGGCCACCCTAGCTGCTACCCCTCCACCATCAGACTCTTCAGCACAACTAATTTAAGGACTCTGACTTGGGCACTTCAGTGATTTTTTTATTCTCTCTGTATTGCACAGTCAGTTGGTTTACATTCATTATCTGTTTACAGTTCTTTATTTGTTTACATATTTATGCTGTGTACAGTTTATTTTTGCACTACCAAATAGTGGTCATTCTCCCATACTCACAGGAAAAAGAATCTCAGGGTTGCATGTGACATCAGGTATGTCCTCTAACAATCAATCTGAAATCTGAATTATCCCTTGGCATGGATAAGTGGCAGAAGATTTAAGGGGGATTTGATGGATGTGAGAGGGACTACAGAGGAATGAGGGGAGAATGGGATTGCTCTTCTGGAAGCTGGCATGACCTGGCCTGCTGAATGGCCTCCCCCTGTCATAAGTAAATATGGGATAAAAGTCAGCTTTGGCCATCAGTGAAATGATTTGGCCCTTCAGTTTCAATAAGGGTCCCGACACGATACATTGATTAATCATCTCTCTCCACAAATGCTGCCTGACCCATTGAAACCCCCCAGCCTCTCTTTGTTCACTCCAGCATTTGTAGTTTCAGTGTTTCTGCAGCCTTTTCAGTGTTGGTATAAATGCAGATGAAATGAATATATGTCGCTCATAGTCAATGGTAACCTACCAATGATCTGCCAAAGTTAAGATTTATTGTCAGACTACAAATGTGACATCACATACAACCCTGAGATTCTTTTTTCGTGGGCCAGGCAGAATTTCTACTTATTGGTTGTGCAAAAAATCTGTACTCAAGAAAAGATGTGTATGCAAATAAGAGAAACGTAAACAAGGAAAGAAATGTAAACAAACTCTGCAAGAAAGAAAATAAAAATATTTCCATTTTTGTCCAGAATCTCTAATTTGTCGAGAGATGGTTTCTCGTAGGTCATATCTGCTCCTTGTGTAGTGTCCTGGGTCTCCAGACTTAAATGCCTGTGATCTGGGTCACAGCAGGTTCATTGTTTATCCAGGGCATTGGGTTGGGGAAAATCCTGAATGATTTGATGAGGACTCACTTATCGACAGCTGTTTTGATAAAGTCCGTAACAGCAGTGGTGAAATCATTCATATCCTCAGCTAAGTTCTTGAACAACTCCCAATCCACTGACTCAAGGCAGTCCTGGAACCATTCTTTGGCCTCCTGTGTCCACCTTCTGGCTGTCCTGATCTCTGGAGCCTCTCTTTTTAGGCTTTGTCTGTATGAAGAGAGAAGGAGCACAGCTGACTGTTCCGACTTGCCAAAATGTAGTCCCGGGGGAAAAAATGGTCGGCTTTCCTTATCTTAATGGCACATAGCCAGTGATTAATATATGACTGAAAGTGCATCAGTGTCTTAGACTTCAGGTTGGAATGAATCAGATCGGTGTGCACTCACCAACCTCAACATGTTGTTGGATTTCACCAGGAATGATTCAAATTGTAAAAGATGCCACAACTATTGCCAAGATCCAGCAGAGCACAGTCGGAAACACTGGGGCATTCAAGGATGAAGTGTTGAACCATTGGCTGAAAGACAAGTGTCCAATAGAAGACAAGGTAAATGAAAGAACTGCTGCATACTGAAGAGAGATGGGTTCTGATACAGGGATAACTCAGCAAGTACTGTGCAATCCTACTGGAACTGGATATGTTCAGTGCTCTTAGTTCAGGGCACTATTTTGCCACCTGTTTCAGGAATATTTCACAATCTCACATCAACTCTGGGGTGTGAAAATCAATTCAAATAAACTGAGCCAGTTCACAGCCATGTAAACATGAATTCAATTGGCTTAGACTTTTACTAGCTCGTAAGTAGTAAGTAGTCCTGAACAATACTGGGCTAGCCTGGGGAGTAGAATGGATTTCATTCATAAATCCATGGATAGGGTGGCATCCAATGCCAGAGGACAATCTGAGAAGGGGAGATGTCACAGCAAGGTTTTTCTACACAGAGTGGTGGGTGTCAGGACATTTTAAAAGTGCTTAGGTTGGCATATGGATGTAAGAAAAACAGAGGTAGGACTGAAAGGGAGGTAAGGGTTAGATTGCTAATGGCCTGCACTGTGCTGCACTGTTCTCTGTTCTCATGGAGTTGGCCTTTATGAGCAATAACATGGGTCCTGGATCTTTGAAGGAAATTCCTGTTTAGTCTGTGGAGAAAGACCCATTCACGAGAGCAAACCCTTCATATTACTTGCTGTATTGAACTGTATCCCAATGTTCATGGATGTATCCAAAACTCACTTTATCGAAGAAGCTTGATCTGAAATGTGAACTGTGTCTATCTCCACAGACACAGAACATTTTGTTTTGTTTCAGATTTCAGAATCAGAATTTATTGTCATGAACAAGTCACACAAAATCTGTTGTTTTGTGGCAGCTTCACAGTGCAAACATTCATATAAATTATATTAAAAAAAATAAGAAAATTAGTGCAATACTAAAAGAAAGTGGGGCCGTGTCTGTGGTTCATTGTCCATTCAGAAATCTGGTGGTAGGGGGGAAGAAGCTGTTTTTCTAACGTCGGGTTCAGGCTCCTGTACTTTTTACCCAATGGTATTAGTGAGGAGAGAGCATGGCCTGGGTCATGACGCAACCAGTCAGAATGCTCTCCATCTATACAAATCTGCAACAGTCTTTGGTGACTTGCCAGATCTCCTCAAACTCCTCACGAAGTATAGCCGCTGGCAAGCACTCTTTCCCATTGCATCGACATGGAGGATCCAGGACAAATCTTCAAAGATATTGACACCCAGGAATTTGAAGTTCTAACCCTTTCCACTGCTGACCTCTTGATGAAGACTGGTTCGTAGTCTCCTGAGTACAGGAGTACAGAGATCCTGCTACAGTTGTACAGGGGCTTGGTGAGACCACATCTGGAGTACTGCATGCAGTTTTGGTTTCCTTAGGACATCCTCGCCGTGGAAGGGGTGCAGAGAAGATTCACTAGACTGATACCAGGGTTGGAAGGACTTGCAGATGAAGAAAGGTTGTATTCTCTGGAATTTAGATGATTGAGGGGGGATCTTATAGAAACATAAAATTCTTAAGGGTTTAGACAGACTAGACGCAGGTAGATTGTTTCCAATGCTGGGAAAAACCAGAACCAGGGGTCACAGTTTAAGCAAAAGGGGGAAGTTTTCTAGGACTGAGATGATGAAAAATTTCTTCTCTCAGAGGGTGGTAGATCTGTGGAATTCTTGCCACAGGAAGTAGTTGAGGCCAGTTCCTTGTCAATATTTAAGAGTAGGTTAGATTTGCCCCTTGTGTCTAAGGGGATCAAGGGGTATGGGAGAAGGCTGGAACCGAGTACTGATCACCCATGATCATATTGAATGGCGATGTAGGCTTGAAGAGCCAAATGGCCTACTTGTGCACCTATTTTTCTATGTTTCTATGGTTCCCCCCCCCCCTCCTGAAGTCTGCAATCAGCTCTTTGGCTTTGCTGACATTGAGTGCGAAGTTGTTGGTCTGACTACCTCACTCTATCTCACTCCTGTACACTACCTAATTTCCATCTGTGATTCTGCTGATGACCGTGGTGTCAGTGGCAAATTTGTAGTCGGCATTTGAATTGTGTCATGGGTATATTGTCAGTGGAGGAGTTGGGCTAAGCTTGTGTCCTTGAGGTCGACCTGTATTGATCATCATTGCTGGCATCTGTAGATTTTTTTTCATAACTCAACATTCTCTGGAATATTAATACTTAATTTCCACTTTCACCCACTATTGTTTGTTGCCATCTTGGAATTTCTCCACAATAACGTCATGATATCTCCCACTCTCACTATAGGGAGCTCTAGTGCTCTCCAACATACGACCACTGTAAGGGTGGCCCACGTGCACCTCTATGCACAAACGCAAACTCACAGTACCGGAGTTCCTTTGGGATGAAGGGTGTTGTTGTTCCATGCCTTGACGTGGGAACTGGTGCTAATTTTCCAAACCGCTCCCACAGTTTGCCTAAGACTTCATTCAGTGGTACCTCCTGTCCGCGTGCTCAGGCACAAACTCCCCAGGTACAATGAGCGGCGCTCCATAAACCAACTCAGCTGATGAAGAGTTGAGATCCTCCTTAGGTGGCGTTCTTATTCCCAGGAGGATCCAGGGCAGCTCGTCCGCCCAATCAGGTCCCTGGAGGTGGGCCTTCATGACCACTCCAACAGGTCATTCGACTGTGTGGTGGAACTGCATTCCCAGCAGTCACGACAAAACATCCCAGAGTGTGGAGGTAAACTGTGCACTCTGTTGGAGGTGATGTGTGTGGGTAGGCCGAACCAAGATTCCCAGGCAGAAATAAAAGCTCTGGGGGATGAATCAGTCGATGAGTCAGTCATAGGAACCGCCTCTTGCCACATAGTGAATCTGTTGATAACCATTAACAAGTACCTAGAACCTCGTGACACTGGAACTGGGCCAACAATGTTGACATGCAAGTGGCCGAATCTGCGCTACGGTGGCTGGAAAGACTGAAGTGGTGCCTTCAGGTGCCTTTGCACATCTGCAGATTGGCCGTCCATGCACGTCTTTGCCCAGTACATGGCCTGGTTTTTGAGTCCATGCCATACAAACTTGTCGGCTATTAGTCGGACCGTCGCTTGAATGGAGAGGTGGGCCAGTCTGTGAATGGCATCGAAAATGCAAATTCTCCATGCAGCAGGGATGATAGGGCAAAGCTGACCTGTAGAAATGTCACACAGGAGAATGGTAACTTGTGGCCTAAAGGTTACATCCTCAAATTGCAGGCTCTAAAAGCTGGGAGTTCATCATCCTGGCGCTGAGCTTTAGTGAGTGCCATGTAGTCTACACCCGGAAAGAGGGAACTTACTGCTTGAACAGAGTAGAGGGGCAGGGCATCAGTCACCACATTACTCTTACCGGAGATATGTTTAATCCTGGTTGAAAACTGACCAGGGATCTGATGCCTTTGTGAAGGTGAACCTTAGCGGTTTGTGGTCACTAAAATCCGTGAAGTCCACAGCTGAAGTGTCTGACCACTACGTACAGCGCCATGAGAAATTATTGTTGGCATATTTCAGGGGTATAATCCATGTGTCATATGTACGAAATGAACTGTTATTCACCACAGTGAGCACCGGACCCATGATCCTGGTATGGGTATCAAAGGCCAACGAGGAAGGACACTAACCACCCCACCCATGTCGAATAGAAACTTGCGCTGGGAGAGTTTGTCCCAGATGTAAAGAAGGCTGTTACGGTGGCCAGCCGTCGTAGCCATTGTCACATTATCCAGGGGAAATGTGTGTCCTCGTCATCGGTACTCGTGGAGCTTGCGCTTTTGGGTGCGACGCAGCACTGTGGGCTTTGTGCCTTGCTGTTTTGCACACCACAGGATGTCTGCAAGGGTGGCCACTTTTCAAGAGTTATCAAAGTCCTCGTCAGCTAAAGTGAGGCAGATGTCTTTCGGCATATGCTCTAAAAACAACTGCGCTAAGTGCAAGTAAGGCCTATGGCCGTCCACCATTGCCAGCATGTCATTCGTTAACTCCGAAGGGATGCAGTCCCCTAGACCCTCGATATGGAGGAGCTCGCTCGTGCCGTGGGAGACCATAAATCTGAAGAAGGAGGGCTTTTAGGATTTCATACTTGCCGAGAGCTGGTGGGTCCTAAAGGAAATCCACTACGACTGGCCGTGTCCAAGTTGAGGGCGTTTACCACATGATAGTACTTAGTGGCGTCCACTTTTATCTTGTGAATGTGGAACTGCGCCTCGGCCTGTCTGAACTAAAACAGGTTGAGCGAAACTGCTGTGTTGTCCATGATGGGTCTCGATTCCATTTGGGCCTGTTGGGATCACCAATGTAGTAACTGTGTCACAGTGGGAAATGAAGAACAGGAAAATGATCAGATGTGGTCGAGTCAAAGTTGAGTCAAAGTCATTTTCTCAAACAGTAACTCGCAGCTTTTTAAAACCCCGCGTGATCCAAACAACGTCATCACATTGTGACGTCACTCAGAACCTCCCGAGCTGGTTCGATTAGGCCTCCAGTGAACCACAGTGTTCTATAACACTCCAGTTACTGTGACACTCAAGCAACCCATGAGAAGCTGAAGGAACTTATCAGGACAGCCAGTGTCTTTAGTTCTTACTGAAAATCACTTTATTCCCACTGTAAATATGTTAAAATCAATGGCCTCTACTTGCCAACAAAGTGACAAAAAGGTACAGAGTGATGTCAAAACAGAGGAAATAGCTGAGAATTAGCAGCAGGAGTGAAATTCATTCACTAATGCAGGACAAGTGAAGAAAAGGTATATATCATGGCCGCCAGAGTCAGTTCACTGTAAATGTTCACGGGTTTGCGTGACAGTAAAGTTCCATTGGTGAAATAAATTGGTAATGTCCATGATGAGATTCCCCATAGCTGGTGGGTAATGATAGAAGCATCCTTCCACCTGGGCATTGCTGGTTGAATACTCGCAGCCCCACACAGATGCATGATTGTACCTGGATTCTTCACAGGTAGAATAATCAACCGTTTAAACATCATGACGTAAGGCAATACTCATTGGCATTCATTTTTGGCTGAATTGTGTTGAATTCTTTGCTTGATCAACCCAACTCCATTCCCTTTATCCTGTGATGTTTGATATTTGAAGCAAATTTCCGGTAATGCAAACTAAATGAATTCTTCATTGTCCTTGCAGTTCCAGTCAGCTGTGGAAAAGTTTGTTTATTCGTGCGCTGGGTACTGTGTTGCCACTTATATCCTGGGGATAGGGGACAGACACAATGACAATATCATGATTACGGAGTCAGGTGAGTGTCCCATATCTGATTAAGTGACAATTGTCCCCTCACGTTGCTTGGCCTGAGTCCAGAGCTCATACTTGGGGAGGGGTCAGGGTGTAACAACTTTCATTAGTGGGTTCCAAGGGGAGGGAGTCACTGGTAGAGTCAGCACGGAGGCAGGCAAGCCGTACAAACAGAGATGGTAACCAATAGTAAGACAGTGGTATCACCACAACAGGCGATGCTGATTATAGACAAATAGGTGCTGGAGTAGGCCATTCGGCCCATTGAGCCAGCACCGACATTCATTTAGATCATGGCTGATCTTCCACTGTCCCTGCCTTCTCCCCATAACCCTTAATTCCCCTGTCCACAAGAACCTTATCTAACTCCCTCTTGAATTTATCCAGAGAACCCACCTCTACCACCCTCTGCAGCAAAGCATTCCATCCCTGTCCTGAAGGGCCTTCCCTGTATTCTTAAACTATGGCCTCTAGTCCTAGTATCCCCCAACATCGGGAAGATGCCATTAGTTTCAATCGTGTCCAATCCTTTAATATTCTTATATACCTCAATCATATCTCCCCTCATCCTTCTAAATTCCAATGTATACAACCCCAGTTTATCTAACCTTTCAGCATATGTCAATCCTGGGAACTAACCTTGTGAATCTATGCAGCACTCCCTCAATAGCAAGAATGTCCTTCTTCAAAAGAGGAGACCAGAACTGGACACAGTACTCCAGGTGTGTTCTCATCAGGGCCCTGTACAACTGCAGAAGGACATCTTTACTCCTATATTCCCCTTTTTATGAAGACCAACATGCCATTTGCCTTTTTCACAGCTTGTTGAACCTGCATGCTAGTTTTTGGAGACTGACGTACAAGTACACCTAGATCACCTTGCACTTCCCCACTCCCAAAGTTGACTCCATTTAAATAATAATCTGTCTTCCAAAGTGGATAACCTCACATTTATCCACATTAAACTGCACCTTCAATGCATCCGCCCACTCACCTAATCTGTCAAAGTTCCCCTGCAATTTCCTTACATCCTCCCCACACTTTACACTGCTATCCAGTTTTGTGTCATCTGAAAATTTGCTAATGTTATTTGTAATCCCCTTATCTAAATCATTAATATATATGATAAACAACTGAGGACCCAGCACCAAGCCCTGCAGTACCCCACTTGTCACATCCTGCCATCCCGAAAGTGACCCATTAATCCCAACTCTGTTTCCTGTCTATCAACCAATTTTCTATCCAAGTCAGCACCCTACCCCCAATACCATGGTCTCTGATTTTGCCTACTAATTTATGCAGGACCTTATCAAGAGCCTTCTGAAATCCCAAGTACACCATATCCACTACCATGTCCACCCTCCTCGTCACATCCTCGAAAAATTTTGAAAGATTTTTCCTTCAGAAATCCATGCTGACTTGTAATGATACTATTATCTCTGTCAAAGTGTTCTGTTAGTTCTTCTTTTATAATAGATTCTAATATCATCCCCACTACTGACATCAGGCTAACCGGTCTGCAATTGCCCGTTCTCTCCCTCCCTTCTTAAAATTTTCAGAGGGCTGATCGACATAGCGTTTTAAGAGACTATATATAAAGATATACATGTATCTGCACCGGCATGGAATGAAGTGATAAGGAGAAATACTTTTATTTAACAAAGTGTTTGCCACAGACATTATGTGCTGAAGGTCCTATTCTAGTCATAGGTTGTGCTCTCCCTGGGCCCTCTCAACTCAGATCTATCTGCACCCTGGGGCCTCTCTGCACCCTGGGCCCTCTCAATGCTTCCTCTCTGGGCCCTGGGCCCTCTCTGTGCCTCCTCTCTGTGGCCTGGGCCCTCTCTTCATCCTGGGCCCTCTCTGTGCCTCCTCTCTGCTCTGGGCCCTCTCTCTGTGACTCCCATCTGCATCCTGGGCCCTCTCTGTGCCTCCTCTCTGTGCCCTGGGCCCTCTATGTGCCTTTGGCCCTCTCTGTGCCATGGGCCCTCTCTGTGCCTTCTCTCTGCACCCTGGGACCCCTGCTCACCCCCAACAGGGCCCCTCTCTGCTTTGTGCTTCCTCTGAGCACTACTCGTACCTTGAACATGATCATTCCAGTCTCTTCTTGCACTGGAAGAGAAAGGCTTATAGATATAATTAATATTACAGCACAGAAAGAGGCCTTAGTCCCATCTTTAAAATGCTGATCAATTAGTCCAATACACAAATGGGTCTGAGCCCTTTGTCAAGATATATTTTGTGTATTGCATGACAATCACAGCGTCTGCAGATTTTCCTGTTTAAATTAATTAATCCATCTCCTTTCCCTCAGAATTGTGATTTTTTAAAAATTCTTTTCCATTTTTTAATCCAAACTTCTTTTGGCATTTATGACTAATTCTCTTTATCTCTTATTTTGCTGGTCATGTTAAATTTGAGACCTGCGATAATTTCCATGATTTGAAAGCTTCTTTTGAGCTTAATCAACCCCTGCTTGAGTCTGAACGAGTTTTGAATGTCCTTTCAACCTTCTCTGCCTCAGTTCCTGTTACTGCAGTTACATGAACTCTTGGACTAATCAGGGGATAAGAAAGGAACCTGATGAGCTCCAGCTCTAGATCAGCTAAGCCTCATCCTGATCTTAAATTTAAATTTAAAGTTAGATTTCTAAATTTAGACAGACAGCACGGTAACAGGCCATTTCGGCCCACGAGCCCATGCCGCCCAATTTACACCTACGTTTTGTACAGTGGGAGGAAACCGGAGCCCCCAGGGAAAACCCACTCAGACACAGGGAGAATGTACAAACTCCTTACAGACAGCACAGGATTCAAACCCCGGTCCCAATTGCTGGCGCTGTAATGCTCTTGCACTAACTGCGACGCTAACCGTGACACCCACACCTTACCAGACAGCCAATTGAAGTTTGTCCCCAGATATCTGATAAGTTTAAATTTAACTATCCACCATCCTACCTTCCAGATTTCCCAGAGAGATCAGCAGACATTGAAGCATTGTTAAACAGATAAAATTATATTTCTGGTTTCTTCCATTCAGGTAATCTTTTCCACATTGATTTTGGTCACATTCTTGGAAACTATAAAAGCTTCCTGGGGATCAATAAGGAGAGGGTCCCTTTTGTTTTGACTCCAGACTTTCTCTATGTGATGGGTACGTCTGGCAAGAAGACAAGCCGGCACTTCCATAAGTTTCAGGTGAGTGAAGCTAGTCCAATTGCGAAGCACCTTCAACCTAAATCATCACCATTAACAAATTCCTTGGTCAAAGAGGTAGATTTTAAGGAAATTGCACCAAATTTAGGAAATATATTATCTCTATCCATGGTTACGAGCCCAGAGGACCCATAAACCCAGCAGCAACAGATATTTACCAAAACAAATGGTTACTTAAACAAAAGTGGCTTTTAATTATCTCTAAACATGAAAAAAGGATCACATTTTAACTTACCATTATTAACTTAACTAACCTAACTTAACCCCCTTCTAATTCAAAGTGCACTTGTATGTAATGTGTATGTAAGTTTAGAAAAGTTATTTAATTCAGTCCAATCTCACTTCTCATTCCTCCAAGTTCACTGGTTGTAGGCAATTCTTATTCTGTGCACAGAATTTAACATTTATGAATTTCACCAGGCTTTGGTGCTTGAAAGGTAAATGGTTACCACTCAGGAAGGTTCTTGTCAGTTTTAAGAGAGAGATTTGTTGTTCGCTGGACACAGACTGATTCCTTCTAATCAGCCATGTCAGTGTCTTACTGAAGAAACTTGTCCCATCAGTTTTCCAGATGATAACCTCTTTCTTTCAGGTCACCACAGAGTTCCATTTTGTTTGTCTTATTTCAAGTAAAATATTAGGCAGCCAGTCCTCTCCTCTTGTATGAACTACAAGGCCTTTGACCAGGTTGAACTAAGAACTCACAACCCATCTTCAAAATGGAGTTTTCCGCAAGCTTGCCAGCTTGTTCTGTTCCAGTCCCAGCTGCTACTGCTGAACTCAAGCACTGTAGAACTGAATTTTCCCTCTCTCTCAAAGAAAAGCCTGTTTGACTCCCTCTCTGCTTGCATGACCCTCCTAGAACAGCAAAGTACACTCAGACAGACTGAAGCTCCGACGAGTTCTTTCATCTGTTGGTTTTGAAAACAACAATCCATTAGTGAAGTCCCTTGGGCACTCCTCAAAGCTTTTGCAAAGGCTCTCGGAGCTGGCCTGTCTGGCTTGAGCAGAGCTCCAGTATTTTCAATGAGATCTGTTTTGAAGTGTTTGTTTGTGACCTACACAAAAAAACTGCCACAATTTATCTCTTTTATCTCATTTGACTATTTATAAGATAGTCAAATGGATTGAACATTGGCTGAAAGGGAGAGGCCAGAGAGTGGTAGTGGATAATTGTCTGTCAGGTTGGAGGCCGGTGACCAGTGGTGTGCCTCAAGGATCTGTATTGGGCCCATTGTTATTCGTTATATACATTAATGATCTAGATGATGGGGTGGTGAATTGGATTAGTAAATATGCAGACAATACTAAGATAGGTGGAATAGTGGATAATGAAGAAGGTTTTCAAGGATTGCAGAGGGATTTGGGCTGCTTAGAAAAGTGGGCTGAAAAATGGCAGATGGAATTTAATGCTGATAAGTGTGAGGTGCTTCATTTTGGTAAGAAGAATCAGAATAGGACATATGTGGTAAATGGGAGAGCATTGAGGAATACAGAAGAGCAGAAAGATTTAGGAGTAACGGTACATCGTTCCCTGAAGGTAGAAACTCACGTGAATAGGGTGGTGAAGAAGGCTTTTAGTATGCTGGCCTTTATCAATCATTGCATGGAATATAGGAGTTGGGAGGTGATGTTGAGATTGTATAAGACGTTGGTGCGGCCTAATTTGGAGTTCTGTGTGCAGTTCTGGTCGCCTAATTATAGGAAGGATATAAACAGAGTGGAGAGAGTGCAGAGAAGGTTTACCAGAATGTTGCCTGGGTTTAAGCATCTGGAGTATGGGGAGAGATTGGACAGATTGGGTCTTTATTCTTTGGAGCGTAGAAGGTTGAGAGAGGATTTGATAGAAGTATTTAAGATTATGAAAGGGATAGACAGAATGGATGTGGATAGACTATTTCCGTTAAGAGGAGGAAAGTTTAAAACAAGAGGACATGAGTTAAGAATTAAGGGGCAGAGGTTTAGAGGTAACATGAGGGGGAACTTCTTTACTCAGAGAGTGGTAGCTGTGCGGAATGATCTTCCGGGAGAAATAGTGGCGGCGGAGTCAATTGTATTATTTAAGAAAAGGTTGGACAGGTATATGGATGAGAAGAAGATGGAGAGTTATGGGCATTGTGCAGGGAGGTGGGACTAGAAAGGGGTGTTTGGTTCGGTGCGGACTAGAAGGGCCTAATGGCCTGTTTCCGTGCTGTAATTGTTATGTTATGTTATATCTATATATAATATAAAACACAACATATTTTGTCACACCACTTACCCAGCTCAATTTTTACATTTTTCAATTTTAAATTTATTTTTTTTATTTTTAAAATATTTAGACATATTTGTGGCCATTTTAGCACATGAACCTGTGCTGCCGAATTAACCTAAAATCCCCAGTACAGTGGGAGGAAACCCGAGGGAAATCCCATGCAGACACGGGGAGAACGCACAAACTCCTTACAGATAGCATGGGATTCGAACCCCGGACCCGATCGCTGGTGCTGTAACAGTGTTGCGCTAACCACTACACCAAACATGAGACATTGGAGCAGGAGTCAGCCATCTGACCTGTTGAGCCTGCTTCACCATTCAATAAGATCATGGCTGATCTGCCGTGGACTCAGCTTTATCTTCTTTCATTTTCCCTTTAAATCTTCTACTTTGCAAAAATCTAACTCTTAAAATACATGTGATAAGGAACCCTGGACTGTTTCTTTTGGCAATAATTCCCACAGGTTTATTGATCACCGAGTAAACCAGTTCCACCTCGTCTCCATCATAAATCTACTCCCCCTGAATGGAATCAACTTAGCTGCATCCATCTAATCTATCCCTTTCATAATTTAATATGTTTTGATAAAATCCCCTCTCATTCCTCTGCATTCCAGCAAGTATAGTCCTTGGCAACACTATTTCTCCTCATAGTCCTACTTCATCTCCAGAATCAACCCGATGAACCTTCAAAGACATTTCTGCCATAAGCAGCACATCCCTGCTGTGAGTTCAATCCCTTCCGACCCAATCCGAGAACCCTGCAGCCTCCAACTCTCCCCTCCACTGTATCCCAGATTCCGTATATATCTTCACAAGGTTGATGCCAAGGTGGGGCCTCCATGGGCATTGCCCCCCATGAGGTGCTGTGCCCGCCCCCAATACGGTTCCAGCCATCATCCGCCGTCAGACCCACCCTCACCTCCTCAGGTGCCTCTTGCGGGTAATGATGCTTGATGCCATAAAAGCAGCGTTCTCGGCGTCTATATCGGAGGGGCGAATGACGGAAGCAGCTCTCCCTGTCCCTCCCCTACACTGAGCGAGTTTACAAGCATTGCACTGTTCCCCCCTTCTAACATGCTAATGCCCCCTTTAATGCTTGTCCTGGCACCGACGCTGTATCTTCAGCTCCTCATTACTGTGGTTTGGAATTCCCTCCCTAAAGTCTAAGCCACACCACCTTTCTCATTTAGGAGGTTCGCCAGAGGCACTTTTTTAACTGCAACATCTTTTTATGAGGCTTGGTGTCAAAAGTCCTCTGTAGGTTGTAATGGGCCTGTATTAATATTAATCCTAAATGTAATATTAAAACTATATTTCATCTAGATATGGTCTAATGTTAGTTTGGGAGGATATTCTACAGACTTGGGTCTTTGCAGCTGTTAGCTGATTTCAGGTCAGACAGCACATTAGCATTTTAAACACACCTGATTCTTTGAGACAAAAGCCGGTTTGAGACTGTGCTGAACTGTATGCCTGATTACCTGGCTCTGCCTCGTCCTGTGACTGTACCTGCGGCTCCTCCCTCTTTTAACTTTGTCTAAAGCCTCCATCACCCTGATTTTTCCCAAAAAGCCTGGATCACAACATAGAACGAGGTCCCTGCCCATTGTGAATAAAAGCCCGTAGATCAGTGACTCAGTCTCACTCTCGAGTTACTTACTCTCAATTTTATTCACAATGTTTTGTTTTGTTTTATCACTAATAATGGACCAACTTCTGAAACCCAATAAGCTGGAGATCGATCCACAGTTGCCTGATGCCTCAGATAGCTTCAAACTCTGGCTACGCTGTTTTGAGGTCTTCCTACAAAACTCAGCCGCCATCGTGGCCAACAAAGCCGAGTGTTCCCAATGATCAGGGACACCACCATATCGGTGGAAGCAATGGATATACTCAAGGGATAATACAGGGAGAAAGTTAACGAAGTATACGGCAGGCCAGGCCACCTGCAGACACTGACTTGGCGAAACAGGCCCTGCAGACCTTGCGCAAGCATGCAACTGCCAGGCAGTATCAGCTGCCGAAAACACGGAGAAAATGATGCGGGATGCCGATGTTACAAGCATCAGGTCTGACTACGTGAACCAGCGGTTACTCAAGCAGAGTAAGTTAGACTTAAAACGGGTGATTGATCTGGCAAAGTCGCTGGAGATCGCCCTCCGCAATGCGGAAGCGTACTCTGCGAACAGACCCACATGCCCCTTGATGGAGACTCAGCGCGGGTCAGACCACAGACCAATCCTGACTTCGGTGGTGCTGGACCAGAACAGCCCTCACCAATTCACCCGCTCCATGATGGACATCTCCATCAATGACCAGGTGACTAAATGTCTTTTTGATAGTGGGAGCACTGAGAGATTTATTCATCCTGACACTGTCCAACATTATTCCCTTGAGGCTAAACTGATCGCCTATAAAGTCGCTGTAGCCTCAAAGTCTCACTCCGCAGAAATCCACAGCTACACTATGGTGACGCTGACCATACGGGGCATGACTTTAAGCTCCTCATTATGCCGCTGCTCTGTGTGCCAGTACTGTTGGGGCTAGACTTCCAGTGCCACTTAAAGAATGTCACTATTCAATATGACGGCCTTCTCCCACCCACACAGTCAGCAACCCTCAGTTCCTCAACCGGCCGCTCTGTTCTGCCCATCCCCTGCTAGCCCAACTGACTCATGATCTCTGCATTGACCCCCTGCCGTTCTGCCTCCCCTCACCCCCAACTGTAAACCAGTCACTACAAAGAGCAGGCAATACAATGAGGAGGACAGGGCATTTATAAAAGAGGAGGTACAACGACTCCTGGATGAGGAGATTATCAAGGCCAGCACCAGCCCCTGGAGAGCTCAGGTAGAGGTAGTCAAGGGTGGGGGTAAATGTAGAATGGTGATTGACTATAGTCAAACCATTAATCGCTACACACAGCTGGATTCCTAACTCCTCCCTCACATCGCAGATATGGACAGCCAAATTGCCTAATCGTGTGTTCTCCACCTCAAATCCATCACCCACCAACTCCCCATCTGCCCTGAGGATCATCAGTACACAGCTTTGGAGGTGGACGGTCTCCTCTACCACATCCTCAGGGTTCCCTTCGGTGTCACCAATGGCGTTTCCATCTTCCGATAGATGGACCGGATGGTAGTCTAAAACAACATGCACGCCACCTTCCCATATCTGGATAACGTCACAATCTGCAGCCGTGACCTGCAATGTGAACCTCCAGAAGTTCGTCACCACCGCCAAACACTTGAATCTGACCTACAATAAGGATGTGTGTTTTCTGCACTAACCGACTGGCTGCATCATGGAGAATGAGGTCATTGGCCCTGACCCCAACTGCATGTGGCCTCAGCTGGACCTCCCCCTTTCCCACAGCCTCAAGGCTCTGGAAAGGTGCCTGGGGTTCTTTTCTTATTACTTATAAAGCCCGCCCCTTATCAGGTGCACCTCTATTCCCCTTACAAATGAAGCCTTCCAGGTAGAGAGCGATGCATCCGATCTCGCCCTGGCTGCCACCCTTAATCTGCTCTGAGGAGAGCAGACCTCACGGAGGCACAAGTGGACTTCAATGTTTTTAGCACATCTGTGTCAAAAGACCTTATGAACTTCAGGCAGCTGCCCCATTGCCTTTTTCTCCCATACCCTCTAAGGCCCTGAAGTCCGACACTCCTTTATACAGAAGGAAGCTCAGGCGATAGCTGGGGCAGTACAGCACTGGAGGCAGTACCTGGCTGGCAGATATTTTACCCTGCTCATGGACCAACGGTCTGTGGCATTCGTGTTCAACAATATACAGCAGGATAAAATAAAGAACGATGAAATTTACAATTATGACATCCTGTACCAGCCAGAGAAGCTCAACAAGCCCTCAGATCCTCTGTCACAAGAGATGTGCCAGCGCGCAGGTGGATCGTCTCAAAGCCCTCCATAATGACCTTTGTCACCCCGGTGCCATGAGATGTTTTTCACTTTATCAAATCTCGAAACCTGCCGTGATCATCGGGGATGTCAGAGACATGACCAGGGACCTTAGGGTCTGTGCGGAGGGCAAGCCGCACTTCTACTAACCGGACAGGGCACACCTGATAAAAGCCAGGTGGTCTTAAAGCACCTGAACATGGACTTCCCTCCACCAACCACAACACATTTATCGATGACTATTCGCTGTTCCTCTTAGACTACCATCACAGTCACTGGGGACCTGTGCAGCCTGTTCACCCTGTTTGGGTACCCATTGTACATCCACAGCAATTGGGGGTCCTCGTTAAGGACGAACTGCACCAATTCCTATTAACCAAGGGTATTGCCACCGGCAGGACCACGAGTTACAACCCCCATGGGAATGGTCAGGTAGAGAGAGAGAACTGCACCATGTGGAAGGCTATACTCCTTGCCCTAAAGTCCAGGGGACTGCCTGTGTCCCACTGGCAGGAGGTCCTTCCAGAGGTGCTCTACACCACTCAATCACTGCCACTAACGCTACCCTCCATGAAATAATTTTCTCCTTCCCCAAGAAGTCCACATTGGGGACCATCCTGGCTGACATCTCTAGGGCTGGACCTGGTACAAGAACAATTGAACGGCCATAAAACCGACCCCCTGGTTGAAAGGTTTCAGCTCCCCCACCTGAACCCCTAATAAGCACACATAGCCTACCCAGATGGGCGTGAGGAAATGATCTTCATCTGGGACCTCATGCACGCGGGGGCCCCCAAGGAGCACACCCAGCAAGCACCACCCCCCATTCCGCGGACATGCAATATGTACCATTGGACCATCCCCCCACCCCAGTCACTCCGGCCAAGCCATCATGTCACCAGCAGGTCAACACAGCACTGGAGGACTGGGCCAAGACAGCAGCCCTGGCGGCAACCCCACACCGGTGCTCCTCCCGCCACTATGGAAGATCAAGCTACTGGACTGGCTTAACCCCACGTGATCCTGCCGGATAATTAAAAAAAACAAGGGTGAATGTGGTGAACTGCTGAACTGTATCGTATTCCTGGTTTCCTGAATACCTGGCTCCGCCCCGTCCTGTGAGTGTAGCTGTGGCTCCTCCCACTTTTGACCTTGCATAGGCCTTCCATCACCCTGACCCTTCCCCAGAAAGCCCGGGTCATGGCACAGGACAAGTCCCTGTCCATTGTGAATAAAAACCTGTAGATCAGTGACTCATTCTCAGCCTCTCACAGTAAATAACTGTGCATCAGAGACAAAATTGATGGTGTTTGAAGTTGAAGTCAAAAAGATGAAAGGATTTATGATAGTTTTTGAGATATTGAAAACAATAGGTGTTAATTCAGAGGCACCTATGTAAACGCATGGCCACTTTAGCTCTGAGGAGAACAGACCTCACGGAGGCACAAGTGGACTTCAATGTTTTTAGCACATCTGTATCAAAAGACCTTATGAACTTCAAAGACAGAAATTACAACACATAGCATGTGACATGAAAGATTTACAAGAAATATATTATCAAAATGAAAGACAAAGAAGTCAGTTTAAGGAAACACAGCACTCTGTTTAGATGCAGAACTGACCAGCAGTAATTTTTCCTCCAAAAATGTGTTTCTCCTAACAAAAAAGGGGACATAGTAGATTTCAAAAGAGAAGCCTACTTCTGACTGTCTCTTTAAGATAAGGAGCGCAGTCTCATCATTTGGAAAACAGATTCCAAAGTCTTCATTCAAAAGAAGAAGACTTGATCCTGGAAAGACAGGACTTGTATTCTCATTTTCACAGGAGATACATTTGTGGCCCAGAAGATGGTCACCGGTTTGAAGAATATATCAAGGACAACTCATTGAAAGAATTGTGAGTTTAAAGAGGCCTGAAGATATGTATTTAAAAGTGCTTTATAATTATTTCTGAATTGAAAATTTAAGACCTTCAAACAAGACTCAAATGATGCTGAAGTATTAAAATTGACTTTTCAGAGGTGGGACTTTAATTACACACACACACATTTACATTTGTGCGTAGTGAGGTTAAGTCTAGAGTTAAGTAAGAAATGTTATGTTGTTTTTTTTTTTCTTTGGCTTGGCTTCGCGGACGAAGATTTATGGAGGGGGTAAAAAGTCCACGTCAGCTGCAGGCTCGTTTGTGGCTGACAAGTCCGATGCAGGACAGGTAGACACGATTGCAGCGGTTGCAAGGGAAAATTGGTTGGTTGGGGTTGGGTGTTGGGTTTTTCCTCCTTTGCCTTTTGTCAGTGAGGTGGGCTCTGCGGTCTTCTTCAAAGGAGGTTGCTGCCCGCCAAACTGTGAGGCGCCAAGATGCACGGTTTGAGGCGTTATCAGCCCACTGGCGGTGGTCAATGTGGCAGGCACCAAGAGATTTCTTTAGGCAGTCCTTGTACCTTTTCTTTGGTGCACCTCTGTCACGGTGGCCAGTGGAGAGCTCGCCATATAATACGATCTTGGGAAGGCGATGGTCCTCCATTCTGGAGACGTGACCCATCCAGCGCAGCTGGATCTTCATAAGCGTGGACTCGATGCTGTCGACCTCTGCCATCTCGAGTACTTCGACGTTAGGGGTGTAAGCGCTCCAATGGATGTTGTTAATAGTTTAATAAAAACTATTATTTTGAATTTGCCATTGTCTGGTGAATTTTCCAATTCTGTTCCTTTGTCAGTGCTAACAAAGTCCTTTTAGTCCCAAAAATAATTAAAAGGGTTGTTAGTTCATAGCAAGATTTTTAATTTTTAAAAAATTTAGACATACAGCCCAGTAACAGGCCCTTCTGGTGCATGCGCCCGTTCCGCCCAAATATCCCTGTACATTTTGAAGGGACTTCAATGCTTTTAGCAACCTCTGTTGGTGACCTCTGCTCCGGAGCATCCAGAGGAAACCCTCACTGACACTGGGAGAAAGTACTAACCCCTAACAGACAGCAGCGCAATCGACCCGGGTCGCTGGTGCTGCAGTAGCGTTGCGCTGACCACTATGTTGCCCAGGTTTTCCAATGTTAAAGTCATTTTATAGATGTTTGACAAAGAACTATAATTAAAATACAGGAATATTCTGCAGTTCTTTGGTTAGGAAGTCCCAAAGATCTGGCAGGAGATATGAGGTAAGTTCTTACTACTCAGGGAGTGGTGGGTCCTGGGATGCATTGTCAGGGGTAGTGATGGGTGGTGGTACAATGGGGATATTCAAAAGACTCTAAGATAGGCACATGGATGTAAGCAACGTAGTGGGTATGGAAAGGTTAGATTGTTGTGGAGTGGTTGGACCAGCATGGTGGGATGGAGCGGGCACTGCTGTTTTGCGTTCCATATTATTGGGGGTCTGTAACCATCCCTTCTCACAACAAGGAAGCTCTATCAATTAATTAATTTTTAAGTACATGTGGATAATGAAGGTGTACTTCAGGAAGCCTAAGAAGGTTTTGAATAATCATTTATTTGTAAAAGGCAAAAATAGTTTCCAAAACTTCATAATTGTCTTGAGCAGGCAAAGAATAGCTGGAGGAACTCAGCAGGTCAGGCAGTATCCATGCGTAGAAATGATTGTGCTTTGCTATCATTGTCTTCCTTGCCGGGCAGACTCTTTGTATGTCAGTGCCGTTCCACTTTGTTTAATGTACAGTTGTGTAAAACATTGTGAGAGCTCAATGCTTTGGGCCAAGGTAGGAGTCCAAATGCAGTACTGACAACCCTTTCTAAACCCAAGTAAAAGAGACACAAGAGGTCAGAGAGTCACGCAGCAGGGAAACAGTCTCATATGCCCACAATGACCAGTATAATGTCTAGATGAATACATCACAATGTTTAAAAGACACTTGGACAGATATATGAATAGGAAGGGCTTAGAAGGCCATGGACCAAATGCAGATCAATGGGACTGGCAACTTGGTTGGCATGGATAAGTTGGGTCAAAGGATCTGCTCCATGCTGTGCCTCTGGCTATCTATACGTGACAAATTTTTAGCTCAGGATGTGGGTCCATGGCCAGTGCACTGAGCATTGCAATGCAAAGTCTATTTGGGTGCATTGGGACACAGGCCACCCCGAGGTTTGTTGTTTGCAGGCTGGGACCTATTGTGCAAAAGGTGGACCCAGGCTGAGTAAAGTTTGTCAAAGCATTTCTTGTTGAATGTAAATTTAAAAAAAGAGACAATCATTTGAATTAATTTATTTCTTTGCTAGGATATCTGTGTCAAGGCCTACCTCGCACTGCGTCATCACACCAACCTGCTGATCATTCTCTTCTCGATGATGGTGATGACAGGGATGCCACAACTGACCAGCAAAGAAGACATTGAGTATATTCAAGAGACACTGACTGTGGGTAAGAATGAAGAGGAGGCCATGAAACACTTCCTGGATCAGATCGAGATCTGCCGGGACAAGGGATGGACAGTTCAGTTCAATTGGTTCCTCCACCTTGTTCTGGGGATCAAACAGGGTGTTGAAAAGCACTCTGCATAGCTGCTTAAAGAGGAATACTGGAAGGAGGACATGTACAACCTTATATACCTTCAAACTGAAAGGAATGCAGCTGTCTCAGTGTGGACTCCACTTTGAGTATTTCCCTCGTTTGGCCACAACTTGGCTTGTAAAAGCATTAATGATCAAGAACCTAGAGGCAACACCACTCTGCATTAGAATGACAGCTCAGTGGCAGTTAGAACTGCACACACACTGTGCCAACCATCGGACTCAATCCTGACCTTACCTGCTGTCTCTGAAATTTGCACATTCGCCCTGTGACCATGTAGGCATCTTCTAGGTGCTTCCATTTCCTTTCACACCCAAAGACGTGGGTCAATAGATTAATCGGATCCTGGAAATTGGCCCTTGTGTATAGATGAACGGTAGGGTCTGGGGTGGAGTCTGGAATTGATGGGTTGCAGGGAGAATGGGATTAATGTCAGATTGGTACATATGGGTGATTCAAGGTCCATGACATCTCTCTCTAATAACTGCAAAATGTCTGGACTTTCACTCTCAACCTCTGTTGGTGTCCTCTACTCCAGAGTCACCCATTGGAGCCCATATTGATTCTGGTGCACTCACAAGTGGAACTTTACAGATTCAGAAGCAAGAGTTGGAAGATCAAGCATCGAAGTAGACTCAACCACTTGAACCCCTCCTTAAGCAGCTCCACCGGAGAGGATAACCTTCTCCAATCTTTTTTCACTAACATCTCCTTTACATTGGCAATCAGCCGTAAAATTCTTCACAGGAATATGAAATGCAGAATAAATATAGATAAATATTTCAATGAGATACTTAAAACTCTGATAAAATAGGCTAAATAGTTACATCCAGTAGATGCTTCATCCTAACATGATTCTCCTGATTTTGAGGCACTTCCACAGAACTACATGAGGAAAAGTGATGTCCCCATTGAATTTCTGGAATGATGTGAACAGACTCAGAAATGGTTTTAGGAAGAAATATAATGATTTGCTAATGGCTAATCTCACTTCTCACTCCTCCAAGTTCACTGGTTGCAGGCAATTCTTATACTGTGCACAGAATTTAACATTTATGAAGTTCACCAGGCTTTGGTACTTGAAAGGTAAATGGTTACCGCTCAGGAAGGATCTTGTCGATTTTCAGAGAGAGATTTGTTGTTCGTTGGACACCCACAACTGATCCCTTCTAATCAGCCACTTCAGTGTCTTGCTGAAGAAACATGCCCCATCAGGGTTTCCCAGATGATAACCTCTTTCTTTCAGGTCACCACAGAGTTCCATTTTGTTTGTCTTATTTCAAGTAAAACATTAGGTAGCCAGTCATTTCCTATTGTATGGACCACAAGGGCTTTGACCAGGCTGAACTAAGAACTCACGACCCATCTTCCAAATGGGGTTTTTTCACGTTTGCCAGCTTGTCATGTTCCAGTCTCAGCTGCTGCTGCTGAACTGTACATTTGTAGAACTGAGTTCTCTCTCTCTCTCATTCAGAGAAAAGCCTGTTTGACTCTCTCTGCTTACAAAACCACATGACTCTCTTAGAACAGCAAACTACACTTAGGCAGCCTGTGGCTCTGAACCTACTCCTCCGAGTTCTTTCATCTGTTGCTTTCAAAAACAACAATCCAATAGTGAAGTCTCTATAGGCACTCCCCAAAGCTTTTGCAAAGGTTCTCGGAGCCAGCTTGTCTGGCTCCAGTATTTTCAATGAGATCTGCTTTGAAGTGTTTGTATGTGACCTATGCTTAAAAAAAACCTGACACAATTTATCTCCTTTAAATCATATCTATATACAATCTATATATACAACACAATCTGTTATAATACAGCTGTACAAAGTCGTGGGCCAAGAGCACAGTTACAGAGCACAGGGTTACACTGAGAAAGACCAATTCAGGTTAGCATAAAACCACTGTTGTGGGCTCAATTCGGAGCCTGAAGGCTGCAGGGAAGAAATTGCCCTTAAGCCTGTTGAAGCATTATGTAATAGGAGCAATAATTGGCTATTCAGACCATCAAGTCTGCCCTGCCATTCAATCATGAACAGATCCATTCTCCCACTCATTCCCACTCCCCGGCCTTCTTCCCATAGCCTTGATGCCCTGGCAAATCAAGAATCTATGAATCTCTGTCTTAAATATCCTTGAACCTTCTTTCCATCAGGAGGAGAGTGTCTGGTATGGGATGGGTCTTTCAGTATGTTAGCTAGGTAGTAGGAGGTGTAGACTGTGTTGATGGAGGGATGTTGAAATTTAGTCCTACAGCATGGACTAAATTGTCCCTCAGTTAGTGTTCCATAACTGGAACAGGCCTTTCAGCCCACAAGCCCATGCCGCCCAATTCACCTACAACCCACAGTATATTTTGAATGATGGGAGGAAACTGGACCCCCTGGGGAAACCCACACATACATGGGGAGAATGTACAAACACCTTACAGACAGTGCTGATTTAAACGCAGATTGCTGGCGCTGTAAAGGCGTTGCACTCATCGCTACGCCAACTGTGCCTTCCATGGTTTCCATGATGTTCTGAGATTCATTCACCACCTTCTGCAGCTTACAATCTTGGTAAAGCAGCCCCCATAGCACACTATGATATATCCAGCTAGGATGATTCTGATGGGTGCACATGGAGGGACATGGGAGACATGGGGAAACTACCTGGTCCCTTTAGAAAATAGAGGTTCTGGTATGCCTCAATGTGGTTGGACCAGGTCAGGCTGTTACTTCAATGTGGTTGGTCCAGGTCAAGTTGTGGGAAATATTTATTCCCACAAGTTTGAAGCTATTTACAGTCTCCACTTTAGCATTATTGATATGGTTAGGGGTGTAAGGGCTCAAAACTCTCTCAGAAATCTATGAGCAGCTCTGTTGTCTTTTTGACATTGAGAGAGGTTGTTATCTTGGCACCAAGCCATTAGACTTTAAATTTCCTCTCGTGTTTCGTCTCGTCATGATTTGTTTTTCGGCCTACGACTGTAATGTGGTCCGTGAGAATGGACCAACTGTGGAGGTGATGTTTAATTTGTGAGGGATATATCCAAGTATTGTCTGGAACCCTGGCTCCCACTGACTGAGGGGCAATAGAGTAGAGATGTAATTGAAGGGGACTAGTGATTTAGGAGAGAAATATTTTTGGATGGAGATCATGTCAAGATGGAAGAGAGATTGAATGCATGTTACAGTAAGTCAAAGAGATAATGATTTATGGAACAAGACAGTTGGCTGGAACCAGCATGAATGGTCTTAGAAGTAAATGGACTGGATTGGCAGTCCATTCTGCAGATGTTGGCCCTGTGTTATGTAAGGGTTCTTCTTGTAAGCTAACTTCTCTGACAATCAGAATGTCCATTTACCACAGTAATGCATGCCGATTTACTTGCTATAATTTCATTCCCTTTAATAATCTCCTAAACACTATCCATATTTAAAAGAATGGAATGTACACCATATCCAGTTATTAAATAGTACCACAAAATATTTAGTTATTATTACTAGCTTGAAAAATACTTTTAAGTCTGGGAGAATTTGCATGGTCAAATTTCCATAAGTCAGGTCATTCTTAAACCAGGGAGCCCTGCATTTTGTAACTGTCGCCATCCAGTTTTTACTTTTGGGATTTCACTCATTCACTATATTTGAAGTTTATCATTCTGGCCTGGTGAATGCCCCTCATCCCAAGCATGTAGCTGGAACCATTTCTTCATTGTGATCTCCATGGTACTCTTCCCCGAATTATCCTTTCAAACCCTTAAAATAAAATCATCATTGCTTAAGGATAAACACTGAAACAACTGCATTGGATCTTTTGTTTAAGTACAGGACATTTTTATAAAATTGCATCAATGATTCTGGTTAGCTGGGTGTCATCAGGGATCCCATGTTCAGGTCCTCTCCCAGTGGGAGTTCATTGGAAGGATGTCACTGATGTCCCAACAAGACATCTCGATGTACTGTTTAGATGTAGGGTAGGGGATTTCTTCCTGGTATCAAAGCCAGTATTTATCAACGAACTAATAACCAGATCATTTATTATATTGCTGTGTTTGGGAGCTTGGCGAGTGCAAGTTAGTGCTTTGCTCTTACAACAGCTTATACATTTCAAAAAAATAAATCATTGCCAAGGACTGAATCATATTGAAGGAATTTGGGCTCCACGACTTGAGTTTTGGAAGAAAGACTAAGGGATTTGTGGTGGAATTCAGTGCTGAGCTTTAAGAGTCAAAGATAAGTAAGTAACATACCCTGCATGGGTTCTAAGTTGCTCCAGTGCTGGGAAGACAAAATTGTGTTGAAAGCAAAGGACAACTTATCTCAATTTTATTCAGAAAAAGGAATGATGTGAGAAATGACATTGAGGTCATGTTGCACAAGCAAAATTGAGCCACGCTTGGAGATGCCTGTTACACCTTTGAAGAAACCATCTGGAAATAGTCATCAATAAGCTAAAAAGCCAACTTCTTCAGGAAAGAGACTGGAGTAGTTCTGGTTAACATTTGCTCACAAAACATTGTGGCTGCAATTTGGTGATGCTACCAAGTTCGTACCCATTCTGAAAGGGGTGGCAGAAATTCATGGGTAGAAGTAGTTATTTGTTTAACACTCAGACCCACCTTTTTAAAATAACTATTGAAACTGCTTTTGCCATTCCTTTGAGTGGTTTGTTTTGCACCACATTAACCTTGTTTGTAAAACAAAAATCTCATTTCCACTTCTGCCATTTATATTATTAAAATGCATTCTGATTTTGTTTCACTAATTGGTCACTAGTGTGCTTTGAAATTAGGAAGATGGTATATAAATAAATGCACTCACTTTTTCCTCATACTGGTAACTGTTGGTTTGTCTCTTGTCTTATATAACCATATAACAATTACAGTATGAAAACAGGCCATCTCAGCTCCTCCAGTCCATACCGATCTAAGTGATCTCCTCTAGTCCCACCTACCTGCACTCTGCCCATAACCATCCAATCCCCTCCCATCCATAGACCTATCCAACTTTTCCTTAAATGACAAAATTGACCACCTCCTCTGGAAGGTAATTCCACTCAGCCACCACTCTCTGAGTGGAGAAGATCCCCCTCATGTTACTTCTAAACGTTTACCCCCTAATTCTTAACCTCTTCAACCTCTTGTTTGAATCTCACCTACCCTCAAGGGAAAGAGCCTATTTACATCTACTCTATCAATCCCCCTCATCATTTTAAATACCTCTATCAAATCCATCTTCTATGCTTCAACCTAATCTACTCAATCTTTCTTTGTAATCTAGATTCTGAAATCCAAGCAACATTTTAGTAAATCTCCTCTGCACCCTCTCGACCTTGTTGATATCCTTCCTATAATTTGGTGGCCAAAACTGCACACAGTATTCTAAATTTGGCCTCACAAACATCTTAAATAGTCTCACCATCACTTCCCAACTCTTATATTCTATGCTTTGATTTATAAAGGCCAGCATACCAAAAGCTTTCTTCACCATTCTATACACATGAGATTTCACCTTCAAAGAATGATGAACCATTATTCCTAGATCTTTCTGTTCTTCTGCATTCTTCAGTGCCCTCCCATTTACTGCATATGTCCTGTTTTGATTATTTTTTCCAAAATGAAGCACTTCACACTTTTCAGTATTAAATTCCATCTGCCATCTATCAGCCCACTCTTCTAAGCATTGAAAACAATTTGTTCATTTGGGAATGGGATTAAATGGACAGGTTATTCTGAGGATTCGTAATGGCAGACTTCAAAGTTCCTCTTCCCTCATTGACCACCATCAGCGCCTGGATAAAACAACTCAGCAACAGAAGTAAAAGTAGAAAGAGGAGAAATTGGAATGTGTGGCAGCTCAGACAACTTAAAAAAAATATTTAATACTCCATACATTCAGTAACTACAATTATTATAACATACAGATATCAAAAAGAGATGTTGGTTTTTCAACCCACCATAAAACCCTTGGCTCCCCCCAACTTCCCCCCTCCAAAAAAAGAGAAGAGAAATAAAAATATGTCGTGCAGCACCACTCATCAGTTCTAACACAAACATATGGAGGAGGATTCTGCAGGACCAGAGGGGTAAAAAGGAAATAACTATAAATTTAATCCTATTAAAACCATTACCTGCGTATACGGGCACCAAATTAGTAAAAACATAGAATATTTATTTCTTAAATTATAAGTAATTTTTTTCCTCAAAGGACTGCAACTTTGAATTTCAGCACATCCATGTTAAAGATATATCCGATTTCCAAGTAATTGCAATACATTTTCTTGCTACTGCTAATTTAACAAATTTCAATAGATAAATTGATCATTTTAATTTAGGATTTGAATTTTCAATATTTCCTAATAAAAACATATCAGGATTTAACAAACAGTAAAACAGTTCCTGTAACTTGTCTTTAAAAATTACTTATAGACACCCAAAAGGGTCTTGCATTTGGACAAGACCACATTGAATGTAAGAAAGATCCTATATCTTCACCACATCTAAAACATTTGATCTGATACCTCTAATTTCAATCTATTCAACTTCTGTGTTGTACAATTGATGTAAAAAATTGGATTAAACTAATCTATACCTTGTCTTAATAGTATTAGTCAAAGAAACTCGACATAAATTTCCGCAAATTTGTTGATCTATCTTGATATTCAAATCTGTTTCCCATCTCTGCCCAGATCAATACAATCCTAATTTAGGAGTTCCTATTGGCAATAACGAATATATCAAAGAAATGAATTCCTTGACAATCCCACTCCTAATAAGAAGTTCTACCTCAGTACAATTAGATAAAAACATTGCTGGCACAAATTTAGGTCTCAGATATGCCCTTAATTGAAAATAACAAAAAAATAGTGTGTGGTATATCATATCTATTCCTCAATTGTTCAAACGATATTAATTGTCCTTTTGTAGCAGCCCGTGAATGGAGACATGGACTAGCCCACAAAATGACAAACAAACGAGATGATAACACGGACTTGGGGGTGACACCAGCTGATCATGGCAGATACGCCAGCCAATCCTAGGCCAGCGCTCCACTGATGTGGGGCCCTGACATCAGTGCCTAGGGCCCATATAAATGCAACAGCCACTGCAATAAACCAGTCTCATTTCCCAAGGCTTTGATGTGTGTGTCATTCTTCAACACGCTCTGTGGCATAAACACTATATTGGTGACCAGACATGTCCAATTGGCAGTTGGACCTGAAGATGACAGATTGAGCAAAGCAAGCATCCATCCATGTGGTCTCACTTAGGCTCCCAACATTTTGGGTGTCGCAGCCACACATGTGGTTCAAGTAGGTTGAGGCTCAGTTCCAGCTTCACCACATTTCCATCGCCAACACTCGCTCCTTCCATGTCGTGAGCTCCCTCGATCAAGACACAGCGGCAAGGGCCATAGACTTCCTATGGCAGTTTCCGGAGCAAAGCAAATACGTGGCACTCAAAGAGCTGTTAGCTTGCACTTTTAGCTCTTCCTCAAGTGTGCAGCCTGATTGCTGCAATTGGATGGATTGGGGGACAGGCCCCCATCCGCCCTAATGACCAATATGCTCTCTTTGACCAAGGGCCACAAGCTTTGTCTGCTCTTTGAGTAGGTCTTTCTGGAGCAGGATATCTAACTCTTGCTCACGGATGAGGACTTCAGCGACCCTCGGAGGGGGAAGAAGGACACCAGCGCTGTTGTAGACCACATCAGCAAACTCCACAAACAGCCAATGCGAGACCAATACCAGCGGAGAGGCAAGTTAATACCCTGGGACAGCTCTGCTACCACCATCAGTGATGGGTTGCAGAGGCGCATTGATGCCCCCCACCCTGCAGGTTTCCAGGAAATGCCCTGGCCAACTGTTGTTGATGACTGCGGTGCTTGGCCCACGTGATAGCCTCCTCCACTTCTTGTGAGGCAGGCATTTCCAGGTGACACTGGCTCCGAGATAAGCCTCCTGCCCCCTCCCTCCCATACCTTGACACCCACAGTGGCAAGCAGGGGCCAGCACTGAAAGCAGCCAACAGCTCTTCCAACCTGATTTTTTGGTACCCGCACCATTCCCCTTCGGTTTGGCAACAGCTGGTTTACATGGACCTTCACAATGGCACAAATGCTCCTGGGGGCCGACTTCCTTCGTGCCCACAGCCTGCTTGTCAACCTCAAGGGACGGCGCTTGGTGCAGGCCAGAACTTTTCAGACTAGGGGAAGCCAAGCTACCCTCCCCCCACCTGGACTCTCTTCTTCTTTGGCTTGGCTTCGTGGACGAAGATTTATGGAGGGGGTAAAAAGTCCACGTCAGCTGCAGGCTCGTTTGTGGCTGACAAGTCCGATGCGGGACAGGCAGACACGATTGCAGCGGTTGCAAGGGAAAATTGGTTGGTTGGGGTTGGGTGTTGGGTTTTTCCTCCTTTGCCTTTTGTCAGTGAGGTGGGCTCTGCGGTCTTCTTCAAAGGAGGTTGCTGCCCGCCAAACTGTGAGGCGCCAAGATGCACGGTTTGAGGCGTTATCAGCCCACTGGCGGTGGTCAATGTGGCAGGCACCAAGAGATTCCTTTAGGCAGTCCTTGTACCTTTTCTTTGGTGCACCTCTGTCACGGTGGCCAGTGGAGAGCTCGCCATATAACAGGATCTTGGGAAGGCGATGGTCCTCCATTCTGGAGACGTGACCCATCCAGCGCAGCTGGATCTTCAGCAGCGTGGACTCGATGCTGTCGACCTCTGCCATCTCGAGTACTTCGACGTTAGGGGTGTAAGCGCTCCAATGGATGTTGAGGATGGAGCGGAGACAATGCTGGTGGAAGCGTTCTAGGAGCCGTAGGTGGTGCCGGTAGAGGACCCATGATTCGGAGCCGAACAGGAGTGTGGCTCTGTATACGCTTATCTTTGTGAGGTTTTTCAGTTGGTTGTTTTTCCAGACTCTTTTGTGTAGTCTTCCAAAGGCGCTATTTGCCTTGGCGAGTCTGTTGTCTATCTCATTGTCGATCCTTGCATCTGATGAAATGGTGCAGCCGAGATAGGTAAACTGGTTGACCGTTTTGAGTTTTGTGTGCCCGATGGAGATGTGGGGGGGCTGGTAGTCATGGTGGGGAGCTGGCTGATGGAGGACCTCAGTTTTCTTCAGGCTGACTTCCAGGCCAAACATTTTGGCAGTTTCCGCAAAGCAGGACGTCAAGCGCTGAAGAGCTGGCTCTGAATGGGCAACTAAAGCGGCATCATCTGCAAAGAGTAGTTCACGGACAAGTTTCTCTTGTGTCTTGGTGTGATTGAAGAGACTGCCTGGACTCTATAACACTTTCAAATAACAAATTCATCCGCATCCTGGCAGAATTCCCCTCAATCGTGGCACCACAGTTCTTTGCAACTGAGCAAAAGCACAGGGTAAGGCTCCACATTCTGAGTGAGGGCCCCCCAGCTCCATGACAGGGCACACTAGCTCCCTCCCGAGAAGCTTAGCCTGGCGGAGGAGTTCAAGAAAATGGAAGAGCTGAGGATTGTGCAGCACTCCGACAGTCCTTGGCCCCCCTCCACATGGTGCTGAAAACATCGGGACCATGCAGTGACTACTGCCACCTCATCGAGGCCACCAAACCCGACAGATATCCCATGCCCCACATTCAATACTTCGCCACCAACCTGCACGGGGTGCAGGTGTTTTCCAAGGTGGACCTCATCTGGGGGTACCACCAAATCCCAGTTAACTGCCAGGATGTCCCCCAAGATCGTGATTATAACTCCCTTTGGCTTATTCAAATTCCTCCATATGCCTTTCCGTCTGAAAAACATGGCACAAACTTTCCAGTGGCTGATGGACGCAGTGTGCCGGGACCTCCATCTACTTGATGCAGCTGCAAAGACCACACCATGCACCTGAGACAACTGGGCACCAGGTTGAGTGAGTTTGGGCTGACAATTAACCCCATGAAGTACCAATTCAGTCTGGACACTATTGACTTCCTGGAGTACAGAATAAACCAACATGGGGGAACACCCCTCCCTGAAGAGGTCGAGACAGTTCGGCACTTCATCAAGCCACAAACAGTAAAATGGTTACAGGAATTCGCTGGTGTGATGAGCTTTTACCGCAGGCGAGTCAAAGGACATTACCTGGGATGACAAGTCTTCGAGGGCGTTCTAGAATGCCAAAGATGCACTGGCCAATGCCACCCTCCTGGTCCACCCCAGACCAGAGGCACCTACTGTTCTGACAGATGACACCTCCAGCACAGCAGTAGGAGGTGTACTGGAACAGCTCATTGAAGGCCAGTGGCAAACCCTATCCTTTTTCAGCAGGCACTCCTGTCCCCCAGATTTCAAATACAGCGGTTTTGACCGGGAACTATTGGTGCTGTACCTGGTAATAAGACATTTCTGTTACTTTTTGGAGGGTTGACAATTCTAGGTCTTCACTGATCACAAACTCCTAACCTTCGCCTTGCATAAAGTATCAGATCCCTGGTTGACCCGACGTGCCTGAATTTACCACGGACATACACGTGGAAAAGAAATGTGGTAACTGACACTCTGTCATGCCCTACAATCAAGTCAGTACACGCCGTGTCCCAGGGGGTCGACTATGTGGACCTCACCAAAGCACAGCAGCAGGACCCTGAGATCTCCATGCACAGGTGTCAGGGTGGAAGATGTCCCCGTCGGCCCAGGTAACCTGACACTGTTGTGCGACGTGTCCCGACTGCATGGAGGCACCAGGTTTTCGACACATACAGTCAAGATGGTGGCTAGCTGGTTTGTCTGGCACAGCCTCCGTAAGCAGGTCAGCCAGTGGGCTAAGACCTGTATGAAGTGCCAGTCATCAAAAGTGCAGACTCACACAAAGGTGCCCACACAGACCTTTGAACCAGTGCAGTGCACGTTCAGCCATGTACATGTTGTCATAGAGGGGCTGCAACCAGTTTTCCATGGGGCGACATACCTGCTCACCATGGTCAACCGCTCAATGAGGTAGCCTGAGGCAGTCCCACTGGCTGATACCACCACAGGAACCTGCGCCAGATTTGTGGTCCCAGAGCACCTTACATCAGACAGGGGGGCACAATTTACCTCTAGGTTCTGGGCAGCACTGGCTAACTTCCTGGGGACACAGCTCCATCACAACACGGTTTACCACCATTAGGCCAATTGGTTGGTAGAGTGGTTTCATAGGAACTTGAAGGCAGCCTTGATGGCCTGGTTCAAGGGTCCTAACTGAGTGGACGAACTGCCTTGGGTCCTGTTGGGAATTCGTACCGTGCTGAAGGAGGACTTCAATGCCTTGGCGGTGGAAACGGTCTATGGCACACCCTTAATCATTCCAGGGGAGTTCCTGGCCCCTGCCAAAAGCCCAGAAGATCCTAAAGCTACCCTTGAGAACTTGCAGTGAAAACTGGGGTCCCTGGTCCCGCAACAACCCCTACCACACGTAAAACATGTAACATCCCCAGACAACTCCAAAACTTGCCAGGCTCTCGCAAAATGCCCTCTTTTTCCACATCTGCCACAGTCAGCTTGTTGGGCAGGGAACAGTGAGTGCAAATACATCATCAGCCCAGAGAAGTAGCATCTCCTGAAGAAGTTCCTTCGTGGCTCTTGGTTACACTTGGCAGTGGGTTATCATCGCGGGAAACAGACTTTGAAAATGTAGCTTCAGCACCTCGACCCATCTCATCCCCTATGGCTTTAGCACTCTGCAGCACTGCCCTGAGGGTCTTTGTCTGCAGTAGGGTGGCATTAAAAATTAGGTCAGGGGTCTCCAGTGGGTGTTGTCTAATGCACTTGGAGTCCAGTCCATTTATGAAGGCATCCAACATTAGAGCATCTCGGTGAGCTTCAGCTGTAATAGCAGCAAAGGTGCAGGTTCTTGACAGCCCCTTCAGCGCAAGAGTAAAAGCATCATTGCTTACATCAGGAGGTTGTTTTCAAGTGTGAAGTTGGTGCCTCACAATGTGTTCTGTGGCATATTATAGTAGGTTCTGAGTAGACCCAGGGCATTATGATATACGACGGATTCCCTGATCACTGAGTAGGGAACCTCTCCTAGGAGCGCGACTAGATGGTCCATCTTCATGGGGTCTTGAACCACATTGTTCGCTTGAATGTAAGCTTCGAAGCACTGGAGCTGATGATGAAAAATATCGCCGGCTCTCAGAGCATCTTGATCTATCTCCAGTCTTCCAGGATTCAAAGAAGTATCCATAGTTGAGTCTGTTAATGAAATTGATATGCGATCAATAAGAGTTCAGACAAGTGAATGGAATAATACTTGGCTTTTATTAATAGACTCAATGCTACCTTAGTCTGGCCGGTAGAACACTTTGCAGCATCTGTTATACCAACTAGGCAGACACTCCTACTGCAGTAGCCAATACACAAGCACATCTATGTGAGAAACGGTCAGTAATAGCACAGGCCCACACATAGAGGCGCAGACTGGCCCACAAAATGGCCAATGAACGCGACGATCGCGTAGACCTGGGGGTGACACTGGCTGTCATCCAGATTACCTCCCACAAGGCGGGAAGATGGGAACTGTGGCGGGAACACAGGCCAATCCCAGGTCGGCGCTCTGATGAGGCGGGACCCTGACATAAGCACCTGGGGCCCATATCAATGCACCTGCCAGAGCAATAAACCAGTCTCGACTTCAAGGCTTTGGTGTGCGTATTGTTCTTCTCCAAGCCCGCGAATGCTACACTCTCTCATAGCAGTCTTCCACATTAACAATTCCTTTACAATACCATGTATTTAAGAACTGATTATCTCCTGAAAAGACCAAAAGAGGATTAATCAATTGCATTTTAGGTGATAAAGACCCTCCACCAACATTTTAATTCATTTTATTCCAAACGTTGAGTAAATGCTTCAATAGTGGTGTGTCTTTATCAGCAACCAATAATTTTTTGATTCCCACTTACATATAAATTCTTCTGATTTTTTTCTACAATTTATTCAGTTCTACATTAACCCATGCCGGTTTTACATTTTCAAACAAAGAAACACCTGTACCGATCGATAATAATTCTTAAAATTAGGGAGCTGTAGTCCTCCAAATTCATATTTACATATTAACTCTATAGAAACTCTTTCCATTTGACCTTTCCAGAGAAATTTCCTTATTTGTTTATTTAATTTTTGAAAATTATTTGATGTGTTAATATTGGTAATGTCTGAAAAAGAGATTGTATCCTTGGAAATACAATTCACTTTATCTATTAAAGTACAGAATATTATCACCAATGTATATTTGTATATATTTGCTTATAGCTGTTCTAATTGGCTGAGAGCCGTAGCCACGCCTACTGGCAGGTCATAAAGGGCTGCTCTTAACCAGATCCAGGTCAGTCTGGATTGGTTGATCTTGCTGGAGAGTTCCTGGACTGGTTGATACGCTCCAGTCTTTTGCTGATTAAAGCCTTGGTTTGAGTTAACAAGTCTGTGAGTCATTTGACGTGCTGAACCATGCAGTATGTAAATTTATAATTTAAATTTTTTAAATCATTAAATTTAAATTTAAAGACTACTGCCAGCCTTCCTGTCTTGTTTGATTGTAAAATAGCCAAACCCAGACTACATTGTTAAATGTTGCAGGGTATTATTAAGCATAACTTTTTAAAAAAAGAAAACTGCTGCATGGACCAAACTATATCTGTCCCTCCTCAGAATTGCAGCAGTTTCTTTTGCCCCAGATTCCAGCATCTTCAGTCTCTTCTCCCCAGGTTATCATTGAGCTGCAGAAACAAATTGTGTGGATAATACTCAACAGGTCAGGCAGCCTCTGCAAAAACAGAAAGTAGTGATGTTTCATCAAGATTCAATTTGTTATTATAGTAATAAAGCAGTGTCCTATTACATGAAATTTATTTTTGCCTGCTGCAAGGCAGACAGATTTGCCACCAGCAAAAATTGCCTAGGTGCCTCTTGCATTTCTTAGTCAGAGAAAATGAGCAAAAGTGAATCCTGACAGTGCCTGTCCCACTGAGTATTTCTACATGGGTGTGGGGGAAAGTGTGCTAACCGGCTGCATCATGGTCTGGTATGGGGACACTGAAGCGTAGATAAAAGCTCACACTCGACTGGAGGGCTTTTATTAGCTTGCAACACAGGTAGGGTTCATGAACAGGGTTCAGGGTTTAGGCGGGAAACTAGGGTTATATACGGGCCCCAGTGGGAGGAGCTGGGAGGCAAGACCAGTCGTGAGTACAGCACACCTCCAGTAAATCACAGTTCACTACATTCACCCCTTCCTTTAGAATTAAGGGTCTATGGATGAAGAGAACAAGGATCAGAAGCCAGTAATAGACACAGAAGAGAAATATTTACAGATTCAGGCGGTCCAGGGGTCTGGAGATCCTGCTGGAGTGCCTTAACACTTGGGCTCCTTGAGTTTCCTGGACTGTCTGTGATGGAAGGGTAGTCGGCTGGGGCTCCAGCTCAACAATAGAGGGAGGTTCACTCTCCTCCTGAACTGGGTCCCCTGAGGCCCTTGGTCAGGGTTGGGAGAAGAAGCTCGGTAGCTCATGGGGAACCTAAAGCAATGGATCCTCTGTTCCGGCAGGTGCCAGGTCCCTGATGGGGTTGGCATGGAGCAATTTCACCCTCTCCACCAGAGGGGTGGTCTTGCTTCTCCTCACGTGCTTCTTGAGGACTGGACCAGGACTGGTGAGCCAGGCTGGGAGTGTAGTCCCTGATGCAGACCTTCTGTCGAAAGTAGACATGAGCTCATGAGGAGTAGCACTGATCGCAGGGCAGAGTAGTGACCGAATTGAGTGGTGCGCCATGGGGAGAACTTCTTGCCAGCACGAGCCTGGAAGGCCCATTTGCTTCAGGGCAAGTTTGACAGTCTTCCAGGTACTGACGCAGCTCGTCGCTCATGAAGGCTGAGCTCCAGTCGCTATGATATAGCCGGGATACCCGAACTGGGCCTTCATAACATATGAAGCGGACATGTTTGGGCACGGGATGGTGAACGGGAAGCGGGAGTATTCATTGATGACAAAGAGAAAGTAGATGCTCCTGTTCGTATAGGGGAGAGGCCCCTTAAAATCGACACTGAGCTGATCGAAGGGCCTGGATGATTTAATCCAGTGCGCTTTCACAGGGCGAAGAGGTGCCGCATCTACTCAGCGCAAGCCTGGCATGATCTGGTCATTTCCCTGATGTCTTCTATTGAGTAAGACAAATTGCAGGACTTGACAAAATGAGCCAGGTGGGTGATTCCTGGATGGCAGAGCTCGTTGTGTATGGTCCGCAGTTAACCGGTGTGTGTGGAGGCACACCATCGCCTAAACAAGGCATCTGGAGGTTTGTTAAGGGCCCCTGGCTGGTAGGCAATATCAAAATTGCAGGTGGAGAGTTCCATCCTCAACCTAGCAATTTTGTCATTCTTGATTTGTCCCCTCTTGGCGTTGCTGAACCTGAATGCGCCAGAGCGCTGGTCTATGAGGAATGTAAATCTTCTACCAGACAGGTAGACAATGAGATAGACAACAGACTCGTCAAGGCAAATAGCGCCTTTGGAAGACTACACAAAAGAGTCTGGAAAAACAACCAACTGAAAAACCTCACAAAGATAAGCGTATACAGAGCCGTTGTCATACCCACACTCCTGTTCGGCTCCGAATCATGGGTCCTCTACCGGCACCACCTACGGCTCCTAGAACGCTTCCACCAGCGTTGTCTCCGCTCCATCCTCAACATCCATTGGAGCGCTCACACCCCTAACGTCGAGGTACTCGAGATGGCAGAGGTCGACAGCATCGAGTCCACGCTGCTGAAGATCCAGCTGCGCTGGATGGGTCACGTCTCCAGAATGGAGGACCATCGCCTTCCCAAGATCGTATTATATGGCGAGCTCTCCACTGGCCACCGTGACAGAGGTGCACCAAAGAAAAGGTACAAGGACTGCCTAAAGAAATCTCTTGGTGCCTGCCACATTGACCACCGCCAGTGGGCTGATAACGCCTCAAACCGTGCATCTTGGCGCCTCACAGTTTGGCGGGCAGCAGCCTCCTTTGAAGAAGACCGCAGAGCCCACCTCACTGACAAAAGGCAAAGGAGGAAAAACCCAACACCCAACCCCAACCAACCAATTTTCCCTTGCAACCGCTGCAATCGTGTCTGCCTGTCCCGCATCGGACTTGTCAGCCACAAACGAGCCTGCAGCTGACGTGGACTTTTTACCCCCTCCATAAATCTTCGTCCGCGAAGCCAAGCCAAAGAAAGATAAAGAAATCTTCTACCAGACAGGTAGTGCCTCCATTGCCTTACGGCTTCTACAATGGCCTGAGCCTCTTTTTCCACAGATGAGTTCTGGAGCTCGTGGCTTTGAAGCGTCCATGAGAAAAAAGGCAACCGGCCTTCCTGCTTGATTGAGAGTTGTGGCCAGGGCTATGTCCAAAGCATCACTTTCCACTTGGAAAGGTACATTCTCGTCTACCGCATGCATGGCGGCTTTCACAATGTAACTTTGGAGGTAAATCAACGCTGTCTGGGCTTCGGCTGAAAGGGGGAAATGGTGGCCTTTAAGAGGGGACGAACTTTGTTGCCATATTGAGGGTCCCATTGCACGTAATATGAGGGGCATCTCCCTCATAGCCTTTGTGGTTTCAGGGATGGGAAGCTTTAAAAGGGGGCATCCTATTTGGGTTGGTGAGCTGGTGAGGTCTATTCTGGTCGAGGACCAGCGATGCCAGGTTGCTGGAGTCGCCGTGTTCTTCCCTTGAGTGGCCCCCTCCGTCCTGGGTCAACCCGTGCAGGTAATATGGTGCCAACCTTATGACGCGGCAAGATGGCTACACTCTTTCCTCCTCTTTCGATGATGGTGCCGAATTCAAAATGCTGCTGTAAGATGGCCGCCAGGCATTTTTGCGCCATTTCCGTAGACAGCGGGTTGCACAGCAGGCAACCTCAGGTGAATCCTGGGCAGACGGCTTGGGGTTGGAATCAGATCCAGGAGCGGTAGAGGCCATGGACTTCTCTCTTCGCGCAGCAGACCCTCGCCCAATGTCCCTTCTTCCCACAGCTCGAGCAAGCTGAGTCTTTGGCTGGACAGCAGGCACAGGGGTGCTGTCCCTTGCCGCAGAAAAGGCCCTCTTGGGCTCGGGAGGTGGCAGCCATTAGAGCGGGTGCTGCCAGTCCTTGGAGGCGCTCACGCAAGAGCGCGTTCACTGGCCTTGATTGTCGTTCCTGTTCCAATGATTTGGCCAGCTCGACGTGGCTAGCGAGGTCCTTCCTTCCTGACTTGAGCAGTTGCAGCCTCACATACCTCGAGCGGTCCCCTGTGACTAATTTCCCGGATCTGTTCATCTTCCTGGACGTGGCCCGAAGTGGCCTCATACCTGTACTTCTTAGCGAGCATCTGGAGATCCAGTCGTTAATCGACTTTCCAGGCCGATGGCAGAATAAGACAAGCCGGTGCCTTGCTAAGACCTCATTTGGGGCTTTCATGTAGTGGGCCTTCAGCGTCTCGACAGCGGCCTCGAATGTTGGGCAGTCTCGGACATCTGCTCTACCCTTGAGATGAGCGCCGACCTCCGGATCTTGTCTGTATGGAAGAAATGTCCCTGGTCGCGTTCAGGTAGGCCTGGAAGCAGTCAAACCAATGTGCAAACTCCTCAGTCTCGTCAGGGGACTGGGGGGGGGGGGTCTAGTACAGAACACTGGGCTTGTGCAACACCTCCATCCTTGTTTGTAAGCTAATAAAATTGTAGCATAGATAAAAGCTCACACTCGACAGGAAGGAGAACAAACAGGTAGGGTTCACAAACACCCAGTTGTTCTGGGTTCAAGCGGTAAACCAGGGTTATATACGGGCCCCAGGGGAAGGAGCCGGGACCAGTCGTCAGTACAGCAATCTTCTAGTGAATCCCAGTTCTCTACCCCTGAGCGTAAAGGCTTGCAAAAGGTAGTGGACACAGCCCAGGTCATCACAGGAAAAACCCTCCCCACCATCGAGAACGTCGACAGGTAACGCAGCCATCGGAGGGCAGCAAGGACCCTCACCGCCCAGCACTTGCTCTGTTCTCACTTCGACCATCAGGAAAGCGGTTCCACAGGACTCGCAGGTTCAGGAACAGCTGCTCCCCCTCCACCATTAGACTCCTCAACAACGAACTCATTTCAGGACTCGCACTTGGGCACTTTATTGATCTTTTCTCTCTGTGTTGCACAGTCAGTTTATTTACATTCACTCTCTGTGTCACGTGTGCGGCCTGAATAGAAGGCGGACATGAATGGAAACTACAGATCCCACAATGCCCCACAACCCAGCCTCCCGGCATCCGCCTACGTCTGTGCCCTGACGTCACCGTCCCAGGGTAACCCGCCCACAGCACGTTGGTCGCTCCTGGAGGGTGCCCCGGAAGGGCTTGCGTTGCCAGGGCACTGGACGCGTCTACAGTGACAGGACGAGGAGGGGACCCGGTGTCTGTGATGTTGGTTAGGGCCGGGAGAACCCATGTGGAGCGGACCGCGCTGCTGGAAGTGGATGAGGACATTTCATCAGGTGGAAGCACAACCTCGTCTCGGGTGCGGGAGGGGTGGTCTCCGGCGTCCCGGGTGCGGGAGTGGTGGTCTCCGGCCTCCTGGGTGTGGGAGGGGTGGTCTCCGGCCTCCTGGGTGCGGGAGGGGTGGTCTCCGGCGTCCTGGGTGCGGGAGGGGTGGTCTCCGGCGTCCTGGGTGCGGGAGGGGTGGTCTCCGGCGTCCTGGGTGCGGGAGGGGTGGTCTCCGGCCTCCTGGGTGCGGGAGGGGTGGTCTCCGGCGTCCTGGGTGCGGGAGGGGTGGTCTCCGGCCTCCTGGGTGCGGGAGGGGTGGTCTCCGGCCTCCTGGGTGCGGGAGGGGTGGTCTCCGGCGTCCTGGGTGCGGGAGGGGTGGTCTCTGGCGTCCTGGGTGCGGGAGGGGTGATCTCCGGCGTCCTGGGTGTGTTGTGGGAGGGTGGTCTCCAATAGCAGCATATTCTTGAGCTTCAGTAATGAAATATGCCCTTGGTGTGGTAAATAAAATGTTTATATAAATTTAGCGATACAACTCCGTTACAGGCTCTTCTGGCCCACGAACCCATGATGCCCAAAATACAACAATTTTCCTCCCATCAATAATGTCTCTATGTCTAAATTTAAATTATAAAAAAAATTGCATTGACTTTTTTTATGGCAAAGCAAATGCATGAGTCAGTTCATGCACAACCAAGAGCCTTCAATTTAAGGATGATCTATATATTTTATTTGTAGGAGACATGAAGCAGTTTGAGATGAAAAAGCTACTTCTTGTCGGGACTCTATGCAGCCTGTTTGTCTGGGGCCACGAGTAACTCACATTGTTGGAATTTGGAGCAAAAGACAACTACTGGAGGAACTCAGCAACATTAGTGGGGAAAAAAATCAACACCCTTCATTGAGACGAAGAGGAAAGAGGGCCTTAAGAGAGAAGGGAGTAGAGATACAGTAGGTTGTCAGATGAATAATAATGGATCTGGGGCTGGGAGAGGTGGAAATGGGAGTAAGTGATATGTTGCAGATAGACAGAGAGAAAAGACTGGAGATTCCACAGGGATCTGTTCTGGGACTCCTGCTGTTTGTCCTTATGTACTATCCCACCTGCAAATTTGACGGGCAACACCTGATTTTCCTTCTGGGCACACTCCAGTCAGATGGCCTGTACAGTGCTATGGAAGGGGCAGATGGAGCCATTTGGAGAGGGTATGGTTGGAGAGAATCAGACAGCATGGAATAGGCCCTTCAACCCAGCTCATCCATGCAATCAAGTTGGAATTCCTGGCTTGTTCCAATTGCCTGACTTTGGTCCATATCCTTCTCACCCCTCACTGTCAATATATCTGTAAAAATGTCTTGAAAATTGGGGGTGGCACTGCTAGCGCCCCACTGTAGCAGCTCCTGCGATTTGCGTTCGAATCCTGCTCTGTCAATAAGGAGTTTGTACATTCTTCCATGACTGCGTGGGTTTCTTCCCACCCTTCAAAATGTACTGCGGTTGTATATCAATTGGGTGTAATTGGGCGGCATGGACTTGTGGGCCGAAAGGGCCCGTTACCCTGCTGTATGTCTAAAATAAATTGTGCCTGCTTTTACAGTTTCATCTGGCAACTCATTTCCAGATACAAACTACTGAGGCCCCTCAGGTCTCTTTTAAATTTCTTCCCTCTCACCTTAAATCTATGCCCTAGGTAAAACGTTCTGACCACTCACTTTAACCACACCCCTCATGGTTTAATAAACCTCTATAAGATCAATAGACCTTTACAATATTAGGAGGAGAGGAACATCCTGGAATCTGATGAGATGATTATTGGCACCGTTAGGACAGAAGTTAAGGCTGGATGGAACCAGATGGAGTAGGAGACCTCATGGTGAAATGTATGGTTTGAAGATTTATAAAACCAAGAGGGGAGGAGGTTTAGAAAGGGGACAAAATGGGAAGTGAGCTGAGGGCTATTTGAAACAGGGAATTCCTAGAAATACAACATAGAACATAACAGCCCATGATGTGCCAACCTATGTAAACCTACTCCACAACAATAAACCTTCCCTACCTCACACCCACAGCCCTCTTTGTATTGCATCCACATACCTATTTAAGGGTCTTCTGAATGGCCATATTGTACCAGCCTCCACCTCCGCCCACAGCAATGCATTCTACGCACCCACCACTCATTGTATAAAAAAAAATCTAACTATGACATGTTCACTAAATCTTTCCCCACTCCCCTCAAGCAGATGTCCTCTGGTATTTGCTAAGGAAAAAAATATTGTCTGTTCACCCTATTTAAGCCTCTTGTAATCTTGGTTCATCACTTGTCCTTTTCTATTTGTACCCTTGGATTTAAAGCTACGTATGGAAAGTGAGGTGTTGACCCTCTTGTTTGCATTGTGATTGAACTGTAGGAGGTGCAACACTTGCTCTTGTGCCTCTTCCTTCACCACCATCCAGGGATTTAAGCAGCCCTTCCAGGTGCACTTTCCCCAACCTCGTCTTCTTCATTCAGTCATCTTGACGTGGTCTCCTTTACATCTGGGAGTGCAAGAGCAGACTTGGCAACTAATTTTCAGAGCCATTGCCTTCCATCTGAAACGGCCATCATGAGCTTCCGGTTACATCCATTTTAACTCCTTTTTCCATCATGTCTTGCCCTTGGCCTTTTCCACTATCAGTAGAAGACCCATGCAAGCTCAGAATCAAAATTTGTTGTCATGAATACGTCATGAAATTCAGTGTTTTTGCAAACATTCATATTATAACCATGTTACAACATTACTATAAATAAAAATTTTAAAATAGTGCATGAAAGTAATGCAGTGTCTTTGGTTCATTGATTATTCAGGAATCTGATGGCAGTGGGGAAGAAGCTGTCCTTGTGCTGTTGAGTGCTCATCTTTAGGCTCCTGTACCTTTTTCCCGATGGTATAAGAATGAAGAGAGCATGGCCTGGGTGGTAAGGATAGAGGCTGCTTGATGGAGTGGAGAAAATACACTTTGTATTCCACCTAGGTAGTCTATTGCACAATGGTATGATCATTGAATTATCTCATTTCAATTAACCTTCACCTCCCATCACTCTTTCCTTCCAATCCACCTCTGTTCCTCCCATTTCAGTTCCCTTCCCAATAACCGCCCCTCCAGACCCTCATAACTCATTTTCATCCCCTTCTCTCTCCTGGATCCATCCAATGGATCCCCTCTCCCATCTGGTAGTATCAACCCTTCTCTAATGCTTATCATATTGCAGAATTCGTACCCTATAGTCTGTTTCACACTTGCAAGTGATCCCAGGATTTAACTACCAATCAGCCTTTAAAGTGTCTTTTATGAAAGCAAAATCAGCTCAATGCTGACATCATCTCGCATTGGAGATGGGATGGACAGCCTTGACCCCTAGTACGATCCCCGGTGTCTGCAGATGCTAACGTTGCAATCAGGTAATTGCATTGTGGGATTGAAATGACCCAAGTTTTTGCGTGACGGCAGGAACTTGAAGGAAGAAAATATTAAAATAAAGGTATAAACTTTGCTGTGGGAAAGTCATAGCAGGAGAGGGAGAGGAAATAAATAGCAAAAGGAGACAATTTTTAAACTGTGTGGGAAAGTTGGTAGTGCTATAGTGCGTAATTTATGAAGACTGTGGGACCTAACTTCTCAGAATGCTGTGCAACAGAGAAACCCCCCTCCATGAATGCTCCATTGCTGCAGCTAGGCATGCAGCCCTTTCTCTGCCATGTGGAATTCTGGGAGGGCAGATCCTGCCATCGCTTTTTCCCCACGGTATTTATAAATTGTACATGATAGTGCTACCAACTTTTCCACCCTGTTTAAAAATTTTCAGCTATTGCTATTCATTGCTTGCCCTTTCCCACAGTCCCTTATAAAGGTTGGCACATCAACAACAGGAGCTGAAGGACTCATACTGTGCTTAATTATGTTATAATTAGGCATGATTAATTTTGTTCAAATATAAGATCATAATATATTGATCAAAATTTAGGGCAGGTTCACCATTGCTCGATGTGTCATGATGTCACCAGTAGAAGGTAGAACAGTAGATGGCTTCTTGCAAGTGTGAAAGCGTTCAGTGTCCCAGTTAGGAGTGGTCAAGTGTTAAAAGCCAAATCCCCATTCCTATCCCGGGACACTGAATGGCCAGTTTGGTGGGATGCAAGTGTGAAAGGGGCTTTTGTGTTCCCATTTCTCACCCCATCCCAGCAGCTGTCTCCACTTTCATCCTCCTCTGTCCTTCCCCACAGCTGGCTCAGTCTGCACCTTTTCCCCCTCTCGTTCTTTCCTTATGCCATCTGTACCCAGTCTCTCTCCCCCAACTTCCCCCTCTTCCTGGCTTCATCTGTTCACCATCCTTCACCCCTCCTCTGTCGACCAATCATCTTCAGAACCCTGTCTGACTACACCCAGTCTCTATACTGGCTATCTTCCCTCTCCACTATCAGTCTTGAGAAAGTCCAGAGCTGAAACAACCAACTTGATCAGAGGCTTACTTAAGGACAGATTCTTTGCACATTACAGTATTTATTACAGAATATTTTTTCTGTATTGCTCAGTTTGTTTACATTTCTTCCTTATATACATTTCTCTTTGTATAGATATTTTTTTTAGTATGCCATTTTTTTAGTAAACTTTACAGTTACCAATCAATAGAAAATCTGCCTGGTTACCGTGCCATATGTCTAAATTTAAAAAAATTAAAACTTCATACAATACAACTCTGATTATCCAAAATGTGCCCATGTCAGATAAATGGTTTTTTTGGGATAACTGGTCATTTTTTTTAAAAACGGCCCAGTAACAACAGCAAATCACTTGTAACAGTGTTTAAATAACAACAAACAATAAGGGAATGCTTTTTAAGCATTAAAATAATGTTTAATTCTCACCAAAAAATGCTGGTTGCAACACCGCCGCCAATTACTGAAGACCTGCTAACTGCCACCACCGATCCCGCTGCCACTGGTCCCTAGGGAGGCTTCCTGGGCTGGTGAAACACTCACTGGTGAGTCAGCAGTCTGCTGTCTCCCTGGTCATTGGAGCTCCTGGCGCCCAAGTCCCAACTCCGAATCCTCCCCTAGGCCTACCTACTGCACACACAAACTGGGGAGTCCAGTGTGCATGTGCTGTAGTAGGCCAAGGGGAGGGTTCAGTGTCAGCATTAGGAGCTCCTGTGTGCTAGGGAGGGAGGGAGGGAGGGAATGTGATAGAAGGAGAAGGAATGTCACTGAGCCCGAGGCCCTGCTCTTGCCCAAGGGGGCCACTCTCCTTGATGACATCGGGACAAAGGATTCTTCTGACCACTTGCGGCTGGGAGACAGTGGCACGTGGTTTGAGAGGGAGAGTTGGAGAGAAAAGTCAATAGTTAAAGAAGAAATGAAACGAGAGAGGGGAGGGAGTTTCCTGAAACAAGAACAATCGTCATTCCAATTTCATGTTGAGTGAATTTTTTTCAACTTTTGAGGTCAGTTCGGCTCTGAAAAAATTCAGATAAATGAGGATTTCTAATTTGTTTCAGATATCCTCATTTATCTGAAATTTAACTTTTTTTGATAAATGAGGATTTCAGAGAATCTGATTTTGGATAATCCTGAGATATCTGTTTCCTGCAGGTGGTGCAAAAAATAAACTGTAGACAATGTAAACATGTAGACAAATGAACTGTAAACAAACTGCAATACAGAGAGAACAAAGAAAATCAATAAATTGCACAAGTAAGAGTCTTGAAATGAGTCCCTGATTGAGTTTGTGGTTGAGAAGTCTGATGGTGGAGGGGGAGCAGCTGTTACTGAACCTGGTGGGGTGTGTATTGTGCTCCTATACCTCTTTCCTGATGGCAGCAATGAGAACAGAGTGTGCTGGGTGGTGAGGGTCTTTGTGATGATCGCTGCTGCCCTCTGACGGCAGAGTTCCCTGTAGATGTACTCAATAGTGGGGAGGGTTTTACCTGTGATGTCCTGGGCTGTGTTCACGACCGTTTGGAGGGCTTTATGCTCAGGGGTATTGGTGTTTCCATACCAGACCATGATGCAGCTGGTCAGCACACTTTTCACCACACCTCTAGAAATTTGCCAGGGTTTCTGCCATCACCAGAGGAATAGAGGCACTGATATGCTTTCTTCATGATGCCATTGATTCATTGGATCCAGGAAAGATTCTCCGAGATAGTGATTCCCAAGAACCTAAATGTGCTCAATCTCTCCATCTCTGATTCCCTGGATTGCATACCTCTGGCTTTCCTTTCCTGAAGTCAACAATCCGCTTCTTAGTTTTGGTGACATTGAGTGCGAGGTTGTTGTTGGTGCACCATTCAGCCAAGTTTTCAATCTCCCCTCCTGTTTGCTGACTCATCCCCTTCCTTTATACATCCCACTACTGTGGTATCTTCAGCAAATTTGTAGATGGTGATATTGTACTGAGCCACACAGTCGTAGGTGTAAAGTGAATAAAGCAGGGGGCTAAGAACGCAGCCTTGTAGTGCTCTGGTACTGATGGAGATTGTGGATGAGAAGTTCTTACCAATCTTCATTGACTGTAATCTGGAGGTGAGGAAATCCATGATCCAATTACACAGTGGGGTGTTAACTCCCAGGTCTTGGAGTTTGCTGATCAGTTATGAGGAGATGATGGTATTAAATGTTGAACTGTAGTCGATAAAGAGCATCCTGATGTTTGCATCTTTGCTGTCCAGGTGTTCCAGGGCTTTATGTAGAGCCAGTGAGATGTGTTTTTATGATAGGCGAACTGGAATGTATCCATGTCATCACTCAGACAGGAAGGAGCTTTATCACCAGTCTTTCAAAACACTTCATCACTGGAGGAGCTCTTCTACTGCAGTCTGTTCACGAATAACTGATTTGAACTCTTCTACTGCAGTCTGTTCACGAATAACTGATTTGAACTCTGTCACATTTGTGGCCCGAAATGTGAAGTTAATAAAACATTAAACACAAGTTTATCAGGTAAACTTCTCCGTTGTCTTTATTTTCCAGTTTCCCTTTGTTCTCTTGCTTGTGTTCTTATCTCTCTCTCGTACCACGTGACTTCCGGTACATCTCATACATATTCATTATCATGACATCCCTCCTTTAATCAGAAATAAACTTTACCTTCACTTACCAATATTCCTCGGAAACATACAAACATCGTAACTAATGGTAATACTATAACTCAACTACATAAAGTTTAATTCCTACAGCACTCATACATGCACTTTATGATATAAGATTAAAATACTGTCCCAAAGTTCTTATTAAAACTATGGCACAAAGTCTTCGTATCGTTTGGGCACTTTCTGGTTTCATTTCGGCCTGCCTGCGATATTGTCGTCGCTTCTTGGTTGTTCACTCTCGGCGTCGGAAATACTGCTCGCCACGGCTTCGAGTGTTTCTGGCGCTCTAGTCACCTCATCAGGAGTGCTGGTAACTGCCTCTGGAACATCATCAGGTCTCTCAGTTTCAGCATCTCGTATTGGCCTTTCAACCTCATCGCTCGATATATCTCTGGACTGATACCTTTTTACACTTGATGCATTTCTCTTACACAGGACTCCAGTCGGAGACTTGACTGTCACCATACTGCCACTTCTGGATACGACAGTATAGGGTTGATGGTAATAAGGTGTGTCTAGCTTACCACCAGTTTCATGCTTCACTAGAACATTATCTCCTGGCATGATGTCTGAGTACTTGGCTCCACGTTTCGAATCTGTGTACAGCTTTGCTGCACCTTTCTTTTCAGCATCGTGGTCCCTCATCTCCTGGTTGTCTCGGATTTCCTTTATTTCTGGCATTTTTGTGCGGATTTTTCTCCCAAAAAATGCTTCTGCAGGACTTTTTCCAGTGGTTGCATGAGGCGTTGCTCGATAGACAGCCACATAAGATAGCAATGCTTCTCGCCAATTTTGTCCTTCTGCGTGTGCAATTCTCAATCGTTTTTCAATGGACTGATTTTGTCTCTCTACTTCTCCATTGGCTTGCGGCCATTTCGGAGTTACTTTATGATGGTGGATACCTGTGGTCCTCATGTATTCTGCAAATGTCTCTGAAATGAATTGTGGACCATTGTCAGAGTATAATGTAACAGGTAATCCATATCTTGCGAATATCTCTGCTAACGCTTGTATTGTTTTTTCAGTGGTTGTGGACTTCAACACCACGTACTCATAGTATCTGCTGTAGTAATCTATCACTATCATAATTGATTCACCCGTCGGTAAAGGTCCAAGAAAATCAACAGCTACATTGATCCATGGTCCTGTCGGAAGTTCTGGCGGATTACTCCTACTTGTGATTTGACATCCGTGACAAGTTTTAACAAATTTCTCTGCGTCTTTATCACAACTTGGCCACCGTACCTTGGTCCTGAGGTTTTGCTTGGTACCAACAATGCCTAGGTGTCCTTCATGCGCTAAGGATACGATCTTCGGTCTCAATCTTTGCGGTATCACCAATCTGCAACCTCTTAATACACACTGTCCAATGCAACAAAGTTCGTCTCTAATGGGAATGTAAGCCTTGTGAGTACACTTGTCCCATTGTCCACTCTGTATGCATTCTCTTACTTCCATGAGTTCTGGATCACGTTCGGATTCTCTCTCGAATTCCTTCGTAATCACAGCTTTCGGTGTCGACTGAATAGCTACGAAGCGTACAAAGCTCTCTGTTTCTGTTCACAATTCTGTCTTGGATTGTGGACATCCATCCTTCACCAATCTGGACAGCGGATCAGCAATGTTTGTTTTCCCTGCAATGTGGATTACTTTATATTTGTAGGGTTGTAGTCTGAGTACCCATCTCTCTATTCTGGCACATGGTTTTGATCTAGGTGCATAGATCACCTCTAATGGCTTATGATCTGTGATGAGTTCAAGTTCAAATTCAATGCCGTATAAATATGCATGGAACCTCTCACAGGCCCATACAAGTCCGAGTGCTTCTTTCTCTGTCTGAGAGTATCTTCTTTCCACATCAGATAATGATCTGCTGGCATAGGCAATGATTCTTGGTCCTCCATCACGGCTCCTAAACCAACTGGGCTGGCATCCGCTATGACTTTGGTTGATGCCGCCGGATCGTAATATCCAAGAGTTTTTGCATCTGTCAGGCTTTGCTTCAGCGCTGTGAACGCTTTCTTCTGCTCAGATCCAAAATGAAATGGTACACCTTTCCTGGTTAGTTTCCTTAGTGGTTCTGCCACTGTAGCGAAATTAGGAATGAACTTTGCACAAAAATTGACCAATCCCAGGAAACTCCTCATCTCTGTTGCGTTCTGAGGTGCACGTGCCTCTGCAATAGTTTTCACCTTGGCCTCTACAGGGTTTAGTCCTTCCCGTGTAAATCTGTGTCCCATGAAGTCCATTTCTGACACACCGAACTGGCACTTGTTTCCATTCACGGTAAGGCCTGCTTCCTTTAGTCTAGATAGTACACGCCTCAACCGTTTGTCATGCTCTTCCTTCGTTGGTGGATGGACTATGATGTCGTCAGAAATGTTGGCAACTCCAGGAATGCCTTGAATCACTCGACGGATTTCATACTGGTAGATCTCCGAAGCTGCATTAATTCCAAATGATAGTCTCTTGTAACGATACAATCCACAGTGAGTCACAAATGTATTTACATCTCGGGAACCTGGATCCAGCTCTAATTGATAATAGCCCCATTTCAGATCAATTTTTGAGAATACCTTGCTGGTAGTTAGTTCTTGAAGTATTTCCTCCACTGTTGGTATAGGGTGTCATTCTCTAATTATAGCTTCATTGGCCATTCTCATGTCAACACATAGTCTTATGTCACCCTTTGGTCTTGTTCGATCAATTCTTTAATTTTGGCTTCGACTTTCCCACGAAGTCCAAACGGAGTTCGGAGCATTGGTTGTGCCTTGGGTTTGACTGTTTCATCTACCGCTAGCTTCAATTGTCGACCTTTCAGCTTTCCTACTCCTTGGAAGACTGTGGGGAATTCTTGCTTCATATCCTCGTATGACTGAATTGAATTGACACAAGCTCCAATATGAAGTATTGCCAGGTCTCGCGCTGTGCTTCTACTCAGCAATGGTTCTCCCCTCTCTTCTATGACCATAAACTCTGCTTCGGTGTACTTATCTCCAGCTTCAACAGTTGCAGTAAAACATCCAATGGTCTGCAATGGCTTGGTTGCTGTGTATGGATACAGTTTCTTGGAACACTTCTTTGAGGTACAGATGATCTTTTTCCTTTTCAACTTCTCCCATAAATGTTGATCAATAACATTACTGTCACTGCCTGAGTCTACAATGACCTGAACTGTCACTCCACCAATGATCACTGGGACTTTCTCATGACGTACTTCATTCATCGTAAATTGGTAACAACTCTGTTCCTCCTGGGTATCATCATCGTCACCGTCGATCTGGCGAATGGTATCTTTCTTTCCAGGATACTTTCCCCCAGACTTTGCCTTTGGAAGTTGTACTCTTCCTCTTCTAGTCTGCATTGGACTTGCTTTTGCACTTCTTTGCAAAGTGGTCCTTACCTCCACACTTTTTGCAAACTTTGGCTTTGGCCGGGCAATATGGGTCTTTTCCAAAGTGACCTCGGTTTCCACATCGATAACACTCCACGTCTTGTGTCGGCGTATATCTTGGCTGATTATGGCGATGTGAGAGCCTCTTAATTTGCTGGCTTGAGTTGTCTTTTAGGGTCATGGTATGAAATTGCCCTTCAACAGCCTCTAATGCAGCAGCAATGGTTAAAGCATCGGTGAGTTCCAACTCACTCCCTCTTTCCAGTAGACGTCTTCTGAGTTTATCTGATCTGCAGTGCTGTACGACTTGATCAGCTGGCATGTAATTGCATCCAACAGCTAGCTGGCGTAGTCTCGTCACGTACTGAGCAATTGTCTGGCCATCTTCTTGTCTCGTTCTCCGAAACAAATGGCATTGAAATGTAGCATTCGGTGTCACTACATAGTGTGCATTTAATGCATCTACCGCTTTCTGGTACTCATCTTTTCTTCCAGTATTCAAAAGTGTTTTAAATGTTTCCTGAACTGAGGGTCCTGCAGTGAAAAGCAGTAACGCCCTTCTCTGCGCTTTTTGTTCAACTGTACCGGTATCTAGAAATAGGCCACGACTGTCGGCGTAGGATTCAAATTCTTCCAGCCATGCTTTCCACTTCACACTTACAGTGCTTGCATCACCAGTCGGGTCAAAATGAGCAATTCCACTATGTGTTAGAAAGTCACTGTTTGCACCAGCCATGAGGAAATATTCCAGCCCCAAAAGTACTGCGTCACAGAGAAAATTCTTATCACCTTGAAGTTGTCTGTAATCCTCTGTAATCTTGTTTAGTCTTTAATTTTCTTCAAGCTTCTTTCATCCTCGTCGCCAATGTCACATTTGTGGCCCGAAATGTGAAGTTAATAAAACATTAAGTTTATCAGGTAAACTTCTTAGTGTCTTTTTATTCTCCGGTTTCCCTTTGTTCTCTTGCTTGTGTTCTTATCTCTCTCTCATACCACGTGACTTCCGGTACATCTCATACATATTCATTATCATGACAAACTCTTCTACTGTAGTCTGTTCACAAATAACTGATTTGAACTCTTCTACTGCAGTCTGTTCACGAATAACTGATTTGAACTCTTCTACTGCAGTCTGTTCACGAATAACTGATTTGAACTCTTCTACTGCAGTCTGTTCACGAATAACTGATTTGAACTCTTCTACTGCAGTCTGTTCACGAATAACTGATTTGAACTCTTCTACTGCAGTCTGTTCACGAATAACTGATTTGAATTCTTCTACTGCAGTCTGTTTACGAATAACTGATTTGAACTAAGGGCGACATGGTTAGTGTAGCAGTTAGCGGAATGCTGTTACAGTTCCCGGGGTTCAAATCCCACGCTGTCTTTAAGGAGTTAGTACGATCTCCCCATGTGGATTTCTTCTGGGGGCTGCAGTTTCTTCCCACCGTTCAAAATGTGCTGGGGATTGTAGGTTCATAGGATGTAATTGAGCGGCATGGGCTCGTGGGCTGAAAGGGCTGTATGTGTATATTAAAAAAAATAGTGTTCACTCTGCTTTTGTCTCTAGATATGCTGCTCGACCTGCATATCTCGTCTTTTCTCCTGAATTTCAGATTCTGAATTTGTAAAGATTGTTGTTATCCCCCATTTAAATAATGTGTTGTATTTTTAAATATGATGGACTTAACTTTTATTCCTTTTGGTTTTCTGTGAACAGATGAATTGGTGGTTCCCTTTTGACCTTATGCATGAATGCTGATGCAATGCAAGACTTCTGAAATTGACCAGTGATGGTGAGTTGGGGAATTGTCCTTTCATATCCATCATTCCATTTGGGTTGAATCATGATTCTGCATTGAAATAGAATTCGAGTTTAAATTATAGACTTTGTTTTTGCCATGAATTTAGGAGGTTGGTGCTTTTCCAGTTATTTGGGATAGAGTTAATGGAAGAGCAGGAGCTTTTGACTTATTTTAGATCCTCATCTCAAATATCATACATAACTGTGAGTGAGCAATTTCACCTCCGTCTTCTATATAGAAATGCTGAAAAACTTCAGACTAATTGTTGTGGTTTAATATCTTCGGAGTCGAGCAAAATTTTGATTGATTTGGAAAACTGGGCATCAGTTTGAAAAGGAAATAATGCCCAGCACCAAGGAGATGATAGAGGATGGATTAAATGAGCCCCTGTGTCCCGGAATCGTGGTGAAAATATCCCAAATGACACAACAGTCGTCGGCCTCATCAGCAACAATGACGAGTCGCACTGGAGAGAAGAAGTGGAACATCTCGGGATATGGTGCGAGAGGAATAACCTGAGTCTCAATGGGGACAAGATAAAGGAGATGATCATGGACTATAGAGGATTGGGAATGACCAACCCCCATTACACATTAGCAACTCTGTAGTAGAAAGAGTGGAGAGCACCAAATTCCTTGGAGTTCTCTTAACTGGTGACCTATCGCGGACACTCAGCGTCTCCTCACTTATCAGGAAGGTGCAACAGCAACTGCCCTTCCTGAGAAGACTGAAGTGGTCAAGGCGACTAGTCACCATTCTGTCAACCATCTACAGGAGCTCTATCGAGTGTCTTGGCTCACTGCATCACAGTGTGGAACAGTTGCTGTAGAAAAATGTATTGGAGGTCAATCACAGGACTATAAGAGTGACAGAGGGGATCGCTGGAGTCTTCCCCCCCCCCCTCCCCCCCACATTGACGTGATCTACCAGGAATGTCGTCTGAAGAAAAAAATCAATGAAAGCCCCTTCCACCCTGCAAACACAGCTGATCCTGTCGGGGAAGAGGTACAGGAGTATCAGAGCCAGCACCACCAGGCTGAGGAGCAGGGTAGTGAGAATGCTGAATGACTAAAGGATCTGCTCACACTAACCATCTGAGACTTTCATATTCATGTAACAAGATTTATTTATTGATTAGTATAGATATAGAGACTCGTTTTTTCATATTTTCTTTGCTCTCTGTATTGCACAGTTTACATTCATTATCTGTTTACAGTTCTTTATTTGTTTACATGTATATGCTGTGTACAGTTTATATTTTGAACTGCCAATTAGTGGTAATTCTGCCTTGCCCAGAGGTAAAAGAATCTCAGGGTTGCATGTGATGTCATGTATGCACTCTGACAATCAATCTGAAACCTGAGATGAAGTACTTGTCCTGCATATGTATGTATGTGTGTGATATCTGGTTGTGTATCTGCGTGTTTTTTACCGAGGACTGGAGAAAGCTGTTTTGGTATGTTGTACTTGTGCAAAGATATGACAGTGAATTTCACTTGATACTCTCATTGGCATTCGGTGTGTTTCAAACTTTCAATTCTCTTCTGATGGTGACTCCTCTTCCTCATTTCACACCACTTCCCTTTTCCACTTGCTCCCAAGCTCAATTGCATGTTATTTTGATAAAGAACCTTGTGTTTAATATTTTCCATCAAACTCTGCAAACCACCAAAGACTGGACCAGCAAGTGAAAAAGACTTAAGTTGGCAGGGTCTGAGAAAGAGAGTGGAGCAGTTGTTATTATTACCTCGTACTGGAAATAAAAGCACGGTAATGGACTCTTCAGCTGTGTCTGTGCCAAACATGATGTCCAATCAAGCTAAAGCTCTGCTGTTGGCACTTGATAGATATCCTTCCATGTCCTTCATATTCTGTCTATCAAGAAGCCTCTTAACAGCTACTATTATATCTGCTTCATCAACTACTGCTAGCAGCCTGTTTCAGGCACCCACCACTCTATTTAAAAAGATTTGTCCCACACATTTTTCTTGAAGTTCCTTCCTCTAGTGACTGTCCTCCCTATCAATGCCTCTCAGGACCTTGTGCACTTTTACCAGTGCCTTTTCTCGAGAGAACATAACCCAAGTTTGTCCAACCTCTCCTTGTAGCTCGTACCTTCTGAATCAGGCTACCACCTTTTATGTACCCTTTCGAAAATGACTTCCTTACTTTTGTACTTCATTGTGTGATGAAGGGAAGCAAACCATATGCCTTCTTTGCCATCCTACTTACTTACAATAAGTTAGAAGCTGAACTCTTGATCCCTCTGCCATTAACTAGTTCAAGTTTTATCATCCGATTGGATGTACAACCCGATGAAACGGCATTCTCCAGTCCTTGATACAAAAACTATGTTATGCTCCCCTAACATTTGTCCAATGTCTTATCTCCTAGCCCATCCCCAGCTTCTTCATTCCATCTTTTTCCTTTCCACCTTGATATCCTTTAATGTTTGAATTAAATATTCTTTTGATATTTTCTGAATTTTAGTTTTCATTAATTTAAATTCACTTGAATAGTTTGCAGAGTCGATGAAATTCTTCTTAAACCCATTTTATCACTTTTGACAGCAAGGAAAATCTGGGGATTGAACCAGTGTCTGAAGCTTATTTGTTAATTGAAGAAAATATCTGCTTCACTGGATATCTGTTGTATGCAGAGACCCTACTTTCAGTCCTCTATCTAGAAAATATAAATGCAGGTGATATTGGTGCAGTTTTATTTTTAAATTTAGACAGAGCATGGTAACAGGCCATTCCGGCCTACGAGCCCATGTCCCTCAAATACACAAATTAACCAACTTCTACAGGTGCACATTGAAAATATTGGCTGGGTTTTTCAGTATAAAAGAGGGTAAAACGAGGTCATGGCTTTTCCTTCTTTACAACTTCATAGATTTAAAAAAAAAAGCAATGTATATTTTTGGCCTCGATAAGACCAAGTTCATGATGGTTCACCCCACTAAGTTTCTTTTTTACTAAAATGCTGAAATATTGGTTTCATTTCACGTTGGTGAGGGCAGGGCAGTTTTGTTCAGAGGAAATAGAAGAACTAGGGCATTGCACATCAGATCAAGATGCTCAGTTTTGAACTCATCTAACACAATAGTCATGTCACACAAAATGATGAAGATATTGCCAATATCAAGAAGGAAATTTGCAATATTCCATGGCATTTCTTAACATTTCTGGACATGTATGCATTGGATAAATTGGTGAGTATAAGATAAAAGTAAATTAATTCCTTTTGTTGTTTTTCTCTGGATTTATGCAACATTAAGTGACTTTAGAAAGTGAATGGATGGGAGGTCCTTTAGTGCTTTAGCTGCCTTTCCTGGAGAGTGGGAGAGATTTGTGTAATGTTCTGAGTAGCATTCACCTCTTCTGAAGCTTCTTCTGATCTTGAACAGAGCAGCTGCTGTGCTATTCTGTGATGGATCTAACACTTTCAATGTGCACCTTTAGAAGTTGGTGGGGGCATGCCGAACTTCTCTAGTCTTCCAAAACATTTAGAGCTGTTGGTGCACTTTGACTGTCCCGTCAATGAGGTTGATCCAGGTCAGGCCACTGGAAATATTTACTCCCAAGTACTTGAAGCTATCTATTGTCTCCACTTCAGATCCATTGATGTGGGTTCTATTTCCCCAACCCCGTCTCCTTCCACTTGAAGTCCAGGATCGGCTCCTTTGTTTTGCTGACATTGAGAGAGAGAGGTTGTTGTCTTGATACTAAATCACCAGATTCTCTTCTTCCAATATTCCATCTCATCATTTTGAGCAGCATATCTTTTAAAGATTTCCTCATTGTAAGGTTTTTAATGTGTGTACAGCTTTGTATTCAAATGGAATTTAAAAAAAAAAATTATACTTTGAAAGTAAAATGTGACCCAGTCTGTTTGTATTTCAGGGATCAAAACAGAAGAAAGGTTTTCGAGGTAAGAATGAATTTTGTTCACTTGCTTTCAAAAGGGAAAACTGTACAAGAACTGACCCTTCATAATTGAAGAAGCATTTAAAAATATCCAATGAAGTTTTTATAAGACCTGCCATGTTTAGTCTCCTTCCATTCTATTTTGGTCACAATTGGCCAAGTGATTATTGGTGTAATTGTCTGATTTCCAGCCTTTGAACAACTATTGAAATGAACCTAGAGTACTGACTGGGTTGTTTGGTATAAAAGAGGGTAAACAAGATCATGGCTTCTCCTTGACAACTTCATAGGGTACAAAGACAATGTACAGATTTTCTCAGATGTAACCTGTGGGGCAACCTTTTCTTTCAGAGAGTGGTCTGTATCGAGAATGAACAACCAGAAGAAACTGTAAAAACTGACACAATTCTAATGTTTTTATTTTTTAATGTAGAGATACAGCATTGTACCAGGCCTGTGTTGCCAAAATACTCCTATTAACTTACAAACCCCATAGGTTTTGGAAGGGTGTGAAGAAATCCACATAGACATGGAGAAAACATACAAAGTCCTTACAGACAGTGCCGGATTTGAACCTTGTTCACTGGAGCTATAATGACGTTGCACTATCCTTTATTCTAACCGTGCTTAAAGTACATTTGGACAAATTTAGGGATAAGAATGTTTTCGAAGGGTATGCACCAAACGAAGTTTAATGAGACTAGCCAGAATGCCAGCTTGGATAGCTCTGTGCTGTAAGATTGAGAAACTATGTTAAGTGTTAAACATAGAATTGGAGCCAATCTTCTTCCCTACCCCACTTGTGGCTGCCTGTGATTTTTTTTAATGCATATTATGGATTCCTAGATCATTTCTCCACCTGCTTTTTAGGACTAAATGCTTGCTTTCTTAAATTTCTTTGTCTTGAAGAGTGATGTCATTGACCTATTTGGAGACAGCTTTGGTGCAGGAAATTTACTCAGTGTTTTAGCAATTTTCAGCTTCTAGACAAAAATATATCTTGTGAACTGGATGACTTAAGTTTGGTGTGCAATATTTTCTAACTCTCATGCTGTGGCTTCAGAGCTCTGATTACCCACAGTTATTCCTTTTTTTTCTCAATAGCTTACAAGAAGAAACCCAACCCTTCAGCTTGTATCCCAATTTGATACCTGTCCATTGTGAACACCAAATATTGTCGTATCATAAAATGGTATGAGGGAGATGGAGGCCATTTGATGCATAATTCCAGCTGTTTGATTCTCATGTACTTTCACTTGTCCAATTTCCACCACAAACAAGCAGTGAGATTCACGGCAGACCTACTCTCTGTATTAGAGAGATTTTTCTCCAACACCATTTGATTGATTTTTTTAGCCCAAGATTTTAAATGTATCCTCAGGTCCATGAACCACCTGATTTTTGGAAATACCTTCCCTCTGTTTACTGAAACCCACTATGAGATGAAACACATAGAAAATGGAACACCACAGTGTCGGAACAAACCCTTTGGCCCACATCCCTGCACCAAATATAATGTACAATTTAAATTAAAACTTTAATTTTTTTGCATATTCAGATGTCTAGCTATAAGCCACAAATGCTACTGTTGAATCTGCTTCCTCCACCTCTCCGGGCAGTCCATTCCAAGCACCTTACCACTCTAGTGTGGGGGGGGGGGGGGGGGGGGGTGGAAGGGCCCTAGATATCTCCTTTGAACTTTCTCCTCATCACCTTAAATGCATGTGACATTTTTTCAGAAAAAAAGATTGACTATCTACCTTATCAATGGCTTTCATGATTTTTACCTTATCACCAATGGCCCATTTTAGACTTCCTAGAGCTCTGCTTGAGCTCTTTCTGCAATCCTTATATTCCTCCATGTTTAGCTTCCTAACCTTGCAGTTGCTTCCCTTTTTTTGACTGAATTTCATGACCTCTCGTCATTCAGTTTCTGTGAACTTGCCATCCCTGACCTTGCTCCTTACTGGAACATGCTGGCCATTCACTTTAATTGGCTTCTATGAAATCTCATCTCAATCTTCTTTCCTCCAATTTGAGGTTTCCTCTATCTAACCTCATGGGTGAAGTCCTTCGAGCTTGGAATTATCCAATAAATTCTTTCCCTCAGACCTTTCCATCCTTCTGAAAGCAAGGTGACCAATATTGGAGACCAAACTCAAGTTGCAACCTAACCAGTGTTTTCTGGAGTTTCAACATCATTTCTATTCTTTTGTACTCTGATCTTCATTGATTCTCATGGTTCCATATGCTTTGTGAATTTTCAAGATGTCTTTATTGTCATGTAATAATACAGAATATGTAATATTACACAAAATTCTCTCTTGCCTTCTGTAAGGCAGACAAATAGTTGCCATTACTATTGCCCAGTGTTCCTTACAAGAAGAAAGAGAGAGAAGCAAAAGAGAGTAATTTAAGAGACATCAGGCCCTTTCATGCCCACTCCTCTGCCTGGAGAGCAGTTATAAGCGCAGACGGAAAAATATAAACTTGCCTTTAATGGAGTTCCCTAAAAGGCTGCTCCTGCGTCACATTCATGTTGACCGGCACCTCATAGCGCCCTCCAGAGATGATGGAGGTGAGGTAACTGGTGCAGTGGTGCCACCCATCATAAATACATGGCAGAGCTATGGCTGTCTTCCTTACGCATAATTCTCCACGCAGCTGGAACCATTCTGTGTTTTCCAGATCAGTTCCAGCTACGTGGAGGATTATGGCCATCACTCTGCCAGATTTTAAGCCACTGATGAGTGGCCCTGAAGGCAGAAGCAGCTCGATGAGGTGCCGATGGATCAAAATGAGGTCTGCTGGGAGCAAGGACATTCAGTTGGCCGCCCCTGGCCCTGAAGGCTCCCGACGGCTGCCCCTGGCCCTGACGGGGTCATGGAGGGAGATGGGCGATTGGTAGGGGTGAGAGAGGGGAGATGGGCCGACGACATCGTCAGCCTGGCTCTAGTCAGCCGCTTGCAGCGGCATTCCATTCATGCGAGGCGGGGGGAACACAACATTCTGCAGATGATTCTTCTGTGAGAGGGATTGCAATCGACACCTTGGAGTCAGCCACGGCGCATTCATAGATTTTTCCCTCCCAACGTAAGGGCAGAGAATCTCAACCTTTACAGTCGTGCTTTTTCACTGCATGAAAGGGCTTACTGAATGTCCGTGCTCCTGCAGCCTCTGCAGCAGACCTCAATTTGATCACCAGGTACAACCCTCTGATACAATAAGGAAACCTTTCATGTCTGAGGGCCCTTTGGGGATCCCTTCTTGCCCGCAGCACTCTGTCAAATCCTGGATTGGTACTTGGTTCTATGGACCAGTCTCCAGCAGCTCGCAGTCTGTGTGTCAATTCAACTCAATGACATTAAGACTATAGATATAAAGGAAATATTTACAGAATGATGTGGAAGGAGCTGGGAATTAGCTCAGAGTCAGAATAGACTGGATGTGTTGGGGGTATTACCGGTACCTTTTTCTGTACGATGTTAGATGCCATCATTATAAATCAAGCAGTGAGGGACAATGTTATATTTAGTGGTGTAAACAAGCTTGTTTTCTTTTACAGAGTCGATCGATGATGTACTGGATGACCTGCTCGGAGACGATGGTAATTTGATATAGAACATTGAACACTACAGCACAATACAGCCCATTCGGCTCTCTGTTGTACTGACCCATATATCCCTTAATAAAAAGAGTACTAAACCCACCCACTGTAACCCTCTAATTTTCCTTCATCCATGTGTCCATTTAAGAGTCTCTTAAATGGCCCCAATGTTTCAGCCTCCACCACCATCCCAGGCAATGCATTCCAGTCTCCCACAACTCAGTGTATTAAAAAAAAATTAAAAAAAATACCCCTGATGTCTCCCCTAAACTTGCCTAACCTCCCTAACTTTGAACATATGTCCTCTGCTGTTTGCAATTTCTGCCATGAAAAACAGGGGCTGGCTGTCCACACTATCTATGCCTCTCATAATCTTGTAAACCTCTACTCTTATCCTTCTACCCTCCACAGGGAAAAGTCCCAGCTCTGCTAACCTTGTCTCGTGACTTGTTTCCCAATCCAAGCAACATCCTGGTAAATTTCCTCTGCACCCCTCCATGACGCCCATATCCTTTTTATAATGAGGTGACCAGAACTGAACACAATACTCTTAAGTGTGGTCTTACTAGAGATTTGTAGAATTGCAATATGACCTCTCTACTCCTGAATTTAACTCCCCCATTAATGAAACCCAGCATAAACCCAGGCCTTCTTAACTATCCTATCCTATGTATGGATTTGAACCTCAAGGTCCCTCTATTCATCCACACTCCTAAGTAACTGACCATTAACCCTGAACAAGCCTTCTGGTATGTCCTTCCAAATTGCAACACCTCGCACTTATCCAGATTGAACTCCTGCCATTTTTCTGTCCAACTCTGCATCCTATCTACATCCTTTTTTAACCATCTGCAACCTTCAGCTCCATCCACAACTGCTCCAACTTCATGTCATCCACAAACTTACTAACCCATCCTTTCGCTTCTTCATCCAGGTCATTTATAAAAATCACGAAGAGCAGGGGGTCCAAGAACAGATCCCTGCAGCACTTCCCCTAGTCTAGGTAGAATACTTTCCTTCCACTACTACTCTGCTTTCTTCCTGCAAGCTAATTTTTTAGCCATACAGCCAAGGTTCCACTGATCCTGTGCTTCATGGATGACTTTCTGGATGAGTTTCTTGTGGGGGACCTCATCAAATGCCTTGCTAAAATCCATGTCGACCACATCTACTGCCCGACCCTCATCAGTTTCTTTTGTTACCTCCTCAAAAAACTCAATTAAACTTGTGAGACACGACGTTCTCTTCATAAAGCCGTACTGACTGTCCTTGAGCAGACTGTACTTCTCCAAACGCTCATAGATCCTAACCTCAGAATTCGAATTTGTCATGAACAAGTCATGAAATTCGGTGATTTGCAACAACATCACAGTTGTACATTCATTTTATACATCTTACTAAATCACTGTAAGGAAAAAAATAATAGTGCACGAGAAGTAAGATGGTGTCTGTGGGTTCATAAAACTATTGATTATTCAGGAATCCGATGGCAATGGGGAAGAAGCTGTCCTTGTGCTGCTGAGTGCTCGTCTTCAGGCACCTGTACCTTTCCCCAATGGTAGCAGAGTGAAGAGACATGGGCTGGGTGGAGGGGATCTTTGAGGATAGAGGCTGCTTTTTTAAGACACAGCCTCATGTAGATGTCCTCGATGGAGTGAGTTCTGGTGCCTGTGATGTTGCAGGCCAAGTTAACAAACCTCTAGAGTTTATTCTTGTCCTGAGAGTTGGCATATCCATACCTGACAGTGATGCAACCTGTCAGAATACATGGTACACCTGTGGAAATAGTCTCCGGTGACATGCCAAATCTCCTCAGACGCCTAAGAAAGTATAACCGCTGGTCTTTTTCCCCTGACTTCCTCCTGAAGTCCACAATCACCTCCTTGGTTTTGCTGAAGTTGAGTGCAAGGTTGTTATCAAAGCACCATTCAACGAGTTGATTTATCTCCCCCCTTACGCTTCCTCATTGTCATTTGTGATTCTGCCAACAACTGTGTTGTTGTCGGAAAGCTTGTAGATGGCATTGGAATTGTGCCTGGCTCCACAGTCATGGGGAGTAGAGCAGAATTCCTTAAGAATTTTCTCCAATAATTTGCCCATCATTGACATAAGACTCACCGGACTTTAATTCCCAGGATTCTCCCTATTACCCTTCTTAAACAAAGGGACCATATCTGCCATTCTCCAATCCTCTGGCACATCCCCTGTGGCCATAGAGGTTTCAAAGATCATAGCCACTGTCTCAGCTATCTCTTCTCTCACTTTCCACAGCAGCCTTGGGTATATTGCGTCTGGCCCTGGGGACTTGACAATCTTGATGGATCTAAGAAGATCCAACACTTCCTCTTCCTTAATCTCCTCATTATCCAGATCACAGGCCTGTTCAATTTCAACCTCACCCTGACCAAGGTCCTTTTCTTTTGAAAATACTGAAGTAAAGTATTCATTTAAGACTTCCCCAGCCTCTTCCACCTCCAGGCACATTTCGCCTCCTTTATCCTTCAGCAGCCCATGCTTATTCTCGTCATCCTTATGTTCTTCACGTAGGCATAAAATGCTTGGCTTCTCCTTAATTCTACATGCCAAGGCCTTCTCATGCCCTCTTCGAGCTCTCCCAAGTCCTTTTTTAAGCTCCTTCCTGGCAGCCATATCTTTCTCGTGTTTCCTTCTTCCTATATCTAACTTTGCTTCCTTCTTCCTCTTGACTAGTTGCCTCGTCTGTTTTGTCAACTACGGTTCCCTTTTCCTACCATCATTTTCTTCTCTCAATGGGACAAACCTATACTGTTCTATCCAGCACGTGGTCCCTAAACTTCCTCCACTTCTGTGCTTTCACCTTGAACATATCTTTCCAATTCACTGTCGCTAGTTCCTGCCTCATCCCTTTGTAATTAGCCCTTCTCCAGTAAAGCACTTTCCTGTTTTGTCTGTTTTTTTTCTTTTCCCTAGCTATGGTAAAGCGAATGGAGTTGTGGTCACTCTCTCCAAAATGTTCTGCAGTCAAGGGTCATTTCCCAGAATTAGATTCAGTGTGGTCTCTCCTCTCATCAGCCGGTCCACAAACTGTGTCAGGAATCCTTCATGAAGATATGTGACAAATTCAGCCCCATCTTTCCCTCTTGCAGTCATGACTCATGTTTACTTGCTTTATTCTTTTAATAGTTAATAGTATTCACTTTTGTCCAACTGCTTATGCACAAGTTTGACAGCAAACAGATAGAAGGAATTGAGTTAAAAAGAAAGTCTGCAGATGCTGTAATTGTAGTGCGATATAGAAAAGCGCAGGAGAAATTCGGCAGGTCATACAACATCCATGGGAAGCAAAGGGTAACCCATATTTTGGGCCTGTTCCCTTCATCGGGTATAAGCAAAAAACAGCCAGGCACCTGAATTAAAAGGTTGGCCCCCCCCCCCCCCCCCCCGAAAGGAGGGAGGAATAGACAACACTTTCCTTATTCTAATATATCCTAATTTTAGAGTATCATCTTCCAAAAGCATGAGCTACAATATTCTGAACTTCAGTCTCCTTAATCCAATGAATCCAGTTCTGTTTTGTTGCTTTAATTCATTAATAAAACAAATAAACATTTTGCATAACTTCGCATTGACTTTCATAATGATGAATAACAAAGCATTTACTGTATGATGGCGATATAAACTTGTATAAAGAAGCTCAAACTTTAAAGAAATGCATAACGATATTTGAAGAGAAACACATGTCGTAGAGTAATGAGCAAGTGTCGTTAGTCTGGGCAGATATTACGAATGACATCATAGTCACTATGGTAACACTACAAATAATAGCTCTCTTAAAGAGATAGGCACAGAATTAACTAAAAGTTAAAAATACAAGGTTTAAACTTTTACAGGAGGGAGAAAGATGCAGGGGGATGAGCATAGGACAACAGGTAAGAGGTCATAGGTTGATAAAGACCATAAGACATAGGAGCAGAAATAGGCCCTTCAGCCGATTGAGTCTGCTCCACCATTTTTCTCACCCAGTCCCACTGCTTGGCTCCTCATAATCTTTGATGCCCTGGCTAATCAAGGACTTATCAATTTCTATCTTATATGCACCCAATGACCCAGCCTCCACAACAGCTGTGGCAACAAATTCCACAGAGTTACCACCTTCTGGCAAAAGAAATTCCTGTGTTCTTAGTGGACACCCTTCAAGGCCGAAGTTGTCCCCTCTTGTCCTAAACTCTCCTACTGTGGAAAACAACCTCTACTCTGTCCATGCCTTAAAGTTGGGAGGGCAGAAGAGAAAAATGCAGAGAAGTGATCCGGGGAGTGGGTACCCCTCTCAACAGAGAGGAAAGGAGAAAGAGACAGGGGAGAGGCCTAACAGAAACTAGAGAAGTTGAGTGTCGAAATGGAAAACTAGAGAAGTTAAGGCCATCTGGTTGGAGAGTGTCAAAATGGAAAACTAGAGAAGTTAAGCCCATCTGGTTGGAGAGTTTTGAAATGGAAAACTAGAGAAGTTAAAGCATCTGTTTGGAGAGTGCCCAAATGGAAAACTAGGTGTTGTTCCTCCTATTTGCAGGTGGCCTAGATCTTGCAATTCATGAGGCAATGGACGGACATGCAGTGAGGAAATGCGGTGTGGAACTGAAATGGTTGACCTCTGGGATGTCTCTGTTAGTACAGCAGAGTGAAAGTGCTAAGTCTGCGACTAGTGTCTCCAATGTAGAGGAGGCCATAATGGGCACTGAATGCAGTAAATGACCTTTAGAAATTCACAAATGTTGCTTCACTTGGAAGTTCTGTTTGGGGCCCCAAATGTGATGTGGGGTCAAGTGGAAGGGATTAGTGGATGAGGGAGTCCCGGGGGGGAGTGGTCCCTATGGAAAGCGGGGGAAGAGGGGAAGATGTATTTGGTGGTGGGATTGTATTTTAAGTGGCGGAAATTGTAGAGGATAATATGTTGCATGTAAATCATGAAAATCTGTAGTCACTGTGGTTAAAGTAAAAACACAAAATGCTGGAGAAACTCGGCAGAGTCTGGTGGAGTGGCACACAAGGACAAGGAATCCTGTCCTTGCATCTAGGGGCAGAGGCGATGCAGCTGAGGGCTGAGTTGTTGCCTTATAATTTGAAGAAGGAAGATATCTCGGATGTTCTGGAATGGAGGACCTCATTGTGGGAACATATGCGATGGAGATGGAGGAATTGAGAGAGAGAATAGAATCCTTACAGGGTACAGGGTGTGACGAGATGCCATCAAGGTAACTGTGAGAGTTGGTAGGTTTGTAGAAAATGTCGTTAGAGAATTTTTCTCCTGAGATGGAGACAGAAAGGTTGAGGAAGAGGAGAGTGTTGCCAGAGACCAGGCGAATTTGAGGTCGGGAGGAAAGTTAGCAGCAAAGAGGATGAAGGTGATGAGCTCTTCATGGGTTCATGAGGCACCACTAATGTAAACATTAATGTAGTGGAGGAAGAGTTGAGGGGCCTTTCCTGTGTAGGCTTGTAGTATGGATTGCTCCACATAACCAACAAAAGGGCAGCATAGCTGGGATATGTGCGGTAGATGGTTATTTCCCATGGAGGGGGTGTGTTGGACAAGAGGACACAACGTCAGGTTTGAAAGGCATCCACTAAGAACAGAAATCCCGAGATAATTCTTCAGCCAGAAAGTGGTAAATCTGTGGAATTTGTTGCCACTGACGGTGGTGGAGACCAAGTCATTGGGTGTATTTAAGGCAGAAATTGATTGGTTCTTGACTAGCCAGGGTATCAAAGATTATGGGAAGAAGGCTGGGCAGTGGGGCTGAGTGGGGAAAATGGATCAGCTCATGATTAAATGTTGGAGCAGACACGATGGGCTAAATACCTATAACTCTCTCATGGTACCCATGGGACATAGAGAAAAGGGAAGTTATTGAGGGTGAGAACAAGTTCTTCCAAGCAGATGAAGGGGGTGGTAAAGGGGGACTAGTTGGGTCTTTTGTTGAGATAGAAACAAAGGGCTTTAGACATTTGATATGGGGGTTGGAGGTGTATAGAGTTTGGATCTCATGGTGAAATTGGGGTGGTCAAGTTGAGGGAACTATAAGTTTTGAAGTGATGGAGAACATCATGGATGCAAAGAGGGAGGGACGAGAGGGGGAATAAAATGGAGCTGAGATATGAAGATAGCATTTCAGGAGGCAGGAGCAGGCGGAAACAATGGGTCTACTGGGACAATTAAGTTTGTGGATCTTTATGGTTCTCGATGGAACCAGCCAGAGTGGGGTTTGCAAACAATGAGGTTAGAGACCTCCCACAGGTAGAAGGAATTGTTTAATAGCTAAACACTCTCTGCTGGAGGAACCTAGTGGGCCAAACAACATCAGAAAGAGTTTATGAATGGTTGATAGTTTTAGCCGAAACTCTTCTTCAGGTCTGAGGGAAGTCAGTACAGAAGCCAGTGTTACAAAGCACAGGTTGAAGAGGTGAGACAGGCCTGTATGACATTGGTGAATCAGGCAGAGCACTCGCATATGCCAGACAAACGGAGGGAAGGAGGCAAGAAAAAAGAACGGTTCAGGTGGAGGGAAGTGAGTCATGGAGAGATTGGAAGGCTGCCAGGGCTGGAATCTGATTATAGAGAAGGTGAGAATGGTGGTTTAAAGAGAGGGTAGATGGAACCGAAGGGAGAGGAGAGAGCAGAAGAATCCAGTGGGGAGATGGGGGTGGGAATAGAACCAACAAGGAGGGAGGATAGGAATGAATAGGGGGGGATGGGGTTAAAAAAGGGGTGAGGGGAAGAGCAGAAAAGGGAAAAGACTGAGGGGACTCGTTACCTGAAATTAGAAGATTCAGTGTTCATACAATTGAGCTTTAGGCTCCCCAGGTGGAATATAAAGTGTTAGTCCTCTGGTTTATATGAGCCTCACATTGGCATTGGAGAAGTCCTGAGACAGACAGGTCGGCGTGGGAATGGAATGAGGAGCAAATGGGACCCAGGATAGACAGTCCAGACAGAGTGTAGATGCAAGTTTGCGTTTGGTTTAATCAATGTAGAGGAGGCTACATCAGGAGGATTGAATCCAATAGACAAGGTAAGAGGAGGTGCACGCCAATCTTTGCTGCCTGTGGAAGGGCTGTCTAAGTCACTGGATGGTGCTTAGGGAAGAAGAATAAGAGCAAGTGTGACACCTCATGCAGTTGCAGAGAAAAGAACCAGGGGCCATGAAGATGTGAATGGGGAGGGATGAATGGTCAATGTAGTCAGTGATTCTTGTGGAAGGCAGAAAGGGGTGGGGAAGGGTAGATGTGTCTAGTAGTAGGATGGCATTGAAGCTGTTGGAAAGGGCAGTGGATGATGTGCTGAGGCTGGTGGGATGAAAGGTGAGGAAACTAGAAATCTCAGCCCTCTTCCCCCTTCCTTATCACCCGCCTACCTGTATGCACCTATCACATGCCAGCCTGTGTGCTTCTCCCTCATACTCTTCCCCCACCCCCATACCTCCTTACTGGAGTTTCAGCACACCAGAAAATGGGCTAGGCCTGAAACCAATTGCCTATTCTTTCCAAGGATGCTGCTTGACCTGTACTTTTGTGTTCGGCACTAGATCCCAGCATTGCAGACTTCTTGTTTACCTATCCCTGTTCTGTTTGGATATGAGGAGGTCTCTGAGAGATTGGAGGTAGATAGCTGCATTGCTTGGAAAAGGAAGATATCTTAGATGTCCTGGAATGCAATGCCTTGTCTTACGATCGGATCCAGTGAAGGCAGAGAAGCTGGGAGAATGGAATGGTATCTGTACAGGAAATGCCATGGGAAGAGGTGCAGTTGAGAGAATCAGTGAGTTTGCCATACTTATGAAATGAAGACTCTGTTGTGGAGTACTGTTTTATGCGGCATATTTAGACTGCAGGGCAGTAAGAGAAGAACATTTAAATATGCACTGAGACTGCAATACCAATTAAATTGAGGTAAGTAAGGATAATCTTGTGGTTAAGTGTGAAAAAAGGTAAGTTGCACCTTTACAGCAAAATCACATTATCATCTAATATTGCTGTCAATGTGATGGAGAACTATGTGCAGATTTCATCCATGTGTCTTGAGTGGAGCTGGTAAAATAAGTATTGCATTTTCCTTTTTAAAATATTTTTATTTTTAATAAACATACCATCAAAAAAGGTGCAATTCAATAAGATGATATGGATAGTTACACAAACGAAATAAGACATTCTATTTTAACCAATAGATTGAGAAGCTATTGTACTGCCAACTTTTATTTCTGTAACTTTGTTTTGCAGATAAATCTCCCAGAAAATCTACTTTTCCAACAACTCAATCAGGAAGTTCCCCCAGGAGATCAGCTGCTAATTTATCCAGAACCAACAAGGAGTATGGGTTAGTAGCCTGACTGACTGTAGGAACAATAACCATGCAGTGTGAATATTTAAAGGGCTTTAATTAAATGGCACTTGGAAGATTAATTTTAGTTCAAGCAGAGACAGTATTGTTAAATATTGTGGACCTGCCAGAAAAGTACACGCTGTAATTGAAGCCTTGGTGGGTCTCCCTTATTGATTCATGCCATTAATGCTTCTTTTTCAGATCATTGCTGGATGATGACTTCTTTAATACATTAGCACAGGAGGCTGGCAAGGACAATGATGTGAGTTTTTTGTACATTATTGCTTAGTGCATGCCTACTAGTATGGTCTAATGGCTGTAAAATCTGGATCAGTGCCAAGCCAGAAGATTGGACTAATTTTAACGTGTAACGTTCTGTGGGCTGGCAGATTTTAACAAAATGTATGTACTTGGACCAAAGCCATTTGGTTCAGCACTTCTAGCTAAGGATAAGGTTTTTTCATGTTTATTGCAATCCAGTAACCCTTCTGCTAGAAAAGATGTATATTTTTGTGTGCTTGAGGCAGAGAGAGAGAATTGAGGAAGGATTGGGGCAGTGTGATGAACAGTGTTAATGTGGTAAGATAATCTTTGAGAAACACAGCATCGGCAGACTTTTGTTTTTCTGATTGAGATGGGTGTTCAGACATGGTTGTGTTGAATGGGAGAGCAGGTTGGAAGGACTAAATGAACTACTATTTTCAATACTTTAGTGTTTAACAAATCAACATCTTCTGGTAATGGAATGATGAGGAAGATAACAAGGAAACTTAAGATACTTTAAAGTCTAACTAGAGTTTAAATGATCGATCTTGAATTCTAAATCTGTCATTTGTGAGATTTCTTTTGGCCCTTGAGAATAATCTGGCCAGTTAATTAACTTCATGAGAATGAATTTCACAATTTGTTTGTTAATTTTAAAAAATATTTTATTTTAAATTGTTCCATACATGTAGTGATGATATTTAATGCAATAATATAGATTTCAAAATAACCAAAATAGAAAGAATTTTTGGATTGAGTAGAGAAGCATTATCTGGCACATATCTCCAAATTCTTCATAACCACTCAAGAGGAGAATCTCACAGGTCGAGATGCATAGGAAGGTTATCATTACAAATTTAATCCCATTGTTTGGGTTGTTATGAGCCAAGAGGACCCCAAATCCCAGCAGCAATAGATATTCACCAAGACAAATGATTACATAAACAAAAGTTGCTTTTAATTATCTTTAAAACAGGATCAAACTTTAAAACATGAAAACAGGATCAAACTTTAAATTATAACTATTAACTTAACTAACCTAACTTAACCCCTTTCATATTCTAAGTGCATGTATATATAATGTGTGTGTAAGTTCAGAACAGTTCTTTAATTTAAAGTCCAATCTCACTTCTCGTTCCTCCAAGTTCACTGGTTTCAGGCAATTCTTATACTGTGCACAGAATTTAACATGTATAAAGTTTACCAGCCATTGGTGTTTGAAAGGTAAATGGTTACTGCTCAGGAAGGTTATTGTCAGTTCTCAGAGAGAGATTTGTTGTTCCAGGACACAAATTGATCCCTTCTAATCAGCCACGTCAGTGTCATGCCGAAGAAACTTTTTCCAGATGATAACCTCTTTCTTTCAGGTCAACACAGAGTTCCTTTTTGATTCTCTTATTTCAAGTGAAACATTAGGCAACCAGTTCTCTCCTATGGACCACAAGGGCTTTGACCAGGCTGAACTCAGAACTCACAACCCATCTTCAAAATGGGTTTTTCCACAAGCTTGCCAGCTTGTCAGGTTCCAGACCCAGCTGCTGACTCTAAAATTGTAGAACTGAATTCCCTCTCTCTCACTCCCAGAAAAAATCCTTTTGACTTCCTCTGCTTACAAAACACATGACCCTCTTAGAACTGCAAACTGCAATCAGACAGCCTGCAGCTCTGAACCTAATCCTCCGAGTTCTTTCATCCGTTGCTTTTCAAAATAACACTCCATTAGTTAAGTCCTTTGGGCACTCCCCAAAGCTTTTGCAAATGAACTTGGAGCCTCCTGTCTGGATTGAGCAGAGTTCCAGTATTTTAAATGAGATCTGTTCTGAAATTTTTCTATGTGACCTACACTAAAACCTGCCACAATTTATCTCCTTTAAAACGTAGCTATATACAATGCAACATAATCTGTCACACTTTCCCCCTACAAAGGAATTTTAACTCTTGAGTTAAAATTCAGTTATAACTAAACTGACTTTAAAATCACTAAAGTGCTAAGAATATTCAATATATAATGTTATAACAATATAATCCAATGTTGAGAGTATATATTTATATACATGATCAATTTCAACATCTTGATAAACAATCTGCTATCACATTATTTGTACCTCTGATATGATTAATTTGCAGATTATATTCTTGCAATATTAAACACCAGTTTAACTATCTTCTGTTTTTATTCTTCATTTTATTCAAAAGCACCAGAGGATTGTGGTCAGTAAATATCACAATTGGTTCATGAGAGGTACTGAGATATACATCAAAATTCTGCAGAGCAAATATTATAGACAACAGTTCCTTCTCAATAGTAGAATAGTTCCTTTGTTGAACATTGAATTTTTTTGAAAAGTAGGTAACTGGATGGTCAATTTCATTATGTTTTTGTAATAAAACTGTAACTGCTGCCCCCTCACTGGCTCCACTGCTAAAGAAAATGGTCTGTCAAAATCAGGAGATTTTAAAACAGGGTAATGGCATTGCATCTTATTTAAATTTTCTAAAGCTGTCTGACAAACTTTAGTCTACACAAATTTCTCCCCTTTTTTCAAAAGATTGGTTCAAGGAAGAGCAACCTCAGCAAAATTTCCTATAATATCCTGCCATTCCTAAAAACCTTCTCACTGCTTTCTTGCCATTGCAAATTGCATTCACCTTAGCTTGAATAGGTGCAACTTTGCCAGAGTTCCCCATCTTGCCGCCATGTGGAGGTCACCTGGGATGACGGCTGATGTCTCCCCAGGTCCGCACGGTCACCAAGTTCATCTGCCATTTTGTAGGCCAGTCTGTGTGTCTATGCGCGGGACACTACAATAGCATATTTATTCCGTAATTGCTCAAATGACATTAATTGACCCCTTTCATAACAATATTCACAGTTTACAATCTCCTTATGAGACCAAATATTCAAACACTAAATTTCCCTTGAAAAGGCTATAAGGTGATTTTGAATCAATGGCATTTTAGGTGATTATAGACCCTCTGACACCAATATCATCATTTATTTTATTCCAAATAAGTAAACATTTCACTAATGGTGTCTACTTATCAGAAACCATCAATTTTGGTTGCCATCTATATAACAATATTCTGCTTTCCTCGCTCCTATCTTATACATTTCTATATTAACCCGTGCACTTTATTTTCAAAAAAGGAAGCAAGAAATCTCATTTGTGCAGCTTGATAGTAATTTCTATAATTAGGAAGCTGTAGCCCTCTAAGTTAATAATTCCATGTTAACTTCTCTATAGAGACTCTTGACATCTTGCTTTGCCAAAGAAATTTCCTTACTTGTTTATTTAATTGAAAATTTTTTTGAGGTATTAAAATAGGTAATGTTTAGAAAATGTATTCTTAGAAATATATTCATCTTTATATGGTTTATCCTTCCAAATTAATCTATTTTAAAAAATCTTCTTCAATCTTTTTATGTAAAGATGTGACGGTGTGAACAGTGGAGGAAACACAGCCGCCACATTGAGGGTCGTTAACGACTGTTTTAATTCAAATTCAGCATGCCCCTTTCAGGACAGCATGAGCTCAGTCACCTGATGCATTGTGACATCATAATCACTGCCCAGGGTGCGCGCTGGAAGGGATGCGAGAGTCGGAGAGAAACCTCTGATGACGCCATTTCCCCATGGCTGCCCCACCACGTGGTGATATCAGCGGGACCGGTTTGCCATGAGGATATGCGCCGCCACGGATAAATAATTCAATTTATATACATTTGTCAAATTTCTGTCTGTACGTAACCTAAATATTTAATACCCTCTTTTGGCCATTTGAATTGAGTATCCCTTTGACATTGAGTATAATCACCTTCCATTAAGCGCAAAATTTCACTTTCATCCCAATTTATTTTATAACCCAAACTTTTCTATATTCTTCCAGATGGACATATAGTCTTTGTAAAGGTGTCTCAGGGTCGGTCAGATATATTGAAACATCATCTGAAAATAAACTAATTTTATGTTCTTCTTGACATATCGTGAAACCTTTAATTTGTAAATCAGAGTGAATTACTTTGGCAGTGGTTCTATAGCTAAAATAAATAAAGATGGGGATAAAGACATCCTTGTCTACTAGATCTCGCCAATTTAAACAGAGTGGATACTTTTTCATTAGTTACTATTTTAGCTTTTTAAAAAAATTTTTTTATTTTTCACACTATGAACCATATTAATCAAAATACACACAAACATTTCCCTCTTGAATATACAGTCATTTCTCCCCTTCCCTCCCTCCCTCCCACCCCCTTCAAACCCATTAAACGTTCAACATATACAATAAAACTATTAAACAATGTCATCACACAATGGCAATAAACAAGAAAATTGTGTCATCTACTTTTACAAACTGGGTCAGTTCATTTCGTCTTCTCATTCTATCATTTTAGGGGGTGGAGGTCCACGGTAGGCCCTCCCTGTTGTGTTCCATGTACGGTAGCTTTTCCCATATTTTCTCATTCTATCATTTTAGGGGGTGGAGGTCCGCGGTAGGCCCTCCCTGTTGTGTTTCATGTACGGTAGCTTTTCCCATATTTAATTTTTTATCTTTATGTTTAGATCTTGTTCCCACTTTTGTTTGGGTTTATAGCTTATTTCATCATTTTCTTGCAGCTTGATGTACATGTTTGTTATAAATCTTTTAATTATCATTGTGTCTGTAATCACATATTCAAAGCTGCTTCCTTCTGGTAATCTCAGTCTGCTTCCCAATTTGTCCTTTAAGTAGGTTTTCAGTTGGTGGTATGCAAACATTGTACCGTGAGTTATTCCATATTTGTACCTCATTTGTTCAAATGATAATAAATTATTTTCCAAAAAACAATTTTCTATTCTTTTAATTCCTTTTCTCTCCCATTCTCTAAAGGAAAGGTTATCTATTATGAAAGGGATTAGTTGATTTTTGCATCAATAATAATTTTGGTAGTTGGTAATTTGTTTTTTTCCTTTCTACGTGAATCTTCTTCCAAGTGTTGAGCAGATGGTGTAGTACTGGTGAACTTCTATATTGCACCACTTTTTCAACCTACTTATAAAGTATATGTTCTCATGAAAAATCTGATAGTTATCTTAATTGTGGTGCTCTATAATAATTTTTTAAGTTTGGTAGCTGCAAATCACCTTGATTGTACCATTCTGTTAATTTATTTAGCGCTATCCTCGGTTTCCCCCCCTTTCCATAAGAACTTCCTTATTATTCTCTTTAGTTCATTGAAGAATTTCTCTGTTAAAGGAATTGGTAACGATTGAAATAGGTATCTTTGGGAAGATAGTCATTTTAATGCAATTTACCCATCCTATCAGTGTTAGTGGTAAATCTTTCCAATGTTCTAAGTCATCTTGTAATTTCTTCATTAATGGCTGATAATTTAATTTGTATAGATGGCCTAGATTATTATCTAGTCTAATACCTAGGTATTGGATTGCTTGTGTTTGTCATTTAAATGGTGATTCTTTTTTAAACTTTGTGTAATCCTCATTATTCATTGGCATCGCTTCACTTTTATTTGCGTTGATCTTGTACCCTGATGTTTCTCCATATGCCTTCAATTTCTTATGTAATTCTTTTATTGATAATTCTGGTTCTGTTAAGTATACTATGATGTTATCTGCAAATAGACTGATTTTATATTCCTTCTCTTTTATTTTTATCCCTTTTATTAAATTTTCTGTTCTTATCAGTTCTGCCAATGGTTCTATTGCTAAAGCGAACAGTGAGGGAGATAGTGGACATCCCTGCCTAGTTGACTGCTTAATTTAAATTGGTTCGATATATATCCATTTACTGTCACCTTCGCCATTGGTCCCTTATATAATGCTTTAATCCAATTAATATATTTCTCTGGTACGTTGAACCTCTGTAATTGAATAAATAATTCCATTTTACCCTGTCAAAGGATTTCTCTGCGTCTAAAGCAATAGCCACTGTTGGCGTCTTATTTCCTTGTACTGCATGGATTAAGTTAATGAACTTACAGATATTGTCCTTTGTTCATCCTTTCTTAATAAATCCAGTTTGATCTAGTTTTACTATTTTGGTACACAGTCGGCCAATCTGTTTGCTAATAGTTTTGCTATTATCTTATAATCTGAGTTAATAATAATAAATTGTTCTATATGATGCTGGTGTTAGTGGTTCTTTCCCCATCTTAGGTATTACTGTAATTATTGCTGTTTTACATGAATCTGGCAAGTTTTGTGTTTCTTCTATCTGGTTCGTTACTTCCAGGAGAGGAGGAATTAGTAACTCTTTAAATGTTTTATAGCACTGGGAGTCCGTCCTCTCCAGGCGTTTTATTGTTCGGTAGCTTTTTTAATATATCCTGTATTTCCTCTATTTCAAATGGTTTTATCAATTTGTTTTGCTCCTCTTCATGCAATTTTGGTAGTTCAATTTTAGCTAGAAACTCATCTATTTTGTCTTCTTTCCCTTCGTTCTCAGTTCGGTATAATTGCTCGTAGAATTCATTGAAGTTATCATTGGGTTATATGTAATTTGTTTGTCCTTTTTCCTTGATGCTTGTTCTGTTTTAAGCTGCCAAGCTAGTATTTTGTGTGTTTTTTCTCCTAGCTCATAATACATCTGCTTTATTTTCATTATGTTCTTCTCCACCTTATACGTTTATAGTGTTTCATTTTTTTTGTCTGCCAATTCTCCTCTTTTTGTTGTATCTTCCCTTGTTGCCAGTTCTTTTTCTGTACTTGTTATTTCCCTTTCCAGCTGTTCTAATTCCCGATTGTAGTCCTTTTTCATCTTAGTTACATAACTTATTATCTGGCCTCTGATGAAGGCTTTCATTGCATCCCATAATATAAATTTATCTTTCACTGATTTCGTATTTATTTCAAAGTACATTTTAATTTGGCGCTCAATAAATTCTCTGAATTCCTGTCTTTTAAGTAGCATGGAGTTTAATCTCCTTCTATACGTTCTTGGTGGGATGTCCTCCAGTTCTATTGCTAATAACAGGGGTGAGTGATCAGATAACAATCTAGTTTTATATTCTGTTTTCCTAACTCTCCCTTGGATATGGGCTGACAACAGGAACAGGTCAATCCTTGAGTATGTTTTATGTCTACTCAAATAATATGAGTATTCTTTCTCCTTTGGGTGTTGTCTCCTCCATATATCCAAAAGTTGCATTTCCTGCATTGATTTAACCATAAATTTGGCTACTTTGTTCTTTTTGCTAGTCTTTTGTCCAGTATTATCCATCTTTGAATCCAAATTAAGGTTAAAGCCCCTCCTATCAATATATTCCCCTGCATATCTTAAAAAAAAATATCTTGCATAAACTTTTGATCCTCTTCATTATGTGCATATATATTGACCAAATTCCAGAGTTCTGAATATATCTGACACTTTATCATTACATATCTCCCTGCTGGATCTATTATTTCCTCCTCTATTTTGATTGGTACATTTTTAATGATTAATGTAGCTATACCTCTGGCTTTTGAATTATATGATGGTGCTGTTACATGCTCTACCCAGTCTCTCCTTAATTTATTGTGTTCCACTTCAGTTAGATGCGTTTCCTGCACAAATGCTATATCTATTTTTTTCTTTTTCAGTAAATTTAATAGCCTCTTCCTTTTGATTTGATTATGTATTCCATTAATATTTATTGTCATATAATTTAACATGGCCATCTCATACTCAGTTTACATCTCATTTCCGCTTCCTCACCACCACCCTTTTCCCCATTTTCATTTCTCAGTTTTCCTTTTTTGAACGCACTGTATGACAACACTTCTAAAACATAAAGTACTTCAACCACTCCCACATCTAAAATTCCCTTAACCCCAAGTGTCTTGCCCCCCCCCCGAGTCGCCCCTTGTTCCTTGCCGGGCAACCACAACTCCCCTGTCCATTCGGACTGCAAACCCTTTTGCAAGTGTCAACTGATTTCGCAGTGATTGTTATTCTCTCCCACCCAACCCCCTCCAGAAAAGGCTTTTATCTTCACATTAAAATAAAGCTCCCCCTCTTTTCTTCTCTTTTTCTTTTTTATTTTAACCCCTCCTTTTTCCCCCCTTCTCCCTCGCTTCCCTTTTCTTCCCTCTTTTAGTTCTTATTATTTTTACATCTTTATATGTAGTTTTTCGTCATTCTTCATTCTTGTTACATCTCTTCATCTCTCTTTCTGTCTTGCAGGCGTTCTGCAAATTCTCGTGCTTTCTCTGGATCCGAGAACAGTCTGTTTTGCACCCCCGGGATAACTATTTTAAGCGCCGCTTGGTATCTTAACATAAATTTATAGTCTTTTTTCCATAGGATCAATTTTGCTGCATTAAACTCCTTCCTCTTCTTTAGGAGCTCAAAACTTGTGTCTGGGTAGAATAATTTTTTTTGACCTTTGTACTCCAGTGGTTTTTTTGTCTTCTCTAATTTTATTCATTGCCTTCTCAAATATATTTTCTCTTGTCATGTATCTCAGAAATTTTACTAAAACGGATCTTGGTTTTTGTTGTGACTGTGGTTTTGGGGCTAATGTTCTGTGCGCCCTTTATATTTCCATTCCTTTCTGCATTTCTGGTATTCCCAGGACTTTCTTCCAATTTTCTTTTTAAGTCGTTCACTTCCATTTATACCGCCATTACACGTTCTTCCACATTTTCTAATCCTTTCCCTACATCTGTTATGACCAGTTCTATTCTACTCACATTTTCTTCTGTACTTTGCAGCTTTCTTTTCATTTCACTAAATTCTAGTGTCAACCATTCTTTTAATGGTTTAATTTGTTCTTGAAATTTTTTAAAATCTATATACTGTCCATTCATTTTACCTTCTATTCCTCTGTGTTCTTCTTGGTGTTCTTCTTCTTCTGTGTCTGCTCTTGGGTTTGTGTCTTCTATTTCTCTTCCTTGTATCTGTGTCTCTTCTGACTTTCTTGTTGAGCTGCTTGTCTCAGTTTGTTGGGTATTTTTTTTTCATGGTTTCTTGATGGTCCTCTTCTTCTGGGCTGGTTATCTGTTGGGCCTCCTGCTTCTGTTTTTCTTTCTCATCCCTTCCTTTCCCGTTGCTTTCTTTTTCTTCCAGCTGGGAGCCCTGCTGTCGGGCATCTCTCAGCTGTTTGTGCTGTATAGTTTCACTCCACAGCTGGTCCCCCCTCCTGTCAGTGTTCACCTTGTCGTGCGCATCGCGCAAGTGCGATTCCTTGCGCATGCGCAGCTGTGCACCTCTGTTTGGCTCAGTGAGCCATTTTTGCAGTCCTGCGGGGTCTCCACTAACCTCAGGGAGCGGGCTCCTCTTTCCACAGCAGGTCCCTGCTTTTTCGTGCAGGTAAGGCCTTCTCCTTTCTCTTCTGGCATCTTTCATTTTTTCCCTGTTGTTTTTGGTTTTTCTTTCTTGGGTGCCATTTTCTCCACACCTTTATCTTTTATTTGTTGTGTTCTGTGTATCTGGGGCTTTGTTTTTTCTTCACTTTTTTTCTTCATTTCCGGAGAGGGCTGGTATTCTCCTACCGGCCACTACTCCATCACATGACTCCTCAGTTACTATTTTAGCTTTAGGAAGTATGAGGGTGAACCAGTAACTAACTTTATTTGAATCATTCGCGTTGCTTTTAGGGGGCGACCCACTTCTTGTCTCGGCTGTGCTGGTCTAAGGAAATGACATAAGCATGCTGCGGAGTCATTGCCTGCCCAGCAATGTGCATCCAGGAAGTGGCGACATCTCCCAGGCAGTGTGTGTTGCCAAATGTGCGCTTCTCCTGAGAAGGGAAAGTGGACCTGCACCATTCTGTACCAACTAACTGGGGCAGCAATTCGGCCCATCTAACCCATCAATTGGTCACTCGGTCTTCTACAAGCTCCCCTTCTACCTCAGTAAACGGTACACTAAGTCCGGTCTGCTCTTCCAAACTTAATCTTGGCAACATTATCTGTGATAAATAATTATTTATTTTATCTTAATCCCTTGAAGTCTCTGAACTATATAATTTTGAGTAAAAATTCTAAAAAGGTTAATTTACTTTTTGAGGCTAATAGGTAACTAGATTAATATCTTTTTAAATTTTAATTGCATTAATTGTACTTGAAGCCTGCTCTGCCTTTAATAGCCAAAGCTAATACTTTGTGACCTCACACCTAATTCATAATATCTTTGTTTCGTTCTTATAATTGCTTTCTCTGTTCTGTAGGTTTGTAATGTATCATACTGAAGTTTTTTATTAATCAACTGCCTACGTTTATCTTCGGAAGTAACGATTTTGAAGATCCTTTTCCAAAACTGTAAATTTTTTTTCTAATTGATTTACCTCTCTCATATATTCCTTTTTAATTTTAGAAGTAAAACATAATTTGGTCTCTTCAATATGCCTTTAAGGCAGTGGTTCCCAACCTTTTTCTTTCCACTCACATACCACTTTAAGTATTCCCATTCCCTCTGTGATTAGTAAGGGATTGCTTAAGGTGGTATGTGGGTGGAAAGAAAAAGGTTGAAAACCACTGTTTTAATTGTACCTAATTGACTTGTTATGTGCACAGTTTCACAACTCCAAAGAAATAGGCCAATCACAATTTATCTTGTGCAAAATATTTCAGTAACAATTGGGTCTAGAGCAGTGCTTCTCAACCTTCCCACTCACATCCCACCTTAAGCAATCCCTTACTAATCACAGAGCACCAATAGCATTGGGATTACTTAAAGTAGTATGTGAGTGGAAAGAAAAAGGTTGGGAACCACTGCTTTAAGGTATCCCATATAATAAACTTATCATTTACCAAATTCAAATTTAATTCACTTAATATCTGAATTTGTGATTGAATAAACTCACAAAAATCTTTTCTTTTCAACAACAAAGAATTTAACTTCCATCTATAGATCGTCTTTGCCTTATCAGGAAATCAACATTAATAATAAAGATGAATGATCAGACAAAACCCTTGGTTTATAATCCGCTTCAGGGATACTAGCCTGCAATTTGAGCCGAAATCAAAAATAAATCAATTGTATAGTAAGAATCAAATCTACTTGAATAAAATGAATAATCTTTCTTCTCTCGGATGAATCCTTCTCCATAAACCTATTAAATTCAAATCTCTCAGCAAAACCAGTGTACCTGGAAGTCAGCCTGAAGAAAACTGAGGTCCTCCATCAGCCAGCTCCCCACCATGACTACCAGCCCCCCCACATCTCCATCGGGCACATAAAACTCAAAACGGTCAACCAGTTTACCTATCTCGGCTGCACCATTTCATCAGATGCAAGGATCGACAATGAGATAGGCAACAGACTCGCCAAGGCAAATAGCGCCTTTGGAAGACTACACAAAAGAGTCTGGAAAAACAACCAACTGAAAAACCTCACAAAGATAAGTGTATACAGAGCCGTTGTCATACCCACACTCCTGTTCGGCTCCGAATCATGGGTCCTCTACCGGCACCACCTACGGCTCCTAGAACGCTTCCACCAGCGTTGTCTCCGCTCCATCCTCAACATCCATTGGAGCGCTTTCATCCCTAACGTCGAAGTACTCGAGACGGCAGAGGTCGACAGCATCGAGTCCACGCTGCTCAAGATCCAGCTGCGCTGGGTGGGTCACGTCTCCAGAATGGAGGACCATCGCCTTCCCAAGATCGTGTTATATGGCGAGCTCTCCACTGGCCACCGTGACAGAGGTGCACCAAAGAAAAGGTACAAGGACTGCCTAAAGAAATCTCTTGGTGCCTGCCACATTGACCACCGCCAGTGGGCTGATAACGCCTCAAACCGTGCATCTTGGCGCCTCACAGTTTGGCGGGCAGGAACCTCCTTTGAAGAAGACCGCAGAGCCCACCTCACTGACAAAAGGCAAAGGAGGAAAAACCCAACACCCAACCCCAACCAACCAATTTTCCCTTGCAACCGCTGCAATCGTGTCTGCCTGTCCCGCATCGGACGTGTCAGCCACAAACGAGCCTGCTGCTGACGTGGACTTTTTACCCCCTCCATAAATCTTCGTCCGCGAAGCCAAGCCAAAGATAAAAGATCTATCTAACAATGGATTGAAACAAAAATTCCCTCCTTTTAAAATATTTTCATGTGCAATCTGCTAAATTGAGAAATGTGTCTTGAATAAATCTCTCATCAACATTAGGAGGATACAAATTAAAAAAAAAACACATTTCAAAAAATATTTGACAATGTACTATTACAGATCTCCCTGCTCGGACTTCAGAAACATTTTGAACTTTGAAGGTTCTTGTTTTATTAAAGTTGCCACATCTCTTGTTTTAGAATTAAATGAAGATGACATTACATATGCCACCCAGTTAAATGCATTTCTTGAAGAAAGGCTACATCAACTTCCAATTTTTTGTTATATTTTAATACCCTCTTTCTTTTTATTGTTCCATTCAACCTATTACATTAAAATTTATTAACTTCATCAATTTACTCATCTAAGCAAAATGGAATTGATCCCCTTTCATCACCTACCCCCGCAAGTCCAACAAATAATACTTCATGTGTTAAGACGTACCTTCTCCAACAATCCAAAAAAGAAATGGAAAGAAAGATATTAAAAATATATGGTTACATAGTTATATAGTAATACAAAAGAAACTGCCCCCCCCTCCCCCCAATCTGTTGTCTAAAGATATATGCATTTACAATTTGGGAACAAATGGTTAAATTCTTGACTATACTGGAATAATTGTCTGAAGTTGCATTTTGAAGGGAGCAGTGCTGAACATTGTATAAAAGACTTGCACTATTTTCTTTATGTAGGAGTCTGAGATTTCAGAGGTTGATCACCAGGCCCTGTTAGAAGCAATGAAGGTACATTTATTTGTTACCGGTTATAATGCCTATAGATTCTCTCTGCTGTCATTAATAGCTCTTATTGTTGTCTATTCAGAGTGTCGATGAAGGGCTCTGGCCTGAAATGTCAACTATTTTTCCCCTCTCCCACTGATGTTATTTGATTCTTTGAGCAGGTAATCAAGAGGTCTGCAGCTGCTGGGGTCAAGTACAGTACACAAACATGCTGGAGAAACTGCAGCATCCACAGAAAGCAACAGGCTTTTCATGCCTGAACCCTTCATCCAGAAGATTGTATTTGCATTCAGATTCCAGCATCTGCAGACTTCAGTATTATTCCATTTGATTTTCCTTTGAACAGGCCAGTTTTTGAGCATTGGGAAACAAAAACTGGACTATGATCAGAAAACTCAGGAATGCAAATGAGCCAAAAGGCACGTAAATTGAACAAATAGAATAATGCTTTGTGTTGAGACAATTTGCTGCCACACCAATTCAGTCAGACATTCAAACTTGAAACAAATTCTGACATTGAAAATGGTACAGCATACTCCGTTTCGTTAGTGGGTCGGCTCACCTCTCACTTCCTTTACTTTCCCATTGGTGTGATGACTTTTCGCAAGAAGCAGGACAAATCAGCCATTTGATTAATACCCATCCGTCATCCTGTAACCCTCGTGAGAGGATGGAGTGGGTATAATTTACACCATACACTTCAGTTATTTGTGGGGCAGCTTTAACATCACCTCCTGCACCCACAACAGATGGATGGGAAGAGCATCATTTAAAGGGTTCCTCCAATTACACACCTCCTGTCTCAAAAGTCTGTCACTATTGCTAAGTCTCATTCCTACCCAGCACAGCTGTGTTCTCTGCCTTACTGTAAAATGTTTTGCATTCCTCTTTCTACCTGGAAAGTTTGGTCAATAGCTGCTGATGTCTCAAACCAGGCCTTTTATGGGATTGGAATTTGCAGGTTTTGATTTTGTATTTACTTCTAAATAAGCTTTGGGCCTTTCTGATTTGTAAAGGTAACACTAATTTTTTTAACTGTATTTATCTCTTTAATTAAATTTTGTGTCTTTGATTGTGATAGTCATTAATCATTTAAGTCTATAAGATGTAGGAGATGAATGAGGCCATTTTGGCCCATCAGGTATGCTCTGCCATTTGATTCTTGGGTGATGTATTTTCCCTCTGAACCTCATTCTCCTGCCTTCTCCCCATAACCTTTTGACACTCTCACTGATCAAGAACCCATCAATTTCTACTTTAAATCAACCCAAAGGTTTGCTCTCAGCAGCCATTTGCATATTTCCTTTTGCAAACCAAGTAAATTTGTCAGAGTCTGTGTCATTCACACTCCCACTAATTTTTCCCTGTGACCTATTTTCTTTGTTCTGATAAATCCCATTCAGATTCTAAAGCTCACCTTGCATCCTAGGAATTACCGATGACCAATTTACCAACCACATCCACTTGGGAAGTGGGGTGAAACTAGGACCTATTGTCACATGGAGAACATGCAAATCTGACCTGGACACTGCCAGAGGTCAAAATGGAGTGTCTTAGAGCTGTGAGGGAACAGCTGTACGAGCACCACTGCAACAGTGAATTTTTATGATCAGTCAGAGCCATATCTCTGTGAAAAAAGTGCTTTTTCCCAATAACAAACTTTGGAAACCATTTTACAAATAAGTGGATATTTTGCAGTGAGAGTTGATGATTGGAGGATGGGTGATTAATTTTAAGAAAAAAATTGATTTGGGCAGAAGAGAAAGAAGAGTATGGGAGTTGTCATCTGGAACTCGATGTCTGAAAGGGTAATGAAGGCAAAGTTGAAAAGAGGATTGAAATATTTGCAGGGCATCATAGAAAGACCAGGGAGATGGACCAATTGGATTGGTGTTTTCAAGAATTAGTCTAGGCAAGATGGTACTTCTCAGCAGGAGTATGATATGAAAGGTTATATGCAGTTTCTCAGTTCATCTGAGTGGAATCTTGATGAAGTGCAAAAGATGACTGAACAGTGGCTTTACAATGAAGATTTTTTTCATTTCCCTCTGGAATAAAGATCCCTCATTGAGACAGGTGTGGGTTTGGAGTTGCCAGCCAAGCAGACTTCCTTCCCTTATGATCATTTGAACAATTTGGATGTTGACAATAATGGGGACAGTGACAGCTGTTATTGCTCTGCAGCCAATCAATGCTCACACTATATTCAGTCTCACAACATGGCTGTGTTCTCTTTTGAGTTTCTAACATCTTACTTTGCTTAAAATACTGCCAGAACTGTTATCTTATACTGCTTATTTAATGTGCAGGATATCGATGACATGGATGCTGACCTTTTTGGGACAAAGATAAACCTGCGCTCTGTTCCAAATCAACCTGTTGGAAATCCTGCTGTGATGGTAGGTTCCAAGCTGGAGTCCTCCACAAGTGCACAAAGACCTGAAGCAGTGAAAGGTGAGTATAAATAACAAAGTAAGCTCTAGAAATCTGTAGGACGACTGAAGGAACCTGCGCTGTACCGTTAAAGGAGAGCTCTTTCTGTGCTTTATCTGTCATCTGTTAACCTCAAAATGTTGTTCAATCACGGTAAAGCATATGATAAGGAAGACAATTGTCCATTTAAAGCATAGAAATATACAGCACAGTACAGGCTTAACCTAACAACCTACTCTAAGAAATGCTTAAAATTTCCCTACTGCAGAACCCACCATTTTTCTCTGTACCTTATAACTATCTAATAGTCTGTTAAAAGATCCTATTATCGCTGTCTCCACCACCATTGCTGACTGTGCATTCCATACACCCACCACTCTCTGTGTGAAGCACCTTAAAAGTATGCCACCGTAAGTTAGCCGTTTCACCCCTGGGGAGAAAAAAAAACCTTTGGCCGTTCACATGGTCAATGCCACTCATCATCTTGTACACCATCAGGTCACCCTCATCTTCTGTCTCTCCAAGGAATAAAGACCAAGTTCACTCAACCTATCCTCAAAAAGCATGCTCTCCAACCCAGAAAACATTCTTTTCTGCACCCTCTCTACAGCATCCATATCTTTCCTGTAATGAGATGACCGGAACTGAGCATATTATTTCAAATATTCTTGTACAGCTGAAACATGGTTCTTGAATGCGATCCCTTGGTTATTGAAGGCCAACGCACCACAAGACTTTTTAAACAACATTATCAGCCTGTATAGCAGCTTGGACATGGACCAAGATCTCTCAGTTCATCCGCACTTCTCAGAGTCCTCCCATTACATTGTATTCTGTCTTCGAATATGATCAACTGAAAAGAATCACTGTGTGGAATGAACATCTGTGTGGAACACCACTGGTCATCGACCTCCATGCAGAGAACGAACCACCTACAACCACCCTCTGCCTTCTCTGGGCAAGTCGATTCCATTTCCTCTGTGGATTCCATACCTCCTTACTTTCTGAATGAGACTTGCATGGGGAACCTTGTCAAATGCCTTGCTGAAATTCATAGGCTCTACATCCACCTCTCTGCCATCATCAATGTTCTTTGTTACATCCTCAAAAATTTCAGTCAGGTTCATGAAACATGACCTTCCCCTGACCACCTACCTCTTTAAATGCTTGTAAAGCTGGTGTCTCAGGATCTTCTCCAACACTTTTCTTCCCAATGAAGTAATTTCCTGGGTTATCTCCATTCCCTTTCTTGAAATGTGGAACAATATTCGCAACCCTTCAAATCTCCAGTACTTCTTACGCCAGTGATGATGTGAAGATCATTGCTAGTGGCTCAGTTCTCCCTCACTTCCAACAGTAGCCTTGGGTAAATCTATGTCAACAGGGATAAATCTTCTTTAGAAGGGAAACCAAATTTCTTTTTTTTCCACAGACTTAGCTTTCAAGGCTGCAGGATCCTTTTGGTCTGATCCACCATCCAAGGTGGCTGTTCACAGTTGAGTTTTGAAGGATTTTGGTCTCATTCCATTGGTGGGGTTGTGATCCAATGACTTTTGGACCATTTTACAAGGAGAGGAGTTCTGGAGGGTGAGGGAGAGGAGTTCTGGAGGGTGAGGGAGAGGAGTTCTGGAGGGTGAGGGAGAGGAGTTCTGGAGGGTGAGGGAGAGGAGTTCTGGAGGGTGAGGGAGAGGAGTTCTGGAGGGTGAGGGAGAGGAGTTCTGGAGGGTGAGGGAGAGGAGTTCTGGAGGGTGAGGGAGAGGAGTTCTGGAGGGTGAGGGAGAGGAGTTCTGGAGGGTGTGGGAGAGGAGAATCTGAGTTGGGAGGGATGTGGGAAAACCTCTGATGTATTCTTGGAAAATTTGAGTGAAATCTTGGGTGTACACGACTCGATGTTTGCTTTGAACATGTTAATTTATTGATTCCTGGAAAAGTTGGGGGTGGAGGATAGAAGGAAAATGAGACTGATGATCTAGAGCAGTGGTTTTCAAATTTTTCCATTCACATATACCAACTTAAGTAATTAGGTGAGTGGAAAGAAAATGAAAAGAAAAAGTTTGAAACAACTGTTTCATTCGTACCTTATGTGCATGGTTTCATGTCAATTTTTCTCAAGCAAAATATTTCAGTAACTTTTGGGTCTAGAGCAATGATTCTCAACCTTTTTTCCCTACTTACATATCACCTTTAGTAATTCGCTATAATCACAGAGCACCTATAGCATAGTGATTACTTAAGGTGATATGTGAGTTGAGTTGAAAGAAAATGTTTAAGAGCCACTGATCTAGACCAACTCATGAGGCAACAAAGTGTTCATATTTTAATTAGTGTAGGGCACTACAAGTTGATGCCTGCAGAGCAACTGGTGGCCATAGCTATGTAATGAAACCAGCATTGTGTCAGCCTTTGGTTGGCACACCTCTGCTGCACCACATTTCTTCTTAAATGTTATTTGTTAAAAATCCAAGAAGTCAGGATAATGGTTTCCCATTTCTGCAGATTTATCTGATCAGGATGAGAAACCTCACTCTACTGCGACCTCTCGGCACCATTACAAGAAGTTCATGTTCACTGGTGAGTATTGATTGATTACAAGTTAGTATGTTTACACTAAAGCGAAGGCTTGCTTTTCATCTAGAATGCAGCTCCTTTTCTGTGACTAATCAAATTGTGGTAAGCTTGTAAGCCTTCTTTAGGTGATACATGAATCATCAAGAATGATGCAGAAGGTATTACAATTTTGGCAATTGCTCCAGACTTAAAAATTTTAGATAGAAATTGGAATCTTTTGTACCTTTTTTAATCAATGTAAATAACTATTTTCAGGGAAGCCTTTAAATCAAATTTACTTCCAATTAATTGATACTGTTCATAATTTGAATACAGGTACATAGAGTACAGGTACAGATATAGGTCAGGGAGTACTGCACATATGACCAATAATTTTAAAAAATTAAGAAAAAATATAAAATTTACACGGATTATGTTGTATTTGGCAAATGATAACAGGGCATGTAAGAGCCAAAATATGCATACTTACCTTGTTAGTCGGCATTCCAGGGTCCCTAGGCTGGATGCGGTCATCTTGATTCCTGTGTGCATGTGAGTTTTCAGTTAGCGCAAGTATGATGGGCTCACACATTGGAGTTTGGTTGGCACATGCGTGAGAGTTAAGGGCACAAATTCAATATTGTTACGGTGCTGAACTCTTGCACATGTGCCAACCAAACTCCAATATGCGAACCCAACATGCAGAGGACTTGTGCATATGCACAGGAATCAAGATGGCCGTGCCCAGCCTATGGACCCCAGGACGCCAACTAACAAGGTAAGCATGAAACAGAATGTAGAAAGTTTCACCAAGGTTGATCGACAAATTCAGGAAGGTTTAAGTTGTTGTCATCAAATCTATGATGAAAAAAAGATTTGATTAAAAAGTTTGCTTTAAGACTTTGGTACTCCATGCACACGGGCAAAATTCCGACTTGCATCCATTTTGAGATGTGACCTTTGGTACAAATCACAAATGTAAGTCGGGAGTGCCGTATTTTCACTTACATAACGTGGACACACATAAAACATGCAGAAAATCTTACACTAAGTAAAATTATTTTCGTATAGCGCACATGCATATTGCACATGGATGTAATAATATGTCCTATAAAAATCTGTACCTGTAATTGAATATGGGCTGAGCATAGTTTGAAACCAGAAATTTAATGTAGCTATTTGTATTCTGAACATAAAAGGGGCATTACCTGGTCTCTCTGCTGGAAGAATAACATACAATATCAAAAACTAACCTCAGATGAGTTGGTCATAGGGCAAAATGGAAGAAGGTTATTGTAACATTTTAGGTGGCCAGTAATTATAGTGGCCTTGGGACAAAATATATTTGATCTATTTTCTGGGTGAAAATCTGTCTCTGGAGAAAAATATATCAGAACAGAAATAGCAGATTTAAAAATAACTGAGGCATTTTTAATTTTGTGCTATGGTAAATTAGAGATGACAGGGAGTTGACAACCTGTCTTGTGTCTCCTGATTTTTATTTCTATTGATGGTGAATTTTGCCTGTTTGGAATAGCACCATTGTACAAAATCAAGTGTAACCTGAAAAGTATAATCTTTTGGGCCCTTTTGCATTCTTCGCTGGTAATTATGCTTTATATACCATTTTGTAATAGAACCTCTTATCAGGAAATTTTACAAACTTTACCAATAATTTTTACAAACAAATATATTTTCTGTATTCTTATTTCTGTGACAATTTTCAGATGAGGAGGATATTGATTTATAGATGACAAAGCAAGGTAATCATGATGTTGTGCAGGAGTCTTGCTCTTTCTTCATCATGTTTAAGATGTACTCCTCCACAAATTTAAATCTCTTTATTGGCGATTCTTTATGAATGTCTCTCTCTGAAATCTTGGCCCTTTGTTCAAAGCCTAATCCTCAATGCATTGCTTTTAAGATATTTGTATAGGACTGGTTTGTGTAGTAGTGCCTAGTTCAAATTATGTGATAACTAATTATGGGAGGAAGTAATCAGCAACATGCTTTGATTCTATTTACTTGCACATGTTCCTATTTTTCTCTCTCCCTGCATTGTGTCTGTGAGCTCCATTTCTGTGTGCCTGTATAGAGCTTAAAATACGTTCTATTCTAATATGGGGAGAAATTGTTAAATAGGCCACAAAAAAATCACCCACAAAAAAACTGAAGTTGGGAGATTCTTACTTTAGGAAAAAGTTTTGTGATTTATTTTCTATAATGTAACTCCACTCTATAAAAATAAAATGGGGAAGACAAAAGGTAGGAAAGCTTGACATCTGTAGTTGAGAAATTGCTTGGGCTATTGTTAAGGAAAAAAAATTACAAGATGTTTGGATAGAAATGTCTCCTTCAGGCACATACACCATGGATTCAGGAAGGGCAGATTAAAAAAACTTACTGGAATTCAAGCATATAATGGGTATAGTGGATAAAGGAGTGCAGGTCGATGTTGTATACGTAGATATGCAGGTGGCAATCGATAGGGTGCCGCACAAAAGAATTCTGCAAAAGATTAGAATGCATGGGGTTGGGGGTAATGTATTGGCAGGGTTGAGGATAGGCTGACCAATGAAAGGCAGTGAGTTGGGATGAGTGTTTGGCAGTCATTGGTTAGTAGGGCATTGCAGGAAATTGGGCTGGGCACACATCTGTTCACTATATACATAATGATTTGGAGAAGTTGCTGATTACACTAAAGCAAATTGTCCACAGAGATATAGACAGGTTAAGTGAGTGGGAAAGATCTGGCAGATGGAGTACATTATCAGTAAATGTGAGATCATAACTTTGCAAAGAAAGATAGTAGATTGGAATATTAGTTAAAACGATGAAATATTACAGAGAGCCCTAGTTTGCAGGTAAATAAAAAGGCAAATGGGATACTGGCCTTCTTTGCTCTTTAAGAGCAGGGAAGTTCTGTTGCAAATGTACGGAGTACTGGTGAGGTCACACCCACAGCATTGCATGCAGCTCTGGTCTCTTTGAGGAATGATAGACTGGTGCAGAGCAGGTTCACCAGGTTGATTGAAGGGGTCTTCCAGGGATGAGAGATTGAGTAGTCTGGGACTGTATTGATAGAGTTTAGGATACTATGAAATTAATAGATAAGCTAGAAACAGGGGGGTTGTTCCACTGGCAGGTGAGATTTAAAATAGGGTACATAACCTCAAGATTCAGGGGAGTTCTTTCTCTAAATTTAATACAGGTACACAATCCTTTATCTGGACATCTAAAATCCAGAAAGCTCCAAAATCTAGCAAGTAGGGACCGGCGGTTGGGGGAGGCGGCCGAGGGACTGGAAGGGGGAAATTGGGGTAGGCGGCAGCATAATTTGGGTGGGCTTTCCGAAATCCGGAAAAATCTGAAATTTGGAACACACTGTCCTCTAAGGGTTCTGGATAAAGGATTGTGTACCAGTATTTCCTTTTCCAATTGTTTTTCATATGTTCTTTCTTTATTTTAGAAGTATAGCTTATTATTTGACCTCTTAAATTTGCCTTCATAGTGTCCCATATTATAAACTTATTTGTTACTGAATTGGTTTCTAGAAAAAAAATTATCTGCTGTCTCATAAAGTCACAAATTTTTTTTCTCTTTAACAATATTGTATTGACTCTCCATCTATTACCTATATTTTGTTCTCCACATAAACTGACTTAATTCAAATTATTGTGATAAATGTTTTCGATGTATTAAGGTAATAGGAACTTTTTTACATTCGGTTTGGTCCTGAGTAAAAGTGGAGGATTTTTGGAAGGACAATTATTATTATGACAAATTATGAAGATAAAAATACAAAAAGACCCAATAATATTTGTGCTTGGTGAGATATATATATATATATATATATATATATATATGAAGTAAAAACAAAATTGAAGTTGGATAAATATCAAACAAGAATTTTGCGTATAGCAATAGAGGTAGCGGCAATAACTTGGAAAACAGAATTTTGTAACAATAGATAGATGGAATATTGAAATGGAATATTGTATACTATAAGAAAAGTTTTTTATAGTTTAAGGAAGTGGTTCCCAACCTTTTACTTTCCACTCACATACCACTTTAAGTATTCCCTATGCCATAAGTGTTCTGTGATTAGTAAGTGATTGCTTAAGGTGGTATGTGAGTTGAAAGGAAAGGTTGAGAATCACTGATCTAGACCCAATTATTACTGAAATATTTTGCTTGAGAAAAATTGTCATTGGCCCATTTCCTTTGGAGTTATGAAACTATACACATAACTAATCAAATTTGGAATGATTAAAACCGTGGTTTTCAAACTTTTTTTTAACCACCGACATACCACCTTAAGCAATCACTTACTAATCACAGAACACTTTATGGCATAGGGAATACTTAAAGTAGTATGTGAGTGGAAAGTAAAAGGTTGGGAACCACTGGTTTAAGGAATCAGATTGGGAATCTTTATAAGATTTGGGGACCGTATATAAATTTTGTTAATAAAAGTCCATCCACGTCACCTGCTCCTCTCAGTTAATATTTAGAAAATAAAATAACTCTGGTAAGAAAATATGAATAAGTTGTAGAAAGTTGAATATGAATATGAATAAATATGAATAATTTAGGTGTTTTCTTTCTTTTTTTCTTTCATTTCTTTTTTGGGGGGTAGGAGGGAGGGGGTTGGGAGAAAATATATTAAATTTTTTTGTATTTGTATTATATTGTTATAATGTATTGTCTATATACAATGAGTTTAATGTTTGTGTTGATGCAAATGATAAATAAAATTTTTAAAAAAGATTCATGGGAGTTGATGTAAGACAAAGTTGAGGGGGAACAGCTTCTCCCATAGAGTTGTGGATCTGTGGAATTCTCTGCTCAAGGAACCAGTATTTCTCCTTGTGTCTTTTTGTCCACCTGAATCACTTTGTAAGCAGATCTATGCTGTAAATAATAAAAAAAACAACAAAATGACTGACAGCCCGAGAGTTCCACTCATACTTTGCAGCAGAGTTGTGAACTGGATGAGACGTTATCTTCTCTCTTAGCCTCTATCTTACCACTCTACCACTCGTCAAGGCATGCTGTAAAGGTTAAAAACCTTGTGCTTGATTATGAGTTCATTTTGTGCCTATCTCTTCAAGAAGTAGTATTGTTTGTAGAGTTACCATTAGTGACCACAATATCCACACAGACTAAGAGCTTGCATCTCATTCTTTGACAAACCATGAAAGAGATGTAAGCTTAAGATAATTTTCTTTGAATTTGTCTTATTTCTTTCTGTATATCTCTTTAAAGTTGAATATAGTTATATCTTTACATATAGCTGAAAGGTTTGTTTATTCAGCATTATGAAAATCTTAATGCCAAGTTATGCAAAAGTTTAATTGTTTTGTCAATTAATTAAAGCTACATTTACAAAGTTTGCTTTATTGGATTAATAAGAAAGTAATTCAGAATATCGTCCTTGCATTTCCTTGAAGATGACACGTTTTGAAATTAGGAAATACTAGAACCTGGAAAATGACATCTTTTTGAAAAGGTTTTCCACCTTTTTTTGTGCATCTCCAGACCTACTGGCATCTTGTGTTCAGCAGTTTCTGTATGAATTCTTCCCTAACATTTTGTTCAATGAATAATGTTCTGGTCATTTCTAGATGCAGATGATCCATTAGCAGGGATTATATCTGATGACGAAGAGGAGCCAAAGAATAGAACAGTGTCAGGACAGAAATCTGGTCCCTCAAACACAGATCTCCAAGCACACAAAAAAGACGAGAAAGGTATTGTGAAAATACTTTGTTAGGAAGGAATTATTTGGTACTCTGCGTGTGAAGAATCCCAAGTTACCAGAACATTTAGAGACAGCATGGATGGTGTAGCAAAGCACGTGTGTGTGTACATATGTGTGTGTGTGTGTGTGTGTGTGTGTGTGTGTGTGTGTGTGTGTGTGGCAGTCTGTAAACTAAGACACAACCCAGCTCACAAAATGGCTGGCGATTGCGAAGGCCTCACAGGGACCAACAGCCATCTCTCGTATGGTGGGAAACAGCGGGCAATGGCGGGAATGCCTGCCAGTTGGAGTCTGGTGCTCCTATGACATCATTCCTGTCGGCAGGCAAGGAGTGAATATAAACAGAGGTGGCAGTGCAATATAGCAGTCTTTCACCTCAACTTGACTGTGTGTGTGTGTGTGTGTGATTCTTCGCGTAGCGTGCACGTTACATTGGTGACCCCGACAGGACCAACCGCCAGTTGGACCCGAAGATGATAGACAAAGCAGCTCTCCACGCAGTCTCGCTCAAGTTGCCAACGTTTTGAACATCGTGGCCACACGTGTGGATCAAACACACAGAGGCCCAGTTCCACCTTCGACAGATCTCTGCTGATGACACCTGGTGTGTCGTGAGCTCGCTCGACCAGGACATGGCAGCTTACCTACGAGGACTCCAGCGACCTGAAGAAAGTCACAGCCCAGGTGGATGTGCTCTGGTGAGCGAAGAAAGAACATAGCACCTCGGTGGAACAGATCACCAAGGCCCGACCCCATCCATCAACAAGGCCACAGCACAAGGCCACCCAGCCATTGCTATTACATTCAACGATGGGTGCGAGGGCCTTTTGATGCCACCCACCCTGTGCATTTCCAGGAAGTGCCATGGCCAGCCGTTATTAATGGCTGCGGAGGTTGGCCAACGTGAGAGCCTCCTCCATGTGTGGGACTCTCTGTCAGGAAGAGGTTTCCTTATGGACACTAGTGTTGAAATAAGGGTCCTTCCCCCTACACCCTACGACACCTAGAATGCCAAGCCGGGCCTGATACTGAGGGCAGCGAACAGCACCTCTTTACGAACTTACAGCACCCACACCATCCCCCTACGATTTGCTGGCCACCAATTTAAGTGGACTTTTACTGTCACAGTGGTGGCACAACTACTCCTGGGAGCTGATTTCCTGCGTGCCCACTGCCTGCTGGTAGACTTGAAAGAGCGATATTTGGTACATGCCAGAACTTTTCAATCGATGCCCCTGGGTAAAGCCAAACTACCGGCCCCCCCATCTCACCTCACCTCCGTCATGCTGTCGGATCAACAGGTATGGGGCGAAACCACTGTGGAAGATGGAGGCCATTCGGCGGTCATGAAACGTTGCACTGTGAAGGGGCTGCAGGAATTCATCGGTATGATTAACTTCTACCATCGATTCATACCGGCAGCAGCTCAGATCATGAGCCCCCTTTTCATGGTGGGGAAAAAATAAAGACATTGCCTGGGACGAGGAGGACTTGGAGGTGTTCCAGAAGGTGAAGTTATATAGTATATATATATATATATATATGAAAGACCCCAACAATGAAGACGCTGTTTACATCCGGAACCGCACGGATGGCAGTCTCTTCAATCTGAGGCGCCTGCAAGCTCACACCAAGACACAAGAGAAACTTGTCCGTGAACTACTCTTTGCAGATGATGCCGCTTTAGTTGCCCATTCAGAGCCAGCTCTTCAGCGCTTGACATCCTGCTTTGCGGAAACTGCCAAAATGTTTGGCCTGGAAGTCAGCCTGAAGAAAACTGAGGTCCTCCATCAGCCAGCTCCCCACCATGACTACCAGCCCCCCCACATCTCCATCGGGCACACAAAACTCAAAACGGTCAACCAGTTTACCTATCTCGGCTGCACCATTTCATCAGATGCAAGGATCGACAATGAGATAGACAACAGACTCGCCAAGGCAAATAGCGCCTTTGGAAGACTACACAAAAGAGTCTGGAAAAACAACCAACTGAAAAACCTCACAAAGATAAGCGTATACAGAGCCGTTGTCATACCCACACTCCTGTTCGGCTCCGAATCATGGGTCCTCTACCGGCACCACCTACGGCTCCTAGAACGCTTCCACCAGCGTTGTCTCCGCTCCATCCTCAACATCCATTGGAGCGCTTACATCCCTAACGTCGAAGTACTCGAGATGGCAGAGGTCGACAGCATCGAGTCCACGCTGCTGAAGATCCAGCTGCGCTGGATGGGTCACGTCTCCAGAATGGAGGACCATCGCCTTCCCAAGATCGTGTTATATGGCGAGCTCTCCACTGGCCACCGTGACAGAGGTGCACCAAAGAAAAGGTACAAGGACTGCCTAAAGAAATCTCTTGGTGCCTGCCACATTGACCACCGCCAGTGGGCTGATATCGCCTCAAACCGTGCATCTTGGCGCCTCACAGTATGGCGGGCAGCAACCTCCTTTGAAGAAGACCGCAGAGCCCACCTCACTGACAAAAGGCAAAGGAGGAAAAACCCAACACCCAACCCCAACCCACCAATTTTCCCCTGCAACCGCTGCAATCGTGTCTGCCTGTCCCGCATCGGACTGGTCAGCCACAAACGAGCCTGCAGCTGACGTGGACTTTTTTACCCCCTCCATAAATCTTCGTCCGCGAAGCCAAGCCAAAGAAAAAAAAAATAAAAAAAATATAGTATATATATATAGTATATATATAGTATATATATATAGTATATATATATAGTATATATATATATATATATATATATATATATATAATATGTGTGTATTTATTTTATACTGTTTATGTGTATATATAAATGTCAGTGTATGTGTGAGTATATATATTTGTACATTTGTGTTTGTAGATATATATGTGTGTGTGGGTGTCTGTGTGTATGTGTTTGGGGGTCTGTGTGTATGTGTGTGGGGGTCTGTGTGTATGTGTGTGGGGGTCTGTGTGTATGTGTGTGGGGGTCTGTGTGTATGTGTGTGGGGGTCTGTGTGTATGTGTGTGGGTGTCTGTGTGTATGTGTGTATATATGTGTGTGTGTATGTGTGTGTATATATGTGACACACACACCAACTCCGATTATCCGAAATCTGATTCTCTGAAGTCCTCATTTGCCTGAACATTTTTAAAATAAATGATATCAGAAACATCATTCTGCTAGTCTCATTGACCTGTCTAATTTCTTTTCAATTCTTAAAATTGAGCCTACATTCACCACCTCAGCTGACAGCTCATTCCACACTCCCACCACTCAGTGTGAAGACATTCCCCTGAAACTTTTACCCTGTCACTCTTAACGCATATATGGTTTGTATCTCACCTACACTCAGTGGAAAAAGCCTATCTACATTTACTCTGGCTATCCCTTTCATAATTTTAAATACCTTCATCAAATCTCCCTTCATTCTTCTACACTCCAGGGAATAAAGTCCTAACCTGTTTCACCTTTCCCTGTAACTCAGTTCCTGAAACCCAGGCAACATTATAGTAAATCTTTGCATTCTTTCTATCTTATTGAAATCTTTCCTGTAGTTAGGTGACCAAAACCGTACACAATACTCCAAATTTGGCCTCACCAATTTCTTATACAACTTTACTATAACATCCCAACTGCTGTACTCAGTACAACTCTAATTATCCAAAATCCTCAGTTATCTGAAATATTTTTTTAAATTTCAGATAAATGAAGATATCCAAAACAAATCAGAAATCCTCATTTATCTGTCTGGGAATTTACTGGGACAGGGTCTAGTGGAACAGGAACACCGGCATCAAATGACTTCATTTCACGCCAGGGATTAATTGCTCATACCCCTGCCGTTTGCTGAAGCCGACTTGCTGATAAAACCAGTAGAAGAGTAGAAAAATCACCCATTTCCAGTTGAAGGTAGAACACTCCAATCCTCGGGGATGATTGTGTTCAGTGGAAAAGCAATTAGTGTCCCAGTTAAAAGTGACCCAGTGATACTGCACAGCCAATTAACTGGGATGCCAGTGAAAAAGGAGAAGGAGCTGAAGACAGGATAAAAGAATGACTAGAAATAATTTAGCAGTTATCCAGCGAATGGGTTTTGAATCCCTCACAATCTGTAAGGAGCTAGTACGTTTTCCCCATGTCTGTGTGGGATTTCCCCTGTGGTCTCCGGTTTCCTCCCACTGTACTTATCTAGCACCACCAAAAGCAGATGAATTGGCTGATTGGCCATTTCTCATATGAAACTTGGCATCTTCAAAATCCCTGGTATATTTGCCTGAGTTTAAAAATTCCACTGGGACATCTAATAGGTCAATTGGGTGTGATTAGCAGTACGGGCTTGTGGGCTGAAATAGCATGTTACCATGCCATATGTCTAAATTTTAAAAAATATATATCTTTTGTGTATTTCTGTTTTTGGTTGTCCAAACTCTTTTTTTTTTTTACAAATTAATCAATGTCTTTCATGTGTATCAAATTTTATATGCATTCTCCTTACAGCTTTTTATGAACTTTTATACTACTGAGGTAATGAATCTTCCTATCTGGACTATCAAGGTGCAAATTGAACCAAATGCCCCTCAGTTTTTCAAAGTATACGTGAAGGATCCTTGTAGCACTAATTTGAGAAGAGAAAGGACTTGTTCTAGGCAATACCTAGAACTCATCTAGCACCACCAAAAGCAGATGGATTGGCTGATTGGCCATTTCTCATATTCAACTTGGCATCTTCAAAATGCCTGGTATATTTGCCTGAGTTAAAAAATTCCACTGGGACATCTAATATGCTATGAATGCATTATAGTGTTTTTCAGTTTTATTGTTGCTACATCATTAGAATTATATCAGTCCCTGTTAGAATGGTGTTCTTTCTTACTCTATGGTTACTGACTCTTGGCTGCTAATTGTCACATCACAAACTGAGCTCAGTCCTTCGATTCAGTGAGTTTGGCACATTTGTCAACAATCTACAGAATTCTTCTAATCATGTGACATTGTGTACACTTCCTACAGTGCTGTCCAGCCCATCATCTGCTCCAGTTGTGGCCGCTTCACAGAGAAGAGATGAATTGTTCCTTGACGATGAAGGAGATGATCTTATGGATGCCCTTGGATTTGGAGACAGTCCAGAAACATCAAAGCAATGGAAGAAAGCAGAGGAGTAAATGTCTGTTGACCTCTTCTGTGATCTGCGATCATATGCCTGGAAGACACAGACTGAACTACTAGGATCTTCCAAGGCCCTGAGTTGGTCTAGTAATATGATTGGTACCTTACACAGTCTGCTTCCTTCACAACCCCAAAAGCCCAAAGAAAGCCTTTAAAATATTTCTCAAAGCAAATTCACTAATGGTGAATGTTCTGTTTTTAGAAAGAATGTCCTTCATGATTGGAATTGGATTTTGCTAAAGAAGGAAAAGAAGATTTAATTTTATTTACTTTCAGAACATTCTAAAGTACTTGACAACTAATGAAATGTTTTTCTCCAGTCACTGTTCGAATCTGGGAATTATCACACATATAATACAGAGGGAAAGAGTGGTTAGTAGACTTCCTTGGACATCATCCTGACAATCTTCCTGCTTTAATAATGATATTTTTTGTCAATTGTCCTGCGGCAACTGATGGGAGAGTGTAATGTGTTGTTGGAAGAACAGTAGCTCTGCTGGAATGAGCTGCCAGGGGAGGAGCTACAATGACAACATTTAAAAGACATTCAGACATTATTGATATAGAGAAGACATAGAGGGATCTGGGCTTAATGCAAGCTTATGGGATTAGCATAGACAGGCATCACAGTTGGCATGCATGAGGCAGGCTGAAAGAGCCCATTTCTGTGTTCCCTTCACTGTGGGTGATCCATTGACTAAGGGATTCCTTGATTTCTGCGTCAGAATTCCACCCTATGTAATATGTCCAAGTTGCGAGGGTGCATGAATCTACATTTTTGTGGACCTGGATGAGGGGATGTACCTGGTCAGCAGACTTGATAGGAACATAAGAAGTAGGAACAGGAGTAGGCCAAAAATGGCCCATCGAGCCTGCTCCGCCATTCAATACAATCATGGCTGATCTAATTTATGACCTAACTCCACCTACCTGCCTTCTCCCCATATCCCCTAATTCCTCTATCATGTAAAAATTTATCTAACCGAATTTTAAATATGTTTAATGAGGCAGCCTGAACCACTTCCCTGGTCAGAGAATTCCAAACATTCACTGCACTCTAGGAAAAACTATTTTTCCTCATCTCTGTCCTAAATCTACTCCCCCGAATCTTGAGACTGTGTCCTCTCGTTTTAGTTTCCCCGACCAGCTCAAAAAAACCTTCCTACATCTATCCTATCCATACCCTTCATAATCCTATATGTTTCTATAAGATCTCCTCTCATTCTTCTGAACTCAAGCGAATACAATCCTAGACGATTTAATCTTTCATCCCAGGACTGGACACAGTACTCCAGGTGCAGTCTCACCAGTACCTTATACAGTTGCAACATTACCTCCCTACTCCTGAATTCAATTCCTCTACCGGTGAAGGCCAACATTCCATTTGCCTTCTTAATAACCTGCTGCACCTGCAACCTAACTTTTTGCGATTCATGCACAAGCACTCCCAAGTCTCTCTGCACAACAGCATGCTGTAGTTTTTCACCCTTTAGATAATATTCAGCTCTTTTGTTTTTCTTGCCAAAGTGGCAAGATGAAGGTGTCTGTGGAATTTTACCTGGCCTGCATTCATTGACTCCGGCTGTCTCTCTTTTTGCATCAGAGAAACACTGCGTCCTGCTCGTTCCAAGCTGGATGAACTGTTAGGGAGAGGTACAGCCAAGAAGTTACTTGAGCGACCTTCAACTGGTGAAAAAAAAGAATTTCAACTAGATCCAAAATATAAAAAAACAGAAGGTGAGTGAGGACATTAGGTGTCTGTCTGTTCATCGCCTGCTAAATGCTCTATTGTCCTTTTAAATTACTTGGAACGGCGGAAGGCTCATTGCTACAACCTTGTTTATGCTTCAGTAAAGGTAGAAGATGCTGGAGACACTCAACAGGTGGAGCAGCATCTGTTTCCACAGATGCTGCCTGACCTGCTGAGTGTTTTCCAGCATTTTCTTGATGAATTTCTATTTGTGTGTGTTCTGTGATAACCAAGGTTCTTTTGAGTGGGATCATGAGACAGAAAAGTGCTCTGAAAATATTTTCAGCAAGGGTTCCAGCACCAAAAGGGTAAGTATTGCACATCAGGTGCATCAGTAAAGAAACAGAAAGCTGGGTTAAAACCCAGAATGGCAGAAACCATCAGCAGGTCAGGCAGCATCTGTGGAAGGAGAAAGATTCATGTTTCGTGTCTATGACTCTTCATTAATTATCTTGAATTCTAAATTTTTAAATTCTAATAATGTTAATTCAGTTCCTTTTTTTAACTGGTGCTCAGTATTGCCAGCACTTTCCAGTTTCAGTTTGGTTTATCAGCATCTGCCATATTTTGCTTTTCAAAGAGAAAGGTGAGTTTACTTTTCAGGTAGAACTTGCTGGAGAAAATAATGTGATTTAATGATCTTGTCAAAGTGCTAACTATTCTTTTTGTGTTGATGGATCAGCATGTGTATTTTTGTGCACAGTACCTATGCTGCTCAGAATTTTAAACAGTTCCACCAGAAGGTAATCTCCATTCCACAGCAACGAATATCATTGTTCCCAATCCACCTCTGCCTGGTTCTGCCTCCAGTTTCCCTGGTAGACCCATTGCCCCTGTGTGCTCCTGCCCTTCAGAACTGGTATCTTTGTTCCCCCTTGATCCAGTTCCTTCTCCCTCCCCCACCACCCCCCCCCCCACTAAATCTGGGACATCTCACGTTCTTTTCATCTCTTTGTACAACAAAGATTTTTCTTCCTGAACACGTTTTTGATTGTATTTATGGATTTTGGGCAGCTGAGCACAAAAATCACCTTAAAATCTTCATATCCTGTACCATTTTATTTTTCAATATAACATTTTTTTGTGATTTCCTGTCATACTTTAATGGGTGCTGGTTCGTCTACAGATCCAACCCATACCCTTTCACCACTGGCCTCTTCCAACTGATAGAACTTGTACTCTCCTTTAATACACTTCTGCTTTCACTCATTTAACTTTCTGCAAATCAAAAGCATAGTAGGTACGGGTACTCGCATAGGTCCCAGCTATGCCTGTATTTTTGTTGGCGATCTGAAACAATTCACGTTGCAAGCCAAGACAGTCGAGGCTCCTCAATTCCTCCCCTGTTATATTGTTTACTACATTGCTGCCATCTGTAGCTATAATGACCTCATCAACTTTATCTACTTTTCTGACCTCAATTTCATTTGTTTCTGGCAACTTTCCCCTTTTCGATCTCTCTGTCTCCATCTCAGAATACATCTTTAATAAACCCATTAACTCCTACGGTTACATCAACAACACCTCTTATTACCCTGTCTCCTGTAAATATTCTATTCCTTTCCCTCAATTCCTCCACCTCTGCCTAATCTACTCCCAGGCAGAGGCCTTCCATTCCTCCTCCTTCACAAAATGTGCATCCCATGTATTGCCAGTAACTCAAAGCCTTGCCTGCATCTCCTCGATTTCATGCAGAGCTGTCATATAAAATAGAAATCATAGAAATCCGTGCCCCTTTCCCCCACCCCGGACACAACAACTACCACCCCATCAGCCTCTGCATCCAACATATTTGTAATTTCCACCCCCTACAACGTGATCCCACCACCAGGCACATCTTCCCCTTCCTTGTCCACTTTCCATGGGTACCGCGCCCTCTGACTCCCTTGTCCATTCATCCATTCCTACCAATTACCCCCTTGATACCTAAGACTGCAAGAAGTGCTACACTTGCATCTCCTTCTTCACCACCACCTGGGCTTCAAACAGGCACTACAAGTGAAGCAAGACTTTGTTAGTGAATTTATAGTGGTCATTTACTGCATCCAATGCTCTCAATGTACCCTCCTCTCTATTGGGAACACTAGACACAGATTGGGACAATCTGATGAGCACCTTCGCTCTGTCCGCTACAAGAGTACACTCTATTCCCACACCGTCACATCTTGTGTTCTGCCAAAATGAAGCCACCCACAAATTGGAGGAGCAACACCTTGTATCAGAGAGCTACCCATCTTCATTCCTCTGCCCTCTCCCCACTTTTCAGTGTCTTTCTCTTCTACGGTCCCACCTGTATCCACCTATTGCCTCTTGCCTGTTAGCCTGGGCTCCTTCCTCCGTCCTCTCCTCCTCCACAACCATTTTATTCATTTTTAATGATTCGTGATGAAGGGCCAAGGCCCAAAACGTTGGTTACCTTTTACTTCCTACGGAGAGTTCATGACCTGCTGAGTTTCTGCTCTTGACCCCGGCACCTGAAAAGTTTCTTGTTCTACTGCACCAGAGCTTCTTCGCCTTCCTGGGTAAAAGACACATGAAAGCAACATGCCAATCTCCACAAAACATTGTTCCCCAACCACATGTTGGCCCACCAGCAGACCACTCTGCTTCATGAGATACTACAGCATTCCCCTACTTTTCAAACTGATACAGTTTGATTGGATCCACAAAGTCACAGACAGAACAGTGCAAATGAGGAGACTATGCACAGGAACTGGAAGTGGGGCAATGTGGCGAATATAAAATACAGGCCAGTCTGTATGCTCTTTTCTAGGTTCCACCTCACACCCTTGCCCACCATTGAGCTAGTTTTAAAAACGAGTAGCCAAATGATAAAGGATTTGTATACATGAAGGAGACAAAAAAGCTGAAATTGAATGTATAGTGATTTGCTATTTGTTGGTTATTCTGAGTTTCATGTCTTTGGTTCTTGATTAGATAAGGAAGACTCTTTGGATGATTTTGCATTTGGTTCCTACCAGCCCACTGTGGCTACAACCCCAGAAGATCGTCAATCCAGACGCCAATCAGTGAGGTGCGTCATTTACCCAGAGAGCAAAGTTTTTGGTCCTGTTGAATTATGCAGAGTTAATTGTCATTCTTTTCCACAGTACCATTTAATAAAAATGAAGCAAGTCCATTATTTTAGTCTTTAAACTGCATTCAGATGTTTTATTAAAATGTTCGTTCATAATACGTTTTGTCTAAAAGGCTGAATTCCTTTTCAGTTCCTGAAATTTATTGTTGTGATCTTTAGAACCTGACAGTAGTTGCTATAATCATATTCAACAAATAATCTGCTTCAAACGACCTCTCCACCAAGTTTCATGCTGTTGAACTGGGATGGGACAATAATAAAGATTCCATTCCTGTGAAGTAATTCTACATTTAGAATGTAGCATACATAAAATTCTTTAATTTTGGTCCATCGTAAGGCAGACAGAGAATCTCCACTTTGTTCAGTGCCAATATGGAAACTTACAGCACCTGGTGTTCCTAGATGGTCTCCCCTCCCAAGTATGACCAGTCCTGCGCCTGTTTAGCTTCCAAAATTAGTCAATCCCAGGTGTATTCCGTCTATTAGGTGCTGTATATTGGGCTTCTTCACCACACTCACCCACTCTCATCTTAGCACTCCAAATGCACTGCTGTCCACTCACTCTGCACCAACCTTTCATCAGATTTTAGATTTGTTGTCAAAGTATATACTGGGCCAGGTAGTACAAAAAAAAGGGGTTAACGAATGTAAAATGTGCAATACATAAAAAATTTAACAAATGAATGGTGGCCTAAGTACGAGTCCTTAAATAAGTCCGATTGAGTTTGTTGTGGAGGATCCACATTAGGAGGGGTAGCAGCTGTTCCTGAACCTGGTGGTGCGAGTCTTGCGGCACCGATACTTCCTTCCTGATGTCAACAGTGTGTGCTGGGTGTGATGATTACTTGATGCTGTCCAATGGCAACATTCCTGTAGATGTTCTCGATGATGAGAAGGGGTTTGCTTGTGTTTTCCTGGGCTGTGACCACTACCTTTTGCAGATGGGGAGACGAAGTTGTAGTTTGGTGTACTGAGCAGACATCACTTCTTGGACTCCATCACATATTATATCGCTCGACCAAGACCCCATCAACCATCATCATGATATCATTTCCCAGTCCATCACTGAGCTCATCACTTCAGGGGATCTCCCAGCCAACGCCTTCAGTTCCTGATAGTTCCTGAATCCCACACCATTCGCCGCTATCTCCTACCCAAAATTTGCATGCAGAAATTCCCTGCTGTATCTGCTTGCTCCTGCTCCACCCAACTTGTATCCTCACACCTTGACACCATCTTGGCCCCCTTTCAGTCCTTTCCCACCTAAGTCCTTTCATGCTCTTTGATTCTCTGATGAATCCCAATTCTCAGGACCCCACCCCACTGCTTTATCTTCACCATGGAGGTGAAATCCCTTTACACACAAGTTTCCCATCAGGAAGGTCTCAGGTCCCTCAACTTTATTGAACACAGAGCCATTCAGTCCCCAGCGACTCATACTCTACTCAGTGGAACAATTTCACCCTGAACAACAACTTCTTTGACTCTTCCCATTTCCTCCAGATACAGGTATGGGCTCCAGCTACACCTGTTGTCAGGTAGTTGGAACATTCCCTGTTCCATCTGTCCCTAGTTACCACTCCCTAACTCTTCCTCCACTATGTCGATGATGGCATTGGTTCCACCTCCTGTACCAATTTGACAATTTCATGAACTCCTACCCGGTCCTTAAATTTTACTGGGTTATTCCTTCCTTGACCTCTGTGTCTCAGGGGACAAATTATTCCTGGACATCTTTTACAAACCTTCCATAGCTACCTGCATTATACCACATCCCATTCTGTTCCTTGTTCATTCCTTTCTCCTAATTTCTCCACCACATCTGTTGCCAGGATGAGGCTTCCATTCCAGGACGTGATGTTTCTTTGATAAACACAGATTTCCCCCTTACTGCTTTGAGGAAGCTTGTATCCATATCTCCTCCATTTCTTGTACTTCTGCCCTCATCCCACCTCCTCCAGGCCGAACAAGGACAGCCTCCCCATCCGTCACATTATTCTCCAACACTTCTGCCAACTTCAGCAAGATCCCACTATAAGCTGCATCTTCCCCTTTCCACTCCTATTGACTTCTTGCAGGGATAAGTTTCTCCAAGGCTCAGTAGTCAGAAAGTGAGGAACTTGTTTCTACATCTTCCCCTTCACCTCCATCTAGGGCTATAAACAGGTTTATGTGCACATCATCCAACCTAATGTACTGCATCTAATGAATGCTGTGTTGCCTCCTTCATGTTAGTGAGACTAAAGGCAGAATGGGGGACAGCCAAATGCCTACGCTGTGTGCGTATGTAAACTTGAGCTTCCTGTTGCCAACCATTTGAACTCCCCAACCATTCCTACAGTCTGTCCATGGCCTCATCCATTGTCTGGCTGAGGATAAACATCAATTTGAAGAACAACACACATTTCTCCTCCACAGCCTTGGACCAAATATCATGGACATTGATGCGTTTTAGATTTTAGGTAACCCCATCCCAATATGGTTACACTGTTTCCATCTCTTCTTTACCTACTTATCTTTCCTCCTTCTTTAACTTTTCCTGCCCCCTCCCACCATTGTTCTAACTCTCCACCTCTCACACCTTCTGCCCATTCATCCTGGCCCTCTCCCAGCTTCTTTCCCCCTTTATAGACGTAATATTACTCCTGTCCTTTTGGTCTTGATAAAGGGTCCAGACCTAAAATGTTAATAGACCATTTCCGCCTACAGGGCTTTCCATTATGTTTGGGACAAAGAGTTTTTTGTTCTTTATTTGCCCCTGTGCTCCACAGTTTTAAATTTGGAATCAACCAATTCCCATGTAGTTAAAATGCACATTCTAGATTTTATTCAAGGTTATTTGTGTACATTTTGGTTTGATTATAGCACTTTTTGGACATAGTCCCCTCATTTCAAGGCAGCATAAGATTTGGGATGTTTAGCTTCACATGTATGTTTAATTGCTTCATTGGTGCAGGTATAAGAGAGGTTGGCTTGCTTCGAAGCTTTTGATCACCTTTGGAGTCTGTAGTTGTCATTTTTCAACATGACGACCAGAGTTGTACCAATGAAAGTCAAAGAAGCCATTCTGAGGCTGAAAAACCAGAATAAAACAGTAAGACACATCGCTCAAGCCTTGGGATTACCAAAGTCATCATTAAGAAGAAAGAGCATACTGGTGAGCTCAGTATTCGCAAAGGGAATGGTATTCCAAGGAAGACCTTCACTGATGATGACAGAAGAATTCTCATCATAATGAAGAAAAATCCCAAAATATATGTCCGACAGAACAGAACATTCTTCAGGAGGCTGGTGTGGACATGTCAATGACTACTGTCCACAGAAGACTTCACAAACAGAAATACAGAGGCTATGCTGCAAGATGCAAACCATGGGAAAGATGATATGCTTTGAATCTTGGGCAGTTCCTTTACCCAAGCACACTTTGCTCTTGCCGTTGCTCTGATACAGGTTAATCTTGGTCTCATCTCTCCACAAGACCTTTTTACAGAATTCTAAAAGCTCTTTTTAATACAGTAATCTGACCATCCTTTCTGTGGCAACTAGTGTAGCTTCTGTATTTCTGCTCATTAAGTCTTCTGAGGACAATAGACATTGACATGTCCACATCTGCCTCCTGAAGAGTGTTTCTGATCTGATGTTCCAAACAGTTCATTTTCATAATCCTAAGGTTTGGGCGATGGAGCAGGGAATGTTCCAACTACCTGACAACAAGGTAGGTGTAGCTGGAGCCCATAGGCTGCACCCTGTATCTGGAGGAAATGGGAAGAGTTGAAGAAGTTGTTGTTCAGGGTGAGATCATTCCACTGAGTGGAGTGAGTTAATGGGGACTGTGTAGGAGGGGTGGGGCGGTGTGGTTCTTAGTCTGCACTTCACGTAGCGTGTAGACTACACTATTATGAGGTTGAAAATAATTAGTGTTCTTTTTAATTGTTAACTGTCTCTTTTTACAGATTTAGCCCAGAGGGCAATATAAAATCCACTGTTGATCAAAAACCCAAAAGAGCGACATCAACATCAGTCACCCCTACACAAGCACATGGAAGTAAGGGAGCTGCTGACTGGCTGGGCCTAAAGGATGATGATGTTTCTGATCTGGATAATCAAAAGTCAACTGAAGAGATGCAGAAAGGGTGTATGTTCTACAAAGCAAAGTCTGATTCTAATCTTCCAGCCAGTCATAATCAAAGCAGGAGGCCATACTCTGCAGGGCGTCCCCCATCTGCACCAAAGCCAAGTGAGACAGCCCTGGTCAGATCTGCACCATCTAGCACAAAGGCAGATGCAGCTGATATCGTCGAGGGTGATTGGTTGAAAGATATTCTATCTCAGAAAAAGACTCAGGCTTTAGCATCTCATCTTTTGACACCGGGTGATGAAGTTGATGGATTGCAAGGCACAAGGTAAGAACACAATTGGATCTGGAAAACAGAATGTCAATGTGGTTGGAACTTGTTTGACCAGACCCACAGCTGGAGCAGTTCTCCGGCTACATAGAAGTTTAGTTGTTCATTGCTGCAACCACACTTATAATGTGGAATTCATGTATCTTTAGGCTCTGATGGTGCAGTCAGCAATGAGGATTGTGTCAGAAAGGAGTGATCTCTGAAGACAAACCAGTGGAGTAAGGTTTTAAATAAGCAAGAATGAAATGCAATTCACAAATGAGCTTGAGAAACTCAGCAGGCCACACAACATTCATAGGATGTAAATGGTAATCAATGTTTTGAGCCTTTCATCAGGAATTTGTTGGTTGAGGAGGTTTTTCCAGCTCTGTTTTTGGGCCCCACAGGATCTCTGGTACCTGTGCTGCAATGACTGCTGCCCTTCTTGCTTCTGCCATATTCCACAGACCATCCTTTCCAGCAGGCCTTAGCTCTTGTTATCACAGCTCCAGACCTCATTCACTATGACTTGCCAGGGACCTCTGCTGTCCTACTTCCTCTGCATATGGCAGCTGGTATCCATCAAGGATTGCAAACTTGCCATTCCTGACAAGGGGCTCAGGCCTGAAACATTGGTTATCCTTCACTTCCTTTAATGTTGCATGACCTACCGGGTTTCTCCAGCATGTATGTCTATTGCACTTCACCCCAGCATCTGCAGACTTTCTTATTTAACAGGCAAAAATTAAATGTGTTAAAATGGATGAATGCTGAAATTAGGATTGAGATGAGAAGAAATGCTCTCCACAAGAAGAGCACACATTCTAGGGCAGTTTTGGTGCAGAGGCAAAGAGTGACCCAGCAGAGAACCCAGTGAATAATGCTAAATGCCACACTCCATGGAAACCATGTATAGAATAGATACTCCTAAAATTGTAGAGTGGTGGGGAAATAGAAATTGAAGAACATGACAAGATTAACTGTTTTTAAGAAATATTCATCATGAAGTAAAAAACTGGGTCACTTTGAGGGTTAATGAGGTGGTTTTTTATTCCCTGGAGTGTACGAGGCTGAGGGGTGACTATATAGAGATTTACAAGATCATGAGAGGCATTGATAAAGTGAATGCTCGCAGAACTTTTCCCCTGCTAGATGATTTGAGAACTAGAGAGCATAGGCTTAAGGTGATGGGCGAGAGGGGAAACTTTTTCAGGGTGCTCCATCTGGAACGAGCCACCAGAGCAAGCAGTAGAAGCAGGCACAGCTTTGATGTTTTAAAGACATATGGACAGATGTTATAGTCAGGAAGAATTTAGAAGAATACAGACCAAATGCAGGCAGATGGCACTTGCCCAGAATGGTTGGCATGGATGAATTGGGCTGAAAGTCCTGTACAACTCTGTAACACTAAACATCGTGAAGGCTCAAAGTCTTAAGCCAACCTTTAAATTGCAAAAGCATGGCTCTGATGCTCTTATAGGGCTCAATCCACCTTTCTTATCCTATTAACCTGCTGCATTTGTTTTGTTATAGCAAGCAGAGTGGATTATCAGGTGCACGTGGGCAATCATCAATGAAAGTAACACCAGAGCTGGCAGCTGAGAGTAACCTTGTAGACCCTGGGTAGGTAGAATGTAGCTAAACGTTTGCCTGTTATTATAACAAAAACAGCGGAAGTTATCAAAAGAAAATTTTAACGTTATTCGTCCCTTTAGCTTTGTATCAAACTAGATACAATTGTGCTATTCCATCAGTAATGTATTGATGATATTTATAACCAAGCACGTCTGTGCCTGGATATGCATATGCTGTACACAATTTACAAAGCTCCTCGCTTCATTCCTTGATAGGTCTTCATTTCCAAGAGAGATTTCTCAAAAGCAGGTTATTCCTCTAGTTTTGTCTGACACCTTGAAAGATTCCATCACCAAAAACAGGAATGAGTCTGGTAAGTTCATGAAGTGGCTGTAACATTGTCATGGTGGTGCTGAGATTTGGAGCACAGAAGGTCTTGGTTTTTGGGGTGCCTGCTGACTCGCCTGATTACATTAGGAGAACATTTTTACACTTTAGTAGCCCTGAACTAAAGTTGAAAAAGCTACCACATGAATTCATAAAAGTCAAATTTTGTAGACCACTTTTAACATTAAATTAAATTTATTGTGTCAACTATTATGGCTACTAGTTTTGAAGTACTTGCGTCGTTGGAAGCGTTAGGAGTTCTAATGGGCGGGTGGCTGAGATTGGATGGGAGGTCTGCAGTTGAGCTGTCAAATGTTCCAGTGGGTGGTTGACCAGGGCTAGGTGGCAAGTCCATGGTCGAGACATTGGGAGCTCCGACGGGTGGGTGGTCGGGGCTGGGTGGGAAGTCCGCGTTCGAGGTTTTGGGTGGGTGGCTGGGGCTGGGTGGCAAGTCTGTGGTTAAGGCATCGGGAGATCTAATGGGTGGGTGACCGGGACCGAGTGGGAAGAAGGCGGCTGAGGTGTCAGGAGCTCTGGGTGGGTACAAGGAGAGAGACTAGACTTGAATTTTACACGCAATGTGTGTAAAATACCAGATATTTGGCCAAATAGAGGGGGGTCGACTTTTACACTGTATTGAATTTTATACATTAAATGGAGCTGATAAAACACTATATACTGGAAATCTGAAATGCAGAAAATTCTGCATGTGCTCAGCATGTCGGTGACTGATCTTTGGAAGGTGAAACCAAATTAATGTTTCAACTCGCTTGCCTTTAATCATGGAATCTGGTGGTATCCCTGATGACTACACCTGCAGGAAACTCAAGCTCCTGAAGGACTGTATTAAGGAATTGCAGCTGGAGTTGGGTGAACACCTGGGAGGCTGAAGAAGTGGTAGATAAAACTTTTGAGCAGGTGTTTGCACCCAGAGTGAAGGATGCAGCTAGTAGACAGATGAACACTGAGAGGTGAGGGGAGAAAGAAGTCAGTCCAGGCATTCCTATGACCATTCACTCAGCAACACGTCCACCCCAGGGTGTGCTGGGGTGGGGGGGGGGGGGGAATAATCTATCTCTGAGCCAGCCAGCAGCCTGGGCTCTGAGCCTCAGGAAGGAAAGGTGAAGTCAGGCAGAGCAATAATCATTGGGGTATCGATAGAAGAACAGATAGGAGATTCTACGGGCACAAGAGAGTTGCCAGGATAATGTGCTGCCTCCCGAGTGCTCTGGCCCGGGATGTCTCTGAACAGTTCATGAAGGGGAGAATGAGCAGCCAGAGGTTGTGGTACATATTGGTATGAATGACAAAGGCAAGAGTGGGGTTGAGGTTATGCAAACTCTAGGGGGTTAGGAAAGAGGCAGAAGAGCAGGACCTCCAAGGTGGTAATCAATGGGTTACTCTGAGTGCCGCGAGCTAGGGAAGGTCAGAACAGGAAGATCGTGCAGCTAGATATGTGGCGGATGAGATGATGCAGGGGGCAAGGTTTTAAGTTTTTGGATCATTGAAACCTTTTCTGTGGAAGGGGTGACCTGTGCAAGTGGGATGGGTTGTTCTGGCAGGGAGGTTTGCCATTGCTGTTGGTGGGGGGGGGGGCAAGGTTGGTTTAAACGAGATTTGCAGGGGGTGGAAACCAAAGTGATGAGGAAGAGATAGTTGGTAGGGATTGGTGTGGAAAGGCAGGAAAATAGGGCAAAATCGCAGCCAGTGAGAATGAGTTGCAATGCAACGGGGTCACAGCCAAAAAAGTCACAAATAGAGGATTGAAGGTTTGATATTTAAATACAAGCGGCATAAGAAATAAAGGGATGACTTTGTCAGTAAAGCTACAGATTGGCAGCTACGGTGTTGTGATCATCAATCATTAGAAAGAGATGGCATGGGATTTGAAGATCTAGAGCATTAGAACCACAGAACATTACAGCACAGAAACAGGCCCTTCTAGTCTCTGCCCAGCCCCATTGACCTGCACCCAGCCTATAGCCCTCCATACCCCTCCAATCCATGTACATATCCAAATTCCACACTCCCACCACTCTGGGTGAAGAAGTTCTCCCTAAACTTTTCCCTTTTCACCCTTAACCCATGCCCCCTGGTTTGTATCTCACCTACCCTCAGTAGAAAAAGCCAACCTCTATTTACTCTGTCTATCCCCCTCATAATTTTAAATAACTCTATCAAATCTCCCCTCATTCTTCTATGCTCCAGAGAGTAAAGTAGATAATAAGTAGCACAATTGTACCCTGTTTAACCTTTCCCAATAACTCAGTTCCTGAGGTTCGGGCAAGATCCTAGTAAATCAAGTCAAGTTTATTGTATTCTCTGGTCCTCTGTGCAGAAACATGCAGAAACATGCAATGAGACAAAACACTCATGAAGACAATACTTATGCAGGACAAGTATTTTATCTATACTAATAAATAAATATTGTTTGTATAAATGAGTTAGTGTGAGCAGTTCCTTTGTTTGTTCAGCTTTCTCATTGCTTGTGGGGAAAAAAGCTGTTCCTCAGCCTGGTGTTGCTGGCACCGATACTCCTGTATCTCTTTCCTAACAGGAACAGCTGAAAGATGCTGTGTGTAGGGTGGAAGGGGTCCTCAATGATTTTGTGCATCCCCTTCACACAATAATCTTGGTAGACCACATCAATGGGGGGGGGGGGAGGGAGGCAGTGGGTAGGGAGACTCCAATGGTCCTCTCTGCCACTCTTATTGTCTTATGGATTAATCTCGCATCCTTTTTGCAGCAACTGTTCCACACTGTTCTCTGCACTTTTTCAATTTTTTTTGTAATATTTTATTTATCATTTTAATATATATAACAATCAACAATCCTATCAAATGTAAAACATCAAGAAAACCCCTCCCTCCACCCCTCTCCCCTCTATACAGTAAAATATAAGGAAACACGATAATCCCACAGTGTTAAAATCTTTTCAGAGGTCTATTGGCTAGCAAGTAGTGATCGTAACTCTATATTGGTGCAGTGGGGTACCCATATGCTCTAAATAAGGGTGCCAAATTTGTAAGAAGGTGTTATATCCCTACCTGAGACTTTATGCGACCTTTTCAAGTGGGATGTAGGTATTCATCTCCGAAGACCACCTAACTGTGAGTAGATGGGAGCCAGTTTTCCATGTTACCGTTATGCACTTCCAAAACTAACCTAATTCCTTCCCAAAATGGTTGTACTTTAACACAAGACCAAACAGCATGTTAAAAAAATGTTCCAGTACATAAACCACATCTGAAACAAGAATCCAAATTACTAAAAGCATATTTTTTCAGTTTCTCCGGAGTTAAATATAACTGATGTAAAAAATTATAATTAACCATTCCATATTGTACATTCGTCAATTTAGTTATACATATCTGCCCAATTATCTTCCAGAAAAATAAAGGTTATATCACACTTCCATTTAAGCTTAGACTTCTCCCATTCCAGTTTATCCATACTATCTTGTAACACTTGATACATAACTGAAATATAACCTTTCTTTGGTATAGAGGAAATCAAAGATTCAAATTTTGTCAATACAGGTAAAATCATCTCTTTACCATAAATATCTTTTACCAAAGCTCTAAGCTGGTAATACACAAACAGAGAATTTTCAGATATATCAAATCGTTCCCACAATTGGTTAAAAGAAAGAAGTTGTCCTTCCTCAAAACAATCCTGCAATGGCTTTATACCTTTAGAATCCCAACTCTTTAAATGATTATTGAACATTGAAAAAAGAATAAGCTGATTAAAATTGATAATTTACCTTTTGATCCTAAAATCTTATTTCTTTTAGTCCAAACCTTTAACAAATGTTTTACATTCCCGCAACAAATTCATATTCCATCGAAATATAAATTGATACACCTCAACTTCAGAAATGTAAGCCATCTCCACTTTTGCCCAACTTGGAGGTTGATCCATGTCCATCAATCTGCTAACAAATTTCAACTGAGCTGCTTCATAATAATTTTGAAAATGAGGTAAATGAAGTCCACCTAATGCATATTTCCATGTGAGTTTGTACAATGCTACTCGCGGTAATTTACCTTTCCGTAAAAATTCCCTCACTGTTTTATTTAAATCGTGGAAAAAACCCTTTGAAAGGGAATATGGTATCGACTGAAATAAATATTGAATTCGAGGAAAAATATTAATCTTATAGAGTTTACACAACCAATTAAGGTATTCGGAAGATCTTTCCATTTAATTAAATCCGCTTTAATCTTTTTTTAATAAAGGAACATAATTTAACTTGTTTAAAGATTGATAATCATCATTTACAATTACTCTTAAATATTTGAGTTTATCTGACCATTTTAATTTTATAACACTTTTATATTCTGAATAGTCACCCTCTCCAACTGGCAAAATTTCACTCATATCCCAATTAACTTTATATCCAGAAAGTTCTCCAAATTGTAATAAACAATTCTGCAATTGTGACAATGACTGTTTTGGTTCTGTCAAATATATCAAGACATCATCTGCAAATAAATTAATCTTATATTCCTCATCCATAACTCTCATCCCTCTTATCTTTTCATTCTGTCTTATCGCCTGAGCTAACAGTTCAATAGCCAATGCAAACAAAACTGGTGACTATGGACAACCTTGCCGAGTCGAACGTGTCAATTTAAATGGTAAAGAAACTTGAACATTTGTCACCACCCTGGCAATTGAGTTTGCATATAAAGCTTTAACCCAACCAATAAAAAAAGGGCCAAATTTAAACCTCTAACACCTTAAATAAAAAATCTCATTTGACCCTATCAAAGGCTTTTCCGCATCGAGCTGCTTTCGATATGCATTGACCAAAGTTATCAACCGAATCTGACACATTCCTATTCTTAATAATACCTGTTTGATCAATATGTATCAACTTAGGTAGGTACTTAGCAAGCTGATTTGCTCACACTTTCGCTATAATTTTATAATCTACATTCAATAAAGAAATAGGTCTATACGAAGATGCTTTCAACGGATCTCGATCTTTTTTCGGAATTACAGTGATTAAAGCACTCAAATAAGATTCCGGTAACACCAGTTATTTGTTGTAATACATCCCCAAATACAGAAGATAAATCTTCATAAAAGATCTTATAAAATTCCACAGAAAATCCATCATCCCCTGGTGACTTTCCATTTGGCATCTCCTGTATAGCCTCCTTAATCTCAAAATCTGTAAACGGATATTCCAATTCCATAACATCTTCCTCCCCTAATAACGGTAATGTTAATTTAGATAAATAAGATTCAATAAAACCATTATCCTGCTTCCCCTCAGAAGTATATAATTTTTGATAGAATGAATAAAACTGGTCATTAATTTCCTGAGGTTTATAGGTAACTATTGAATTCTTTTCAACAGCATGAATGGTCTGTGATACCTTTTCCGTTTTTAATTGCCACGCAAGTATCTTATGTGCCCTCTCACCCAATTCATCATAATGCTGCTTAGATCGATTAATTAAACGCTCAAATTGATAGGTTTGTAATGTATTGTAATGTAATTTCAAATTTGCCAGAGCCGCTTTTTTATCTTCTGTCACATCTTTCTGAAATTCTTTCTCTAACTCAGCAATTCGTTTCTCCAACTCTAAACTTTCTGCCATATATTGTTTCTTAACTTTTGTAGTATAACTAATAATCTGCCCTCTTAAATAAGCTTTCAAAGCATCCCATAATACAAAACAACTATTTACAGAATTAACATCCTCAGCCAAAAACAAAGTAATCTGTTCTTTAACAAAAGTAACAAACTCTGGTTTTTTTCAATAACATTGTATTAAATCTCCATCTGTAGGATGAACGTACCACTTCCGAACTTGCACAAGAAAAAAAACAGTAAAGAATTATCTGATATAACTCTACTTTTATACTCAGCCTGTAATATTCTACCCTGTAAATGTGCCGATACAAAAAAAAATCTATTCTGGAAAATGAATCATGTCGAAATGAGTAAAAAGAAAAAATTTTCTCTGAAAGGATTAACTCTTCTCCAAATCTCCACCAAATTTAAATCTTTCATCAAAGCCCCAATTTGTATCACCATCTTTGATTTCCTTATACTTTTTGGGGACCTATCCAATAAAGGATCCAGAACACAATTAAAATCTCTCCCGACTAGAATATTTTCATTAGCCTGATAAAACAACAAAAAAGCTTCTGAAATAAAATGTTCATCATCTATATTTGGTGCATAAACATTAAGCAAAGTCCAAGTTTCAGCAAAAATTTTACAGTTCACCCTCAAAACTCTCCCAGCATTTCCCTCCAAAGATTGTAATTCAAATGGCAAACTCATGAATTAAAATCGCTATGCTTCTCGCCTTAGAATTAAAAGAAGAAAACACATGACTAACCCACTCTCTCTTCAATTTCAAGTGTTCTTTTTCAGTCAGGTGTGTTTCTTGCAAAAAAACAATATCAACTTTCATTTTTTTTTATATAGGCTGATACTTGCTTCCGCTTAATTGGATTATTCAAAAGTTGCAAATTTCAAATTAGACATTTCTACAAAGTCTTAAAGGTGACTTCGATGACAATCCTCATTTCAGTCCAGAGCCTCCATGGGTCTTACCCCATATTTTAACCAAGTGTTTTAAAATGGGGTTGTCTATTCTACTGGCTATAATTCTAGAATTTCATTTATACATGAAATCATTATACACTTTCTCTTTCAGAGAGTGCAACCCAATTTGTACCCAGGAGAGGGATTTGTTCCTCTCAAAAAATGAAGAAATTAATCTCATTTGGGCCGCCAAATAATACTTTTTGAAGCAAGGCAACTGGATGTCTCCTAACCTGTAATCCCATGTTAACTTTTCCATGGATATTCTGGGTACTTTACAGTTCCAAATAAATTGCCCAACAGACTTATTAAGGGTTTTAAAAAAGGTTTGGGGTCGTGGAATTGGCAAGAACTGGAAAAAGGTACTGCAATCTTAGCATCTTTACACTGTTGACCCTGCCATTTAGAATAATGGGAAAATTCATTCACCTACTCAAGTCTTCAATTTTACTAAATAGCGGGAGGTAATTAAATTTGTATAAATTCTGGAGATCGTCATCCACTATTATTCTAAGGTATCTGATGCCACCCGAGGGCCATTTGAATGGGCTTATTTGCTTGATCAAAATATGTGAGTGGGATGATTTCACTTTTTCCCTAGTCACCTAGTATCCTGAAACTTCGCTGTAAAGCTTTAATTAGAATCTGTAATTTAGTAGGGGAATTAACCAGATCTATTAAATACAGGATTACATCGTATGCCATGATTAATTTTGTGGATTGTCTGATCCACCATAAAACCCTTTATCTCCAGGTCTTGTCTAATTGCCTCTGCCAAGAACTCAATAACCAAGACATAGTCCCAGAGACAAGGGGCAGCCCTGTTGGCTGGATCTGCTTAAAGGAAGTACTGCCAAGATCAGTTCATTAGTGGCAACACTAGCTTTGGGACTGTAATAAAGAGTTTTAACCCAATTGAGGAACAGTTGCCCAAATCCAAGCTTGGCCAAGACTAAATAAATACAGCCATTCCAGCCTGTCAAGGGCTTTCTCAGCATTCAGGGCCACAGTGACACTCAGTTCAGCCTGAGACTTTGCATATGGATAATACTGAAGAACCCTCATAGTTGCTGGCTAACTGACGTTTCAAAATAAAGCTGCTCTGGTCTGGATTTCAATAAATATTTGTCAAGTCTGTTAGCCAAGGCCTTAGGAATCAATTTGTAATCTGAGTTTAGTAATGAAATGGGCTGAAATGAGGAGCATTTAATGGGTCCATGATCTTTCTATGAATCACAGAAATTATGGCAGTAGAAAATGATTCAGAGAGAGTTAAGTTAATTACATCCATGATGAGGTATAAATAGATCCTTAAAGTCTCTGTAAAATTCTGGTGGGAAACTGTCCTCACCTGGTGATTTATTGGACTGCAGTGACTCCAATCCTTTCTCAATCCCTTTTGAAGTAAAGAGAAGCTCAACATTTACTTGATCTTTTTGGTTAAGTTTGGGGAGTTTAGTGAGGTCTTTTGATTTCTATAGGTTTGTTTAAAGCTGTTTAAATGTATCATTGATTTCTGTTGAATTATGTGAAACTGAGCTCATTTCAGTCTGGCTTGAATTTATTGTTCTCGAACTTTCCTCTGCCCTCAATTGCTAGGACAAGACTTTGGGCTTTTCCCCCCCAGTTCATAATATTGTTGTTTAGTTCTTAGGATTTTTTTTTCAATTTTATAAGCATGCAGTGTGTTGTACTTGAATTTTTGTTCACAAGGACTTTATCTGTTTCTTTGGAGCTGGACTGTTGAAACTTCTTTTCTAATTGCAGAATTTCTGTTCACTCTTTCCATTTTATTGATGTCTTTCCTGTAGTTTGGTGATCAGAATTGCACACATTACTCCAAATTTGGCCTCACCCATGATTTCTACAACTTTACCATACTGATGCTCAATACTTTGATTTATGAAGGCCAATATGGCAAAAGCTATCTTTACAACCTATCCAGCTGTGACACTACTTTCAGAGAATCACTGTATATATTCATGTAATAGTCAACCCCATGGAAAAGTTAACCCCCTTCTTTTGACTCAAAAATCATGTATTTTCTGTATATCGCATTTAAAAGTCAACTCCCTTATTTTTGACCCCAACTGCCCATCCATCCGAGGTAATGACACCCCGGCCTCTGATACTCGCCCCTGCATGCCTGCCTATCCAAGCTTCCATCACAGGGCTGCAGATTCTCATCTGGCCACTCACCTATCCGAGCTCCCAATGTTCTGACCGCAAACCCTCGGCCTCTTAACCCTTCAAGATCCCAATGCCCCAGCTGCCTACCCATCTAAGCTGTCGATGCCATGACCGTGGATCCTCACCTCAGCTGCCTGCCCATCCGAGCTCTTCATACCCTGACCATAGATCCTTGCCAGAGCTCCTGACACCCCAACTCCAGATCCTCACTTAGTTTCCCGTCCACCGAACTCCCAATGCCCCGAATGCAGACTTACCACCTGGTCCCAGCTATCTGAGTTCCCAATGCCTTGAACGACGCAGGTAATTAACGGAGTCAAAAGTAGTATCCATGAAAAAGTTGACCTCTCAAATTTGTCCTGAAAAATTGCTTCCCAAAATTCAACTATTGGATAAGTATATGATAAGTGCCTGTATTCCTAAATCCCTCTGTCCTACCGTACTCCTCAGTGCCCGACCATTTAATGTGTATGTCCTTTCTTGGTTTGTATTTTCAAACTGCAACATCTCATACTTGTCTGCATAAAATTCAATTTTTCAGCCCATTTTTCCAGCTGGTTTAGATCCCTCTGCAAGCTTTGAAAACCTTCTTTACTGTCAATGATGCCTCCAATCTTAGTGTCATTGGCTAACTTGCCAATCCAATTTACCACATTATCATCGAGACCATTGATATAGATGACAACCAACAATGGTCCCAGCACCGATCCCTGAGGCACACCACTAGTCACAGGCCTCCAGTCTTAGAAGCAATCATCCTCCACTACTCTCTGGCTTCTCCCGTCTAGCTATTGACAAATCCAGTTCACAATTTAACTATGAATACCAGCATCTGAACCTTCTTGACTATCCTCCCATGTGGGATCTTACTAAAGTCCATGTAGACAACATCCACAGTCTTTCCTTCATCAACTTTCCTGGTAACCTTGAAAAACTCTATAAGGAGTTGGTATGTTCTCCCTGTGTGTGGTTTTTCTCCGGGGACTCTGGTTTCCTCCCACCTTTTGAAATGTACTGGGGGTGTAGGTTAATTGGGTGGCACAGGCTCTTGGGGCGAAATGACCTGTTACTGTGTTGTATGTCTAAGTTTAAAATTAAAATTATGATCACTGGACCCAAAATGTTTCCCTGCACATACTTCTGTCACCTGTTCTGTCTTGTTCCCTAATAAAAGATCTAGTATTGCACTCTCTCTCATCAGTACCTCTATATATATGTGTGTGTGTGTGTATATAGATAGATAGATAAATATATAAAAATATATATATATATTTATATATATATAGATTTACAAAACCTTCCTGACCACACTTGACAAATTCCAAGTCATCCAGTCCTTTTATAATAAATCGGTATGGTAGAAACACCAGGTGGGAGAAGTTCCTTTGGTAGTTCAGTACTCTCACTGCCTGTTAGAAATACTTACTGTCTCTCCTGACTGTTACCATCTACCCTCCTCCTGCCTCTGAGGTGCAATAGTATCCTCATAACTCCTATATATCACCCCCTCTGCCTCAGAATGATTTGGAGTTCATCCAACTCCATCTATCTTTCCTTAACTCAGTTTGTCAGGAGCTGCAGCTGGATGCATTTCTCACAGATGAAGTCATCAGAGAAGCCAGATATTGCTGGTTTCCCTGATGACTCACATTCTTCCCTAGATCCCATTCCCACTGTCTATGTTTAGAGGAAAAAAATATAAGATAAATAAAATTTGCCCTTTCCTATCTGCTGAATCCTTTTTGTTCCTTGAATAGGATGGCCTTTACACACTTCAACTCCTGCACTACCAGCTCAGCCTCTTCTCACCAAAGCCCACTCCTACCCTGAGCCACTCACACACTGGCCACTTGTGCTTCCCTTCTTTTTTTATTGATCTAATTGGCCAATGGAGAGAATAGCACTTTCTGATCCTGCTGCTGATTTATCTGCTTTGAACCTGCTCGTTCAGCCCTCACTCGCAACTTGTTCTTACAATCCCTAGCCAAGATCCAAAAATTAGCTTCAGTAACTTCTAAATAATCCATTAGAATAGTTTAGTAACTATTCAGGAGCTCTGGAATAAATTTCTTGACATGCCGTCCTTTGTTTTTAAGCTGATATATTTCTGTAATAAATCCTTTTTTATTTGCTCTTCTGCATTCACTAGTTTTGTTATGAAATGGGACTCATGTGCTTTCATTATTGTTTGTCTACAGACCCTGCACAAGGGCAGAATCAAGACCAGTTATCTTCTTTGCAGGTATGACTTTGTTTTATTTCCAGTGAATATGGTGTCTGGATAACTGCCATGTCATTTTGTTTCCTGATGTGGAATAGCATAACTCTGGTGTAAATCTAAAATAAAGCAAGAAAATTTTGGAAATACGCGGGACATCAGGCAGCATGTATTGAGAGAGAGTGAGCGAGTTAACTTTGGCTGATCAGAACTGAGTTCATATGCTTTATTGGTTGGATTCCTTGCATTTAAAAAAAATGCAATAGGACTTGCATTCATCCACTTTACCAAATCATGCCCTTTGTTCAGATCCATGCTAACATTTTTCCCTATCTTGATGAAGGGCTCAGGCCTGAAACGTTGGTTGTGTTGTGGCAGCATACATCACTTGCGGCGAATCGGCCCTGCTTGTATTGCTGCACCGGCAGGGCTGCCCTTAAAGGGCATGTGTGAAGTTTGAATAAAGAGTTTGTTTGAAACCCCCATCATGTTAGTAGTGTGTTTCATTCCGTGTAGCAGTCACTATAGTGTGTCTTTTTCTTTGCTATATAATGTTTACTGTGTTTATCCAGCTTTGTGCTTTTACTTCAACCATGGTGTCTGCAGACTTTCGTGTTTTATTTTGTGCTCATGTTTGTTCTGCTTACGTACATACTCAACTGTATGTACAATATAGCATAGTTTGTGCCACATCACATTGTAGGCTTGGATTCTTTATGGCCCAAAGTGTTAATTAAATGCTAAGTTTCTGCAAGCTCTTAGCATTTAATATTTATTTTTATTTCCCTCCCACCACCCTTCCTGCCTCATGTTTTTCGCTCCTCCTCTACCATTCTCCATCTTTTTATTTTTGTCACTTTTACACCTCTTCCCTCCCTGCCTCCCCCCTCCCCCCGCCTCCCCACCCGCCTCCCCACCCGCCTCCCCACCCGCCTCCCCACCCGCCTCCCCACCCGCCTCCCCACCCGCCTCCCCACCCGCCTCCCCACCCGCCTCCCCACCCGCCTCCCCACCCGCCTCCCCACCCGCCTCCCCACCCGCCTCCCCACCCGCCTCCCCACCCGCCTCCCCACCCGCCTCCCCACCCGCCTCCCCACCCGCCTCCCCACCCGCCTCCCCACCCGCCTCCCCCTGCCTCCCCACCTGCCTCCCCACCTGCCTCCCCACCTGCCTCCCCACCTGCCTCCCCACCTGCCTCCCCCCCTGCCTCCCCCCCTGCCTCCACCCCTGCCTCCCCCCCTGCCTCCCCCCCTGCCTCCCCCCCTGCCTCCCCCCCTGCCTCCCCCCCTGCCTCCCCCCCTGCCTCCCCCCCTGCCTCCCCCCCTGCCTCCCCCCTGCCTCCCCCCTGCCTCCCCCCTGCCTCCCCCCTGCCTCCCCCCTGCCTCCCCCCTGCCTCCCCCCTGCCTCCCCCCTGCCTCCCCCCTGCCTCCCCCCCTGCCTCCCCCCCTGCCTCCCCCCCTGCCTCCCCCCCTGCCTCCCCCCTGCCTCCCCCCCTGCCTCACCCCTGCCTCCCCCCCTGCCTCCCCCCCTGCCTCCCCCCCTGCCTCCCCCCCTGCCTCCCCCCCTGCCTCCCCCCCTGCCTCCCCCCCTGCCTCCCCCCCTGCCTCCCCCCCTGCCTCCCCCCCTGCCTCCCCCCCTGCCTCCCCCCTGCCTCCCCCCTGCCTCCCCCCCTGCCTCCCCCCCTGCCTCCCCCCCTGCCTCCCCCCCTGCCTCCCCCCCCTGCCTCCCCCCCTGCCTCCCCCCCTGCCTTCCCCCCTGCCTCCCCCCCTGCCTCCCCCCCTGCCTCCCCCCCCTGCCTCCCCCCCTGCCTCCCCCCCCTGCCTCCCCCCCTGCCTCCCCCCCCTGCCTCCCCCCCCTGCCTCCCCCCCTGCCTCCCCCCCCTGCCTCCCCCCCCGCCTCCCCTCCTGCCTCCTCCCCTCCTACTTCCCCCCTCCCTTTTAAAGCTGGATTTTCTTTGACTTTGAGCTCTGTGTAAAAAAATAATCAAAGGCGGATTTGGGGGACAATCCAAACTCATCCGTCTTCGATCCTTCAAAAGGGGTTCTGCCAGTAGTGGAGCATAGCGTCTTGCCAGGTCGAATTGGGAAGGGGTGATGATGTTGTGATGATGTCTTCAGCCCATAATGAAAGTGCGGGAAATTCAAATTTATTTTGAGTGCACAGCAGTGACACTTCTGCGCATGCATGTTTTGCGTCACAGTTGATGCCGACATTGATGCATTAAATGTCCCACCTCCTTTGGTTCGGGAAGTCGGCTAACAGTGTGAAATATCTAATGAAGCTAGCTTTTTTGTGCTCAGTGTGAACACACAAAACAGCTTCCCAGACAGGTCATGTCTATGAAGATATTGCAGCTTTGCAGTCCAAAAAGGCCTTCTGTCTCTCCCCTTTCTGTGTCTCCCCTCTCACTTACACCATTTACACAGAGGATTCAAGCCAGATATTATCTGCCTTTTGAACATTTCTTCTACCTGTATGAACGTGTTGAAGGCAGATTGGGGGGGGGGGGGGGGGGTGGTCTGAACTTAGCTAGCTTTTATCCAACATAAGTAGTGTTAGGCAGGAATGTACTACACGTCCCACCTCTTTTGCTTCGGGAAGCTAGCTTGCTGGGTAAAAGGATTCATCAACCCAGATTTTCTTCTATGTGAATAAGATAGCCAGCTTCCTGGCCTCTTCCCTTCCCCAGCCTCTCCCCCTTCCCCTCCCCCTCCCGCTCTCTGCCCCTCCCCTCCCCCTCCTGCTCTCTGCCCCTCCCCTCCCCCTCCCACTCTCTGCCCCTCCCTCCTCTCCCTGACTCCTGCTGTCTACCTGGGACACGTCTTCGTGGTCATATCTCTGGTACAGAGTTTGACACATTGGTTCAGAAGGATAAGGTGGAGGAAAGGAAATGGGAGATTCAACAATTAGGGGAACAAATAGGTGGTTCTGTGGGCAAGATCGAGACTTTTGGAAGGTATGTTCCCTTCCAGGTCTCCGGCTCAGGGACATCTCAGATTGTCCACAGCATTCTCAAGTAGGAGGGTGAGCAGCCAGATGTCATGGTCCACATTGGTTTACGTGGTACCAGTGACAGAGATAGGAAAAGGGAAGAGATCCTGAAGAGGCAATGTAGAGAGTTAGGAAAGAGGTTAAAAAGCAGAACCTCAAGGGTGTTCATCTTTGGTTCACTGTCTGTACCATGCACCAGAGAGGCTAGGAATAGGAAGTTGTGGCAGATGAATGCGTGGCTGAAGAGTTGGTGCAGAGAGCAAGGCTTCTGATTTGTGGATCATTAGGATGTCTTCTGAGGAAGATGTGAACTGTACAAAAAGGACGGGCTGCATCTGAACTGGAGAGGGACCAATATCCTGGCAGGCAGTTTTGCTAGAGTTGTTGGGGAGGGTTTAAACGAGTTTGGCAGGGGGATGGGAACCAGAATGAGATGGCAGTATATAGGGCAGAAGATACACAAATTGATACACTGTATAGGAGATCATCAGGAAGGATAGGCAGTCAATTTGGCAAAATTGCAAGCATAAGATTTAGGATTTAACTTAGGATACTTTGGAAATAAAATTGAAAAGGGTGATAAGACCAGACCATAAGATATAGTAGTAGAAATAGGCTATTCAGCCCATCAAGTCTGCCCTGCCATTCAATCATGAGCTGATCCATTTCCCCACTCAGCTTCACTGCCTGGCCTTCTCCCCATAACCTTTGATGTTAATCAAGAACCTATCAATCTCTGTCTTAAATGCAACCAATGACCTGGCCTTCACAACCATCTGTGGCAAAAATTCCACAGATTGAAGGACGTCCATTTAGGACAGAGATGTGAAGAAATTCCTCCGGATCTCTGTTCTCCCTTCAGTCCCAAAGTTGTGCCCTCTTGTCATAGACTCTCTAACCATGGAAAACAACTTTTCTGCATCTATTCTGTCCCTGACTTTCAGCATGTTTCAGTGAGAATCCCTCATTCTCCTAAATTCACAGCTCCTCATGTGATAATCCTTTTATTCCCAGAATCATCCTTGTAAACCTCCTTTGAATCCTCTCAAATGTCAGCTCATCTTTTCTTAAATGAGGAGCTTAAAAATGCTCACAATACTCCTAATGAGGACTCACCAGTATCTTATAGAGACTCAAATCACATCCCTGCTCAATTTCTCTTGAAATGAACGCCAACTTTGCATTTGCCTTCTTCACCAACATCTCAACCTGCAAGTTTACCTTCAGGCTATCCTGCATGAGGACTCCCAGGTCCCTTTGCATCAGGGTATTTTCAATTTTCTTCCCATTTAAAAAGGTCTGGCATTTATTTTTTTCTATCAAAGTGAACTTTCCAACATTGTATTTCATTTGCCGCTTTTCTATCCATTCTCTTAATTTGTCCGAGTCCTTCTGCAGCACCTGTTTCCTCTACACTACCCACTCCTCCACCGACTTTCGTATCATCTGCAAACTTGGCCATAAACCCATTCTTTTTTTTTTCTCTTCCCTCTCTCCCTCCAACACAAGACGTATCTTTTCCCCTCTCCACGGGCGGTCACTCCCTCGTCCGCTCATCCCACTAATCGTCACCTCGGTGCCCAACCTAGCGACCGCAGACACCCACACCATCAGTCAGGGCCCCAAACAGTCCTTTCAGGGGAAGCAACGTGAATCTGCGGTGGGGGGGGGGGAGGGGGGGTCACCAACTACATCCACTGTGGCCTCCACTATGTCAGAGAGACTGGGAGATCATTTCACTGAGCACTTTTATTTTGTCCACTGGAATAGCAGAGACCTCCGAGTGGCCGACCATTTTAATTCTACACCCTGTTTTGAACCCTACAAGTCTATGGCTAGGTGGTGGCAAATTGGTAGAACAACTGTCCTGACAGCTTCCAGATGCATTAATATCAACTTTCTCAATTTCCATTAACCCCTTTCCTCAGTCTCTCTCTTTCCATACCTCTCTACCTCCCTTCCTCCAGATCCCCCGGCCACAAACCCATTCATTCCATAATCTAAATCATTAATACACAAAAGAAGTGGCCCCAACACCGACCCCTCTGGACACCACCAGCAACTGGCAGCCAATCAGAATATGATCCTTGTCTTCTAACCCTGCTTCTTGTCAATCAGCCAATGATCTACCCACACCAGTGTTTTTCCTTTAATATCATGGGCTCTTGTTAAGTAGCCTCATGTGCGGCACCTGGTCAAATACCTTCTGAAAATCCAAATACACAACATCCATCTCGTCTTCCTTATCCAGCCTTGCCAGATTCTATTGATTCCTGAAAAATTATTATCAAAGCCTCCACAATCTCTACCGCTACCTCTTTCAGGACCTGGGTGCAATCCATCTGGTCTGAGAGACTTATCCACCCCATACTCCATTCAGCTGTCTGAACACCATCCTCCATGAAATAGTAACCACTCTCATTTCCCTTCCCTGATACCCTTCGACATCTGACACACTGCTAGTGGCTTCCAAATTAAAAACACTCATTTAGTTCCTCTGCTATCTCCCATTATTATTTTACTGGTGTTACTTTTGGTGGGCGTATATCTACTTTCACCTCTTTTATGCTTTAGATAGTTCTTGCCTACTTTCAACTTTTCCCTCCAGTTTTTTTTGGTTACCTTCTGTAACTTTTTAAAATCTTCCAACTAATTATTGTTTCCTTGCTTGTTTTCATGTTGGCTTTGACATCTTTTGTCGGCCACAGATGTGACATTTTTCCATTAGAAGGTTTCCTTATTTTTTGTCTGTATCCTGCACCTTCCCCATTTCTCGTAGAAACTCCATCCATTGCTGCTCTGCTCGTGCCCCCTTCCAATCTACTTTGACCAGTTCCTCTCTCATCCTCCTGAATACAACGCTGTATTTAAATACCAGCAGTACAGGTACACGATCCTTTATCTGGAACCCTTGGGGAACAGTGTGTTCCGAATTTCGGATTTTTCCGGATTTCGGAAAGCCCATCCGAATTGTGCTGCCATATCCACCCTCACCCCCTTCCAATCGCCTGGCCGTCTGCCCCAAGTGCCAGTCCCTTGGCTGCCTCCCCCAAGCGTCGGTCCCGCGGCGGCCTCCCCCAAGCACCAGCCGCCCAGCTGCCTCCCCCAAGCGCTGGCCGCCTCTCTCCCCATTTACCGGATTTTGGAGCTTTCCGGATTTTAAGTCGGATAAAGGGTCGTGTACCTGTATAAGAAATAAGGTTGATAATCCAGTAGCTTAGCTGGAAATTGGCAGATATGACATTTTGGTTAACTGAGTTGTGGCTGAAAGAAGACCTCAATTGGGAACTAAATATTGGTGCATAAACAGTGTATCAGAAGGACACTTTGGAGAGAGGAGACATTGGATCAGATATAGAATCCCTGTGGGTAGAATTAAGAAATTGTAAGGATAAATAGACTCTGATGGAAGTTTTATATAGGCCTCCAAACAGTAGCAACCAGGGTTTGAATCTGGTGCTGTCTGTAAGGAGTTTGTACATTCTCCATCTGTCTGTGGGTTTCCTCAGGGCACTCCTGTCTCCTCCAAACCTTCAAAACTTGTGGGGGTTCTTGATCAATTGAATGTAATTGGGTTGCATGGGCCCATGGGCCGGAAGGGCCTGTTACCATGCTGTATGTTTAAATTTAAAGGAACTAGACCTGTTTGCCTAACATCAATGGTTGATTGTCAAGGATGAGTACCTGGAAGTCCATGATAAGATAGGCCAAAGTCAGCAGAGTTTCCTTAATGGAAAATGTTGCCTGTCAAACCTACGGCATTTCTCTTGAGGAAACTAAAGCAGGTGAGTCAAAGGAGATGCAGTGGATGTTGTGTATTTGGACTTTCAAAGGCCTTTGACAAGATGCCACACATGATGAGAGCCCATGAATTATAGGGAGGATACTAGCATGGGTAGAGCATTGGCTAGTCGGCAGAAAACAGAGTGGGAACAAAGGGATCCTCTGTTGGTTGCTAGTGGTGTTCCGCAGGGATCGGTGTTGGGGGCCACTTATTTTTACGTTGTATGTCAATGTAGAATAAATGGCTTTGTGGCCAAGTTTGCAGATGATACAAAGAGAGGTGGAGGGGCAGATAGTGATGTGGAAACAGAGAGACATGGAGAGATTAGGAGAACGGGCAAAGAAGTGGCAAATGAAACCCAATGTTGGAAAGTGCGGTCGAAGGAATTAAAGGGAAAACTATTATTTGGATGGGTGAAAATTCAACTTCCAAGTTGCAAAGGGACTTGGGAGTCCTTGTGCAGGATACCTTAAAGGTTGACCTCTAGGTTGAGTCAGTAGTGAAGAAAGTGAATGCAATATTAGCTTTCATTTCAAGAGGAATAGTATACAAGAGCAAGGATGTGATGTCAAGACTCTATCAGGCACTGGTGAGAACTCATTTGGAGGACACGGTACAGTTTTGGCTCCTTATTTCAGAAAGAATGTGCTGGCATTGGAATGGGTTCAGAGAAGATTCACAGATTGATTCTTGAAATGAAGGAATTAGCACATGAGGAACTTTTGACGGCTCTTGCACTCTACTTCTCGGAGTTAGAAGAATGAGGTGGGGACCTCACAGAAGCATTTTGAATGTTGAAAGGCCTGGACAGAGTAGATGTGGAAAAGTTGCCGTCAGTTTATTGCCATCTGATTGTACAAGTACAACCTGACTTAACAGGGTTCTCTGGTCCTCGGTGTAAAACACGCAGACATGCAACCAGACATAACTCACATACAGACATACAGGACCAGTATTTCATCTATACAAATAAATATATTTTGTTTTGTATGAATAAGAGTCTGGGATGGTTAGTGTGAGCAGTTCCTTTGGCCGTTCAGCATTCTCATCGCCTGTGGGAAGAAGCTTTTCCTCAGCTTTCTGGTGCTTCTGTATCTCTTCCCTGATGGGAGCAGCTGAACGATGTGTGCAGGGTGGAAGGGGTCCTCAATGATTTTGCGCATCCTCTTCAGACAATTATCCAGTCGATCGTTAATGTGATCCACCTCTTCCTCCCATTCTGTCTTTCCCTCTGCTGTTTCTCGCTTACCGTTTCCCTCTGCTGTTTCTCGCTTACCCTCTCCCTCAGTCTCTCTTTCCCTCTGACTCAATCTCCTTTTCCTCTCTCTCTCTGTTGGAGATGATCACAAATTGAAGGAGCAGCACCTTGTATTTTGTCTGGGCATTCTCCAAGAAGATGGCATTAACTGACCTCCAATTTCCCCTCCCCCATTCTCTTTCCCTATCCCTCCTTTCTTCCCACTTTCAACTTCTTCCCTTCTCCATTCAGAGAGCTACTCTCTCCCCATATCTGTTCTCAACTTTTTTTTTCTCCTACCCTCTCACCTGTATGCCTGTGCTCCTCTCCTCCTCCTCTCTTCCCAACCTTTTTATTCCGGTCCCTGCCTGATGAATGGGCGCAGGTCCCCTTTACTTCTTGTGGATGCTGCATGACTGCTGAGTATATCAGCACATTGGTGTATTGCACAACCACAGCATCTGCATACTTTCTTGTTTGAATCAAGTAAATAACCAGGCAGTTGAAAACCGCTTGTAGTGTTTGGATAAATTAATATCAGAAATGTAAAATGGGCTAAAAACAGAATAACTCAAAACAGGAGCAAGAGTGGCCATTTAACCCTTCAAGGCTGCTCTGCTGTTCATTACTGATTGTGTTGATCCATTTCACATTCTTGTGCTCTTCCCAATCCCCTTAAGCCTCATGTTTCTAGAAATTCATCTATCTCCTTAAATATATTCAGCAACTTGACTTCCCGGGTAATGAGGCTGGAAAGCTGTCAATAATTCAACAAATACATGCATTCGGTTTGGAGGATGCAAGTTTTAAGGATATCTGGTATGGGAAAGGGAAGGCTGGTTTAGTATTATTTAAACACCATTATTTCAACATGTCGATCAATGTCTTTTTTTGTGTTTATCAGCGACTTCAGTCTAAATCTGAGAGACAAAGTCCAACTGTGGATGTGCTGAATGCTGTGGAACTGGAGAACACCCTGACAACCATGCAGAACAAACTGAAGAGCACCAAGGCTGAGCAGCAGGCAACCCTTCAGGCTGCTGAGATTAAAATCATTGAACTGGAGAGTAAGGTGTGGGAGTGTTTCAGATCTTCATTATTCACAAACATTCCTGGGAATGTGCGGTTCAGAAAAAACTGTAAATTTCACGGATGATAAAAAGGAAATTGTAAATTGTAAAAGGAAAGAAATGGGCAAAGTCATCGGGTCATACATAGTTATCCTCATCCCAACTCATCCTCACTGACCATATTTGCATTCAAGACTAGTCCCATTTGCCTGCACATGGTCCCTATTCACTCCAGGCCCTTACTACCCAGAAACCTCTCCAAATATATTTTCAACAATATAATTGTGCCTGCTTCTATTACTTCCTCTGGCAGTTCATTCTAGGTATGGACTACCCTCTGAGTTCCTCTTAAATCTCTCTCCTTTCATGTGAAACCAGTACCCTTTAGTTCAGAATCACCTACCCTGCAAGAAAGACAATGAGCATTCACATTGTCCATACCCCTCATGATTTTATAGACTTCTATAAAATCACCAGCCTCCTTTGCTTAATGAAATAAAGAGCCAGCCTATCCAACCTATCCCTATAACTTAAGTTTTTGAGTGAGATGTTAATGAAAAGATGTGCATTACAATGTTTTCATCCCTTGAACAAAGCATTTTCCATTAATTTGCGTGTACACGTTGTGACTTCTGTTTTAACAAAACTCATCCTGACATCTGAGAAGAAATCAGGTGAGGATATTTGCCCAGCTTCTGTATAGAATCTGGCCAGATCAGATGATACCTGTTGCAAATTGAAAACCACTGTAATGTACTCCAGTGTCACCAGAAAAGAAACAGACCTAAATCATTCATATAGAGATAGGAAGAACTATTTCATTGTTTAGATGATTCACTGATTATATTTCAGTTTTCATAAACTTAAACTAAGGATTGTCATGCATTAATTTCTGTTTTTACCTCCACAAGGTGAGAAAGTTGGAGCTGGAGCGAGAACAACAAAAGATTCTAATGGAGAGTCTGCAGCAGCAATATAAAGATGATCTGGAGCTGATAGAAGATGCACACAGGTGAAGATGAATAGGGGGGGTAGGCAAAGCTTTACAATGCAAAGTCCTGCTTTTTGTCAGGCCTTGGTTAGAATTCTCCATCTACTGTGAGAATTGAATCTTTAGGAGGAATGTAGAGAGTCCCATTGAGGAAACCCAGTTTAAATCATCTTGGTTTTCAAAATTGGCAAAGTAAAAGCCCTGGTACCCAGCACCTATGGGGATTGATAGATGCCGTATAAGTGAATTTTTCTGGTTGCTTGAGATTGTGTGTGGTGTGGATTGGTGAACTAACGGCAAGGCGCACCAATTTTAAATGCGTATTTTTTTACCTATTTATTTTCCTTGATTTTTTTTGCTGGTTGCTAGAATTCTCAATAACAGGTTTTACTATATTTTACTGTATATAGTAACTTGCCCAATGAAGGGCAAACATGCCAAATGTTTTCTTCATCACCCTGTTCACCTGAGTCACACCTTTCACAGAATGATCCACCCCTATTCGTTGGTCTCTGTTCTCTCATTAGCATCCTACTATTTACATTGTCACAGAACTTTGCTATCTCATTTTTAGAAGCCCCTCACTTTCCAGCCATGTCCTTACTTGCAAACATCCTCTCCCAATCAATCTCTGCATGTTTTCTCCGAATGTCTCCAAAATCAGCCTAGCCTCACTGGACCAGTCCTATCTTTCTTCATCACTAATTTAAAAATGAACAGATTCCAAAGGGTTCCTCCATTGATACTTCAGTCACTTGCCCTATCTTGTTTCAAAAGAGGAGATACAGTGTTGTGCCTTCTCTGCTACGGCCCTCAATATATTGATTGAGGATACTTTCTTGAGACACACTTAACAAATTCCAATCTTTCCGACCCCTTTGCTGTATTGGTACTCCAGTCACATTCTCCCAGTACTTTATCTTTAGCTACAATTTCTGTACACACTTGTTCCTCCAATTCCTGTAGACAATTGGGAGCCCTATAATGCAGCCCCATCAAAGTGATCACACCATCTTGTTTCAAAGTTCTATCCATATAGCCTCACTGGATGATTCCCCAAGAATATCCTTTCTAACTGCTGTAATTATGTCTTCCCTCACACCTTTAGCATTCGTATGCTGGAACATGGAGCTGCCAGTCTTGCCCTTCTCTCTGCCATGTTTACGTTATAGGTATAATATTAGGATAATATGGCACAATTGAGAGTGACCTGCCTGGCTGCATCACTGCACGATTCTTGTAGCTGCAAAGCACGAGACTACAAGTCAATACAGAGGATCATTAAAATGGCCGAGAAGATCCCTCTCCCTCTCCTCTGTTGACGACAATCATTCTGGGCATTGCTTAGACGACACTCAAAGAATTGTCGAGGACTCCTACCATCCATTACACAGTATCTTTGACCTACTATAATCAGGAAGGAGCATTAAAATCCTGACCTCCTGGCTGGGAAATTGCTTCTTTGTGTGCATTGTGAGATTGCTGATCAGCATCCTATAACCTTAGCTCTCTATAAATGAAACCCCATGTTAACTATTCCAAAATGCATAAACAGTATACTTGTTTTATATTATATCTATGTATATATGTGATTATGTTCTGTGTCTTTCGTGTTTATATGTACCGTTGTCTGGAGAAATCCTGTCTCATCTGGTCCGATGAGTCTCTTAGCCAATCCATGTCCTTGTCATTCTTACCTGTTTAATCCCTTGCATTGAAATAATGCAATTCAAACCACTGGTCTCCCCTCTCTCTTGCCATGGCATGGTTCACAAGATTAAACTGAGAAACATCTTGAAGGATGTAGAGTGTTCGAGTTTAGAGAAGAGAATTCACAACAGAACCCTCCTATTAGAGAAGGATTCAAATAAAAGATGTGCAGTAGATATAAGCTTAGGGGAGAACTATAGGACCATAGAACATTACAGCACAGAAACAGGCCACCTTGGTCTCTCTAGTCTGTGCCAAACCATTTTTTTTGCCTGGTCCCACTGACCTACACCCAGTCCATAGCCCTCCAAATCTCTCCCATTCATGTACCAGTCCAAATTCTTCTTAAATATTAAAATTGAGCCCACATTTACCACTTCAGCTGAAAGCTCGCTCCACACTCCCACCACTCTCTGTGGGAATAAGTTTCCCCTCATGTTTCCCCTAAATTTTTCCCCTTTCACCCTTAACCTATGTCCTCTGGTTTATATCTCATCTTCTTTCTTTCTTTGGCTTGGCTTCGTGGACGAAGATTTATGGAGGGGTATGTCCACGTCTGCTGCAGGCTCGTTGGTGGCTGGCAAGTCCGATGCGGGACAGGCCAGGCACGGTTGCAGCGGTTGCAAGGGAAAATTGGTTGGTTGGTGTTGGGTTTTTCCTTCTTTGTCTTTTGTCAGTGAGGTGGGCTTTGCGGTCTTCTTCAAAGGAGGTTGCTGCCCGCTGAATTGTGAGGCGCCAAGATGCACGATTGGAGGCGAGATCAGCACACTGGTGGTGGTCAATGTGGCAGGCACCAAGAGATTTCTTTAGGCAGTCCTTGTACCTCTTCTTTGGTGCACCTCTGTCTCGGTGGCCAGTGGAGAGCTCGCCATCTAACACGATCTTGGGAAGGCAATGGTCCTCCATTCTGGAGACGTGACCCACCCAGCGCAGTTGGGTCTTCAGCAGTATGGATTCGATGCTTGTGGACTCTGCCAGCTCGAGTACTTTGATGTTGGTGATGAAGTCATTCCAATGAATGTTGAGGATGGAGAGGAGACAGCACTGATGGAAGCATTCTAGGAGCCGTAGGTGATGCCGGTAGAGGACCCATGATTTGGAGCCGAATAATTCGGAGCCCACAGGAATCATGGGTCCGAATCATATCTCATCTACCTTCAATGGAAAAAGCCTATCCACATTTACTCTATCTCCAACCCTCATAATTTTAAATACCTTTATCTAATCTCCCCTCACTCTTCTACACTCTAGGGAATAAAGTCCGAACCTGTTTAACCTTTCCCTGTAACTCAGTTCCTGAAACCTAGGCAACATTATAGTAAATCTTTGCACTCTTTCTATCTTACTGATATCTTTCCTGTAGTTAGGTGATCAAAACTGCACACAATACTCCACATTTGGCCTTATCAACATCTTATACAACTTTAGCACAACTTCCCAAATTCTGTACTTAGTATTTTGATTTATGAAGGCCAATATGCCAAAAGCTCTCTTTACAACCCTGTCCACCTGCGACACCACTTTCAGGGAATATGTGTCTGTGTTCCCAGATCCCTCTGTTCTACCGCATTCCTCAGAGCCCGACCATTTACCGTGTACATCCTTTCTTGGTTTGTCCTTCCAAAATGCAACACCTCACATTTGTCAGCATTAAATTCCATCTGCCATTTTTCAGCCCATTTTACCAACTGGTTCATATCTTTCTGCAAGCTTTGAAAACCTTCTTTTCTGTCCACAGTGTCTCCGATCTTAGTGCCATCTTCAAACTTGCTGATCCAATTTACCACATTATCATCCAGATCATTGAGAAACAAAAATGGTTCCAGCACCAATCTCTGAGACACACCACTCGTTATAGGCCTCCAGTCTGAGAAGCAATCATCCCATCTGGCTTCTCCCATCCAGCCATTGTTGAATCCTGTTCACTACTTCACTACAGAGTGTTTGGAAAGTTGTAAGACTGAATGACATTGCAGAGATAGTGAGGGGCTAGGCCACAAATTGATTTCAAAACAAGAACATTAATTTTAAAAGCTGTGGTCAGTGCGCTGTGCAGCGAACAAAATAAAAAAAATACACAGAAGCTGTGAGGGAATTGAACCAACCAATTGACTTTACTGGAACTCTCTGAGAGCTTATCAGCACCACTCCCATGATTCTTTTTGTGCCCCCACCAGGAACACTGTGATGTCAGCCCAGAGCGAATCTGGACTTCTGTGACCCTGTTCGCTTGTGGATCAGTGCAGCCTGTGACATGAACCCCCTCCCCCCACCCCACCAAAGAACCAGTGTTTGGAGGTGCCAAGTCCACAGTTTGTAAAAAGTTCATACATTTGGGAGGCCAACCTCTGCTGCAGGGCTGGAACAGTCATTAGTTGGTTGAAGTTAAGGTGTGCCTTTTTGAGGCGGTTGACCATGAATGTTTCCTACCTATTCTCAATGACTTAAAGACACATAGTCCTGTTGTGTCGTAGCACCTTGTATGGACACTTGTATGGGCGCTGAAGGGGTGTCCGGTACGCATCTCTCCTTATGAAGACATATTTGCAGTCTTTGAGATCCTTCAGGATGTAGGATGGTACTGGACCATGGTGTGAGGTTGGGATGGATGCCATGGTGCCCACCTTCTTGTGAAGTCTTTGACACAAACTCTCTCGCAATTGTCAGCGGGTGCCCATAGACAAGCATTTGTTTCCTTTATTTCAGGAGAAACACTCGAGCCAGTCATTTCCTTTTGTAAGGACTACAAGGGTTTTCAACTCAGAACTCACAACCCGCCTTCAAAATGGGGTTTCAACAAGTTGTCAGCTTCCCATGCTGCAGCCTCCAAAAGCCACTGCAGAAACTCAGTTCTCTCCCTCACTTTTAAAAAAAAAAGAAAAATCCTGTTTGTTTTTTTCCCTCTCTCTGTTTGCAAACCACACGACCCCTCTTAGAACAACAAATTGCAACCAGACAGATGGCTGGCTCTGGAATCAGCTTGAGCCTGGCCATCTGTAGGTTTAAAGACCATACAGGTCCTTTATCTGGAACCCTTGGGGGACAGTATGTTCCGAATTTCGGATTTTTCCGGATTTCGGAAAGCCCACCCGAATTGTGCTGCCGCATCCACCCCCACCTCCTTCCAGTCGCCCGGCCTCCTCCCCGACTGCCGGTCCCTCGGCCGTCTCGCCCGGCCGCCTTCCCCAACAACTGGTCCCTCGGCTGCCCAGCTGCCTCCCCCAACCACGGTCCCTTGGCCGTCTCCCCCAATTGCCGGTCCCTTGGCCGCCTCACCTGGCCGCAGGTCCCTTGGCCGTCTGGCCGCCTCCCCCGACCACAGGTCCCTCGGCCATCCAGCTGCCTCCCCCGACCGCAGGTCCCTCGGTCACCTCCCCCGAGCGCTGGTCCCCACTTGCTGGATTTTGGAGCTTTCCGGATTTTAGATGTCCTGATAAAGGCTCGTGTACCTGTAGTCAATTTGCTCCACAGCATCAGTCCAATTAACACCTACTTGTGAAGTCTCCTTTGGCATTCTTCAAATTTTCTGTTAAGTCATCATGAACATGGTTTCCCCTTATGTATAGCTCTTGCATTTTAAATGAGATGTCTTTTGTGAAGTGTTTCTCTGTTTGTGAAATGACCTACACACTAAACCCCCCACAATCTATGTCTTTTAAGGACATTTATATATAATGCAGAATATAATAAACTTGTCACAGCGCTTTCTTGTTGATTCCAGGGGACACGGAGTGCACAGACAGGACAAATGTATGGGACAGAGCTTCAGCCACAAGAAAATGTGGTTGATAGCTGTCAAGTACTCTGAGATATAAGAGAGCTGCTTCCTTGCCAACCATGGGTCCGACACCTTGGTGAAGGTAAAAGAGAGAGGCATGTGATCGGTGAAGACAGTGAAATCCCATCCTTTGAGAAATAGCCGAAATAGTGTAGAGGTAGAGTGCTATCAAATCCCTGTCGAACCCACTGTAATTCTGCTCTGGGGACCACAGGTGTCTGCTGAAGGAAGCGACTGGTCTCCAATGTCCATCAATCAGCTGCTCCAGGACGCTGCCGACAGCCATGTCAGATGTGTCAACTGTAAGAGCGGTGGGAACATCAACGCACTGATGCACTAGAAGGGTGGTGTTGGCCAGCGCATTGGCCTGGTCAAAAGGTGCCAAAGATTCCGCTTCCCAGCTGAGTTCTTTGCTCTGACCAGACAGCAGCTTGAAAAGAGGTCGCATGATCCTGGCAGCTAATGGCAGAAATCGATGGGAGAAGTTGAGCATCCCAACAAACCCCAAGCTTGGCAAACTTATGAATGGCCTCAACTGGTCCCATAAATAAAGGAGGCTGTCTCAATGGCTGGCCAGCCCTGGCATTTCCTGGATGGGAACAAAGTGGATGATAATGGTGGGCTCCAGAACCCCATTTTTGATGGTAGAAACACCACCACTCCAAGTTTGGGTTTCCACCTGTTGCAGCTGTTGCTGGCCTCCTCTGTGGAGTTGGAGAGAAATGAGTCGCTGGGCATGACTCAGCAACTAGGTCAATTGACACCCTGTCATCTGCACAGGCTGCTGACCTGAATGAGTCGCTGAAGTCGTCGTCTGCGAGGAGTAGGCAGATGTCTTTCGGTATCTGTTCAAAAAATATCTGCTTGAACAGTAAGCAGGGCCTCGTCCATTAATGACAGCATATCATTCATAAGGACGGATGGTGTGTGGTTGCCCAGGCCATCCATGTGGGAAAAGACCTAAGGTGTAGATAAGGAGCACCTTAATTGCCTCATGCCTGTCGGTGACTGGCTGCTGATGTATGAAGTTGATGATTTGTTTGGCAGTCTCCTGTTCGAGTGAACTGACCACGTAGTAATATCTTGTGGAGTCTGTGGTGATCTGCCTGACCCAAAACTGGGCTTCAGCTTGTTTGAACCAGACTAGCGGCTGTGAGGTCCAAAAGGTCAGCAGCTTCAGCGAGACTGTGTTCTGTGCGCTTGTGTCATTCATCATGGGGTCCAAAATGCCATTTTGGACTGTCAGGATCACCACCGTGGTTGGTGTGCTGTGCAGCGAACGAAAAAAAAAACACACAGAAGCTGTGAATAAGTTGAACCAACCAACTGACTTTACTAGAACTCTCCGAGAGCTTATCAGCACAACCCCAATGATCCTTTGCGTGCCCTCCCCTTTGTGATGTCAACCGTGTGCGAGTCTGCACCTCTGTGACCCGGTTCACTTGCGGATCAGTGCAGCCTGCTACAAAGCCTTGATTAAATACAGAAAGTTTCCTCTGCACCGTCCCATTAAATACTCCCAGGGTAGCTTTTGCATGGGTTATCAAGTTAAAGTACCTCTACATTCACCTTTGAGATGTACTAGGATGTAATGCATACCTAAATATTGTAGAATCTTCATCTTGGAACATTGACAAAAGAAAATGTATGCATTTGGCAGTGATAAATTAAGGATACCTTTTTATACATGTGGGAAGTTGGATTGCCCCAGATTTTGGTAATGCTGAAATAAAAGCTGGCCCACTCTATTTGAAACTCCCCACAACATCCTGCTCTGATTGAACATTGGTATTTAAGAAGAAAAGATTTTGCAGAACTGACACTTGACATTATCCTGTCCGGCTGAGAAGAATCTATCAGGAAGCCTGATCCTTTCCTCATCTTGTATCCATGCACACTTTTACAACTGTCATCATTCAGCATGTGACTGTTGTATCACCTTCCTGTTACCAAGAATCCAAGATATTACAAGGTGGAATATATTCCTTCCTGTTCTCTCCAGTGCATCCTCTCATACAAAGCATCACTATTCTCTCTTGTTTCCCTATCTTCCAGGAATCGCTTGAAGGTGATTGAGTTATCCTACCAGCAGCAGCTGACCAGACTTCAGGATGAGAATCGAGAACTCGTAGAGCAGCATGTGGCCCGTCAACAGTACCTGGATCGAGAGAGATCGGAGCTGGTTGCACGGCACCAGCGTAAGCTCACTGAGTTTGAAGAAGAGAAAGCTAAGGAGAAGGAGCATCTCAGGGAACTACAATGGTGAGAGAAATGTATTTAAGGATAGGCTATGTCCAAAACAGGTCCAATTGCTATTCTTAACAAATAAAGCTCTCTGAATTATACCTTTCACCAGGAATTTTCTCGTCCATTTCCAGAAGTCATTGATTCTTGGCTGTGCATTCTTCATGTGTAAGGTTTTGCTGCCTGTGATTTCTTATGGATGGGCGTGGTCTAGAGGGCTATGATCCAGGGGCTCACCAGTAGGGAACACTGGTAGAAATTGTTTGGCTTAAAAACAGTTTTTACAATGTTATTACAGCAAATCTGGTGCTGACTGTAAGGACCTTGTATGTTCTCCCCGTGTCTGTATGGGCTTCCTCCGAGTGCTCCGGTTTCCTCCCACCCTTCATGCAGTTTGGGCTCATGAGGCAGAATGGCTTGTAACTGTGCTGTTTTTAAAAACAGTAAATTTCCATTCATTTTTTTCAAAAGGTAACCTCCTTTTATGGCTAGTGTTAAAAAGGGAGCTAATTTGGAGAGAGAGGAATTGGCCAATCAGTTGAAACTAATAAACCAACAGTATGCTGTGATTTTGAAACCTGAGCTTCATAAATAAAAGGCCAAACTTAAACCTAAGTATGATTTACTTTTTACTTATCCTATTCAAACTCAACTTTTGCAGAGTAAACTTCAATTCTACGTCTTCAGTGATAAAACAAGAAAGTTATGAGCTAATCAGTGGAAGGCTTCACTGCTAAGCGAATTATTTCAGAAATTCGTAAAGAGAATGGTGTGGACACTGGAATCGCAGTGGACACGACGAAATAACCACACAAGATGTTTTACTCTTCATCTTCTGACAACCTTTTAAAATCCAGAATCACGTGCTCGACACTTGCTAACGTCATCATGCACTGACATCACGTGGCCAATTCGATGCCTCCTGGGAGTTGTAGTGCCACTGTAGTGCCATTACCCGCCCCCCCTCACCCCCCCCCAGAACCAGCAGAAAGGTTTGTCTGTCTTTTAGGTTGTCAACCTCTGTGACAGACTGTTGGCTGCTGCATTGGTGAAGAATTGTCCACATGAGCTGGTTTAAGCCTGTCAATAGTGAAAGACTGTGGCTTCCCTCTCATGTCCAAAATACAAGTTGACCTAGTTCTATAAGGTCCTTCATAGGGCGTCTGTAAAGGTTGACCAAGTGTTTCCATTTGGGCGAAGACATATTCGCAGTTTTTTAGGTCTTCAGGCAGAAAAGAAGTGTTCTCCATGTGAAGATGGTGGAATAGGGGTCAATTTTCCTACGGTCTCCCTTCGCCTTCTCAACACTTCCTTAGGATCATCACTGGAGTTGGAATGGTAGGGGACGAACTCCCCTGGAACCACCAATGGTGTGCTGTACATGAGCTCCGCAGATGAAGCTTGGAGGTCCTCTTTTGGAGATGTTCTAATGCCCAGATATACACAGGGCAGCTCATCAGCCCAGTTCGGGCCATCTAACTTGAGATATCGATGAAATCCTTCCAATATTCCATTGGTCTGGGGATGATAGGCATTCGTATTGTTGTACCATGGAAGCAAGACTATGCTGTCCACAGCGAGGAAGTAAATTGTGGTCCTCTATCTGAAGTAAGCCAAAATGAGACACCCAGGAACTGAGGAAGGCCAAAGCACAAGTGTCTGTAGTAGCATCTACCACAGGCACGGCCTCGGGCCACCGCGTAAACCTGTCTATTACTGTAAAAAGATAATGGAATCCTCTTGAAACAGGAAATGGACCAATGATGTCCACAGAGACATGAGCAAAATGATGAGTAACAGCTGGGAAGGACTGCAGTGATGCCTTAGTATGTCATTGAATTTTTGCTTTCTGGCAGGCAATGCAGGATCTCGCCATTTGTGAAACGTCTTTTTTAAGAGTGTGCCACATGAACCTGTCTGAAACCATTATCGATGGATGTGAGAGACCATGCACAGATTTGAATACGTTTCTATGATACCGGAACTACTGGGCATGGGTGTCCCGTTGATGTATCACAGAGGAGTAGTTTGCCATTAACTCCAAACTGGACATCTTTCATTTGCAGGTTTGTCTTCTTTGGCTTGTCTTGACGAAGATTTATGGAGGGGGTAAAAAGTCCACGTCAGCTGCAGGCTCGTTTGTGGCTGACAAGTCCGATGCGGGACAGGCAGACACGATTGCAGCGGTTGCAAGGGAAAATTGGTTGGTTGGGGTTGGGTGTTGGGTTTTTCCTCCTTTGCCTTTTGTCAGTGAGGTGGGCTCTGCGGTCTTCTTCAAAGGAGGTTGCTGCCCGCCAAACTGTGAGGCGCCAAGATGCACGGTTTGAGGCGTTATCAGCCCACTGGCGGTGGTCAATGTGGCAGGCACCAAGAGATTTCTTTAGGCAGTCCTTGTACCTTTTCTTTGGTGCACCTCTGTCACGGTGGCCAGTGGAGAGCTCGCCATATAACAGGATCTTGGGAAGGCGATGGTCCTCCATTCTGGAGACGTGACCCATCCAGCGCAGCTGGATCTTCAGCAGCGTGGACTCGATGCTGTCGACCTCTGCCATCTCGAGTACTTCGACGTTAGGGGTGTAAGCGCTCCAATGGATGTTGAGGATGGAGCGGAGACAACGCTGGTGGAAGCGTTCTAGGAGCCGTAGGTGGTGCCGGTAGAGGACCCATGATTCGGAGCCGAACAGGAGTGTGGGTATGACAACGGCTCTGTATACGCTTATCTTTGTGAGGTTTTTCAGTTGGTTGTTTTTCCAGACTCTTTTGTGTAGTCTTCCAAAGGCGCTATTTGCCTTGGCGAGTCTGTTGTCTATCTCATTGTCGATCCTTGCATCTGATGAAATGGTGCAGCCGAGATGGTAAACTGGTTGACCGTTTTGAGTTTTGTGTGCCCGATGGAGATGTGGGGGCGCTGGTAGTCATGGTGGGGAGCTGGCTGATGGAGGACCTCAGTTTTCTTCAGGCTGACTTCCAGGCCAAACATTTTGGCAGTTTCCGCAAAGCAGGACGTCAAGCGCTGAAGAGCTGGCTCTGAATGGGCAACTAAAGCGGCATCATCTGCAAAGAGTAGTTCACGGACAAGTTTCTCTTGTGTCTTGGTGTGAGCTTGCAGGCGCCTCAGATTGAAGAGACTGCCATCCGTGCGGTACCGGATGTAAACAGCGTCTTCATTGTTGGGGTCTTTCATGGCTTGGTTCAGCATCATGCTGAAGAAGATTGAAAAGAGGGTTGGTGCGAGAACACAGCCTTGCTTCACGCCATTGTTAATGGAGAAGGGTTCAGAGAGCTCATTGCTGTATCTGACCCGACCTTGTTGGTTTTCGTGCAGTTGGATAATCATATTGAGGAACTTTGGGGGACATCCGATGCGCTCTAGTATTTGCCAAAGCCCTTTCCTGCTCACGGTGTCGAAGGCTGGTTCGCTGCAAGCTCAACCTTCACTTCAAGCCAAAGCCCAGGAACAATAAAGCCCCCAGAAAGAGGTTCAATGTTGGAAACCTGCAGTCAGACGAAGCGAGAGGAAACTTCCAGGCAAACCTCAAAGCAAAGCTCGACGTTGCAACCCGCCTCACGGACCCGTCCCCTGAAACCCTCTGGGATCAGTTGAAGACTACCATACTGAAATCCACTGAAGAGGTACTGGGCTTCTCCTCCAGGAAAAACAAGGACTGGTTTGACGAAAACAGCCAGGAAATCCAGGAGCTGCTGGCAAAGAAGCGAGCTGCCCACCAGGCTCACCTTACAAAGCCGTCCTGTCCAGAGAAGAAACAAGCCTTCCGTCGCGCATGCAGCCATCTTCAGCGCAAACTCCGGGAGATCCAAAATGAGTGGTGGACTAGCCTCGCCAAACGAACACAGCTCAGCGCGGACATTGGCGACTTCAGGGGTTTCTACGAGGCTCTAAAGGCTGTGTACGGCCCCTCACCCCAAGTCCAAAGCCCGCTGCGCAGCTCAGACGGCAAAGTCCTCCTCAGCGACAAGATCTCCATCCTCAACCGATGGTCAGAACACTTCCAATCTCTTTTCAGTGCCAACCGCTCAGTCCAAGCTTCCGCCCTGCTCCAGCTCCCTCAACAGCCCCTAAGGCTAGAGCTGGATGAGGTTCCCACCCTGGATGAGACATATAAGGCAATCGAACAACTGAAAAGTGGCAAAGCAGCAGGTATGGATGGAATCCCCCCAGAAGTCTGGAAGGCTGGCGGCAAAACTCTGCATGCCAAACTGCATGAGTTTTTCAAGCTTTGTTGGGACCAAGGTAAACTGCCTCAGGATCTTCGTGATGCCACCATCATCACCCTGTACAAAAACAAAGGCGAGAAATCAGACTGCTCAAACTACAGGGGAATCACGTTGCTCTCCATTGCAGGCAAAATCTTCGCTAGGATTCTACTAAATAGAATAATACCTAGTGTCGCCGAGAATATTCTCCCAGAATCACAGTGCGGCTTTCGCGCAAACAGAGGAACCACTGACATGGTCTTTGCCCTCAGACAGCTCCAAGAAAAGTGCAGAGAACAAAACAAAGGACTCTACATCACCTTTGTTGACCTCACCAAAGCCTTCGACACCGTGCAGGTTTGTAATAGTAATCCAATAAACATTCGTCTCATGGTCATGTTCTAGGGCCGCGACCAAAGTTGTGTCATCAGTACCTTGATCTACAGACGAAACCTCAACTGGAGTGGAGCGGGGAAGTGCATCAGCTACTACATTGTCTTTTCTGGAAATATGTAGTATTTCTGTGGTGAATTCTGAAATGAATGATAATTGCCATTGTTGTCGAGCTGACCAGGGCTCTGCAACCTTGGAAAATGCAAATGTTAAGGGCTTGTGGTCGGCGTACACAGTAAATACTCTGCCTTCCAAAAAAATAAAGGAAGCGTTGAATTGACAAGTAAATGGCCAAAAGTTCTTTATCAAAAGCACTGTATTTCTTTTCTGCTTCACAAAGATGACGGCTATAGAATACTAACTGTTTCCATGCCCATTGACGTATTGATGAAGTGCACTTCCTATGGCCAGGCCTGAAGCATCAGTAGAAAGGGTGGTGGCTGCATTTAAAACTGGGTAGATGAGCATAGTGGCATGAGTCAGCAAATTTTCATCTTCAAGAAGGTATTGTTTTCCTCTTTAGTCCAATGGATGGTTCTGGTGTTTCCGGACAGTAAATCCAAAAGAGACTTCATGATATCAACTGCTCTCGGAAGAAACTGGGTAAAAATTTATAATTCCCAAGAATTCCTGCAGGGTTTTAACTATAGTACTTGCTAAAGGCCTCAACTTTGGATGGCAGTGGGGTCACGCCTTCCTGAGTAATCCTATGCCACAGGAAAAAATAATTTCTTGTCCAAAAATCCATTTATCCAGATTCATGGTCAGTCCAAATGTTCTTCCTTAGTTCCACTGGCCACTAAAATATCGTTGAGGTAAATCGAGGTAATAGTAATCCACTCGGAGCTGTTTTTGAAATGACTTCTGGCTCTACTGGTACTTGTTGATAGTCACTCACCGTCTATTGTGGAGAAGATCTTCGCTCCATGCAAATTAGCCGAGAAATCCTGAATATGAGGTATCGGATAATGATCTGGGATGGTAGCACCATTAAGCTGCCTGCAATCTTCATAAGGTTACCAACCTCCATTGAGTTTCAGGACCATGTGTAATGGAGATGCCCCGCACTATTGGACCTATGAATTGTGCCTAGTTTCTCCATATTGACAAAGTCTTCCTTAGCTAAGCGCAGCTTCTCTGGAGGCAAGCAACATGCTTTCTCATGCTTAAGAGGGCCCTTAGTACAAAAGCGATGAGTAACACCGGGCTTTGCAGTGAATGCAGAAAATTGTAGAGTAGTAATTCCAGAGAAATCTTCCAACAGCTTGGAGAATTCATCTACTGATCTACTCAATATTTGAAGGCACAGAGCAAGGGTACAGGCATCTGCCAGAGGAATATTCTGAAAAGTAGTTCCATCTATTAGCCAACGCTTTTTTAAGTCACCGAAGAATGAATGAGCCCAAAGAAAATCTGCACCAAGCAAAGGTCAGAATACTGCAGCTATAATAAATGGCCAAGTAAAGAGATGATCCTCAAACTTGACATTCATCTTCCTGGTGCTAAAGGTTGGAATGTTGGAACTGTTAACTGCTCGTAGTTGCAGGTCCGGGGTAGGATGGTGGGTGGAAATACACTAACTTCTGAACCTGTGTCCACCAGAATTTTTCACTGGGACCTCTGGTCCCATACCTACAGTAGGCTTACAGGTTTCTCGCAGCCCTTACTGGCGGTTGGCCTGGGTGTTGTTATGAGCCCAGAGGTCCCCAAAATCCACCAGCAACAGAAATTCACCAAATATTTACTTAAACAAAAGTTGCTTTTAATTATCTTTAAACATGAAAACAGGATCAAACTTTAACTTATTACTATTAACTTACTTAACCCCCTTCTAATTCTAAGTGCACATGTATGTAATGTGTAAGTAGGTTTAGAAAATTTATTTGATTCATAGTCCAATCTCACTTCTAACTCCTCCAAGTTCACTGGTTGCAGGCAATTCTTATACTGTGCACAGAATTTAACATTTATGAAGTTCACCAGGTTTTGGTGTTTGAAAAGTAAATGGTTACCACTCTAAGGTTCTTGTGGGTTTTGAGAGAGAAATTTGTTGTTTGCTGGACACAAACTGATTCCTTCTAATCAGCTATGTCAGTGTCTTGCCAAAGAAACTTTCCCCATCAGGGTTTTCCAGATGATAACCTCTTTCTTTCAGGTCACCACAGAGTTCCTTTTTGTTTCACTTATTTCAAGTGAAACATTAGGCAACCAGTTCTCTTCTCTTGTATGGACCACAAGGGCTTTGACCAGGCTGAACTAAGCACTCATAACCTGTCTTCAAAATGGGGTTTTTCCACAAGCTTGCAAGCTTGTTCTGTTCCAGTCCCAGCTGCTGCTGCTGAACTGTAGAACTGAACTCTTTATCTCAAAGAGAACAACCTCTACTTGCAAAACCACACAACCCCCTTAGAACAGCCAACTGCACTCAGACAGCTGCAGCTCCGAACCTACTCTTCCAATTTCTTTCATCTGTTGCTTTCCAAAACAACAATCCATTAATGAAGTCCGCTGGGCACTCCCCAAAGCTTCTGCAAAGGCACTCGGAGCCGGCCTATCTGGCTTGAGCAGAGCTCCAGTATTTTAAATGAGCTCTGTTTTGAAGGTGTTTGTATGTGACCTACCCTTAAAAAAAAAACTGGCACAATTTATCTCCTTTAAAACATATCTATGTACAATGTAAAATACAATATAATCTGTCACGGGGTTTCCTGCAAATGGACAGGGTGGAAGGCACATAGACAAGGAGTCCACAGGCTGCTAGTTGTTGCCTGTTTGTAGTAATTGATGTGCTAAGAGCACTAGTGTGACACAGGGTCAATATCAGTGGAATTGGTTGTCCAGATGTCTTTCTTCGCTGTGCTTTTTAGCCAGCCATTGAATGTCTCCAACACTATAGCCCTTTGGTTTTCAAATGAACACTTGGATAACAAAAGCCTAATATCATCTGGCATTAGCTCTAAAATGGGCCTTTGGGCAGCTGCCAGGAACAGCATTTCATCCATTAGTTCTGAAGGGATGCGGTCTCCCAACCAATCAAGGTGTAATAATTTGGCTGCCCTTTCCCTACGAGACATACCATATACATGTAATAAAAGTGCCTTTAAAGCATCATACTTGCTGGTACGTGGTGGATCTGTAGGAAATCGCCGACCCACTTAGCCTGGTCCAGGGCACTGATGAGATGGTAATAACGAGTGGTGTCCAATTCAACTTTGGAAGTTGAAATTGTGCTTCAGCACAGTTCAGGCTCAGCTGTCCAGAAAGGTGGCAGCTTCACAGCAACGGCTACAGAGTCCATGTTTGTCCAAAAATCTTCAGCTTTCAATTTTGGATATTATGTGGGATTCTATTTTAAAATTAGTAAATTCTTCTTTTTGTGCCTGTCACTCACTTTTACAATTTAAGGTAATTAAGACTTCTTTTCTAAAATTCATTTGGCTAAATATTACTCCAATGCTTCTTTGCAATGCAACAGCTGCCAGACTGAAGAGGGTAATCTGTTACACATGTTCTACTCTTGTTCTTCTCTTTCCTTTTTTTGGGAACATATTTTTCGTACCTTATCTTTAGTCCTTAATGTAAATTTGGGACCATATCTCTTAATTGCCCTATTTGGATTATCTAAGATAAATGACTTTATATGGATTATCTAAGATAAATGACTTGAATTTAACAGTCTCTGTGAATCCCCTTCTTCCCCAGCCTGGTGTTGCTCTGTTAGTTGGGCAGCCTGGCCAGCTCCATTTTAGGGCTGCTGGTACGTGAACTATGTGTACCAGCTTCCAGCTGTGCTGGTTCACATTAGTGAGTTATGCCACTGTTTATTACCGTGCTTGGTGCCAGCCCGATCTTTGCGGTTGCGGGCCGCTACAATATCCTGGCTTTTTTTGTCTTTTTCAATTAACCGTTATATTTAGATGCATAATATACTTTTTTTTGTCATTCTCTTAGTCTGTTTCTTAAAGTACTTTACTTGCATATATTTACTACACCTGTATATTCCTTTTTATGTGATTACTCTGTTTAATGGCTTTCACTTTATTATTGTTGAAAACAATAAAAATAGTAAAAAATAAATGGTAACCTTCATCGTAATGGAGATTTAGTGGAGCATAAAGGGGGCATTGGGTATTTTACAACTGGAAAAGTTCACATGATGAAAGCAAACAAGTTACTTTTTTCCTTACAAACATGAGCCCCCGTCTGGTTTGCAACTTGCAGGCAATCCATTGCAGAAATGCGAAGAGAACACGAAGAGCAGCTGCAGCAGGTGAAACAACTTAAGGAGCAGGAGATCGATGCTGTCACCAGTGCGTCCTCTCATACAAGGTATAACCATCAGAGAGAGCAGTTTGGGGCATCTCCAGTCTCCTGTTGAATAAATATCATTGTGGCCATGTGATAAGGGAAAATGACACCAAAGTAGAATAAAGGACAGAATTTTATTTTTACATATTCTTGGATTATTCAGGAGGTAAAGGAGGTGATTGACAGCAGCCATAAGGAGACAGTTACACCTAAGAGTCAGGTAACTGAGTGTCTCAGGAGAGGAAAGGGGAAAGGCAGTCAGTGTAGAGCACCCTTGTGGCTGATCCCCTCAGCAACAAATAGGCACCTTTTCATACTGCTTGTGGGGGGGTGGGGAGTCGGGGGGGGGGGGGGGGCAGTGACCAATCTGAGCAAGGCAGCAGCCAAACCAATAGTACTGTGGTTGGCTCTGAAACTCCGAAGGGAAGGGTGAAGTCAGGCAGAGCAATAGTGATAGGAGGTTTGATAGTTCGGGGAACAGCCTTCTGGGTGTTCAGGTCCAGGATATGTCTCTGAGCAGATATAACCATAACCATATAACCATTTACGGAGCGGAAACAGGCCATGTTGGCCTTTCGAGTCCGCACCGGTTCACTAGAACAACTCCACTAGCTCACGATGCAGATTATCTTAAAGGGAAGGGTGAGCAGCCAGAGGTCATGGTACATATTGGTACCCATGACGTAGACAGGAGTGGGATAGAAGTTCTGCAAAGGAAGTTTAGAGTTCGGAAAGAAGCTGAAGAGCAGGACCTGGATGGTAGTAATCTCAGGATTGCTCCCAGTGCCATGAGCTGGGGAAAGTCGGAACAGGAACATAGTGCAGACAAATGAGTGACTCTAGACATGGAGCAGGGTTTGAAGTTCTTGGATCATTCGGTCCTATCCTGGGGAAGGGCTAATTTGCATAAATGGGACAGATTGCATCTGAACTGGAAGGAAAATCTATATCCAGTTAGGGAGGTTTGCTAATACTGTTGGGGGTGCACAAATACATCAAATGAATAAGATATAAAAACAATAACACAATAAAACAACACAATGTTCAATGTTTGGCAGGTTCACAAATGGCTGTGAGGTAAAAACTTTTAAATTTTTTAGATCTTTATTATAATTTTTTGTATTAAAATCTTAGTTTGATGTTATATGAAGGAGAAAGTGTCAATAACCATCGTTAACATCCTTGATTACAGTTCAGGTTCCAACTGAGTTACTAAATAATTTGAAGAAGAGTGCATCAATAACCACTTCAGCTTGGCGTTAAACATGATCGTACCTCAAAGGCTGGACCTTGCTGGAACTCAACACTCCTCTCTGCAACTGGTTCCCGGATTTCTTGCTTGAAAGGCCACCACCAGTCCAGGTTGGCAGCAAAGCCTCAGTCCCATCACGATGAGCATCTCAGGGCTGTGTTCTCATCCTGCTACTGTTCACGCTGCTGACTCACATCTGCACTGACAGATTCAGTTCAAACAATCAATTTTGCAGATGACACAACAGTAATTGGCCTCATTGGCAACAATGATGACGAGTAGGCTTACAGAGAGAAGGTGGAGAAGCTCATCAAATGGTGCAAGAATAACAACCTGATTCTTTGTGTGGACAAGGTGAAGGAAACGATTGTGGATTTCATAAGGAGGTGGTTCAGTTGTGGAGAGAGCAGAGAGCACAAAGTTCATTGGCGTGCATATAATGGATGACCTATCCTGGACCCACAACACCTTCTCATTAGTCAGGAAGGCACAGCAGCGCCTTCACTGCCTAAGGAGGTTTAGGGGGCAAGGCCACTGGCCCCCATCTTGACAGCTTTTTACAGGAACACAACTGAGTGTGTTCTGGCTGCATCATTGTGTGGGATAGTAACTGCAAAGCCATCGGACCAGAAGTCAATACAGAGGATCATCAAAACAACCAAGATCACTGCTGTCTTCCTTTCTTCTATTGACAACATTCACTGGGAGCATTGCTTAAATAGGGCTTAAAGAATTATTGAGGACCCACTACCATCAGAAGTGGGTACAGGAACATCAGTGTCAGGGGATTGGCTTCTTCCCACAAGCTGTGGGAATAATGAACGGTCTCCTGTAAATGAGTAAATCATCCCAAAATATCTTCATATGTTTTCTTTAAATTACATCTTCATCTTTGGGATTATTATGTACAGTGTGTGTGCACTGTGCCATTTGTCTGCTTGTGTATGTACAGTCAGATGACAATAAACTTGAATGATATACAGAGCATTCAATTTTCAGCAGGAAACCAGGAAGATATTAATAACAACGTAAAATGAACTCATCAAAAATAAATACTAGAAAATCTAATGGATCTAAAAACTGACAGATCTACTGGGTTCCTTGGGAGCTAACAAAGGATGGGTGCTTGACAGTGGATGGATTTGTAGTGATCTACTAAAAGTCCCAGCTGACTAGAAAAGAGCAAATATAACACTAGCACTTTTCAAAAGCAGGCGAGAGGAGAAGGAAAGCCCAATCTGCTGGATGAACTTGGCAGGTCGAGTAACGTCAGTGGGAGAAAAGGAATGGCCAATGTTCATCAGGACAAAACATTGACCATTTCTTTTCTCCCACTGAAGATTCTATCATCTGCAGTTTTCTGTGTGTCTTCAGAGAGGAGATGGAATTTACAGGTCAGTTAGCTTAACATCTGTTGTTGGGGAAAATTTGGTCTGCTATAAAGAAATGAATCATGGAGTACCTGAAGGAGTTTAATGGTTTGTGGTATTCTCATGGTTCATTGAAAGGAAAACCTTGCTTTGACAATTTAACAAGGGCATTTTGATGAGGAGAGTGGCAGAGGTACCAGTGGATGTGGTATATTTACATTTTAAGAAGACATTTGATAGAAAAGCACATAAGATGCTCAGGACTAATGAGATGGGGGGGAAGGGTAAATGTATCTTGATGGAAAAAGCATTGAAAAGCGGCATGGTTTGAGCCACACTACTGGGGTTCAAATCCCGTGCTGTCTGTAAGGAGTTTGTCCTTTCTTCCCGTGTCATCATGGGTTTTCCTTGAGGATACCAGTTTCCTCCCACCATTCGAAACATACTGGGGGTGTGGGTTAATTGGGTGTAAGATTGGGCCGCATGGACTTGTGGGCTGGAATGTTTACATTTCTCTCTCTTTTTGTGTATGTATCTTTTGCAGATTTCAGAATTATTGTCAGACCATGTACATGACATCACATGCAACCTGAGATTTTTTGCTGCGGGTGCGGCAGAATTACCACTTAATGGCAGTGCAAGGAAAACAGGCTCAATGTAAACAAATCAAGAAACATAAACAAACTGTCCAATATAGAGAGGAAAAAAATGAATAAAGTGCAAAATAAGACTCCTTAAATGAGTCCCTGATTGAGTTTGTCATTGAGGAGTTTAATGGTGGAGGATTAGCAGCTGTTCCTGAACCTGGTAGTGCAAGTCTTTTGGCACCTAGACCTCTTTCCTGATGGTAGCAGCGAGAACAGAGCATGTGCTGGGTGGTTTGGGTTCTTAATGATCGATGCTGCTCTCCGACAGCAGCATTTCATGTAGATGTTCTCGATGCTGGGGAGGGTGTGGCCTGTGATGTCCTGGGCTGTGTCCACTACCTTTTGCAAGGCTTTATGCTCAGGGCATTAGTGTCCCCATACCAGACTGTGATACAGCTGGTCAGCACACTTTCCACAACACATCTGTAGAAATTTTCCAGGGTCTCCGATGTCATGCTAAATCTCCACAAACTCCCAAGCAAGTAGAGGTGCTGACGTGCTTACTTCATGATGCTATTTGTAAGTTGTGTCCAGGAAAGTTAGTGACTCTCAATTACTTAATCAAGGTACAGATAAATAGAAATTCTGCCTGGCTTGAAGGAAGAAGAATCTCAGGGTTATATGTGATGTCAGGAATGTAGAACCATAGAACACTACAGCACAGATACAGGCCCCTTTGGCCCTTTTAGTCTATGCTGAACCATTTTTTTGCCTAGACCCACTGACCTGCACCCAATCCATGTACCTGTCCAAATTCTTAAAAGTTAAAATTGATCCAGCATTCACCACTTCAGTTGGCACGTCATTCCACGCTCCCTCCACTCTTTATGTGAAGAAATTCCCTCTAAACTTTTCCCCTTTCACTCTTAACCCATGTCCTCTGGTTTGTATCTCACCCACCCTCAGTGGAAAAAGCCAACCTCTATCCCCATCATAATTTTAAATACCTCTTTCAAATCTCCCCTCATCTTCTGACAATAAATTTGAACTTTGGTTTCTACTATACACAAACATTTTGTAATTGAGAAGCAAATTATTGGAATCTTATGGAGTTTCATATAGAGAATATGAATAACCAAGATGACACAGTAGTTGGTCTCATCTGCAACAACGATGAATAACAATACACAGAAGTGGTGGAAAATATCTTGAAATGTTGCGAGAGGAATAACCTGAGTCTCAACATAGACAAGACAAAGGAGATGACCGTGGACTTCCGGAGGACCAGGAACGACCATCCTACAATACACATTAATAGCCTGAGGGTGGAGAGCACCAAGTTCCTCGGAGTCCACTTATGAAGTGACCTATCCTGGGCATGTAACATCTCCTCACTTGTCAGGAAGGTGCAACAGTGCCTGCATTTCCTGAGAAGGCTGAGATGGGCAATGCCACCGGCCACCATTCTGTCAACTTGCATCAGGAGTGTGCTGGCCAGCTGCATCATAGTGAAGTCGAACATCAGATCAGAGGTCAATCCATATGACCATAAAAGCAGCAGAGAGAATCACTGTGGTCTCCCTTCCCCTTATCGATGTGATAAATGTTTAAAGAGAGCTTGTAAAATCTGTAAGGACCCCTACCACATAACATCTTCCAGCTACTTCTGTCAGGAAAGCAATGAAGAAGTAGATCCACATGGACTGCTGAATGACTCCCCGTGATTCTTTTAATAATATTTGTTTTTAATATAGAAGGCAGGTATTCAGGTTATGTATATCTGTGTACTGAATATGTATAATTTCATTATGTGTGTTATGTCTGTGTGTGTTGGCACTGTTTTTGTACATTGGATCATAAGATGTTGGACATTCGAGCAGAAATAGGGTTTTCAGCCCATCAAGTCTGTCCCACCATTTAATCATGAGCTGATCCATTTCCCCACTCAGCCCCACTGCCTGGCCTTCTCTCAATAACATTTAAAGCCCTGGCTAATCAAAAACTTATCAATCTTAAATACACCCAATGACCTTGCCTCCATAACTGCCTGTGGCAGTAAATTCCATAGATTTACCACCCTCTGACTAACATTTCTGCTATGAGTGGACACCCTTCAATCCTGAAGTTGTGCCCTCTTGGCTCTCCCACCATGGGAAACAACCTTTCTACATCTACTCTGTCTGTGCATTTTAGCATTCAAAATGTATCAATGACATCCCCCCCCCACCCCCCCCATCTAATGACCTCAGGTGCATTACACAACACCCAGACCAGAAAAGATGATCCCCTTGTGGGCTCATCAACAAACTGCTCTAAAAAGCCACCTCTCCAAAATCTCTTCCATGAGATCCAGTCCCAATCTGGTTTCCCCAATCTACTTGCATGTTAAATTCCCCATGACTATCATAACATTCTGACCATTCTTTTCTATTTTCTGTTGCAAATTGTTGTTCACATCGGTTATTACAACAATGTAATTTTACTCTTGCCATTTCTTATCTCAAACCACAATGATTCTATGTCACCTCTTTCTAATGACTTAATGTTGTTTCTTACCAGCAGAGCCACACCACCCCTTCTGCTTACCTGCCTATCCTCTCGATGCACTGTGCATCATGGAACATTCAGCTCCCGATGACATCCATCCTTTAGCTACGATTCCAATGTGGACAATAGCATGGATCTCCAAGTTGCCACCCATTTCAATTCCACTACTCAGTCCCTTGCTGACATGTCTGGCTGTGGTCTCATGCACTGTCAGACTGAGACTACCTGCAAATTTGATGAACAACACTTTATCTTCCACCTGGGCACCTTCCAACTGGTTTCTGTTAAATCCCCCTCCCCACTAAATTTTTTTTCCTACTAATTCTCATTTATATTCAGCATTCGGCGTCTCTCATGTCAGTGTCCAACAATAGCAGCCAACATTGATGGATTCTATTGCCCTGATACTACTTTTCCATGGTCGTGACATCCTGGTGAAACCATGTTCGTCACCAACTGCACGAAGATCAGCAGGGGCGAAGTCCAAGTGCGAATGCAGAAAAATGAATTTTCAATATCATGTTGCAGTTCATGGTTTTGTATGATTGAAGCATGTTGTCAATCAGTAGGATGTGGTTTGGTGCTCTGTAGTTACCAATAGAATTCTCAACATTTTTAAATGGCTTTCATCTTTGAACTATATGTCATTAATAGTGTATCTAATTTGTGGACAGTTTCCGCAAAGCAGGACGTCAAGCGCTGAAGAGCTGGCTCTGAATGGGCAACTAAAGCGGCATCATCTGCAAAGAGTAGTTCACGGACAAGTTTCTCTTGTGTCTTGGTGTGAGCTTGCAGGCGCCTCAGATTGAAGAGACTGCCATCCGTGCGGTACTGGATGTAAACAGCGTCTTCATTGTTGGGGTCTTTCATGGCTTGGTTCAGCATCATGCTGAAGAAGATTGAAAAGAGGGTTGGTGCGAGAACACAGCCTTGTTTCACGCCATTGATAATGGAGAAGGGTTCAGAGAGCTCATTGCTGTATCTGACCCGACCTTGTTGGTTTTCGTTTGGCCTGGAAGTCAGCCTGAAGAAAACTGAGGTCCTCCATCAGCCAGCTCCCCACCATGACTACCAGCCCCCCCACATCTCCATCGGGCACACAAAACTCAAAACGGTCAACCAGTTTACCTATCTCGGCTGCACCATTTCATCAGATGCAAGGATCGACAATGAGATAGACAACAGACTCGCCAAGGCAAATAGCGCCTTTGGAAGACTACACAAAAGAGTCTGGAAAAACAACCAACTGAAAAACCTCACAAAGATAAGCGTATACAGAGCCGTTGTCATACCCACACTCCTGTTCGGCTCCGAATCATGGGTCCTCTACCGGCACCACCTACGGCTCCTAGAACGCTTCCACCAGCGTTGTCTCCGCTCCATCCTCAACATCCATTGGAGCGCTCACACCCCTAACGTCGAGGTACTCGAGATGGCAGAGGTCGACAGCATCGAGTCCACGCTGCTGAAGATCCAGCTGCGCTGGATGGGTCACGTCTCCAGAATGGAGGACCATCGCCTTCCCAAGATCGTATTATATGGCGAGCTCTCCACTGGCCACCGTGACAGAGGTGCACCAAAGAAAAGGTACAAGGACTGCCTAAAGAAATCTCTTGGTGCCTGCCACATTGACCACCGCCAGTGGGCTGATAACGCCTCAAACCGTGCATCTTGGCGCCTCACAGTTTGGCGGGCAGCAGCCTCCTTTGAAGAAGACCGCAGAGCCCACCTCACTGACAAAAGGCAAAGGAGGAAAAACCCAACACCCAACCCCAACCAACCAATTTTCCCTTGCAACCGCTGCAATCGTGTCTGCCTGTCCCGCATCGGACTGGTCAGCCACAAACGAGCCTGCAGCCGACGTGGACATTTACCCCCTCCATAAATCTTCGTCCGCGAAGCCAAGCCAAAGAAAGAAAAAAAGAAGAATTTGTGGACCACCAACAGTGCCTACCTTAATCTTGGCATTTGTTATTCTTGGAAACATCTGTCTCAAATAAAGAAATCCATCACCCTCTCTGGTCGATTGGGAACTGGTAAACTGTCATCCTGCAGCACTGGTCACATTGCTGAAGGCAGATTAGAGTATTCGATAGATTTCTTATTTTTTAGCAGAGAAGCTAGATTCATTGGTCAGACAGAAGTAACAGCCTTTCATGTGATCCTTCTGTTCTTGCCTATAGTTGGGACTGCAAATGGCATTAGGCCCTTTCAGGTGGCCTGAACACCCCATTTTAAAGCCACATATTCTCCCCCCATGCGGCAAAAGACATGCACATGAATGCTCCAAAAGTGCCTCCGAGGCACCAACACCAGCCCTCCTCGGGGAGGGATAATCGGCAGAGTGCCAGGCCCTGCCGCAGCTGCCTGGGGGTGGGCTGATGACTCAGCCGGCGACCCAACTCACCGCCACGTGACTTGACAGGCACACTCCCCACTGCCTGACAGCTGCCCCCCAACCCCTCTGTCAACAGACTCTGCCTTACTGGGGAGGGGCGGCCAGTGGGGGCCGTCAGGGCAGGGGCAGCCGGCGGGGAATGTTGGGGCGGGGGATGCCAGGGGGCGGCCGGTTGGTGCAGCCTGGTTGACTGCTCCTGCACTGGGGCCTGCTCTCTGCAACTCAAAATCCAGCATAGTAATGGTGGTCTTGCCTACTCATAGTCCCCCTGCAGCTGAAACACAGAGCGGTTCCACCTGCATGGAGGATTATGGGTAGGGAAGGCGGCCATTGCTATGCTGCATATTTATGACTGTGGCACCAGTCGCCCCTCCTCCATCAGATCGAGAAACACATCTGGATATGAATAGGCCCTTTCAGGTGGACCAGGCAATGCTGCAAGCAGCCTTTTAGGGCTGCCACCTGAAAGGTGAGTCTGCAGGTTAAAATCCGCTCCTGCCACTGCCCTCAAGGTGGAGGGTCCACCTGAAAGGGCCTTTTGACTTCCAAAAACCTTTGAGCCAAGCCCACAAGTTGTCTGCATATTTGCACAACAAATGCGAGGAGCCCAGGATTTGACAATGTCACATTTGAAGTAGACCTCATAGACTTTTCACTAAGTGCAGACATGCCTCATCTTTGAGCCTTTAGCATATACTTTCTACTCATCTTCCTGAAGACAATCAATGCTATTGTTAAGTACATTCACTATACTATTGCCTGAAAAACATGTGCATCCACATGTGTTCCATCTATGATCAATGTAGTGCACAGTATCTATATGTGAGCTGCTTTTATAGCCAGTCTGCATCATCCTGACTAAACATGCCCAAGCCTAAAACATTTGCATAGCATCTGCACCATATGCATGCTCAGGCACGCTTGGACTGACCAAAACAGCTTGCTTTGTGGGCAATATATTAAGGGATTTAACATTTTAAGTTTAGACATACAGCCTGGTAACAGGCCATTTCGGCCCACGGGTCTGTGCCATCCAACTTACACCCAATTAACCTAGACCCCAGGTACGTTTTGAAAATATGACAGTAAATCACGGAAATAGGTTGTATCTAAAAATTGGTACATGATAGGAAAATTATAAGATGATTTTTGTGATCAGCAGCCCAAATTCCATAAAATACACCCAAAGTGTTCAGGAAGCAAAATCTTTGTTGTCCAGTGTAATCTTATAAATGTATATTGAGGAATAATAAATATGAGGTGATTGGCAAGTACTGTAATTGAAATGTTTGGTTGGTTTATGGTTTCAGGAGGGGAAAACCAAAGGTATACGATCCAGTAATTATTGAGTTGGAGAGGGTGAGCACATTTAAAACCCTGGGAGTTTCAGAGGTTCTTTTCTGGACTCAGTACACAAATGTCATCATGAAGAAAGCCTGTCATTACCTCTACTTTCTCAGAAGTTTGAGGACATCTAGACCCTTGCCACACTTCTACAAATGTGTGCTGAAAAGTGTGGCGACTAATTGCATCTCAGCCTGGTGTGGGGGCGTCGATACATCTGAGAGGAAAGCCTTGCAAAAGGTAGTGGACCATTGGTACTGCGCCTCTAGTAGCAGCTGGAGTGGCCTCTCCAGGGCGCAAGCCAGGGCAGAGTTGATAGAAAGATCTGTTGATGGTCCAAAGGAACAACGAAAGTCCATACAATTTAGTGCCAACAGCATTGCAGGAGTTGCCGAACCGTTGCTGGGTTCAGCAGTAAGCTGCCTTCGGGACTCTGATTCTGGAATTTTCCTCGGGGTTTACTCCACAAGGCAGCGTAGGTTTGAAATTGGAGTTTTCCCTCTCCTAGATGAGTTACCATCCATGGTTAATGAGCCCCATCTGCTCGGAGCAACTGGTTTCAAGGTGCCAGTGGCCCGCCTTTGCACCATCTCCTATCAGTGAGAACAGTTCTGCCGGGCATAAGAACTGTGCTGCATGTGAAGGCCAGAAGTTGGACATTATCAGAGGCTGTTTGAGATGCACACCATGAAGAGCATTTGTGTAGCAGTGGGAGATCATCCCCACAACCTTTAGAGCCAACGCAGCCCAGTCTTTCTTTGGCTTGGCTTCGCGGACGAAGATTTATGGAGGGGGTAAAAAGTCCACGTCAGCTGCAGGCTCGTTTGTGGCTGACAAGTCCGATGCGGGACAGGCAGACACGATTGCAGCGGTTGCAGGGGAAAATTGGTTGGTTGGGGTTGGGTGTTGGGTTTTTCCTCCTTTGCCTTTTGTCAGTGAGGTAGGCTCTGCGGTCTTCTTCAAAGGAGGTTGCTGCCCGCCAAACTGAGAGGCGCCAAGATGCACGGTTTGAGGCGATATCAGCCCACTGGCGGTGGTCAATGTGGCAGGCACGAAGAGATTTCTTTAGGCAGTCCTTGTACCTTTTCTTTGGTGCACCTCTGTCACGGTGGCCAGTGGAGAGCTCGCCATATAACACGATCTTGGGAAGGCGATGGTCCTCCATTCTGGAGACGTGACCCATCCAGCGCAGCTGGATCTTCAGCAGCGTGGACTCGATGCTGTCGACCTCTGCCATCTCGAGTACTTCGCAGGCAAAACACTCCCCACCATTGAGAAAATCTGAATGGAACACTGCCATCATTGCAAGTGCAATCATCAAGGATCCACACCACCCAATATCCCTGTTACGAAACCCATCAATGTTCTCTGCTTATTGGCTGTGCAAAGAAAAAATGGTTCACCGTACATGTGTAAATAAAGAAATTTAAGCAAGCTGTGCAACACAGAGAGAAAAGAATGAATAAATGCATAAGTGAGAGTCCTTAAATGAGTCTCCAATTGAGTTTGTTGTTGAGGAGTCTGATGGTGGTTGGGGGGGTGGGGGGAGCAGCTGTTCATGAATCTGGCAGTGAGAATCGTGAGGTGTGATTCCATCAGGAAAGTGATAAAGGTGCCACAAGACTTGTACCATCAGGTTCAGGAACAGCTGCTCCCCCTCCACCATCAGACTCCTCAACAACTTAATAGAGACTAATTTAAGGACTTTGCACATTATGCATGAGTGAGTATTTTCTGTGTTGCACAGTTTTTGCATTTTCTTGTTTACGATTCTCTCTTTTGTGAGTGTATCTTTTCTTGAGTAGTTTTTTTTTTTTGCACTAACATTAGTGGTAATTCTGCCTGGCCCGCAGGACAAAGAATCTCAGGGTTGTATTTGATGTCACATGTGTACTCTGGCAATGAATCTGAACTGATAGAATAACAATAAGAATGAACATCTAAGCTAGAATCTAATAGAGTAAATTGGATAATTTAATATATACTGCAATTAATGTGATTATAATTTAAAACGTGCTAGAAATTGGAAGAAAATTTGATAATTTTTAAAGCTCTGCTTTACAATATCCTTACCTTAGTGTCACATTTAATTCTTTGCTCTTCCTGTCTCCTGCAGGTCACTCAACAGTATCATTGAGCAGATGGAAGTCTTCTCTGGAAAGCTGAATGATCTCTCCTATAAAGTGGAGAGCACTCATCAGAGCACATCCCATGAGATGGAGATCAATGCACGGTTACGGGTTGAACAGCAGCGAGGTAGATGTGTGATGGGGATAAATTATTTACTCATGAGTAAAGCAGAATTCTCAAACCTCTTCCACATGTACATGTTCTAAAGCAGCCATTCTCATCTGTTTTTTTGCCCGTGCCCTCTAAGGACTTTGTTCAAAGTTTACGGGCTCCCTTCCCTGTTAAGCAATCAGGTTTTGGTTTCTTTTGTACTTCTATTGACCACATAAACACCATTAAAATATTTACATTATGTGAGGTGAACAGAAAATGAGGCTTTTTTCTTAAATGTGCTGTGGCCCCTGGAGGTCCTATTGAGTATGGCTGTTCAAAATTACACCTTTTGTGACATAAAGATCTTAATGGCTATTGAAGTGTTGTGCTAATGTAATGTAGGTGACAAAGCACTCAATGTTCACACAAACTGAGATTTGGTAATAACCATGCAGAGCTTCTCAGCACTTTTGGACAAGAGATAAATATTGGCCAGGTATTCCTTGCTCATTTTCAAAGAGCTATGGATATTTTACATCCCTATAACCTGGAAATGACTGAAGATCCATTGACTAAACCACAACTGACAGAAAATATCAGGGTCATCAGAGAGAGAAGTAGTGACTTGAATTTTCTTTGAAGCATTGAGATCAGTATTTGGGTACAGTACTGTTGTTCGCTCTTGATAATGACCATGAGTATATTGTCATACACATGTACAATATACAAATGCACCACAATTCTTTCTTGCTACAGCCGAAGAGATGCTTAGTAAAAAGAACAATGGTATACATAAAATTCAATTAAAAAAATAATAAATACAAATGATAAAAGTACATGGTGACAAGTGGAGTTTGAATCTGTCTGGGACCCCTGCTTTTTGTAATTTTTATAAATGACTTGGATGAAGAGGCAGAAGGATGGGTCAGTAAGTTTGTGGATGACACGAAGTTTGGAGGAGTTGTGGATGAAGCTGAAGGTTGTCATAGGTTACAAAAGGATATAGACAGGATGCAGTGTTGGGCGGAAAAATTACAGATAGAGTTCGTGCATTTTGGAAAGTCAAACTAGAAGGCGGAGTACAGGATTAATGGTCGGTTACTTAATAGTCTGTATCTTTCAAAACTACTGGGCAGGATAGTTAAGCTGGGCTTCATTAGTCGAGGGATTAAGTTGAAGAGTTGAAAGGTCATGATGCAACTCTTCAAATCTCTAGTGAGACATTGCTGAGAGTATTGTGTTCAGTTCTAGTCAATTCATTATAGGAAGGATATGATAGTGATGGAAAGGGTACAGCCTGGATTGAGAAACAAGTCTTACGAGGCAGAGCTGGGGTTTTTCTGTTTGGAGCGTAGAAGGAGGAGAGGAGACTAAGTGGAGGTCTACAAGATTATGAGAGGCAAAAAAAAACATTAAAAAAACCCAAGAAATATAAAAAGCACACCCTACCCAGCCACCCCATCAGCCAGTTCCCTTAAGGGGAGCCAAAGATATAAATTTTTAAAAAATTATAGGTATTAGTAACAATTCAAAATATATCTAAATGCATGTACTCCAAATAAGGAGACCATTTATCAACAAAAAAAGAATAATTATCATGTAAATTATGTAATTTTTACCATAACAATACAAGCTTTCAACTCATTATGCCAATGTGCTATATTAATCTCTGTATTATCATTCCAAGTACTAGCTACACATTTACGTGCTACTGAAAACACTAAACGTACAAAAGCAATTTGAAATTTATGAAACCCCAGTCCTCTCAAAGACACCATATCGCCCAACAAAAAAAGTGATGGATCTAATGGTAATTTTATATAATTTTTCCAAAACTACCTTAATTCCTTCCCAAAATGGTTGTACTTTAATACAAGACCAAACAGCATGTAAAAAAGTTCCAGTACATAAGCCACATCTAAAACAAGAATCAGAATTACTAAACCCATATTTTTTCTATTTCTCCGGTGTCAGATATAATTGATGCAAAAAATTATAAATTAACGATTCCATATCTTACATTAGTCAATTTAGTTGATGACACATATCTTTGGTCTTTTTTATGTTCTTTCATTTTGTTGTTTTTCTTTTTATATTTCTGTAAAATTAATTTCTGATTGTCATTAGATTGTATGTTATGTTTTTTAAAAATTATCTTTTAAATAAAGTTTGAAAAAAAAATATGATGAGAGGCATAGGTAGGGTAGACAGCCGGTGCCTTTTTCCCAGGGCAGGATCAGCAAACGTGTACAAAGTGAAGAGAGGGAAGTTTAGGGGATGTACTGACAGTGATCATGGTTGCAATGCAACTAGCAATGCCTTACTGTTTGATTAGACTTTGCTGCCAGCAGGGGGCTGACACAGAATGCAAGATCTGTAATGGAGGCTTGCAGCCTCATGGCCTGCCTCATGGTGCTTTAAAGTAAAGAAACTTTTCCTTCATCCATGTGTTGTCTAAGAACTCACATATACGAATACAAGATGAAGTCAGGGGTAAATATTTTTCACAGAGAGTTTAGGGTGCCTGGAATGCCTTACCAGGGCTAGTGGTGAAGTCTGAAGCATAAAGGACATTTAAGGCAGCCACATAAATAGAAGGTCACGAGGTAGGAAGGGTTTAGAATTGAATCAGAATCTATTGTCATGAATTTATCGGCATCCAGTTTCAGACGTGAATCGAGTAACACGTCAGGGATGGGGGCGTAATGACATCACTTAAGTTTTCAGGGCAGCTGGACCGGAAGTGACATAAAATTTTGCTGGAAAGAGAATTAAACAATTTTTCCCTGCCCATCTCAACCTGAGTCAGGCATTTTCTCCCATAGCTTTGCCGTCAGTGGCACGACAATTAACAAATCACGGAATTCGTTGTTTTGCAACAACATCACAGTAAAAACATTCATATAAACCACCTTGCAACAATAAATGAAAATAGTGCACGGAAAGTCAAAATGAGGCCGTGTCTTTGGTTCATTGATCATTCAGGAGTCTGATGGCAGTGGGGAAGAAGCTGTCCTTGTGCCACGAGTGCTCGTCTTTCTGCTGCTGTACCTTTTTCCCAATGGTAGCAGAGTGAAGAGGGCATGGCCTGGGTGGTGGGGGTTTTTGAAGATAGAGGCTGCTTTCTGGATCCCCAACCTTAAATGCCCTTATCTCACCCTCAGCCAGTTGTGAATCGTCTGATTCATCCAGGGCTTCTGGTTGGGGAGCACCCGGTATGTGCGCGTGCAGGTCTTGATGCAATCGGTTGTATAATCATTCAAATCTAAGGATGAGATCTTGAATATGCTCCAGTCCATTGATTCAAAGCAGTCCTGCAGATGCTCCTCTGCCTCCCTCGACTATACTTTCACTGTCCATCTTCACCACTGGTGCTGTGGTCCTCAGTCTCTGCTTGTGCACCGGGAGTAGAAGTACAGTCAGGTGATCAAACTTGCCGAAGTGCATTCATGGGATGGCTCGGTAGGTATAGCAGTGGTCGAGTGTGTTGGCTCCTCTGGTCTTGGTGGTAGTTCGTTAGAGTCTTCTTCAGGTTGACCTGATTGAAGTCCCCGACAGTGATCGGGAAGGCATCAGGATGTGCTGTCTTGTGGCTACTAATTACTGTGCTCAGTCCCTCCAGTGCCAGCCTGATATTAGCCTGGGGTGGAATGTACACTGAGACCAGGATGATGGCGGTGAATTCCCTCAGCAGGTAAATTGAGTGACACTTGATCGCCAGATGTTCCAGGTTGGGGGAGCAGGGCTGGGACAGTGACCATCACGTCTGTGCACCACGACGAATTGATGATTACACAGATGCCACCTCCCCTGGTTTTTCAATCAGCGCAATGGAGGGTGAGCCAACAGGCTGTAGCGCCGTGTCCAAAATATCTGGGTTTAACCATGTTTCTGTAAGACACATCATGCAGCACTCGCTGATGTCTCTCTGATGTTGTAATCTGGCTCAGAGTTCATCGAGTTTGTTCTCCGATATTTGTTTGTTGGCCAGAAACTTGGTAGGGAACTGAACCATCAGGGCTCAGTGTCTTAGTTTAACCTTAGTATTTTAGTATATACCTTATAGTATAACCTTAGCCTAATTTAGTATTTTTTGGCAGGAGATCATAGAACATAAACCAATACAGCATGGTACAGGCCCTTCGGACCTCGATGTTATGCCAACTTATGTATCCCTTCCTAAAAAAAAGTACTAAACCCTCCCTACCCTGGAACCTATTTTTACTTCATCCATGCGTCTAAGAGTCTCTTGAATGCCCCCAAAACACCACTGTCCCTGGTGTTCCAGGCACCCACAACTCTCTGTAAAAAAAACTTACCCCTGACGTCTCCCTTAAACTTTTCTCCCTTCTCTTTGTACTCATGTCCTCTGGTGTTTGCTTATCCTTCCCTGGGAAACAGATGCTGGCTGTCCACCCTTCTACATTCCAATGTGAAAAGTCCCAGCTCTGCTAACCTTGTCTCAAAAGACTTGTTTCCCAATTCAGGTAACATCCTGGCCAATCTCCTCTGCCCCCTCTCCATAGTTTCCACATCCTTCCTATAATGAGCTGACCAGAATTGAACACAATACTCTTGAAATGAAGCCTAGCATCTCATAGGTCTTCCTAACTATCCTATCAACCTGTGCGGCGACCTTGAGGGATACATGGATTTGAACCCTGTACTCAGCCTTCTGGTTTGACCTTCCAAAATGCATCACCTCACACTTGTCCAGATTGAAATCCATCTGCCACTTTTCTGCCCAACTCTGCATCCTACCTCTATCCTCTTGTAACCTTCGGCAACCTTCAGCACCACCACAGTGAGGGCCTATACTGTTTCTTCTTTGTCTTGGCTTCGCGAACGAAGATTTATGGAGGGGTAATGTCCACGTCCTATGATGTTCTATGATAAATATTCACCGTTACCATAGTGCAAGAAATAAAAAGGGGTGTGACAATAGTGGAGGCAGTCTGTTTTTCCTATTTTATGATTATTGTAGAAGGGGAAGTTCAAAACCCTGATAGTTATTGGAAAGAAACTGTTTTTGAACCTCAAGGTGCTGGATTTCTGGTTTCTGTACATTCTACCTGAAGGTTGTAGTGAGAAGAGTTTGTGGCTAGGGTGATGTGGGTCTTTTCTGATGCTGGCTGGCTTGTTAAGGCAGTGCTTCACATAGATGTCTACAATGGATGGGAGATTGGAGTCTGATGAATTTGGAAATGTTTGTTACCTTCTGCAGCTTTCTGCATTCCTGGGCACGTGAATTACCAAACCAGGCTATGATGCAACCAGTCAGTATACTTTCCACAGAGCATCTGTGGAAGCTTGATAGAGCATTCAAGGAAAGGGATCTCCTTAGGATTTAGTGTGGCATCTTCATGGTTGCCTCAATGTGCTGTCTCCAGGAGAGGTCTTCTGATGTATGGGCTCCCAGGAACCTAAAGTCTTAACACATGCACCACTTCCATTCCTCCTCAGTCCAAATTAGTGGAATTGGCTATGATAATTTTGTAAGTGCATACGGAGTTAAACATGCAACTTTAATTACATTGAGGAAATGCTTTTCTAAGAGTGCTCAAAAAGACAGAAATATTCTATTGGCGTAGCTCTGATTTTATCAATTATTTCTCTCTTCATATGTAATCATTTTAAACCTACCATGTTTCAAGGGACTTCATTGAGAGGATGTGACCCAACTTGGCATAACATACTTCTCAAGCCCTCACTGTTTATATTTATTGTTGTGCAGCTTCTGAATCAGTTCTTTCTGGATGGCTGAAGCTTTTACTTTCATTCTTTCCGCATTCCCCATGTCATGGTTGTGATATTTTCGAGTACACTAAGATAAATGTTGAAAAGAATTTTACTTTCTAAATCCTTTTCATATGTTCAGGTTATTGCAGCAAGAACACTCTTTTGGGCTTCTAATCAGAAATGTGATTTTTTAAATATTATAGTTATGTATGGTTGATGGTTCATGAAATATGCTACATTCATCCATGGTTACTATTCTTGTGGGGCTTTGTACCCAGGGTTGTACATGCAGAGCCTTAAACACTTTCTTCATTTGATTTATAGCAACAGATCTAGTGGATAGACCAGTCGTACAGTGGAGATTATCCAGCTTTGTGGAATCTGACTCTTGATTTTTGTTTACTATGGTCTCTTTTAGCTGAGCAGGATAGACTGATGCGCCATCAGAGAGATCTGGAGGAGGAGAGAGCACGCTTACAAGATGTTATAACTCAGATGGAGATCAGACTGAATGAACAAACACGACTTCTTGAAAAGGTGAGGCCTGAAATGTTGATTTGTCCATTCCTAATGGTGGTACTGATCAGAATTGGTTTAAATATTTTTCAAACATTCCAGAGCATCCCATATATTATCCATTACTTGATTCTTCATCAAAGGATTCATGTTGACCAACTTACCAATGTATTCATGGATATCTTCAACATCTTACTCTAGCAGAGTGTCATACCTTCCTGTTTCAAACAGGCGTCAATTGTACTAGTGCCCAACGGCGGCACAATTAGAGCAACACCTTTACAGCAGCAGTGACTGGAACCGAACCTGGATTCGAATACCACGCTGCCTGTAAGGATTTTGTACGTTCTCTCTGTGTCTGCGTGGGTTTTCTCTGGGGACTCCGGTTTCCTCCCACTGTTCAAAATGTACCGGGGTGTAGGTTAATTAGGTGTAAATTGGGTGGCATGGACTCATGGGGCGAAATGTCCTGTTACCATGCCATACATCTAAGTATAAAATTTAAATTATTTTTTAAAAGAAATTAATTTACATAAACAACACAGGAACAGGCATTAGTACATTTCGAATGGTGGGAGCCACTGGGGAAAACCCACGCAGACACAGGGAGAACGTACTGTGATGGATGATATCATATTTTATATTGTATGTAGATATGTTTTTGTAAGAGTTAGATTGTGAGGGTAGTGTAGGTGACAAACATAAATACTTCATAAAACAGATCTCATTTAAAATGCAAGAGCTTTAGTCAAGCCAGACACCCCGGGCCCAGGGCCTTTGTGAAGAAAATCAAAACTGCTTTGCTAAAGGTTTTCATAAGGAGGTACAAATAGAAGAACCTGAGTTCAAGAGATTTCACAAGGACATGATGTGGAGTAATGATGAACGGCTCAATCTGTCTGGTTGCAGTTTGCTGTTCTAAGAAGCTCATGTGGTTTTTTCAAACAGAGAGAGAGAGAGAGAGAGAGAGAGGAGACTAAACAGGCTTTCTCTAAGAGAGATAGAACTAGTTTCTGCAGTAATGGAAAGCTGGCACCTTTTTGAAACCCCATTTTGAAGACAGGTTCTGCGTTCAGCCTGTTGAAAAACCCTTGTAGTCCTTACAAGAGGAAATGGCTGGCTAGAGTGTTTCTCCTGAAATAAGGGGAACAAGAGGAACTCTGTGGTGACCTGCAGAAGAAGAGGTTATCATTTGGAAAACCCATGATGGGGCAGGTTTCTTCAGCAAGACACTGAAGTGGCTGATCGGAGGGAATCAGTTTCTATGTGTCCAACGAGCAATTAATCTGTCTCTGAAACCGACAAGAACCTTCCTGAGCAGTAACCAATTACCTTTCAAGCACCAAAGCCTGGTGAAAATTCATAAATGTTAAATTCTGTGCTCAGTATAAGAATTGCCTGATACCGGTGAACTTGGAGAAGTGAGATTGGACTGTAAATCAAAGAACTTTTCTGAACTTTTACACATTACATACATGTGCGCTTAGAATTAGAAGTGAGTTAAGTTAAATTAATAGTAATAAGTTTGATCCTGATTTTATGTTTAAAGAAAATTAAAAATTAAAAGTTACTTTTGCTTAAGTAACCATTTGTCTTGGTGAATTTCTATTGCTGCTGGGTTTTGGGGTTCTCTGGGCCCGCAATACTCTGTTCAAGACAGCATGGGATTCGAACCCCTGTCTCGATTGCTGGCTCTGTAACAGCGTTGCGCTAACCTTGCTGCCCCACTATCTTGGAGGATCTTTCCTCGGCCCAACACTCCAAGGTCATCGTGAAGAAACCACATCAGTGCCTCTACTTCTTCAGGAGTTTGCGGAGGTTTGGTGTGACCCCAGAAACCTTGGCAAATTTTTACAAATGTGCTGTGAAAAGTGTGCTGACTGCTTGTATCACAGTCCGGTATAGGGACACCAATACCCCTGAGTGTAAAGGCCCCGTTGCAAGCAAAAACCTTCTCAACTATCGAGAACATCAACAGGGAACGCTACCGTCGGAGAGCAGCAGCAATCACCAAAGACTCTCACCACCCAGCACACGCTCTGTTCTTTGTGCTGCCATCAGGAAAGAGGTATTGGTGCCCCAAGACACGCACCACCAGGTTCAGAAACAGCTGCTCCCCCTCCATCATCAGACTCCTCAACAACAAACTCCATCAGAGACTCATTTAAGGACTCGTGCTTGGGCACTTTATTGATTTTTTAATTGTCTCTATTGCACAGTCAGTTTGTTTATATTCATTATCTGTTTACAGTCCTTTGTTTACATGTTTATGCTTTGTACATTTTTTGCAAACTGCCATTGTGTTAATTTTGCCCAACCCACAGGAAAAAAAAATCTCAGGGTTGTATGTGATATTCTGACAATAAATTTGAAATCTGGATTGTTATATTTCATTAGGATGAGGTGCAATTGAATCGCAGGATTCACTAGAGTTTTGGAGGCTCGTTTGTTTGGGAAAAGTAAAATTGTACTGATTTTGTTTATTATCTGGTGTTTAATAGCTGCGTGGCATTCAGATATAATCATGTTTTAAATGAAAAACAGGAAAAGTAAACTTTTAATAAATATTAAAAATTGAATTCCCTGTCAAAACTGAAGGAATCTGATCCTGTTTAAAATCAGGATGTTAATAAACAAACAAATGAAAAAGATGAGAATAACAGAGATGGCTGTGTGTCAGGAATGTAATCATTTGTGAGCTTGTCGACTGTGAAATTGCTTCTGCCAATCTGCAAGAGACTGACAGTGTGAAGTTTGGCATCAGACTGCGGCCTTACAGATTGGTGGTGGGGCTCAGTGTTATGAGCTGTAATGTTGTTTGAGAGGTGGACACAGATGAATAAAGAGGTTTTATTTGATTTACTTGATTGTTTGGCTGGAAAATGACAAGACACAGCAGCACAATTCAAACTTTGTTGTAATTGAGGTTGCCCAATGAAAGCCATATTTCAAAATCACCTGGATGAATCACATAGGCACTGCTGTCAAGGGGGTGACATCGTGCCCTGAGGGATACAGGACTGAACTGGTTGAAATTTAAATGTGTTTATTTGTCACAAAATACCTTGTAAAGTGAGAAGCATTCTTCAGTGAGCATACCATCAGGTTATGTCCATCATTCATACAGCTGTGTAAGAGCTTTCACACTCCTAAATCTTCTCCCCAATGGGAAGAGGGAGAAGAGAGTGTCTTTGACATGTGATGGGTCCTTCAGTATGTTGGTTGCCTTTCTTGGGTTATGGGGCCCATCAACGAAGTTCATGGAGGGGGCGTGGCAAGATGGCGTAAGGATCAGACGTGCCTTCCAGTCCTCTCCTGACTCTATCTTATTGTTTTGTTTAGAAATGCCCGTTAAAATTCTTTAAAAGTTTAGATAACTTCAGTGCTGTTAATTTAACTTATGATGGTACAATTGGTGGAAAAGAGCAAAAAAAAACGACAACAGATCATCAAAAAACTACATTTTCCAAAAGTTCAAGTTTTGGAGCCTACCTACAGGAAAGACACCGGGGCTCAGCCTGAAATGGATCCCAGGAGAGAGGTACAGCTTTCGGATGTAGAGATCAATGTTACATCGGTAGAGCCCTCTAAAGAGGGCGCCAAACAGCCTTTAGAACAAAGAGTTACTCATGTTCGCACATGTGCAGTAGCATCTGACGGCAATGTTATGAATGAACCACTTGTAGTAACATCAGTTGAAGTACCGGCTGGGGAAAGGCATTTGTCAACTGTAGCGGTGGCGCTGCAAACTGCACCTCTTGAGATAAAAGAACCTATACAACTTGATGTACTGGGAGAAATTAATACATTATGGACTGGGGAAAATCCCGGCCAACGTCATCCAGTCACTGCTGGAAAGGCTGTGGCTGGGGTTTCCACACGCAGCTATACTACAAGGAAGGCAACCAGAATGAAGGAAGCAACAGAAGACCCTTTGGTTATGCAGAAGAAGCAGGAATCTGTTGAGCCAGAATCTCTTCCAATTGAAAAGATTCTTGTGAATCTTGAATCTAAATTATCTTATACAATGCAGGGATTATCTAAGATTATGACTGAACTTGGTACTAGGTTTAATACTCTGATGGAAATAAATTCTCAACAGATGGCTGAGTTTGGAGCTTTTAAGCTTGAAGTGAGAGATAAATTTAATTCGTGTGAAGAAGATATAGACAAAATACGAGATCAAGTTTCAGATATGACCAAAATGGTCGAAGATTTACAAACTCAAAATAAAAATTTGGTGAAAAAGATTGGTTATTTGGAAAACCAATCCAGACGGAACAATATAAAGATTATTGGTTTGCCGGAAGGAATGGAGGGACCAGACCCAAGAAAATTTTTTACTGAATGGATTCCGCAGGTGCTGGGTCAAGAACATTTCCCGGAAGGTATAATACTGGAACGTGCTCACAGAGCCTTGCATAGAAGACCTATTTCAGGTCAAAGTCCAAGACCTGTTTTGGTTTGTTGCTCGAATTATTACGACAGAGAAATAATTTTACGAGTGGCTATTAGAAATGCACAACAGAGAAAATCACCCTTGATGATTCAAAATAATCGAGTTTTCTTCTATGCAGATTGGAGTCAAGAAGTTATGTTCCAACGACGGGAATTCAACTCTGCTAAAGAGTTGTTGTGGAAGAAAGGTTATAAGGCAACCTTTAGATATCCAGCTGTTTTGAAGGTTTTTCAAGATGGTTACCAACTAAAGTTCTTTGATTCTCCAAAGGAAGCTATAGCATTTGCTCAAGAGCCGCCAATTACTCAGCTTCAACAGAGACGTAGTCCGCCGCGATCTCTAAGGAGACAAGAGATGGAAGAAAAGAGCCGTGCTCCAAGAAGGAATGGTTGTAATGCTGACTCGGCAGTTGGAGCTGATTAAAAGAAGAGTTGTTCTTTTTTTTTCTAATGTTTTTGTTTAGAAAAAAGGAATATTAAATAATGATGATGTTAGTTTAAGATGAAGTGAGAGTTGGGGGAGAGAACTGGATAGGCACTATTTCCTGAATGTCATCTGCTATGTAATCGCACACCCATTTTTTTTTTGGGAGTTACTGAATTGCGTGGTTTAGAAGGGAGGGGGTATTTTTAACCTCCTACCTGTTTTTTTTCCTTTTTTTTGTATTATTAGATTAAAGAGTGAAGGTTTTTTTTTGTGTTTATAAAAAAAAGCATAAGAAAGTATTTGATTGTTTAAAAAACTAAAAATTGATGTGGTTTTTTTTGTAAAGTTTATTCAGTAGATAAGGAATATTTGAAATTTAAATGTGAATGGGATGGATAAGTTTTTTTTAATATTTTTTCTTTAACTTTAAGGTGAAAGGAGTGGTAATTCTGGTGTATATTATTTTGCTATTTTAGTTATAGAACGAAGGGAATAATGGTGAAAGTTATAAATTGAATTGTACAATTCTTAATGAGGCTTGAATTTTGTTTGTGGTTTATGCTCCATTTGTTGAAGATAAAGATTTCGTTGTAGATGTGTTTTTATTATTTGGATATCTGAATTTTAACGTAATGATTGGGGATATTTAAATGTGGTATTGGAGGTTTTATTGGATAATTATTCAAGAGTAAAAAGGAAAAATGGTGGAAGAGTACTAAAATTGAATTGTACAATGCTTAATGAGGTTTGAATTTAGATTTAAGGTGGTGGTTTATGTGACTAATATGATGATAGATGTGAAGTTAGTTGATATTTGGTGAAGGTTTATCTTTATAGAGAAAGTTTTTTTTCATTTTTTTTTTCTCATGCTACAATTTTTTTTAAAGAATTGATTATTGTTTAAGAAATTTTGATAGACAATGTTACTAACTTTACTAATTTTTTTATATTAAGTTTGTATTAAATATATGTTTTATCTTAACTCTGTTAAATATATGCATTTAAGTTTGATTTAAATATGTTTTTTAAGTCTGATATCTTAGTATTAATTACTTCTCTTTTTGTTAGTATTTTAATCGGTTATGTTTTTGTTTTTTTGTTTTTTTTTGTAAGTGGGTTTTTTTCTCACATATATTATTAACTTTATTAATTCTTCACTCTTTATTTTGGGGGGAAAGGGGGGGTTGGACTAATTTGAGTTGGGTTATTAATGTGTAATAATTATTGGGGAGGGTATAGTTTATTTAGATTACTGATACTGTATTGTAATTTTATAATTTTATTCTTAATTTTTTTAATGTAATCCTATATGTTATTCATGTTATAAAATCTTAAAGTTAAAAAAAAACGAAGTTCATGGAAAGGAGGGAGGATTGCATTATGCTCTGAGCTGTATTCACCACCTTCTGCAACTTCTTCCATTCGTGAGCAGAGCAGCTCTTGACCCACAGTGTGATATATCTAGCAAGTCTGCTTTTGATGGTGCACTTGTAAATGTTATTGAGAGAAAAGAGGGATTATACCATGTCATTGGAGAATAAGTATCCAAAGAACTTGAATCTGTCTACCCTTTTGATTTTTGCACCATTAATGTAGATGGGGGAGTGGACTCTTCCCCCTCTCTTGAAGTCATTGATCATTAATGTTGAGATAGATGTTACCTTTGGATCATGCTGCCAGCCTTTGAATCTCCTTCCAATATTATGTTTCATCATTATTTGATTCCTGGCCTATTACTTGGGTGTTGTCGGTGAATTTGGGTGCATACATGGATTTGTTTTTCACTTCTGTGCAGGAGCGTTGGAGGGCAACAGCAGAACAAACCAAAGTGGAGTCGGTGCAACGATCCCTAGAGGAAGAGCGTAGACTCATGAACCAACACTTTAGTATTGAGAGGGATGAGCTGGAGAGAGCAAAGGTAAGAGAGCAGAAAGCCTCTTAGTGTTTGATTTCTGCTGTTGCCTGGTGAATTTGCTCGTTTAAGAGTTGAACCCTGCAACTCAAACTGGTGCAATACATAAAAGGGCTGGACAAACTCAGCAGGTCACACAGAAACTCTAGGAAGCAAAGGGGAACCAATGTTTCGGGCCTGAGCCCCTCGTATGAACAAAAAGCAGGCAAGCTCCTGAATAAAAAGATGGGGAGTGGAGAGGGGAGAAGAAGGGAAAGGTGGAAGAGCTCAGGCCAATGGGCAAAAGGTGGATATGGGTGGGAGGGCAGGTGAAAAAAACATTAACGATGGGAGGAAGAGCTTCCAGTGGCCAACCCTTTTAATTTTAAATCCCATTCCCACACCGACATTCCATCGGTGAAAAGAGTAAGTCAGATAACCCCGCAGATTCCTCTCATCGACTTTTTGTCTACCCACTCTTCCTGTCTACATATATCTGTAAATTGGTCACCCACCTATCTGCATATTGTTAGCGAACCTCAATGCACTGAACTCAATCTAATGTTGTTAATGTAATTTTTAAAGAACTGAGACTTCAGCACTGACGACTTACCAATCTGAAAATTAGTCATTTAGTGTTATGTCAGTTAAATAATTTCTGTCATAAATTTTACCTTTAAAACCATAAAAGTGATTTTTTTGTCACTTTTATATAATGTTTTTGTTTTAATGACACAGCACGGTAGCAGGGCCCTTGGCCCATGAAACCGCATCTATTATTCTACCAACCCTTACATTTTGGAGGGTGGGAGGAAACCAGAGCACCTGGAGGAAACCGTACAGGTCACTGGAAGAAGGTTCAAGTTCCTTGCAGAACGCGCCGGATTTGAACGCAAGTCACTGGCTCTGTAATGGCGTTGCACTAACTGCTACCTTATTAAAACCTAGACACCACAACCACTTTATCCATCCTGCAAGTTTCATCCTCAGAGAAACCTAATAAAGAGGACTTCCCATTCATAAAAAAACCAATTCGAAGCACGTTACTACTTCCTAAATCATGGATTCATGCATTATTGCCAGAACAAATTGGTGTCTGTTTTCTATTCAATCCCACCGCCACCATAGGAAGCATTTCCCAAAGGGGGAGTCAACTTGTCCAGCAGTAGAATGTTAAAGCAGAACAAATTAATTGTATGGAGCACGCCATAAAAAGTGTGCAGTTGTTGTTGTAATTTAATGTTAAGAAACGGGTTCAGAGTCAGGATTTATTGTCATTAAATTCGTTGTTTTACAGCAGCATCACAGAGTAAAATTAAATAAATTGGAGAAAAAGTAAGGTAGTGTCCATTCAGAAATCTGAAGGTGGAGGGGAAGAAGCTGTTTTTGTGCCATTGGGTGTTTGTCTTCAGGCTCCTGTACCTCCTTCCCGACAGTAGCAGTGAGAAGAGGCCACCCAGGTAGCCTGGGTGGTGGGGTCCTTGAGGAGAGAGGCTGCCTCTTGTAGAAGTCCATCGAGGAAGGACGTGATGGCGCTGACTGAAATCACAACTCTCTGAATTCACCTGTTCTATGCATTGGCACCTCCAAACCAGTCAGAATCCTTTTTACGGTGCACCTGTAAAAATTTGCAAGTGTTTGGTTCATTTCAAGGCCAAGAGCAGACTTGAACTAAATCCTCACAAGAAAGTTTATGTTATTTTATTCATTGATGGAATTTGGGGATCATTTGCAAGAGTGCCATTTTATTGTCCATCCCTACTGTTCATTGAAAAGTGGTTACCCACTTAGAATTGCTCTATTTCGTGTGGTCTTTCCTCAGTGCTGTTAGGTGGGTAGTTCCAGTGTGTAGATCTGGCAAAAATAAAAGTGATACATTTCCAAGTCATAGGGACCCAACAGGAAAGTAGAGCAGAGGCCATGGGCCTCTGTTTAAATACTAATGTAAGTCAGGATCCAGTGTGACTTAGAGTCATACTGTGTGGAAACAGGCCCTTTGGCCCAACTTGCACATGCCAACCAAAATGTCCCACACACACTTGTTTCCACCTGCTTGCATTTGGCCCATATCCCACTAAACCCATCCTATCCATGAATCAGGAGGGGAACTTGCAGTTGGGGTGTTTCCAAGTGTCTGTTCCCTGCATCTAAAATGACGGAATTTTGAATTGAGAGGTACTGTCAAGGAAATATTGGCAGTTTCCCCAAATGCACTTTGTGTGTGATATGATGGTGGTAAATTGTGTAGATGGCTGTGATGGATGGAGGATATACATCTTCCAAACAAATAGAGAATATTCCATCGCTCTCCTGATGTAAAGGAGTTTGGGGAGTCATAAAGTAATTCTCAACCTTGCTCCTCTAGTCATTGGCCAGTTTGAAAGTTATTACTGACTTCAAATGTTGATGGAAACTGGGATTCGACTGATAATAGTATTTGTATACAGAATGTCAGGAGATTGCTGGAGTGTGTCTTGTTGGAGATGTTTGTTGCTTGACTCTTTTTGTCTTCAGCCATGTTCTGAACTTTATTATCACCAAACATTGCCACCCACCCAATGTTGGGAGTATTGTGGGAGTAGCTGAAGTGGTTGGGTCTGGTAATTCCGAAGAGCTTGAGCAGTGATGTGCAGGGACTGAGATGAATGACGTCCAAGAGCCAGGATCATCCTTTATTGTGCAAAAACTAACTTAGGTATTTGGAGAGGATTATTTTTCCCTTGGTTCCTGTTTCATTAAGAATACTTTGTAGCGGCAGCTACACTCCTCCTGAATGAACACACACAAGATGGGTTGAGTTCAGTCAGCAGACTCATTTATTGCAGGCTGCAGGGCTGCACTTATACTCCCAGCACTCACAGAGAGTGCTGAGAACCACGCTGGAGGGTGCTGACGTCAGCCGGGCGTCACGTGGTCCCCCAGCGTGAGCTTCTGAGCCCTGTGCTGGGAGGAAGGGAAAACCCCCGACAGCACCATTTTGGCCACGTGGCTTACAAGGTAGGTTCGCCTGCCTAGTGGTGAGCCGCCACACAACCCGCCCCACCCCCCGGAACCGGCGCCAATGTCCTTTTTTGCCGGGCGGCCTCGCTTCCTGGGATGGGCTACGAGCATGGGCTCGGTGGAATCGAGGTGCGCTGGCTTCAGCCTGTCCACGATAAACAGCTCCCGCCTGCCGCCAATGTCCAGCGTGAACTTAGAGCCGGAACGCTGTACAACCCTGTACGGCCCCTCGTATGGTCATTGCAGAGGTGTCGCAGTCAGGTTCCGCCGAACAAAAACGTACCCCATGGAAAGCAGTTCGCCGGGAATGTGAGATGGGCGGGTGCCATGCCTGGGCGGCGGTGGGGTTTCGAATGAGTCCAAGCGTGCCCTGAGGTGAGGAAGTAGTTCGTGCGGCGACCGCTGGGGATTGTGTGGTGCGTTGTCGAACTCACCAGGTAGTGCCAGCGGCGCACCGTAGACCAGCTCAGCTGATGACACCTGCTGATCTTCCTTGGGAGTGGAGCGGATGCCCAGGAGCACCCAAGGCAGTTCGTCCACCCAGTCAGGACCGGTGAGGCGGGCCATGAGTGCTGACTTAAAGTGGCGGTGCAGACGTTCAACCAGTCCATTGGCCTGCGGGTGGTAGGCCGTGGTGCAGTGTAGCTGGATTCCCAACCTGTTGGTGAGCTGTGCCCAGAGCGCAGATGTGAACTGGGCACCCTGATCGCAGGTGAGGTGACCCGGGACGCCAAACCGGGTGACCCAACCATGCAACAGTGCTCGGGAGCAGGAGTCGGGGGAGGCATCTGGCATCGGGATCGCCTCGGGCCACTGAGCGGTGCGGTCCACCATCGTAAACAGGCAACGGTTGCCCTGGGAAACTGGCTGAATGTGAATGTGGCTGAACTGTTCCCAGATGTGGTCGAACTCCTGTACGGGCACCCTGGTGTGCCTGTGCACCGTGGACGTCTGACAATGGGTGCATGTTCTGGCCCAGCCCGCGATCTGCTTCCACAGCCCATGCCATACGAACTGTTGTGCCACCATCTGGACCGTGGACCTGATGGACGGATGTGAAAGGTCGTATATGTGACGGAAGACCTGCCTGCGCCCCTGCTGGGGAATCACTGGTCACAGGGTGCCCATGGAGATATCGCATAGGATGGTGCCTTCGTCGCTCAGAGTCGGGAGGTCTCGGAACCGCAAGACCATGATGGCGGTCTTACGGCCCTCGTCTCCTCATCAGACTTCTGGTCCCGAGTGAGCTGGTCGAAGTCAAGGCCGGGCGTCATCGCGCAGATGGCCGGTCGCGTGAGTGCATCAGTAACCACGTTTTCCTTCCCTGCCTTGTGCCGAATATCGGTGGTAAATTCCGACACAAAGGAGAGGTGACGCTGCTGGCAGGCCGACCAGGGATCCTTTGCCATTGCGAACGCCTGGGTGAGGGGTTTTTTTGGTCGGTGAAGATGGTAAAAGTCCTCCCAAAAATAGCAGAAATGCCGCACCCTCAGGTACATGCCCAGTAACTCATGATCGAAGGCACTATACTTGCGTTCCGTCGGGTGGAGTAGATGGCTGAAGAATGCGGCTTCCAATGTCCATTCACCTGCTGCTCCAATACGGCACTGACGGCTGTGGCAGAGGTATTGACAGAGAGTGCCATATGCAGGTCGGCAAGCATGGTGGCCTTCGCGAGGGCATCCTTGGTGGCCTCAAATGTGGTGTGGGCTTCTGGGGTCCAAGCAAGCGTTTTGTGCTTGTCTGCGATGAGGGCGAATAGCGGCTGCATGATGCGCGCAGCTCCCAGGATGAAGCGGTTGTAAAGGTTGATCATACCTGCCAACTCCTGCAGCCCCTTGAGGCTGTCCGGGCATGGGAACTCCCTGATAGTGGCGACCTTCGCAGTGGTGGATGTGGCTCCTTCGGCTGTGATGGTATGGCCCAGGAACTGCATGGATTCTTTCCCGAACCAGATTGGTGGTAAGGCCGAATTCGGCCAGCCGGGAGAAAAGGGCATGAAGGTGGGCCTTGTGTTGCGCTCAATCCTTGCTGGCAACAAGGATGTTGGCAAGGCAGCGGAGAACTGTAGCTTGAGGAGTGTCGGGAACTCATCCAGGATTCACTGGAACTCGTCTCTGGGCGTGCTGATCGTGGCCATCTGAGGTTGCTCCGAGCAGGAGGCGTTGAGGCGAAATGCCTGGAAGGTATGGGCATCCACTAGGCGTCTACCTCGAATGTCCACCAGAAGCTCGTGTGCAAGAAGGAAATCTGCACCCAGGATGGTGGTTGGGAGGGACGAGACGGTGAACCTCCACGCGAAATTTCGTTGGCCGATCTGAAAGTGGACTGTCTTGTCTCCATACATCCGGATTTCTGTTGCGTTGGCCGCACGGAGGGGAGGTCCACGAGGTCGGTTCCTGAATTCGACGGCCACGGACGTGGCCGGGATGATGCTGATCTGGGCTCCAGTGTCAACAAGGAACCGCTGGCTGCTGACTGAGTCCCGCAGGTAAAGGAGGCTGTGTCCTTGGCCAGCTGCCACAACCATTAACAGCGGCCGGCCTGGTTATTTCCCTGGAACGAGCAGGGCTGACAATACTTCCGAGCCTTGGCTCCCCAGCACTGGTGGTAGAAGCAGAGGCCTGGAGCGGATGCTGTGGCCTTGGTTATGTTCTTGGGGGCCCCCTGCAGGGGCCAGATGCTCTACCACAGCGCTATGGGTGGACTTGGCGTGATCATGTCCATGCCTGCTGGACCGCTGATCCCTCCAGGAATCGTGCAAGCCATAGCTCTTGGGCCTTCTGGGTGACCTTCCTCGGATCGGTGAAGCTCTCCTGGACCAGCAGCGGCCGGATATCCCCGGGCATATGGTCGAGGAAAATGCACTCAAAGAGTGGGCAGTTGGTGTGATCACCCGTGAGCGTGAGCATCTCGTCCATCAGTTCCATCAGGAACCTTCCCCCAGGGCGTCAAGGTCCAGCATCCGAGCAGAACGCTAGTACCTCGATAGTCCGAGGGATCTGGTAAGCATTCGCTTGATGGTCTCGTATTTGTCTTTGGTGGGTGGGTGCTGAATGAGGTGCAGCACGTGTCTGCCGGTGGCCTGGTCCAGGGCAGCGACCACGTGGTAGAGTTTGGTCGTGTCGGACGAAATCTGGCGGAGGTGAAACTGAGGCTCCTTGTGGCCAAACCAGGTCTCTGGCTCCTGAACCCAGAATTCAGGCAGTTTTGCGGCTATAGCACTGATCTCAGGCTCGCTCATGATGGGCTCAAAGATGTATGAACCAGTCGGGGTCACCAATTGTAGCGGCAGCTCCACTGCTCCTGTAATAACACACACAACCAGACGGGTTGAGCTCAGTGAGCAGACTAGTTTTTTGCAGGCTGCTGGGCTGCACTTATACTCCCAGTCCTGTCCTGGATGAGAACCGCGCTGGAGGGCGGTCACTCACCCGGGTGTCACGTGGTCCCCCAGCACGGGGCTTCTGAGCCCCATGCTGGGAGGAAGGGAAAACCCCCGACGGCGCCATTTTGGCTGGCTGTCCCGCCACATGGCTAATAAGCGGGGCCGGTTCGTCTGTCTAGTGGTGAGCCGCCACAACTTGATATTATTTTTACACTTAAATAACTTTTATTTTTTGAGGTCAATTTTCACAGTTACCTTCTGGGGTGGCCATTCACACACAATGGCCTATGTATGGCTATCGCCACATGTTTAGACAAAGTACCGTAGGTGCGGTACTGAACGTGGGTCAGTGTCGCCCGTGACATATAACTTGTGTATCACGTCACTGCGTTGACATCGTCAGTGATGTCATTCATCTGTGTCCCAAAAAGCCCTCAGACAGAAAAGCAAAATGGCTCTTGATCCACATATCCTATGTATAGCATTATTCAAACCAGCCTTAACTCCATGTGTTGACTGCTGCTGGTAAGTAAATGTCTCCTTGCTGCACATTTAAATCTCCCGCGTTGCAATGTCGCATCATCACTACACCGTATTCATTAGACCATTGTTGCCGAATGCCTTCCGTTCAATTTAAACTGCAGACAGTCTGGAAAAATGCCTAGGGGAGCCGCAGGTAAAATTTCAGAACAGGAAGGAGTCATCCATTTCCATTCTGATCTTTTTACGCAGACTGTGTTCCGGGAATTTGGGAAGATACTTTAGCTTTTTTCTCTGGAATTTGGGAATTTTATTCCTGTTTATAATGGAGAGAATTTTTTCCAACCCAAACCAATTAAATTGTTGGTGAAGATGTGCCACAAAATGGGACTATTAACGAGACCATTCAGTAATTTACAAAAACCCAGAACATTAATAATAATAATGGTAATAAGCAAGATTGTATTTCTCCTGCTTTTTATGAGCAATTGAGCAATTTTCCACACTATCAAGAAAATATCAGGGTTGAATTGCAATAGAACAAATGGTTCTATTGCACCAGAGATGAGCTGAATGACATAGGTTGGTTTAGTGGTTAGCACAACACCTTTACAGTGCCAGCGATCAGGACCGGTCTGGGGTCCAAATCCCACGCTGTCTGTGAGGAGTTTGTATGTTTTTCCTGTGTCTGCATGGGTTTTCTCCCACTGTTCAAAATGCACCGGGGTGGGGTGTACGTTAATTGCGGGTAAATTGGATGGCATGGACTCGTGGTCTGAACTGGACTGTTATTGCTGTATGTCCAAATTAAACTTAAACAATTAAACTCAGTACTCTGACTGATGAAAGTCAATGTGCTGAAAGCCCTCTTGACAACCCTATCTACCTATGACACCATTTTCAAGATACTATGTACCTGTACTGCAGGACCCCTCTTTACAACTCTTCTCAGATCCCTACCATTCACTGTGTAGGTGCCACCCATGTCAGACCTCCAAAAATGTAATCAGTTCCATTAACCATTCCTCTGATGAACTGATCAAGATACTGCTGAAATCTTTGTCATCCATCTTTACAATCTACCGAACCAGACAGTTTATTGTTAGCCATAAACTTGCGAATCATGCCATGTACATTTTCATCTAAATCATTGCTATAGATGACAAACAGCAATGGGTCCAGCACTGAACCCTGAGGACACCACCAGTCATAGGCCTTGTTTTGTGTGATTAAATTGGGTTCGGTGGGATCACAGAGAAACGAGTCCAGACAGAGGCTACATGAACAATTGCGCACACGGAAATCATAATGGGGAAGGTACAAAATAACACTCGATACTTGAACAATATCAGCAGTCATATTGGATACAGTGACCTCCAATACCAGTGGCTGCTTTCCCCTCTCTCTCACACACTCATTCCTGGATCATTGAACCAATGGGGTATAGCTCAATACTAAGTATTCACTTTAAACAATGTAGGCAGTTACATGGGACACAACAATCTCTGATACAGTGGCTGCTTTCCCCTCTCTCCCACACACACGTGCAGTAATATTCAGTAACTAGCGCGTTCTTATTATACAGGGAGTTCAACACACACTCTTGGTTCCCTGTTTCAACGGGATTCAGCTTGATGCTAAATACTACAGTCCCACTCTAAGTGTAGTGCACACTTTACCAATGACTCGTCCAACAATGTCCACAGTTCGCAATCTGTGTTAGAGCAACGTTTATAGTCAGGACCAAGGAGCATAGAGACTGGTTGGCTGCACGTAATGGGCTTCTAAAGTACAGCAAGCTGGGGAGTCAGGCCCAGGTGATAGTAAGTGATTTAAAGGGGCCAGTGGTCAGGTGGGCAGAGTCCAACCTTGACTGGCAGGTGATGTGACTTCTGACAAGGTTCTAGACAGGGAGGTCACGTGACCTTTCACAATCTACATTCCCACCAGATTCCAGACAGAGAGGCCACATGAACCTCTGAAAAACAACCTTCCACCAATATTCTATCCATTCAGCGATCTCGCCTTGGATCCCATGTGTCACAGTTAGCGTAGGGCGGCATGGTTAGTGTAGTGGTCAATGCCAGTGACCTGGATTCAAATCCTCTGCTGTCTGTAAGGAGTCTGCATGTTCTCCCCATGTCTGCACAGGTTTCCTCCAGACACTCCAGTTTACTCCCACCTTTCAAAGAATACATACAGGAGTTGTAGGTTAATTGGGGTGATTGGGTGACACGGGCTCTTGGGCTGGAAATAACTATTTCTGTGCTATGTGTCTTACATTTTTTTAAAATTAAACCGACTCTGTGGAACCTTATCAAATACCTTGCTGAAATCCACATATACAATGTCTACAGCTCTGCCCTCATCAACCTGCTTGATCACATCTTCAAATAAAAACTCTCACTTATAAATCTGTGCTGATTTTCCCTAATTAGCCCTTGTCTATCTTAATGTCTATATAGCTTCTCCCTCATAAAACCCTATAGTAACTTACAAACCATAGATGTCAGGCTCACAGGCCTGGAGTTCCCAGATTTTCCCTGCAGTCCTTCTTGAACATTTTCCCCCCTCTAGTCTTTTGGCACCTCGCCTCTGTAGGATAACTCCTACAGTAAATCTCAGCCAGAGCACCAACACTTTCCTCTCAAGCTTCCTACAGTGTCCTCTGTTATGTCTGATCAGGCCCAGGAGATTTGTCTACCTCTATATGCATTGCCTTATCAACCATACCTCTAACTGATCTCAAGACACTGCCATTGACTTTCTCTACAGTAAAAACAGAGAAGTATTCATTGACGACCCTGTGTGACTCCACACAGTTGATCAAATTGATTACTGAGTGATCCAATATATTTCTCTGGTTAACTTTTTTCCAATCATGCACATAAAAGAGATTTACCTTAATGTTATATCAGAGCTAATTTCTATCTCCTTTTTGCCCTCCTGATTTCACTTTTTAGCTTGCTTCTCAGTTCCAAAAACTCCTCCAGCAATCCCCTTGATCCCAGCTGCTTATAGAGTCCCCATGCCTCCTTCTTGCTCTGGAAAGGAGCCTGAATTTCCTTCATCATCAAAGCTTTCCCAAGCTTGGATCTCTGTCCCTTTACTCTAATATGAACGTGCATGTCCTGGACTCTTGTTAACACTTTTAAAAACATTTCATTTTCCAAACATTCCTCTTCCTTCAAACAACCTGATCCAATTAACTGGAGTGAGTTCCCATCTCAAACCTTCAAAATTGGTCTTGCATCAATTCTGAATTTTAACTCGTGGTCCTGCACTGTCTCTCTCCATAATGATCTTAAACCTAATGGAACAAAGATCACTGGTCCCCAAAGGCACATCCACAAACACTTCATCCATTTGCCCTTCCCAATTTCCCAGACAAGATCCAACATTTTCGTCTCCCATGTGGGACCCTTTACATATTGCTGGAGGAATCTTGTGTGAATATATTTGACAAATTCCACTATGCCTTTCCCAGTCAATATTTGGAAAGTTAAAATCCCCAATTGTGACGACCTTATTTGACCTGCAGCAGCCTTCTTGCATATTTGCTCCTCTGATTCCTGTTATGGGTCTGTGATATACTCCGAACAAGGTGATCACACCTCAGCTCCAAGCTGACCTATCTGTAATGTCATCTCTGACCACTGCCATGACATCCTCTGAATGCAACACCCCTCCTCTTTTACTCTCATCTGTCCTTCCTGAAGCAACTGTATGTTGAGCTGCCAGTCCTGCCCCTCTCTTAACCAACTTTCCATAATGTCTACCACATCTCAATCCATGCTCCAAATTCATCTGCCTTACTTGACAAGCCTCTAGCTTTAAAATAGGTGCAATTTAAACCAACCATCTTTTCTTGCTCTCTGCCTTTTTCCTGTCCACTAAATGTTTTCTCATCACTCTCCATACCATTCACACTACTTCTGTCCTGCGTAGTATCTGAACCCCATGACATTAACTTATTCCATGTAGTGAGATTCAAATTTGTATATCCAGATCCATGGTTTTCAAACTGCCCCAAACTCACATTCCACCTTAAGTAATCCCTATGCCATTTGTGCTCTGTGATTGGAAAGGGAATACTGAAGGTGGTATGTGGATGGGAAGAGAAGGTTGAGAACCACTGCTCTAGATCCAATAATTACTGAATTATTTTGCTTGAGAAAAATTGTCATTGGCCCATTTCCTTTGGAGTTGTGAAACCGTGCACATAACGAGTCAGTTAGGTACAATTAAAAGTTTTCACACTTTTTCTTTCCACTCACAGACACCTTAAGCAATCCCTAACTAATCACAGACCAGCTATGGTATAGGGATTTCTTAAGGTGGAATGTAAGCATGGGGGGCAGTTTGAAAACCACCAATCTAGATCATTAGTACAGGCTGCTGGATTAATCATCCATTTCGAGTTGTCACCTTTATTTATCGTTCATACCACGCTCCAGGACCATGGAGCACATTTACGTAAATGGAAGTTAGAATAGAAGTTAAACAGATTGAAATATTAAACTGTTAAGACATATACAGTAAAAGTCCACGGTTCACTATCCACATGTTCTGGGAATTCAGGAGCCTGATGGCTTGGGGGAAAAAGCTGTTGCCTAATCTGGATGTAAGGGCCCGAGTGCTGCAGTACCTCCTACCAGATAGCAGAAGGGAGAACAGTTTACGCAATGTTTATTGCTTTTTGCCTGCAACGACTGATGTAGATGTCCATCATGGTAGGAAGAGAAACCCCCCAACAATCTTTTCCACTGACTTCACTATCCTCTGCAGTGGTCCGAGTAGGTACAACTTCCAAACCAGGCGGTGATGCAGTTGCACAGGAAGCTCTTGATACATCCTCTGTAGAATGTAGTGAGGATGGAGGGTGGGAGATGGACTTTCCTCAGCCTTCGCAGGAATTCGAGACGCTGCTGGGCTTTGTTTGCGATGGAGCTGGTGTTAAGGGACCAGGTGAGATTCTCCGCTAAGGGCATTCCAAGGAACTTGATACTCTTGACAACTTCAACAGTCGAAACGTCAATTGTCAGCAGAGCTATTGTTCCCATAAAATGCCTAACTCTCAATGGTTTGTCCACCTTCGTGTTTCCAGCACTGTTTTCATTTTTTATTTCCAGCATCTGCAGTTTATTTAATTGCTGGTTTGGATTAAAGTGGTTTCAGTAAATAAGTAAGGAGATCCTCCTTCAGCACATAAGATATTCTGATTGTGAGGTAGTGAGTAGACCAAGGGTTTTATTCCATGTGATGTACTAAGTTTAATCTTCTCAGAGTGCTTTGTTGGAAGAGCAGCAGTCAGTGATGCAGCATTGTGCAGAGGAGCGTCGAAGGCTGGCTGGTGAATGGGTAGCGTTCCACGCACAGCAGAAACTGAACAATGGGCGGATGGAGAGAGATGCCAACCGTTCCCTACAGCTCAGTGCACAGCAAGAAGGAGCCATCTTCAGCCTGGCAAAAGTAAGTGAGGAACATTTCTCTCGAGTCAAGTGGTATACACTCTGTTCATTCTTAGGATGCAGCAATGTTTGTGTGTCGGAAAAACTTTCTACTGGTTATTGATCAACATGTGTATCATTACAAAGGGTGAACATTTGGGCCTATCGAACAGGTAGTATAGCTTGAATTGCTGTCGGGTACCATGTAAACCAACGTAGCCTTTTCAACAGGACCAGCTTAGTCCATAAAACAAAAGAGAGGAATCGGGCCATTCGGCCCATCGAGTCACATTCTCATTGCATCATGGCTGATTTACTATCCTTTTCAAACCATTCTCCTGCATTTTCCCCATAATGCCTGATTCCCTTCCTGATCGAGAATTTGGGGTGACACACCGCAGTTAGTGCAACACTGCTACAGCGCCAGCGACCAGGATTTGAATCCAGACTGCCCGTAAGGAGTTTGCACGCCTTCCCTGAGTCTACATAGTTTCCTCCCACTCTTCAAAACGTGAATTGGGTGTAATTGAGGAGTACAAGACAAAAGGGCCTGCTACCATACTGTATGTCTAATTTTAAAAAAAATATCTATCTCCACCTTAATGATTTGGCCTCCACAGAAGTCTGTGGCAACAAATTCCACCTATTCACCACACTCATCTGTGTCCAAAGGGACATTTTGTACTCTGAGGCCGGGCACTCTGGTCCCACACTCCTGCAGCTTGGGAAACATCCTCTGCATATCCACTCAATCCAGACCTACCAGTACTAGAAAGGTTTCAATGAAATACCCCCTCGTTCTTCTCAACTCCAGCGAATACAATCCCAGAGCCATCAAACACTTGGGAGAGGAAAACCCTTCATCTCCGGGGATCATCCTTGTCAACCTCCTGTGGACCCTCTCCAATGCCAATGCATCCTTCCTTAGATATGGAGCCCAACACAGCTCTCGGTATCCTTTTAAAACTTATATTCTATCCCTTACGAAATGAATACTAGCATTCCATTTGGCTTCCTCACCATTCCTCACCAATGATTACATGTCCAAGTCCTGCACAACGACTCCCATGTTTCTCCTCCTCTAATTTCTCATTCAGGTTGATGATCACCTGATTGTACATAGACAAACAGATGAAGCAGCATCTTTCCAGACCATGGTGCATACACAAAAACACACATTACGCAGTACTTAACATCACTTAAATTATCAAAATAAATACAAATCAATATTTGGGATGGTTGTCTTGGTTACAGGATGCCATTTCTCAGTCTCACAGCCTGTGGGAAGAAACTAATCCCCAGCCTGGCATGTGATGCTGCCTTTCCTTTTTGATGGTAGTGGGCAGAAGATGCTGTGCACAGGATGGAGGGGGTCTTCCATAATTCCTTCAGCGCTGGAGCCTCTTCACCTTGTATGTCAATGATCTGGATGATGGATTAGATAGCTGAGTGGCCATTTTTGTAGATCAGAGGAGAGGCCGATTGTCTTGAGGAATCACAGACTGTAGAAAGACTTGGGTTAGGAGACTGGGCAAGAGTTCAGTGTAGAGAAGTGTATGATCATGCACTTTTGTGGAAGAAATAAAGGCAAAGATTATTTTCTATCGGGCAATGAGTTCAGGATTGCTGCAGACTTCAGGAGGACAAAGGTTTCAACCATTCTCCACTGCACATCAACAGTGGAGAGCATCAAATGGTACGAGAACAACAACCTGACTCTCAATATGGACCAGGCAAAGGAAATGATTGTGGATTTCAGGAGGATGTGGCTCCGTCGAGGAGCGAATGAAGAGCACAAAGTTCCTTGGTGTGCATATAAGCGGCGACCTATCCTGGATCCACATCATCTGCTCATTAGTCGGCAAGACGCAGCAGTGCCTTCCCTTCCTGAGGAGGCTGAGAGGGCAAGGCTACTGACCCTCATGTTGAAAACCTTTTACCAATTGAGGTGAACTCTCCAGATGTATATTTGTGTGGTACAGTCACTGTAAAGCATCGGACTGGAAGTCCATACAAATAGCCGAGAGGATCGTTGGGGTTTCCCTTTCCTCAGTAGTGTACTCCAAACTATAATCTTCCTTCAGTCTCAACTCAATGATTCCCCACAAAAGTATCATACCTGCTAATTCCCAGCTGCGTTACAAGATCATCAACCTTATTTCTTATACTGTGGCATTTAAATGCCCTTCAATGCTATATTCATGACCCTTTTCAATTTTGTTTGTCCTATTGACCGCCTGTTGTTCCTCAAAATCTCACTACACAGTGTATCTCTTCTTCTTCTTTGGCTTGGCTTCGCAGATGAAGATTTATGGAGGGGGTAAAAGTCCACGTCAGCTGCAGGCTCGTTTGTGGCTGACAAGTCCGATGCGGGACAGGCAGACACGGTTGCAGCGGTTGCAGGGGAAAATTGGTTGGTTGGGGTTGGGTGTTGGGTTTTTCCTCCTTTGCCTTTTGTCAGTGAGGTGGGCTCTGTGGTCTTCTTCAAAGGAGGTTGCTGCCCGCCAAACTGTGAGGCGCCAAGATGCACGGTTTGAGGCGATATCAGCCCACTGGCGGTGGTCAATGTGGCAGGCACCAAGAGATTTCTTTAGGCAGTCCTTGTACCTTTTCTTTGGTGCACCTCTGTCACGGTGGCCAGTGGAGAGCTCGCCATATAACACGATCTTGGGAAGGCGATGGTCCTCCATTCTGGAGACGTGACCCACCCAGCGCAGCTGGATCTTCAGCAGCATGGACTTGATGCTGTCGACCTCTGCCATCTCGAGTACTTCGACGTTAGGGATGAAAGCGCTCCAATGGATGTTGAGGATGGAGTGGAGACAACGCTGGTGGAAGCGTTCTAGGAGCCGTAGGTGATGCCGGTAGAGGACCCATGATTCGGAGCCGAACAGGAGTGTGGGTATGACAACGGCTCTGTATACGCTTATCTTTGTGAGGTTTTTCAGTTGGTTGTTTTTCCAGACTCTTTTGTGTAGTCTTCCAAAGGCGCTATTTGCCTTGGCGAGTCTGTTGTCTATCTCATTGTCGATCCTTGCATCTGATGAAATGGTGCAGCCGAGATAGGTAAACTGGTTGACCGTTTTGAGTTTTGTGTGCCCGATGGAGATGTGGGGGGGCTGGTAGTCATGGTGGGGAGCTGGCTGATGGAGGACCTCAGTTTTCTTCAGGCTGACTTCCAGGCCAAACATTTTGGCAGTTTCCGCAAAGCAGGACGTCAAGCGCTGAAGAGCTGGCTCTGAATGGGCAACTAAAGCGGCATCGTCTGCAAAGAGTAGTTCACGGACAAGTTTCTCTTGTGTCTTTGTGTGAGCTTGCAGGCGCCTCAGATTGAAGAGACTGCCATCCGTGCGGTACCGGATGTAAACAGCGTCTTCATTGTTGAGGTCTTTCATTGCTTGGTTCAGCATCATGCTGAAGAAGATTGAAAAGAGGGTTGGTGCGAGAACACAGCCTTGCTTCACGCCATTGCTGTATCTAACCCGACCTTGTTGGTTTTCGTGCAGTAGGTTAATCATGTTGAGGAACTTTGGGCGACATCCGATGCGCTCTAGTATTTGCCAAAGCCCTTTCCTGCTCACGGTGTCGAAGGCTTTGGTGAGGTCAACAAAGGTGATGTAGAGTCCTTTGTTTTGTTCTCTGCACTTTTCTTGGAGCTATCTGAGGGCAAAGACCATGTCAGTAGTTCCTCTGTTTGCGCGAAAGCCGCACTGTGATTCTGGGAGAATATTCTCGGCGACACTAGGTATTATTCTATTTAGTAGAATCCTAGCGAAGATTTTGCCTGCAATGGAGAGCAGCGTGATTCCCCTGTAGTTTGAGCAGTCTGATTTCTCGCCTTTGTTTTTGTACAGGGTGATGATGGTGGCATCACGAAGGTCCTGAGGCAGTTTTCCTTGGTCCCAACAAAGCTTGAAAAACTCATGCAGTTTACAAATACATGCAGTGTATCTACTTGTGTATCATCTGCCCATTCACTGCTTCTCATTCTGGGTCCTATCCCCCTGCCAAAAATCCTCCCCAACAGCTCCGGTAAACTTGCCTGCCAGGATATTGGACCCCTCCAGTTCAGGTGCAACTTGTCCTTTTTGTACAGGTCAGACCTTCCCCATAAGAGATCCTAATGATCCACAAATTGGAAGCCCTGCCCCTGGCACCAATTCTAGCCATGCATTCATCTACCACATCTTCCTATTCCTAGCCTTTCTGGTGCAATCCAGAGATTAACACCCTTGAGGTCCTACTTTTTAGCCTCCTTCCTAACTCCCTATGTTGTCTCTTCAGGACCTCATCCCTTTTCCTATCTATGTCACTGGTATCATGTAAACCAATGTGGACCATGACATCTGGCTGCTCACCTTCCACTGGACTAGGCAGAAAAATAGTTCAGCACAGACCAGAAGGGCCAGTTTCTGTGCTGTGATGTTCTATGGTTTTATTAAATTAAATTAAAATAAAATTATTCCAGGGATCTGGTAAAAATATTACCATAACGTAAAATACAAAAATCTTCATATTTTGTTGGGATTTGGGATTTTTTAGGTAGCAACTTTTCAGTTAAGACGTTACTGGCTGCTTTGAAATAGTAATCAAACATCACTAGCTGTTGATCACACTGAGTCTTCCTTCTCCTGTAGGAACAAGCTGAATTGGAAGTAAAAGCTGTTGAATTAAAGTCAAAGGAGAAACAGCTGGCTCAGCAACAAGAGGCCCTAAATCAAGAGCATCATGAACTCCAGCTGGAGAAGGAGAAGGTTAACACCATGGCAATCCGCATCAGACAGAGGGCTGAAGAGATTGACAACATGAGCAAGGTGTGGACATCCTGGGCTTATCAAATTTGTTCCAAAAAATGTCTGATTTATATTTCTAGGTGGAAATAACATTTGTCAATTTAGATTATTAATTGTTCAATTTATTTCTTGAAAAAACTAGGAGCAAAGATAACTTTTAGTTCCATTTTAAAGGGATAACATTTGAAATTGTAAGTCTTTCACTGATGTAATCCTCGTTCTTCGACCAAACATTACATCATAGGAGAAAAGAAAATCAGTGAACAGATCATCTGTAGTTTGGACACCTATGCTGAGAAACTGGACCTGAGGCATTTTTGGAGTCAAAATGGTTGCTGCACAGAATGACAATGCTGTCACAAATAATTATTAAAATTGGGGTATCATTGCCTTGCAAAATAATTATCAGTGTTTTCTCCCTTTCCAGAGCATTAAATACCAACCTGCAGTTGGGCGCTGCTGGCAGGTGGGGCAGGCTTTCAGAGAATTCTCTGCCAAGAAGCTGAAGGAGAATTGTGCAGGGAGGGTGTCAGGGAAGGAGGAGAAAATGACTTTTAGAAGTTTAACAGCATATTGGGTCCTCCGAGGAGATGCCCTGACTGTGGAGAGGACCTGATGGTGACTTGATTGTGAGTTATCCTAAGCCCCCAGAGGAAGCCTTTTAAACCCAGGCAGCATTTGATTGTGTATATTAGATGTTTGTAATTCCCAACACTCCCAAGTCCTCTGAAAGTTGCACCATGTATTTTGGAGACCTAGTAGAAATGCCTTCAAAACACAGGCTGCAGTACTTAAATCCACTGTCCTCTCAAAGGAAATGGGAGGTGGACAACTATTTATATCAAGAGGTTTGCTTCCTGAAAAAAAAATTGAGGTTTATGATAGACAACTTCAAGCTGAATGCAAACATAAATTCAGATTTGATGTATCACATAGGAAGTTGGAGTAACATTAAATTAACTTTTATTGAATTTAGTTTGTTAATCGCATAATGATGCTGACACATTGTGTTAGTTCCACTGACCTACAAAGGTTTTGCAGGTGATTTTCATTTGTATTCAGCATCTGATGCCTCTCATGTCAGAGTCCACAATGGTCGGCAGTATTGATGGATTCCATTTGCCCTGAGACCGCTCTTCCATGGCTGCAAAGTCCTGGTGAAACCTTTCACCGTGTTGCACCAAGGTCAGAAGGGAAGAAGTCCAAGTGTGAATGCAGAAAATGAATTTTCAATGACATGTTGCGATTCATTATTTTGTATGCTTGTAGTCGACAAAATATGATAGGAAATCACAAAAATAGGTTGTATCTAAAAAATCACTTTAAGGTGATTTTCTTGATCAACAACCAAAAATCCATAAAATGCACCAAAAAGACTTCAGGAAGCAAGATCTTTGTTGTCCTGTGTAATCAGTATTCCACCAATAACCCCCACAACCCACCTGGAACTCTGGATTTGGAGAGTACAATAATTTGTGGCAATTATCCTTGCATTTTGCCACGAATTCTCAGTCCTCTGTCTGCAGGTTGCCTGTGCAGAGCTTTCCAACTTCAGACTCAAATTGGTGCAGATTTTGCCTGTTGGACATGACCTGGAACAGTTACCACTTGAATGCATTCCAGGAGGAAATTACAAAATGTTAAGCGGCAGTCTTTAATCTCGTTTCTGCAGCTTTCTTCACAGAAGTATGAGGAAGGAGAACAAGCATTAATGGAAGCTAAAAAGGTGGAGTCTGAGCACCAGGCACGACTGCATGCTATCCAACTAAAAATGGAGAGACTTCAGCAGCAAGAGCAGCAGATACACCAGGTACATTCGGGAATTATTGTCACTCTTTCTGTGGGAATAGTTGTGATGATTACAAGAGGGGTATTCTTGCATCAAGCATCAGGTACAGAGGAGAGAACAGACAACAGGGCAAGTAAAACAGTTCCCTGTACTGGCTGAGCAGATGTGATGAGGAGAGGGAAATAACAGGCATCTTTTTATGGTCAAGCTGGAGGGGAGCTGTGAGATGTTTTCACCTAGTACCATGAAGGAACTGTGTTAATGGTAGCTAATGTTCCCTTGTGGCAAAAAGCACAGATGTTAAATTTATTTTCCATCTCCTGAGAGCATTTGGATCAGTTTGGTAGCACCAAGAATTAATTAAGTCCACCAACACGAGGTAATCGTGCATGGGATCGTCAGCGTAACAAGCGGGCAGTAGGACCCTACGGAGGAGTGTTATGTCTTCGCTCTCCAGGTTGGCTCCAATGCAGCCATTTCCACTTCTTGTTTTCTGTTAACCACCCAGATTCACTCTTTTTTTTAATACTTTTGTTTGCCATCTTATCAAATGCCTTATGAGTATAGAGTGTATTCCTTCATGCCTATCAGACATGATAAAAACCAAGACTGCTTGCACGGGTAAAGTTTAAAAACTTTACATTGTGGCAGTGAATAGAATGAAAGCTAGCATTTATATATTACCTTTTATTTCTTTTTGGACGTCTCAGAGCTTTTGACAAAATCAGCTGCTGTATAAAGAGAGTTGCTTTGCTTTAATCTAAGAGTATTTAATATAACAAGGGTGTGGTTGTCAATGCTGTTAAAAATTAATAAGGGAATTGAAATTAAAGCATCCCTTTTGGCAAAACTCGATTTGATTTTCAGGAACGTCTGATCCTGGCCCAGCAGCGACATCTTCCACACAAACTCACAGTTGAGCTTCCAGACAAGACACTGATATCACCCATTAGAAACCAAATAGTATCCACAATTAACCATTCGTGTAAGTGCTTTCCTGAAACTAGTCTCTCCTGCTGGTGAGTACACGCAGTGCACTTTTCATTAGTTATATTCCTCAAACCAAACTGAGGTAAGAACTAAAGGCTTACTTTGTTCATGAAGATGATGTAGTGTAACATTCAAATGTGGGGTGGGGTTGGGAATGGCACATACCTGCTGGATCCACAACGCGGTTAACACATCGCTGTTACAGTGCCAACGACCAGGTCCAGGGTTCAAATCTTGCACTGTCTTGTATGTTCTCCCCATGTCTGCATGAGTTTTCCCCAGGGTCTCTGGTTTCTTCCCTCCATTCAAAATGTACTGGGGCTATGGTGTAATTGGGTGGAACAGGATCGTGGACTCCAATAAAGAATGAACAGTTTAAAAATGTCGAAGTGCCTTCTCATAAAATCGGGTTGCACTTCATTTCCAGAGCAGTTCAGTCTGCCCCAGCATTGTTTTTAGAACATCTGATAATATGACAGCTCTTTATATTCAAGTTCATTCAAGTTCTGAAGCACAGGAGAGGCTGCAGCTTTACCAGTGAGAGTGCTACACTGATATTTCCCACACTAGAAATAATGATGGGTGGTTCCTCTAACACTCCTCACTGCAAAACACTAGGCTATTTGAACCTATGGTTCCCAAATCTTTCAGTACTTGTAATTTTTGCTTATTTGAGTCTGTGTTAAAATATCTAATTTCCCTTTTGACATTGGTAAAATACATAAATGTGAGCAGGAGTCTTGTCTGTCATCAGCACACGTTATAAAATCAGGGGTGTGAATCTGCCACGTTTGTGCTCACATGCGCACATTAGAGAAAACATGGGTTCTGACTTTTCATCATCTCCAACTGCAGTGATCTTTGTAACGCTGCTCTTTTGTAAGTTTACAACAGCCAAAAGCGAAATGTGCTTGTTGCTCGTATCTCCTTTAGATCTTCCCTCAGTCCGTAATAATGCTCATAGGGCAGCACCTGGCAATTCTGGATCAGATCAAGATACTGAAAGAGTCGTGGGATCTGAGGCTTCAGAATTAGATGTCAGACTTGCTATTTTCCGGCATGCTGCTGAAAAGGTAAGCTCTGTTTGTGTGTGTACAATAGATAGGCCATTCAGCCCCTGACTGCTCCAAAATTCCATAAAGGCATGGCTGATCAGACTTCGAGTCTGTAACGGACCTTGGATGTGACCAAAAGTGAACACAATCAAGATCCTGAAAAGAATCAATACATTCTAAAATAATCTGATCGGGATCATACTGAGCTCGACTTAGCCTCATCGGGCTCCCACAGTGACTCTTGCCTTTTTGTTTCGTTTGTAGGACCGTGGCTTCCTTGAAGATGAGCAGTTCTTCCTGGAGACACTAAAAAAAGCTCAATATAACACATTTTCTCAAACAGCTTAAAGCTGGCCTTGGCAAATTTTGTTAACTTCTCTGCATAAATTCCTTTGTGTGTTTGTGTGTAAACAATATATGGAAGAATTGTACAAATTTTTAATCTTTTTTACATTTATAATTTTTGGAGAAAAGTAGGTCAGGTGTATCAATATACAATTTTGAAATGTGCACCTGACTGTTCCAATGGTAACAATTCTCAATTCTGCTGGCTTGGATACAGATCAACTTTTGGCACACATTTAGATGATCAAAAACAGCTTAAATCAATTGAAGTGCAAGCCCAAGTACCTTGAATATAGATCACTTGATACAAGTGGTCCTAACCCAACCTTTCCATTGGTTATGAACCAAAATACCACCTCTACATACAACCAAGTCCTTGAGGATGGACTGATTTTTCTGAAATAAGCACTTCTCAGTCACAGTCCTTTCAACTGATTCCATGCATTCAAAGATCCTTTAATTTTGATCTTTTATCCAATGTTTCAGTACCTTTACCTACACAAAGAACAGGTTTAAAGGGACTAGTGGACTGCTGGAAATGAATTTATCAAGTTGCATTCTTTGTTTATACACGAGTAGGTTGATCCAAATTCCTTTGGCAGTTCACCAGTACTGTCAATTCTTTTTTGAATATTTTATTTATAAATTTTCAAACTCAAACTGTTTCCAATAATCAATCACAAGTTCCAGTCATCAATTGTAGGCAGAATTCGCCATTGAGTCCGGGCCATTTCCCCCCTCCTCCTCCCACAATCAACAGACCAGTTACACCCCACATTCAAGTCACCAACAACAGAGGTAGGGAACAGATCAGGGATTTGTCACAGCCCGACACCTGGCACCCAGGCTGGTATATTTTTCTTGACTTGATTGAGGTGGAATGGACCCCCTGCCCCTCAGTAGAAGATTAGACGGGGGGAGGCAGGGTGGCGAGATGCGCAGATCCACACTATAACTGTGCTCCTATGAAATTTTGATATGGTTGCCAAATTTTTAGGAAGGTCTTATATTTTTTCCTTAAGTTCTAGGTGATATTCTCCAAGGAACACAGCTTTGCATTTCTGTGTTCCAGTGCGCAATGCCCAATTGAGAATCAGATTTCCAGGGAACCGCTCTGCACTTCCTGGCCATTACAAATTGGATTTGGAATTTGGACTGCTTCGTCTTAAGCTTTTGTCCATCCTATTTCCCAATAAGAACAGCTCGAGGTCCTATGGGAATTCTTTACCAATGATTTTTTTCTAGGGCTTGGTCTAGTTCCAGCCAGAAGGGTCTCTGGTTTGGTCTTATTCAATGTTTGTGGGTGTCAAATATAGCTGGTGGAGAAAGGTATACTGCACTAGCCCTTTCCATGCATTAATAATCATGCTTATGCTGTGCCGACACAGGTGTGACCAGCACCGCTCATCAATTGTTGTTCTTAAGTCTGACTCCCACCTTTGTCTCAATTTGTGAAGGCCCGATTTAGGGCCTTCTGCTTGGAGTAAGAAATACATCTCCAAGATGAACTTCCCTGTGTTCACCTTTCGAATTAGGGTCTCTATGTCATTGTGCATCGGTAGGGTCATGGATGGACCTAATTTGTCCCTCAAAAAAGATCTTATCTGAAGGTAGTAGAGGAACGTCCTATTTGACATATTTATTTCTGAGTTGTTCAAATGTCATTAGTTGTTCCTGCTCATAACAGTCCTCGATCCACCTGAACCCCTCTTGGCACCAGATGTCCAGGATTTTGTTGTCCACCATCAATTCAGAGTCGGGGCATTTTTGGGGACAGCTCCACCTTAGACCCTACATGTTGATTAATTTTGTTCCATATAGAAATTGTGTTAATATAAGGCTGTCTTTTTTGCCAGATAATAATTTAGTGTCCTATTTATAAATAAACCTTCCTGCTACCGTTTCACCCACTGCAAGCAGTCCAGTTTGTGCGCAGGATGGAGTACTGGCAATTCTTCTTCGGGATTTGGCTCTTGGAGCCTGCTGTGCATTCATAGTTCTGAGCTGGCCTCTCCATCGGCACCAAGTTTGTGCAGCAGCTACACATCCCTGAATACACAAACATGTTGTGAATTAACTCAGTGACTGAGCCTCCACACTCGGTGGGGTAGGGAGAGGGCAGAGAGATCCAAATGTTCATCACTCGAGTGAGGATTTACTGTAGTTCTCATTTCAAAAATATATTCATAATAAATATGTATTTAAAACACAGTGCAAATCTTTTCACCTTTAGTGATCTTTCTGTACAAGAAGGTTCCATATCCTTCTTTTGCACACAGTGGCATTGGAATCATGCGGTTCCCTAGGGTAACACACCTTCCATTCTTTAAGGGGCTTTGCCACAAGACTTGATGTCTGGTATCAGAAGAATCCTAGCATGTAGTTCTTCCCCACAGAGCCTTTGAAGTACATTCCTCAGCACAAACTCCTGCCTGACATCTTGCTATGCTGGAAGACCCACAGGTTTCAGGCAGACCAGAGTGACTTTTGCCACAATGATGCTCTTCCAGCAGCACTTGATGTCTGTTTCTGCACGTATCCCTGGGTAAATCAGAGGCCTGTTCAGGATGAAATGTGACAACAACCCTTACATCCAAATCCTGATGCTGATGACCTGGTCATCAGACGATGTTTGGGTTTATTTTTGCCTCCATTATTCAGGAACATGTGCACGGTGACCCATCAGACCCTTTCCAAAGAAGAGCCCAAGATTAAATGGTGTTTGAGGAGATTCAGAAGGTCACCAAAGACGCTCGGACATCTACAGTTGTACTGTGGAGAGCATTCTGGCTGGTTGCTTCACTGCCTAGTACTGAGACGCCATCTCTCAGGACAAGAAAAAACTCCAGAGGATTGTTAACTCGGCCTGTGACATCACGGGCACCAGACTTCACTCCATGGAGGATGTCTACATGAGGTGATGTCTTAAAAAAAGTCTCCTCAAAGGTGCCCATCACCCAGGCCATGCCCTCTTCACTCTGCTACCATCGGGGAAAAGGTACAGGAAGATGAGCACTCAGTGGCACAAGGACAGATTCTTCCCCATTGTGATCAGATTCCTGAATGAACAATGAACCGAAGACACTGCCTCACTTTGACTTTTCATGCACTATTTCTATTTATTGTTGTAAGGTGGTTTACATAAATGTTTGCACTTCGATGCTGCCACAAAACAATGAATTTTTGTGACTTGTTCGTGACAATAAATTCTGGTTCTGAAAAGGAAGATGACCCAGATGCTCAGTGCCTAAAGGTAAACAGCCTGTTGCAGGAGAGCATAGTTGTCCTTCTAGCGTTTTGGCTCCTGATGCAGACTCAAACTGGGCGCACAATCTGCAGTCAGACTATGGATCTAAGCAGGAGGCCACACTATCATCCACATCCAGGTAGTCTTTGATCTAAATGTCCCCACTGCCAGGCAACATCAGTGCAGATCACATACAAACACTTCAAAACAGATCTCATTTAAAATACTGGAGCTCTGCTCAAGCCAAACAGTCTGGCTCCAAGAGCCTTTGCAAAAGCTTTCGGAAGTGTCCAAGGGACTTCACTAATGGATTGTTGTTTTGAAAAGCAACAGATTAAAGAACTCAGAGGAGTAGGCTGGGAGCCTCAGGCTGTCTGAGTGCTGCTTTCTGTTCTAAGAGTCAAACAGGCTTTTTTCTGTGATACAGCGAGAGATCAGTTCTGCAGTTTTACAGTCAGCAGCAGCAGCTGGGACTAGAACAGGACAAGCTAGCAAGCTTGTGGAAAATCCCATTTGGAAGACAGGTTGTGAGTGATTAGTTCAGCCTGGTCAAATCCCTTGTGGCTGCCTAATGTTTCACTTGAAATAACTCTGTGGTGACCTGAAAGAAAGAGATTATCATCTGGAAAACCCTGATGGGGAAATTTTCATCATCAAGATACTGAGGTGGCTGATTAGAAGAGACAGTTTGTGTCAAGGAACAACAAATCTCTATCTGAAAACTGACAAGGACCTTCCTGAGCGGTAACCATTTACCTTTCAATGCATGGTGAACTTCATAAATGTTAATTCTGCGCATAGTATAAGAACTGCCTGTAACCAGTGAACTTGGAGGAATGAGGTGATATTGGACTGTGAATCAAGAACTTTTCTGAACTTACACATACATTACATACACGTGCACTTAGAATTAGAAGGGGGTTAAGTTAGGTTAGTTAAGTTAATAGTGATAAGTTAAAGTGTGATCCCTTTTTCATGTTTAAAGATAATTAAAAGCAACTTTTGTTTAAGTAACCCTTTGTCTTGGTGAATATCTGTTGCTGGGTTTTGGGATCCTCTGGGCTTGTAAAAAAATTGAAACACATGCACACAGCTAATAAACGGGCGTGGGATAAAGATACACACGTGCATATAATCAAGGGAAAAGTAAATTTGTGTCCCGCCAACCCTGGTCTCTGGCGAACATGGCTCTGTGCTAATCTAGGGGCACTGATTAACCCTATTACATGGATTCCTTATCTCACCAGCAGCTTCTCCAGTACAGGTCCACATTTCTCAGCCCAGGATGGAGCAGGGGTTCCTCAAAGTGACAAAAGAGAGAACAAAGGGCGCATGGTACCTTTACAGTGCATTGGAGAATCCAGCGCGGGTGATTGACTGGGGGGCTAATGGCTTGGTGCCAGGCAGGCTAATCTCATCATGGTAGCTAATGACCTAAGGTCAAGTACAGGCAGGCTGGAGGGTGTAGGGCAGGTAATTAACATGGGCCAACAGCAAGGTGTGTGCTGATAGGTGGGGCAGAACATGAGCTGATGTGTCCTCTGACCAGGTGGGGAGGAGTGCATCATGTGACAGCTACGAGCTCTTCCAAAACATCGTCCTTCCTAATGGTTTCAGGAAAAGGTTCTAAGAAACTCCAGACTTGATGGAGAAGCTGTTTCTCACTCATTGATTTGAACTGCATTACAGATGTTTGTGCAGCACAGTTGGTCCCGACTCCAGGTTCCACCCCTAAAGTCCATTTTGGAGAGCATGTCCATCCAGTCTAAGGCCTTGGCCTGATCCAAGCTGACTAGATGGACATACATCCATCTATCCTCCATGTATCCCTTAGCAGCATGAGCCTGTCATAGGTTTTCCTGACATAATTAGCACAAGTTTAATCTGAGTAGGTCACCTGGCCGAGAGCAGACTTGACAGTGTCGGCAATGGCTATGAACAGGATTCAATCCACTTTCAGCAGCGAGATGGATGTCTTCCTATTTCCTTCTGTGCTTGTAGATTAGGATGACAATGAGAGAGGTAGAGAGAGATAAAAAGAGATATAGGTAGAGAAATTGATAGAGATCCAGGTAAAGAAATAGATAAAGATAGAAAGAGTGCTATAAAGATATATACACGCACACAAACACAGATTGAGAATTATATATAGAGAGAAAGGAGAGAGAGAGACTGATAGATTGAGATACAGGAATATATATGTATGTGTGTATATTATTGAGAGAGAGATACATGGAAAGAATATATATGTATATAGAAAAGGAGAGATACATAGAGAAAAATATATATATATGAGAGAGAGAGAGAGACTGATAAGAGTATGTGACCACCCCCCCCAAAACCCAGCAGCATTGATATTCACCAAGGCAAATGGTTACTGAAATAAGTTGTTTTTAATTATCTTTAAACATGAAAACAGGATCACACTTTAACTTATCACTATTAGCTTAATTAACCTAACTTAACCCACTTCTAATTCTAAGTGCACATGTATGTAATGTGTATAAGTTCAGAAAAGTTATTTGATTCACAATCCAATCTCACTCCTCCACGTTCACTGGTTGCAGACAATTCTTATACTGTGCACAGAATTTAACATTTATGAATTTCACCAGGCTTTGGTATTTGAAAAGTAAATGGTTACTGCTCAAAAAGGTTCTTGTTGATTTTCAGAGAGAGAATTGTTGTTCGCTGAACACCCACAACGTAACCAGCTATGTCAGTGTCTTGCTGGAGAAACTTACCCCAACAGGGTTTTCCAGATGATAACTTCTTTCTTTCAGGTCACCACAGAGTTCCTTTTCTATTTCCCTTATCTCAGTGAAAAAATTATACAGCTATTCTTGCATGGACCACAAGGGCTTTGAACAGGCTGAATTCAAAACTCACAACCTGTCTTCAAATGGGGTTTCAAAGCTGCCAGCTTGTCATGCTGCAGAAACCAGCAGTCAGTCACTCTCTCTCACTCCCTCCCTCCCTCCTTGCAAAACCACATGACTTTCTTAGAATAGATAACTGCAGCCAGACAGATGGGGGCACTGGACCCAAACTTTTGAGTCCATTAATCTGTTACTTTCCATTACGACACAGCATGTCCAATTTATACCTACTTGTGAAGTCCTTCAGCAAAGCAGTTTCCATTGTCTTTACAAAGGCTCTGACATTTTAAATTATATCTTTGTTTTGAAGTGGTTGTATCCTACACTAAAAAAAACCCACAATTTTTCTCCTTAAAAACATATCTATATACAAATAAAATATTACATAATCCGCCACTACACACATGCAAACAAGTGCTCTCTGTAATGTTTGAGACAAAGACACTTTTCCCCTGTTATCTGCCCCTGTGCTCCACAGTTTTAAAGGACATATTCCAGATTTTATTCAAGGTGTCACTCCTGGCGACAGTGGGGTTGCTCTGTTCAGGGCACTTACCTTCGTCAATCAGCTCTGTCACCTCCAGAGAATGAAGAGAACATGGGAAAATAAACCTATGATTGATGTAGGTTAATGTAAATGTGTGAGAAACAGAAGTACCTTCACAGAAATTGCTCAAGACAAAAATTGAGAACAAAGAACATTTATTTATATTTACAACATTGCAAGGTTGGGTACTCTCCCCTTACCTTGGGAAAGTACACCGAGGGCAGGAAGCCTCTTTGTTTTTATACAATTTTTACTTCACCTCCCCTTATTTGTCTTACGTTTGTCCTTCTTGGATTGGTTTGGCACTTTTCCCTATTCGTCTGACTCTTGACTGACTCCAACTTTCTCTTATCCTGTGCTCACACCTCTTTTCCCCACCCCCTATTAAACAAGCTCTTTGTGTGTGTACATGCATATTTCTTAAATTCCTCTGTTATCTTTTTTTTTAACTCTGTTCTGCTTTTTCATGCACCATTTTACACAAAGAACATTTTAGCTTTTTTCTTGCTGTTTCTGTCTACCTTCTATAACTGTTTCAGAACTCCTACAATTAAAATAATAACTGTTTCTAAACTCCTACAATCCACCCCTTAAAAAGAGCTACACTTTCAAACCTGTCTAAATAATAGAGGTTCCTTTTTCCCATAGTTTCAGAAGGTTCTCTGCCGCCTCAGCATAATCCTGTTGTTGCAGAACCATAATGCGACTGATTTGTCGAATGGCTCGTCTAACCAAACACTGGAGGCAAGGAAGGATGCAAGGGATCAGTATTAAGGCAAGAAGTATAAAGGCAATGAAGATGTGCTGGATGTATCCATGACCAGGAGCCACTAAACCATGTAGACAACCATGAGCCAACGGTGGGGTGCCATGTTTGCACAGGCACATGGGAGAGTTTCCGTACACCTGAAGAAATATCTTTAACAGCTTGTCCATTATTATCAATTTTAAGGCAGCAATTCGAAAGATTCAGCTTGCCACACACACCACCTTCTGCAGCTAATAAATAGTCCAGGGCTAGGCGGTTCTGATAAACGGTAGCCCGGATTTGCTGTTGTTCCTCTGCCAACAAATCTAAGGCAGTAGCTGTCTGGTTAGTAATTATTTCTAGGACAGCCTGCAAACGGATTAAACGATTAAGCATGTAGATTGGATGCCCACGTAGCTGGTCCATAGTATAAAATTATGCGTTCAGGGGGCCAGTCATCCCCCCATTTGCCGATCTCAACCGAACGGTGTTGTATGGGGGAATGTAATCGAGTGGAAATATGTTCATCGGAATCTGGAGGAAGAAGATGAAAATGTGGTTGAATCATACCAATACAACAAGTCCCACTTCAGTCAGGTTCAAGGTATGTATAAGCCATATTCCCATAAATCCAATATAATCCATCGGGTGCATAGCTGGAAGGACTAGAAGGATGTCAGCGCAGGAATGGCCTGATAAGGGTTGAAACCAGTGCAATTCCAAAATTCAACGTCGGCAAGGTCAGATGTGTCATTAATGGGAACCGGGGGTAAACAGGGAACATCTGATTGATTAGAAAAGGACAGGAAACCGGTAGGCGGGGTTGGAACCCAATTTCCACTAGTAATATTTTTCCAGCGCCCGCAAGCCAAATCGCCCTTTGGGTACCTGCCGTGTTCTTTTACCAAGCACTCAAAGCCTTGTGGATGATTTTCCAACTTCCAAGACTCATGGGATCGACCAGAAGTGCTAGTGGAAAGATTGGAGGCAAGAAGTGTACAATCATCTAATGGCTCACCTCTCCATGGCCAAGTTCCATCCCGGGTTGGGCCGCTACAAATCCAACAGTTACGGACCCCAAGCTCCTGGACTGTCAGCTGGTGTAAATCAACCCATAAGTTATCCCTAAGTCTGTATCTATTTGCCTGTTTCCTGGCCCTCTCATACAGGCTCCTGCGGACTCCATCTCGGGAGGTGGTAGTTGGAGCCATGGTCGTTTCCAGTTCTAGGTACGTTGCCGTTCGAATTAAGGGGTCCCCTGGATTGCCAAAGCCAGGAGACATACATATCCAGCCCCGGGATGGACAGCCACAAGTCCCACCGCCCCCACGACACCAAAGAGCCAAAAACGTCCTGCCCCCAAAGGAGCAAATCCTAAAGGTAACATTTGCTACGCATTGGACTGGCACATTCGACCAAGCCTCAAAGATCCTCTCCTGTCTCATTCCACCTCCCTTCTCACCTCCCTCAGTGCTGCCCCATATCCAGTAGGACTTTTCACAACCCAGCTGGGAACAGAGGGGTAAGGTAGTCCTCTTACGAATATTTTTCACACAGCTTGTAACATCGATTAGTTTAACAGCAGCAATGAAACAACCCATCCCCACAATAGAGAGTAAAAGACAAATTTTTAACATTTTCTTGGATCCTTCTTTCGCAAAGTCAATGTAACTCTATCGAGGTGTAACTCTCACCACCACTCGGAGTCCACTCATGAGTCTCAGGGGGCGAACGATACCGCTTTAGTCGCTGAACATGCGTCCAACCCTTTTCTTGAGTGCGAACTGCAGTGTCTGTAATCAAAAGTACACAATAGGGGCCATCCCAGACAGGTTTTAGTTGGTGATCTTGACATGCTTTTACATGTACCCAATCACCAGATTTAATAAAATGAATAGGATGCTCCAGGGGTGGGTTTTGAATTAATAAACCCTTCTGTCTTAATTAACTGCCAATGTATTCCCAGGATTTATTAGTTCACGATCCTGTTTACTTGGTGAAACGCTAATTAAAAGTGATTAGCTGCAATTTAATGCCTTATCTGTTTTTACAATAGTTTCCAAAATCGTTGTGGGGCAAGACACCGTTTACCATAACAATCTGACATTTCTTTGTGTTAGTGTAAATGTTATATTTAGAATTATTGTAAAAAGAAACACAAACCATATTTCCATGGGTTTTGAATATATTAGACCTTATTAAAACGCAGTTGAAGCTGCTTGTCTGTATGGGGCAACCAACCTGCAATTTGTTAGAGTGAGTACATAACAGACATTGCAACACAAGAGCCCCTGCGAGAGAACTTGAAACATATTCAACCTTTAGTTCTGCCTTAAGTACACAATTAGCCATAATGATTCGGTGAGTGATATTAACTGTATTCTAAAATGAATTTATTTTAAAAATAGCCGAGTGGGAATAAGACATGTCTTTGTCACTGCAGACGACAACGAATTTGACAATTAACGTCGCTATTGTAATTTAAACATTAAATGCCTTGTGCCAAAGCCCACAGGAGCTGGCCTTATTTAAAGCAATCTGTAAAACCGGCACCGAAAAACATTTAAAATATGTTCTTATGAAGATTGCACAATCATTTAAATACAGGCTAGTTTCTATTATATTCCACTTTAAGTTCTGCTGCATGAATCCTGGAGCTTGTGGAGTCATTATTGAATCAAGAAATATTGGTGCCATGCCAATCTCTCTGTAACATGCCGATTTTTCCAGTCCTTAAGCCGAGACGTACTGAATAGCATCTGGTACAAGATCTGTGAGCTATTAATGATATTGTTATGCCTATGCACCCAATTGTTCTGAACTATGACACTAATTTAAATCATATTCCAGCTATTACAGTACTCACACATCACCATAGACCTGTTCGCAGGTTTATTTCTCCATTAAGCTAAATCCAGTCGTGCAGGATTTACCTCCGTGCACAGACATTACCGACACTACACAAAAGTGTCTTTGCAGCGGCCAATATCACTTTTCATCAGCCGGTACAAGTTTGCACTCAACATTCAGTGCCGGCTCTCCTGATGCCTAATGAGACACACCACATGACTCAAGCATGTTTGTGTCTCTCTGAACTCTATTAGCGAACCCGTATTTGACCTTCACAACTACAGTACTATTAACCCAGCAGTCTTTTAGACACCACTTCCAGATGAATTTGAAAAACCAGATCATGATTATTTACAATGTAACTTCCGCACGACCGGATTTAAATATAAACCTGATGAATGGGTGAAGTTATCATGAACTAAGTTACAGCGGCAATACAGAGAAATTGTGCTGAGGCATGAGTTTCACTCCGGAGGAAAATGCACCAGAGAAATCAATCATTAAACTTATTGGATTCCCCAGAGGTTTCTTTATTCTCCAGAGGTGGGCAATCTTTAAGCTCACGGACCTTGACTGCTGAATATGTAGAACAAATGTACTAAATCTATTGAGAGGGCTCCATACCTCTAACTGCAAGACAGTTTCAGTTTCAAGTGAACAGCCTCAGTTTCAAGTGAACAGAATACAATTCATTAGTGCCACAACGCACTTAAAGGGACATGCACTTCAACTGGCTGATCCAGCCACTTTACACATCAGATCCTTTCTTTATCTTACATACACTTAAAAAAAGTAAGACGTATAGAACTCACCCTATTGCGCAAACATTTCTCCCTGCAAATGTTATAACATCGCTCAACTCTCACGTACTAATCACGTTTTAATACAATTTATTTCATAAAATGAAATTAACTGGTAGTTAAATTCACTCATTCAACAGTATTGATAAACGATCATTTATGACATTTACATTTTAGCATGAATTTTAATTAATATTGGTCAGTGACTGAAGTGAGAAGTCGTGATTTATGAAATTATCTCTGGTCTCTACTCTCCCACTCCCGGCGCTTCTCCCAACGTCCAGGAGCTGGCACACAGCCCCTAACATTTCCCTGCTGTCCCTCCACAACTTCCTTGACTGCCTGCATCAAAGTCTTAGCCTTTCCTTTCTGTTTATCCTCAGACCTCTGGACATATGCCCTTTGTGCGATCTGTAAAAGCCAATTCTCAGTCTTCTAAATTTCTCAGTCTTCTGCAATTTCCTCCTGATGTCTGGGGCTGAATTAGTAACGAAGCCCGTTAATACCAATTGTTCACCCGCTGGGGATTCTATATCCAAACCCCCCATATTGCTGTATGGTCGCACGCAATCTATTCAGAAATGCAGAGGGGGTCTCCTCGGGACCTTGGGGAACCTCAAATGCATTCTTAAAATTCTGTCCCTTTGGAACAGACTCCTTGATTCGTTTTATCAGATTAACCCTATATTCCTCCATTAATGTGCGACCATCATTAGTATTCTTATCCCAATTTGGTTTTGCCAGGGGGAATTTAAGTTCCCAAGGTATCGCCTCTGGTCCCCCTTGGTGTTCCCTATCCCAGACTCTAATCCCTGCCTGGCGAATCATTCCACATTCATCCAAAGTGAACAGAGCCCTAAAGATCGATATCAACTCATCCCATGTATATATATTTGGTCCCAAAAATTGATCTAATTGTTTGGCACATCCCTGAGGATCCTCTATCAGGGAGGTCTTTTCTCTCTTAAAGTTACGCACCTCCGTACTAGTCAGGGGCACATTTACGAAACCGAGACCCCCTCCCACGGGAACTTCCCGTAAAGGTCTCATCCAGTTAATTTCTGGCTTATCCTCTCCTTTATAATGTCTAGGTTCCTACTCTCCGGGAACTGAATCAAAGGGTTCTGCCCTTCCCTCCCGGAGGGTCTCACACTGTTCTGAATCAAAGTCTCCTCCCCCTCTTGTCAATAGAGGTGGTAATCTAGTACTTTGTGAATGGATCATCATACCACCCCTACTTTCTTCTCCTTTCTTTAGCTGTGGGGGAGGAGGGGAAGGTGAAGAAGGGTAGAGCATAGGAGAGAGGGGAAAGATAGGAGCCGGCATAGGAGGAGCATAAGGTGGAGGAAGGGAATGTAACACATCCCATCCTTGTGTTTCAGGGACAAAAGGTTCCTCATCCTTCTTGTCCTTACATTCCTTTTCATTCAAAACCAGTTGATCAACCGATCCACTGAGCCAGCAGGCTGCATATTCTCTGCACTCAATATTATCTCTTTGATTTTGATAGAGCCAGATGTTCAATGCCTGACACATCCAGTCCTCATCGGATCCGAACTTTGGCCAATATTCCGAATTCCCTTGTATCGGGTTTTTAACCCATTCCAGACAGCAATACCTGACCATGGTCTGTTTGTCTTTCCCGCGGGTTCTCCCTGCACCCCAATCAGATAGCATTAATCCTAACGGACTTTGCTTAGTTATCTGATCGTCCCGTCCTTCATTAGGACTATTTTCCTTGCTACTCACACCTCCCATACTATCAGGTAAGTAAAATTCCTCTTACTGGGATCCAATAGCTATTCCTAGCACGCTTCCTTAACGTCCTCCCGTCGTTTGTTCTCAATGCCTCTTCTCGGATATCACTCGCTTCATCCACTGACCAGTCACCCGTCGTCCGTGAGTCCAGTTGAATCAGCCGGGGTGCACCTACCCTCGTCGTCGGGCACTCTGTCAGTGGAGGGAGTGGGATCCCGGACAAGCCCCCATTTGTGAGAAACAGAAGTACCTTCACAGAAATTGCTCGAGACAAAAATTGAGAACAAAGAACATTTATCTATATTTACAACATTGCAAGGTTGGGTACTCTCTCCCTACCTTGGGAAAGTACACCGAGGGCGGGAAGCTTCTTTGTTTTTATACATCTTTCAATTCACCTCCCCTCACATTTTTCTTACATTTATCCTTCTTGGATTGGTTTGGCACTTTTCCCTATTCGCCTGACTCTTGACTAACTCCGACTTTCTCCTATCCCGTACTCACACCTCCTTTCCCCATCCCCTATTAAACAAGCTCTTTGTGTGTACGTGCATATTTCTTAAATTTCTTTGTTATCTTGTTTACTCTGTTCTGCTTTTTCATGCGCCATTTTACACAAAGAACATTTTAGCTTTTTCCTTGCTGTTTCTGTCTACCTTCTATAACTGTTTCAGAACTCCTACAATTAAAATAACTGTTTCTAAACTCCTACAAATGGGTGAAACATGAAAGTCTGCAGATGCTGTGATTGTAGTAAACACACCGAATTGCCGGAGGAGCTCGGCCAGTCTTTCAACATCCAGGGGAGACAAAGTTTCGGGCTTGAGCCCTTCTTCAGGGAAGATGCAGAATGGGCCAGAAGCAGGATATCTCAGAGTAATGCCGACTGGGGGAGGAATCCAGACCAACAAAAGACTAATCCAGGGAGGTGAGGAATGGTTCTGTTTGTGTAAAGGAGACGGGGCTGGGAGGTGGGGGAAGGTGACGGGATTGGGGGTTCAACTGAAGCCAGAGAGGTCGATGTTAATGCCGTCCGGGTGGAGGAGCCCAGGCGGAACAGGAGGTGTGGACCCTCCAGTCCAGCCGTCAATGTGACCGCGGTCGGACACGTCGGTGAGGGAGGGAGTGGGGAACTGAAATGAGCGGCCACTGGGAGATCCACGCTCTTGCGGCGGACGGAGATGAGGGGCCCGACGAAGCCGCCTCCAGTCTCTCTGATGCAGAGGAGACCACGTGGGTTTGGACTCAGCGGCTCCGAGAACATCCACGGCCAATGTCTGGCTCCAGTCGCGACTATTCCCTGCTGGTTGTCATGGATACTGCCCACCCAGCGGCCATGATGCTGGGAGCGCTGATGGGATACTGGAGGACTCCCATGGAGGGCTGAGGTCGGGCGGGCTGACGGGATACGGGAGGACTCCCTCGCGGGCTGACGGGAGACAGGAGGAAGATGGCGGCCCTGGCGAGGTTATGGCCGGGCCGGCAAGGCGGGCCTCTCCGAGTGCTGGTCCGGACGGTGACCGGTACAGGTGAGTGAGCGGCTGCGCCCTTCAGGTCCGATGGAAACGAGGCGGGGACCCGGACCATTCGGCGCCGGCCGAGTGGAGGGAGGCCCGGCTACGGAACCAGACCGGCTCCGCATTATTGTCACCGTAAACATCTGGGTGTTGATCGGAGACCGCGTCTGTCCAGATCCCACGCACCATACACCTTAATAACCAGGGATAGATCCCACCCATCTTAATACCCCTCAATAACTCGGGATAGATCCCACCCATCATACCCCCCCAATAACTAGGGATAGATCCCACCCACCTTAATACCCCTCAATAACCAGGGATAGATCCCACCCACCTTAATACCCCTCAATAACTCGTGATAGATCCCACCCATCTTCATACCCCCCCCCCCCCAATAACCAGGGATAGATCCCACCCACCTTAATACCCCTCAATAACCCACATGCTCCCATACACGTTATTGCTGTCCATGGTTTAACATTTGTGGAAAATTTAGTGTCTTCCCTCTTCACCTAACTCAAAACATCAATTTCCTCCCTTGTCCCTTGTGATTCTATGCTCTCTCTGGTCACTCTCTTGTTTTTAATGACTTGAAATTTTCCATAATCCTGCCCATCAAGCACATCCATTTTTTTGGCATTTTGCCCTTCCTAATTGCACCAGTTCCCTGTTTGAGCTCTTTCATGCAATCTTTTCATTTCTCTGGAACCCTTTCTGCTTGTAGCTTCTTGAACCTAACCTAATTTCATGACCTCCCTTGTCTTCCAAGGCTCTCCTACCTTTGCTCCTTCGCATGATTACATCTGCTCTCATTTATTCTCTTTCCCCCTCCTTCCCAGGAGCTCCTGTCTAATCATGTTATAATTTACCCTCTCTCAATTTAGTACTTTTCTGCATGGACCAGGCTGATCCTTGCAACAAAGATCACTTTTCCCAAAATGATTTCCCCACTGAAATTCTAATCACTTGCCCAGGCTCATTTGCCAATATAAGGTAATCCGAGTATCCTCTATTTATCACGTGCTCCTTTGCTTAGTTTGCCTTCCCAATGTTTGTTATTACATTGACTGCTCTACATCTCTTCCATTCCATCAGTTCATTGATATTTTTGATATTGATATTTTCTTGCATAAGCAGCCTCCTTAAAATGACTCAAACCTTTGGCCTTCACTGACCACGATTTCCAGTCTAAACTACACTTTGCTAATTGAACCCATGATATTGCAGTACATCTTACTGTTTTCATTTCTGTCAGCTGTGTTATCTAAACGGGCAGCTCCTTTAGGTCCATTACCCAATGAGGATATTGATCTGATGAACCTGGAGTCTCTGGAGAAATACCGCAGCTATACACGGTACCTGCAGGAGGCAGAGAGAAAAAGCAAGCAACAAACCTGGTGGCGAACGTATAAACAATATGTGCAAGAGCTGAGTAAGTGGCATTATATGAGTTTTAAACAAAAAAAAAATTATTTAATTTAGATATACATCCGGTAACAGGCCGTTTTGGCCCACGAGCCCATGCCGCCCATTTATACCCAATTGACCTATAACCCCTGGTACGTTTCGAATGTTGGGAAGAAACTGGAGCCCTCAGAGGAAACCCACACAGACACAGAGACAACGTACAAACTCCTTACAGATAGCTCTGGCAGCACCAGAGCTGTGGCTTCTCGTATTTGGCATTTCCACCCTGGAAAATGACTCTATAACTATTTACCCTTTCGATGTCTTGACTCCTCCTCCTCAGCCTCCGAGCCTCCACTTCAGAGAAAACAACAAATCTTTTCAATGTAACTTTTTTTTATTTATTTTTAAAATTATAATTTAAATTTTTTAAGTTTCTGTGTAGCGGTAGGTACAGCGAGGAAACTCACAGCCAGCACGTTGGATGCACTCAAAGACTGTTTTATTCAAATCCTGTGCACGCCCCTTTAAGGGCAGCGTGAGTTCGGCCACCACGTGTGCGGTGATGTCATAACGGCTGCCCAAGGCGCGCGCTGGGCTGGAAACATGAGGCAGGGAGAATCCCTGACGGCGCCATCTTCTCATGGCTGCCCCGCCATGCGGTGGTACAAGCAGGGCCGGTTCGAGATAGTGCGCCGCCACGTGTTTAATTATTTTCATTTTAATGTAATTTTAATTTAATATTAATTTATTTTAATTTTTATTTTAAAAATTAAGTTAATTCTTTTAAAAAAAATTTTAAAAATTTAATTTAGATATACAGCACAGTTCAAGGCCCTTTTGGCCCACGAGCCCATGCTTCCCAATTACACCCATTTGACCTACAAAGACTGGCATGTTTTGAAAGGTTGGAGGGAACCAGAGCCCCCAGGGAAAACCTATATCTTATACTCTAATCATGGCCTCATCTTCTGAATCTCTTCTGCAACCTCTCCAAAACCTCCACTTCCTTCCTGTAATGGGATCACCAGAACTGCACACAATACTCTGAATGTGACTGAACCAACACTCAGACCAATGATGGCAAGTATGCAATATGCCTTCTTTACTACCTTCTTTGCTGTCCACAGTTGTGTTGTCTGCCAAATTATAAATCAGCTCACCTACATTTTTATCAATACACATATGTAATATCATAAACAATAAAGGAACACCTATGGCCAAGCCAATTTTGAATCTGATCCGGTGGGTCACCATGGATGTGTCTTAATTTTTCAAATCAGCCTACCATGAGGGATCTTGTCAGCATAGATGTCATCTACTGCCATATCCTTGTCAATCATCTCCATCACCTCAGTGCAACAACTTCTCCAGCTCTTTTATATCTCTCTCTAATCACATCTGAAACATCATAATTCTGGAAAGTTGAGCTGCCAGTCCTACCCTTCTCTCAAAACAGTTTCTGCATTGTAATGCAGGCTCAAACTTCATCTGGTTCGATTATGCATAAATTATCCTGTGATTTTTATTTTTGTTAATTTTTATTTTACTTGACAAATTGTCTTTCTTCTTTAGAACCATGGAACGCTACAGCACAGAAACAGGCTGTTCAGCCCATCTAGTCTGTGCTGAACTATTCTGCCTAGCCCAATAACCTGCACCCGGTCCATATCCTGAGCCATCTGCATTCACCATTTAAATGTTAAAACTGATCCCGAATTCACCACTTCAGATGGCAGCTTGTTCCACACTCTCACCACGCTCTGTGTGAAGAAGTTCACCCCCCTATGTTCCCTAAACTTCTCCCCTTTCACTCTTAACACATGGTCCTCAAGTTCTTCTTGCTAAACCTCAGTGGAAGAAGCTTGCATGCATTTCTATACCTCCTTTATACAGTTAGCACAATGCTTTTACAGTGCCAGTGATCAGGAGCAGGGTTCGAATCCTGTGCTGTCTGTAACATGTTATCTCCATGTCTGCTTGGGTTTTCCCCAGGGGCTCTGGTTTCTTCCCAGCATTAAAAACGTACCAAGGGTGTAATTGGGCAGCATGGACTCATGGGCTGAAAGGGCCTGTTATTGTGCTATATGCATAAATTTTTCCATTGAATTCTCTACAGCTCCGGAGAAAATTGATATCGGTCTCCCTCATTTTAGAAAATCTCGTAAGAAGGAATTGAAGGAGCGCAAGCACATTCTAAAGGCAAATCGTAATAATCCTGACCTTGAGAGAGCATCACGAAACAGGACACGTAAGTCAGGGTTGGTCAATGAATGACCAGTATCTCCAGCTGATCTCAGTTTGATGTGGTCATGATATAATTGTCTCTCTCGCCATGGGTGTGTCAGTGACTTTGTCTCATTTGTTGGTAGTGCTTGGTGGTGGCTCTGTGCATTTGGCTAAACTACCTCCATAGGTCAGATTATTATCTGCACAGCTAGGATTGTGCTGATCGTGACACTGTCCAAACACCACATCCTTGAGGAATCGATTGCTTTGCCCATTTCAAATGAAGTAAAATTGTAGGCTCTAGTGTGGATAAACTGGAAGATAACACCTTCAAGGAAGCTTTAGTATATCAGTTCGTTCATTTATAAAAGTAACCCTGAAACCCTCTGACTGTTTCCCAAATAACTGAGAAATTTCAAGCCAAAATTGACATTGAGTAAAATTAAACTAAAGTTTGAAGAAAAGGAGCTTTGAGCATTATATCCTATGCCTCAGGGGTCTCCCTGGAATGCAAGAGATAGTCCCCCAACCCTGGCTCTTTTTTTTCCGTCCTTAAAACATGCTTCCCTGCTCTCTCTGCTGATCGAGATGAATGTTAATCAACCTGTAGGGCTTCTGGGTTGGTCCCTCCCCCCACCCTACATCTTCCTGTACTGAAGCAGGGCCTCTCCGGTTTATCTCCCATCTCCACTCCTGCTTTTTAAGTTCATTGTTGTGAGACCCAATTGCTGGTCCCTGAATCTGCCAGAGACCACTCAACTTGCTTTTGCCTGCACGTAACTGCAACTGTACATGGTGCCATGTTCCTACTGCTTTTGAAAACCATCAGCAGCATCCACTTCCTGAGTCCTTGCCAAATCCTGCCCTGGCTACAACTTGTTTTCCCCATCCTCCCAGCGTTGCTAAATCCATGCAAGCATTACCTGCTTGAGCTTAGTGTTGGGGTTGTAGTGAACCTGTGCATGCAGACACAATGCGAGGACTGATTTTTTTTTCAGGGTGAGAATGAGGTGTCCTTATTTTAGGCAGAAGCACAAATGAAGGGATGTGTGAAAGCATTGACACTGCCCGTTGAAACTGAATGAATCAAATCAAAATTTATTGTCATGAACATGTCACAAAATTTGTTGTTTTGCTGCAGCATTACAGCGTAAAAATTTCTGTAAATTACAGAGCAAAATCAGAAGCCGCTTTCAAAGAATGCGCCTGCAGAAGTGGATTCAGACCTGTGGAATGGTCGTTCAGGTGGCAGCGCTAAAAATGCAGCCCTGGCCACCTGAGAGGGACAGCTACATGGGAGGTGCCTCGGAGCGCACTCCAGCTCCTGTCCCTTCGGGACGTTTGGGCAGGGGCAGCTGGCACGGGACGTCAGGGCTGGAGCAGCCGGCGCGGACGCCCCAGCCCTGACGGGGTGGGGGGGTGCAGGGGCAGCAGGGAAGGGGGCTGTCAGGCACTCGCCATCTGATTGTCATCCCTTAGCAGTTCAGGTGCCTAGGGGGACTTCAGTGGTCCAGTGATTATCCCTCTCAAAAGAGGGTTGGAAAGTGCACCTCGGAGGCGCCTCCTGCTCTTTCATGTGGCCTCCCAACTGCCGCATAGGGGTAGAATATGCGGCTTTACATTCGGGGTATTTTGATCACCTGTAAGTGCCTAGAGGTGGTGTCTGTGGTTCATTGTCCACTCAGAAATCTGATGGCAGAGGGGAAGAGCTGTTTTTGTGTCATTGGGTGTTCGTCCTTAGGCTCCCTACTTCCTTCCTGATAATAGCAGTGTAAATAGGGCATGGCCTGGGTGGTGGGGGTCCTTGATGGTAGAGGCTGCTTTCTTGAGACACCGTCTCTTGTAGATGTCCTTGATGGAGTGAAGACTGATGCCCACGATGGCGCTGGTAGAGTTCACATCTCTGTAGCTTCTTCCTGTCCTGTATATTGGGCGATGAATATGGAGGTGGACGTTACTTGCGTAGGTTTCCAGAAAACGCATCATTCAATCTCTTCAAGGACCGACACCACCTAGCACACACTCTGTTCTCGCTGATGCTTTCAGCAAAGAGGTCTAGGTGTGCCACAAGACTCACACCACAAGGTTCAGGAACAGCTGCTACCCCTCCTCCATCAGACTCCTCAATGACAAACTCAATCAGAGACTCATTTAAGGACTCTGACTTGTGCACTTTTTTGATTTTCTTTATGCTCTCTATATTGAACAGTCATTATCTGTTTACAGTTCTTTCATTTGTTTATGTGTTTACACTGTGTGCAGTTTATTTTTTGCACTACAAATTAGTGGTAATTCTGCCTCGCCCGTGGAAAAAAGAATTTCAAGGTTGTATGTGATGTCGTGTATGTCCTCTGACAACAAATCTGAAATCTTGCAGATACTAGTATTAAAGTTCACATTTCAAGAAATGAAAACAAATGGTTGATGTTGAATTTTTTTGAAACCAAATTGTTTATTCATGTGTAGAGAGTAAAGCTTAGTTTTTGCATGTCATACAGACAGCTCTCACAGTCACTATGCTCCACTTGTTTTCTCCAACGACCACTGTCTCCTGCAGCACATTCAATATGGTCCTCCACTTAGATTCTGTTGGCAGGAAAATGAGGGGAGGAGTGAATTTGGCAAGATGTGATTCATCGTGCCCTATAATTGTCAGTATTGTCACCTAACTGTTCACTGTATTTATCAATAATGTAGATAGCCAGCTACATTTGATAGTTTGGCAATGATGCAAATGTACATCATTTGTAAAACATGTAGACAGAAGTACAAAATGACAAAGATAATAATGGGCCAAGTGAGTTTGAAAATTGATGTTTGGATTTAATTAGGCAATGTGAGGTCATCCAATTAAATTTGGACATACAGCACAGTTACAGGCTCTTTCGGCTCACAACCTCTGGTATGTTTCAAATGGTAGAAGGATACTGGAGCCCCCGGGAAAACCCACACAGACACAGGGAGGACGTACCAACTCCTTACAGAAAGTGCGGGATTGCAGCCCCGGTCACAATCACTGGCGCTGTAACAGTGTTGCGCTAACTGCTATGCTAACCTTGATGAGAAACTAAATACAGTGGAGATCCAGGGAGCCTTATGGCCTGTAGACCACTAAAATGTCATTGGCTATAACAGAATATTAAGCCATAATGGATATGTGGAGCCAGATCACACATCAGCTCTGATCTTGCCAAATGAAAAAATTGGTCTATGTTGTTCCCATGTTAAGCAGAGTTTGCTGTTTTTGCAGTATTGATTCCTCTGGATGAAGTGAAAGCTGAATGGGAGAAAATCAATGGTCCTTACCATTTAAGGAAAATCAGTGAATACTATGGAGTGTATAGAGATCTGTTCAACGGAGCAACCTTTGTTCCACGTGTGATACTGCGTGCTCAATATGACTGTGAGGACTATGCCGTGCCAGTGTATCATGGAAATGTGGTCACTCCCACAGAGGTATGACTGCGCAGATCCAGTGCACTGTTTAACCCACACCTATACTCTGTCCATGCACTGCATCTGTCAGGTGACTTAAATAACTTACAAAGTAATAATCTGTAAAAATATTTGATTGGAGCAAAGCATCAAAGAACATAATTTATTTAGGCCAGTTGTAAGTACTGAGACCCTGCCAAAGCACTTAAATTGGAGCAGCTCCTACAGTGGTTACCCATTTTAATTCCCCGTCCCATTCCCTTACTGACATATCTGTTCGTGGTCTCCAGCCCGAGACCTCCCACAAACTGGAGGAACAACACCTCGTCTTCCGTCTGGGCACCCTCCAACCAGATGGCATTAACACTGACTTCTCCAGTTTCCGTTAAACCCTCCATCTTTCCCTGTCACCTTTCTCCCAGTGCGCATGCTCTCTCTCTCTCTCTCTCTCTCTCTCTCTCTCTCTCTCTCTCTCTTTCTCTCTCCCCTTTTCTCTCTGTCTTCTTTCACAGAGCCCAAAATCAATTTTCACTTTTCCTCTTACCTCATTCAATTAACAGCTTTTGTTGGTCTGGACCCCTCCCCTGTCTTTATTCTTGCACCTTCCTGTTCTTTCTTTGTTCCTTGAAGAAGGGTTCAGGCCTGAAATGTTGGTAATATATCTTTACCTCCTATAGACACTGGGACTGGGTGAGTTCCTCCAAGATTTCTGAGTTTTTACGACAATCATAGCAAATGCAGGCTTAAGTGTTTCACTGCAGCTCCTGCACTGATCCACATTTAAGAAAGGAGGGCAAGAGAAAACAGGCTAACAGCCTTGGTTAGCCTGATGTAGGTAGGGAAAACTTTGGAATGTATAATGAGAGATGATGAAATAGAACACCTGGAAAGAAATAATAAGATTGAATCAACCTGCATTTACAAAACAAAAATCATGTTTAACTGTACTATTGAAAGTTCTTTGCAGATATGATTAGTGCAGTGTATAAGGAGATCCAACAAATAAGGATTACTACATTTTTGAAGGGTTTTGATAAGGTCCCACACAAGGAGATTGGTCAACAAGGTTAGAATGAACAAAATTGTGGGTAATATGATGGCTTGCTAAGGCAAATATTGATCTTTATTGCATGGTACAACAAATACTGTAAGTAGGATGTACAAGTCTTTGCAATGTATGTACTCAGGAATAATTCATAAAATGCAGAGTGCCCTAAGAGATTGGTATGAGGGTCAATTACCATGAAAAGTGATCTCAGTGAGGGTTTTGGAAATGATTATGGAGTTTAGAATTTTGAAGGGTAATCTTTGGAAAAGACTTTAAGGAAAAGTGGTTTCTTCACCTTGGGAACAGTGAATCTTGCTGTATCATTAATGACAGTTGTGGAATACTCTCTGCTCACACGAATTCCGAGATAAGGAATATGCAATTCATACAGATCATTTGTTATTCTGCATCTGACAATATTCCTTTGTGTTTTCCAAGGCCGTGGATGTGCCCAAGGTATCATTTGAGGCAGAAGAGGGATCCCTGTGGACATTTCTGTTTACTAATCCAGGTATGTGTTTTTTTGGAATTGCAGTACAATGAAAGTTAAAAGTGATCAAAATATAACTGCTCTGCTGTAATGGATATGGGGAAATGTCATCGTTTGAAGTTCATTTCATTTATAGCAATTGGAATGTTTCTCATTTACTATTACTGTTTCAAAAACAACAAGAATGGTGTTGAATGCACGTTGATAGTACTCAACAGGTACTGTAACTTCCTTCTGATGAACTCAGGTGCTTGGGAACGTGGAGCCATGTCCTTGGCTGGCATTTAAAGTCTTCCAGCATCACAGAGAACTTATAGTTGCGTCTATACCATATCACAGTTAGTCCAGAAGTCCTCTTATTCTTTTACACAATTCCTCGCATGGATAGGAAGGATATGGACCAAATGCAACATATGGGACTAGCCCAGAATGTGAACTGCTCAGCATGAATGAATTGGGCCAAAGATGCTGTTCAATGCTGTCTGACTCGCTATGATTGTAATGTATTTTAGCAAAGTTTTTACTCGTTTCCCCTTGGTGTCATATTGTCTTAGGATGTTGTCATGCTTAAGTTGACAATGTGTCATGGTTTCAAATACTCATCAGAAACAGAGCTTGATGTATTGGGGTGGCAATTGAGTGGTTGGGAGAATGAAAGCAGGGATAAAGCTGAGAGGGTGTTTATTTGGGAAGGGAGGAATTGAGAGAGAGAGAGGAGAGAGAGAGCTTTGAGGTTTTGAGGAGAGAGAGAGCTTTGAGGTACTGTGGAGAAAGAGGGAGCAACTTGATTCAGATTTGGGAAATTCCACAGAGACTGGGACCAGTGAAAAGCAGTTCTGTGGATTTCCTGTTCCTTCTCATCAATGCTGACTTAGTCATCAGATACCAACATCCAAACATAAGCTCAGAATGAGAATCTGTTGATGAACATGTCACAAAATCCATTGTTTTGCGACAGCATCGCAGTGAGAACATATAACTCGCGTTACAAAAATTAATATATGTAGTGTAAGAAAAACTGGTCATGCATTGTCTGTGGTTCATTGTTTATTCAGGAACCTGATGGCTGAGGGGAAGAAACTGTCCTTGTGCTGCAGAGTCTTCAGGCTCCTGTACCTGTTTCCTAATGGTAACAGAGTGAAGAGGGGATGGTCTGGGTGTAGGGGGCCCTTGTGAATAGGAACTGCTTTCTTAAGATACATAGGTGTCCTCAGTGTAGTGAAGACTTGTGCCCATGATGTTGCAGGGGGTAGAGTTAACAACCCTCTGGAGTTTTTCTTCTTGTTCTGAGCATTGGCCCCTCCATATATACAGCGATGAAACCAGCCAGTACGCTCTCCACAGTACACCTGTAGTTTTCAAGAGTCTTCGGTGACATAACAAATCTACTCAAACTCCTCACAAAGTCTAGCCGCTGGCAAACCTTCATGATTGCATCAACATGGAGGCTGATGGACAGGTCTCGAAGAAGTTGATACCCAGGAATTTTGAAGTTCTTGACCCTCTCTACTGCTGGGCCCTCAATGAGGACTGGGTCGCGATCTGATGTCCTTCTGAAGCCCATTTGGCTTTGCTAAAAATGAGTGCAGGGTTGCTGGTGCGATCTGATCTATCTCCCTCCTGCCGTTTGTGATTCTTTGTTTCAGACGGACATCTGACAGACGATGAATCGGAGTATGTCCATTGGTTGGTGTGAGTATTGCCATTGGCAGCTAAATGGTCTCTAGATCTAATATTGTTCATCACTCATCCCCAAATACATCCGTGTCATAATCGGTAATGTTGCACTGTGTTTGAAGGTGGCTGATTAGACCAATCAAGGTTTGGAAGTTCATTTCCCACAGGTTACAGAGGTGTGGATATGATTTTTTATAATATTTTATTTAAATTTATGTACATATATTAATATCCAAATATAGAAAGTGACAATCAAATATTCCAAATCAGTTATACATCCCACCAACCCCCTCCTCCCCAAATAATAATCCCCAGGAAAGAAAAAGCAAAAAAGAAAACATAGAAACATAGAAGAGAGGAGCAGGAGTAGGTCATTCGGCCCTTTGAACGAGATCATGGCTGATCCTGAAAGTTCAGTACCCCGTCCCCGCCTTCTCTCCATAACCCCTAATTCCCTTATACTGAAGAAATATATCTAATTCCCTCTTAAATATATTCAATGAACCTGCCTCTAAGCAATGAATTCCACAGATTCACCACCCTCTGGGTAAAGAAATTCCTCATCTCAGTTCTAAATGGTTTTCTTATTATCCTCGAACCATGGCCCCAGGTTCTGGACACCCCCACCATTGGAAACATCCCTTACGCATCTATTCTGTCCAGTCCTGCCAGAATTTTATATGTCTCTATGAGATCCCCTCTCAACCTTCTAAACTCCAGCGAGTACAATCCCAATTTGTGCAATCTTTCCTCATAAGTTATTCCTGCCATTCCAGGTATCAGCCTGGTGAATCGCTTTTGCACTCCCTCCATTGCAAGAACATCCTTCCTCAGATAAGGCGACCAAAACTGCACACAATACTCCAGGTGTGGTCTCACCAAGGCTCTGTACAGCTGCAGTAAAATATCCTTATTCCTGTACTCAAATCCTCTTGATATGAAGGCCAACATACCATTTGCCTTTTTAACCGCCTGCTGTACCTGCATGCTCGCCTTCAGTGACTGGTGCACAAGAACCCCTAGGTCTCTCTGCACTTCCCCATCTCCCAATCTATTGTCATTCAAATAGTAATCTGCCCTCCAGTTTGTATTACCAAAGTGAATAACCTCACATTTATCCACATTGTAGTGTATTTGCCATGTATCTGCCCAGTTCCCCCAATTTATCCAAATCACACTGGAGCTTCCTGACCTCCTCTTCAGTGCATACAACCCCTCCTAGCTTAGTGTCGTCTGCAAATTTGGAAATATTACATCCAATGCCCTCATCCAGATCATTAATGTAAATTGTGAACAGCTGGGGTCCCAGTACAGATCCCTGTGGCACCCCACTGGTCACCGCCTGACACTCAGAAAATGAGCCGTTTATCCCAACTCTCTGTCTTTTATCTGCCAGCCAGTTCTCAATCCACATCAATACCTTTCCCCCAATCCCATGAGCCTTGATTTTGCATGCCAGTTGTTTATGTGGGACCTTATCGAAGGCCTTTTAGAAATCTAGGTACACCACATCCACTGGCTCTCCCCCATCTATTTTACCTGTCAACATCTCAAAGAATTCCAATAGATTTGTCAAGCACGATTTACCTTTTGTAAATCCATGTTGACTCTGTCTGATCCCTTCTCTGCTAGTTATATGCTCCGCTATTACATCTTTAATAATGGATTCCATCATTTTGCCCACTACTGATGTAAGGCTCACCGGCCTATAATTCCCCGCTTTTTCTCTACCCCCTTTTTAAATAGTGGGGTAACATTAGCTACCCTCCAATCCATGGTTACTGATTTTGAGTCTATCGAGTTCTAGAAAATAATTCTTAAAGCCTCTGCTATCTGAATGTCCACTTCTTTAAGTACCCTAGGATGTAGATTATCAGGCCCTTGGGATTTATCGGCCTTCAATCCCTTCAATTTCCCCAAGACTATGTCCTTAGAGATACTGATTTCTTTCAGCTCCTCGCTTGCATTAGTCTCTATGTTTCCCAACATCCTTGGGAGGTTATTTGTATCCTCTCTTGTGAAAAGAGAACTAAAGTAAGAATTTAATTGGTCTGCCATTTCCTTATTCCCCATTATATATTCCCCTGATTCTGACTGCAAGGGACCTACTCTGGATTTCATCAATCTTTTCCTCTTGACATATCTATAAAAGCTTTTGCAGTTGGTTTGTATGTTTGCCGCAAGCTTACTTTCGTAATTTATTTTTGCCCTCTTGATTAATCCCTTTGTCCTCCTTTGCTGCATCTTGAACTGTTGCCACTCTTCAGATTTGGTACTTTTTTTGGCCAATTGATATGCTCCCTCTTTGGCCCTAATGCTATCTCTAATTTCCCTTGTTATCCACGGTTGAGTCACCTTTTTTGGTTTATTTTTATGCCAATAAATGATTTCTGCAATTCTTCCATTAGATCTTTGAATGCTTTCCATTGTCTATGAAAAGATTGAAATAAGAGTACAGAGAAAAACAAACCAGGTTACCAAAATATCACCACCATTCACACAACCTTGCCTTCTCAATATCATCATTTATTTATCCCAAGGAGTTAGCAAGGTTTCATGAGGTTCAGGGAAAGCTCTTTATAAATTAATACCTATGGAATGTAAGTATGGGCACCAAATTTTCTCAAGAGGTATACAACGATCTATTTCCGCATGCCATCTTTCCATTCCAAAATTGGAATCTGATTTCCATGTCACTTCTGTACATAATGGAATTTTCACAGATTATTTTGAAAAAAATTCAATTTCACTTATTATTGCCATAATATTACCCAATAAGAAAAGTGTTGAGGTGTGGATATTCTCTTTTTCCCTCTGTTTCTTTCATTCTGGCTTCCTGATGTTCCTGGTCTAATATCGTTTAACCCAATTTCCATCTGCTTTATAGATCACTACCAATTAAAGTACTGAGCAATACAGATATATATAATAATACTACACTCTTGAAACTGAAGGATTGGCATAGAGGAGACATGGTATACCAACCTCATTTAATTTGGATGCCGTTGGTTGAAATGATTCTGGTTTATTATTTTTCTTGATACATGAGCTTATTCAAAACTGCTGCTGCCCACATCTTACCATGCACTGTGCCCTGGTGACTTATCAGCCGTGTTTTGATTGATTTATGATGGCTCCTGGTTGAACAGCATCTCAGTTTTAAAATTTAATTGTTTGTTTCCAAAAGTGTCTGGTTTTTGCCTTCCTTCTGCCTGCAGCTGTCCAAGATATCTATGTTTCTCCCTGAGTGTCCCCTTGTCCGCACACAATCTTCATTAGCTTCACAATGATGACCCATCACCTTTTCTAGATTCTCTTGAGAGTTTCCTTAAAATCAATCCTTGACAAACATTTGTAGCTTTTTTGGTATTAAATGTTTTTAAGTGCATTGTTGAGTCTGTTCTGTAAATAGTGACTGGCGAATTAAAGAATCAGAATCATTTTGTTTCATTGTATTTTGCTGTACAGTGGTAATATTCCTGGGAACGCTGTCTCAGAAGGAGAGGATATCTGCCACTATTTGCCCCCTTTTCCTGCAAAAGGCACAGGATATCATCGATGCATCTTCATTCTCTTTAAACAAGATGAAGCAATTAATTTTGAAGAAGACTTCCGACCAAACCCTTGGTAAGAGAATATCAACACTGAGAGATTGGTGCGAACAAAGTGCATTTACTACCCACTATGCTGTGGCCCTTGAAGACAGTAATAGGTATTGCTCATTATCTGGAAATAATAATGAAAATAGAAGTTGTTCGCTGAGTTTTAAAATCATGAGCTTTCTTCGACACTGTATTTACACCCTTTGATTAAAATTGAACTATAGAACATCGAACACTACAGTACCATACAGGCCCTTCAGCCCTCGATGTTGTGCCAACCCATATATTGCTTAAAAATAATTAAACCCTCCCTACTCCGTAAACCTCTGTTTTTCTTCCATCCATGTCTGTCTAAGAGTCTCTTAAATGCCCCTAATAATTCAACCTCTACCACCACTATCCCTGGCAAGGCATTCCAGGGCCTTACAACTCACATCGATAAATAAAAACTTACCCCTGATATCTCCCCTAAACTTCCCTCCCTTCACTTTGTGTGCTATCTCCACCCTGAGAAACAGGCACTGGCTGTCCAGCCTATCTATGCCTCTCATAATCTTGTACACTTCTATTAATTTTCCTCTTGTCCTATGGTTCAAAGTGAAAAGTTAGCTCTGCTAACCTCTCCTCTGCACCCTCTCCAAAGCTCCCACATCCTTCCTATAATTCCTGTATCCTTCATATAACTACGTTGTATCTTGGGTACAAATGTGAGTAAACATGCCCTTTGGCCCAACATGTCAGTCAAGTTGTCTATTATCGCTAATCCCATTTGGCCCATAACCTTCGAAACCTTTCCTATCCATGTTCCTGTCCAAATGTCTTTTCGATGCTACCTTTATTCTCTCCTCTGGCAGTTTGTTCCACATATCCACCACCCTCTATGGGAAAACCTGCTCCTCATATCCACTCTAAATCTTCCCCTCTCACCTTAAACGTGTGCCGTCTAATTGTAGATTCCCCACTTGGGAAGCAGATAGTAATTAACTACCCTATCTAATACCCCTCATAATGTTATAAATTTCCATCTGGCTGTTCCTCAGCCTCCTTTGATCCGGAGAAAATATTCTCAGCTTTTCCAATCTCTCCGATGCAACTCAGGCTGTGCAGTCCAGGCATTTGTGAATCTTTCCTGAACCCCCTTAAGCTTAATCACACTGTTACTGTAGTGTGTAGTGGCCAGAACTGCCCACTACTTCACCAATGATTTATTACATGTTAACATGATGTTCCACCTCAGCTAATTCCTTCAGCTGCTGAAGACATTAAGCATGCATTTCACCACTCTATCTGTATTTCCCCCTTTAAGGAACATTGTATTTGTAATTTAATGCCATGCAGTCCAATAACATTCTAAAGGGCTCTGCCATTCACTATGATTGTCTGGACTTTGGTTTAACCTCCAAAAATACATCACTATGTGCTTGTCTGAATTAAATTCCACCAACCACCTTCCCATTTCATCAGTTTTAGCCTTAATCAACTTTCTTCACTCTCCACTATATCAGCCATTTTGATATCATCTGCCACCTACATGCTCTTCCAAATCATTAGTGTCCTGTATATGCCGCTGTACAGGACAATCTGAAAATTTAAAATATCACTTTAAAATTGGGTTGTCCTGTACACCGGGTTTAAAATTCTTACCTTGACAAAGTCTCAACATTGCTGCCATCTTCAACACAATCCTCAGCACTCCTCCACAGGGTCCATCCGCTGCTGTCAGCTCTGTGCAGGCTTTAAACAGCCTGGTACAGGAGCTGACAGTGGTTTATTTTAAAATATCCAAATAAAATTTAAACCCTTAAATATTGTGATTTGCCTTTAACAGCTTCCACTGGGCAGTGGTAAGTGAATAAGACAGCCCCCACCTAAATCTGACAAAGGGTATTGCTCAAAACATACATTTTAGATGGAAATTCAGGAGTCATCCTATATGCGAGTCATCCTATACAAAGCAACCCTCCTTCCTGCCACCAAGCTAATTTTGCATCTAATTTCCCATCTCATCTGGGTTCTTTATATTCTATCTAACCTTTTGGATCCTATCATATTGGACCTTGACAAAGAAATTGCTAAAGTCCATGTAGACAACATCTACTGTCTTGGCCTCATCAAACCTCTGCTAACACCTAAAAAAAAACACTCAAATCAAATTTATGATATCACAAATTGATTATCCCCAGTCAGTGTTTGCCATTGCAAATGTCGATCTTGTATCTCAGAATTCCTTCCATTAATGTACCCACCACTGACGTTAGGTTCACCAACCTGTAGACCCCGGGCTCAGCCATTCTTAAATAAAACCACATTAGCCATTTTTCAGATAAAAGTCTAAAATACTGCAGCTGCTGAAAATAAAAATAGAGAATGCTGGAAGTATTCAGAGGGCCGCAACATGAGCTGTTTATCTTTTTAAATTTAGAGATACAGTAGGGCAACACACCCTTCCGGACCTCAAGCCTGTGCTGCTCTAATACACCCATGTGACCAATTTATCTATTAACCCTGTGCGTGTTTGGAATGTAGGAGGAAACAGGAATACCTGGAGAAAACCCACACAGACATGCATTCTCTCTCCCTCACCTGCCCGACTTGTGCTGCCGTCTCTCTCCCCACTTGCCAGATTTTGGAGCTTTCGGATTTTAGATGTCCGGATAAAGGATCGTGTACCTGTAATCCTTATGATATAGCTGCTCTGTGATTAGTAAGGGATTGCTTAAAATGTCTGTGGGTGGAAAGAAAAAGTGCAAAAACCACTGTTTTAATTGACCCTAATTGACTCGTTATGTGCGCATTTTCAGAACTCCGAAGGAAGTGGGCCAATGACAATTTTTCTCAAGCCAAATATTTCAGTAAGAATTGGGTCAAGAGCAGTGGTTCTCAACATTCCCTTCCCACTCACATCCTACCTTGAGCAATCCCTTACCAATCACAGAGCACCAATGGCACAGGGATTACTTAAAGTGGGATGGGAGTGGAAAGAGAAAGGTTGAGAACCACTAATCTAACTCAGCGAGCTATGCTTGCCTGTCTGTTGGCTACACAGGAAGGTTCCTCAACTCTTCCTCTACTACATCATTGAGTACATCGGTGCTGCCTCGTGCACCCATGATGAGCTCATCAACTTCATCCGGACCTCAAATGCACTTGGTCCATCTCTGGCAGTACTCCCCACTACCCACCCCCCACTACCCACCCCCCCCGCCCCATCTTTGTTGACTTCACTGTCTCCATCTCGTGAGACAAACTCTGCAAATATAAACTACCAACTCCCACCTCTTTACACCCTGTCGCCTCCTCTCTCGCATCTGCTTCCAGGATAAGATCTTCCGTTTCAGAACATACATGAACATACAAAGAAATGTGGCTTCCCCTCTACTGCCATCAACTCAGCCCTTACCCACATCTCCTCAATTTCCCGCACATCTGCCCTGGTCCTCTCCGCCCCTAGATGCCACTCTCACCTACCACCCCACCAACCTCTGCATCCAACATATTATCCTTCACAATTTCTGCCACCTGCAACACAATACCATCACCAGACACTCCCTTCTCCACTTTCCACAGGGACTGCTCCCTCTGGGACTCCCATGTCCACTCATCCATTCCCATTAATTGCCCCCTTGGTCCCTCCCCTTGTCTGCAGAAAATGCTACATGCCTGGACCATCCAGGCCCCCAAACAGTCCTTCTAAGTGAAGTAACACTTAACTTGTGAATCTCCCCAGGGGTCACCTACTGCATCTGCTGCTCCCGTTGTAGCCTCCTCTGCATCGGAAAGACTGGATATAGTCTGGGAGATCAATTCATTGAGCTGGTTCCTTCCAGTGGCCAACCATCTTAATTCCACACCCCAACATGCATGGACTCATACTCTGTCAAACTGAGGCCTCCTGCAAATTAAAGGAACCTAATATTTGGTCTGGGTACTCCAACCACTTGGCATTAACATCAACTTCTCCAGTTTCTGTTAAAGCCTTCCCAATCTTGTTCTTTCCCTATCCTTCTGTCTTCTTTTATCCTGCTCCCCACTCCTTCCCTCTCCATTCATAGCTACCTCCTTTCCATGACTTCTCTTCTGCCTTCCCACCCATATCCACCCTTTGCTTTCTGTTGATGCTGTGTGACCTGCTGAGTTTCTCCAGCACTTTTGTCTATTTAACGCAGTCTCATTGTCGCCTCTCCTGGTATGTTTCTCCTTGTTCCACTCTGCCAGCCATCTCAACTCTCTTCCCGCAACACATCTCTACAGATGTCCACTCTATTATTGTCTGTAATGTGTGTATGTGTAACCTCCTGAAGTTGCAATAACTATCTGGTTGGTATATTTGACGTTGTCTGCATTCCTGAGTAAGCTGGTATTTGAGTATTGTACATATCTGGGCACCTCTTCCTATGTTTTACTTCACAGTCTCAGTCTGAAAATGAGAACCTTTAAAACCTTTGATTTTTACAAGAAACATCAGGATCTTTTGACTCCAGCTGGCATGGCTTTCTTCCAGAGTCGCTGGGATGAGTCTGTCACATATACCTTCCACAATCTTCTTGGTAAGTACAGTCTCCCACATTTAAAATGATGTGTGCACTAACCAACTGCAGAGCTTGGTGCCCTCTCCAGAAAAGAAATGAATCATGTGCAAGATGTATTTCTCTAGTTTGCTGTGAATTTTTTCTTGTCCATTTTCAGAATCAGAATTTATTGTCATGAATGTGTTGTTTTGTGGCAGCATCACGGTGCAAACATTCACATAAACCACCTTACAACAATAAATAAAAATAGTTCATGAGAAGTCAAATTCAGGCAGTGTCTTTGGTTCATTGATCGTTCAGGAATCTGATGGCAGCAGGGAAGAAGCTGTCTTTGTGCTGCTGAGTGCTCGTCTTTAGCCCAATGGTAGCAGAGAGAAGAGTGGTGGGGGTCTTTGAGGATAGTGGCTGCTTTCTTAAGGCACCGCCTCTGTAGACATCCTCGATGGAGTGGTCTGGTGCCTGTGATGTCGCAGGCCGAGTTAACAAACCTCTGGAGTTAATTCTTGTCCTGAGAGCTGGTGCCTCCGTACCAGACAGTGATGCAACCAGCTAGAATGCTCTCTATGGTCCATCTGTAGATGTTTTCAATGACCTACCAAATCTCAAACACCTCACAAAGTATAACCGTTAGTGAGCCTTCTTAGAACCATAGACTGCTACAGCAGAGAAAACAGGCCATTCAGCCCTTCTAGTCTGTGCTGACCACTATTCCACTAATCCTACTGACCTCCTCCCATTCGCTAACCCTCCAGACCTTTCCCATCACATCAGATGGCAGCCAGTTCCACACTCCCACCACTCTCTTGAGTGAAGAATTTTCCCTTAATGCTTCCTTCAACCTTTCCCACTTTTAGATTAAAACTCTAACCTCACATATGTATCTCACCCAATCTGTGGAAAACGCCTACTCACATCCACTCTGTCTCATAATCTTGTAAACCTCTATAAAATCTCTTCTCATTCTTCTTTGTTCCAACGAATCTTCCCTGTAAATTGACTCCTGAAGACCTGGCAACATCCTAGTGAATCTTATCTGCACCCTTTCAATCTTACTGATAACCTTTCTGTAGTTAGGCAACCAGAATTGCACACAAAATTCCAAATTTGACCTCATCAATCTCTCAGAACAACTTCAACGTAACATCTTTGTGATTTTGTTTGGGATGTTTGCACCCTGTGCAGAAATAGCGTCTGTTTACAACTGACAATTCATAGTGGAAACCATTACCCATGACTTCATGACACTTTGGATCTCCTTTCTCCTGAATGCACGTTGCTATCTGATGCCACTGAAATTGAGGACTAACTGTGGCCTCCTGATTAGTGGTGTTGAAGTTTGCCATTCCAATACAGAGGTCATTCCTGGGGACAGATACACATCTATTTCATGGCACATTATGCTATTACTATTGATGTATCTCACATATCATTGTGGCTGTAGTAAGTTAGAATCTTGCTGCATCTGCATTTGTGTACAATTACAATCAAATCACATCAGGTCACGGAGAGAGAGATCAGGTTACTAACCAACAATAACCTTGTCTCCAGCAACAGGCCTGGCATTGAAACATTCATAGGGGCTACATGCCAACCCGTCATTATGTTGCTCCTACTCATGCTCATGTGTGGTGCATGTGTCATCCAGTGATCATTGTGTTACTCCTTTCTTAGATTTATGTTACTGTGTATTTTGAGATTAACAGGCAAATAGTTCAGGGTTTGTACGGTTGCCACAGCATATGCAGTAGGAACAAATTAATTGAACAAGGTGACATCACCACAAGAAGGATGTGGAGTTAGGAGCTGTAGTCAAGTGAACCAGGTGTGTGTGTAAAGGGCAAAATTCACTGCTTCACAGCAAAAGCAAATAATGAACAAGTGAATGGTCCACCTTAGACTGGCTATGCACTCAGGACCAGAATGGACAAATTCAGACAGTGATGGAGATCTTAGAAATTTTTGGTAATATTTATCACTTTAAATATATTTAACAATCAACGATCATGCAAAACACAAAACGTCAAGTAAAACCCATCCCTCCATGCCCCTCCCCTCTGTATGAGTCCAATTAAATGATAAGAGCAGAGAAAAATAAACTGAAAAATCCCATCATCAGTGGGTACAGAAAAACACATAGAGACATGATGGTGTCACAGTGTTTACAGAGGTCTGCTGGCTGGTCAGTAGCGATCATAACCCTTTGGTGGGTCTACTAGGAAGGTGACTACTGTGATCATACCAGAAAGGCCTCACCTTCCTGCAAAGCCAGGTAGAATGTAACAAGGAACCAACCTCACCTAAAATTAGGTTTATATTGGTGTAACTTCTGTGGGGAATATTAACGGACCAATGACTAATGGCATTGATGGTAACCAACAAACGTCCCTGGCATTGATTTGACCAGAGGTGATCACCAATTGTTGTGTCTATGTCTAGCTCCCATCTCACCCTAGATTTATGCAAACCTGGCCTGGGGTCTCACTCATAAATAATAAGTACATTCTAGAAATAAACATGTACATTTACTTCATGTAGTAGTTTCTCTTTTTCAGTGAGCCCCAGTAGAGTCATTTCAGGGCCCAAATTAGACCTAAGGAAGGATTGCAATTGAAGGTAACAAAAAACGGGTTTTATTCGACAAGTCATATTTATTTTTCAGCTGTTCGAATGACATGAAAAGTCCTTTTTCATTACAATCCTCCAGACGTTGTATCCCATTATGATACCATGCTTCCAGGATTTTGTTGTTCAAGTTCATTTTGTCTCAAAGGTGTCTTCAGAGACAATCCTGTTTTCAATCCAGAGCCATTCTCAGCCCATATGGTCTCAGCCCATATTCTAACCAAGTTTTAAAATGGGGTTGTCTGTAATTCTAGAATTCCATTGATAAATAAAATCATGGAACATCTCATTTAGACATAGAAGGACTAATTTGTACAATCTAATTTGTGCCCAGGAGCGGGTACCATCGCCCTCAGAAAATGAAGAAATTAATCTCATTTGGTCTGGCAAATAGTAGCTTTTGAAACTGGACAACTGGATGCCTCCTCATATTAACCTTTCCATGGATACTCTGGGTACCTTAAAGTTCCATATAACCTGCCCAATAGGCTTATTAAGGGTTTTAAAAAGGTTAGAGGTCGTGAAATGGGTAAGGATTGGAAAAGATACTGCAATCTTGGCAACATATTCACCTTTACACAGTTGACCCTGCCAATGAGCGTGATGGGAATGTTCACCTACCAACTCAAATCTTCTTCAGTTTTACTAAGTAATAGGAGGTAATTAAGTTTATATAAATTCTGAAGATCATTATTCCAATGTATTTAATGCCACCTGAGAGCCATTTGAATGGGCTTGTTCAGTGGTAGTCAATGTAATCAGAATTTGTTAGTGGAGTACTTTCACTTTTTTTCCCAGTTTACCTTTTATCCTGAAACTGCCATGAGCTTTTAATAAAGTCTGTAATTTAGTAAGGGAATTGATCTGATCTGTTAAGTACAGGATTACATCATCTGCCATAATATTAATTTTGTGATTTGTCTGACCCACTCTAAAACCTTTTATTTCTGAGTCTTGTCTATTTGCCTCTGCTATGGGCTCAGTAGCCAAGACAAAAAGTCCTGGAGATAAGGGACAACCCTGTTGACTCAACCTGCTCAAAGGGAACACTGCCGAGATCTATCCATAAGTGGCAACCTTAGCTATGGGTCTGTGATAAAGTGTTTTAACCCAGTTAATAAACAGTTGCCCAAACCCGAGTTTGACTGACTCTTCAATAAATATGGCCATTCCAGCCTGTCAAAGGCTTTCTCAGCATCCAGAGTCACAGTGACACTCGGTTCAGTCTTCGACTTTGCATATGGATAATACTGAAGAGCCCTCATAGGTTGTTAGCAGATCGACATTTCAAAATAAAGCTGCTCTGGTCTGGATTTATTAATTTCAGAAAGTATTGACCAAACCTGTTAGCCAGGGCCTTAGAAATCCATCTGAGTTTAATAATGAAATGGGCCAAAATGAAGAGTATTTTAATGAATCACAGTAATGATGGCAGTCGAAAATTATTCGAGGAGTTTAGGTTTTAGATGCTAAATCAATTAAATCCATGGTGAGGGCCATAAATAAATCCTTAAATTCTCTGTAAAATTCATCCCCCGGTGATTTATTGGACTGTAGTGAGCCTAAGGCTTTTTAAAATTTCTTTTGGGGTAAGGGGGAGGTCCAAATTTGCTTGATCTTCTTGGTCAAGATTGGGCAGTTCAACAGTAGATAAAAAGTCATCAATCTTAGTCAAGTCTTCTGGGAATTCTTCTTTATATATGTTTGTATAGAACTGTTTAAATGTGTCATTAATTTCTGGTGGATTGTATGAGTCTGAGCTCACTTCAGTCTGAATTGAATCAATTGTTCTTGAATTCACCTCTGCTTTCAATTGCAGGACAAGACTTTGTGCTTTCTCTCCCAGTTCATAATATCATTGTTTAGTTCTTAGAATGTTTTTTTTCTTCAATTTTATGTGTAATGGATTCTACTTGAGTTTTTTGTTTACAACCATTTTACATACTTCTTTGGAGCCAGACTGTTGAATCTTCTTTTCCAATTAAGAATTTCTATTTCCAGTCCTTCTATGTCTGCCATGGCATCAAAATAGAGGTCAAAGGTGAATGATCTGACAGGCTTCTAGATAAGTATTCTGACTCTAATGTTCTAAGAATTAACTGTATTGACAACAAAAAGAGGTTAATCCTAGTGTGGGAATTATGGGGGAGAATGAAAGGAGCAGTCCCTGGTTTGACAGTGTGTTTACCTCCACACATCTGTCAAATATAAATCTTTCATGAAAACCCTAGTTTTGGCTGCTTTTATTTTGGATAGTATTTGCATTGATTTGTCCAGAACAGGATCCAAACAGAAATTGAAGTTATCCCCTACAAGTATATTTGGTCGTTCCCCCAAAACCTTAAAGAAGATATCTTGAATGAAGAATTCATCATCATAATTAGGTGTATATAGGTTTAAAAGTGTCCAGGGCTCTGAATAAAGCTGACCATTAACTAATACATGACTGGCTGATGGGTCATTGATAGTTTCTCCAGTCTTTACTGGCGTCTTCTTGTTTATCAGGATGGTAAACCCCCGGCTTTGGAATTAAAAGATGACGACATTACATGTCCTACCCATTTTCTCCTTAGTTTCTTATGTTCCTAAGCAGTAAGGTGGGTTTCTTGCACAAAGGTAATAACATTTTGCAAATTTATCAGGTGTGCCAGGACTCCCTTCCTTTTAACCGCTCCATTCAGCCCATTCACATTAAAGCTAACATCTCACTACCTTATTCATCAATAATAATCATGTGTGTATATGCACCAAAATGTTGTGACCTCTCTAAAACCTCTGTACAAACTAAAATATGTCTCTTTGTGACAAAATAGGAAAAGGTTGGATGAGGCACTGACGAGGTTAATAAAAAATAAAAAGCCCCCCCTCCTCTCCCCACCCCCATGCTGACCTGAATATTCGGATTACCTTCCTCATCATACTGGGATGTGCATCCTGCACTTATTAGGCACAGCATTTATAACTAATTCTTAAACATTTTGCCTGGCCCCGGGCTCCTGTATATAAAAAAAACATGAACTATTAGACAAGATTACTCCATTTTGAATACAATAGGTTTTAAAACACCCAACTTAGAAACAATTACTGTAAAAGTCAGCTACTATAGAAGCTAATCATTTTAAATTGGAACTCATCTATCCATTGTAAGTGGAAGGTGGCTACAGTTTTGAGGATCGCGACTGCCGATCCAGTTTTCCTTGTTCGATTGCTTGCTGCTCTTGCTTGCCATTTTATTCTCCTCCGGGCCAATCATGCAAGAATGTCGTCATTTCCCCAGGAGTTTTGAAGAATCTCCTCCCTCCATTAGGGAGTGTGGCCCTCAATGTTGCAGGGTGAAGTAAGGCAAATGGAATGTTCTTTGATTGGAATTCCTTCTTGACTTGATTGAACTCCCTCCAGCGCTTCAATAAACCTGCATTTAGGTCGGGGGAAAACTAGCACTGGCCTGGTGCTGTATGTAATGGAACCCTTGTCCTCTCTCGACTGCCGCATGGCGACATGCCATCTTTTCCCATCCTGATACTTCAACAGACGTATCAGGACGTGTCTCGGTCTTTGGCTTGCTGATGGGTTGGATGCAAAAGCTAAATGAGTCTGTTCAATTATCATTGATTCATTAAGAAAGTCCTCTTGACCCCTAATGTCCAGGCTCATTTCTCTCACAGCTTTCTTTCAAGTTAACAATACAGATGTTATTATATTGGCTGTGGTTCTCAAGCTGGCCTGTTTTCCCCAATAGAAAGTAATTTTCCCTCCTTAACACACCAAGGGAGGAGTCCACCTCTGTCATCGATCCTCTGCCATCCAACATGTTCCTCTGTATCAGCTGGTCTAACATAGTTTTGAGTCCTGAGATGGACTGATTAATCTCTTCACTTTTGGAGTCCTGGAGAAGGACACGTGAATCTCCCTCCTTCAACAGTAGATCTTGGGCTGGCCCCGTTCCATGGATGGATCCCTCCATAGATATCGAAGCTTTTGGAGCCACCATTTTGCAGTTTTCCTGATGATCTGTTGCTGAAATGGATTCTACTGTTGAAGCTGGATTTTGATCGGTGATTAAATTACCTTGATTTGTTTCTTCATTTAATTTTCCTCATATACTAGCTATTTAGATAGTTTAGAGGTGTTTCTGTGTGCTTTTAATGGCTTTAAATTAGATTTTTTAGGGGAGCCCCAGGGCCCGTGTCCTCCTATCTCTGCTGCATTATGTGAGGCCCGATTTTAGAATTTTTATAATATTTGAAGGGCCATGGGTCCCAGGACTCTGCCTGCTTTGGAATTAGAGTGAAAGCAAATTAAAGCTGGGATGCCAAACTTGGATGAGAATTCTGGAAGGAAGAAGAGGTTGGGATGGGAAAGAGTGAACCATATTACATTTTTATCTATGAGACAAGTAGGTCTCATCCCACATTCTATATATGTACAGGGGCCAATAGGTTAATTGATCTGAGTGGTGTGGGCTCCTGTGACAAAGGAGCCCATTACCATCCTTTATCTCTAAACATGTGTTCAGGGCAGTGAAAGAAAGAACAAGAGCAGGTAGGGACAGTGACTGATTGTAATTTGTTCCTAGTGCGTATGGGAAGAGTGGGCAAGAATGTGGGGAAAATGGAAAAAAAATGGGGTTGATGTGATGTTGGTGTAAATGGGTGGTTAATTGTCAGTGGGTGAAAGGGCCTGTTTATGTGCTGTTACTTTCAATGACTTTGTGACTCTACCTGTATGAGCAGAGTAGAAGCTTAATGGAAGATTGCTTGCAGATAGAAGCCTTTGTTCAGGAGTGTGACAGAGATGCTGCAAAAGCCTCTCTCAGTTTGGGAGTATTGTTGGTCCTGGAGAGCTGCAAGTTTTACAGTGATCTATGAAAGGTATGAACTCTCTCGGTGGGTAGGAGGAGGTGGTGGAATATGATCAGGAATTTCAGTGCTGGATCAAGGAGCTAGACTAAAGGAGAAGGGACAATAATTTACTTGTGTACTTTCACAGATATGAAGGAGCCAATATTTGAATATGATGCCCCTCCAACTTACCATCCACGTCAAAAAAAATACCCACATGGTCAGCCACTCCGATACCTGGACCGGTACAGAGACAGCCATGAGCCCACCTATGGCATCTACTGATGAAGCAATCCCTTCTTGCAGGGACTAGGTCTTCAACTACAAGTGCAGCTGACTGCCAGACTGCTTCGTCAGAACTCCTGTACTTCACCAGTACAAATTCTGTGTTCATGGAATAGAAATAAATATTTTTTTGTAATATCTCGGTCTCCTCAGAAATACTGAGAATGTGGGCAGTCTATTTTCTGTAGAATTGCTGACTCAAATTGAAAGTCATAATGAGGTATTTTGATAGGGAGTAATCAATTATGCAAGTGACTGCACATTAAAACTCCAACTGTGACAAACATTAGAACAGTTTTAGGTGGTTCCTTTGGTTCATTGTCCAATTGTAGAGGAATTTTTAGCTTTCAGGGGTTCCTTAGCAGTGAAGTTTTAAATTCAACACCTGCAGTTAATGTTCAAATCCAAGATCCCTTTGATCTTGCATCTAGTGCCTTCCTGTAGTTTAAAGTTTGGTTTTGTGTTGAAATCAGTTACAATCAGTTCCCACTGTGGCGATGTCATTATCAAGATCATCTCTCCACCTGAATTTCCCTGGAGATGAGAGACAGAGTAATTTAGTGTATTATTATTGGACTGCATAGTCCAATCTCACTTCTCAGTCCTCCAAGTTCACTGGTATCAGGTAATTGTTATACTTTGCACAGAATTTAACATTTATGAATTTTCACCAGGCTCTGGTGCTTAAAGGTAATTGGTTACAGCTCAGGAAGGTTCTTGTTGGTGTCAGAGAGAGATTTGTTGCTCGTGGACACAAACTGATTTCCTCCGATCAGTCACTTCAGTGTCTTGCCGAAGAAACTTGCCTCATCAGGGTTTTCCAAATGATAACCTCTTCTTCCAGGTCACCACTGAGTTCCTCTTGTTTCCCTTATTTCAGGAGAAACACTCTAGCCAGACATTTCCTCTTGTAAGGACCACAAGGGTTTTCAACTCAGAACTCACACCCCGTCTTCAAAGTGGGGTTTCAACAAGCTGCCAGCTTGCCATGTTGCAGCCTCAAAAGCTACTGCAGAACTGACCTCTCTCTCTCACTCTGCTTGTGAAAACCAAACCTCCTCCCAAGGCTCCAAACCCAATCCTTGAAAGATCTTTATCAGCACTTGAGCTGGGACCTTTCCACTTGCATCGGCTTTTGAAATTCTTTCCCAAAGCAGTTCCATTGTCTCTGCAGAGTCACAGTACCTGAATGTCTGGCTTCAGCAAAGCTCTTTCATTTTAAATGAGGTGAGAAGTGTAAGTATCTATTCATGGTGACCTACACTAAACCCCCACAATCTAGCACTTTTAAAAACATTTATATATAATATACCCTGTAACAATTCAAACTCCTTACAGACAGGGCGGGATTTAAACCCCGTCCCAATCGCTGGCGTTGTAACAGTGTTGCACTAACTGTTACGCCAATCACCGCCATTGATGTTTAATGGTGTGTATATTTTAAAAATTGGCAGCAGACCTGGAGCTGCTGTAAGGGAACGCTGCCGCAGGGAGTGGAGAGACAGAGCTCCCCGTGGGGAGCCTGTTAAAGGAGCTGACAGTGGGGTCTGCACCCACAATGGCTATGCCTGTGATCGGCAGCAGCCACAAGAGATTTCAGACTCTGGAGAAGCAGAGGACTGGCGCAGGGCACCAGAAAACAGGGAGACCCCTCCCCCCTCATTTGAGAAGAAGTAGAGATGATACACGGCAGCGGACCAGTGAGGGGTTCTGTGGGTGATTTGAGGCGAGGAACCGTCGGAGACAGTGGGCTGCTTGAGACTGCAGTCAAGGGACTCCCAAATCCACCGACACTCAGTGTCTCTGGGAAGTGGGGGAGGGGACTCTTTTTCTTCTCTTTTCCTTTCTGTAAGAGGCGCTTCAGGCAATTTCTGCCAATGGCCAATCTGCCTTACAGCAGGGCAAAGCAATTACAGTACATGTAATGTGACCCTGCTTTATTACATGAAAATGAATCTAAATCTAATGGTAAATAGTCAACCTTGTCTTCCTGAGTCCAATATCATCTCCTTTGTCTCTCCCATGTTGAGACTCGGGTTGTTGTTCTGACACCAGTTTATGAGACTTCCAATCTCCTCTCTGTAAGATGACTCATCATTGCTGGCAATGGGCCCACTGCTGTTGTGTTTGTTGGAACTGAATCTGGCAGCTTTATTATGAGTCAACATACGTCATTTCAAATTCCTGGTAACATTTCTGTTTCCAAAAGCTTAGAACAGTCATTCTCAACTGGATGAAACTGGATTTTCAGGGGGAGGGGAACCAGTGTCAGAACAGATAGAAGAGGAGAAAGAGGATGTGAAAATTTCATGCACCTTTAGAAGTCAATGGGTTGTACGTAGAGGAAATGTTTTCAGGTGCATCTACTTCAATGCAAGGAGTATTGTAGGAAAGGCAGACGAGCTTAGCACGTGGATTGGCACGTGGAATGATGTCATTGTGGCCATTAGTGAAACTTGGTAACAGGAGGGGCAGGATTGGCAGCTCAATGTTCCAGGCTTCCGTTGCTTTAGGTGTGATAGAATGGGATGGATGAAAGGGGGAGGAGTGGCATTGCTCATCAGGGGAAATATCACAGCAGGACAGACCAGAGGGCTTGTCTACTGAGGCTATATGGGTGGAGCTGAGGAATGGGAAACATATGATCACACTCATGGGGTTGTATTATTAGACTGTCCAATAGTCAGCAGGAATTAGAGGGAAAAATCTGTAGAGAGATAGCAGACAGCTGCAGGAAACACAAGGTTGTGATAATAGGGGATTTTAACTTTCCACATGGGTCTCCCAGACTGTAAAAGGGCTTGGAGTTTGGCAAATGTGTTCAGGAAAGTTTTCTAAATCAATATGTAGAGATACCACCTAGAGAGAGAGAATGATACTGGATCTCCGATTAGTGAACAAGACAGAAGTTTGAGTAGGGGAACATTTTGGGTCCAGTGATCATAATGCCATTAGTTTCAAGTTAATTATGGAGAAGGATGGGCCTGGGGCTTGGGTTGAGATTCTAAATTGGAGAAAGGCTAAGTTTGAGGAAATGAGAAAGGATCTAGAATGCATGGATCGGGATGTTTTCAGGCAAGGATCTTCAAAGGTGAAATTTTGAGAGTATGTTTCCTGTCAGGATTAAAGGCAAGGTTAGCAGGCATCGGAAACCTTGGTTTTCGAGGGATATTGGGGATCTGGTTTGGAAGAAGAGAGAGATGTATAACGTAAAGGCCACATGGAGTGAATAAGGTACTTGAGGAGTATAAAAAGTACAAGTGAAACCTCAAGAAAGAAATCAGGAAGGGTGAAAGAAGACATGAGATTGTATTGCAGAAAATATAAAGGAAAATCTTAAGGCTTTCTACAGGTATATTAAGAGCAAAAGGATAGTAAGGGACAAATTTGGTGGTCCTGAAAATAAAAATGGTCAGCTATGTATGGAACCAAAAGAGATGGGGAGATCTTAAATGTTTTATTTTTCATCATTATTCACTCAGGAAAAAGGTGCAGAGTTGAGGGAAGTAAGGAAAACAAGCAGTGAGGTCATGGAACCTGTACAGATTACAGAGGAGGAAGTGTTTACTGTCTTAAAGCAAAAAAAAGGGTGGATAATTCCTCAGGGCCTGACAAAATATTCCTTCAGACCTTGAGGGAGGCTAGTGTAGAAATGGCAGGGGCTCTGGATAAAATATTTTAAATGACCTTTATCCACAGGTGAGGTGCCAGAAGATTGGAGGGCAGCTCAGGTTGTTCCGTTGTTTAAAAAAGTCTCCAATAATTTACCTACTACTGACATCAGGCTCACCAGCCTATAATTTTCACGGTTACTTTTGAAGGTTTTTTAAAAGATCAGAAACTGATTAGGGAAGTCAACATGGCTTTCTGCGTGGTAGATCGTATTTAACTAATAGAGGTTTTCGGGGAGGTTACCACGGTAGTTGATGAAGGAAAGGCTGTGGATGTTATCTACGTGGACTTTAGTAAGGCCTTTGACATGGTCCTACGTGAAAGGTTGGTCAGGAAGGTTCAGACACTCGGTATTCATGGTGAAGTTGTGAACTGGATTCGATGATGGCTGGACTGGAGAAGCCAGACAGTAGTGGTGGATGATTTGCTTCTCAGACTGGAGACCTGTGACTAGGGAGGGGAGTGTCTCAAGGATCAGTGCTGGGACCATTGTTGTCTGTCGTCTATATCAATGATCTGGATGATAATGTGGGAAATTGGAGCAGCAAGTTTGAAGATGACACTAGGATTGGAGGTGTTGTGAGCAGCGAAGGTTTTCAAAGCTTGCAGAGGGATCTGGACCAGCTGTAAAATTGGACTGAAAAATGGCGGATGGAATTTAATGTGGACAAGTGCGAGGTTTTGTATTCTGAATTGCTTCAATTTAAATTTAGACATCTAGCATAGTGACAGGCCCTTTCAGCCTGTGTCACGTAATACTCGATTATGCCCGATTCACCTACATCCCCCAGTACGTTTTGAAGGGTGGAAGGAAACCGGAGCCCTTGGGGAAAACCCACGCAGACACTGAGAGAACATACAAACTCCTTACAGACAGCGCGGGATGTGAACCCTACTCCTGATCGTTGGCGCTGTAACAGCGTTGTGCTAACTTGTATATTAACTATGGAAGGCCAACAATAGGGCACTGAGGAGTGCGTTAGAACAAGAGAGATCTAGGATTACAGATGCATAATTCCCTTAAAGTAGCGCCGCAGGGAGTGTAAAGTAAACGTTTTGGCATATTGGCCTTAATAAACAAAAATGAACTGAGTTACAGGAAAGTTTTAACAGGTTAGGATGTTATTCCCAGGAGTGTAGAAGAATGAGGGGAGATTTGATGGAGGTGTTTAAAATTATGAGGGGTATAGACAGAGTAAATGTAGATAGGCTTTTTCTACTGAGGGTAAGGAGAGCGCCTCGGATGCCCCCCCCCCCCCCAAGTTCCTCAACATGGTTATCCAACTGCACGAAAACCAATAAGGTCAGGTCAGATACAGCATTGAGCTCTCCGAACCCTTCTCCATTGACAACGGCGTGAAGCAAGACTGCGTCCTCGACACCAACCCTCTTTACTATCTTCTTCAGCATGATGCTGAAACAAGCCAAAAAAGACCTCAACAAAGACGGTGTTTACATCCGGTGCCGCATGGATAGCAGTCTCTTCAATCTGAGGCGCCTGCAAGTTCACACCAAGACACAAGAGCAACTTGTCCGTGAATTACTCTTTGCAGATGATGCCGCTTTAGTTGCTCATTCAGAGCCAGCTCTCCAGCGCATGACGTCCTGTTTTGCGGAAACTGCCAAAATGTTTGGCCTGGAAGTCAGCCTGAAGAAAACTGAGGTCCTCCATCAGCCAGCTCCCCACCATAACCACATCTCCATCGGGCACACTGAACTGAAAACAGTCAACCAGTTTACCTACCTCAGCTGCACCATTTCATCTGATGCAAGGATCGACACTGAGATAGACAACAGACTCGCCAAGGCAAATAGCGCCTTTGGAAGACTACACAAAAGAGTCTGGAAAAACAACCACCTGAAGAAACACACAAAGATCAGTGTGTACAGAACTGTTGTCATACCCACGCTCCTGTTCGGCTCCGAATCATGGGTCCTCTACCGGCATCACCTACGGCTCTAAGAATGCTTCCATCAGCGCTGTCTCCGCTCCATCTTCAACATTCATTGGAATGACTTCATCACCAACATCGAAGTACTCGAGCTGGCAGAGTCCGCAAGCGTCGAATCCATGCTGCTGAAGACCAACTGCGTTGGGTGGATCATGTCTCCAGAATGGAGGACCATCGCCTTCCCAAGATCGTGTTCTTGGCGAGCTCTCCACTGGCCACCGAGACAGAGGTGCACCAAAGAAGAGGTACAAGGACTGCTTAAAGAAATCTCTTGGTGCCTGCCACATTGACCACCGCCAGTGGGCCGATACCACCTCCAACCGTGCATCTTGGTGCCTCACAGTTCGGTGGGCAGCAACCTCCTTTGAATAAGACCGCAGAGCCCACCTCACTGACAAAAGACAAGGGAGGAAAAACCCAACACCCAACTCCAATCCCAACCAACCAATTTTCCCTTGCAACCGCTGCAACCGTGCCTGCCTGTCCCGCATCGGACTTGTCAGTCATCAACAAGCCTGCAGGAGACGTGGACATACCCCTCCATAAATCTTTGTGTGCAAAGCCAAGCCAAAGAAAGAAAGGAGAGGTACAATCAGATGACATGGGTTAAGGGTGAAAGGAAAAAAGTTTAGGGGGAACATCTTCACACAGAGAGTGGTGGGAGTGTGGAGGGAGCTGCCCGATGAGATGGAGAATGCAGGCTCAATTTTAATATTTGAGAAAAATTTGGAGAGGTATGTGAATGGGAGGGGTATGGAGGGATATGGACTGGGTGCAGGTCAGTGGGACTTGGCAAATGGTTCGGCACAGACTAGAAGTGCCGAAGGGGCCTGTTTCTGTGCTGTGATGTTCTATGGGTCTCTATCCAATTGACACCTTTTGTAGGTATGTATTTTGAGTCTTTCTGAGATTCCCTGCTCATTCCACTTATTCCTTGAAGAAGGGCTCAGGCCCGAAACATCGATAGTATATCTTTGTCATCTATAGATACCTGAGGACTGGCTGATTTCTTCCAACATTTTGGTGTGTTTGTACTACAATCACAGCATTTTCCGACTTGCATGTTTAACTTTACTGACAGGCCGAATGGCTGCTTGGTCTTGTGAATGAAACATCATGTCATGCCCTTTGCACTGACTAACCTCCCTCTGGGATCGCCCCGTGAAGGGCTCAAGCCCAAAAAGTCAATTATTAATCTTTATCTTTGCTATATAAAAAGGATATTGTTTGAACTGCTGAGTTTCTCCAGCCTTGTGTGTAGGGTGGCCAGATATCCGGTTTTAGGCCAGACAGTCCAGCTTTTGAGCCTCCGTCCTCTGCCTGATGCCTCCTCGAGCCGGGCGTTCATTTGTCATCCATTTGGGGGTGTAGGCACCGTGAGACGTGGCAGAACCGGTACTGCGTGACATGCCTTGATCGACGTCAGGCCAGACCAATGGTGTTTGGTCAGGGAGAGATTGTGACCATTCACAAGGGCAGAGTGCTGAGCAATGGCAGCAGTGAATGGGTGAAGGAGATTGTACTGACAATAACCACACCAGCAGTGCGAGAAGAAGACAGCTTTAATAAACTAATATGTACGCTAAGAGGTCTTGTCTCTCTGCAAGACAAACCTGGAGGGCTAGACTGTAGCTCTGGGCTGCTTTATATACAAGGTTACCGGGAAGACCCCTGGAGACCTAGTGATGTAATTACATATCACCATATTTACCCCACCTTAAAAAATTATCCCCCCCCCCCCCCAACCTGTCCTCCTTCCCTTGTTTGTAAGTTCATGTCCAAAATTTTTCGTTGCTTCCATTGCCTTCTGGACCTCCTCGGTAGTGGTATAGGGGTGGGGAGTGCGGTCTGCCTTTCAGCCTTTCTTGGTGGAGGTGTGGGGGTGGGAAGTATGGTTGGTCATGTGGCCGTGTGGGCTGGGAATCCTCTTGTATGGGATTAGGTCCTGCCATCAAGTCTAGGGTGGTGATATTTTGTGGGGCGGGCGTACCCAGGGTCCTGATTTCCGGGTTGAGTGGTATAGTCCTCTGGGGTGACTCGATGGATGACTGTTCTAGTGACTGTTGCTGTGCTCCTTGTTGATCTGTAGACATCTGTGTTTCCTCTGCGATGTTCGCACATCCAGCCGACGCGAGATCCCTGGTGGCCACCGAGTCTTCTCTTCCATCTGGGAATGTGACGAAGGTGTACTGAGGGTTCGCGTGCCTCAACTCCACTTGATCTACCAGCGGGTCCGCTTTGTGGGGTCTGCAGTGCTTCAGGAGGAGAACGTCCCAGTGTCATCATCCATTTAGGCAGCACTGGGCCCGTCATGGCTTTCCTTATGAAAGAAAAGATATGTTCATTTGGGGTCATGTTAGTGGCAATACACAACAAAGAATGTATAGAGTGTAGGGCTTCTGGCAACACTTCTTGCCATCTAGTAACAGGCAGGTCTTTTGCTTTTAAAGTCAAGAGGACCGTTTTCCAGATAGTGGCATTTTCCCTTTTGCCTTGTCCATTCTACCCTGGGATTGAAACTTGTAGTGCGGCTGGTAGCAATCCCTCTCTTGTGCAGGTACTACTGTACTTCTGCGCTCATGAATGCAGCTCCCCTGTCTGTGTGTATGTAGTTCGGGTACCCAAATATGCTGGTGGGTTGGAGGCATTTTATACATCAGAACATGGGATTGCGAAGGGAAAATTGGAATATTCATCTATTGCGTTTAGGAAATAGACATTTCTATTATTGGATGGGAGCGGGCCTTTAAGATAGAGGCTTTAAAAGGTTGGGTAGCTTATCAGGGGCTTTGTCTGGCTGGTAAAATTGCGGTTTGCATTCCGCACAGATGGGGCAGCTCTTGTTCACTGACCTCACTTCCTCTACTGAAAATGGGAGGTTTTGGGTTTTAATGAAGTGAAACAGTCCAGTGACCCCCGGTGGCCCAGCTCATTGTGCAAGTTCTGCAACTGGGACGTGTGGTTAAGGATGGCACAAGTGCCTCTGGACAGCGTGTCCAGGGGCTCGTTGAGTCTCCTGGGGCGGTATAGAATATCGTGGTTAAATATAGACGATTCTATCCACCAGCGCAGGATTTTGTCATTCTTAGTTCTCCCCCTGTGCTGGTTATCGAACATAAAAATGTTTGCACGCCAAATAATGTCGCCAGTGCTTTCACAATGGCTAGGGCCTCCTTTACTGCTGAGTGTCTTACTTCTGACCCCTGTAGGGTTTGCGAGAAAAAGGCCACTGGTCGTCCGTCTTGGTTTAGGGTGGCTGCCAGAGCCACATCGGATGCATTCGTTTCTACTTGAAACGGGATCGACTCATCTATGGACCGCATGTCCCTGAATGCTCTGGTGGCTGCTGGGCACAGTGGGAAAACAGGCCTTTATAAGTGGGCGGGCCCTGTCGGCATAGTTGGAGACCCATTGGGCTTAGCGAATAGTCCCAAAGACCTTTTTAGTGCTTTCAGCATATGTGGCACTGGGAGGTTAGGAGAGGGCACATACGGGCTGGGTCTGGGCTGATTTCCCCATTCTGCACTATGTAGACCAGGATTGGAAACTTCCTGGTGCTAAAGATGCATTTGTCCCTGTTGTGTATTAGGTTCCTTTCCTCAGCTGCCTGGAAGAAGCGTTTTAAATTCGTGTCATGATCCTCCTGAGTGTGGCCACAGATTGTCATATTGTTTAAGTAGGGGAACACCGCTTTCAGTTGGAACTCATCTACTATTTGGTCCATTTCTCTCTGAAACAGAGACACTCCATTGGTGACACTGAAGGGAAGTCGCAGAAATTGATACAGCCTGCCGTCTGCCTCAAATGCCATGTAAATGCGATCGCTGTTTCTAATGGGCAGTTGGTGGTATGCTGCCTTCAGGTCTATGGTGGAGAACACCTTATACCGCGCAATGTTGTTGACCATGTCTGCTATGCGTGGCACAACATCTAGTTGTGTAAATTTGTTGAGTGTCTGGCTGTAATCTGCATGTGAAGTTTTTCTCCTGACTTTACAACAACCACCTAGGACTGCAACCACCTAGGCTCTCCAGGGGCTGGTGCTCTGCTCGATGATGCCCTCCTGTAGTAGCCTGCGAACTTCTGTCCTAATGAAGGCTCTGTCCCTCGGGCTGTACCTCCTGCTCTTTGTGGCTATTGGTGTGCATTCTGGGGTCAGGTGTGTCAACAGCAGTGGGGATTCTATGTTCAGGACACACAGGCTGCAGTGGGGGGGGGGGGGGGGGTGGTGAGGCCCATTGTGCACTATTGTAATGCTTTCTAACTGGCACTGAAAATCTAATCCCAATAGTACCGGGGCACAGAGGTGAGGGAGTACTAGTAATTTGAACCCTTCGTATTTTGTGCCCTGGATTTCTAGAATAACCCTGCAAAACTGTTTTACCTCAGCCACAAGGCTGCTGGTTGCTAACAGGATCTGGTGCTCACTTGGGCATGTGGGGAGGGCAAGGACTAACCCCTGGTCAATAAAACTTTCAGTGGTTCCACTACCTATTAAGCAATTTACCCTCACATCATTCATTTTGATGCACACAGTGGCGTCAGATAAATTGTGTGGACTAATTCGCCTGATTCATGCGTAGGGAAGCAAATCTGGCATGTCCTTCATGTCCTTCCATCCGATACTACTTGGTGTCATATTCATCTGAAGACTGTGTCCTCTGCTTTGTAATATTTGTCCAAGATGGCCGGCTGCACATGGCATTCTTCTTCTTCTGTTTGTCTGTGGAGAAAGAAGAGCTTTCCTGCCTCTCATTAGCATGAGAATGGGCCTTGGCTGTGACCTTGGGGCTTCTGCAGACTTTTGCATAATGCCCACGTTTTCCACAGTTGGAACAGACATTTTCTCTGGCAGGGCAGAGGGCTCTGGGGTGCTTTCTTTGTCCACAGAAAAAGCACTTGGGACCCTCGAGATGTGTTGCTGCTGCTGTGAATTCCTGTGAGGCAGCATACTTTTCTTTTCGTGGGGCTAGAGTCCAGCAGTGTGACGTTTATCCAAGCCCCAGGGTCCTGTGAGTACTCCTCCAATTCTTTCCTGGTGCTTTCTAAAGCTTCTGCAATAGTCTCTGCCTCATCTAGCCCCACCATTCCTTTCTCCAGCAATCGATGTCTCGTCTCAGTGAACCGTATGCCCGCAACAATTCTGTCCCTAATAAGGTCCTCCACAGACTCCTCAGCTGATACTGCTTTAAAGATGCAGCCTCTCACCAGGTCTTTCAGAGAGAGTATAGTCTCTGGCAGACTCCCCTATTTGTTGTGACCTGGTCATGAGCCTGTACCGGGAGTGGAGTTCTCTATGCCCCTTACTGTAATGCCTCTGTAAAATGCTCATTGCCTTTTGGTAGGATCTGGCATCCTGTATAAGGGGGTAAGGGTGGTCTCACAGCTGGGCTAACAGCAGTATTAATAGCACTTTATCCAATACCTCAGCACCCTCCACGTAATTCAGAAAGCATCTCTGCCAGTGGCCGAAGTGCGTGCTGGCTCCGGGATTTCTGGGGTCGAGCTCCAGCCTGTCTGGTCGCACCACATGGCTAAGCCGCAGTTTCTGGTCTCTTAGGTGTTGTAGCAAGGGTGGACCCTGGGGTACTGGGAGCTGCTGGTAGAGCCTCTGTGGGGTTCTGCTGGAGGAGTAACCTGGGTGCTTGGGGCTGTTGGCTGAGTCTCTGGCTTTGGAACATTTGGCTCAGGGGGATCCCAGTGGTAGTGTCAGGTCTCCGTAGTACTGGGGAAACTGCTGCTGGGGGAGTGACGGTAGTGGTGTCTGCTTTCCCTGGCTCTGGAGTGGTTGGGAATTCTGCACATAGGTGGCGATCGGAGTACGACTTGTGGAGATCCTTACACCCGCACTTGTAGTGGCCTCGTTCTGATCGGATCAGGGTTTAAGGTTGGCGGCACCTTTACCGGTGAACCCACAGGCAGGCAAGGCTCTTGGCCATTTCTTACCTGCCCTATCATACTTCTGTGCTCTTCCCTGAATTCCACCACAGCGGTTCCTTGCAGCCTCTGTCCTCGGAAGCACGTGTGTGCTAGTCATCCCCGGATTCCATTCCTCAGGAAGAGTCTCCAGGTGGTCGGAATGCGCGTTGGAGCAGAAGCAGCTTCCATCCTAGTAGCTATCATATTAGTTTATTACATTGTAGCAACCTCCTTTGAAGAAGACCGCAGAGCCCACCTCACTGACAAAAGGCAAAGGAGGAAAAACCCAACACCCAACCCCAACCAACCAATTTTCCCTTGCAACCGCTGCAATCTGTCTGCCTGTCCCGCATCGGACTTGTCAGCCACAAACGAGCCTGCAGCTGACGTGGACTTTTTACCCCCTCCATAAATCTTCGTCCGCGAAGCCAAGCCAAAGAATTACATTGTACTGACAATAACCACAGCAGCAGTGCGAGTATAAGACAGCTTTAATAAACTAATATGTACACTAAGAGGTCTTGTCTCTCTGCAAGACGAACCTGGAAGGCTAGACTAGCTCTGGACTGCTTTCTATACAAGGTCACTGGGATGCCCCCTGGTGACCTAGCGGTGTAATTACATATCACCACAGAGATACGTGTCCTGCGTCCATCATCTGGACTGGGTCTACAGCACCCGATGTACACCCGGAGCTGTAACCAATGGGTGCTCGGTGCTGCCAGTGTGTGTCCGGTCCAGCCAGTGGGTGCCTGGTGCTGCCAGTGGGTGCCTGGTGCTGCCAGTGGGTGCCTGGTGCTGCCAGTGGGTGCCTGTAGTGGGTGCCCAGTGTAGCCGGTGGGTGCCTGGTGCCCCGGCTGGTCCCTGTGAGAGTTTCTGCCCCTCCGGTGTGGAAAGCCCGTGTGTCAGCAGCTCGTTCCCCGCCCCGGAAGCCCGCGGAGCCGGAGCCCGAGGAGCGGGGAAATGTCGTGCCTGGATCTGGAGGAGAAGCTGAGCTGCGCCATCTGCCTGGAGGTATTCACCGACCCCGTGAGTACTCCGTGCGGCCACAGCTTCTGCCTGCGCTGCCTGCAGGACCACCTGTCCCGGCACAGCCAGCCCGACTGCCCGGCCTGCAGGGCGCCGTTCCGCCAGCCGCCGCAGCCACTGGCCAAGAACCTGGTGCTGGACGACATGGTGAGGACGGTGAAGCTGAGGGGCTGCGAGCCCCCGCCGTGCTCCGGCAGTGTGGCCCCCGCCGTCGGCTGCCCGGTTCACCGAAAACCGCTCGACCTATACTGTCGGCAGCACCGCTGCCTTATCTGCTCCACTTGCTCCGTCCGGGAGCACCGGGGGCACGACGTGGTCACCGTGGAGGAGGAGAGGAGCCAGCGGGAGGTGGGTGCACGGTCCCGGGGGCGTGCACGGTTTTGGGGGCGCACGGACAGGGCGGGAATGTATGGTTTTGGGGGCGCATGGTCCCAGGGTGGGAGGGGGGAGTGCACGGTCTTGGGGGAGGAGTCCCGGGGTTAGGAACAGTCCCGGGTTGGGAAAGGTCCCAAGGGAGTGGGGGAAAGGATCCCCCGGGGGGAGGCAGGGTCACGAGGGAAAGGGGGTTGAACGGTCCCGGGGGAGGGGTGGTTATCAGGGTGAGGGAAGGGGGGGGGAGAAATACTGGAGGGAGTGGAGTCGGTGCACAGTCGCGGGGGGATGGGGGAGAGCCCAGGGGAGAGGGGGGGGGGGTCAGTCCAGTTAGTCGGGCAGTCCACGAGTGACTGTGCACAGGGAGATCCCGGGGTGGACTGTTTGTGCGCAGGGAGATGGCAGTAGATCCCGGCAGACTGGAGTGGGGGTGCTGAATGGGATCCTCCTCTACCACCTTTGACTTTTCCTCAAAGCTGAGGGTGACTTGTTCCTCCTGCAGGTGGATGAGCCAGGGCTGGGACTTTTCTCTGGAGTGAAGATGGATGAGAGGAGACTTGACAGAGGTCTTCAAGATTGAGAGGCATAGATAGGGTGGACAGTCAGCACCTGTTTACCAGGGCAGGATCAGCAAACACCAGAGGACATGCGTACAAAGTGAAGGGAGGGAAGGTCAGGGGCAAGTTATTTATTTACTTACAGAGTTGTGGGGGCCCGGAATGACTTGCCAGGGATGGTGGTGGAGGCTGGAACATTAGGGGCATTTAAGAGACTCTTAGACACATGGATTAAAGAAAAATAGAGGTTTATGGGGTATGGAGGATTTAGTACTTTTTTATTTTAAGAAGGATTATATGGGTTGGCACAACATCGTGGGCTGAAGGGCCTGTCCTATGCTGTAGTGTTCTATGAATAAATTGGCTCCATTGGGGAATCTGTTGCAGGTTGGGGTCCTCTTTCCAGTATATATACTGCTTCCCAGCACATGGACATGGGGGTTCTCCACTATATGCCAGGTGCTTTCTCCCCCATGGTCACCAGTAATGCTGGAGGACGTACCTCTTTTACAGAGTCTTTGAGAACATTCTTGGATCTCTTCCTCTGTCTGCCTGGTAATCTCTTGCGTGGATGGAGCCTGGGGGTAGTATGGCTGTTTCAGGGGGCTGCTGTTGGATGCGTGAGCAATAGGATCTGCCCAGTGGCCTCAGTGCTTGGACTTGGATTATCGGCTGGCATTGGACCTCTGGCGGGGTGGGGGGGGGGGGTGAGTGCAGGCACAAAAAGTACTTAACTCTGTCTCTCCTCACTAAAACGTTTTTAGATGGAACTTGTGGCGATACATGAGGAGATTGAGAGCCAAGAAAAGAAGGCAGGAATGCACATTGATGCACTGAGAGAGCGAAACCAATCTGTTAAGGTAATAATGATTCCAATTTACTGCATTTGTTTTTTTTAAAAAGGCAAAGAATGGAAGAAATAAAAATCTGCATTTGTACAGCATATTTCACTCTTCAATGTGAGACAAGGTCATGCAGGGTCAATAAGATACTTCTAAGACATGGTTGGGGAGGCGGTTAGCACAATGCTGTTGCAGCGCCAGTGATTGGGAGCTGAGTTCGAATCCTGCGCTGTTGGAAAGGAGTTTGTATGTTCTCCCTGGGTTTTCCACGGGGGCTCCAATTTCCTCTCACTGTTCAAAAACATACTGGGTGGAGGCTAATTGGGTGTTAATTGGGCGGTACAGACTCGTGGGCCGAAAGGGCCTGTTACTGTGCTGCATGCCTAAAATTTTAAAGATTTATAATTTACGACTCACACAGTCCTCTTTCTCTTGCCCATCAATCATCCTCTGAGATCCTTCCATTCAGGATGGTCCTTGTTTTCCTGGCAAATGTTTGTGTGGTGCTGAGGCCAATTTGTACAGGAAGGACTGAAAACAAGTACTGAAAACTCTCAACCGCCAAATTCAAGGGCGGTTTCCTCCCCACTGTTATCAAACTTTCGAATAGACTCTCATTAGTAAAAGGGCATCACCTGATTTTTCAAGCCCAACCTCATCATGTTTTACCTCTCTCTCTCTCTCTCACACTTTTTCTTTATTTTAGTCTGGGTTGACTTACCTGGATAGCATGCAAAAAAATTATTTTCGTTGCATCTTGGAGCACGTGACGATGCACCAAACAGCCAGACTTTGGTGTGCAAAATATCTAGGTGATGTGGGTGCATCAAACCAAGCAAAGGAACTCTCTTGGTCTTTGAATAGAGGCACATTTTTTTAGGGAAGATTTGGATGGAGACAGTGCTAGGATGGGTTTAATGGGATAGGGATTAAACGTAGCCAGGTGGAACTAGTATGGGCAGGACAATTTTGTGGGGCTGATGGGCCTGCTTCTATGCTGTATGAGAGCGGGAGATGAGAGAATGTGGCACACCTGCTGTAGAGCACTGGAGCATCAGGCCACTACGATAAATACTCCGCCCCCTGAGTGGAGATGAGAGAGCAGCTAACCAAGTCACAGCTGTCATCCCAAGTCTCAGTCTGGCTGTTTTCAGAGGGACAGAAGGCAATCGAGGACGACTGTCTCTGTGCACCAAATATCTTAGTTGCTGCAACCAAGTGGGTACTTGTAAATAAGGACCACAGTAGTGTACAGGCACACCTGTACACTAGGGCATTTCTATGAAACCTTTCAGAAGCCAAAATGGTGTAAAGCAAAGACCCATTCACTACTATTGGGGGTTATTTTTGAACCCATTCAAATCCTTTCATGAAAGCGAATTTTTGTAATTTGAATATTCGTAAAGCGGGTTATATATTAAATTAACAATGAGATAAATTAACAATGAGATAGACAACAGACTCGCCAAGGCAAATAGCCCCTTTGGAAGACTACACAAAAGAGTCTGGAAAAACAACCAACTGAAAAACCTCACAAAGATAAGCGTATACAGAGCCGTTGTCATACCCACACTCCTGTTCGGCTCCGAATCATGGGTCCTCTACCGGCATCACCTACGGCTCCTAGAACGCTTCCACCAGCGTTGTCTCCGCTCCATCCTCAACATCCATTGGAGCGCTTTCATCCCTAATGTCGAAGTACTCGAGATGGCAGAGGTCGACAGCATCGAGTCCACGCTGCTGAAGATCCAGCTGCGCTGGGTGGGTCATGTCTCCAGAATGGAGGACCATCGCCTTCCCCAGATCGTGTTATATGGCGAGCTCTCCACTGGCCACCGTGACAGAGGTGCACCAAAGAAAAGTTACAAGGACTGCCTAAAGAAATCTCTTGGTGCCTGCCACATTGACCACCACCAGTGGGCTGATATCGCCTCAAACCGTGCATCTCGGCGCCTCACAGTTTGGCGGGCAGCAACCTCCTTTGAAGAAGACCGCAGAGCCCACCTCACTGACAAAAGGCAAAGGAGGAAAAACCCAACACCCAACCCCAACCAACCAACTTTCCCCTGCAGCCGCTGCAACCGTGTCTGCCTGTCCTGCATGGGACTTGTCAGCCACAAACGAGCCTGCAGCTGACGTGGACTTTTACCCCCTCCATAAATCTTCGTCCGCGAAGCCAAGCCAAAGAAAAATGCCATAAGTACAAAAGACAAGTAATAAAGATTCATAGCTTTCCTGGTGCAAGAAAAAAAATTACTTTGAAATAGGGCAGAGAGTTCTTTTATATTTTTTTAAGATATAGATATACAGCACGGTGACAGGCCATTTTGGCCCATGAGTCTGCGTCGCCCAGTTTACAACCAATTAACCTAGAACCCCTGGTATGTTCTTGACAGTGGGAGGAAACCAGAGCCCTCAGGGAAAACCTATGCAGACATGTGAAGAACGCTCAATCTCCCTACAGACAGCGTGGGATTCAAAGCCAAGTGCCGGTAGCTGGTACTGAAACAGTGTTGCGCTATCCGCTACACTAACCATGAGCAGCCCAGCTTTACAGCTGATGCAAGTGTGGGTTCTCAAGTTGGCATGAGTTGGGAGGGGGTGCAGTGGGGTTGGGGCTCCAAGAAGAAATTTCCTGCCCACTCCTTGTCAATGCAGGTCTCACTTCTCTCTTGCTTAAACAATAACATTGACACAGCCCTGGATGGAGAGGGAAGAGCTGGCAAGGAAAGGAGAAGTGAGCCACAAAAAAAAATCTGAAAATGGCGTCACAGGGTTGTAAAGAGAGCTTTTGGCATATTGGCCTTCATAAATCAAAATATTGAGTACAGGAGTTAGGATGTTATGGTAAAGTTGTACAAGACATTGGTGAGGGAAAATTTGGAGAATTGTGTGCAGTTTTGGTCACCGAACTACAGGAAAGATATCAATAAGATAGAAAGAATGCAGAGATTTACTGGGATGTTGCCCAGACTTAAGGAACTGAGTTACAGGGAAAGGTCAAACAGGTTAGGACTTTATTCTCTGGAGTGTAGAAGAATTAGGGGAGATTTGATAGAGATATTTAAAATTATGAGGGGGATAGACAGAGTAAATGTAGATAGGTTTTTTCCCCTGAGGGTAGGTGAGATTCAAACCAGAGGTTAAGGGTGAAAGGGGAAATATTTAGGGGGAACTTTTCCACACAAAGAGTGGTGGGTGTGTGGAACGAGCTTCCAGTTCAAGTTTAATATTTAAGAAGAATTTGGACAGGTACATGGATGGGAAGGGTATGGAGGGCTATAGTCTGGGTGCAGGTCAGTGGGACATGGCATAAAAATGGATCGGCGCAGACTAGAAGGGCAGAAGGGGTCTGTTTCTGTGCTGTATGTTCTCGGGAAGGGCAGGGTAAAGGTTCGTGAGGAGAGCTCACTGAGTAGACATGAGCTGCCTGGTGATGGGATTTTGGCTGATAGTCCGTGACCAGGCAGTGTGTAGTGAGTCACGTACATGACCATTTCAACTTCAGGCACATAAAGTGATAACTACTTTGGAGAGAGGACCAAAGCAGACTGATAAGAGAATTGATTCCTGATTTAAAAATTCTTTTTTATGTCTTGCAGCCTTTTATTGATTCAGTGCTCTGTGATAGGTCATCGGGGGCTTTCACCAGCCCCCTCGCCCTCTAGTCCTCTGATGAGGTCATTTCTGCTGCCTGTTGTCTTTAAGGGGAGGCTAATGGGAAACGGCACAAATTAATTGGGTTTAACAACTTGTTTCTGGGTAATTTGTAGCTGCACAGTTCCTTTTTTATAATTGAGACAGTAACAGACCCTTTCAGCCCACGAGCCCATGTGGCCCAATTTATGCTGAATTGACCTACAACCCCCAGTACACATCAGATGGTGGGAGGAAACCGGAGGCCCCAGGGAAAACCAACGGAGACACGGGGATATTGTACAAACTCCTTACAGATAGCGTGGGATTCGAGCCCTGTTCCCGATCACTGGCGCTGTATGCCATTGTGCTAACCATGCCATCCCTTCCTCCTATTGTCTGTTGGTTGAGACCACACATGGAGTAATGTGTGCAGTCCTGATCATCCAGCTGGAGCAAGGTTATAACTAACTGAATGCAGAGAAGATTCACCAGGGATTCGAGTGCTTGAGTTATAGGGAGATGTTCGATCAGCTGTGGCTTTATTCCCCAGAGTACAGGAGGATGAAATGTATGTATCTGGAAGCTATAGAACAGTTTTAATGTTCAAAAGATATTTGGACAGATACGTGGATAGGAAGGTTTGGAAAGATAGGGTCCAAATGGGAGTAGCCCAGAATGCCAGCTTGGTCAACACTGACAAGCTGGGCAGAAGGGCCTATTCTATGCCATTTGATACTCATGGTGTTTAATCAGGAACATCAAAGGCATTCAGTGCACCCTGAAAGGATCAGGCACAGAGAGTCTCTCATCTCAAAGCAGACAATTGTAGTTGCTTGAAATCTGAAATTACAGGAAACACTGTGGTGAGAGGAACATTTGTGGTCAACAGCTTTCTTCACAACTGGAAAAACTGAGCAAACAGGCATTTCCAGTTTTCTAAATGTCCCCATCTTCAACCAGAAATGATACCTGCTTCTCTCTCCATGGCACTGCTCGACCTGCCGTGATCCCAGCCTTAGCTGATTCCAATGTTTATCATCAGGACTCAGCCACTCGGGCGAAAACGAGCTACCTTAACAAGTTTGACACATTGGTGAAAGAGCTGGAGGAGATCAAGGTCAAAGTGATGGATCACATTGTGACCAAGGAGATCAGCTTGCTGAAAGAGATTGACAGCACCATGGTGAGGCAGAAGGATAGGTGTGCTGAGTTGAGGGAATTGAAGCTGAAGCTGGAAACCACACAAAGGAGCAGTGACTCACTGCAGATTTTACAGGTATGTGGAGCACATGGCTGCTGTGGTCTTTATTTCTGCTACTGAAATTTAATTTCCCATCGCATTGAGTAGATCGATCAATAAACTTACTTTTCCCCTCAAAATATTCATGTTACCTTCAAAGTTGACTTTTATTGCCCATTGGTAATTGGCTTGGAGAAAATGACTCTGGCCCCATTTGGCTACAGTGATCACAGGATAGTATTTAACTTGAGATCTTGGGCAGGTTGATGTCAGTAAAAACAGACAAAGATATATTTCTGTTGTTTCGGGCCTGAGCCCTTCTTCAGGGAATAAGCAGAATGGGCCAGAATCAGGAAATCTCAGAACAGAGACTGTGCCGGCTGGGGGAGGGGTCCAGACCAACAAAAGGTGTTAAATGTATATGATAAGGGATGAGGTAAGGGTTTATCATGTTTGTGCAAAAGGAGACGAATTGGAGAGTCAGAGATATGGAAAGGGGGATGTTTAACGAAACCCAGAGAAGTCTATGTTAATGCCGTCCGGGAGGAGGGGGCCCAGTTGGAAGATGAGGTGTTGTCCTCCAATTTGCAGGTGGTCGCAGTCTGGCCGTGCATGAGACCATGGATAGACAAGTCAGCGAGGGAATGGAGAGGGCGTTGAAATGGGTGGCTGTCAGCCACAGAGAAAACTTGAGGGTGGCAGTGTTCTGCTACACATTCCACCTTACGCCTCCTTGATGGTGGTTCTGAGCTGGGAGGTGCTACTGAAGATGCTCTTCAGGAATCACTGTGCTGTGGCAGAGTATTAAGGTGGTGGATGGGCTGCTAATTCAGCAGGACTGCTTTATCCTGGACAAACACCCAAAATGCAGGAGGAACTCACCTCGTCTTGCAGTACTCATGGATAGTTGATGTGTTGGGCTGAAACCCTTTGTCTATGGCTGTCTCGCACAATACACAAACGTGCTGGAGTAATTCAGCAGGTCTTGCAGTGTCTGTAGGAAGTAAAAGCTAACCAATCTTCTGGGTCTGGCCCTTGGTCAGAAAAAAGAGCAGCTCTACAACCATATCCGGAAGGCAAAAAGAAGTTACCCTGGTAGATAATGTGGTGAACCTGAAGGTGTTCTATAAATATATTAAGAGTAAAAGACAAGGGACAAAATTGGCCCCCGAAAGAATCAGAGTGTCGTCCATGTGAGGAGCCTCTTAACGGGGGAGATCTTAAACAGGTTTTTGCATCAGGAAACTGGTATAGTGCATAATGAGGGCAGGGAAGCAAACGGAAGGGTCATGGAACATATAGAAATTAAAGAGGAGGAGGTGCTTGCTGCCTTACAGCAAATAAAGGGAGTTAAACCCCCCCCTCCCCGGGCCTGACATGATATTCCCTCGGACCTTAGGGGAGACGAGTGTAAAAATTACAGGGGCCCTGGCTGATATATCATCCATGGGTGAGGTGCCGGAGGATTGGATGGGAGCTCATGTTGCCCCGTTGTTCAAAAAGACTCCAAGAGTAAACCAGGTAACTATGGGCTGACGAGCCTGACGTCAGTAGTGGGTAAATTATTGGAAGGAACTCTGAGAGACAGGATATATAGGTATTTGGACAGTCATATGCTGATTAAGGACAGTCAGCATGGCTTTGTACTTGGTAGGTCGTATGTAATGAATCTTGTAGATTTTCAAGGCAGTTACCAGGAAGGTAGATGAAGGAAAGGCTGTGGATGTTGTCTACATTGACTTTAGTAAGGCCTTTGACAAGGTCCCACATATGACCATTTAACCATTTACGGCGCGGAAACAGGCCATGTCGGCCTTTCGAATCCGTACCGGTTCACTAGAACAACTCCACTAGCTCAAACCTCCTGCTCACCGCCAATGACCCTCCAACCCCCTCACCTCCATGTACACATCCAACCTCTTAAATGACAGAAGGGACCCTGCCACAACTATCTCATTCAGTTCATTCCATTCTGCCACCACTCAATGAGTGAAAAAGCCACCTCTAATATTTCTCCTAAAGTGTTGCCCAATTACCCTTAACTCGGGTATGGGAGGTTAGTTCAGAAGGTTCAGGCACTGCCCATTCATGGTCTATTATCATAATTCGATGACTTAGGTGGGGCTGTTCTGGGGGTTTTTCCAAGAGCCGATATTCTATTCTGTACCATTTATTTGCTGGTGACTATGTTTAGTGTCGACCCATATATTCCTTAAAAAAGTACTAAACCCTCCCTACCCCGTATCTCTCTATTTTCCTTTCATCCATGTGTCTGCCTGAGAGTCTTTTAAATGCGCCTATTTTTCCAGCCTCCATCGCCATCCCCAACAAGGCATTCCAGGCCCCCACAACTCACTGTGTTAATAAACTTAACCCTGAGGTCTCCCCTAAACTACCCCCCCCCCCCCACCCCACCTTCACTTTGTACACACATCCTCTGGTGTTTGGTTTCCTGCAGCTCAAATTCTTTGGGTGCACAAGCGTCACAATTCCATCCTGCAGGTTAGGAAGTGGAAGTGTTCCAGCTCTCTGCTGCTGTCACATCGAGGCCTGTTGCTGCTTGCCCTGTGCGGCTCTCTCTTACTGAGCCTTCTACATGCTTGGTGGTGGGCTGTGAATCACCAGCTGAAGTTGGCTGCCGCAGACTCACTGACTGCCTCTTGAAGCAATCGAGTCCAGAGGGTCACTCCTAGATTCAGCAGCATGAAGGGAAAAGCACATGGCCAGGTCAGGGTCTTGGGAGGTGGAGGAAGGGGTGGCTCACAGGTGGGAGAAGCCCAAAGGTGAGGGGAACACCAGTTAAAGTTATTGGAAGGTCAGGTAGGGGCACTGTCAAAAGTCGGGGCTTGGAGAGCATGGGGTCACCTGCCAAGGGCCAGCAAGGGTGGGTGGAGGTCAATTTCTGGAGGTTGGTAGCAGTGGGGGAGCTCACAATTATCAAGTTGGGGGGGGGGGTCATGGCCAGTGCCTCGGGGCACAGACTCGAGGAGCTGAATGGCCTGCTGTTTTGTAAGGCAGAGGCCCTCACATTTTATTTGAGCACAGACCACCTCGCTCTGGACCGCCTATAATAACCCAAGGACCACTGAGGGGAGGGAACGGGGTGGGATGAATGCTGAGATGATTTTGTTGGATTATTTGGGGAATTTTTACTTTTACTGTGAAATTTGCAATATTGTTACTTCTTTACGATATCAGTAATTGACCTTTTGTGATGGGATTATATCATCTGCAGTGGAGGTCACAACAAACATTTCACAAACAGATATTTAAAATGCAGAAGCTCTGCTGAATGTGAATCTTTCAGGCACCGAGAGCTTTTGCAAAGACAATAAAATGAGTCTGCTTGGCTAAAGAGTTTCAAAAGCAGCAGGTGTAAATCGATTGTTGTTCTAAAAGCAACAGATGAACGGGCTCAGAGATTTGGGTCCGGTTCCGCAATCTGTCTGGTTGCAGTTTCCTGTTTTAAAAAGCTTATGTGATTTTGCAAGAAGCAGAGAGAGAGGAGACCAAACAGGTTTTCTCTGAAGAGAGAGAGAGAGAGAGAACTGGTTTCTGCAGTCATGGCAAGCTGGCAGCTTCTTGAAACCCCATTTTGAAGATGGGTTGTGAGTTCTGAGTTCAGCCTGTTGAAAACCCTTGTAGTCTTTACAAGAAATGGCTGGCTCGAATGTTTCACCTGAAATAAGGGAAACTAAAGGAACTCTGTGGTGACCTGCTAAAGAAGAGGTTATCATTTGGGAAACCCTGATGGGGCAAGTTTTTAGCAAGACACTGAAGTGGTCGATTGGAGGGAATCAGTTTGTGTGTGTCCAAAGAGCAATGAACCTGGAACCACCAAGAACCTTCCTGGTGGTAACCAATTAAGCACCAGAGCTTGGTGAAAATTGATAAACGTTAAATTCTGTGCACAGTATAAGAATTGCCTGAACTTGGAGGAGGCAAATTCCTGGGATGAGATGGTGGGCTGGTCATGAGTGGTGAAAGCAATTGGATCAATATTCTGTAAGATCATAGCACAGAACAGGCTCTTCAGCCCACAATATTGTGCTGACCTATTGGAAAATTACTTAACACTCATCTTAAACAGACATCCTCTGGTACTTGCTGTCATTGCCCCAGGAGAAAGGTGCTGGCTGTCCACCCTATCTAAGCCCCTCAGGTACATCTCTAGTAAGTCACCTGTCATCCTTTGTTGCTCCAAACAGGAAAGCCCCAGCTCTGTCACCCTTGTCATCTTCAATCCAGCAGTGTCCTGGTAAATCTCTTTTATACCTTCTCCAAACCATCTACATCCTCCCTTATCATTTCTTTTTGTGATTTTTAACTTTTAAAAATTTGCCACACAGTAGAAGTTGATACTGGCTATTGAGACCCAATTAACCCACCACCCTGTACGTCTGGAGGGTGGGAGGAAACTGGAGCCCCCAGAGGAAACTCGCACAGGTCACAGGAGGAATGTAATGAGGTGACTGGAGCTGAACACACTATTCCCAGTGTGTTCATGTAGAGCTCGTCAAAAGAATCAAAGACTTGTTGATCCAAACCATGGCTTTTATTAGCAAAAGACAGGAGCTCTTCACAGGTGGCCGACCAGTCCGGAATGATCCGACCTGGCTAGGGACACAACCCTTTAAGGCCCAGACAATAGGCGTGGCTTAGCTCTCAGCCAATCACTGTAAGCACAGTCTAGATACAATAACTATATACACTATGTACATTGGTGATAGATCTGTACTATCACAGTTCAACTAGAGTTTTATAGAGCTGCAGCATGACTTCGCCACTCTTGAACTTAATCCCCCGACTAATGAAAGCGAAAATACCATAAGCTGCCTTGGCCACCATCTCAACCTCAAGGGATCTACAAACCTGGACCCCAAGATCTCTGTTCCTCCATACTGTTAAGAATCTATTGGAAGTTTGAAGGATTAGGCTTATGGAAACGAGACAAGGAACTGGGTGGGATGACAAGATGAAATTCAGGATGTTTCCACAGCTGAGGAATCAAACACACAAGGACATTATTTCAAGATTAGGAGCCGTCATTTAGAGCTGACGTGCATAGAAAATCTTGTTGAGCTGTGTGAATCTCTGAAAATCTCCGCTTCAGGTTGGGAGGTTAGGTCAAGGGTGATGCTTAAGGAGGGAGATGAGGTTTTTGAAAGACCAGGAAATTGAAGGCTGGGGGGAAACTAGCATGGATGGGGAGATGATGCTTGGGGTAGATCAGTCAGCACTGTGCCTAATGGTGGGGCAGGCTTGTGGAGCCAAGTGGCTGTCTCCTAGTTTCTTAATGCTGGGGCAGCAGGTTTGGTGTGCAATGTCAAAGGTGAATGGTCTGACAGAAGCTTTGCTGTGTACTCAGACTCCATAATACTACCCTCTTTATGGGCTGAAGCCAGAAAATAAATCTATCCTAGAGAAGGAATCATGTTGCCTTGAGTAGAAGGAGTAATCCCTCTCCCTTGGGTGTTTTTGACTCCATATTAATTTCCTTCATAAAATCAAAAGTAGCCCTTGTTGCTTTTATCTCTGATATATTTTTGTGACGTCCAGGACAGGATCCAGACAAAAGTTAAAGTCTCCCCCCCCCAACACCAACCAGGATATTTTCCCTTCCCTTTACCAGTTTTGAGAAGGTATGAACTTTTCATCATCAAGAGAATATACATTCACTAGGGTCCAGGACTCTGAATATATCTGACAGTGCCCCGTTACAAATCGCCCTGCTCTGTCTATGACCACGTCTTCTACTCTCACTGGAATGCTTTTTTGAATCAAGATTGCCACACCCTTTGTCCTAAAACCAACGAGGAGGCTATTACCTGGCCCACCCATCCCCTTTTTTAATTTTTGATGTTCCTGCTCTGTTAAATGTGTTTCTTTGTGTGCCAAGACACTTTTCCTCTTCACCTGTCCGTTCAGATCATTTACGTTAAGACTTGTTTATTTGATATTATTGGTCATTGCCCAAAGGCTCTTCCCAAGTCCGTGTTTCCCCCCCATTCCTTTTCCTTCAGGAACTCAGCCCACCGAGTCCGCAACAGATCCTGAAAAGGAAAAATAATAAAAGAGACAAAAAGAACAACATAACATACAGCAACAGACTATCGAATTCACATAGCTTCCCACATAGCTACGTCTCATTCCCTTTAATACCCCCGCTCCTCCCATGATTTAACCCTCCGCGTGGTTACCATATCTCTCCTCACCACAGGCTGTGCATTTTACACCCATCCAAATTCCACACCCTCAGCCCCTGAGTCCCCAGACCATTTTCCTTTCAACAAATTCTCCCTTCAAATGTATGAAACAAACAGTTAAATCCACAATTATTATTATAATTACTATTTACAGTACATTCTTATGTACAACCAAACATTGACATGACCCATTTGGCACTTATTCCTTACAAACCCAGCAACTGTTTCACAAACTGTTGGGCCTCCAACAGGAACTTTCTCCACTCTTTCCCCCCCCCCACCCACCAGCATTACAATTTTTAGAGTTGCCAGGTATCTGAGGACACATACCCTTTCTGTTTAGTCATTCTTTTCATTGTTTTCAGAGAGCCACACTGTATCTGGGTAGAATTGGACCTTGTTCTCCACCAGATCCATGACCTCCCCCCCCTCATTTTCACCCTGACCTCCACTGCACTTAAAATTTTCTCTCAGTCCCGGTGATGCAGGAGTTTCCCCAGTGCCGAGTGTGGCCTTTGCCCGGAAAGAAGAATCGCTGGGCTCTCTCTACCTCAACTGATTCTCCCAGTTTCTTCCTCCCCAAAACTCCAGGACCCCTCCCTTCCGTACCTTCCTTCAACCCCACAATTTTTATTGTGTTCCTCCAGCCATGATTCTCCAGAGTGTCAATTCTCTGCCAGAGGCATCCCCCACATGGTACTTTCCCTTTCCAATTCATTTATCCCCAGTTCTTTCTTCCGCTTCAGTCAGTTCAATTAGCGCATTCTCCCACCTGACCATTTTATTACAAAGTTCCCCTTTGCTTAAATCTCTGGCCAGTCTCTCCTCCATCCTTCTCGTTGCCTTTAGGATGTCGTGTAGTGAGCACTCTGAACCTTCTCCCCCCTCATGCCGGAGCCATCTTGCCTCCTTCGTGCCTCCCAATTTTTCCCTCCTCTGTTCTCATCACTTCCCTCCTCGCTGGATTCACTCCTGGAGTCGTCCATCGTTTTGGGGCCGAAGTCTCCCCCGTCCTCCTGCAAGCCGCACCTGCTACCTGTCGCATCCCACTCCCGGGCACTCTTCCCACTGTCCTCAGTTAGGGGGGGGCTCTGATATCTCTGCGGCCCCCTCACCTCCCGACGACCAATTGGAAACTATGTCGCCTCTCCTCCCCGGGTCGTTCTCACCTCTTGTGGTTCTCCCTGGCAAGTGCAGGACACATTCTGTGGGTCGTGCCTCCATCGTCAGGACCCCCTGAATTTTGGGGCTGGAATCAGCATCGCCATCTTCAGATCCACAAAATGGGCTGGACCAGGTGACGGCAGTCACCTTATTGGCTGCTTTTATTTCACTGGCTTTTATTCTCCCAATTTTTGTCAGGTCGGAACCTTTATAGCCGCTTTCAGATGGCCAGAAAACCCGACTGTAAAGCCGCCTATTCGACCCCAATGCAGCTGTCAGGTGGCCACCTGAAAGTGGAGAACCCAACCAGGAGGAGTACTTACCTAACCCTCCTCCTGTAGGTATAATCTCTGGCTCTGAGAATCCCCCCGTTGCATGTGAAAGCAGAAATTGGCCATAGTCCACAGGAGCTGGCGTTTGCTTGGACGTTGCTCTCCTTCAGCTGGCACATTCAGGTGACAGAAAGGCGGCTTCTCCGCGGCCACCTGAACATCCCAGCTGCACTCCCCCAGCCGCGTCTGCCAGCGCATTATCTGCGTCCGAGCACCTGAAAGTGGCTTTTATAATTCCTCCTGCTTGTCGTGTTCGTACTCTCTTCATTGAACTGTTTTTGGGTTTCTTGTTCCAGGAGTTCTGGGGGTTGATGTCTGATTGCTCCCTCCTCATCACGTGACCTCTATAGAATAAAATCTTAACCAAATACGTTACTTCATAGAATGCAATCATACTTGCACTATATTAAAACATGCCAATATGGTTTTATGAGCCATGAGAAGGGGGCTGGACCAGAATGATCTTGAAACCCTTTCACATTTAGTATTCAGTATGCACATAATTTTGTCACCAGAAAAAAACAATTTGCACAACGTAAGATTTTTTTTCACTCACTGACTACTAAAATTTAGATGTGGTTCAGTTTCTATCCAAGCATGGCACAGGCAAAAAACTGGGCAAACCAAGAGTTGTTTAGCTTCCTCTGTCACAGTGCGTGAGTGACCATATTCCATATCTGGAGGTTTCACTTGCAGTGTGGTGTCCCTCACCATCCTCAGACCAGGTCCTACCCCAGGTTGGATCCCCTGAAGGCAGATCCTGCCTCTTCTTCAGGCCATCTCCGCTCATCCCAATGGCGATGTCGATCTTCATTTTCTCTGGGCTGGAAATACCACCTGATCTGAGTCTCCTCTGTCAAACCCTGAGGTCACCAGCCTTGCACCCCAGATCTAAGAGTTCCCATTGAACTTCCTGGCAAGTTTTCTATTGCAGTGGCATGTAGTGACCATTGAAGGCAGCTCTAAATTCCAAATGGGCGGCGTGGTTAGTGTAGTGGTTAGCGCAAGGCTGTTACAGTGACCGGGACTGGGGTTTGAATCCTGGTGCTATCTGTAAGGAGTTTGTGTGTTCTCCCTGTGTCTGCATGGGTTTTTCCCGTTCAAAAATGTATTGGGGGGGTGGGTGGGATGTGGTGAAGGTTAATCAGGTGTAAAATAAAATTTAAACTTAAAATGAGAAAATGTAATTGAGCTGCACAGGTTTTGTGAGGTGGGTGTTCTAACATGTTAAATTTAAAAGTAAGACTCTACTCTGTATCCATGGGGAACCTTTGCTTCACAAGGTGTGAGAATGTGGCCCAGCCACAAGTTGCAGTTATAAGATAGTGAACCAAGGTTCAAGGTCCCTCTATCACCATAAACACAAAACTTATTTTCCCTTGTTTGCCCCGTAAAGGCTCCTAGATGTGCCACAAGCCCAGGACCCCGACCAAGACATGAAAAGGACGCAAAACAGAGTCCCTTCAGAGACGGTGTTGGTAGATCCTGCCCACTCCTGTAACAGAGCTGAGGGAGAAGGGAACGGGGCTACAGAGAATGTGAACTGGATGAGGTTCGGAGAAGCTTTGTCTGCTGGGGATACTGTTTTTTTCTATCTTTCTGAAATCAGCATAATCTTTCCTAACCTTGGTTCTGCTACCACAATGGCTGTAGAGCTTGAACTGTCTTAAACAGTGACCGACACCGGTACTTTAATGCTAAGTTCGTCCCTTTGCTCTATTTCTGCTGCCTCTCAGTTCCCACGAGAGAGTTTCGTACTGAGAAAGAATCCCCCAGGCTTGGAGTGTCTTATCCCAGAGCTGGCAATTGAAGACGAGCTCGAAATAGTGAAACAGGCCTTAGAGAAGATCTCGTCACTTATCTGCAAGAACCTCCAGGGTTGCTTCAAGCAAGCTTCAGATTCAAAGGAAATTCCAGGTCAGAATTTGTCTGAATTGTTACACATTTCCTTCCTTTGTGTCACAGTTTGGTGAAGTTGTTCGAGTAGCAGAAATCTGGTTGTGTGGTGGGAACTGAATTTAAAAAGTCAGCCCAGGCCTCTCCTAGGGACTCAGCAGGTCTAACAGCATCCGTGGGTAAAAAGGGTCAGTCCACGTTTCCCGTCCGTACTGACTGATGCCTTCTACCATGGATGCTTTCTGACCTGCTGAATTTGGGTTTCTCCACCAGAACTTGCAGGGTGCATTGAAGTTTACGTTTATTGTCTCGTGTGAACTACAGTGAAAAGTTTGTTTTGCCTACTATCCAGTAAGCCTATCCCTACATAGATAGGCCAGAATAAAACACAGGACAGAGTGAATTACAGTGAGAAATGGAGTAAGGGCAGTGGATTTGACTGGTGTGAGGGTCATCCTGAGGTCAGACAGTAGCGGGAAAGAAACTGTCCTCGAATTGGGTGCTGCACAACTTCCTTTCTTCCTGATGGGATGAGGGAGAAGAGTGTGTGGCTGGGGCGGGATGAGTCTTTAGCATGCTGGCTGCTTTTCCAGGGCAACAGAAGGGGTAAGTGGAGTCACTGGAGAGAGGGGAGGTTTGTGTGTGGCCTGAGCTGGGTTCACAACTCCCGGCAGCTTCTTGTGGCCCTGGGCGGAGCAGCTCGTGCACCATCCAGTTAGGTGATGCTTCAGCAGAAGTTGTCGAGGGACACTGGGGAGGTGCTGCGTTCCCTCAGGTTCCTGAGGGGCTAGGGATGTTGGCGCACTTAGTAGGCCAACATCCTAGAGCACTTCGTATAAGAACGTCACCACTTGGAACCGCAGAAGAAGCAATGAGAATAGTTGTTAAACAAGAAAGTCTGAGGTTGTTGTTGAATGCACAAAAGTGCTGGAGAAACTCAACGGGTTCACTTATCCCTTTCCACTAGCCACCTCCTTTATACCTACCCCTGTGACCACATGAAATGCCCTCACCACCATTTAGGGCCCCAAACAGGCCTTGCCAGTGAACTAACACTTCCCCTGTGAATATGGAGGGTCAGCTTCTATATCCAGTGCACCTGTTGTGGTCTCCTCTACGGCAGAGAGATTGGACGTAGAGTGGGAGATCGTATCGTTGAGCACCTTCACTCTGACCGCTGCAGAAGCTGCGATCTCCCAGTGACCACCCATTTTAGTTCCATGCCCCACTCCCACACTGACATGTCTGGCTGTGACCTCGCACTCTGCCAAACTGTGGCCACCTGCACATTAGAGGAACAGCTAATATTCCATGTGAGCCCTCTCCAACTAGATGGCATTAACGCCGACTTCTCTGGTCTCCATTAGACCCCTTCCCTGTCTCTCTAGCTCTCTCTTTCCCTATCCATAAGACCACATGGGAGGATTCAGCCCATCGAGTCTACTCCACCATTTAATCATGAGTGATCCATTCTCCCATTCAACCCCACCCCCCCTGCCTTCTCCCATAACCTTTGTTCTCTGACTATTCAGATGCCTAACAAGCTCTGCCTTAAATACATCCAACCTGGCCTCCACATCTGCCTGTGGTAGCAAATTCCAGAGATTCACCACTCTTTGGCTAAAGAAATTCCTCTGTTTAAAATTGGCACCTCTTGTTCTCGACTCCCCAACCATAGCAACTTTTCCACATCTACTCTGTCCAGGCCTTTGAATATCCAAAATGCTTCTATGAAGACCCCTCATTCTTCTGAACTCCAAGGAGTATGATCCAAGATCATAAGATAATCGTGTGAATCTGGAGGGGTCACCTACTACATCCGGTGTTCCTGTGTGGTCTCTATGTCAGAGAGACTGGATGTAGACTGGAAAAATAATTCCAGGGACCATTCTTGTGAATCTTCTCTGAACCCTCTCCAATGCCAGCACATCCTTTCTTAAATAAGAATCCCAAAACTGTCCCCCATCCTCCAAATGAAGTCTCACCAGAGCCTTATAAAGCCTCAACATAATATCCCTCTAGATATGAATGTCAACATTTACCATATTCTGTGAGTTTCAAAGTTTATATTTCTAATCATCTTCTTAGTTGCTTTTCTCGATTTACAACTTTCTCATCCTCTATCTTCCCACTAATTTTGCTTCCTTGTCTGCCCTCTCTTTTACCTTGACTTTGGATTTGACTTCTCTTGTGAGCCACGGATATGTAATTTTTCCATTCAAGTATCTCTTCTATTTTGGAAAATGCATGACCTGAACTTTACTTATTTCTAACAGAAACTCCAGCCATTGCACGTCTGCTGAACTCCCTGTTAGTGAGCCTTTTCAATGAACTTTGCCAGTTCCTCTCACATACCACTGGAGCTATGACACATCTGATCTTAGTTTGTCCCTCAAATGACAGGGTAAACTCCACATATTATGATCACTGGCTCCTAAGGGTTCCCTTTTACCTTTGAAAAAAAATATCAGGTTTGGAGGGTTAACAGAGAGATGAATCTGGACATCAGGGTTACAATCACACATAACTTTTATTAACACACATATACAATTCATAAAAAAGTGTGGAAATTGGCAATAGGAATAAACACACGCATGCACAATAATAAAGACAGACGTGCATAATTTATAGAAGAGCATGGGAAACAAACAGGAGACCATTAAACAGTACTCAATTACTAATCCAGGTAAACGACAATACTGACATTCACACACACTCCCGGGGGGGTAGCCTCTACTACACATTATAAGCAAGGGTTCAACACACACTCTCAGACCCTTGATCAATGGGGGGCGGGGGGGTTGCTCTACTACACACTATAAACAGGGGTTCGACACACACTCCCGGACCTCTGATCTGTTGGGGTGGGGGGGTGGGCTCTACTACACACTATAAACAGTGGTTTTGGTGGCTTTGAGTGTGAGGTTGTGGTTGCACTATTCAGCCGTTTTCAATCTCCATCCTGTTACAGCCCACTTCCATGGTATCGGCAGAACATTTGTAGATGGTCTTATTGTCGTACCGAGCTACACAGTTGTAGGTGTAAAGTGAATAGAGCAGGGGGCTGAGAACGCAGTGCAGCTGTGATGGGTGGAGACGAGGCTTTCTCTGGACTTTGGACGTAATTGTGACATCTTCACCGAGCTGAAAATGACAACTGCTGGGTCATCGTTCGTGGAGCAGGTGATGCTGGGCTTGACAGTTTGTGTGTGAGAATAATTCAAGTTGAGAACATGGATTCCCAGAATGTTGTAATTTCCAGTATTTGCAGAGTTTCCTTCATTTCTATCAGTAGGATAGAAGCAACAGTGGGGGTGTTGGCCTGGGAACGCTGAAGTCTGGGAAAGCGTGCAATTCAGAGAATATTGAACTGATCCTAAGCAATTAATTGATCCTCCAATAGTTAATGAATGATTTCCTCAGCATTCACGTCGCTGTGTGTTTTAACCATAATACTTGACAGCCCATCCTTAATCCAAGGTATCGGGCTAGAGATTCACTTGCATAGACTGAAAGCCGTTTTATTTTCCCAAATGAGGTGGACCAACCATTTCCAGGGTGTTCCCCATAATTTGGAAAATACTTCAGACTAATTCCAGGCATCTTGTGCCTTGATTCAGTTTCCTTGTTGGGGGAACCAACATGATGTCCCTGAAGCCACAGTCACTGATCATTCCCAGCACAACTGGGTCTTCCCCAGGCAGACGCCATTCCCAAAACCTCTGGGTCCCAAATTCCGGAGTCCGAGATCTACTAAAGTTTTTGTGACAGAGACCTCAATCTTCAGCCCCCTGACTCAGTCCCCCCATTCCCCCAACACACAAAACAACATGCCCAATGAGCAGAATGCACCATTAGCACAAGTACAATTTGCAGCCTAGTTGCCCTGTCACGCTTCTTGTGGTCCTTAGATTACATTCCACTCCTGAAAACTAGACTATTTTCACGTGAGGTTAAAGGACTTCTGGACCAAAGTATTTGACTTCAAGATGGATGAAGAGCATGAAAAAAGGGACACACAGATTGTAGTCTTCACATTGGCAGGTGGAAGGAGTGAATGCAGGGGATTGCAGTCGGCCAAGATGCAGGAGCAGTAAACAATCAGGAATGCAAATAATCTACTTGTCCTCTTGCAATAGGTTGCACAATACAAGGGCGTTTACTCCATTGGTACAGAGCATTTGTAAGGCCACACCTGGAGTGTTGTGTGCTTGAAGCCATGAAGTGGTGCGACGTGGATTCACTGAGTGGATTTCTGTGGCCAGGGTTAGTTCTGCAAGAAGAGATAGACTTGGATGGGATAATATATACCGGATTTAGAAGAATGAGATGTGATCTTCTTTGAAACCTAAAATTGTGACGTATCGGAACTATTGGGTTGAATACTTAGTTGTTACACATTGAAGCAAGAAACTTTATGGGAACTAGAAGGATCAAGAGAAATGGGGTTAAATAAGAAAATCTCTTGATGATGGGATCTGATGTGCTGGAGAAACTCAGCAGGTCACACAACATTGGTAGGAAGTAAAGGGTAACCTAAGTCTTGGGCCTGGGCAGTCGGATCCCCTACTGATGGATCGCAACGTGACCTGCTGTGTTTTTCCAGCACTTGGTGTATGATGAGAAATGAGGATCATGCAGGAATCTGATTTTCCTGAACATGATCACATCAGCTACCAAGGCCCTAAGTGTGGAATTCCCTCACTAAATGTTCCACCTGTTAACCCATCATCATTACATATGTGTTTGTGGAATTTACTGTGTACTGATTGGTGACCACAATTTAATGTGGCCACATATCATTTGGTCTAAGGTATTTTGAGACATTTGAAAAGGGGTACGTTGAGAATGTGATGCAGTCCATCTCTCCCACCTCCTTTAGAATTTAAAAAGCAGTCAGTCTGCTATGGTTGGCATAGCGTTTAGCGCAATCCTATTACAATGCCAGTGATTGGGGCTGGGGTTCAAATCCTGCGCTGTGTGTAAGGAGTGTCTGCGTGGGTTTCTGCCCACCCTTCAAAAACGTACCAGGGTTGCAGGTTAATTGGTTAATTGGGTAGCCTGGGCTGAAAGGGCCTGTTATCGTGCTGTAGGTCTAAATTTAAATTTAACCTCCCTCTTCTGGTCCCGTGTTTGCTCACACTCCTTTGAAGAACTTGTGTTATAGTGTGGATATCAATTGTGATCTTTTTTGTTGTGATGAAGCCTGGCCTTTGATCCTGACTCTGGATTCTCTAAAAGGCAAGCTGGTAGGCGAATGGGCTAGAACAGGTGAGGTGCGACAAAAGAATCAAAAGGGAGTCTGAGAGAGAATAACGGTGGGGTTACAGGGAGCCAAAAAGGAGAAGGGAAGAGGTTCTGATGGCTTTACTCTGCTGGGAGGTGGCATGGACCTGATGGACAGAACCACAGTAAACTTTGTTAGAACCGATCTATGGTAAAGGGCAAGGCTGCATTCATATCCCTTATAGGAGAGCACATGGTGTGGCATGTTTACTAAAGGATGGGTATGTTGAAGTCTCTGTTGGGGGTGGGCCTTGGGGGGAATCTATGGGAAGTGTGAGCAGCTGACTTCCCAGGAAAATACAGTCCATGTGAACATTGAACTGTAAGGAGCTCAAACCTGAAGCAACGAAAGGGCTGTGGCTACGTCCAGGAGAGAGATTGGCAAATGAGTGTGTGGGAGGGAGGTTGTTGTTGAATCCCAGCTCTTGTAGAAAGGCAGAGGTCAGCAGGCTCTCCTTCATCAGTTTGAGATAAACATTGTGCATGTTTACCTCACATCGACCGGGTTATGCTGGTTCAGTTCCCAAAGGTTTTCCGAAGTGACTCTGTTCATTGTAATTAATCTCTTTGGTACAGAATCCACTGGGGATGGTCATTGTGTTTCAGTGATATCTCCTGCCCCTCGGGCAGTCCCATCGGCTTCTCACATCAAGGAACCGTTCTTACAAAGTGAGTGCGTTTTCTTTTGAATGGACATAGTTTACATTTTGTACTGGTGGCACGGTTCGAGCGGGGAGCGGCACGGTTTGGGCGGTTTGTAGGTTGATGGGTGTATTGGGGCAGCAGGGCCTGTTATTGAGCTGCGTGTCTAAAATGTAATGGAGCAGGTGTTAGAGCCCAGAGTTCCGAGCTAGGTAAAGTATTCATCAGTGTTATCATTCATAGATTTGAGGAAGGAAGTAAATGTAGACCTGATCTTTCAAACACAGCACCATTTTCCTGCACTGACCCAGTAGCCATCGTTCCATTATGAGTCAAAAGTCTACCAGTCTGTCTCAAATGTACTGAGTGGCTGCATCACAGCTCTGACTTCCCTACCATAAAAGTCACATCCGTGACTTCCCTACATCCTCCTTGGAACCTGACTACCACACAGCTTAACGTCATCACTAAAATCCAGTCCCCTCATCCCTTTAGTGCTACACAGGTCACAACCACTGAACCCACAAAATGACCTGCTTATTCCCGCTCTTTATTCTGTCTAACAAACCATCCTTAATCCGTGCCAGTGTGTAACCGGTTACTTCGTTGATGACCTTCCTTCATTCTTTGTGTATATCCCCATCTTGTTCGGTCATCCCTTAAGTTATCACCTCACTGGTTTCAGGGTTAAGCTCCAGTGCCTGCCCCTCCAACTCACCACCATTGTCCTGTACCCTAAGACTATCCTCCACACTGCAACCAATCTTCCTGTCTTCTGCAAGCTTACTAATTAGATCCTTGACATTCATGTGCATGACAAGCAAGAGGAGTCCCATCACCGATCACTCCATCAGCACTCTGCCTGCTTTGAGTTGCTCCCGTATTCTAAGGGGTCCTTTTAGACCAGTCTCCTTGTGGAATATTATTCGGTGCTGTCTGTAAGGAGTTTCAATGTTCCCCCCATGCTTACGTGGGTTTCCTCCAGGTGCTCCGATTTCTTCCCACCCTCCAGAAACGAGCAGGGTTTTGTAAGTTAATTGGCTGGCAGGGGCTTGTGGACTGTAAAAAGCCAGACTCATCATATAGTGTCAAATGCATGAATATACCTCTTCGAGAATCTGAACCACATTAATCAGACCATCTTCGATTAATCCAACTACAGATTAATCCTGTCCCTCAGGAATTTTTTCCAATAATTTCACAGCCGCTTATTAACATAAATTGCCCTTGTCACTGGGCAATTGCCCAATTCACATCTGCTGCTCTCCTGGAATAAATGCACACATTGGCTGTCTTCCATTCATTTGGGCCCTCTTGTCAGGCGAGAAGTAATTTGAAAATCTCCACCAGAGCCCAGGCAGTCTCCCCCTTTGCCTCCTGAGAGACATCTCTGGGTCCTTAACATTTACCCACTCTCAACCCCATTAAGGCAACTCAGACTTCCCGACCTATCAGTGCTAGTATATGGCAGAATTCCTCACCGCACCCACCAAATTCAAATTCTGGCCTTCTCCTTGTTGAACAGAAGGATTCACGTTGGACCCGCACCTACACCCTTTGGCTTATTCGCAGATCGGCCACTTGAGCCCAACTCGAGCCCCTAACATGCATAAAACAAGGGGCGGTTTAAATCTGTTAAATGGATTGGAGGGTGCCTGGAACAGGCCATCATGGGCAGTGGTGGAAGTGGAGTTGAAATGGCTTCTAGATCGACACACAAGGGAATGAAAGCTGCAGTTTGAGGTTAATTTGAACAGCATGTTCAGCACAGGCATGTGGGCCAAAGGGCCTGTTCCTATGCTCTACTGTTCTATGTTCATTGGCTAAGTGTCACTCTTGATGGGTCAAGATGGTCACTGCAGCTTACTTAGCAGGACAACGAATCCCTAATTGTAAGGGCGAAGTTGCTGTTTATTTAGCATGGGGATTATAGCTGTAACGCAGCATCGTCACCCTCCTTGGATGCTGAGTTCCTCCAGCAGTTTGTATTTTGCTGGGTGTTACAGAAGTTTGTGCCACAAACAAAGAGTTAGGGGTGATATCAAGCAGGGAAGGGGGGTGGCGAGAGGGAGGGCCTGACCCACTGAGACCCTCTGGCTCCTCACACTTTGCTCAGGGCTGCAGCCTCGGTGTTTTCTGTGTTGGTGTTGTCCCTATGTTTTGGCTGTCTCTGCAGATTTCCGGCAACTGAGTTTCAATCCAAACACCGCCCACCGATACCTCACTCTGTCCAAAGACGGCCGCAGGGTCTCCCACCGAGCAGCCCAGAAGTACCCAGTGCACAAGGAGCGGTTTGAGAAGGAGTGGCAGGTGCTGTGCTGCGAGAGCTTTGAGGTGGGCCAGCACTACTGGGAGTTGCAGTTCAGCAGCCAGTGGGCCTACCTCGGAGTCGCGTATGGCAAGATCAACAGGCGCGGCCCGTCCGCCCTGATCGGCCGGAACAGCGTCTCCTGGTGTGTGCAGCTCTTCAGCAAGAGCTTTTCAGCCTGGCACGCCGACCAGGAGGTGAAACTGCCGTCTGCAGAATACGAGCGTGTCGGAGTGTACCTGGATTGCGCTGCAGGGACCCTGGCCTTCTACGGCATCACCAATACCATGAATCTGATCCACACTTTCCACTCCGTCTTCACCCAGCCCCTCTACCCTGCTGTGTGGGTGGGCGAGGATGTCATTGCCACCCTTTGCCAGCTCCAGTGAAGGTGGTGGCACAGGGGAGAGAGATTCAGAAGGACACAAAAATAGGGGTAGGAGTAGGCCACTGGCCCTTTGCCTACCCTACTGTCATCATGTCCCATCCCAACTGTGGGAACTGTGAACTGTGCCAGTTCATCACTGCCCTCAATTCCCCAATCAATGACACACCTCCTTCTTCAACAATCCAACTTCTGCAAACCTCAGAAGAGGAATCCAGAGATTCACCAGCCTTTGTAAGAATCAGTGCAACGCTATTTACAGCACCAGCGACCCAGGTTCAAACCTGGCGCTCTGCATATCCTCCCCGTGACCTGCGTTGGTTTCCACAGGGTGCCCCGGTCTCCTCCCATGTTCCCAAGACGTACAGGTTAATTGGTCATATGGGCATTCTTGGGTGACATGGGGTCTTGGGCCAGAAGGACCTATTACTGTGTTTTAACTGATTTTTAAAAAATGATTTGTTCTGCACGTCTTTTCCATGTCCCTATGTTCAATCCCCTTCCACTCGTGGAAATCTGTCCATACATTCTCCTTCAAGATCTTTTATCTTTCAATAAAATCACCTCTCATTTTTCAAAACTCCAAACACAGTCACCTTCATTAGTTCTCATTGGAGAACTGCCCTCATCCCTGGAATTAGCTCCGTGAATTTCATTTTGTGGTATCTTATTTGGACGAAGGGACGAATGCTGTGCGCAGCCCTCGACCAGGGCCTCACTTCTGGAAGTTGGGGCTTACCTGAGATTGATTTACCATTGGAGCATCATCCAGTGAATTTTTCGGAGATAAATGAAGGGCTTCAAATTGTACGGACTTTTTTTAAAGATATTGCTTTGTATTTCAAGAATAAATTTTACGGCTGGAATTTGTGTTTTGAGTATTTTCTTTTGCATAAATAAAATGGACTAAGGGTGAACTGAAGAGGGTTTGGAAAAGAGCTTCTTCATCAGCTGGACCACTGAAACTCGATAACAGGCAATTCATTTGTTAATCTCTGTCAAGACTTGCCGGCCTGTAAACGCAGAGGCAAATGTGGAGTTAGCCTGATTTTAAACCCCCGACACTGAAAATGTGGACTTGACTCAAGGCAGAGGTAAGTTAATTCAGTTTTTATGTTTGGAAATCTTCCAGGAAAGGAAGAACAGAGTAAGCATTTATTATTTTTGTCTTGATTCTCAAGAGAAAGTGGTGAAGCAAATGTGCTTTAATTTAAGCTCTGTTTGTTCACTGCCTGCCTATTAATAAGTGTGAATATGAGTCAAGGAGGAAGCCACATGGCCCCTAAGCCAACTCCACCAGTCAACATGACCATGGCTGAACAACACTGGCCTCAAATCCTCTTCTGCACCAATTCCGCACAGCTTCTCAATCACTAAAAACGCCATTTAACTCCACATGAAAAACCTTCATTAATCCAGCCTCCATGTCTCTCTGGAGTGGAGAATTCCAGAGCTTTGCTGCCCTCTGTGAGGAGAAATTCCTGTGCAGCTCAGTTGTAAATGACCACCCATGTAACCAGGTCCCCTGTAATGACCACCTGTGTAACTCCCTCTTGTAATGACCACCCATGTGACTAGATTCCCATGTAAATGACCATCCATGTAACAATGTCCCCCTGTAATGACCAACCATTTAAATATGTCCCCTTGTTCAGGATGCCCCACCAGTGGAAATATTTCAACTCCTGCCTTCATGCTCTCTCAGGATCTTGTGTTTCAAAACCATCATCCCCCTCTCTTTTGCTTCTCTTTCTCTGAGTGAAGGAGGCGCTTCAGGGAATTCCTGCTGACGGAGAATCTGCCTTTCGAACAGCAGGCAAAAGCAGTTTTGTGTGATTTGACACTCATATATTGCAATGACGATAAATTGAATCCTGAATCTTACATATTGATATGCCAAGTTTTCACCCTTTCACTCCCCACCACTGGGGAATTCAAATGTCCACATTGAAACATGCCCATCATCAAACCTGGGTACCTTATGGTAAATTCCCTGAATCATGTTATCTGCTAACTCATTTCTAATTGAAAGTCAAAAACAAATTCTTGTGGCACGTTGCCAGTTACAATATTCCAGCCTGAAAAACACCAATTCATTCTGTCTCTCCTTTTTGTGCTAACCAGCTTTAAATCCATGCCAGAACACTTACTCCAAGATCGCAAGGTTTTGTGTCCAAGGCTTCTATCTGGTACCTTGTCAATAAACTTCATCTAAAGGTTCCCCTCTACTGACTCTGCTTGTTTCAGCCTCAAAGAACACTGGGAAATTTGTTACACATCATTTTCCTTTCATCAAATCATGTTAACTTATAATTCCTCTAAATGATTGGCTATTTGGTCCTTGATTTTAGACTCCATCGTGGCACGGTTAGCGTAGCGGTTAGCTGAGTTAGAATCCCGCGCTGTCTGTAAGGAGTTTCTCCCCATTTCCTCTGGGTGCTCCAGTTTTTTCCCACCATTCAAAAACATACTGGGGTGGAGGGTATTTGGGTGTAATTAGGCAGCATGCACTTGTGGGACTAAAGGGCCTGTCACCGTGCTGTATGTCTAAATTTAAAATTTAATCATGTCAGCAGATGTTAAGCAGTTGTTGCTCACGAGGCCTGTTGTTTCCCTTTCTTGAACAGTTTGCAATTTTCCAATTCATGGTTACCCTCTGAGTTTGGAAGATCTCCAACCCATGGGTCCACTATCATGTTGACAATTTCCAGAGCCTGGGATTTAAGTCATCACAGCCTGTCTGCCTGTAGTCCCATCATTTTTTCCCACTATTTTATTCCTTGAAAGGGATTGTTCTAGTTTCTTCCATTGTACTTGAATCCACCAATCTGTTAGCCTTTGGGCTTGCAGGGTCCCCCACTGTAAAGAGTGATCACCAGGAAGGCAACATACCATCTGGGATACCCCGCCTCTTCCACAGAACCTCTTACCTGCCCCACTAACTATGGAATCCCTATCACTACAGCTCACCTCTTCTCCCTTTTCTTCAACACAGGACCAGATTCCGTGCCAGAGACCTGATCTCCGTGGCTTATCCCTGGTAAGTCATCCCCCCAACAGTATCCAAAATGATATACTTGTTATTGAGGGGAATGGCCACAGAGGTGCCCTGCCCTGTGTGCCTTTCCTTCTCCCTCTCTTGACAGTCACCCATCTACCCTCCTCCTACCTTCTAGCCAGGGTCCGAAATAGATCGAGTTCCCGGCATTCTCAGGAGGGAGGGTGAGCATAAAAGGACCAATGACATGGGTAGGAAGGGTGAGGAGGTCCTGCAAGGAGAGTTCAGGAGTCAGGCTCTAGGTTGAAGGACAGGACCTCCAGGGTTGTGATCTCGGGATTGCTGCCCGCGCCATGTGCTGGTGGGGTTAGAAATAGGAGGATGATGCAGCTCAACAAGTGACTAAAGACCTGGTACAGGAGAGAGGGCTTCAGGTTTCTGGATCATTGGGCTGGTCCAGGGAAGGTGGGACTTGTCCTGATGGGAGGGTTTGCATCTGAACTGAAGAGGAACTAATATCCTTGTGGGAAGGTTTGCTAGTGTTGCGCCGATGGGTTTAAACTAGATTTCCAGGGGAGGGGAACCAGGGTGCTAGAGCAGATAGAGAGGTGTGGAGGAGGGGAAAGATGATGTGAAAATTACATGCACCGTTAGAAGTCAACATGTAGTGGTGGAAATGTTCCCAGGTCCATCTATTTCAATGCAAGGAGTGTTGTAGGAAAGGCAGACGAGCTTAGAGCATGGATTGGCACGTGGAATTAAGACATTGTGGCCATTAGTGAAACTTGGTTGCAGGAGGGGCAGGACTGGCAGCTCAATGTTCTGCATTCCATTGTTTCAAATGTGAAAAAATGTGGGGGATGAAAGGGCGTTGAGTGGCGTTGCTCGTCAGGGAAAATATCACAGCTGTGCTCAGACAGGACAGACCAGAGGGCTCATCTACTGAGGAGCTGAGGAACGGGAAAGGTCTGACCACACTCACCGTCCGATAGTCAGTGAGAATTGGACGAGCAAATCTGTAGTGAGATAGCAGACAGCTGCAGGAAACAAAAGGTTGTGAGAGTAGGGGATTTTAAATTTCCACATATTGACTGGGACCCCAAACTGGGGTTTGTCAAATGTGTTCAGGAAAGATTTAAAAAAAAACACCATGACCACATGTGCATGATGTCCATATAACTTTCTTTGCAAGTTGGGGGAATTAATCAAACTGGGTGCTAATATAATAAGGTTTCCATATTTTAACAAACGTGCCATAATTCTTCCTTGTATTTTAAGTGATCTTCTCTAGGGGAATGGAATTCTGCATTTCCAAGTTCCATCAAGAGATGGTTAACTGCGAGTTGAACTTCCATGAAACTGCTATATGCTTCCTGGCTCTATCTAAGTTGACCTTCGCAAAAGAAACTTGGTGTTTAGGTGGGGAGGGAAGTGAGGGGATGGGATCAACACATCCTCTGTATATATTATATATTCCTCTCAAATTGATTTGTTTATGGTTTGTTGAGTCTATAAAAATCAAAAATAAAATATTCAAAGAAAAAGAAATTTTTCCAATATATAGAGATCCCAACTAGAGAGAGTGCAACACTGGATCTCCTATTGGGGAACGAGACAGGAGAAGTGACAGAAGTATGTGTAGGGGAACCTTTTGGGTCCAGTGATCATGCCATTAGTTTCTAGTTAATTATGGAGAAGGATAAGTCGGCCTCGGGTTGAGATTCTAAACTGGAGAAAGACCAATTTTGAGGAAATGAGATAGGATCTAGAATGCGCAGATTGGATAAGATGTTTTCAGGCAAGGATGTGCAAGTTAAGTGGAGGACCTACAAAGGTGAAATTACAGAGTCTGAGAGTACAGAGTTTGTCTCTTCCTGGCAGGATTAAAGGCAAGGTGAGCAGGTGCAGGTGTCGTGTTGGGAAGAGTATCAGGTTCACGGAAAGACGAGTCTGGACACAAGTATTACAATCACACATATTGTTAATCAACATACGGGAGACAAACGGGAGAACATCAAACGGTACTTGATTACTTAAACAATGATATAGACATTCACATCGGACCCAGGTTGAACTCCAATACCAGTGGCCGCCTATAATCTACACGCTCACACACTTAAGTACACAGCCTACAGACAGGGACTTTCACACGCACTCCTGGTTCCCTGTCCCAATGGGGTGCGGCTCCCTGCAAGCACTGATCTATCACTATACAATGGCTCAAGTTAAATAGAGTGCACTCCTTATCCATGACTCCTCCAGTGATATCTACAGTAATGAACTGGTGTGGACCGATGTCCAGGATTTGGACCATGAGGCAAAGAGAGAGTAGAATGTGTTGTGCATCGATGTTTTCTACAGTTCTGATCTGGGCATCTAGCCCATTAATGACCTTAGATAGTTTAAATTAGCCAATGGCAAGGTGTGCTGGAATCCAACCTTGATTGACAGGTAATGTGACTTACAAATAAGTTTCAGACTGGGAGAACACATGACCACCTTCCAGACAGGCAGGGAGGTCACTCTTCCACAATCCACAAAATACATTCCACCCCTCGGAAGCCCCATCGCTCTGCAATCACTGCAAAGATAATCAGTAAGTGGTTCATAAACAGAATGTTTTACATAAATGTTATAACTATATACTGTATATCTATAAGGAAAAAACAAAAAAAATTAAAAATGATACAAATCAAACAGATTGATGACAACACCTGACCAGCTTCCCTTACCCCCCCACACCCCCATCCTGACCAAACAGGGTTGCTGTGTTACTGATGGGGCAGGGTGCAGTGAGAGCTGATCCCCTGTATCAGAGGGGAGGGTCGAGAAAGAAATTTATCTGGCAGATGTAATCATCCTTTCCACCTCTGTCTGCAAGCAGGCACTGTAGGGTCATCTGTAAGGTGCCAGAGCCTTCTCTTGGCTTGCAAATCTCGCGCCTTGGCCTCACACTTGGGCCCAGATTCCTGTCGTTGTGCTATTCCTGTTGTTAGAAATTAAAGTACCTTTAAAGAAATTGCTCGAGACAAAAATTGAGAACAAAGAACATTTATTACTACAACAATGCAAAGTTGGGTGCTTCCCCTTACCCTGGGAATACACACAGACACTGGGGCTCACCCAACTTTTATACAGTTGATTTCAATGTAGGAATTCCCTCCCCCTTACATTCTTCTGCCTCCTGCTGGAGAGGTTTGGCATTAGGCAATCCTGCCTGCCTACGTGCAATTTCAGTATACTTGGAGAACCAGGGGGGGTATCCTGTCGGTGTCCCTTCATGTCATTGTCCTTATTCACACCTTCCTGATTCTCGGGGCTACAGTCTCTTGATATGCAGAGTTGACTCATTCTATCTAGGGTTGGCTAATTTCATATGTATAAATCTGTGTATGGTTAGCTAATTAGAAATGTATGACTTGGTACTTCTGTCCAGGGCTAGGAGACCCTTATCTGATCCAGACTACCTCAACTTCCTACATTCTATTGTACCTTACCATTCCTTATCTTAGTCTTATGGTCTTGTCACAAAGACTAGAAGATTCTTATGTTAATCGTGCTGACTCTGCTTTCCTGCATCCTAAGCCCCAAGCTTATCCTGTTTGTACTGGTTACAGCCATTAACTGATGAACTTTAGTTTCTTCCATGTTCATAATTTTAGATCAATTTTCCCATCTCTCACACTGTGGTAAGGGAGGGGGCAGACATACATTTCTGGGCTCTCGTTTGACACCAGGATGCCATTTGTGCTTGCCTTCTCTTTCAACGAGTGCCCCAAGTGGTTGTGCTGTATCCCTGAACCAATAGCCAGGACGAGGAGTTGGGACTGAACGTTAGCCAATTTGGTGTTCTTAAATAAAAGCCCCCACCTCATGAGGTCTTGGAAGGTGCATAACAAAAGATGCATTAAACGTCCAGCTGCTATATGTCTGTATAATAAGAGACAAAGCTCCTGCAGGTAAAACGAGCTGATGACTGGGATCACAGCAACCTGTTTTGATGAGGATTTCGTAGACCCTCATGTCAAGAAGAGGAATAGCTTGAAGGGTCATCTTCTGTGGTGGGGGTGACATCGCTGAACTCCACCTCAGCCCTGCAAACTCGAACCCTGTGTACTCTGATCCCTCAAGCCAGGAGGCTAATGATTTACCAGACTGCCTGCCATCCCAGTGGCCAGTCCTATGAGGAGCAAGACCACCCTAAATAGCCCACCAAGGAACCAGTCACCTGCCTACTCCCTGTGAAGTGGTGCTCACAGGTGCCCCCATAGATACCCACAATCGGTACCCATTCCCTAACAACCCATGTCCCCTTGCCAATGAGCTGCTGGTAGCTTCTGCATTTCAATCAGCTTGGAAGCTGCCTCCATGACTAATTTCTGAGTTGGTCACTTGCCCTTGGGCAGTCTACCCTGCCTCTTGCTGTGCACAACACTCCTGCTGCAGGGATTCTATCTCCCTATCTTTCTGGGTGCTCACTGATACCCAACTGGCACCTAAGGAGGGATATCAGTAACTAGAGGGCTCCCCCATGACTCCCTCCGGCCTCATGAAACCCCAGAACAAGTGGTGCTTTATCACTTTATCTTCACTGCGTGAGGGTCCAGCCTGTTGATCCAGTCGACCATAAAAACACAAAATGCTGGAGAAGCTGAGCAGGTCAAACCGTGTCGTTTATGTAGAAAGGTCATGATACAGAACCAACATTTTGGGCCTGAGCCCTTCATCAGCATGTGAGAGAATGCTGGCAGGCAACCGAACAAGGTGTGGGGGGAAGGGTGGCTAAGGCGGCAGGTGATAGGTGGAGGAGGGGACAGCAATGATCAAGGTGAGGAGAGATGGCTGGGTGAGTGGAGTGGGAAGGGAGTGGAGAACTGGAAAGGGGGAGGGGAAAGAAAAGGTGCGAGCAGATTCACAGAAACCAGAGAAGTCAATGTTCATGGCTGGAGGGGGCTCAGACAGTAAATCAGGTGTCGTTCCTCCAATCTGCAGGTGGTCTGGGTGGGATAGTACACAGACGTGTGACCGCAGGAGTGTGACCTGGAATTGAAATGGTCAGCTACTGGGAGGTTGCTGTGATTGCAGACGGTGTGTAGGTGCTGAGCAGTGATCTCCCAGTCTGTGCCTGGTCTCTCCGATTTCGAGAAGGCCACAGAGGGAACACTGGATGCAGTAAATCAATTATGCGGTTACACAAATGAAGCGTTGCTTCAAGTGAAAGGTCTGTTTGGGGCCCTGGACTGTGGTGAGGCAGGAGGTGTGGGCGTAAGGTGCTGGTTGGGGGGATTGGTGGGGTGGAATGGCCTCATGTACTATCCCATGAATACCACCCATGACCAGAGCTGATTTTCCATCTGGGCCCCCTCCAGCCAGGTGGCATTAACATCAACTTTCTCAGTTTCTACAAACCTGTTCTCCTCTCACCCCCTTCCCTTCCCCCACTCAGCTCTCCACCCCCTTCCCTCTTTATCCACCCTGCCATCCCTCCACCCTGCTCGCTGCTGTGCTCTCCCTCCCTTCTCCACCTATTACCTCCTTCCTTCTCCCCCCACCCCTCCCCCACTTTACCTTTTTATTCAGATGCCTTCCAGCATTTTTCCACACCTTGATGAAGGGCTCAAGCCTGAAGGGCTGGTTCTGCTGTATAAAGGACACTGTTGGACCTGCTGAGTTTCTCCAGCATTTTGTGTCTTTACTTCATCCACGGAGTCTGTAGACTCGTGTTTTACCTAAATCCCTGTGATCTTGCTCTCACCAGGTTCTGGATTGCATTGTTCATCCAGGGCTTCTGATTGTGGAAAACTATTTGGTGGGATACACTCATCCACAGCTGTTCTAATAAAGTAATATTTGATCAGAATTTAATTTAAAAAAAATTAAACTTAGACATACAGCACGGTAACAGGCCACATCGACCCAAGAGCCCGTGCCGCCCAATTACATCCAATTAACCTACACCCCTGGTATGTTTCAAATGTTTTCATGCTCTTATGATAAAGTAGACGGTGCAATTTTCTGCATTGGTCAGGGAAATATTGAAGTGCCCAGGACATGAGGTTATTGGTGCAGAATTGACATTTCATCTGTCACTCTGGGCCATGTCTGTGGGAGCTTGCAACTTGAGTTGACCCTTCTGGGAAATCAGAGCAGTGGATCTCTAGGCCCATGCTCTTCAAAGGGATCATTCTGTGCTTGCAGGATCATTGATCAGCCTTACACCTTCGATGATGCCCCCCTCCCCACCACCCCAAGATTCTGCTCAAAGTTTATGGGTCCCCTTCCCTGGGAAGCAGTCAAGTTTTGGTTTCTTCCACACTTCAAATATTTATGTTATGTTCAACATATACCATACATTAAACAATGTAATCACATAATGAAAATAAACAAGAAAATTGTGTCATCTAGTGGGGGGCGGGAAGGAGGGAGGGAAGGGAGGGGGTAAAAGGGGAGAAATTGACACTGTGTATAATCAAGAGGGAAATGTTTATGTGTATTTTGGTCAATATGGTTCATAGTGTGAAAAATAAAAAAAATTTAAAACAAATATTTGTTATGTGAGAAAACAAGGCTTTGACTATGCTGTGGCTCCAAAAAACTGCCCTTGAATCATCCCATCAATAGCTGTAATCCCAAGGCAACCTACAAAGTCTATAACAGGGAAGTCTGCAGACTGTGACTGTAGTGCAAGGGAGCTGGAGAAACACAGCAGGTCGTGCAACATCTGTGGCAGGCCTGAGCCCTTTGTCAAGGTGTGAATAGAAACCAGGCAAGTGCCTGAATGAAAAGGTGGGTGGAGGATACAGGCAAGAGGGGGATATGGGTGGTGGGGCAGGAGAAAAGAATCTGGAGAAAAGAATGGGGGAGGGGCCTGAATGGAGAAGGAAGGGGCCGGGAAGTTGGAGGAATACAACTGGTTGGAGAATCCCCCAGGTGGAATCCTGTTTGCTGCTGGCCTCGGTCTGGCAGTGCATGAGGCCATAGACAGACATGATGGTGTGGTAATGGGTTCAGAATTGTTTGCCACTGGGAGCTCCCCGTTATTGCAGCGGATAGAGCAAAGAATCTCAGGGTTGTACGCGATGTCATGTATGTACCCTGACAATAAATTTGAATCTAATCTAATCTATAGGTACTCAAGGAAGCGATCTCCCAGTCTGTGTCCAGTCTCTCCGTTGTAGAGGACACATTGGGTCCACAGGATGCACTATATGACCCCTGAAGATTCACAAGTGAAATGTCCCGGGAAGTGCTACACGTGCATCAACACCTCCTCCCTCACCACCATTCGATGTCCCAAACTGTTCTTCCAAGTGAAGCAACAGCAATTCAGTGATGAGGATACTTTTAGCCAGTATGTCGCAAACTCAGCCTGGATCAGGTGGGAAATTTAATTATATTTAGACCTACAGCACGGTAACAGACTCATGCCGCCCATGCTGCCCAATTACACCCAATTGACCTACAACTCCTAGAACGTTTTGAATGGTGGGAGGAAACCGGAGACCCTGGGGAAAACCCACGCAGACACAGGAATAATGTACAAACTCCTTACGGACAGCGCGGGATTGGAATCGCGGTCCCGATCGCTGGTGCACTAATGGCTATGCCAACTGTTCCGCTATTATGATGAGTGTAGAGTGTAAATGAGGTCAGGAGAGAGAAAAACTCGAGGACATGGGTTCATTTGCAAAAGGGGAAAACTGTAAAGGGAACATTCGGGGGAATTTCTTCACACAGAGAGTGATGAGAATGTGGAACAAGCTGTCTGCCATCAGAAGTGGTGAATGCAGTTCAGTCTTGACATTTAAGAAAAATTTGGATGACTCAGGATATGGAGGGTTCCTGGTGCAAGTTATTGGGCTAGGCAGAATAGTTCAGCACAGACTAGATGGGCTGAACAGCCTGATTCTGTGCCGTAGATTTCCATGGTTCTTTGGAAACAGCTCTGGGTTTGAGGCAGTGACTGTGTTTGAATGAGATTTAAGATAGTTATGGAGAAGGGCTGAGAATAAACAAGTTTTAAACTGGTCCATTTACATGCTGCAGTTGTATTAAGATTATAAATATTAAGATCCTGGCTGGCTTGATTGTAAATTTCACATTCCCATGGAGTATTCATGGCTGAAGACGTTCATCAGATCCCCCTCATCCCTCAACAACTTCTGCAGACGCACCAGTGAAAACATTCCAGCTCAGTACATTTCACAAACTTTGCTGCCCTGTTTCAACTCCATGTACATGTCCCACTGCTTCAAAAAAGCAGCCAACCCTCATCCCGCTCTGGAACACACTCTTCTCTCCACGAGGAAGAAGGTGCAAGAGTGGGATATCATACATCCTCAGGTGCAAGGACAGTTTCTTCCCTGAATGAATGTGCCACACGGCCCTTGCTGTGTACTAATTAATCTTGCGCTCTTTCACGACGTGTTCTTGCTTGTCTACTGTGGGCACGCAGCAGTAGTATTGCTGTTCTATTGAATAAATAACCTTTTCACTTTGCCCAGGTGAATAGGAAAATAATCTTGAATTTGACCTTTAAGCTATCTTCTTATCAGAAACCAATCTACTACAACTCTAAAAATATTCAGTCCCTGCTTTCACCGACTGCCCTTTCAAGAGAGTTCAAAAGTCACACTTGCTCAGATTAAAAAAAAATCACCTCGCATCTTTCTTAAATGGACAAGCCCTTTCCCTTCCACAAGAGGGAACAATTGTCCACCTTGACACAGCCCCTCACAATTGTAATTGTTTCAATCTGTTACCAATTCTGTTCCAAACTCTGGCCAGCATCTCCAAACATTTTTCATGAAGACAAACTTGTCCTTTTCACTTTTTGAACTTGGAAAACTCCCACTGAACTGCTTCCAATTCATCAGTGTTCCTCAACCTTTTTTCTTCTCACTTGCATCCCACTTTAAGTAATCCCGATGCCATCGGTGCTCTGTGATTAGTAAGGGATTGCTTAAGGTGGGATGTGAGTGGAAGGAAAAAGTTTGAGAACCACTGTTTTACGTCTTTCCTTAAATAAGGAGACCACCTCTGTACACAAAACTCCAAACTATGGTCTCCCCAATTCTCCATATTATCTCCGCTCTTTTATATTCCGTTCCCCTTTCAATAAATAATAACTTTCTGGTAGCATTCCTAATTGTTACTGTGTCTGCTACTAGTCTTTTGTGAGTCAATAATCAGGATACCCTGACCCTCTGCACATCAGAGCTCGAATCTCTTTCATCATGGAGATTATATTCTCTCTGATGCTATGGACAATTTCATTAGCTCTCATCTTATCTCAATTTACCCATTCAGCCCACCCATCTCGATCCCTCTTGGCCTCCTTACCTATTCTTGTGCCACCGTAAACTTCGCAATTGTGACTTTATTCAGATCATAAACACGAGTTTTAGAAAGTTGGGACTCCTGCGCTGATCCCTTTGGCAGATAGGAGTGGGATAGACAGAGTAAATGTAGGTTGGCTTCTTCCACTGAGGGTGGCTGAGATGCAAACCAGAGGACATGGGTTAAGGGTGAAAGGGGAAAAGTTTAGGGGGAACTTCTTCACCAAGAGAGTGGTGGGAGTGTGGAACAAGCTGCCAACTGAGATGGTGAATGGGGGCTCAATTTTAACATTTTAGAAGAATTTGGTCAGGTGCATGGATGGGAGGGGTGTGGAGGGACATGGACTGGGTGCAGGTTAGTGAGACAAGGCAGAAAAATAGTTTGGCGCAGACTAGAAGGGCCGAAGGGGCTGGTTACTGTGCTATAATGTTCTATGGTCAGCACACTCAGTGATGCATCCAGCTAGGATTTATGTCCACTCTGCGTTTCCTTTTTTTAAAAACTTTATTTAAAATTTTATGACATGAATAAAATAAAAATTACATGTAAAGAAATAATAAAAAATAGAATCTTTGGCTTGGCTTCGCGGACGAAGATTTATGGAGGGGGTAAAAAGTCCACGTCAGCTGCAGGCTCGTTTGTGGCTGACAAGTCCGATGTGGGACAGGCAGACACGGTTGCAGTGGCTGCAGGGGAAAATTGGTTGGTTGGGGTTGGGTGTTGGGTTTTTCCTCCTTTGCCTTTTGTCAGTGAGGTGGGCTCTGCGGTCTTCTTCAAAGGAGGTTGCTGCCCGCCAAACTGTGAGGCGCCAAGATGCATGGTTTGAGGCGATATCAGCCCACTGGTGGTGGTCAATGTGGCAGGCACCAAGAGATTTCTTTAGGCAGTCCTTGTACCTTTTCTTTGGTGCACCTCTGTCATGATGGCCAGTGGAGAGCTCGCCATATAACACGATCTTGGGAAGGCGATGGTCCTCCATTCTGGAGACGTGACCCACCCAGCGCAGCTGGATCTTCAGCAGCGTGGAATCGATGCTGTCGACCTCTGCCATCTCGAGTACTTCGACGTTAGGGATGAAAGCGCTCCAATGGATGTTGAGGATGGAGCGGAGACAACGCTGGTGGAAGCGTTCTAGGAGCCGTAGGTGATGCCGGTAGAGGACCCATGATTCAGAGATGAACAGGAGTGTGGGTATGACAACGGCTCTGTATACGCTTATCTTTGTGAGGTTTTTCAGTTGGTTGTTTTTCCAGACTCTTTTGTGTAGTCTTCCAAAGGCGCTATTTGCCTTGGCGAGTCTGTTGTCTATCTCATTGTCGATCCTTGCATCTGATGAAATGGTGCAGCCGAGATAGGTAAACTGGTTGACCGTTTTGAGTTTTGTGTGCCCGATGGAGATGTGGGGGGGCTGGTAGTCATGGTGGGGAGCTGGCTGATGGAGGACCTCAGTTTTCTTCAGGCTGACTTCCAGGCCAAACATTTTGGCAGTTTCCGCAAAGCAGGACGTCAAGCGCTGAAGAGCTGGCTCTGAATGGGCAACTAAAGCGGCATCGTCTGCAAAGAGTAGTTCACGGACAAGTTTCTCTTGTGTCTTGGTGTGAGCTTGCAGGCGCCTCAGATTGAAGAGACTGCCATCCGTGCGGTACCGGATGTAAACAGCGTCTTCATTGTTGAGGTCTTTCATGGCTTGGTTCAGCATCATGCTGAAGAAGATTGAAAAGAGGGTTGGTGCAAGAACACAGCCTTGCTTCACGCCATTGTTAATGGAGAAGGGTTCAGAGAGCTCATTGCTGTATCTGACCCGACCTTTTTGGTTTTCGTGCAGTTGGATAATCATGTTGAGGAACTTTGGGGGACATCCGATGCGCTCTAGTATTTGCCAAAGCCCTTTCCTGCTCACGGTGTCGAAGGCTTTGGTGAGGTCAACAAAGGTGATGTAGAGTCCTTTGTTTTGTTCTCTGCACTTTTCTTGGAGCTGTCCGAGGGCAAAGACCACTACATCATTAAACTACACAAATTAACCCCCCCAATAATTATAACACAATATTAATCGTCTAATTTAAAATTAGTCCAACCCTCCCCCCCAAAGTAAAGAGTGAAGAATTAATTAACAATGTTGTAAATAAAATAGAAAAAAACCCACTTACAAAAAGGATAAAACTTAACAACAAAAAAAATTACTAACAACAAAAAAAATCAATACTAAAATAATACCCTTAAACATATATTTAAATCAAACATAATACATGTGTTTAACAAATGAAATCCACTTTAAAACTAAGTTCAAATATTAAAATCATATATCAACCACATCTGTTATACAAAAAATCATAATTAATAATACATAAATACAGAATTTCCATTAATACCAAGTTTCCTTTATAATTCATCGAGAGAACAAAAACATCCCTTAGAAAAACAATCAGATAAACTTTTTATTCCCTTCCCCTCCTCTTATATAAAAAAAAGAAAAAAAAAAGAAAATAAGTTCAAACTCTTATAAAATTCTCCATATTCTTCATTTATATCATCTTCAAAATTAACTTAATTTTATTAAACTCTTCTACCTCAATGTATTTGTTACTCTGCGTTTCCTGTTACCCTCACCAGTGTTATCTCTGAAACCACCAACATTTAGTTTCATCAGGAACAGTTGACATAGCAGCATGTTGAAAGCCCTCTAGAAATTTGTGTGCACTCCAGCCTTCTGTTCCCCTTTATCCAAGGCACATATTTCTTTTTCAAAGAACTCAAATAAATGGTCAAACATGGTTTACCTTCCACAAAGTTATTTGAACTTTGCTTAAGGTCCTTGAACTTGAAAAATTATGAAGCTAACAATTCCTATTCTCCCCCCACCCCAACTCCTTTTTGAGTCATATTTCCCATTTTTCTGTTCCTCATCCAGCGAATTTTGGAGAGTTAAAACTTCAGCCACTTCCAGACTGAAGATTATTAGTTTATCACTATGACAATTCGCTCCTCAGTGATTGTAATTTTTCCGAATTTTTTTGTCCCTTCCGATCGCTAATTTGTATTGATTACGAGATCTATATGGTGAAGATCAATGTGGACACCTGTGTTTAATTCCTTGTCCTGTTTAAATGGTGTTAATTGGCAGCCAGTTCTCTGTCATCATTCGGATATATTAATGCTGAGAAATGGCTGATGGAATTTAATACAGATAAGTGTGAGGTGTTACATTTTGGAAAGGCAAATCTAAATAGGTCATATGCATTAAATGGTAGGCTATTGAGATGTGCAGAGCAACAAAGGGATTTAGGAGTTGTAAATAGTACCCTCAAGGCTGATACTCAGGTAGATGGTGTGGTGAAGAAGGCATTTGGAATGTTGGCCTTCATAAATTGGAGTATTGAATTCAAGAGTAGGGAGGTTATGATGAAATTGTACAAGGCATTGGTGAGGCCAAATTTGGAGTACTGTGTACAGTTTTGGTCACCAAATTATAGGAAAGATATAAACAAAATAGAGAGAGTGCAGAGAAGGTTCACGAGAATGTTGACAGGATTTCAAGGTTTGAGTTACAAGGAAAGGTTGTGCAGACTGGGGCTTTTTTCTCTGGAGTGTAGAAGATTGAGAGGGGACTTGATAGAGGTGTTTAAGATTTTAAAAGGGACAGACAGAGTAAACGTGGATAGGCTTTTTCAATTAAGAGTGGGGGAGATTCAAACTAGAGGGAATGGTTTAAGATTGAAGGGGGAAAATTATAAGGGGAACATGAGGGGAAATTTCTTTAGTCAATGGGTGGTAGGGATGTGGAATGAGCTTCCGACAGACGTGGTCGAGACGGGATCATTGGTTACATTTAAGGAAAGACTGGATAGTTACATGGATAGGAGAGGACTGGAGGGGTATGGACCGGGTGCTGGTCAGTGGGACTAGGAGGGTGGGGATTTGTTACGGCATGGACTAGTAGGGCCGAACTGGCCTGTTCTGTGCTGTAAGTGGTTATGTGGTTATATGGTTATATGCCTGGTGTCTGCAATCCCCTAGTTTCAAAGAGTGAGTATGTGGTAAATCCCAACCAAACTTCTCAGAGCGATGATAGATGAGAGGTACCTTAATTATGACAGGTTTTGATAGGGTGGACAGCCAGCCCCTTTCTCCTGGGGCCACAGTAGAAACACCAGAGGGCACCTGTTAAATGTGAGGGGACGGAAGTTTAGGGGAGACGTCAGAAGTAAGTCTTTTTACACAGAGAGGGCAGATGCATTGTCAGGGGGTGGTGGTGGAGGCTGGTACAATAGGGGCATTCAAAAGACCCCGAGATACCCATCTAGGGGATACAAGAAAAATGGAGGGTTATAGGTGTGAGGGAGGGGAGGGTTAAAATATTCTGTGTTGTATGAGTTGAATTAATTTTATAACATTAGTTTCCCCCTTTCTGCTTTAAATATATGTAGCCTGTATATCAAGTAACTTGGGAAGAAATGGAGTGAATTATTCCTGAATCTTCGAGCCTGCTCCGCCATTCAATGAGATCATGGCTGATCTTAAAGTTCAGTACCCCGTCCCCGCCTTCTCTCTGTAACCCCGAATTCCCTTATACTGAAAAAATATATCTAATTCCCTCTTAAATATATTCAATGAACCTGCCTCTACTGCCCTCTGTGGCAATGAATTCCACAGATTCACCACCCTCTGGGGAAAGAAATTCCTCCTCATCTTGGTTCTAAATGGTTTGCCTATTATATTTTCTGTATGTATCTGATTATTATGTACAGCATGAGAAATGTGTATTGTGTCTGCAGTGTGGTCCAGAGAGACACTGTTTCATCAGTTGTATATGAACAGTCAGATCATAATAAACTTGAACTTGCACATGCACACACACGCGCCCCTGCATGTGTGCGCGCGTACACGTGTACATATGAGTGTGTCTGCATATGTATGTGTGTGTGCATGTGTGTGTGTGCCTGTTCATGTGTATGTATGTGCATGTGTAAATGTGTGTGTCTATGCATATGTGTACATGAATGTGCTTGTGTAAGTTTGTGTCTGTGGGTGTGTGTGCATGCATGTGAGTGTGTGCATGTGGGCATGTGTGTGTACATTCGTGTGTGTATCTGAGTGTGTCTGTGTGTGTATGTTAATGTGCATGTGAGTGTATGTCTGTGTGTGTGTGCGCAGAGGAGTGTGTGTGTGTCTGTGCATATGAGTGTGTGAGTGAGTGTGTGTTGAGAGAGTGTGGAAGGAACTGTGACATGGCTGTGTCAATGCCCCTTTAAGCTGTTACTGCTGGGATAACAGACACGCACAGATGTCGTTCCAATAGAACCTAAAGGAATGTTGGTATCTGGCTTCCGTAACTGGATAAGTATGGGTGGGGCTCCCCAGTCGTGTCGTAACAACAATTTTGGACAGATTTAAATCTGAAAATAAAACTAAAGCTTTCAGTATTGCAAGAGATTTTGAGTAAATGTCATAAGATCTCCGTGACTGGTTTTGAGTCAGAGCTTCATGGATCATTAGCGGACCTTCTCGGACTGCTCTCACACCCTCCCTGTTATTCCTCTGCCTGCCCAGACAAGTGAGGCTCGTTTCGGTTTCTCTGATTGCCCTCCCGTGTGGAATGGCCGTGTCTCAAGTCTCCATTTCCGAAGCCAAGCTGTGCTGCGCCATCTGCTTGGACCTCCTCAAGTCTCCTGCCACTATTCCCTGTGGCCACAACTTCTGCATGGATTGTATTGGGAAGTGCTGGCATCAGGACGGGAGTTCAGAGATCTTCAGGTGCCCCCAGTGCCGGGAGACGTTTAATTCCAGGCCCGCCCTGTCCAGGAACACCATCCTCTGTGAGATTGTGGAGGACTTCACCAACTGCGAGGTCCCCTCTGCTGAGAAGGATGCCGCTCCTGCCCAGGGCATCCCCTGCGACTTTTGCACTGACCAGAAGCTGCAAGCTGTCAAGTCGTGTGTGGTTTGCTTGGCTTCGTACTGCCAGGTCCATCTCCAGCCCCACAGCATCAACCCTGTCTTCAAGGACCACCAGCTCATCGATCCCATCAAGGACATTGAGGACAGGAAGTGTCCGGAACATCGAAAACCCCTGGAATTGTTCTGCAGGACTGACCAGAGGTGTGTCTGCTGTCTGTGTGCCATCAGCGAGCACCGACAACACAACACTGTGTCATTGGAGGAAGAAGTAAGCGAATTAAAGGTATAAATTCTAACATGCTCTGCGTTCAGGGTGGGCAAGGAGCCAATAGAGGGAGGTTGAAGGGACTCACAGAGCTGATAATGCTGCTTGGGTTCGGGACGGTCTCTTAGGATTAAAGCGTAAAAAGAGGAGAGGGGCACCACGGTGACAAGACAAATCAAGGTGGGAGATTATGAAGGAACTGGTTAGTCAGCTTTTTCCACTGAGGGTAGGTGAGATACAAACCAGAGGTCATGGGTTAAGAGTGAAAGGGGAAAGGTTTGGGGGCAACTTTTTCACACACAGAGCAGTGGTGATGTGGAACAAGCTGAAGTGGTGAATCCGGGCTCAATTTTCATATTCAAGAAGAATTTGGACAGGCACATGGATGGAGGGGTATGGAGGGCGGGTGCAGGTCGGTGGGACTAGGCAGAAAAAAGGTTCAGCACAGACTAGAAGGGATGAAAGGGCCTGTTTCTGTGCTAATGATTTTCAATGGTTTCATGGCTGGGGAGGTTGCCAGTTGGAGGGTGATTGACAAGTCCTTGATTAGCCAGGGTTAGGGGGGAAGGCCGGGCGGGGGGGGGGGGGTGCGAGTGGGGAAATGGATCAGCTCATGATTAAATGATGGGGCAGTCTTGATGGGCTGAATTACCTATTTCTGGTCCTATGTTTTATGGAGATAGAAGCAGAGATAGGCCATTCAGCCCATCGTTTACTCTGTCATTCGAATCATGGTTTATGTGTTTGAGCTCATTTTCATATCCTCTCCCTGACCTTTGGCCTTCATCTTTGAAAGACTCTGAGGCAAATGAATCTAGAAAAATATGGGTTATGGCTACGTGGTTGGGAAGGGTATGATCGTTGTGGAGTAAGTTTCCAGGAGTCAGACTGAAGGGCATGTGCTGAACTGTAATGTTCTATGTTCTTATCAACCTCCCCGATGGCCTGGCCTCCACAGCCATCTATGGCAATGAATTCCACAGATTCACCAGCCTCTGGCTTGAGAAACCACATCATCTCTGTTCCAGAAGGATATCCTTTGATTCTGAGAAATATTTATATGAGACTTTAAATTCTAGCAGAAAGAGAATTTAATGCAAATCTGTCTGTTCGGAGAATGGCATCAGTGGAAAGGAACTCGACACAGACCAACCTGCTGTTTATAGGTTCCACCTGCCCTCATTTCCAAGAAATTATCCTTTTTCCCCCATGTTAAAAGATTCTTTATTAACAGCATTAACTGATGGGACCTATTGGATCTGTATGTTTTTTAAGAAATTGCTAATCAGATGGTCACCTGGAAACACATTTCTCAGATGTAGGCAAACAGAGGAACTACTGACATGGTCTTTGCCCTCAGTCAGCTCCAAGAAAAGTGCAGAGAACAAAACAAAGGACTCTACATCACCTTTGTTGACCTCACCAAAGCCTTCGACACCGTGAGTAGGAAAGGGCTTTGGCAAATACTAGAGCGCCTCGGATGTCCCCCGAAGTTCCTCAACATGGTTATCCAACTGCACGAAAACCAACAAGGTCGGGTCAGATACAGCAATGAGCTCTCTGAACCCTTCTCCATTAACAATGGCGTGAAGCAAGGCTGTGATCTCGCACCAACCCTCTTTTCAATCTTCTTCAGCATGATGCTGAAACAAGCCATGAAAGACCTCAACTATAAGATGCTGTTTACATCCGGTACTGCACGGATGGCAGTCTCTTCAATCTGAGGCGCCTGCAAGCTCACACCAAGACACAAGAGCAACTTGTCCGTGAACTACTCTTTGCATACGATGCCACTTTAGTTGCCCATTCAGAGCCAGCTCTTCAGCGCTTGACGTCCTGTTTTGCGGAAATTGCCAAAATGTTTGGCCTGGAAGTCAGCCTGAAGAAAACTGAGGTCCTCCATCAGCCAGCTCCCCACTATGACTACCAGCCCCCCCACATCTCCATCGGGCACACAAAACTCAAAACGGTCAACCAGTTTATCTATCTCGGCTGCACCATTTCATCGGATCCAAGGATCGACAATGAGATAGACAACAGACTCGCCAAGGCAAATAGCGCCTTTGGAAGACTACACAAAAGAGTCTGGAAAAACAACCAACTGAAAAACCTCACAAAGATTAGCATATACAGAGCCGTTGTCATACCCACACTCCTGTTCGGCTCTGAATCATGGGTCCTCTGCCGGCATCACCTACGACTCCTAGAACGCTTCCACCAGCGTTGTCTCCGCTCCATCCTCAACATTCATTGGAGCGACTTCATCTCCAACATCGAAGTACTCGAGATGGCAGAGGCCAACAGTATTGAATCCATGCTGCTGAAGATCCAACTGCGCTGGGTAGGTCACGTCTCCAGAATGGAGGACCATCGCCTTCCCAAGCTCTCCACTGGCCACCGAGACAGAGGTGCACCAAAGAAGAGGTACAAGGACTGCCTAAAGAAAGCTCTTGGTGCCTGTCACATTGACCACCGCCAGTGGGCTGATATCGCCTCAAACCATGCATCTTGGTGCCTCACAGTTCGGCGGGCAGCAACCTCCTTTGAAGAAGACTGCAGAGCCCACCTCACTGTCAAAAGACAAAGGAGGAAAAACCCAACACCCAACCCCAACCAACCAATTTTCCCTTGCAACCTCTGCAGCCGTGTCAGCCTGTCCCGCATCTGACTTGTCAGCCACAAATGAGCCTGCAGCTGACGTGGACTTTACCCCTCCATAAATCTTCGTCCGCGAAGCCAAGCCAAAGAGAAGAAAAGAGAAGATGTAGAATCTAGTTGAGACGTTGCTAGCCTTTCCAGGAGTTACACATGCACCCAGAGTCTGCCTCTTATTTGGAGAATTTAGGACATCTGGCAGGGAGTTACTTTGTGGAACATAATTGGGGTTGTGGATTGTTTTATGTGAAATAGCAGATTCTTGGTAGAGAGCTTTAGGATGGGAACCTTGTCTATGTATAGAAGTGAGAAATAGTCAGGCTGCAATGGAGGCACAGTTAGAGAACATTTTTACGTTGCCGGTGATTGGTATTGGGGTTAGAATCCCGTGCTTTCTGTAAGGAGTTTGTGTGTTTTCTCCATGTCTACGTGGGTTTTCCCTGGGGGCTCTGGTTTCCTCCTATTGTTCAAAACATACCAGGGATTGTAGGTCAATTAGGCTCGTGGTTCAGAAGGGCCTGTTACCATGCAGTCTGTGTGTCTGAATTTAAGAAAAATAAAATGTAAATTTAAAATGTAATGTTCTGTGGCTGTTTTCAAGAAATCACGCACAAATAAGCAACCATTTTAAACAGTATGGAAACCACACTGGACAGATAAAGATCTGGAGGCCCAGCATTTAATTGGTGCATACTTTGCCCAGGTGAGTGGAAGGGGCTCTCCCTGTGTGGAACCTGATCACTGATCTTGCTTTTAACCAAGGCCTCTCTAATTATTAACTAGCTGTTCACACTACAGATGACAGTCTCTACCAATAGAAGCAAGAATGCCAGAAACATCCAGCAGGTCAGGCAGATCTGTGGAGAGATCGAAAGCGAGAGAACTAGTCGTGGGCTGCAGCAGGAAACGGTTGAATTCAGCGCCATGGGCTGCAGCAGGAAATGGTTGAATTCAGCGCCATGGGGTGCAGCAGGAAACAGTTGAATTCAGCGCTGTGGCCTGCAGCAGGAAACAGTTGAATTCAGCGCTGTGGCCTGCAGCAGGAAACGGTTGAATTCAGCGCCATGGGCTGCAGCAGGAAATGGTTGAATTCAGCACCGTGGCCTGCAGCAAGAAATGGTTCTGGGGTTGGGGGGGCGTGAAGGGAAGAAAGATGAAGGGAACTGTGGGAGGGGGAGTCGGTCGGAATTGGGGTCTCGATGTTTATTGGGGTTGAAAAGAATGCCTTCATCGTTTGGGATATGCAAATGACCCTGAGGGTGATACTGAAATGTTAACTTTTGTAAATCTGAGCCTAACTTGGTGGTTTCGGTCCCTTTGAATTTGGAGTTGGGGGATGCCCTTTACCTGCCTCTGACTAACACCACCCCCAGGGGTCACCCTGTGCAGGGTCTTGCTGTGTTCATACTTGTGGCTATACTTGCCTGTTTGAGGGCAGTTCATTGGGCCTTGGGAGAGTATCATGAAATATCCCATTTCAATTCAAGGAGCTCGGGTTACAAGGGAAGAGGGAATATTTGGATAAGTCCATGCATGGGAAGGGATTGAAAGAGTTTGAGCCTAATTTATGCTGAAGAGAGGCCAATCCACAGGGCCAGAAGAGTGGCAGAGAGGATCACTGGGGTCTCCCTCCTCCCATTGACGTGATCTACCGGAATCATTGTCTGAAGAGGATGTACAAAATCATTGAGGACCCCTTCCACCCCGCACACAGCATCTTTCAGCTGCTCCCATCAGGGAAGAGATTCAGGAGGATCAGAGCCAGCACCACCAGGCTGAGGAACAGCTGGTGGACCAAGGAGGTGGCTGAAAGACCCATGCATGTGACGGGCTGCTGGCGGCTCGAGGCTGTGGGCTACTGGAGAGTGCTGTCGGGGGACTCGTGCCAGGCTGCTGGAGACTGACTCCAAACTGGCTGAAGGGATAACTGGTATTGGAATTGGGATGCGAGGGGGTGCCGAGGACACTGAAGGGTCCCTGACTGAATCGGAGGTTCGGATCTGGTGCTTGGGTCGCCGATGGTTCAGACTTGACTGTGTGGGTACAGGGGCTGTGATTGCACTGGAGGGGGATCGATAGACACTCGTGGGGTGGGGGGGGGGGGGAACTCTCTTCTGCTTCTCTCTCTCTGACTGTGAAGGGCTTCAGGCAATTCCTGCTGATGGTGAATCTGCTGCCTTATAGCAGGGAAAAACAATCTCATGTAACATGACACTTTATTAATTGACAATAAATTGAATCTTGAGCTTCTTCCTACAGGCTGTGAGAATGTTGAATGTCCAAAGGAGCTGCCCACACTAACCATCTGAGACGCTCATTCATTTCTATAGATGAATACTTGTCGTGCATATGCGTTGCGTGCCTGTGTGTTTTGTACTGAGGACCAGAGAATGCTGTTTTGTCGGGTTGTACCTGTACAATCAGATGACAATAAATGATTGACTAATGAAGGCAGTGGGTCTGAAGTTGTTCGTTCGGCATTGACAAGATGGGTCCGTGGGCCTGTTTCTGTGTTGTGGGACTATGACTCTGTTAAGATTGGAAAAGAGAAATATGGGTGACTTTAATAAAGTGGTTTTCAAACTTTTTCTTTCCAATCACATCCCACTTTAAATAATCCCTGTGCCATCGGTGCTCTGTGATTAGAAAATGTTAAGAGTCCCTGCAGCCAGACAGAGTCCAGTCTGAACCATCGGCAACCCAAGCGCCAGATCCGAACCTCCGATTCAGTCAGGGATCCTTCAGCAGCAATAGATATTCACCAAGACAAATGGTTACTTAAACAAAAGTTGCTTTTAATTATCTTTAAATATGAAAATAGAATCAAACTTTAACTTATCACTATCGACTTAATTCTAAGCGCATGTGTATGTAATGTGTGTGTAAGTTCAGAAAAGTTCTTTGGTTCACAGTCCAATCTCACTTCTCACTCCTCCAAGTTCACTGGTTGCAGGCAATTCTTATGCTGTGCACAGAATTTAACATTTATAAAGTTCACCAGTCTTTGGTGCTTGAAAGGCAAATGGTTACTGCTCAGGAAGGTTCTTGTCAGTTTTCAGAGAGAGATGTGTTGTTCCAGGACATCCACAACTGATGTAATTCCATCAGTCACCTCAGTGTCTTGCTTACAAAACTTGCCCTGTCAGTGTTCTCCAGATGATAACCTCTTTCTTTCAGGTCACTACAGATTTCCTTTTTGTTTCACTTATTCCAAGTGAAACATTAGACAGATCTCTCTCTCTCTCTGCTTCCAAAACCACATGACCAGGACCCTCCTAGAACAACAAGTTCTCTTCCAGACAATCTGCAGCTCCAGCAAGATCATCTGTTGCCTTTTGTAAACAACAATCCATTAGTGAAGCCTCTTGAGCACTCTTCAAAGCTCTTGCAAAAGCTCTGAGGCCCCAATACATCTAGCATGGGGCAGAGCTCCAGTATTTCAAATAAGATCTGTTTTAAAGTGTTTGTATGTGACCTACTCTAAGAAACCTTTCCCAATTTATCTCCCATATACTCTCTATACTCTGTCACATAAGTGATTGCTTAAGGTGGGATGTGAGTAGGGAGGGAAGGTTGAGAACCACTGCTCTAGACCCAATTGTTACTGAAATATTTTGCTTGAGAAAAATTGTCATTGGCCCATTTCCTTTGGAGTTCTGAAACCATTCACGTAACGAGTCAATTAGGGATGATTAAAACAGTTGTTTTCAAACTTTTTCTTTCCAACCACATCCCACCTTAAGGAAACTCTTACTAATCATAGAGCACCTGTGGCATAAGGATTCCTTAAGCTGGCATGTGAATAGAAAGAAAAAGTTTGAAAATCATTGCTTTAATTTATTAGGGATAACCAAAGTCTGATAAATCCCTTAAATAGATCTGCCTCTTGGATCAAAAGTTGGAAGATGATGACGAGGTGTTTGGCTCTCATGACCTCTCAGAGAGGATGATGAATGTGCAACGTGGTCAGGGTATGCTTTGGATCAGAATAGTGAAAGTGATAGGGCACTGAAGTGGTTAATCTATAGAACGACACATATCCTATTGGCTTTGCAAAGCTGCCAGTAATTAGTCCATCTAAGATGTACCAGTAGCCTTGCGGAGTTAATGGACACAATGAAATCCATGGACATTGATGGTGTGTTGCACTGAAAGTTCAGAATTGCCTTTACATAGTGCCCTTCTTGGCCATGGGCCACATGGGTAGTCTGAGAATTCTGGTGATGCTGGTATAGGACCCAGAGTGGGTCACAGAGCACAGGAGTGAGAGTTGGGCAGTTGGATAGAGGGCAAGAGAATTTAAATGAGCTTTTGTCCATGGAGGGTAAAAAGGAGGGGCTGGTGGTAATATAGTTGGGGGTTTCAACTGCGGCAGACTGAAGCCTTGAATTGACTACATTGAATTAATTTAAGATCTCAAGCACGAACATTAGCGAGGCCTTTAACAAGATCCTGTATGGTAGGCTGGTCTGGGACAGCAGATCTCATGGGATCCAGGGTGCTGGTTTCGGATGAGACTAAAGTTGGTGGTATAGTAGTGGACAGTGAAGAAGTTGATCTGAAATTAGAACAAATTGGGGATGCACTGGGAGAGCAGGATCAAAGATGGACAAGTGTGGTTGTTGTAGATTAAAGTAGGGCAGGATTTACATGATGAATGGTTGGGCCCGGGGGTTTGTAACACAACAGAGAGACTGGGGCAGTGGTAAACCTTAACCTAACCTGGTGGTTTTCGTACCTTTTGAATTTGAAGTTGGGGGCTGCACTTTACCAGGTTCAGGCAGTAGCAATGATTTTTGAATCCTCTTTGGCCAGAAGGTTGGAGAATGGCAAATGTAGTCCCCTTGTTTAAAAAAAAGTAATAGGGAGAATCCTGGGAATTATAAACTGGTTCAGTGGGTGTGCAAACTATTGGAGAGGATTCTTAAGGTTAGAATCTATGAGCATTTGGAGAAGTCCAGTCTACTCAAGGATAACCAGCATGGGTTTGTGAAGGGAAGGTTGTGCCTCATGAGCCTAACTGAGTTTTTTGAGGAGGTAACAAAAGAAATTGATGAAGGTAGGGTGGTAGATGTGGTCGACATAGATTTTAGCAAGACATTTGACAAGGTCCCCCACGAGAGACTTGTTCAAAAAGTAATGAAGCACAGGATCAGTGGAATGTTGGCTGTGTGGATAAAAAATTGACTTACAGGTAGAAAGCAGAGAGTAGTAGTGAAAGGAAAGTTTTCTGCCTGGAGGTCGGTCGGTGACTAGTGGAGTGCATCAAGGATCTGTTCTGGGACCCCTGCTCTCTGTGATCTTTGTAAATGACCTGGATGAAGAGGTGGACAGATGGGTCAGTAAGTTTGTGGGTGACGCGAAGGTTGGAGGAGTTGTAGATGGAGCTGAAGGTGGTCGTAGAGATAGGGTGCAGAGTTGGGTGAAGAAGTGGCAGATGGAGTTCAATCTGGATAAAAGTGAGGTGATACATTTTGGAAGGACAAACCAGAAGGCTGAGTACAGGGTTAATGGTCAGTTATTTCAGAGTGTGGATGAACAGAGGGACCTTGGAGTCCAAATCCATACATCTCTCAAGGTCGCTGCACAGGTTGATAGGATAGTTAAGAAGGCCTATGGGATGCTGGGCTTCATTAATAGGGGGATTGAGTTCCGGAGCTGAGAGGTCATGTTACAATTCTACAAATCTCTGGTGAGACCACATTTAGAGTATTGTGTTCAGTTCTGGTCTCCTCATTATAGAAAGGATGATATACGTTCTATAATATTGCTAAGACTTGTAGGCTTGTATTATAAGGAGAGGCTGAATAGGTTGGGACTTTTTTGCATGGAATGTAGGAGACAAACAGGGACCTTTTAAAGATCTCTAAAGTCATGATGGTTATTGATGAACAAACACTCAAAGGCTTTTTCCCAGGAAAGGAGAATTTAAAACTAGAGGGCACAGATTAAAGGCAAATGGGGAAAGATTGGAAAGGCATCTCAGAGCACCTTCTTCACACCGAGGGATTGGGTGGCAGAGAAAGTGATAAAAGGGGGGATAATGGTAATGCTCACGAGAGATTTAGATGGATATATGGATAGGAAAGGTTTGGAGGGATATGGACAGAATCAGGCAAATGTGACTAGATAGTACAAATTAGAAACAAGGTCTACAAAATAATGAGAGGCATAGATATGTTGGACAGCCAGCATGTGTTTCCTAGGGTGGGAACAACAACCACTAGAGGACACGTATATAAGATTAAGGGAGGGAAGTTTAGGGGAGACATTGGAGTTGCCGAGGCCTGGAACGCCTTGCTAGGAGTGGTGCTAGAGGCTGAAACATTAGGGGGCTTTAAAAGACTATTAGATAGGCACATGGACGAAAGGAAAGTAGCGGATTATAGGGTAGGGAGGGTTTAGCACTTTTATATGGTTCGGCACACCATGGAGGGCCAAAGGGCCTGTACCGTGCTGTAATGTTTTAATGTTATAAGATGGTTATAATATGAATGTTTGGCGCAAAACACCAAATTTCTTGACAAATTCTGAATCTGAATCTGACTCTGAGCTTGGTTGGGCAAGTTGGGCTGAACAATCTGGGTCTGTGTTGTGGAAGTCAATGATTCTACCCCCAAATCTACCCTTGCAGCCCTGATTATAATATCAACCGTCAGAGGAAACCTGCACAGTCACAAGTAGAACATGCAAACTTCATCCCAACAGCACCCTGAAGTTAGAACTAAATCTGGTGCGACAGACCAAATTAAGGACAACATTGGTTGCTCATCAAAGATCCCAAAGACAACTCTTGGCAAATGGAAGCATCCATTGTAGTTGGTAATGAACTTCAGTTTTGCTTCCACAAATAATTGACGTTTGTGATTTGAGATTTGACCGGAATTTCCACTATTACCATTTTTGCTGAACCATCTGTCCTATAATTGGGAACTGACCCCATCACTGTTTGCAGAACTGGTGTGTGGTGTCACACTACACCTCAGAATCCCTCTAGATCCAGGAATACTTTATGGAGGATGAACCGTGGTTGTTTTCCCTTGTGGAGCAAAGATTGAGGAAGACTGGGAGGTTCCGGGGACATTGGTGTGGAGGCAATGGTCATGATTTCTGACCATATTTTATGCTCTGGTGTTTCAGAAAAAGCTTCATGGACGTCAGGCAGAAGTGGACTCACTGATACAGGAGACAACTGATGAGATTGGAAAGCTGAAACAAAAGATCGACTCCATTAAAGTAAGTAACACTGTGTTTTACAATTGTCTTCTGGTCTTAGTCAATGCCTCAGGATGAAACTGACTTGGTTCTCAGGTGCCTGATGTGTTCAGTGCTACATGTACAGGGTGGAAGGCATCAGATGGCAAAGATGGTGAAGTTTAGCTGTCATTACTTATTGGGTTTCTGTGCTCTCCCAATCAAGGGCACAAGGCTCTCAAAGTGACCCAAATGTTCCTTCTCTGGTCTGAGCCAGTGTCAGTTGGGCAGGGTGAATGTTCCTTCTCTGTTCTGAGCCAGTGTCAGTTGGGCAGGGTGAATGTTCCTTCTCTGTTCTGAGCCAGTGTCAGTTGGGCAGGGTGAATGTTCCTTTTCTGTTCTGAGCCAGTGCAGGCCACAAGTCCCAACAAGCTGACAGAAGTTACATTCTCAAAGAACCTCTGAGAACATCCTATACCAGCAAAGTATAGGATGTCTTGGACATATGGTGAGTAAAAGTGATGTCCTGGATGGAGGTAACTAACTGGATGTAAAAAAAAATGATTCAGAAGGTAGTCACAGGTAAGGGAAATTTTTAGATATATATTTTGCTCCTCTAGTCATAGACAGTGGGAATGGAAGCTAAGGCAGGGATATGCTCCTCTTGCAGAATGTGGATCAGGGAAGCCATCAGGATCTCTGACAACTTAATCTGAGAGAAGTGCATCCAGCTGCAGCTTCTGACAGGCTGTTAAGGAATTGGAGCTGGAGTTGGATGAACTCTGGATCACTTTGGAGGCCAAGGGGATGATGGACAAGAGTTACAATGACAACTATCACAGCTAGGAGTCAGGAGAAAGGTAGATGGATGACAGTCAGAAGAGGTAAAGGGAACAGACAGGCAGTGCAGGGCTCCCATGTGGCTGTTCCCCTCAATAACAAGTAGACCATTTTGGATACTATTGGGGAGGATGACCTACCAAGGACAAAACCCCAGTGATCAGGTCTCTGGCATGGAGACTGGTCCTGTGGCTAAGAAGGGAAGGGAGGAGAAGAGGCAAGCTGTAGTGATAGGGGACTCCATAATTAGGGGGACAGATAAGAGGTTCTATGTGAAGAAATCAAGTATCGCAGATGGTTTGTTGCCTTACTGAGGCCAGGGTCCAAGGTATCTCAGATCGAGTTCATGGCATTGTCAGGAGGGAGGGTGAGCAGCCAGATGTTGTGGTCCATGTAGGGACCAATGATGTGGGTAGGAAGGGTGGGGAGGTCCGGCAAGGAGAGTTCAGGGAGTTAGGCACTAAGTTGAAGGACAGGACCTCCAGGACTATGATCTCAGGATTAGAAAAGGAGGATGATGCAGCTCAACACATGACTAAAAACCTGGTACAGGAGGGAGGGCTTCAGGTTTCTGGATCATTGGGCTCGTCTAAGGAAGGTGGGACCTGTCCTGATGGGACGGTTTGGATCTGAGCTGGAGAGGGACTAATATCCTTGTAGGAAGGTTTGCTAGTGTTGCGCCATTGGGTTTAAACTATATTTCCAGGGGAGGGGAACCAGGGTGCCAGAGTAGATATAAGTGTGGAGGAGGGGAAAGATGATGTGAAAATTACATGCACCGTTAGAAGTCAACATGTTGTAGTGGTGGAAATGTTCTCAACTATTTCAATGCAAGGAGTATTGTAGGAAAGGCAGATGAGCTTAGAGCATGGATTGGCACGTGGAATTAAGACATTGTGGCCATTAGTGGAACTTGGTTGCAGGAGGGGCAGGATGGCAGCTCAATGTTCCGGGCTTCCGTTGTTTCAGATGTGAAAAAATGTGGGGAATGAAAGGGGGAGGAGTGGCGTTGCTCATCAGGGAAAATATCACAGCTATGCTCAGACAGGACAGACCAGAAGACTCATCTACTGAGGCTATATAGGTGGAGCTGAGGAACAGGAAAGGTCTGACCACACTCACCGGGTTGTATTATAGACCGTCCAATAGTCTATGAGATTTGGAGGTGCAATTCTATAGAGAAATAGCAGACAGCTGCAGGAAACATTTCAGATTCATATTTATTATCAGAGGACATATGTGACATCACATACAACCCTGAGATTCCTTTTTTCTGCAGGCGCGGCAGAATTACCACTAAGTGGTAGTACAAAAATTAAACTGTACACAGTGTAAAACATAAACAAACAGTCAAAAACTGAGTGTGCAATACAGGAGAACAAAAGAAAATCAATAAACTGGCATGTGCGAATCCTTAAATGAGTCTCCAATTGAGTTTGTTGTTGAGAAGTCTGATGGTGAAGGGGTAGCAGCTGTTCCTGAACCTGGTGGAGCAAGTCTTGTGGCACCGAGACCTCTTTCCTGATGGCAGCAGGGCGATCAGAACATGTGCTGGGTGGTGTGGATCTTTCTTTTTTTTTTTTTTTTTTTTTTTTTTTAATTTTTTATTTTTCACACCATAAATCACAATAGCCATGATATACACTTTTTCTTTTCCACACATTTACAGTGACTTTTTCTCCCTCCCCCCTCCCTCCTCCCAAGCCACCCCCCCATCCCCCCCCCCCTCTCATCCATTTTAGTTATACAATCTAGGTTGCATTAATTCAGTTAGACAATGTTGTCATTCAACAAAAATACACCAGAAATTCTACTGAGTCCATTCTTTTCTTCTCTTCTCCTTCCATCAACTTAGGTAATGTTTGTTCCCGGTAGGTTTTCGCTATTGTATTTAATGTAAGGCTCCCATACTTGTTCGAATATTTCAATATTATTTCTTAAACTATATGTTATTTTTTCTAATGGAATACATTTATTCATTTCTATATACCATTGTTGTATTTTCAAATTATCTTCCAATTTCCAGGTTGACATAATACATTTTTTTGCTACAGCTAGGGCTATCTTAACAAATCTTTTTTGTGCATCCTCCAAGTCAATTCCAAATTCTTTATTTTTTATGTTACTTAGGAGAAAGATCTCTGGATTCTTTGGTATATTGTTTTCTGTTATTTTATTTAATATCTGATTGAGATCATCCCAAAATTTTTCTACTCTCTCACATGTCCAGATTGCATGAATTGTTGTTCCCCTTTCTTTTTTACATCGAAAACATCTATCAGACACTGTTGGGTCCCATTTATTTAACTTTTGCGGTGTAATGTATAGTCTGTGTAACCAATTATATTGTATCATACGCAGCCTCGTATTTATTGTATTTCTCATCGTTCCAGAGCATAACTTCTCCCATGTTTCCTTTTTTATCTTTATATTTAAATCTTGTTCCCATTTTTGTTTAGTTTTACCATTTGTTTCCTCATTTTCCTTTTCTTGCAGTTTAATATACATATTTTTTATAAATCTTTTGATTAACATTGTATCTGTAATCACATATTCAAGGTTACTTCCCTCTGGTAAACTCAAGTTGCTTCCTAATTTATCTTTCAAGTAGGATCTCAGTTGGTAATATGCCAGCGCTGTATCTCCCGTTATATTGTACTTATCTCTCATTTGTTCAAAGGATAAGAATCTACTTCCTGAAAAACAATTTTCTATTCTTTTAATCCCTTTTTTTTCCCATTTTCTAAAGGCAAGGTTGTCTATTGTAAAAGGGAGTAGCTTATTTTGCGTCAATATTAGTTTTGGTATTTGGTAATTTATTTTATTTCTTTCTACCTGAATCTTCTTCCATATATTGAGGAGATGGTGTAATACTGGAGAAGTTCTATGTTGTACCAATTTTTCGTCCCATTTATATAATATGTGTTCAGGTATCTTTTCCCCTATTTTATCTAATTCTAGTCTCGTCCAGTCTGGTTTTTCCCTTGTTTGATAAAAATCTGATAGGTACCTTAATTGTGCGGCTCTATAATAATTTTTGAAGTTTGGCAATTGTAAGCCTCCTTGTTTATACCATTCTGTTAATTTGTCTAGTGCTATCCTCGGTTTCCCCCCTCTCCATAAAAATCTCCTTATTATTTTCTTTAACTCTTTGAAGAATTTTTCTGTCAGTTGTATTGGCAATGCCTGAAATAAGTATAGTATCCTTGGAAAAATGTTCATTTTAATACAGTTTATCCTTCCTATCAGTGTTAGTGGTAGCTCTTTCCAATGCTCTAAATCGTCCTGTAATTTTTTCATTAGTGGATTGTAATTGAGTTTATATAATTGGCCTAGATTTTTGTTTATTTGCACACCTAGGTATCTTATTGCCTGCGTTTGCCATCTGAATGGGGATTCCTCCTTAAATTTTGAGAAATCCGCGTTATTCATAGGCATTGCTTCACTTTTATTTACGTTTATCTTGTATCCCGACACTTCTCCATATTCCTTCAATTTCTTATATAGTTCTTTTATTGATAGTTCTGGTTCTGTTAAGTACACTATCACATCATCCGCAAACAGACTGATTTTATATTCCCTGTCTTTTATTTTTATTCCTTTTATATTATTATCTCTTCTTATCGATTCTGCTAGTGGTTCTATAGTTAGCGCAAACAATAATGGTGATAGTGGGCATCCCTGCCGCGTTGACCTGCTTAAGTTAAATTGCTTTGATACATGTCCATTTACTGTCACTTTCGCTAACGGTCCCTTATATAATGCTTTAATCCAATTAATATACTTCTCCGGTAAACTGAATTTTTGCAATACTTTGAACAAGTAATTCCATTCTACTCTGTCGAAGGCCTTCTCTGCGTCTAAAGCAACTGCTACTGCCGGTGCTTTATTTCCTTCTACTGCATGAATTAAGTTAATAAATTTACAAATATTGTCTGTTGTGCGTCTTTTTTTGATAAATCCAGTTTGGTCTAAATTTACCATTTTCGGTACCTGTTCTGCTAATCTGTTCGCTAATAGTTTAGCTATTATCTTATAATCTGTGTTTAGCAAAGATATTGGTCTATATGACGCTGGTGAGAGTGGATCTTTCCCTTGTTTTAGTATCACTGTAATTATTGCTGTTTTACATGAATCTGGTAAGTTTTGTGTCTCATCAATCTGGTTGATTACATCCAGGAGGGGCGGTATTATTAGGTCTTTAAATGTTTTGTAGAATTCTATTGGGAGTCCATCCTCTCCTGGTGTCTTATTATTTGGTAAATTTTTTATTATCTCTTGTATTTCTACTGTTCCAAATGGTTCTGTTAATTTATTTTGTTCCTCTATTTGTAGTTTTGGTAGTTCAATTTTAGTCAAAAATTCATCTATTTTCCCTTCTTTCCCTTCGTTTTCGGTTCGGTATAATTGTTCATAGAATTCTCTGAAGCTTTCCTTAATTTCTTTTGGATTATATGTAATTTGTTTGTCTTTTTTCCTTGTTGCCAATACCATTTTCTTAGTTTGCTCTGTCTTAAGCTGCCATGCTAGGATTTTGTGTGTTTTTTCCCCTAGTTCATAATATTTCTGTTTTGTCTTCATTATATTCTTCTCCACCTTATATGTTTGTAATGTTTCATATTTTATTTTTTTATCCGCCATTTCTCTTCTTTTGGTTGTATCTTCCTTTATTGCTAATTTTTTTTCTATGTTTATTATTTCCCTTTCCAACTGCTCTGTTTCCTGATTATAGTCCTTCTTCATCTTGGTTGCATAACTTATTATTTGCCCTCTAATGAATGCTTTCATTGCGTCCCATAGTATAAACTTATCTTCCACTGATTCCGTATTTACTTCAAAGTACATTTTTAATTGTTTTTCAATAAATTCTCTAAAATCCTGTCTTTTAAGTAGCATGGGGTTTAATCTCCATCTATACATTCTTGGAGGGATGTCTTCTAGCTCTATTGCCAATAACAGGGGTGAGTGGTCCGATAATAGTCTAGCTTTATATTCCGTTTTCCTAACTCTCCCTTGTATGTGGGCTGATAACAGGAATAGGTCTATCCTTGAGTATGTTTTATGTCTAGTCGAGTAGTATGAGTATTCCTTTTCTTTTGGGTTTTGTTTCCTCCATATGTCCACAAGTTTCATTTCTTGCATTGATTTAATTATAAATTTGGTTACTTTGTTCTTCCTGTTAATTTTTTTCCCCGTTTTATCCATATTTGGATCCAAATTCAGATTGAAATCCCCTCCTATTAGTATGTTCCCTTGCGTATTAGCTACCTTCAAAAAGATATCTTGCATAAACTTTTGATCTTCTTCGTTAGGTGAATATATATTAAGTAGATTCCAAAGCTCTGAATATATCTGACATTTTATCATAACATATCTCCCTGCTGGATCTATTATTTCCTCTTCTATTTTAAATGGCACATTTTTGCTAATTAATATAGCCACTCCTCTTGCTTTTGAATTATACGATGCTGCTGTTACATGTCCTACCCAATCTCTCTTTAATTTCTTGTGCTCCAATTCAGTTAAATGTGTTTCTTGGACAAATGCTATATCTATTTTTTCCTTTTTCAGTAAATTTAGTAGTTTCTTCCTTTTAATTTGGTTATGTATTCCATTAATATTTAGAGTCATATAGTTCAGCGTAGCCATTTTATATTTTGTTTATCTTCTCTTTCCGTTTTTCCATCATTACCTTTCCTCCTTTTCCATTTCTGTTTTCTTATTTTCAACTCTTTACCAGACAACATTCCTACAACATCCAACATTTTCCTTATTCTCCTATTTCTATCTTCTTTATCCCCAATCTCCCCTTCCCCTCCTGAGTTGCCCTTTATCCCTTGTCGGACAACCACATCTCCCCTCTCCATTTGGATTTGCGAATCCACTCGCAAGCGTCAACTGATTTTGCAGTGACCGCTCTTTTCCCCCCACCCAGCCCCCCCCAGAAAAGATTTCGTTTTTTATATGTCACAAAGGTCACTCTTTTAGTTCCCTCCTTATTCTCTCTATTCCATTACCTTCCCTTATTAATTCTTGTCTATACTTTCTATGTTTTCCTCTAATTACAGATACTTTCACATATGCCCATTGTCTCTATTCACTCTTATACCTCTTTACCCGCATACATATCAATCGTGGTCATTTTTACCCTCCTTACCCGTCTTCATCCCTCAGTCTATTTTTGTCTTTACCCACATACATATCAATCGTGATAATTTTTGCTCTCATTACCCGTCTTCATCCCTCAGTCTATTTTTGTAATTGTTCTGCAAATTTTCGTGCTTCTTCTGGATCCGAGAATAGTCTGTTTTGTTGTCCTGGAATAAATATTTTCAATACCGCAGGATGCTTCAGTGTAAATTTATATCCTTTCTTCCATAAAATCGCTTTTGCTGCATTGAACTCTTTTCTCTTCTTTAGGAGTTCAAAGCTTATATCTGGATAAATGAAGATTTTTTGCCCTTTATACTCCAGTGGTTTGTTGCCCTCTCTTACTTTTTCCATTGTCTTCTCCAATACCTTTTCTCTTGTAGTATATCTTAGGAATTTTACTACAATAGATCTTGGTTTTTGTTGTGGTTGTGGTTTAGGGGCCAATGCTCTATGTGCCCTTTCTATTTCCATTTCTTGCTGTAGTTCTGGACATCCTAGGGCCTTAGGGATCCATTCTTTTATAAACTCCCTCATATTCTTGCCTTCTACATCTTCCTTAAGGCCCACTATCTTTATGTTATTTCTTCTGTTATAATTTTCCATTATATCTATTTTTTGGGCTAGTAATTCTTGTGTCTCTTTAGTTTTTTTATTAGATTCCTCCAATTTCTTTTTTAAGTCTTCTACCTCCATTTCTGCTGCTATTGCCCGTTCTTCCATCTTGTCCATTTTTTTCCCCATTTCTGTTAAGGTCATATCCATTTTATTTATTTTCTTTTCTGTGTTGTTTATTCTTCTTCTTAAATCATTGAATTCCTGTGTTTGCCATTCTTTAAATGACTCCATGTATCCTCTAACAAGAGCAAGTACTCCTTTACCTTGCCTATCTTTTCTTCTTCTATTTCCCTGTACTCTTCCTCTTCCTCTTCTTCTTCCTCTAGGTTGACCATCTGTTGTTTCTTTGCTGCCCTTTCCTCCTCTTCTTTCTTGTTTCTATTGTCTTCTGTGGTCTCTTCTTGCTGCAGGTGTTCTGCAGCTGTCGTTGCCGGCTGTGGAGATCGACTCCCCAGCTGGTCCCCCCTCCCGTCGGTGTGTTTTTTTGTATGCGCATCGCGCATGCGCGACTCCTCGCGCATGCGCGGTTGCGCACTTTTACTCGGCTCTGTGAGCCATTGTTGTAGTTCTCTTTCTACCGACCTGAGGTAGTGGGGTCTTCTCTCCACAGCGGGCCTCTTCGGACAGGTAAGGCCTTCACCTTTTTCCTCCGTTGTCTTCTCTTCCTCTCTTCTTTCCGTTGATTTTGATTTTTCTCCTTTTGTCTCCATCTTCTTTCCACCTTTATATTCACTTTTCTTTAACTTGTATTTCTGTGCCTTTGTATTTTCTCTTATTTTTCCCGACTTTTCTGGAGAGGGCTGGAGTTCACCGTCCGGCCACTACTCCATCACGTGACTCCTCCTCGGTGGTGTGGATCTTTGATGATAGCTGCTGCTCTCCAACAGCCGGATTCCCTGTGGATGTACTTGATGGTGGGAAGGGTTTTACTTAGATGTCCTGGGCTGTGTCCACTACCATTTGCAGGCTTTATGCTCAGGAGTGTTGGTGTCCCCATACCAGACCATGATGCAGCTGGTAAGCACACTTTCTACCACTCCTCTATAGAAATTTGTTAGGGTTTCTGATGTCATATCGAACCTCTGCAAACTCCCAAGGAAGTAGAGGTGCTGACGTGCTTTCTTCATGATGCTATTAGTGTGTTGGGTCCAGGAAAGATCCTCTGAGATAGTGACTCCCAAGAACTTAAATTTTCTCACCCTCTCCACCTCTGATACCCCAATGATCACTGGATTGTAAACCTCTGGCTTTCCATTCGTGAAGTCAACAATCAGCTCCTTGGTTTTGGTCACATTGAATGTGAGGTTGTTGTTGTTGCACCATTCAGCCAAGTTGTCAATCTCCCTCCTGTTCACTGTCTCATCCCCTTCCTTTATACAACCCACTGCTGTGGTATCTCGGCAAATTTGTAGATGATGTTAATGTCGTACAGAGCAACACAGTCATAGGTGTAAAGCGAGTAGTGCAGGGGGGCTGAGAACACAGTTCTATGGGGCTCCGGTACTGATAGAGATTGTGGAGAAGAATTTCTTACCACTCCTCACTGATTGTGACGAATTGGAGAGACAGAGATAGGGAAAGGTAAAAGTGGGGTGTTTAACAAAACCCAGAGAAGTCGACATTAATTCTGTATGGTTGGAGGGGCCCAATTGGAAGATGAGGTGTTGTTCATCCAATTTGCAGGTGGTCTCAATCTGGCCATGAATGAGACCATGGACAGACGTCAGGACGGAATGGAACAGGGAGATAAAATGAGTGGCCATAATGAAGCCTGTTCACAAGGAGACTGAATTCTGAGATTTCCTGGTTCTGGCCCATTCTGCTTCTTCCCTGAAAGAAGGGCTCAGGCCCGAAACGTTGGCGATATAACTTTGTCTCCTACAGACGCTGAAAAGACTGGCCGAGCTCCTCCAGCAGTTTGGTGCATTTACTACAATCACAGCGTCTGCAGATTTTCGTGTTTCGCCCAGTTACATTAACCCTCATCAATCGTAGTTTTATTTTCCCCATGTTCTCTTCATTCAGAGTTTTCTCTGGAGGTGACAGAGATGATTGATGAGGGTAAGACAGTGGATGACGACATTGTGGACTTTAGAAAAGCTTTCAATACAAATTCCCATGTGGGCTGTTCCAAAATGTTATGGTTAATGGGGTCCACAATGAAATGGTCGATGGGATTTATCATGGGCTTGGCCATAGAAGACAGAGGCCTAGTGTTGGAGGATGGCAGCAGGAAGGGAGGTATGCGACCAGTGGGATTCCACAGGGATCAGTGCTAAGACTTCTTCTTGTGTGTTTTAAACTGAGCGAGAATGTAAGTGGGCTGATTAGTAAGTGGGCGATGGATGACACAAACATTGGTAGACACTGAGGAAGGTGTCAAATGAATTGAGATCAGTTGAGTACACAGGCAGAGAAACTGCAGATACCAAAGTTTAATCGGGACAAGTGTGAGGTGTTTCACTTTGGGAGGTCAAATGCAAAGGGAAAGTGTACCATAAAGAGTATGACTCTTTGGAGAAGGACCTTGGGGTCTGAATCCACACCTCCCTGAAAGTAATAACATAAATATAGACCTACAGCACTGTAACAGGCCATTTCGGCCCACGAGCCAATGGTGTTCATTTATACCCCATTAACTTATACCCCCGGTACGTTTCCAACAGTGGGAGGAAACCGGAGCCCCTGGGGAAAATCCACACAGACACGGGGTGAACGTGCAAACTCCTTACAGACTGCACGGGATTTGAACCCCAGTCCCGACCACTGGGGCTGTAGAGGTGTTTCGCTAATCATTACGCCAACTGTGCTGTGCTGGGCGCACCACACTCTGTCTTGGTTGACTGAGTCAATGGCTTTTGGGATTGCTGATATATGTATATGTGTTAATCTTCTAGGACTCGGTGCTGCAGGTGAAACTGAAGGCCAAGCATAAGTGCACTGAGCTGGTGAAGGTTGTGGAGAAGGCGCAGAGGGACGTGTTGAGATTCCTTGAGGAAGAGGAGGGAGCGGTGGTGAGTCAGGTGGAGGAATCCATGATGCAGTTGCAAAGCGCCCTTGCTGGAATGCAGCGGACCAGGCTGCAGCTACAGGCCTCCCTGAGGAGTGATGACTGCCTCAGCATGATGCAGGTAAGGCTCTTCAGCCCAGTCAGATGCAACTCTATCTCACCCTCATCTGCCAGTTAGCGTGGCCGAGAAAGTCACTGCCCACTATCATCAAAACCTCCTCAGCTCCCAACAGGAATTGGAGTTTTGTTGTCTCGTGCACTGGGACACCATGAAACTTTGTTTTAGACATACCGAATGGTAACAGGCCATTTCGGTCCACGAGCCTACGCTGCCCAATTATACTTAATTGACCAACACCCCCAGTTCGTTTCAAATTGTGGAAGGAAACCAGACCCCCCCCGGAGAAAATTCATGCAGACATGGGGAAAACATCTTAACTCCTCACAGACAGCGTGGATTCGACTCCGGTCCTGATCGCTGATGATGTAAAGGCATTGCGCTAACCGCTATGCCAGTCGTACCACCCAATGTAACAGCAATTTAAATGATGCAGTGTGTAATGTCAAAGGGTGCAGGGCAAAGTATTATGGTTATACAGTGTGTAATGTTACAAGAAATAAAGAAAAGGACAGTTAAACTGCAGGGGAATGGTCTTTTCCATATTCCATTATTTGAGCTGAAGAACAACTGGAAAGGCCTTGGTGAGGCCAAGTTTGGAATATTGGGTGCAGTTCTGGTCCTCAAATTATAGAAAGGATATCAATAAGGTAGAGAGGGTGCAGAGAAGATTTACTAAAATGTTGCCTGGATTGCAGTATCTAGAATACAGAGAAAGATTGATTAGACTGGGTCTTTATTCATTGGAGCGTAGAAGGTTGAGGGGGGATTTGATAGAGTTATTTAAAATTATCAAGGGGATAGAGGGTAGGTGAGATTGGAACAAGGGGTCATGAGCTAGAGGTTAGGGGGCAAAATTTTAGAAGTAACATAAGATGAAGCTTCTTCACTCAGAGTGGTGGCTGAGTGGAATGACCTTCCGGAAGAGGTGGTTGCATCAGGGTCAATTTTGTCATTTACGAGAAGGTTGGATGAGTACATGGATGTGAGGGAGCAGGTTGGTGGGACTAGTGGAGTTCACTTAAATTGATGGCCTGTTTCCAGACTGTAATTGTTATATGGTTTATATGGTTACATGTATCTTCTGCCATCAGAAGGAGAGAGAAGAGAGTGTGATCGGGGTGGAATGGATCCTCTCGTATATTTCCCAAGCCAGTGGGAGATTTAGACAAAGTCGGTGGAGGGGAGGGGGCCTGTGTGATGGGCTCAGCTACGTTCGGACCTTTCTGCAGTTTTGTGGGCAGGGAGTCTCCTGCCCATAGTCTTGATACCTCATGTGGATCATCCATAAAAACCACAAAGGCAGGCCAAATTTCCTTAGCTTCTGAGTAAATAACCATTGGTGAGATCTCTTGGTGGCATCATCAACGTTAGTGGGGCAGAATTGTTTGGTGGGGAGAGTTACTCCTAAGAATGGAGTTCAAGAAGGCAGCCAACATCATAAAGGCCCCCCACCTGGACACTACCTCTTTTCACTGCTACCGTAGGGCAGAAGGAACAGAAACCTGAACACTAGCTTGCCTAGGTTCAGGAACAGGTTCTTTCTCACAGCTCTGATACACCAATCACAGGCTGTTCCAGCCCCACAGAAAGCACTGTCTGCATTATTGCAAGTTACACTTTTTGCTCCAGGATTAATGTGAATATTAATTATCCAAACCTTTTCTGATAATGATCAGTTTCATTGCCATCTCCACCTCAGGGGTTTGTGCTCCTGTCCTGGCTCCCAAATTAAGTCCAGCTCCTTTGTTTTGCAGACATTGCGAAGGTTGTAGTCCTAACGTCCTGAGCCTCGTCTTGTCATTGTTTGAGATCTGTCTGATGGTGGTGGTGTCTTCTGCAGACTTGTGACTGGAGCTAGAGCAGTGCTTGGCCACTTTGGGAGGGGAGGAGGAGTGCCCCCATGGGAGATGAGCCAGTCTTTCCATCCACACTGCAGTCCAGCGGAGAATTAATCCTTTCTTATTCCGTTTTCCACACCTGGTTGAGCCTGGTTGGACAGGTGAATTGTACACCTTCTTCCTAAGTTTAGCCCATGTAACTGACCAGAAAGCAGTATTTCATATGTGGCCACACCGACATTTTGTACAATGGCGACGTGACCTTCTAGACTCAATACTCTGGCTGTTGAAGGCCAATTTGCTGAAAGCCTTTTTGGTCCTCCCTCTCTACCTGTGATGCCACTTTAAAGGTACTATGTTCTTGTCCTCCTAGATCCCTCTGCTCTGCAACACCCCCAGATCCCTGACACCATATTGGTCCTACCTCACATTTCTTTGTGTTAAATTCCATCTGCCCCAAGCAATCAAGATCCTGCTGCAATTAATGTCATGTAATATAATTACATATTAAGGAATGTCACCTCATGATTGCTCAGAAGTAATGTCTGGTTTTAATTTCCCAGGAACATCAACAATTAAACAGATTGGTGGAGACTTGCCCTCTGCTGCCCTGCCAGATTGATGCCAAATTTTCAGCTGTAGAAAGTGCCATGACTGAACTGTCCAATCACATTACAGAGCAACTGCACAGCTGCTTCGACCCACATCTGGATCGAGAAGGGACCAAAGGTCAGTGGCGTGAAGTTCAGGAGGGGCAGGGTCACTGCGTGTAGCTGAAGGTAGCCACTGCACTCCAAGTCCCTGCTGGGCAGGGGTTGTGGGGGAGATGAGTGGAAGGGGATGGGTGTGGTGGTAGCAGGATTCAGTCCTCTGGGTGGTCGAGCCTGTGGTAAACCTCTGCAATGTTTAATTATCTGGTCAAGTCGATTGTTCCTGTGGCTCCTGTATAAAGGTGGCTGTTCACAGCCCCCTGCAACTCAGTGCAGGACAACTGAACAGTAGGGATTTGCTATGTTCTCAAGTGAATTAAAGCCTATTGGTTTCTCCACAATAGTCTCCTGAGTGATGGGGCAGTGGCAGGATGCCAGAGGTCGGGTGCATCATGTGCATTCAACGGTGAGGAGGGTGTGGGGTGATTAGCAGTTGTTTCCAGGGCCCTTGAGGGAGCCAAGTCCCTGATGGAAACAGTGTCCTTGTGTCCATCTGTATATGCCACGTAAGCATATTGGGGGTTGGCATGGAGGAAGTGACCAATGGGTCAGACTTAAGGTTCATCACATGCCTCTAGAGCAGGACAGGCTCCGGGGATGTCAGCCATGCTGGTAGAGTGGTCCCTGTCGCAGATTTCATTTGGTGAAGTGTTAGTAATGGTGTACAGCAGGGAGCTGGTAGAGTGGCCTTGGGAGAATTTCCTGCCAGCGGGAGACCGGGAGGCTATTTGACTGCAAAGCCAGGAGGACTGCCTTCCAGTCCCTAGCATTCTCTCTCTCCACTTTCCCGCTACCCCGGGGGTTGTAACTGGTGGTCCTGCCTCTGGCCAACAGGTACTGGAGCAGATCATCACTCATAGCGGAAAGCCCCCGGTCGCCGTGGATATAACTGGGGAAGCCAAATAGAGTGAAGAGCCTTGATGACTGTGGCAGCGGTCATGTTCGAGCAGGGGATGGCAAATGGAAAGTGGGAGTATTCATCAATATCAATGATATTAAGGAAGTATATGTTATGGTCGGTAGACGGCAGGGGTCCTTTAAAGTCGACATTGAGTCGCTGGAAGAAGCAAGTTGCTTTAATAAATTGCTCCCTGTCTGGTCAGTAGAAGTGCAGCTTGCACTCAGCACAGACCTTGCAGTTCTTTGTCATGGTCCTGATCTCATCGATGGATTACGGCAGGTTGTGTGCTTTGACCAAGTGAAAGAACCTGATAACTCTGGGGTGACAGAAATCATTATGGAGGGGTCGATCTGGGCACCAGCACAAGTCCCACGGGACAGGGCATCTGGTGGCTCGTTAAGTTTCTGTAAATGTCACAGTTATAGGTAGATAATTCTATTCTGCACCGCAGTATTTTATCATTTCTGATTTTGCCCCGCTGTTGATTGTTGAACATGAATGTGATAGTACGTTGATCAGTCAGCAGAGTGAATCTCTTATCCCAGCCAGGTAAAGGCGCCAGTGCCGCACTGCCTTGACAGTGGCTTGGGCTTCTTTTTCAACTGAGGAGCATTGAATCTTGGGGCCCTGCAGGGCACATGAAAAATATGTGACGGGCTTGCCAGCCTGGTTAAAGGTGGCTGCCAGGGTGAAGTCTGACACGCCGCTTTCCACCTGAAAAGGGCTGGATTCATCCACAGCATGCTTCGTGTCCTTGGCGATGTCGGACTTGATGTGGTTGAAGGCTGCACGAGCCTTCTTTGCCCAGGGGAAGGATGTAGATTTGATGAGGGGCTGGGTCTTGTCTGCATAATTGGGGACCCACTGACGATAATAGGAGAAAAACCCAAGGCAGCTCTTCAGGGCCTTGGCTATGTGGGAGGGGGAACTCCAGGAGTGGTTGCATGTGGTCTGGGTCTGGGCCAATGACACCATTCTCCACGACACAGCAAAGGACGGCCAGGAAGATTGCGCGGAACATTGACCTGGCCTTGTTGAACGTCAGATTAAGGAGCTTGGCTGTCTCTGGAGATTGGCATCATGGTCCTGTAGGTCATGGCCGCAGATGGTGATGTTGTTGAGATACAGGAAAGTGGCCCGCTTACTTGTACTGGTCCACCATATGGTCCATCTCCCACTGGAAGACCAAGATGCCATTCGTGATGCAAAAAGGGGACATGCAGGAAGTGGTAGAGGAAGCCATCCACCTTGAACGCCATATACTGGTGGTCCTCTGGGCGGATGGGTAGCTGGTGATATGCTGAGTTTAGTTTGATGGTCGAAAAAACCTGATACTGTGCAATTTGGTTGACCATGTTGCCGATTCTCAGAAAGGGTTATGTGTCCAATTGAATGCATCTAATTATGGTCTGACTGTCATCGATGACCATTCTATTCTTTCCCCGTTCTTCACTACTACTACCTGTGCTCTCCAAGGACTATCGCTGGCTTCAATGACCCCTTCCATCTGGCCAGATGGAGGCTCTGTTCCCGGTGCTGTGCCGTCTGCTTTTCGTGGTGACGGGTTTGCAGTCGGGGGTGAGGTTGGCGAATAGTGAGGAGGGGGACTTTAAGTATGGAGAGCCTACAAGTCATGCATGGTGAGTGGTTAGGTTGGTAGACGTGTATGATGGGGTGGTTGGCTATTGAATTGCTGGTTACAAACGGTGAGGGGTGGATGGCACCCAAGATGGGCATTTCCATGGTCTGCACACAGCACAACTGGGTCCTGAAGGTGGTGTCCAAGATGGCAGCACCCACAAATCGCACATGGCACTGCTGGCCCAAGGTGATGGCAATGTTGTGGAAGGCGGCCCCCACAATCCGCATGTGGTGCTGCTGGGAAGGGGTTTGGATTTACACACTTTGACGTAGTGGCCTTTCTTTCCGCAGCTGAAGCAGATCAAATCCTTCACTGGGCAGCGTTTCCTCTGATGCTCGCCCAGGCCGCAGAACTAACAGTTTATGGGATTCCTGGAACACCGCAGCTGTGGTTGAGTCATTACCAGAGCCAGCTGAGAGCATCGGGAGGGCTTCGCGGAGCACTGGTGCAATAATCTGGCCATTAGTGGGCCAGGGGGTGGGGATTGTGGTGGCACATCCAGAATGGCTGTGACCACGAGGTTGTTGGTCGAGTAGGCCTCCATGTTCTGAAGAGCCACCTGCCAGCTGGACTGCTCTCCGCATACTGAGCTCCCCTTGCTCCAAAAGCCTCTGTTGTATGTAATTCGACCTGATTCCTGCGACGTAGGTGTCCCGGATGAGGTCCTCTGTGTTCTCCGTGGCGAACACAGCCTTGCTTTCACAGCCCCTGCCGAGTGCTCACAGGGCCTCAAGATGTTCTGTGTTTGACTCACTGGGTTGTTGTTCTCTGGTCACTAGAAGGTGTCTAGCATAGACAATGTTGATCTTACACAGGTATTGCCCTTTGAGGGTGTCCGTGGCCTCCTGGTACGTGTTGGCATCCCCGATCATGGAGTTCACCAGGGTGCCTGCCGACCCGGGAGTGAAGTACCTGCAGTTTGTTCGTCTCTGATCGCACAATGGTAGAGGAGGCTTCAAAACAGCGCAGCCAGAGTTCGAAGTGGGGAGCTGCCTCAGGTGACTGAGGGTCAATTTCCAGTTTTTCTGGTTTGAGGATCTTCTCCAATGTGGAAAATTTCAAGTGAATTAAATTAATGCACCATCAATCACTCAAGAGACTATTGTAGAGAAACCAATAGGCTTTAGTTCACTTGAGAACATAGCATTTCCCTACTGTTCAGTTGTTCTGCACTGAGTAACAGGGGGTTGTGGAACAGCCACCTTTATATAGGAGCCTGTGGGGTGGGGCTACGGTTACAACCAGCCAATAGGTATGCTCGACCAGACAATTATACATTACAGTGGTTTATCACAGAGTCTGTTTTGCCTTTAAATGAGATCTGACGTTATGAGTCCAGAGGACCTCAAAACCCAGCAGCAATACATATGCACCATGACAAAGGGTTACTTAAACAAAAGTTGCTTTTAATTATCTTTGAACATGAAAATGGAATCAAACTTTAACTTATCTCTATTGACTTACTTAACCTACTTAACCTCCTTCTAATTCTAAGCGCACGTGTATGTAATGTGTGTTCAGCAAAGTTCTTTGGTTCACAGTCCAATCTCACTGGTTGCAGGCAATTCTTGTATTGTGCACAGAAGTTAACATTAACAACGTTCACCAGGCTTTGGTGCTTAACAGGTAAATGGTTACCACTCAGAAAGGTTCTTGTGGGTTTTCAGAGAGAGAGTTTTTCTTGTTCCAGGACATCCCCCACAGAATTCCTTTATGTTTTTCCTATTCCAAGGGAAACACCAGACAGCCAGTCCACTCCTTTAACCAGGCCATCTTCCAAAGCTTGCCAGCTTGTCCCTCTGGAACCAATCACAATGTCTCTCCTCTCTTAAAGCAAAGCCTGCTTTTTTTCTGCTCTCTGTCTGCAAAGATCACATGACCTTCCAGACAATGCTCTTTTCCAGACAAAGCTGTTTGCAAACATGAGTTCATCATGAGTCCGTGAGCTCTCTGCAAAAGCTCCTATAAAAATTTCTGTGTTTTAAAGTGTTTGTGTGTGACCTGCTCTAACAAACCTCTCCCAATTTATCTCCCAAACACCTCAGAGACTCAGCTCCACCTACCTGCCTTCCCCATAACCCTTAATTACCCAATGAATGCAAATCTCTGTGTCTCTCTCACTCTCTCTGTGTCTTAAGTACATTCAACGAGGAGCCTCTACTGATACCCTGTGCAGAGAAGTCCACATATTCACCCCTCTCTGGGAGAAGCAGTTCCTCCTCATCTGGTCCTACATCTCCTCCCAAGACTCTGTCCCCTAGTTCTTGCCTCACGGTGGGTGGAAACGACCTCCACAAGTGCTACCTAATAAAAGGCTGCTTGCTCTAGGCAGGTTGCAGGGTTTTGCCAGGGAAGAATTGAGGCATTGATTCCAATGAGCTTCAGACTGAGCTCAAGGGCAGTCTTATGCTGGGGAAAAGCTATAGGACAGTGGAGCCAGTTGGAAATTTATTGACCCATTATATAACGGTAATCTCAAAGCAGCATTTGTCACGCACTCTTGTATTCATATAAGTTTGTGTTTATGTAGAGCTCGTCGAAAGAACCAAAGACTTGTTGATCCAAACCAAGGCTTTTATTAGCAAAAGACAGGAGCTCTTCACAGGTGGCCGACCAGTCCGGAATGATCCGATCTGGCTAGGGACACAACCCTTTAAGGCCCAGACAATAGGCGTGGCTTAGCTCTCAGCCAATCGCTGTAAGCACAGTCTAGATACAGTAACTATATACACTATGTGCATTGGTGATAGATCTGTACTATCACATTCACCCTTTCTTGGAGAACTGACCCTGGAAAAAAAAACAAAAAAAAACGAGGGAGAGAATGAAAGGAAGGGGTAAGTCAAGGACTGTAGCGGTCAGGGGGTCTGACCATCCGGCGTGACTGCCGTGGTGCCGGGATTGGGGTCGCTGGGATGGTGTCGCCAGCGGGCTCGTCGGGTGCAACTGCTCCATCGCTCAATTCCCCAGTCGTGTTGTCGGCAGGGTGGCCCGGGTCGTTGGGGTGCTGTTGGTCCTTCTGTTGTGGCACGGGGCCTGGGGAATAAAGAGTTGGGGAAGGTTGGGTTGGGAGGTTTGCTGGGTCTACCGCGTGCTGAGCTAGGTCCCGCACCAAAACAGTGTCCTCCCGCCCGTCTGGGAACTCAACATAGGTGTAATGTGGGTTCGCGTGGAGTAGAGTCACTTGGTCGACCAAGGGGTCATTCTTTGAGTGCCGGATGTGGCGTCGCAAAAGGACGGGGCCAGGGACGGTGAGCCATGCCGGTAGAGTGGTTCCTGATTCAGATTTCCTCGGGAAAAGGAACATCCTTTCGTGGGGGGTGGCATTTGTTGCAGTACATAGGAGGGAGCGGATGGAGTGTAAGGCACTAGTGAGAACCTCCTGCCAGTGAGAGGTGGGGAGACCTTTAGACCGGAGAGCCAGTGTAACCGCTCTTGGCATTCTCCCTCTCGACCTGGCCGTTACCGCGTGGGTTATAGCTCGTGGTCCTGCTTGAAGCGATACCACACTCCAGAAGGTACTGTTGCAGCTCTGCGCTCATGAATGAGGACCCCCTGTCACTGTGGATGGAATTGGGGTATCCGAAAATGGCGAAAATACTGTGAAGGGCCTGTATCACTGAGGTGGCAGTGGTGTCTGGGCAGGGCACAGTGAACGGGAAGCGGGAGTACTCGTCCATGGCCGTAAGGATGTAGGTATTTACGGTTGGTCAACGGTAGGGGCCCCTTAAAGTCTACGCTAAGACGCTCGAAGGGGCGGGTGGCTTTGATAACGTGGGAGTTATCCGGACGGAAGAAGTGGGGCTTGCATTCAGCGCACACCGAACAGGCTCGGGTCATTGAGCGGATCTCCTCGACTGTGTAGGGTAGGTTGCGCGCCTTGACAAAGTGGGCAAACATAGTGACCCCTGGATGACAGAGCCCCTTATGGAGTCTCTGTAGTCTGTCCATCTGTATGCTGGCGCACGTCCCCCTGGAGAGCGCGTCAGGCGGGTCGTTGAGCTTACCAGGCCGGTACAGGATGTCATAGTGAAAGGTGGAGAGTTCGATTCTCCATCTGGTGATTTTGTCATTTTTTATCTTACCACGCTGGGTGTTGCTGAACATGAAGGAGACCGCGCGTTGATCAGTCAACAGTGTAAAGCGCCTCCCAGCGAGGTAATGTCTCCAACGACGCACCGCTTCAACTATGGCCTGGGCCTCCTTCTTGATCGAGGAGTGTCTACTCTCCGGACCCTGGAGGGTTCTGGAGAAGAAGGCTACAGGCCGACCGGCCTGGTTCAAATGGCTGCCAGGGCGAAGTCGGATGCATCGCTCTCGACTTGAAACGGGACAGACTCATCGATCGCGTGCAGCGTCGCAGCAGCGATGTCGGATTTGATTCGATCGAAAGCCGCTGTGGCTTCGGTCGAGAGGAGAAAGGAGGTGGTCTTGATAAGAGGACGCGCCTTGTCGGCGTAGTGTGGAACCCATTGGGCGTAATACGAGAAAAGGCCCAGGCAGCGTTTGAGAGCTTTATGGGAATGGTGGGGGGGGGGGGGTGTAAGTCCATTAGGGGACGCACGCGGTCAGGATCTGGCATCAGTATCCTGTTCTCCACCACGCAACCTAGAATAGCGAGTCATGTGGTCTGGAAGACACACTTGTCTGAATTGTAAGTCAGGTTCAGCCGACGGGCAGTTTGAAGAAATTTGTCTAGGTTGGCGTCGTGGTCCTGCGTGTCGTGGCCGCAGATTGTGATATTGTCCAGATACAGGAAGGTAGCGGTTAGCCCGTTCTGGTCCACCATCCTGTCCATTTCCCGCTGGAAGACTGCGACACCATTCGTGACCCCGAATGGTACCCTGAGAAATGGATATAGCCGCCCATTCGCTTCAAAGGCCGTGAATGGTCGGTCCTCGCAGCGGATCGGGAGCTGGTGGTAGGTCGAACGTAGGTCAATGGTGGAGAAAATGCGGTATTGGGCGATCTGGTTCACCACATCCGTGATGCGTGGCAGGGGGTACGCATCCAGGAGCGTGAAGCGGTTAATGGTCTGGCTATAGTCGACCACCATCCGTAGTTTTTCCCCGTTCTTTACAACCACCACCTGGGCTCTCCAGGGGCTTGAACTGGGTTCGATGATGCCCTCATCCAGCAATCTGCGCACCTCACTCCTAATGAATTGCCTGTTTTCGTAACGATATTGCCGACTTTTGGTGGCCACAGGCTTCCAGCCAGGGGTGAGGTTTGCGAAGAGTGCTGGTGGGGCAATCCGGAGTGTGGAAAGGCCGCAGGATTGGCCCGGGGCACGGGGGCGGGTTGCTCGGGTGCTTCGGGGGTGGGGCGATGGCAGACCGAGAGGGGGGCATGGGGTCCCCCAAAGTGTAGGGACACCGTTCGGAATTGACACTGGAAGTCTAATCCCAGCAACACTAGGGCGCACAATTGGGGAAGGATGAATAAATTGAAGTAGGTGACTGTTGCGCCCTGTACTTCCAGCGTGGCGATGCAATACCCCTTTATCCCAGTCGAGTGCGACCTCGTCGCTAATGAGATCCTCTGGGTAGTGGGGGTACTATCACAGTTTATAATATGCTAAATTATTTAATACATTATTAAATGTAGACCTACAGCACAGTAACAAACCCTTTCAGCCCACGAGCCCGTGCAGCCCAATCTTACACCCAATTAACCTACACCCCCAACACGTTTTGAATGGTGAGAGAAAACCAGAGCCCCAGGGGAAATCCCAAGCAGACACAGGGAGAACATACAAACTCCTTACAGACAGCGTGGGGTTCGGACCCTGGTCGCGATTGCTGGCACTGTAGCAGTGTTGCGTTAACTGCTATGCAAGCCATCCACCCCTTAATGTTAATGCTATAAAATACTTCGTGGTATTTTATAACATCAAATTTAATTAAATCATAATATAATCAGAGAGCAATGTATGTCAATACTACCAGTACACACTAGAATTTGTGTTTTTAATGTACAATTTGATTCCTGGGAGGGTTCCCTGACGTGTTGCCCCTGTATGTAATATCCAGTATGTTCATTCTTGGATAATCAAAGAATTAGATATTCTGGAAATTGGAAATAAAATGCTGGAAACTCTCAGTGAGTCAGACAGCATCTGTGGTGAGAAGAACCGAGCTAATGTTTCATGCCAAGGACCCTTCCTTAGAATTGGGGAAGAGTGAAAGTGAGGTGGTTTTAAGCTAGTGCAGTAGTTAGCACATTGTGACCCAGGTTTGAATCCAGCACAGTCTGTGAGGAGTTTGTCCATTCTCCCCGTGTCTGCGTGAGTTCCCTCTGGCTGTTCCAGTTTCTTCCCATGTCCCAAGGACATTCAGGATTAGTAGGTTAATTGGTCACATGGAGTATTTGGGCAGCGCACCTCATGGAGTGGAGGGTCCAGGTCTCTAGAATAAAATAATGCGACGTTAAAGAGAAGGATGGGGAGGGGTAAAAAGGTCAGAGTAATACTTGATTTGATGATACTGGGATTGCCATTAGATAATCTATTGAGTCTACTAGTTTATGGTAGTAGTTTTAAAGAAGGAAAATCACATTTAAATATTTAAATTAGACATTAACAGGCCATTTTGGCCCACGAGTCCGTGCCGCCCAATTTACACCCAATTAACCTCAACCGTATGCTTTCAAAGGTGGGAGGAAACCAGAGCCCCTGGGGAAAACCCACGCAGACACAGAGAGAACATACAAACTCCTTACAGACAGCGCGGGATTCGAACCCCAGTCCCGATCGCTGGCTCTGTTGCAACATTGTGCTAATCTCTATGCTAACCGGGCCTCCCTTGTTTTGGATGTTTTGGCAGTTAGACACAAACAGGGGAAAATAGAATTTGTGAAATGCAGGGCTCTGGGGGGCAGGGTGGATTGCCTGGTAGATCAGGCCTTGTAATCGAAGTCCATATCGCAGGCAGATGCCCTATAGCAAAGGTTTTCTTTCTCTGGATCTGTGCAGGGGGTGTCTGTGTGGTGCATCTTTAACTGTTGGCATGTACCACAAGCAACATTGAGAGGCTTTGCTCTGCAGTGACCTTATCCAGGACCATGGCCAGTGTGTTGCTGGGCCGAACAAATACTCAGCATTGAGCCTTTTCTCAACTTCAGACTCCCACAGTTTTTTTTGTAATTTGGTTTTTTGAACTTTGACAAAACATGAATTACGATGTTGTTCCCCTCCCCACCCCATTCCAGGATGCATTCCAGTACTAAGTGTGCTTCAAATGAACCACAGGTGCCTGAACTTGAAGCTGACTGTGTTGATCCCGTACTTGTGCCAGCAATGGGACAGGATGGCTCAACTTCATTCAGTATCTAACCCAGCTTTGCATTTCCATTTTTAACCTCCACTTTACTCTATTATCACCTGTGATGTACCTTCCTGGAGTGTTGGTCAGGGAAGTGTAGGAGGAGCATTTCTCTCTTTCTAGCCTGTGCTGTTCCTGTGGGTCTGAGACAGCAAAGAGGGAAACACACAAAAGACTGAAGATGCTGGAACCTAGAACAAAGAGAGTCTACTGGATGGTCTCAATGGCATGAGCTGCAATAGTGGGGTACTTTTGGTGTGGCGGTGTGTGCAACGCAGTTACAGTGCCAGAAATTTGGACTGGGGTTTGAATTCCACACTGCCTGTAAGGAGTTTGTATGTTCTCCCCGTGTCTGCATTGGTTTTACCCATGGGTGCCAGTTTTTTCCCACTGTTCAAAATGTATAGGGGTGTAGGGCAATTGGGTATAATTGGGTGGCACGGGCTCGTAGACCGAGAGGAGCTGTCACCATGATTTATGTCTAAATGTCAAAATCTAACAAATGTGAATGTCAATTTGATCTCTGTCCTGCACACAGATCATGAAATCTCGGTCTCCATCAACAAACCAGACACGTGCCTCACGGAAAACAAGCCAGACTCCAATTACAGGGAGACAGCGGATTATTTACAATGTATGTCAATGTCTCTTGTTATTGTGTGTCTAAGGCTGTGTGTTGGCAATGGTCACCCTGGAAAGTCTCTGAGGTACTCTCTCTTTGGTGGAGAGTTAACCCTTCATTTGTAGTTTACTTACCATCGGGGAAAGGGCTTCCAAGCCCAAGCACCAGAAATGTCTTCTCTGTTGGGACATCCTGATGCAGGGAGAGGATTGATTATGGTTTCTTCTGTTTGATCAACCTCCTAGTGAACACAGCCAATACTCATCACTCTTTACCTCATAAAGTAGCTTGGCCCCCAAAAGGTAACTCGATGAACTGTCCCCCTACTCTCTATTTTGTTCTTGTCTTTGTTGCCCATCATACAACATGGAACAGGCTCTTTGGCCCATTCTGTTCATGCTGGCCATGATGGTACTCTGGGCTCATCCCATTTACCTACCTTTGGTCTATATCCTTCCCAGCTCTTCAAATATAAAATTTAATCAAACTGCATGGTTCCAGCCCACGAGTCCATGCCACCCAATTTCACCCAATTAACCTATACCCCACGGTTCATTTTGAAGGGTGGGAGGAAACCAGAGCCCCCAGAGGAAGCCCATGCAGACACAGAGAAAACATACGGACAGCGCGGGATGGGAACCGGGTCACTGGTGCTGTAATGGCATTGTAGAAACTGCTAACCACCATACCCTATCTCCTATCCAAAAATCTGTCCAAATGCTCGTTGAACATTATCATTGTACACGCTTCTACAGTTGCCCCTGGCAGCTAGTTCCAGATACAGACCACCCTCTGAGGGTAAACCTTGCCCACCATCTGTTACCCTCCTTAGACACACTCAGACCCTCCAGTGGTTTGTGTTTTAACACCAGTTTTGTAGTTCGTTGGACTATACTCCAGTGATCCTGGAGATCTTGTGCAGAGCAGTCCATTAATTATGCTTGCCTATGTCTCCAGATGCCCTTCACCTGACATTTGACCCTAACACGGCGCACAAGCATCTCCTCCTCTCGGATGATAAACAGACGGTGACTGATGTTGATCCCGACTGTGTGCCCTACGCAGAACACCAGGACAGGTTCAACAGCTTCCCCCAGGTGCTGTGCACCCAGAGCATATCAGATGGCTGCTGCTACTGGGAAGTGGAGGTGAGCGGTCTCTGGGCTGGAATTGGGCTGACCTACCGAGGGATCCAGAGGAAAGGTTCGAAAATGAGCAGCCTGATTGGGAGGAACGATCTCTCCTGGTGCCTCTTGTACAGCAACAGCAAGATCTCTGCCCTTCACAATAAAGAGGAGGTCATCCTGCAGTCGGGGAGGCACAAGCGGATTGGTGTCTACCTCGACTACTCTGAAGGAACCCTCGAGTTTTATGGAGTCAGTAACATGATGAGGCTTATTCACAGGTTCAAAACAGTGTTTACAGAGCCTGTCTATCCTGCGTTTTTTGTTTTCCTGGGAACATCCCTCAGTATTTGCCAGCTGAGTTAGGGAAGGTGTTTTCAGGCAGACGAAAGACGGTTTTGACATTTGTTGCTGCACATTTTGAGAGGAAGGCAACTAACATTTAGGGATGGCACGAGAGAGCAGGGAAAATGTGAATCTGAGGATGGCGGAAGATGGACACACCTCAAGGAAAGTAAAAGGCCATTCCAGCCACAAGGCAGTACCATCCAATTACACCCTACAATCCCCGGTACGTGTTAAACAGTGTGAGGAAACTAGAGACCCCGGGGAAAACCCACGCAGACACAAGGAGAATGTACAGACAGTGTTGGATTCAAACCCAGGTCCCAATCATTGGTGCTGCAACAGGCGTTGCACTAATTGATGTGTCAACCGTTAATGAAGCAGTTCATAAGTCAAGCTGGAGCAGAATAGGAGAAGCCTCGAGAGTCCAGCATTGGCTGCTTAGACTGAATTCTCAGTCCCTGTGCCTTGCATGCTCCTTTCTGTGATGAACGTCTCAACCTGGATGCGAACGACCTTTCCTTTGATGGTTCAATGTAAGAATTTGACAGTCCCCTTCTGGTTCCAGGCAGAACAGGGGGAATGGGGCCAGGAGGAGTGATTGGAGTCAACAGATTTTGGGGGACGCTTGGGAACAGAATCACAGGCAGTTTCAATTGTCATTTTGCAAAAGGTCAGAGAGTAAAGATAGCAATAAGATTGGCGTTGAACAGGAAAGTCTGTAGATGCTGTGGCTGCAGTTCAGTACATAAACGTGCTGGAGAAACTCAGCAGGACACACAGCCTCCATAGGAAGTGAAAGGTAGCCAACATTTCAGGTCTGAGCCCTTCAATAAGATAGAAAGAGTGCAGAGAAGATTTACTCAGGTGTTGCCAGGTCCTGAGGAACTGAGTTATAAGGAAAGGTTAAACAGGTTAGGTCTTTAATCCTTGGAGTGTCAGCAAATGGGGGGAGATCTGATGGAGGTATTTAAAATTATGAGGGAGATAGACAGAGTAAATGCAAGTGGGCTTTTACAGCCAAGGGTGGGTGAGATACAAACCAGAGCACATAGGTTAAGGGTAAAAGGGTAAAGGATTAGGGGGAACATGAGGGGGAACTTCTTCACACCGAGTGGTGGGGTTGTGGAAGGAACTGCCGGCTGAGGTGGTGAATGTGGGCTTGATTTTGACATTTAAGAAACGGACCGGGGCTGTAGGTGAATTGGGTGGCACGGGCTCATGGCCTGTTACAGTGTTGTATGTCTAAATTTTTAAAAAAATATTTGGACAGGTACATGGATGGGAGGGGTATGATGGGGAGCTATGGTCCGGGTGCAGGTCAATGGGATGAGGCAGGATAATAGTTTGGCAAGAGCCAAAAGGCCTGTTTCAGTGCTGTGTCGTGGTTCTAAGTATTACCTCGGGAAAAATTTCTTCTATCCATGCAGCATTGTTTGATGGTGGTGGAGCTACTGAACTCACCCTCTCTGTCTTGGCCACTGCTGCTGGAGGGTGTAAAGTCTGTCTAGAACTGGGAGCAGGTTGTCCAGAGCATCACAGCTCTGTTCAGCACCTTCAACCCTGCCACAGTGAAGTGCCGGGAAGCCCAGTGTTCTGCCCCTGCCACCCACCTCAATCTCTTCCCTCGCTGCTGGATCAGGGTCTCCAAATTCTGCATCATTGCCACTTCCTGCCTGTGCTAACAGGTCCTGCCTCTCCCCTCAGATACTATCAACCGTTTCCTCAAAATAAACATGGAACTGTCACTGCTCAGAAATTTTCCCCTCCACCTCCAACTCCTTGTCCTTCTGAAGTCCTTGAATGTGGTGTTGTCTCCCATTCCATGCGGATTTTTCCCAGCACACTGTCTGGCTCCCTGTCTCGGTCCTGTTGTCCAGTCTTAGCCAGATACTCACCTTTAACCTTCTCTACCTGTCTGGAGTTTCACCTCTCTGCTCTAACAAGCATACTGTTTTAGTCTCCACATGCCTTCCTCTCCACCACCTCTCTCAATTCCCCAAGAATTCTGGCTTCTACCTGAAGCTGAGGCAGACTCCTTCATGCCAAGTGAGCTCCTTTGTGATATTTAGACCATAGCATGAGCAAGTACCTAACTCTGCCCACATAATGCCCCACCTTCACAAAGTCCCAGTCATACAATGTAGAACCAGGCCTTTCATCCAACTCATCTACGCCAACCAAAATGTCCCACCCACACACATCCCACCTGCCTCAGTTTGACCCATTTCCCTCTGAACCTGTCTATCCATGTATCCATCTAATTTTTCTTCCTCATTTATCCCCAGACATAACAACTCTCTAGCACTCTTTGACGATCTGTTGAAAGGGTCTACAAAGCTCTGACCCCCATGAGACTTTGCCATCTCTCTGTGATCACTCATTTTATGTTAGTTTGTGGCATATCTTTGTAAAATTCTCAGATCTGTGGGCTTTTCCAACCCTTCACTTCCCACAGAAGTGGGTGATCCTCACATTCCCACTGACCAGAATTTCCCCAATTTTAATCATTCCACCAATGGTCTAAGATTTACAATTCTGCTCCCAAGTCCTTCTGCCTCTCTTTCCATCTTCTAGTCAGTCCTCAAAAGCTACCACTTAAATGAATGTTTCATCAATTGCCAAAATATTTTGTTCCATGGCTTAGTGTTACATTTTAAATGTTGTTGGTGCAATGAAATAACGCGTCATTCATAAAGCTCAGCGGAAATAGAGGAAATCTGCTGTTAACATCATAGCCCAATGACCCAAATCATTTCTCCAGTATTGAAGTTGCACATTTGAATTTAAACTCAAATTAATGACATTTTAATTTCTCTTTATATTTACCTTTCCCTCTAAGTTGGTTTCAACTAGTTTGATTTAAATACAGTGCACATTATTCTAACGAGACTGGTGGCATAAACAATAAAGAAATTGAGATCTGGAACACAGCAATCCAAGGATGTCTCTGATTTAATTCTCTGCTGCTTTCTCTCTTCTCGACCCCAAATATCCCACAGCATCGTATCAGCTCTCACTGCCTGGTACTGGACCTGCTATGTTAAGGACAATCAAATCTGGCGTCAAATAGGTTTACCACTGATATCCTGCAATGTTGCATGGTTAGTGTAGTGGTTAGTACAGCGCTGTTACAGCGCCAGTGACTTGGGTTTGGATCCTGCGCTCTCGGTAAGGAGTTTGTATGTTCTTCCTGTGTCTGCATGCATTTCATCCGGGTGCCCCGGTTTCCTCCCACCCTCCAATAATGCACGTGGTTGGTGGGAACGTTGGTGTAATTGGCAGCACTGCCTTTTACCGTGCTGTATCATTAAAATTTAAAAATTAAGTCGATTTTGTCTGTAAATTGGAAAATGTACAAAAATCTCTCAATCACAGGATTGTAATAAACACTTTAAAAAGCATGTAGGCTGTTTATGAGAGAGAATAATAATTAAAAGTGGAAATAGGTGACTAGTTCTGCTCTTTACAGAAACAAATGTACATATGTCCATCTACAGTATCTTTGAATGTAATTTGTAAGAGCCTGTTGGTCAGTCCATCAAAGTTAGGTGTTCGTCACCCTGAATTGGCCTCTGTTCACACCTCATTTAATTGGGTCCCAAATTTACATTCTGGAAGAGAGCGTGATTGCGAGCTCCTGGTTCTTGCTACCATCAGCTGTTCTCTCACATCCAGCTGGCAGAGCGGCCATTGAAAGAGTTGTCCCAGACTGCATAACTGGAAGCACATTTAATCACCCTGTTCAAGATTAAATAAAGACAGGAATGTCTACCTATGATGAAAGTAAATGACGAAATCTGCTTGGACTTTGAACCATCAAATTTATCCATTTAAAGGAGAACAGCAAAGAGAAGGTTTGTCCATGAAGAGAGAAGGCTTGTAGACAAAGTTTGGGGGTGGAAAGAGAGGTGATCGAGAAGAAAAAGGATCAATGCCGTGATGGAGGGGGGGATGATGGTAATAAATAATAGAGTTGTCCGTAAAGATAGGGACAAACAGAGGGATGGATGTAGGAAATCTCTGAAATGCATTTTCTTTAATGCTAGGAGTATTGTAAGGAAGGTGGATGAGCTGAAGGTGTGGATAGACATTTGGCAGCATGACGTGGTGGCGATTAGTGAGACGTGGTTCAGGAGGGACGTGGCTGGCAGCTAAATATTCTGGGATTTCACTGCTTCAGGTGTGATACATTTGAAGGGGTAATGTGTGTGTGTGGGGGGGAGGATGGTGTAGCATTGCTTGTCAGGGAAATATTACAGCGATGCTGAGAGAGATAGATTGGAGGGCTTGTCAAGGAAGGCGTTATGGGTGGAATTAAAAAATGGAAAAGGAGAAGCTACATTATAGGGGTGTATTGTAGAACACCTAGTGGGGAGCAAGAAATAGAAGGGCAAATGTGTAAGGAAATAGCAGAGATTTGTAATAAGCACAGGGTTGTGTTAGTGGGAGATTTTAATTTTCCTGATATAGATTGGGAGACGCATTCTGAGAAGGGGCTGGATTGATTAGAATTTAAAGTCATAGGGAGGCTTGGTTTTCGAGGAATATTGGAAATTTGGTTAGGAGAAAAATGGAGGTGTACAAGAGGTATAAAGAGCAGGGAGCTGAGAAGTTGAAGGAGGACTACAAAGAGTGTAGAAGGAATCTTAAGAAAGAAATTAGAAAGGCCAAAAAAAGGCACAAAGATGCTTTGGCAGACAGAGTAAAAATAAATCCAAAGGGTTTCTATAGGTACATTAAAAGTAAAAGATTAGTGAGGGATAAAATTGGACCCCTTGTAGATAGTGAAGGTAGGCTGAGTGAGAAGTCTGAGGAAATGGGGGAAATTTTGAATGATTTCTTTGCCTCGGTATTCACTAGGGAAAAAAATATTGAACTAGTTGAAGTAAATAAAAATAGTGGGGAGGTCATGAAGCATATAAGGATAACCGAGGAGGTAGTGATGGCTGTGTTGAAAAAGATAAAGGTGGATAAATCTCCGGGACTGGACAAAATATTCCCAAGGACACTCAGGGAGGCTTGTGGACAGATAGTGGGGCCATTAACAGAGATATTTAGGATGTCACTGGTCACGGGGGTAGTGCCAAAGGATTGGAGGGTGGCGCATGTGGTTTCGCTGTTTAAGAAAGGGTCTAAATGTAAACCTGGGAATTATAGGCCCGTGAGTCTGACGTCTGTGATGGGTAAGTTGATGGAAAGTGTTCTGAGGGATGGTATTTACAAATATTTGGAGGTACAGGGATTGATAGGGAGTATTCAGCAAGGTTTTGTCAGGGGTAGATCATGCTTGACAAACCTGATTGAGTTTTTCGATGGGGTTACAAAAGAGTCCACGCTGCTGAAGATCCAGCTGCGCTGGATGGGTCACGTCTCCAGAATGGAGGACCATCGCCTTCCTAAGATCGTATTATATGGCGAGCTCTCCACTGGCCACCGTGACAGAGGTGCACCAAAGAAAAGGTACAAGGACTGCCTAAAGAAATCTCTTGGTGCCTGCCACATTGACCACCACCAGTGGGCTGATAACGCCTCAAACCGTGCATCTTGGCGCCTCACAGTTTGGCGGGCAGCAGCCTCCTTTGAAGAAGACCGCAGAGCCCACCTCACTGACAAAAGGCAAAGGAGGAAAAACCCAACACCCAACCCCAACCAACCAATTTTCCCTTGCAACCGCTGCAATCGTGTCTGCCTGTCCCGCATCGGACTGGTCAGCCACAAACGAGCCTGCAGCTGACGTGGACTTTTTACCCCCTCCATAAATCTTCGTCCGCGAAGCCAAGCCAAAGAAAAAGAACAAAAGAGGGTGATGAAGGGAAAGCTGTGGATGTTGTCTATTTAGACTTTAGTAAAGCTTTTGACAAAGTTCCCCACAGGAGGTTAGGAAAAAAGGTGGAGGCATTAGGTATAAATAAGAAGGTAGTGAAATGGATTCAGCAATGGTTGGATGGGAGGTGTCAGAGAGTAGTGGTAGAAAATTGTTTGTCCAATTGGAGGCCGGTGACTAGTGGAGTTCCTCAGGGATTGGTCCACTATTGTTTGTTATATATATTAACAATCTGGAAGGTTGTTAAAGAGGGTGGACTTGGGAGAGCCAGTAGATGTGGTGTATTTGGACTTCCAGAAGGCCTTTGATAAGGTACCACACGGGAGACTAGGTGGGCAAGATCAGGGAGCATGGTATTGGAGGTAAGGTGCTGACATGGATAGGAAATTGGTTAAGAAATAGGAAACAAAGGGTTGGGGTAAGCGGGTCTTTTTCAGGATGGCAGGATGTGACGAGTGGAGTACCGCAGGGATTGGTATTGGGTCCTCAGTTGTTTATAATTTATGTAAATGATTTGGATGAGGGGATTATTAATAACTTGAGCAAATTTGCAGATGACATGAAACTTGGTGGGCGGTGTGTGGTGTGAGGAGGATGTCAGGAAAATGCAGAGGGACTTGGACAGGTTGGGGGAGTGGGCTGCTGAATGGAAGATGACGTTCAATGTAAGCAAATGTGAGGTTATCCATTTTGGGGGCAATAATAGGAAAGCTGAGTATTATTTAAATGGAGACAAGCTAGGGAGTGGGAAGGAGCAAATGGATCTGGGAGTACTTGTTCACCGGTCACTGAAGACTAGCATGCAGGTTCAGAAAGCTGTGAAGAAGGCAAATGGCATGTTGGCTTTCATAAAGAGGGGATTGGAGTTTAGGAACAGAGACACCCTTCTGCAGTTGTACAGGGCCCTGGTGAGACCCCACCTGGAGTATTGCGTCCAGTTCTGGTCTCCAATTTTGAGGAAGGACATACTAGCTATAGAGGGTGTGCAGCGCAGATTTACAAGGTTAGTTCCAGGGATGGCGGGGTTGACATATGCTGAAAGGCTAGAAAAACTGGACTTGTATCCGATGGAGTTTAGAAGGATGAGGGGGGACATGATTGAGGTATACAAAATTATCAGGGGGATAGACAGGGTGAAGTCGGATTACTTGTTCCCAATGATGGGGGAGACGAGGACTAGAGGGCATAGTTTAAGAATACAGGGTAGGCCCTTTAGGACGGAGATGAAAAAACATTTTTTTACCCAGAGATGTGTGAATCTGTGGAATGCTCTGCCACAGAGGGTGGTAGAGGCAGATTCGCTGATTATGTTCAAAAGAGAGTTAGATAAGACTAGTGGGCAAAGGAGTTAAGGGTTATGGGGATAAGGCTGGAAGGGGTACTGATGGTAGTGATCAGCCATGATCTGTAAAATGGCGGGTGCTGGCTCGACGGGCCGAAGGGCCTACTCCAGCTCCTATTGAAAGAAAAGAAAAAAAGAAAAAGAAAAGGAAGTAGGGGTGGAGAATTGGATAAGCAAGTTTGCAGATGATACAAAGATTGGTGATGTTGTGGACAGTGAGGAAGATTACTGTAGATTAAAAGGTGATTTAGAAAGGCTGGAGATGTAGGCTGAGAAATGACTGATGGAATTTAATACAGATAAGTGTGAGGTGTTACATTTTGGAAAGGCAAATCTAAGTAGGTCATATGCATTAAATGGTAGGCTATTGAGATGTGCAGAGCAACAAAGGGATTTAGGAGTGATGGTAAATAGTATCCTCAAGGCTGATACTCAGGTAGATGGTGTGGTGAAGAAGGCATTTGGAATGTTGGCCTTCATAAATTGGAGTATTGAATTCAAGAGTAGGGAGGTTATGATGAAATTGTACAAGGCATTGCTGAGGCCAAATTTGGAGTACTGTGTACAGTTTTGGTCACCAAATTATAGGAAAGATATAAACAAAATAGAGAGAGTACAGAGAAGGTTCACGAGAATGTTGGCAGGATTTCAAGGTTTGAGTTACAGGGAAAGGTTGTGCAGACTGGGGTTTTTTTCTCTGGAGCGTAGAAGATTGAGAGGGGACTTGATAGAGGTGTTTAAGATTTTAAAAGGGGCAGACAGAGTAAATGTGGATAGGCTTTTTCAATTAAGAGTGGGGGAGATTCAAACTAGAGGGCATGGTTTAAGATTGAAGGGGGAAAATTATAAGGGGAACATGAGGGGAAATTTATTTACGCAAAGGGTGGTAGGGATGTGGAAAGAGCTTCCGGCAGACGTGGTTGAGACGATATCAGCCCACTGGCGGTGGTCAATGTGGCAGGCACCAAGAGATTTCTTTAGGCAGTCCTTGTACCTTTTCTTTGGTGCACCTCTGTCACGGTGGCCAGTGGAGAGCTCGCCATATAACACAATCTTGGGAAGGCGATGGTCGTCCATTCTGGAGACGTGACCCACCCAGCGCAGCTGGATCTTCAGCAGTGTGGACTCGATGCTGTCGACCTCTGCCATCTCGAGTACTTCGACGTTAGGTATTAGTATAAACTGGCTGAATCAACCTATTCCACCTGCAGTTTTGAGATGGTCCCTCTTTTTATATGAAATGTACAGCTTTGAATTGTGAACTTAATTCCTCTCGACTTCAGTGCCAGTTTCAACTTCCAACAAAATACTCAGGACAAGATTTCATCATTTTCTGGAGCGTCTGATTTTCCCACTGATAACAGGCCCTTTTGGCCCACGAGCTCGTGCCGCCCAATTACACCCAATTAAAATACACCCTGGTACGTTTCAATGACGGGAGGAAACCGGTCCCAGGGAAAACCCACACAGACAGGGGGAGAACAGACAAATTCCTAACAGACAGCGCAGCATTTGAACCCTGGTCCCGATCGTGTAAAGGAGTTGTGCTAACCGCTATGCAAATGGTGTTTATTCCTTAACTGATCATCTGCATTGCTTTAAGCAGCCCCTCTCCTTTATCATTGTTTATTATGCAGCACTTTCCTAAGCTGGGAAGTACAGTCCAACCACATACTATCAGCAAGAGTTCTTCATCATTGATACGGAACTGAAAGTTCAAATCCCATCATCTTGACACAACTTCCTCCCCACGGGATTTTGTGGCCACAGCAGATCTGCAGGACCTCGTCCAATGTTCTGCATTGGGAACTAACTTCATTCAGTTAGTCTCAGTGAAGGATGGGGAGCCATCTTGGGCCCTCTGTTCTGCACGAGTTAGAGTTAAACAAGAAAGTCTGCAGATGCCGGGGTTGAGTGCAACACACAAACATGCTGGAGAAACTCCGCAGATCATGCAGTAAAGGGTAACCAGCTGGCGAAGGGTTCAGTCCGAGACTCTGATCACTTTTTACTTCTAATAGATGCTACTTGACCTGCTGAGTTTTTCCAGTGCATTTGTTTTGTCTTTCCCAGTGCGTGGGCTGTTATTGGCTGCCTTGTGCCCCAGGGAGACTCCTATCTCCCAACCCGTCTTGATGCAGTTTGTGGATTATGCTCAGGGCAAGTGTTGTTTCCTTGATGGACACCTTCTGAGGGGAAAGTTTGCTGCCAGATGTCAGGTATTTTCAATGTGACGTGAAGAGGAAAATCGTGGCTCAGCATCATATCCCATCTCATTATTGCCCCTTTACCACTGGCACGCTGTCCCTGGAATTAACTGGAAATTTACTCGGACAGGGTCCAGTGGAACAGGAACATTGTCCGAACGCCGGCATCAAATGATATAATTTCACACTGGGGATTAAGCACCTCTACCCCTACTCATACACTTGACATTTGCTGACACCAGCATGCTGATAAAACCAGTAGGAAAGGGGCAGCAGAAAGTCACCCATTTCCAGTTGAAGGTAGAAGACTCTGATCTCCGGGGATGAGTATGTTCAGTGGAAAAACAATTAGTTTCCCAGTTAAGGATGGCCCAGTGGAAACGGTACAAAGGGCTTCCTATCCCAGGATACTGCCAGCCAATTAACTGGACACTAGTGGAAAAGGCAACTGGCTCACGGAGTTGTGGGCAAGTCCGTGGCAGATCTGACTGAAAGATCTCTGGGTACGGGAAAAGCCCACAGCCTGGTTGAGGGCTGTTGCCATAAAGGTCCCGGGAGTCACAAGCATCATCAGGTTCCGAGGGAATTAAACACGTGCGAGAGTTCTATTAAAGTCAGTTGGTGCAAATTACTTTGACTCTGCTTGGTTCTTTCACTCGCTGTGTGTCAGCCATCCCACACTTTTTGTATTTACTGAGGGGCAGGAGTTCACGGTCTTCATGAACCATAAACCCCTCACCTTTGCATTCGCCCAAGTGTTGGATCCATGGTCGACACAGCAGCAAGGCCTCCTGACATACATCTCGAACTTTACGACCACTGTCAAACACATCTCCGGGAAAAACAACGTCCCAGCCGACACACTGACTCGCACCTCCATCCACTCAGTGCATTTCCTGCCTCCAGGGTTGGACTACGCAGTGCTCACCGGGTCACAGCAGTTGGACAAAGAAATGCTGGCCTACTGCACCGCAGTCTTGGGGCTGCAACATGGGGACATCCCCACTGACCCAACAGAAAATGTGATGTGTCCACCGGCCAACCCCAGCCCATCGTTCCAGCCGCTTGGAGGCGTCCGCTATTCTATGCACTAGATGGTTTGGGCCACCCATCCATTCAGGCAAGCCTCCAACTGTTGGCCGATAGATTTGCTTGGCATGGCCTACACCAACTGGTCAGACACTGGGCTAGGACATACATACACTGCCAGTCCTCCAAAGTCCAAAGGCACATGGAGGCCCCCCTTCAACCTTTCCAGCTGGTGCTCAGGAGGTTTGAGCATGTCCACATGAACATCAACAGTCACTGCCAGTCTCCCAGAGGGCAAGACCTGTTCACCATGTTTGACAGGTTCACCAGGTGGCCAAAAGCAGTCCTGCTCGCTGACATGGCCACAGAATCCTGCGCCAGATCCCTCATTGCAAGCTGGATTGTACATTTCAGCCTGCCTGCCAATATTACCTCAGACACATTGGTGGGGGGGGGTGGGGGAGGTCACAGTTCATGTCCAGCCTATGGTTAGCGCTGGCACAGCTACCAGCTACAACACACTATGGCCTACCATCTGCAGTCCAACGGCCTAGTAGAGCATTTCCACCGGCACCTGGTCAGCCCTGATGGCATGCCTCGGAGGCCTAGATTGGGTGGATGAGCTCCCATGGGCACTTCTTGGCATCTGCACAGCTGTCAAAGAAGACTTAGCCACGTCTTCGGCAGAGTCAGTACACGACACCCCAGTGACTGCTCCTGGCAAGTTTGTGCCAGTGGCTTGTGGCACAGAGGAAGTACCCATGTGTATTGGGAAGGGTTGTGGCAGTCATGTGACAGCACCGCCCCCTACCTAGTCGGAGGACACACCAGCTGCTAATCAAGGTTTGGTTCCATTAGTGCACACCTTGCTGTTGGAACTATGTAAATTATCTGGACTACACTCTCCAGCCTGTCTGTACTCGACCTTGGGCAATTGTCTGTTGTAATTAGATTACCCCTCCTGCCACTGAGGTATTGGCCCCCAGTAAATGATGTGGGCTTGTCCCTCCAGCACTATAAAGGTGCCATGTGCTCTTTGTTCTCTCTTTGCCATCTTGGGACCACCCTGCTTTACTCCAGGCCTAGAAATGTGGAAGGGTGCTGGAGAAACTGTTGGTAAGATGTGCACTGTTTAAAGGATTGGGAGCATTTAGTGTCCCTTGTAGCATTGAGCCGTGCCTGCACCATTTCCCCACACTTGCCTTCTGTAAATAATATCCTTCCCCACCAAAACTGCGTTCAGACTCCTTGCCTTTGAAACCTACCAAACCTTTTCCCCATTCATAACAATTGGCACTGCGAGCAGGGTCTCAGGGGTCTTGGCTGGACACAGGCATGGGGAAATGTTCTGGAATAGGGAAAAAAAGCCAGTGCAGAACACTGAGGATAGGATACCTGGGTGGATAGACAAGAGGGAGGGATTTGAGCACTTGTCTAACATGCTGGTAGGCCACTGTAAATCAGTGGACTGGTCTGACCAATTGGATCCACAGGTGAGAAGCTGGGGCACCATGTGGTCTCCCTCCTTAAGAAGACGGGATTCACCAAAGCCAAGGGGAGTCAAAGGGGTCCCTCCTGAGACGCCAGGTCGGGATTATTAACCAGATTCAGCATTTATGCAGTTAGAGGAGCTCCAGCAGCGCTGCTGGACACTGCAGGAGGCAGCAGAGGCTGCCCAGACTCGAGGCAACAATCTTGGGGTCATGGGAACTGAAGTTGCCTGTCGGCTCATACAGTAGCAGCAGACGCAGGCTGTCTGTGGGTCTGGTTGGCAGTTGGGCCCACTGAAAGTCTGAACCCTGATCCAGCAGGGCGACAAGCTGGATGCATGGCTGGGGGATGGGGACATCTGGCAAGATGAAAGCAAGGAGGTGCTTAAGCCCAAGCCCCACAGCCACTTCTCCCTCCCCCAAAACAAATCCCTGCACATGCAACCCATCACCATGCGGTCCCGGACCAAGCACAGGGAGGGGGGAGAAGGGGGCCAGTCCGAGTCGACTGAAATGCCCGACTTCTCCCAAAAAGGGTTAACCCAGCTAGCAGACCGGTATCATCAGTGACTGGAGGAGCACTTGGCTGCATGGGTGTGGGACGAAGGGGCCCCCAATGTGAACCTTACCCACCAAGAAGCGAGCAACCTGGGGAGCCTCTCTGACCAGCAGAGCATTAACAATGCTCTATGGCACACATGTCAAACTCGGGCCCGTGGGCCAAATTTGGCCCGTGATATAATTATATTTGGCCCGCAAGATCATATCAAATATGTATTAGAGCTGGCCCGCTGGCCGCCGCGCCAGTATAGCGCATGCACAGCTAATACTACAAATCCCAGAATGCTTTGCAAATGCGTTGGCGCCGGCCTGTCAGCCTGCTAACCGCCCCCACCTCCTCTCTTTACTTTCATTAGCATCTGTGACCTGTCGCCCAACTCGCATGTAATAAACCCCTTACGGAAAATGGCCAAACGAAAGACAGAAACCAGGACCTTTCAAGACAGGTGGGAGGAAAACTCTGACCCCAGAGTTTGATGAACTTGCATCTAAGAAGAGATGCCAAGTATCTGGTTTAGACCCAGGTGCATCAGAGTAAACCACAGTGTAGCAAGCTAAGCTTGGATTAATATTTTCTTTGGTTAACTTTGGACTGTTCACAGTTGAAAGATTGGATTTTCATTGAAGCAAGTTGTTATTTTTTGACGTTGGTTTGTGAAAAAAAATACATTTAAAAGGAGCTTAAAGGCTATAGAGAAATATTATTTATTGATTATTTTATTTCTCATTTGTTAATGCTTCTTCTGGAAAGAGTTTAACCAAAACTATTATTAAACATTTATTTTAATAAGAAAAAGTTTAACATTACATATGTTGAAAGAAGAGAAAATATGCAGATGTTGTTGAAAATTTTCAATAAATATTTAGTTTGGCCCATGACTTAGTCCAAGTTTTTAATTTTGGCCCTCTGTGAATTTGAGTTTGACACCCCTGCTCTATGGGCACCACAGCCAGAGGTCCAGGAAGGCACCACCTTGTGGGATCAGGTGGTGACTGCGGTAAGGGTTTGGTACCCCATCCTCCTGGAGTGGAATCTACAAAGGCGCCCACAATAGTTATTAGAGAGTGGGCGCTGATCAACAGGATTTACGAGGGGGCTTCAAACCAAAATTTCATTGAAAATACAAGGGTGACCAGTGCACACGTGGGGCACCTCGTAACCACTGCAGCTCCTGATCTTCATGGCACCGGCTAATGGGAAGACCGTGCAGGATGCACCCCACCTTAAAAATTGGGGACCTCCCCCTTGTTTCTTTCCACGCGTTCATGTCCAGTATCTTCCCTCCTGGAAGGGCTAGAATAAATGCAGTTGTTGGGGGGGGGGGGCACCCTCCCAGGTCCGTAGGCCAGCAGTGAGGACTAGAAATACATTCCCTTCCCGCTTTACACGCAGGCAACTGTTCATGGATCTGCTGTGCACAGGGATGGACTGTGCCAGCAAAGACAGGATCCTGACCTCTGCCATTTATGCTCCGTGGAGTGCTTTGAGGGGGGAGAAAAGACCAGGGGAAAACCAAATGATGGTGACTAGCATCAAATCACACGAAGCAGAGTGCAGGTAAAACGCTAGTTTTAATAGGCTAATATATACAGCTAGGTCTTGAGGTCTTGCCTTTGTGCAAGCCTAGGCCAGAATAAGGGGGTATGGGTCTCCACTGGTTTATATATATGCAAGGCATTAGGTGAACCACCTGGTGACTTAGTGGTGTAATAACGTACCACCACAACATAATCGTAGTGTGTGTAAAGTTATAGTTTGTGAGTTGGCAAAATCTTCGCTAGGATTCTTCTAAATAGAATAATACCTAGTGTCGCCGAGAATATTCTCCCAGAATCACAGTGCGGCTTTCGCGCAAACAGAGGAACTACTGACATGGTCTTTGCCCTCAGACAGCTCCAAGAAAAGTGCAGAGAACAAAACAAAGGACTCTACATCACCTTTGTTGACCTCACCAAAGCCTTCGACACCGTGAGCAGGAAAGGGCTTTGGCAAATACTAGAGCGCATCGGATGCCCCCCGAAGTTCCTCAACATGATTATCCAACTGCACGAAAACCAACAAGGTCAGGTCAGATACAGCAATGAGCTCTCTGAACCCTTCTCCATTAACAATGGCGTGAAGCAAGGCTGTGTTCTCGCACCAACCCTCTTTTCAATCGTCTTCAGCATGATGCTGAACCAAGCCATGAAAGACCTCAACAATGAAGACGCTGTTTACATCCGGTACTGCACGGATGGCAGTCTCTTCAATCTGAGGCGCCTGCAAGCTCACACCAAGACACAAGAGAAACTTGTCCGTGAACTACTCTTTGCAGACAATGCCGCTTTAATTGCCCATTCAGAGCCAGCTCTTCAGCACTTGACGTCCTGTTTTGCGGAAACTGCCAAAATGTTTGGCCTGGAAGTCAGCCTGAAGAAAACTGAGGTCCTCCATCAGCCAGCTCCCCACCATGACTACCAGCCCCTCCACATCTCCATCGGGCACACAAAACTCAAAACGGTCAACCAGTTTACCTATCTCGGCTGCACCATTTCATCAGATGCAAGGATCGACAATGAGATAGACAACAGACTCGCCAAGGCAAATAGCGCCTTTGGAAGACTACACAAAAGAGTCTGGAAAAACAACCAACTGAAAAACCTCACAAAGATAAGCGTATACAGAGCCGTTGTCATACCCACACTCCTGTTCGGCTCTGAATCATGGGTCCTCTACTGGCATCACCTACGGCTCCTAGAACGCTTCCACTAGCGTTGTCTCCGCTCCATCCTCAACATTCATTGGAGCGCTTTCATCCCTAACGTCGAAGTACTCGAGATGGCAGAGGTCGACAGCATCGAGTCCACGCTGCTGAAGATCCAGTTGCGCTGGATGGGTCACGTCTCCAGAATGGAGGACCATCGCCTTCCCAAGATCGTGTTATATGGCGAGCTCTCCACTGGCCACCGTGACAGAGGTGCACCAAAGAAAAGGTACAAGGACTGCCTAAAGAATTCTCTTGGTGCCTGCCACATTGACCACCACCAGTGGGCTGATATCGCCTCAAACCGTGCATCTTGGCGCCTCACAGTTTGGCGGGCAGCAACCTCCTTTGAAGAAGACCGGAGAGCCCACCTCACTGACAAAAGACAAAGGAGGAAAAACCCAACACCCAACCCCAACCAACCAATTTTCCCCTGCAACCACTGCAACCGTGTCTGCCTGTCCCGCATCGGACTTGTCAGCCACAAACGAGCCTTCAGCTGACGTGGACATTTACCCCCTCCATAAATCTTCGTCCGCGAAGCCAAGCCAAAGAAGAAGAAGAATCAGACCATGGTAGGAAACATTGTATATAGTTTGTTTCACAAATGACAGTATCACCCAGACCCTCCCAGTAACAGAAAAACACCTCATGAGGTGGGGGGTTGTGGAAGCCTTTATTTAAAAACAGTAAATTGGCCAACTTTCTCCTCCTGGCTATCGTTACAGGGATCCAACACAGGCACATGAAAGAGAATGTGAACAGGAATGGCATCCTGGTGTCAAACGTCAGCCTAGAAAAGCAGATGCGCTAGGTACACCCTGGATGTAGACCCCTGCTTCACCATGGGGTAGCACGGTGACAGGCATCTGGGCTCTGTGCCTGAGGAGTGCCCAAGCATGAGGCCAAGGCAAGGGATGTCCAAGCTAAGAGAGGGCTCTGGCACCTGATGGATGACCTTGCACAGCCTCCTCGCAGACATTGGTGGTAAGGGGGGGGGGTTCCCTCTCATTTGCCAGCTAAGCCGGAGAACCCAGACCAAGGAATCAGTGACCAAACAAATTCCTTTTTCTATCCTCCCCTCTGACACTGGGGAGCAGCTCCCATAGCACCCTGCCCCATTGTTGTCATTGAATTTGACTATGTGTCTTGTCCAGCATTCAGACGGCACTAGTGAATATATTGACCCACTTGATCAGTATCATTTTTTTTTTAACATGTTTTGACTTGTAACATACATAGTTATTGATTGTCTCATGACTGGTGAGTGGTCTGACCTCTGAGGGGTGGATTGTATTAAGAAGGTTTGTGGCACCACCTAGTCAGAGGACACACCAGCTGCCAATCAAGATTTGGTTCCACGCCACCCATTAGTGCACACCTTGCTGTTGGGACCATGTAAATTACCCGGACTGCACTCTCCAGCCTGTCTGTACTTGGCCTTGAGCCATTGGCTGTTGTAATTGGATTAACTCTCCTGCCACTGAGGTATTGGCCCCCAGTAAATGATGTGGGCTTGTCCCTCCACCACTATAAAGGTGCCATGAGTATTTTGTTCTCTCTCTTTGCCAGCTTGGGTCCACCCTGCTTCACTCCAGGCCTAGAAATGTGGAAGGGTGCTGGAGAAACTGTTGGTAAGATGTGCACTATTAAAAGGGTTAGGAGTGTTTAATTAGTGTCCCTTGTAGCATATGAGTCGAGGGGTGGTGGGGCATCATAGTGATTTTTCCCTGACACATTGTATGTACCAGTTCATGTGTGTGTGTGTGTGTGTGTGTGTGTGTGTGTGTGTGTGTGTGTGTGTGTTTGTGTGTGTGTGTGTGTGCTGCATCAGTTACCATTTTCCCACACTTGCCTTCTGTAAATAAAATCCTTCCTTACATCAAAACTTGCCTTTGAGACCGACCAAATCTGCTTCTTCACTCACAACACCATCACAATGCTCACAGACTCCGAGAGAAGGTAGGAACACTAACTCCTGTTCCAGCCTCATGCCACGGCCTGACACCTTCCTTTGTCCCCAAGGACCTCTGGGTCCACGACTACGTCTTTGTCCATGAGGAGACCTTCACCACTAATCGGCTCAAGCTGGTCCGCCTAGACCTGGAACACACTGTGACTGTGCCACCCCCACGCCAATGAGGTTGGCCACCCAAACAGACTAAAGAGGTGTTGGCCATGGACTCCATACCTCCTAATGCCGGTTCTGGTGGGGGGATCATGTGGCGTCTCTCCCACATAGCAGGCGAACCGGCTCATGGAGTCACGGGCAAGTCTGCAGCAGATCTGACTGTGAGAGATATGAGTTCAGGGTAAGTCCACAGCCTGGCAGCTGACGTCGTAAAGGTCCTGGGATTTGCAAGCATTATCAAGTTCTGAGGGATTTAAATGCATGTGAGAGTTCTAGTAAAGTTAGTTGGTGCAACTCACTTTTGACTCTGCATGGTTCTTTCATTAACTGCACGACTACAACGTTCATTAAAGCCGATGGCACACAGTCATCTAGGCCGTCCATGTGGAGCAACCACACTGCGCGCTCACAGTGGGAGAGGCCAAAAGTACGGATCAGAAGCCCTTGATTGTTTCATACCCATCCACAGCCGGTGGCTGGTGTCGGAAGTTGATGATGCGTCCGGCTGTTTCCTGGTAAATATTTGGAATGATTATCACTGTTACAGGATACAGTTTATCAGCCTCACAGCCTGTAAATTAGTGTGATGAGAATTCCAAAGGCTCACAGCTCTCAGTGTATGAGCATATCACTGTAATATATCACCAAGGTGATCTAAATTCCAACCCAATCCTTCAGTACAAATAACTGAATGAATCACTTTGCACTGTGTGAAACACAAACATCTGCAGACTGTAGTAGAAACACTGAAATGCTGCAGGAACTCAGCGTCCATGGGAGAGAGAAGAAAATTGCTGACGTTTCGTGCATGAAGCAGAATGAGTTCATCCAGTATTTCCGCAATTCTACTTTGAACTGTGCTTGTTGTGTAAAGTGTTCACAGCAGATGGCTTCTATAAACCACAGATTTCACACCCGGTACCTGGGAGAGATTCTGTAACATAATGTGGAGAGATTGAGTGAGTGAGGCCAAAGATGGGCAAGAAGAGTTTAATATGGGGAAGTGTGAGGTCATGTGTTTTGGCAAAAGAGAAATCAAAAGTGAGCGAAGGACCTGTCTGATGCAGGGGAAGAAGGAGGAAAGCTAGCAGGCAAGTCTAGCAAGCTATCTTGGCCTCATGGTTGACCATGGCTACTGAGCCTCTGGTAGCAAAAATGGAGTGGCCTCTCCAGGGCACAAGCCAGGGTAGAGTTGATATGGAGATCCATCTGTTGCCCATGCAATGGGACCCACCTCCCCCACCAACCTCCATGTTAATGACAGGTCCAAAGGAACGGCAACTCGATACAGTTTGGTGCCAGGAATTGCTGAGCTGGCGCTGGGTGTAGCAGTCAGCCACCTTCGCGACTCCAACTCCGAATTTTTCCTTGGGGTTCACTCCCACAGCCTTTACCATGTACAGGTATAACCATAAGGAAGCAAAGGTTTGAAATCAGTTTTCCCTCTCCTCAAAGAGTTACCCTCTGTGTTTAACGAGGCTCATCTGCCAGTTTCCAGGTGCAAGAAGTTACAAGTGGGATTTTTGGCCTTCATTGTGTAGTGGTTGGAATTCAACTCTAGAGAGGTTTGGTAGCAATTGAACAAGATATCGGTGACACCTCATCTGGATACTGTGTACAGTCTCGGTCCCCTCAACTAAAATAGTAGAGTAGCATTGGAGGTTCACCAGAATAATTCCTGGCGAAAGAGGGCTGTTCTATCAAGAAGCTAGACAGTTTGGGATTTTATTCGTTGGAGTTTAGAAGAATGAGGCTTGTCCGGGTAGATGCTGAGAGTAATGACCCAGAGAACACTGCTACAAGATATGGGGGCCAGCGATTTAAAACTGAATTTCATCTCTCAGAGGGTTGTGAACCCCTGGAATTCTTGGCCACGGCAGGTGGTGGAAGGTGGATCATTGGAAATATTTAAAGTGGTGGATAAAGATTTGATGGAATGAGAAATAGAGGGGTGTGGAGAAATGGTAGACAGTTCAGCATGGATCAGCTGTGTTGGCATTTGGGTCCAAACGATGGAACATTGACTTTCCACATTGCTCCATGGATACTGCTTGACCTGCTGAGATCCTCAGTAGTTTGCTGTTCACTCTGTTCCACCATCTCCTAGGCTTCATTGCCTCACCTGATAGGAAATTCTCCAGTTTTAGATAAACTCAGCCTTTTCTTCCCATCTTCCCACATTTTCTTCCACCTGTGATCATTTGGGCTTCTTTATATAGTCCACACTGCTGGGCACAGCCTTACTATTGCAGACACATCACACAAAGAAACTGAACCTGATCTTAACTGTACATTTGGTCATCTTGTCTCACCCAATCAGAGTTATTCCCTCTGCCTCACAAATCCCTCCCCACCTTCTCTGCTACTACTTGTTTTCACTGCTGTTGAAGGATCCTTGGACCTGAAGAGTTAACCTCTTTTTCTGATCTGCCTCACAAATCCCTCCCCACCTTCTCTGCTACTACTTGTTTTCACTGCTGTTGAAGGATCCTTGGACCTGAAGAGTTAACCTCTTTTTCTGATCTGCCAGGGGTTTCTGGCCCTTTCACACTAGAAGGCTCATCCACTGAGGTGATATGGGTGGAGTTGAGGAATGGGAAAGGTATGACCACACTCATCGAGTTGTATTATAGACCACCCAATAATCAACGAGAATTGGAGGAGCAAATCTGTGGAGAGATTGCAGACAGTTGCATGAAATATAAGGTAATAGTAGGAGATTTTAATTCTCCACATATTGACTGGGCCTCCCAGACTGTAAAAGGGCTGGATGGCTTTTAGTTTGTCAAATGTGTTCAGGAAAATTTTCTAAATCAACATATAGAGATACTAATTTGCGAGTGTGCAATACTGGATTTCCTATTAGGGAACGAGGCAGGACAGGTGATAGAAGTATGTGTAGGGAAACATTTTGGATCCAGTGCTCATAATGCCATTTGTTTCAAGATAATTATTGAGGAGGATAGATCTGGGGCTCGGGTTGAGATTCTAAATTCTCCTCATGTCTTACTGGAGGATCTATGGGACAAGATTCTTAAAATAGTGAATACATCTTCAATATGTGCCTGACATTCATTAATCCAATTCAAAGTGGTGCATTGTGTTCACATGCCCAAAGATAAGCTGGCTAGTATCTTTTCTAATATTAACCCTGCTTGTGACAGATGCAAATCTGATATTCCTACATTGACACAGATGTTATGGTCTTGTCCATCTTAGAAATCTAGTGGAAAGAAATTTTTAACATCTTTTCAACTGCATTTCAGGTGGATCCGTGACCCGATCCAATATTTGCTCTTTTCCGGGTTATTGAACCAGACAGAGGGAGTTTTTCTGCATCTGTTGTGGCCTTTTCTACATTCTTGGCCAGAAGAACCATCTTATTCAAATGGAAAGACCCGAGACCTCCAATAGTGATTCAATGGTTTTCTCATATTATGTCCTGTTTAAGTTCAGAAAAAATTAGATATCATGTATTTGATTTATCGGTGAAATTTGAAGATACATGGTGTCCTTATTTTCATTTGATGCAAATGATTTAATGTGATTAGATGCGCTCGCTCTTCCAGATGAGATATAGTCTTACCTTTGATTTTTGATTCAAGCTACAAAATATACGTAACCTTCAGGATAAGCTGCTCAGAGGTTTTTTTGTCAGTTTTCTTTTTTTTAATCGAGTATGTTAGGTGTTTTTTTAATAGATATATAATATTTTTGAGGTCTTTTCTGTTTCCACCCAGTCCAGTGGAGAGGGGACCGAGTTTATACTGTTTGAAGCTTTAAACACACAGACACACACACACACACACACACACACACACACACACACACACACACACACACACACACACACACACACACACACACACACACGATACTGTATTTTCAGTTTTGTTCCCTTTTCTTCATTGTATTGTATTTATTATAAAGACAAATAAAAAAAATTAAAAAAAGAAAATAAGAGGAATTTGGACAGGTACATGGATGGGAGAGATATCAGGGATATGGACGGGGTGCAGGTCAGTGGGTAAGATCAGCACAAATTAGAAGGGCCAAAGGGGCCTGTTTCTGTGCTGCAATGTTTTCTGGGTTAAGAGTCAAAGGGAAATATTTAGGGGGAACATGAGGAGGAACCTCTTCACATGCAGTGAAGAGTGTGGAATGAGCTGCCAGCTGAAGTGGTGAATACGGGCTCCATTTTAATCTTTAAAAAGAATTTGGTCAGGTACGTGAATAGGAGAGTTCCTATTCCTCAGAAAAGCTGTCCCTCAGTCAGCTCCAAGAAAAGTGCAGAGAACAAAATAAAGGACTCTACATCACCTTTGTGGACCTCACCAAAGCCTTCAACACCGTGAGCAGTGAAGGGCTTTGGCAAATACTAGAGCGCATCGGATGTCCCCCAAAGTTCCTCAACATGGTTATCCAACTGCACAAAAACCAACAAGGTCAGGTCAGATACAGCAATGAGCTCTCTGAACCCTTCTCCATTAACAATGGCGTGAAGCAAGGCTGTGTTCTCGCACCAACCCTCTTTTCAGTCTTCTTCAGCATGATGCTGAAACAAGCCATGAAAGACCTCAACAATGAAGACGCTGTTAACATCCGGTACCGCTCGGATGGCAGTCTCTTCAATCTGAGGTGCCTGCAAGCTCACACCAAGACACAAGAGCAACATGTCCGTGAACTACTCTTTGCAGATGATGCCGCTTTAGTTGCCCATTCAGGGCCAGCACTCCAGCGCATAACGTCCTGTTTTGCGGAAACTGCCAAAATGTTTGGCCTGGAAGTCAGCCTGAAGAAAACTGAGGTCCTCCATCAGCCAGCTCCCCACCATGACTACCAGTCCCCCCCACATCTCCATCGGGCACACAGAACTCAAAACGGTCAACCAGTTTACCTACCTCGGCTGCACCATTTCATCTGATGCAAGGATCGACAACGAGATAGACAACAGCCTCGCCAAGGCAAATAGCGCCTTTGGAAGACTACACAAAAGAGTTTGGAAAAACATCCACCTGAAGAAACACACAAAGATCAGCGTGTACAGAGCCGTTGTCATACCCACGCTCCTGTTCGGCTCTGAATCATTGGTCCTCTACCGGCATCACCTACGGCTCCTAGAACACTTCCATCAGCGCTGTCTCCGCTCCATCCTCAACATTCATTAGAGTGACTTCATCACCAACATCGAAGTACTTGAGCTGGTAGAGTCCGCAAGCATCGAATCCACACTGCTGAAGATCCAACTGCGCTGGGTGGGTCACGTCTCCAGAATGGAGGACCATCGCCTTCCCAAGATCGTATTATATGGCGAGCTCTCCACTGGCCACCGAGACAGAGGTGCACCAAAGAAGAGGTACAAGGAATGTTTAAAGAAATCTCTTGGTGCCTGCCAAATTGACCACCGCCAGTGGGCTGATATTGCCTCCAACCGTGCATCTTGGCGCCTCACAGTTCGGCGGGCAGCAACCTCCTTTGAAGAAGTCCGCAGAGCCCACCTCACTGACAAAAGACAAAGGAGGAAAAATCCAACACCCAACTCCAACCAACCAATTTTCCCTTGCAACCGCTGCAACCGTGCCTGCCTGTCCTACATCAGACTTGTCAGTCACCAACGAGCCTGCAGCAGACATGGACATACCCCTCCATAAATCTTCGTCCGCGAATCCAAGCCAAAGAAAGAAGAAGGAGGGGTATGGTCAGGGGGCATGTTAGTGGGTCTAGGGAGAATATTAGTTCAGCACAGGGCCTGTTTCTCTGCTGCATTGTTCAATGTCTCACATCCAGTCCTCTTCAGTTGTTCCCCTACGTTCAACGATAATGACAAAATTTGTCAATGCTTAGCCTTTCCCATTTCAATCCAGCACAAAAACTGATTCTTTGCCCAACTGGTCCATGCCAACCCAAGCATATTTTCCTGTGTTTGGCCCACCTCTCTCTCTATGGTTACCTTATTCTGGTCAAAAGACTCTCTGCATGCACTTGATCAATCCTTTTCATAATTTTGTCCATGTCAACTGTAACTCCACATTTTTTATACGTTTGTGGAGTGAAACACAAAAGTCTGCAAACTAGGGTGGCCAGATGTCTGGTTTTAGGCCAGACAGTCCGGATTTTGAACCCTCTATCCTCTGTCCGGTGCCATCTCAATTTGTCCTTCATTTGGGGGGTGTGAGGCATATCCCTGTTAAATGTGGCATGCATGGCCACGATTCTTCTTGCATGGATGTGTGACGAGCGGGAAGTATGACAGCACCGCCCTCCCCACCACCCCACCCCGAGAGGGTTTCTGACACTGACCCTGCCATTCCGCTTTGGTAAGTTTGAAATGGCCACCCTATGGCAGACCCCGTGGTTGAAGTAAAAACACAACACCGGAGAAACTCAGCAGGTCAAACAGTGTCCTTGAATTACCAAAGATACAGATTCAAAACTGACGTTTTGGGCTTGAGCACTTCATCAAGGCATGAGCAAAATACAGGCCCACAGGCAAATACCTTTCCCCTCCTCCCCATTTTCTCATGCTCTCCCTCCCTTATCCACCCTGCCCCTCCCCCACCATATTATTCAGGCACCTGCCTACATTTTGCACTTGATGAATGGCTCAAGCCTGAATCGTTGGTTATCCATCTTTACCTTTGCTACATAATGGGCACTATTTGACCTGCTGAGTTTCTCCAGCTTCGTGTTTCTACTTTTCTGCTTTAGTACTGTGCCTTTCTTGTTGTACTATGTATGAGATGTCTGCTGGTCTGGTCACAAAACTACCTCCATGTGGTGGAACACGGTACTGCGGGCATGTCCTCACTGGGCTGGGCAGGCTGGCCTGCCTTCTGTAACTGTAGCCCCTCCCCATCAGATCCCCTAATAAAGACCGAGAGCCTTGGTCTCCTCCCTCATACCTCGGACATGAGCCTGAGGCATGTCTGGGTCTTCTGATCAATAAAGCCTTTGACTACTTGCTTTGTGTCTATGAGTGGTCATTGATTGCGCCACACTCTATCACTCAATTTTTGACAGATGAGTCAGTAAATTTGTACTTGATACCGATGACCGACAAGAAATCAAGTCACCTGAATTCAATATCAAGTGCAGAAGGGTAGAATGTACCCAGAGGGAAGAGGAGGTGCTGCTCCTCAGATGTGAAGGTCAGGTCTGGGGAGTTCAGTGAGACAATGGTAGTGTGAAGCTATAGTTCACAGCCATATAAAATGTGTACGACACCAACTCCAGCTACTAAAGGACAACAGCCCTCAAAGACCCCAAGGCAAAGCTTTTCCTTCCCTAAATGCCTGGACACTCGGCTACACTCTATTACAGGATGGTAAAGGTTGGGGCGGTGAAACCATCCCAAAACATCTCCTCATTAGTCAGGAAGGTGCAGCAACACCTTCACTTACTAAGGAGGTTGAGGAGGGCAAGGTAACTGGCCCCCAACCTCACAACCTCTTACAGGAGCACAATTGAGAGTGTCCTGTCTGGCTCCATCATTACATGGTATGGTCTCTGCAAAGCTTTGGACTGGAAGTCGGTACAGAATGGCTGAGATCACTGGGGTCTCCATCTCCTCTATAGTTTCCATTTACCTGGAGCGATGCTAAATAGGGCTCAAACAATTACTGAGGACCCTTTCACACAGTGTCTTTGACCCACTGTTATGAGATGTCCCGATCCGGGCAGGAGCAAGGGAGAGACGGCGGCCCCGGCCTTGGTCGAGTGAGGCAGGCGGAGGCCCCGATCCGGGCAGAGAGTGGGAGGAGGAGGCCCCAGTCCGGGCACAGGGAGAGCTGCGGCGGCCTCGGCCCCGGTCCGGGCGAAGGGTAGGCGGTGGTGACCCCGATCCGGGCAGGAGCAAGGGAGAGACGGCGGCCCCGGCCTCGGTCGAGTGAGGCAGGCGGAGGCCCCGATCCGGGCAGAGAGTGGGAGGAGGAGGCCCCAGTCCGGGCACAGGGAGAGCTGCGGCGGCCTCGGCCCCGGTCCGGGCGAAGGGTAGGCGGCGGCGACCCCGATCCGGGCAGGAGCAAGGGGGAGACGGCGGCCCCGGCCTCGGTCGAGTGAGGCAGGCGGAGGCCCCGATCCGAGCAGAGAGTGGGAGGTGGAGGCCCCAGTCCGGGCACAGGGAGAGCAGCGGCAGCCCCAGCCCCGGTCCGGGCGAAGGGTAGGCAGGTGGAGGCCCCGATCCGGGCAGAGAGTGGGAGGCGGCGGCCCCAGGCCGGGCACAGGGAGAGCAGCAGCGGCCTCGGCCTCGGCCCCGGTCCGGGCAGTATGGACCAACCTAGGAGGGGAGGCAGACCCCACCAGCCCGGGTAAGAAACCTGCATAGGAGAAGGCCACTCCGATATAAAACCTACGACCCAAGGACCTCACTGCCACGTCCCAGCTTGCTTGGCCAGGGCACACGAACCATGGGTGTAAAGGGTGGGACCAGTACTGCGCGCACTGCACTCCACCTAAAAGCTCCTTTGCGCAGGCCCGAGGACAGGTCCACGTCCTACCCCTCCACGTCCTCCCCCTCCACGTCCTCCCCCTCCACGTCCTCCCCCTCCACGACCTCCCCCTCCACGACCTCCCCCTCCACGTCCTCCCCCTCCACGTCTTCCCCCTCCACGTCCTCCCCCTCAAAAAGGAGGAAAAACCCAACACCCAACCCCAACCAACCAATTTTCCCCTGCAGCCGCTGCAACCGTGTCTGCCTGTCCTGCATCGGACTTGTCAGCCACAAACGAGCCTGCAGCTGACGTGGACTTTTTTACCCCCTCCATAAATCTTCGTCCGCGAAGCCAAGCCAAAGATGAGAAAGAACATCAACACTGCCAGGCCAGGAAATAGTCTCTTCCCACAGGCTGTGAGACCCTTGGGTTTCTTGTAAATGAAATTAAGTATGTTATTCCAGAATATTTTTGTTTCATTATACTTTATATATGTATGTGGTTATGTGTCTATGTGGGACTGCTGTGGTGGGGAGAAACATTTCATCTGGCTGCATACAGTCAGATGACAATAAAGTGGAACTTGAACCATTTGTTTTGAGCCCTCTAACTAACAGTTAATGCCATAGCTTCTCAAGGCCATGGAAATGGATGAGTTTGCATTCCCCAAATTTTTTAAATTTAAGTTTTGTCCTGCAGCACGATACCGAACCCTCCTGGCCCAGCTCAGGCACAAGGAACCCTATACATTTTTGGAGGGCGAGCGGAAACGTGAACACCCAGAGGAAACCCATGCAGACATGGGGAGAATGAACGAGCTCCTTGCAGACATTGCCAGATTCAAACCCGGGTCGCTTGCACTGAAATAGAATCGTGCTAGCTCCTACACTAACCGTGCCACCTGCTAGGCCATGCTCTCTCCACCGAGGGAGGGAGTGCCCTTGGCAGTTAGCACCACTTACATCAACCCACCATTTGCCACCATCTGCATCGTGGGGAAACTCTGCCCAGACACACTGGGGCTATGAGAACAGGTTAGAGACTGGGGTTACTGCAGTGACACACCTCATGGGATCTCAGAGCTTTTCCACCATTCTACAAGAGATGAAGCAAGATGGGCACATGGGAACACTGATTGATTCATTTTGAATCCAGTGGAAATCCTGACGTTGTTCCTCTGGTAACCAAAAGAGGGCAGACTGACCCTGTCCTGGTAAGCTAGATGAAGAAATGAGATCGAACTTTCAACTGAAACAATTAATTAAGGTTAATTAATTATGTGGATAAAATAAATGTACCTGTCATTGATCTATAGATTTTAGCAGAGCCTCATCATGGCCAGCTGTTTGGAGAGGACAGGTGGCGTAGCAATGCAGTTTCAACATCTGAAAAATTCAATTCAACAACATTAAATCCTTCTCAGCAGGTATTTTCTTTCCCTTGTGCTTTTAAGAAAGGATATTTAGACAAGGCTGAGAAAGACACAATGTGAACAAATGACTTGTTTAGTGTGAAACGTGAATATCTTCAGATGCTATGATTATTGTAAACACTGAACTGCTGGAGGAACTCAGCCAGGCTTGCAGTGTCCATAGGATGTAAAGATATATTGCCAACATTTCAGGCCTGAGCCCTTCAAGGAACAAATAGCATGAGCAACAAAGCAGGAAATCTCAGAATGGAGCTGGGGGAAGAATCCAGACCAACAAAGGGTGCTAATTGGATATGATATGGAGAGAGGTGAGAATTGAATTTGGCTCTGTGAAAGGAAATAACGGGAAAAGGTAGGAGAGATAGAGAGAGAGAGAAATAGACAGAGCTGAGAAGGTAACGGGGAGGAGGGAGTGTGGGGGGAAGGTTTAACAAAAGCCAGAGAAATCGATTTTAATGCCATCCAGTTGGATGATGAGCTGTTGTTCTCTTTACGACCCTGTCCACCTGTGATACCTTTTTCAGGGAATTTTGTATCTGTATTCCCAAATCCTTCTGTTCTACCGCACTCCTCAGTGCCCATACTGTGTATGTCCTTCCTTGGTTTGTCCTTCCAAAATACAACACCTCACACTTGTCTGCATAAAATTCCATCCGCCATTTTTCAGCCCAATTTTACAGATGGTCCAGATCCCTCTGCAAGCTTTGAAAACCTTCCTCGCCATCCACATCACCTCCTATATTAGTGTCATCTGCAAACTTGCTGATTCAATTTCCCACATTATCATCCAGATCATTGATTTGAATGATAAACAATAATGGTCCCAGCATAGATCCCTGAGGCACACCACTAGTCACAGGCCTCCAGTCTAAGAAGCAAATCATCCACCACTACTCTCTGGCTTCTCCCGTTCAGCCATCGTCGAATCCAGTTCACAACTTCACCATGAAGTGTCTGAACCTTCCTGACTATTCTCCCATGTGAGACATTGTCAAAGACCTTACTAAAGTCCATGTAGACAACATTTACATCTTTCCTTCATCAACTATCCTGGTAACCTCCTCAGAAAACTCTATAAAATTGGTTATACATGATCAACCATGCACAAAGCCATGTTGACTATCCTTAATCAGTTTCTGGGCATCCATATAGAAGTATATCCAATCTCAGATTTCAGATTTATTGTCAGAGTGCATACATGACATCACATACAACCCTGAGATCCTTTTACCTGTGGGCATGGCAGAATTACCAATAACTGGAAGTGCAAAAAATACTACATGGCGTAAACATATAAACAAAGAAAACTATAAACAGTTAATGAATGTAAACAAACTGACTGTGCAATAGAGAGAGAGCAAAAAGAAAATCAATAAACTGGAAAAGAGCGAGTCCTTAAATGAGTCCCTGATGGAGTTTGTTGTTGAGGAGTCTGATGGCGGAGGGGGAGCAGCTGTTCCTGAACCTGGTGGTGCAAGTCGGCACCTATACTTCTTTCTTGATGGCAGCAGCGAGAACAGAGCATGTGCTGGGTGATGAGGGTCTTTGATGATTTCTGATGCTCTCCGACAACAGCATTCCCGTAGATGATCTTGCTGGTGGGGAGGGTTTTGCCTGTGATGTCCTGGGCCATGTCAACTACCTTTTGGAGGGCTTTATGGTCAAGGGTATTGGTGTTCCCAAACTAGACCATGATGTAGCTGGTCAGTACACTTTCCACCACACATCTGTAGAAATTTCCCAGGGTTTCTGATGTCATACAAAACCTTCGCAAACTCCTGATGAATGAGAGGCACTGATGTGCTTTCTTCACGATGCCATTAGGTCCAGTGAAGATCCTCTGAGATAGGAACTCCTAAGAACCTAAATGTGCTCACTCTCTCCACCTCTATTCCCCCAGTGATCACTGGATTGTACACTTCTGGATTTCACTTCCTGAAGTCAACAATCAGCTCCTTATATTTGGTGACATTGAGTGCAAGGTTGTTATTGGTGTACCATTCGTCCAATTTTTCAATCTCCATCCTTTATGCTGACTCCATCCTATATCCTGTATGGATCCAGGTGATCTCTTACAACACCTTCCAATAATTTACCTACTACTGACATCAGACTCACCAGCCTATAATTTCTAGGGGTACTTTTGGAGCCTTTTTTAAACAATAGAACAACGAGAGCTACCTTCCAATTCTCCGGCACCTCACCCGTGGCTAAGGACATTTTAAATATTTTAGTCAGAGCCCCTGAAATTTCTACACTAGCTTCCCTCAAGCTCCGAAGAAATATTTTGTCAGGCCCTGGGGATTTATCCACCCTTATTTGCTTTAAGACAGCAATCTGTACAGGTTCCATGACCTCACTGCTTGTTTTCCTTACTTCCCTCAACTCTGCACCCTTTTCCTGAGTAAATAATGATGATAAAAACTGTCTCCCCCATCTCTTTTGACTCCGATCTTCAAGGGGACCAATTTTGTCCCTTACTAACCTTTTACTCTTAATGTACCTCTAGAAACCCTTAGGATTTTCCTTCACATTGTCACCAAAAACAACCTCATGTCTTCCTTTAACCTTCCTAATTTCTTTCTTTTTTTTAAATTTTTTAATTTTTCACACCATAAACCACATTAACCATGATACATACTTTTTCCTTTTCAAATATATACAGTGCCATTTTCTACCCCCCCCCCTCCCTCCTCCCATCCCACCCTCCCTACCTCCCCCCTCCCATCCATTTAAAGTACAAAATCTAGGATACATTAAACCAGTCAAACAATGTTGTCATTCAATAAAAATAAACAAGAAATTTATTTGTACTTTTTATACTCCTCAAGTACCTAATTTGCTCCATGTTGCCTATACCTGTTATACATCTCTCTCTTCTTCTGAACAAGATCCCCAATATCCCTCGAAAACCAAGGTTATCAATGCCTGCGAATCTTGCAGGGAACATACAAACACTGTACTCTCAAAATTTCACCTTTGAAGATCCTCCACTTACCTCACACATCCTTGCCCAAAAACAACTTATCCCAATCCACACATTCAAGATCCTTTCTTACTTCCTCAAACTTAGCCTTTCTCCAGTTTAGAATCTCAACCTGAGCCCCAGGCCCATCCTTCTCCATAACTAAATTGAAACTAATGACATTATGATAACTGGACCCAAAATGTTCCCCTACACATACTTCTGTCACCTGTCCTGTCTAGTTCCCTAATATGAGATCCAGTACTGCATTCACTCTCTAGATGGTATCTCTACATATTGATTTAGAAAATTTTCCTGAACACATTTGACAAACTCCAAGACATCCAGCCCTTTGACAATCTGAGAAATAGCAGAACATTGTAAGAAACAGAAGGTTGTAATAGTGGGAGATTTTAACTTTCTGCATATTGACTGGGATTCTCATACTGTAATGGCTTGGAGTTTGTGAAATGTGTTCAGGAAAGTTTTCTAAATCAATACGTAGAGATACCAACGAGAGAGGATGCAGTACTTCATTTCCTATTAGGGAACCAGGCAGGTTAGGTGGCAGAAATCTGTGTAGGCGAACATTTTGGGTCCAGTGACCATAATGCCATTAGTTTCAAGTTATCCATAAGGATAGGTTTGGTCCTTAACTGGTTCTAAATTGGAGAAAGGCCAATTTGTGGAAAATGAGAAAAGATCTCAGAAGAGTTGATTAGAATAAGCTAATGTGGAACAGATTAATAAAACCTGTTCATGAGGTTAATATGGAGCAGGATAAAGTCTGAAATAAAGTCTGGAGAAAATGTTAAAAGAAAAGATGAAGGAAAGATAGGGAAGGACAGAACTTATGCATTTGTATGTAATTTTTGTAAGAAACCTGGTTACATGATTGCGAATTGTCTAGTCTTGAAAAAGAAAAGAGAAAAAAGAGGTTTTACTAGAAGTATGTATTCAAACAGCAGAATTTAAGGAGATCAGAGGTGCCAAACCTGGTAAGGAGGTCATGGATGTTTTCAAGCCTTTTGTGTCAGAGGGCTTTGTCTCAATAAAGGAGGGAGAACCACAGGTTCCAGTTAAAATTCTTAGAAATACTGGGGCTGCTCAGTCATTGTTGTTGGTGTGAGAGATGAGTAAAACTAATATGAAAATATGAAAGATGAAGAAAACTAGTATGGATATATGTGTAATGAATAAAGCCAGTATGAATAGGATAAGGATAGATAATAGAATGTAGGAAGTAAAGATAGTCTGAATAAGATAAGGGTCTTCTAGCCTTAGAGAGAGTCAGCAAGTTCCGTATATATAAGAAGTTAGTAGCTCTGAGAGTCGGGAAGGTGTGAATAAGAACAAAGGCAGGTTTGTGAATAAGGACAATAAGGACAATGACATGATGGGACACCGACAGGATACCCCCTGGTCCTCCAAGTTCACAGAAACAGCACGTAGGCAGACAGGATTGCCTAATGCCAAACTCATCCAGGGGAGGGTACTTCTATACTGAAATAAACTGTATAAAAGTTGGGTGAGCCCCAGTGTATGTGTGTATTCCCAGGGTAAGGGGAAGCACCCAACTTTGCATTGTTGTATAATAAATGTTCTTTGTTCTCAATTTTTGTCTCGAGCAATTTCTGTGAAGGTACTTCTGTTTCTCACAAATGGGGGCTCGTCCGGGATCCCACTCTCTCCACTGACAGAGTGCCCGACGAGGAGGATAGGTGAACCCCGGCTGATTCAGCTGGACTCACGGATGGCGGGTGACTGGTCAGTGGATGAAGCGAGTAATATCCAAGAAGAGGCATTGAGAACAAACGACGGGAGGATGTTAAGGAAGCACGCTAGGAATAGCTACTGGATCCCGGTAAGAGGAATTTTACTTACCTGTTAATATGGGAGGTGTGAATAGCATGGAAGATAGTCCTAGGGAAGGACGGGACGATCAGATAACTAAGCATTCCGTGCTCTCTCCCTTTCTGATTCTGGACATGTTTTCTGCTCTATCACCTGATTCGGAAGATTTTCCTCTGTCTCTCCCCTTCTTATTCAGCATGTGTTCCCCTCTCTCTCCCATTCTGATGCTGGATGTGTTCCCCTCTCTCTCCCCATGTGATTCAGTCGTGTTCTCCTATCTGTCCACTTCTCATTCTCAGGTTGTTCCTCTTTCTCTCCCCTACAGATTCTGGACGTGTTCCCCTCTCTCTCCTCTTCTGATTTTGGAAGTGTTCCACTATCTTTCCCCTTCTGATTCTGGAGGTGTATCCCTCTCTCTTCCCTTCTGATGCTGGAGGTTTTCCCCTCTCCCTCCCCTTCTGAATGTGGAGGTCTTCCCCTGTCTCTCCCTTTCTGATTCTGCAGTTGTTCTCCTGTCTGTCCCCTTGTGATTCTGGAAGTGTTTACCTGTCACTCCCCTTCTGATTCTTGACATGTTAACCTCACTCTCCCATTATGTATCTGGAGGTGTTCACCTGTCACTCCCGTTCTGATGCTGGTGGTGTTCCCTGTCTCACCCCTTTTGAAACTGGAGGTGATCCCCTCACTCTCCCCTTCTGATTCTGGAGGTGACCCCTCTCTCTCCCCTTCTGATGCTGGAGGAATTCACCCCTCTCTCCACTTCTGATCCTGGAGGTGTTCCCCACTTTCTCCCCTCCTGTTTCTGGAGATGTTCCCCTTTCTCCCCTTCTGATTCTGGAGGTGTTACCCTATCTCCCTTCCTTATTCTGGACGCGTTCCCCGCTCTCTCCCCTTCTGATTCTGGATGTGTTCTCTGCTCTCTCACCTGATTCAGATGGTGTTTTTCTCTGACTCTCTCCTTCTGATTCCGGAGGTGTTCCCCTCTCTCTCTCCCCTTCTGATTTGTTGTGGTGTTCCCCTCAATCTCTCCCCTGATTCTGGATGTGTTCCCTTGTCTCTCCCCTTATGATCGGGAGGTGTTCATCTCTCTCTCCCCTTCTAAATGTGAGGCATTCCCCTTTCTCTCCCCTCTTGATTCTGGAGGTGTTCCCCTCTTTCTGATTTGGGAGGTGTTGCCTGCTCGCACTCCCCTCATGATCCTGGACGTTTCCATGCTCTCTCCCCTTCTGATTCTGGACGTGTTCTCCGCACAATCACCAGATTCGGGATGTTTTCCTCTGTCTCTCCTCTTCTTATTCTGCAAGTGTTCCCCTCTCTCTCCCCTTTTGATTCTGGAGGTGTTCCCCTCTTTCTCCCCTTCTGATATGGGATGTGTTGCACTCTCACACTCCCCTCATGATCCTGGATGCGTTCCATGCTCCCTCCCCTTCTGATTGTGGACATGTTCTCCGCTCTATCACCGGATTCGGAAGGTTTTCCTCTGTCTCTCCCCTTATTCTGCATGTGTTCCCCTCTCCGCTTCTGATGCTGGATTTGTTCCCCTCTCTCTCCCCATTTGATTCAGGTCATGTTCCTCTATCTCTCCCCTTCTCATTCTGAGGGTGTTCCTCTTTCTTTCCCCTTCTGATTCTGGACGTGTTCCCCTCACTCTCCCCTATTGATTCAGGACGTGTTCCCCTCTCTCTCCCCTTCTGATTCTGGACGTGTTTCCCTCTCTCTCCCCTCCTGATTCTGGAGGTATACCTCTTTCCCCTACTGTTTCTGGACATATTCCCCTCTCTCTCCCTTTCTGATTCTGGAGGTGTTACCCTCTCTCTTCCCTCCTTATTCTGGACTCATTCCCTGCTCTCTCCACTCTGATTCTGGATGTGTCCCTGCTCTCTCACCTGATTTGGAAGGTGTTCCTCTGTTTCTCCCCTTCTGATTGCGGAGATGTTCCCCTCTTTCTCCCCTTCTGATTCTGGTCGTGTTCCCCTCTCTCTCCCATTCTGATCCTGGAGGTGTTCACCCTATCTCACCCCTTCAGATTCTAGAGGTGTTCCCCTCTCTCTCTCCCCTCCTTATTCTGGACTCGTTCCCTACTCTCTCCCCTTCTGATTCGGGAGATTTTCCCTGTTTTCCTTCTGATTCAAGAGGTGGTCTCCTCTCTCTCCACTTCTGATGCTGGAGGTGTTCAACTCTCTCTCCACTTCTGATTCGGGAGGTGTCGCCCTCTCTCTTTCCTCTCATGATCCATGATGCCTTCCACGGTCTCTCCCCCTTCTGTTTCTGGACATGTTCTCTGCTCTATCACCTGATACAGAAGGTGTTCCTCTGTCTCTCCCCTTCTGATCTTGGAGGTGTTCCCCTATCTCTCCACTTCTGATCCTGGAGGTTTTCCCCTCTCCCTCCCCTTCTGAATGTGGAGGTTTTCCCCTCTCTCTCCTCTTTTGATTCTGGAGGTGTTCCCCTCTCTCTCCCCTTCTGAGTCTGGATGTGTTCTCCTGTCTGTCCCCTTCTGATTCTGGAGGTGTTCCCCTCTCTCTCTCCTTCTGATTCTGTAAGTGTTACCCTTTTGCTCCCCTTCTGATTCTGCATGTGTTCCCCCCTCTCTCCCCTTCTGATTCTTGATGTGTTCCCCTGTCTCCCCAACTTTGATTCTGAAGGTGTTCCCCTGTCTCTCCCTTTCTGATTCTGCAGTTGTTCCCCTGTCTGTCCCCTTGTGATTCTGGAAGTGTTTACCTTTCTCTCCTCTTCTGATTCTTGACGTGTTAACCTCACTCTCCCATTGTGTATCTGGAGGTGTTCACCTGTCACTCCCGTTCTGATGCTGGTGGTGTTCCCTGTCTCTCCCCTTTTGAAACTGGAGGTGTGCCCCTCACTCTCCTCTTTTGATTCTGGAGTTGTTCCCCTCTCTCTCCCATTCTGATTCTGGATGTGTTCCCCGATCTCTCACCAGATTCGGAAAGTGTTTCTCTGTCTCTCTCCTTCTGATTCCAGAGGTGTTCCCCTCTTTCTCCCCTTCTGATTTGTTGGGGTGTTCCCCTCAATCTCTCCCCTGATTCTGGATGTGTTCTCCTGTCTCTCCCCTTATGATCGGGAGGTGTTCATCTCTCTCTCCCCTTCTAAATGTGAGGCATTCCCCTCTCTCTCCCCTCTTGATTATGGAGCTGTTCCCCTCTTTCTGATTTGGGAGGTGTTGCCCACTCGCACTCCCCTCATGATCCTGGATGCGTTCCATGCTCTCTCCCCTTCTGATTCTGGACATCTTCTCCGCACAATCACCAGATTCGGGAGGTTTTCCTCTGCCTCTCCTCTTCTTATTCTGCATGTGTTCCCCTATTGATTCTGGAGGTGTTTCCCTCTTTCTCCCCTTCTGATATGGGAGGTGTTGTCCTCTCGCACTCCCCTCATGATCCTGGATGCGTTCCATGCTCTCTCCCCTTCTGATTGTGGACATGTTCTCCGCTCTATCACCGGATTCGGAAGGTTTTCCTCTATCTCTCCCCTTCTTATTCTGAGGGTGTTCCTCTTTCTCTCCCCTTCTGATTCCGGAGATGTTTCCATCTTTCTCCCCTTCTGATTCTGTACGTTTTCACCTCTCTCCCCTTCTGATCCTGGAGGTGTTTACCCTATCTCACCCCTTCAGATTTTAGAGGTGTTCCCCTCTCTCTCTCTCCCCTTCTGATTCGGGAGGTTTTCCCTGTCTTCCTTATGATTCAAGAGGTGTTCTCCTCTCTCTCCACTTCTGATGCTTGATGTGTTCAACTCTCTCTCCACTTCTGATTCGGGAGGTGTTGCCCTCTTTCTTTCCCCTCATGATCCATGATGCCTTCCACGGTCTCTCCCCCTTCTGTTTCTGGACATGTTCTCTGCTCTATCACCTGATACGGAAGGTGTTCCTCTATGTCTCCCCTTCTGATTCTGGAGGTGTTACCCTCTCTCTATCCTTCTAATCTTGGAGGTGTTCCCCTATCTCTCCACTTCTGATCCTTCAGGTGTTTCCCTCTCTCTCCCCTACTAATCCTGGAGGTTTTCCCATCTCACTCCCCTTCTGAATGTGGAGGTGTTCCCCTCTCTGTCCCCTTGTTATTCTTGACATGTTTCCCTGTCTCTCCCCTTCTCATTCTAGAGGTGTTCTCTTCTCTCTCCACTTCTGATTCTGGATGTGTTTCGCTCTCTCTCCCGATCTGATTCAGGTCGACTTCCCCTATCTCTGCCCTTCTCATTCTGAGGGTGTTCCTCTCTCTCTCCCCTTCTGATTCTGGAGGTGTTCCCCTCTCTCTCCCCTTCTGATTTGGGTGGGGGGGGGGTGTTCCCCTCAATCTCTCCCCTGATTCTGGATGTGTTTTCCTGTCTCTCTCTTTATGATCGGGAGATGTTCCCCTCTCTCTCCCCTTCTACATCTGAGGCTTTCCCATCTCTCTCCCATCCTGATTCTGGGGGTGTTCCCCTCTTTCTCCTCCTTCTGATTTGGGAGGTGTTGCCCTCTCGCACTCCCCTCATGATCCTGGATGCATTCCATGCTCTCCAACCTTCTGATTTTGGACATGTTCTCTGCACTATCTCCGGGATTCGGGATGTTTTCCTCTGTCTATCCCCTTCTTATTCTGCATGTGTTCGCCTCTCTCTCCCCTTCTGATACTGGATGTGTTCCCCTCTCTCTCCCCTTTTGATCCTGGACATGTTCCCCTTTCTCTCCCCTTCTGATTCTGGATGTGTTCCACTCTCTCTCCCCATCTGATTCAGGTCAATTTCCCCTCTCTCTCCCCTACTGATTCTGGAGGTGTTCGCCTCTCTCTCCCCTCCTGATTCTGGAGGTGTTACTCTCTCTCTCCCCTCCTTATTCTGGACTCGATCCCTGCTCTCTCGCCTCTCATTCTGGATGTGTTCCCCACTCACTCACCTGATTTGTGAGGTTTTCCTCTGTTTTTCTCCTTCTGATTCCGGAGATGTTCCCCTCTATCTCCCCTCTTGATTCAGGAGGTGTTCCCCTGTCTCTCTCCTTCTGATCGGGAGGTCCTCCCCTCTCTCTCCCCTTCTAAATCTGGAAGCTTTCCGCTCTCTTTCCCCTCCTGATTCTGGAGGTGTTTCCCTCTTTCTCCCCTTCTGATTTGGGAGGTGTTGCCCTCTCGCTCTCCCCTCATGATCCAGGATGCGTTCCACGGTCTCTCCCCCTTCTGATTCTGGACATGTTCTCTGCTGCATCACCTGATACGGAAGGTGTTCCTCTCTCTCTCCCCTTCTGATTCTGGAGGTTTTCCCCTCTCACTCCACTTCTGATGCTGGAGGTGTTCACCTCGCTCTCCCCTTCTGATCCTGCAGGTGTTCCCCTCTCTCTCCTCTACTGATCCTGAAGGATTTCCCATCTCACTCCCTTTCTGATTCTGGAGCTGTTCCCTTTCTCTCCCCTTCTGTTTCTGGAGAAGCTCCCCTCTCTCTCCCCTTCTGTTTCTGGAGAAGCTCCCCTCTCTCTCCCCTGATTCTGGATGTGTTCCCCTCTCCCCTTCTCATTCTGGAGGTGTTCCCCTCTCTCACCATTTCTGATTCTGGATGTGTTCCATTCTCTCTCCCGATCTGATTCAGGTCGTCTCCCCCTATCTCTGCCCTTCTCATTCTGAGGGTGTTCCTCTCTCTCTCTCCTTCTGTTCCTGCAGGTGTTCCCCTCTGTCTCCCCTATTGATCCTGGATGTTTTCCTGTCTCACACCCCTTCTGATTCTTGAGTTGTTCCCCTGTCTCCCCTTTTGATTTTGGAGGTTTTTCCCTTTCTAACCCCTTGTGATTCTGGAGGTGTTCCCTTGTCTCTCCCCTTATGATTCAGGAGGTGTTCCCCTCTCTCTCCCCTTGTCATTTTTGAGGTGTTCCCAGGTCTCTCCCCTTCTCATTCTGGAGGTGTTCCCCTCTCTCTCCACTTCTTATTTTGGATGTGTTCCGCTCTCACTACCGATCTGATTCAGGTCATGTTCCTGTATCTCTGCCCTTCTCATTCTGAGGGTGTTCCTCTCTCTCTCCCCTTCTGATTCTGGAGGAGTTCCCCTCTCTCTCCCCTTCTGATTTTGGATTTGCTCGAACCTCTCTCCCTTTCTGATTCTGGAGCTGTTCTCTCTCTCTCCCCTTCTGTTTCTGGAGATGCTCCCCTCTCTCTCCCCTGATTCTGGAAGTGTTCCCCTCTCTCTCTCCCATTCTGATTCTGAATGTGTTCCCCTGTCTCCCCACTTATTATTCTGGTGGTGTTCCCCTGTCTCTCCCCTTCTGAATCTGGAAGTTTTCCCCAGTTTCTCCACTTCTCAATCTGGTGCTGTTCACTTCTCTCTACTCTTCAGATTCTGGATGTTCTCCCCTCTCTCTCCCCTTCTTAATCTGGAGATGTTCCACTCTCTCTCCCCTTCTGATGATGGAGGTGTTCCCCTCTCTCTGCCCCCTTCTGATTCTGGAGATTTTACCCTCTCCCTCCCCTTCTGAATGTGGAGGTGTTCGCCTGTCTCTTGCCTTCTGATTCTGCATGTGTTAACCTCTCACTCCCCTTCAGATTCTTTTTTTAAAATTTTTTTTATTTTTCACACTATAAACCATATTGACCAAGATATATACAGACATTTTTTCTCTTGAATATATACAATGTCATTTTCTCCCACTTTTACCCCCTCCCTTCCCTCCCTCCCTCCCTCACCCCCTTTCCCATTTATTTGAAGTTCAATCTATAAGATACATTAAACCCGTTAAACAATGTTGTCACTTAATAAAAATAAACAAGAAATTTTACTGAGTCAGTTCTTTTCGTTGTCTTCTCCTTCTGTCATTTTAGGTGGTGGAAGTCCATGGTAGGGTTTCTCTATTGTGTTTCATGTATGGCTCCCATATTTGTTCGAATATTGTAATGTTATTTCTTAAATTATATGTTATTTTTTCTAATGGAATACATTTATTCATTTCTATGTACCATTGTTGTATTCTCAAGTTGTTTTCTAATTTCCAGGTTGACATTATACATTTTTTTTGCTACAGCTAGGGCTATCATAACAAATCTTTTTTGTGCTCCAAATCGAGTCCAAATTCTTTATTTCTTATATTACTTAGGAGGAAGATCTCTGGGTTTTTTGGTATATTGCTTTTTGTGATTTTGTTTAAGATCTTCCCAAAATTTTTTCACTTTCTCACATGTCCAAATTGCATGAATTGTTGTTCCCGTTTCCTTTTTACAGCGAAAACATCTGTCTGATACTGTTGGGTCCCATTTATTTAACTTTTGAGGTGTGATGTATAGCCTGTGTATCCAGTTATATTGTATCATGCGTAACCTCGTGTTTATTGTATTTCTCATAGTTTCGGAGCATAGCTTTTCCCATGTTTCATTTTTTATCTTTATGTTTAGATCTTGTTCCCATTTTTGTTTAGGTTTACTGTTTGTTTCCTCGTTCTCCTTTTCTTGCAGTTTGATGTACATGTTTGTTACAAATTTTTAAATTATCATTGTGTCTGTAATCACATATTCAAAATTGCTTCCTTCTGGTAACCTCAGACTGTTTCCCAATTTGTCCTTCAAGTAGGTTTTCAGTTGGTGGTATGCAAACATTGTATCGTGAGTTATATTATATTTATCCTTCATTTGTTCAAAGGATAATAATTTATTTCCCGAAAAACAATTTTCTATTCTTTTGATCCCTTTTCACTCCGATTCTCTGAAGGAAAGGTTATCTATTGTGAAAGGGATTAGTTGATTTTGCGTCAATATTAGTTTTGGTAGTTGGTAATTTGTTTTATTCCTTTCTACGTGAATCTTCTTCCAAATGTTGAGCAGATGATGCAATACCGGTGAATTCCTACGTTTCACCAATTTTTCATCCCATTTATATAGTATATGTTCAGGTATCTTCTCCCCTATTTTATCTAGTTCTAATCTGTTCCAATCTGGTTTTTCCCTTGTTTGATAAAAATCTGATAGGTATCTTAATTGTGCGGCTCTATAATAATTCTTAAAGTTTGGTAGTTGTAAGCCTCCTTGTTTGTACCATTCTGTTAATTTATCTAGTGCTATCCTTGGTTTCCCCCCTTTCCATGAGAATTTCCTTATTATTTTTTTTAGCTCCTTGAAGAATTTCTCAGTTAGGTGAATTGGTAATGACTGAAATAGGTATTGTATCCTTGGGAAAATGTTCATTTTAATACAGTTTATCCTTCCTATCAGTGTTAGTGGTAAGTCTTTCCAATGTTCTAAGTCATCTTGTAATTTTTTCATTAATGGCTGATAATTTAGTTTATATAGATGGCCAAGATTTTTATTTAGTTGTATACCTAGGTATCGCATTCCTTGTGTTTGCTATCTAAATGGTGATTCTTTCTTAAACTTTGTGAAATCCGCATTATCCATTGGCATTGCTTCACTTTTATTTGCGTTGATCTTGTACCCTGATACTTCTCCATATTCCATTTTATTGATATTTCTGGTTCTGTTAAGTATATTATAACCTCATGTGCAAATAGACTGATTTTATATTCCTTCTCTTTTATTTTTATCCCTCTTATTTTATTTTCTGTTCTTATCAGTTCTGCTAGCTAACGCGAACAGTGAGGGAGATAGTGGACATCCCTGCCTCGTTGATCTACTTAAGTTAAATTGTTTTGATATATATCCATTTACTGTAACTTTCGCCAATGGTCCCTTATATAATGCTTTAATCCAATTAATATATTGCTCTGGTAGGCTGAATTTTTGTAGTACTTTGAATAAATAATTCCATTCTACCCTGTCAAAGGCCTTCTCTGTGTCTAAAGCAACCGCTACTGTTGGAGTTTAATTTCCTTCTACTGCATGAATTAAGTTAATAAATTTACAGATATTGTCCGTTGTTCATCTTTTTTTAATAAATCCAGTTTGGTCTAGATTTACTATTTTTGGTACATAGTCGGCCAATCTGTTTGCTAATAGTTTAGCTATTATCTTATAATCTGTGTTAAGTAGAGATATTGGTCTATATGATGCTGGTGCTAGTGGATCTTTCCCTGTCTTTGCTATTACTGTAATTATTGCTGTTTTGCATGAATCTGGTATGTTTTGTGTTTTATCAATCTGGTTTATTACTTCCAGGAGGGGAGGAATTAATAAGTCTTTAAATGTTTTATAGAATTCTATTGGAAATCCATCCTCTCCTGGTGTTTTATTGTTCGGTAGTTTTTTAAATATCTCCTGTAATTCTTCTATTTCAAATGGTTTTATTAATTTATTTTGTTCCTCTGTTTGTAATTTTGGTAGTTAAATTTTAGTTAGAAATTCATCTATTTTGTCTTCTTTCCCTTCATTTTCAGTTTGATATAGTTGTTCGTAGAATTCCCTGAAGTTTTCATTGATCTCCGTTGGATTATATGTAATTTGTTTGTCCTTTTTCCTTAATGCCAATACCATTCTTTTAGTTTGTTCTGTCTTAAGCTGCCACGCTAGAATTTTGTGCATTTTTTCTCCTAGCTCATAATATTTCTGTTTTGTCTTCATTATGTTCTTCTTCACCTTATATGTTTGTAGTGTTTCATATTTTATTTTTTTGTCTGCCAATTCTCTTCTTTTAGTTGTATCTTCCTTTATTGCTAATTCTTTTTCTGTATTTGTTATTTCCCTTTCCAACTGTTCTGTTTCCCGATTGTAGTCCTAGTTACATCTTAGTTACATAACTTATTATTTGCCCTCTGATGAATGCTTTCATTGCGTCCCATATTATAAATTTATTTTTCACTGATTCCATATTTATTTCAAAGTACATTTTAATTTGTCGTTCAATGAATTCTCTAAAATCCTGTCTTTTAAGTAGCATGGAGTTTAATCTCCATCTATACATTCCTGGTGGGATGTCCTCTAGCTCTATTGCAAATAACAGGGGTGAGTGATCCGATAATAGTCTAGCTTTATATTCTGTTTTCCTAACTCTCCCTTGAATGTGGCCTGATTACAGGAATAGGTCTATCCTTGAGTATGTTTTGTGTCTACCCGAATAATATGAATATTCCTTTTCCTTTGGGTGTTGTTTCCTCCATATATCCAAAAGTTGCATTTCTTGCATCGATTTAATTATAAATTTGGTTACTTTGTTCTTTCTGTTAGTTTTTTTTCCAGTTTTATCCATGGTTGAGTCCAAATTTAGGTTAAAATCCCCTCCTATTAGTATGTTCCCTTGCGTATCTGCTATCTTCAAAAAGATATCTTGCATAAATTTTTGATCTTCTTCATTAGGTGAATATACATTGAGTAAATTCCAAAATTCTGAATATATCTGACATTTTATCATTACATATCTCCCTATTATTTGAAAATGATCTATTATTTCCTCTTCTATTTTGATTGGTACATTTTTATTGATTAATATAGCTACTCCTTTGGCTTTTGAATTATATGATGCTGCTGTTACATGTCCTATCCAATCTCTCTTTAATTTCTTGTGTTCCATTTCAGTTAGATGTGTTTCTTGTACGAATGCTATATCAATTTTTTCTTTTTTCAGTAAATTTAACAGTTTCTTCCTTTTGATTTGGTTATGTATCCCATTAATATTTAAAGTCATATAGTTCAACATAGTCATATCATACTTTGTTTATCTTTCCTTTCTGTTTCCTCATCACCATCTTCCCTTCTTATCCATTTCTGCTTTCTTTTTTGAACACATTATAAGACAACATTTCTAAAACATAAAATATTTCCACTATTCTCATATCTAAAATTCCTTTAACCCCAATAGTCCCTCCCCTTTCTGAGTTGCCCTTTGTCCCTTGTCGTGCAACCACATCTCCCCTCTCCATTTGGATTTGCGAATCTGCTCGCAAGCATCAACTGATTTCGCAGTGACTGTTATTCTTCCCCACCCAGCCCCCCCCATATATCTTCGTATATCTTCATATATAACAAAGGTCACTCTCTTAATTCCCTCCTTACTTCCTTTCTTCCCTTTCTTTCCCTTCTTAGTTCTTATTTATACAAGTTTTATACATATATATATATATAGTTTGTTTTCATTTTTGTTCTTGTTACATCTCTTCATCTCTCTGTCTGTTTTGTAGTAGTTCTGCAAATTTTCGTGCTTTTTCCGGATCCGAGAATAGTTTGGTTTGCTGCCCCGGGATAACTATTTTAAGTACCGCTGGATATTTTAACATAAATTTATAACCTTTTTTCCATAGGATCGTTTTTGCTGCATTAAACTCCTTCCTCTTCTTCAGGAGTTCAAAACTTATATCTGGATAGAAAAAAAATTTTTGACCTTTGTATTCCAGTGGCTTTTTGTCTTCTTTTATTTTTTTCATTGCCTTCTCCAATATATTTTCTCTTGTTGTATATCTTAGGAATTTTACTAGAATGGATCTTGGTTTTTGTTGTGGCTGTGGTTTAGGGGCTAATGTTCTGTGTGCCCTTTCTATTTCCATTCCTTCCTGTAATTCTGGCATTCCTAGGACCCTGGAGATTCATTCTTTTATAAATTCTTTCATATTTTTGCCTTCTTCATCTTCCTTAAGGCCCACTATCTTTATATTGTTTCTTCTATTATAATTTTCCATTATATCTATCTTCTGAGCTAACAGCTCCTGTGTTTCTTTAACTTTTTTATCAGATTCTTCTAATTTCTTTTTTAAGTCATCAACCTCCATTTCTATGGCTGTTTCTCGTTCTTCCACCTTGTCTACTCGTTTTCCTATATCTGTCATGATCATCTCTAATCTATTCACTTTTTCTTCTGTACTTTTTATTCTTCTTTTTATTTCACTGAATTCTTGTGACAGCCATTCTTTTACTGTTTCCATATATTCTTTAAAAAAAATATCCATGTACTTGCCCTTCCCTTCATCTTCCATTTCTCTGTGTTCTTCCTCCTCTTCTTCTGAGTCCACTCCAGGATCTGTGTCCTTTATCTCAGTCTCTTCTGGTTTTCTTGTGGGTTGTTTATTTTATTTTGTTGGGTATTTTTGTTCTTCTTATTTTTATTAAAAGTGTCTTGGTGTTGGTCTTCTTCCTCTGAGTTGGTCATCTGTTGTTTCTTTGATTTCCTATTTTTATTCTCTTCCTTCTTCTTCTCGTTATTTTCTATGTTTTCCTGTTGAGAGTCTTGCTGTTGTGTTATTCTTGTCTGTTTCAGCTGTGGAGATTTACTCCTCAGCTGGTCCCCCCTCCCATCAGTGTTGTTTTTGCCTTGTGCATCGTGCATGCGCGGTTGCGCACTTTTGTTTGGCTCTGTGAGCCATCTTTGTAGTCCTGAGTTCGGAGTTTCCATTGACCTCAGGGAGTAGGCTTCTCTCTCCACGGCGGGCCTCTTGTACCGGTAAGGCCTTCACCTTCCTCCTCCGACGTCCTTCCTTCTTCTTTTCTTCCCGTTGTTTTTGGTTTTTCTTTCTTTGCTGCCATTTTCTCCACACTTTCACTTTCAATTTGTTATGGTTTCTGTGTTAGTGACTTTGTTTTTTCCCTACTTTTTTTTACTTTTCTGGAGAGGGCTGGAGTTCCCTTACCGGCCACTACTCCATCACGTGACTCCTCCCCCTCCCCTTCAGATCCTTGAGGTGTTCCCCTCTCTCTCCCCTTCTGTTTCTGGATGTGTTCTCCTCACTCTCCACTTCTGAGTCTGGAGGTTTTCCCCTGTCTCACCCCTTCTGATTCTACAGTTGTTCCCCTGTCTGTCCCCTTGTGATTCTGGAAGTGTTTAGCTGTCACTCCCCTTCTGATGCTGGAGGTGTACCCAGTCTCTCCCATTATGCATCTGGAGGTGTTCACCTGTCACTCCCGTTCTGAAGCTGGTGGTGTTCCCCTCACTCTCCCCTTCTGATTCTGGAGGTGTTCCCCTCTCTCTCCCCTCCTGATTCTGGACATGTTCTCTGATCTCTCACCTGATTCGGAAGGTGTTCTCCTCTCTCTCCCCTTCTGATTCGGGAGGTGTTCAACTCTCTCTCCCCTTCTGATTTTGGAGGTGCTCGAACCTCTCTCCCTTTCTGATTCTGGAGCTGTTCCCTCTCTCTCCCCTTCTGATTCTGGAGATGCTCCCCACTCTCTCCCCTGATTCTGGAAGTGTTCCCCTCTCTCTCCCCTTCTGATTCTGGAGATGCTCCCCACTCTCTCCCCTGATTCTGGAAGTGTTCCCCTCTCTCTCCCCTTCTGATTCTGGAGGTGTTCCCCTCTCTCTCCCCTCCTGATTCTGGACATGTTCTCTGATCTCTCACCTGATTTGGAAGGTGTTCTCCTCTCTCTCCCCTTCTGATTCGGGAGGTGTTCAACTCTCTCTCCCCTTCTGATTTTGGAGGTGCTCGAACCTCTCTCCCTTTCTGATTCTGGAGATGCTCCCCACTCTCTCCCCTGATTCTGGAAGTGTTCCCCTCTCCCCTTCTGATTCTGAATGTGTTCCCCTGTCTCCCCACTTATGATTCTGGTGGTGTTCCTCTGTCTCTCCCCTTCTGTTTCTCTACGTGTTCCCCAGTTTCTCCGCTTCTCAATCTGGTGCTGTTCACTTCTCTCTTCCCTTCCGATTCTGGATGTTCTCCCCGCTCTCTCCCCTTCTTAATCTGGAGATGTTCCACTCTCTCTCCCCTTCTGATGATGGAGGTGTTCCCCTCTCCCTCCCATTCTGAATGTGGAGGTGTTCCCCTCTCTCTCCCCTTCTGATTCTTGATGTGTTTCCCTGTCTCCCCAACTTTGATTCTGCAGTTGTTCCCCTGTCTGTCCCCTTGTGATTCTGGAAGTGTTTACCTTTCTCTCCCCTTCTGATTCTTGACGTGTTAACCTCACTCTCCCATTATGTATCTGGAGGTGTTCACCTGTCACGCCCGTTCTGATGCTGATAGTGTTCCCTATCTCTCCCCTTTTAAAACTGGAGATTTTCCCCTCACTCTCCCCTTATGATTCCGGAGGTGTTCGAACTTCTCTCCCCTTCTGATTCTGGAGCTGTTTCCTCTCTCTCCCCTTCTAATTCTGGAGATGCTCTCTTCTCTCTCCACTGATTCTGGAAGTTTTCCCCTCTCTTGCCCCTTCTGATTTTGAATGTGTTCTCCGCACTATCACCGGATTCGGGAGGTTTTCCTCTGTCTCTCCCCTTCTTATTCTGCATGTGTTCCCCTCTCTCTCTCCCTTTCTGATCCTGGACATGTTCCCCTCTCTCTCCTGTTCTGATTCTGGATGTGTTCCCCTCTCTCTCCCCATCTGATTCAGGTCATGTTCCCCTATCTCTCCCCTTCTCATTCTGAGGGTGTTCCTCTTTCTCTCCCTTTCTGATTCTGGATGTGTTCCCCTCACTCTCCCCTACTGATTCTGGATTAATTCTCCTCTCTCTCTCCTCCTGATTCTGGAGGTGTTACCCTCTCTCTCCCCTCCTTATTCTGGACTTGATCCCTGCTCTCTCCCCTCTCATTCTGGATGTGTTCCCCACTCACTCACCTGATTCAGGAGGTGTTCCTCTGTCTCTCCCCTTCTGATTCCGGAGGTGTTCCCCTCTATCTCCCCTCCTGATTCGGGAGGTGTTCCCCTGTCTCTCTCCTTTTGATTCTGGAGGTGTTCCCCTCTTTCTCTCCTTGATTTGGGAGGTCATGATCCAGGATGCGTTCCACGGTCTCTCCCCCTTCTGATTCTGGACCTGTTCTCTGCCGTATCATCTGATACGGAAGGTGTTCCTCTGTCTCTCCCCTTCTGATTCTGGAGGTGTTCCCCTCTCTCTCCCCTTCTGATCCTGGAGGTGTTCCCCTATCTCTCCCCTTCTCATTCTGGAGGTGTTCCCCTCTCTCTCCCCTTCTGATGCTCAACATGTTCCCCTCTCTCTCCCCATCTCATTCTGGATTTTCCCCTCTCTCTCCCCTTCTGATTCTGGAGGTGCTCCCCTCTCTCTCCTCTTCTGATTTTGGAGGTGTTACCCTCTCTCTCCCCTTTTTAATCTGGAGGTCTTCCCCTTTCTCTCCTCTTCTGATTTGGGAGGTGTTCCCCTCTCTCTCTCCCCTTCTGATTTAAGTGATGTTCCCCTCTTGTCCTCTTTTGAATCTGGTGGTTTTCCCCTGTCTGTCCACTTCTGATGCTGGACGTGTTCCCCTGTGTCTCCCTTTCTGATTCTGAAGGTGAATCCCCTGCTCTCCTTCATGTTTCTGGATGTGTTTACCCAGCTCTTCCATCCTCTTTCTGGATGTCCTCCCATGGAACGTAAAACATAGCTAATGACTTCACAGTACAGATCCTTCCACACCATTTCTGAACAGATCCCTACGGATCTCAACCTGTCACCGTCCTCCAAGCAGAATATTTTCTGACCACTGCTGCTGCTCTCTGCTTGCTACATGCATGTTAATTCTGTATCCACAGAGCCAAGTTTGCATGGATCTTGTGCATCATGACTCATTGAACAAGTCTCCCATCGGGGACCTTGTCAAATGCCTGAATGAAATCCCTTAACACCATGTCTTCCTTCTTACAATTCCCCTCCGAAAACTCAGGCTTGTGAGGCACGACCTTCTCAGAAAGCCATGCTGACCATCCCTGAGAAGACTGTACTTCTTAAATGGCCTGTTTCTGTGTAGTATGTCTAAAATAACCACTGATGTAAGACTCACCAATCTTTAATTCGCAGGATTCTCCAAATTTTAAACAAAGGGATGACATTTTCCCTTCTCTAATTCTCTGCCCCTCATTTGAGGTCAAGGAGGATGCAAAAATCATCGCCATCACCCCAATGATCTCTTCCTGCGCTTCTCACAGAAACCTGGGATCTATCTTGTTTGGATAGAAACACGGAATCTTGCCCTATCCCGGGACTGATCTATCCTAACATTTTTAAGAAGATGAAGCAGTTCCTCTTTCTTCTTCTCAACATGGTTCAGCTCGTAAGTTTATTCTTTTCTGACCTCAACTTGACCAAGGTCTTTCTCTCTGGTATTGCTTTAGGACCTCTCCAACTCGTCTGCCTCCATGCACATATTGCCTTGATAATTTTTTAAGTGGCCCTACCTTCATTCTCACCACTCTTCTATTCTTCATGTATGCAAGAATCCTTTGGGTTTTCCTTAATCCTATTTTCCAAGGCATTCCCATGCCCCCTTCTTAAGTTCCTTCCTGGCTACCATATAATTCTCATGCACCCTTCCTGTTTCCTGCTTTCTAAATCTAATGTAAGCTTCCTTCCTCCATTTAACTAACTGCCTCACCTGTTTTGTCAACAGTGGTTCCCTTTCCCAACCATATTTTCCATGTCTCTGTGGAACAAACCTATCCAGAACTCCACACAAGTGATCTCCAAACATCCTCCATGTTGCCTCTGTGCTTTCTCTCAAGAACATCTGTTCCCTATTTAATCTCTTCATTTCCTGCCTCATCCCATTTAATTCGTCCTCCCCCAATTTATCTTTGTCCGTAACTATGCTCAGCTCAGGGAGCAGTGGTTACTCTCACCAAAATGCTCCTCCACTGAGAGGTCCGCCACCTGATCAGGTTCATTCCCCAGAGCCAGATCCAGTATGGCCTCTTTCCTCTCTAGTTGGCTGGTCCACACACGGTGTCAGGAATCCTTCTTGGACACTCCAGACAAACTCAACCCCATCTATCCCTCTTGTCAGTTGACATTAGGGAATTTGAAGTCTACATAAAAACAACCCTGTATTTCTCTGCCAATCCAAACTCTGCTAACTTATCTGTTCCTTATTGTCCCAAGGCCCACACTAACTCAGTCCTGGAACACCTGGACAGCAAAGATGCATTCATCAGTATGCTCTTTATCGACTACAGTTCTGCATTTAACACATTTATCCCTTCAAAACTGGTCAGCAAACTCCAAGTCCTGGGAGTCAACCCCCCACTGTGTAATTGGATCATGGATTTCCTCACCTCCAGACCCCAATCAATGAATATTGGTAAGAACATCTTCTCCACAATCTCTGTCAGTCCCAGGGCTGTGTTCTTAGCCCCCTGCTCTACTTACTTTTTTTTTTCTTTGGCTTGGCTTCGCGGACGAAGGTTTATGGAGGGGGTAAAAAGTCCACGTCAGCTGCAGGCTCGTTTGTGGCTGACCAGTCCGATGCGGGACAGGCAGACACGATTGCAGCGGTTGCAAGGGAAAATTGGTTGGTTGGGGTTGGGTGTTGGGTTTTTCCTCCTTTGCCTTTTGTCAGTGAGGTGGGCTCTGCGGTTTTCTTCAAAGGAGGCTGCTGCCCGCCAAACTGTGAGGCGCCAAGATGCACGGTTTGAGGCGTTATCAGCCCACTGGCGGTGGTCAATGTGGCAGGCACCAAGAGATTTCTTTAGGCAGTCCTTGTACCTTTTCTTTGGTGCACCTCTGTCACGGTGGCCAGTGGAGAGCTCGCCATATAATACGATCTTGGGAAGGCGATGGTCCTCCATTCTGGAGACGTGACCCATCCAGCGCAGCTGGATCTTCAGCAGCGTGGACTCGATGCTGTCGACCTCTGCCATCTCGAGTACCTCGACGTTAGGGGTGTGAGCGCTCCAATGGATGTTGAGGATGGAGCGGAGACAACGCTGGTGGAAGCGTTCTAGGAGCCGTAGGTGGTGCCGGTAGAGGACCCATGATTCGGAGCCGAACAGGAGTGTGGGTATGACAACGGCTCTGTATACGCTTATCTTTGTGAGGTTTTTCAGTTGGTTGTTTATCCAGACTCTTTTGTGTAGTCTTCCAAAGGCGCTATTTGCCTTGGCGAGTCTGTTGTCTATCTCATTGTCGATCCTTGCATCTGATGAAATGGTGCAGCCGAGATAGGTAAACTGGTTGACCGTTTTGAGTTTTGTGTGCCCGATGGAGATGTGGGGGGGCTGGTAGTCATGGTGGGGAGCTGGCTGATGGAGGACCTCAGTTTTCTTCAGGCTGACTTCCAGGCCAAACATTTTGGCAGTTTCCGCAAAGCAGGACGTCAAGCGCTGAAGAGCTGGCTCTGAATGGGCAACTAAAGCGGCATCATCTGCAAAGAGTAGTTCACGGACAAGTTTCTCTTGTGTCTTGGTGTGAGCTTGCAGGCGCCTCAGATTGAAGAGACTGCCATCCGTGCGGTACCGGATGTAAACAGCGTCTTCATTGTTGGGGTCTTTCATGGCTTGGTTCAGCATCATGCTGAAGAAGATTGAAAAGAGGGTTGGTGCGAGAACACAGCCTTGCTTCACGCCATTGTTAATGGAGAAGGGTTCAGAGAGCTCATTGCTGTATCTGACCCGACCTTGTTGGTTTTCGTGCAGTTGGATAATCATGTTGAGGAACTTTGGGGGACATCCGATGCGCTCTAGTATTTGCCAAAGCCCTTTCCTGCTCACGGTGTCGAAGGCTTTGGTGAGGTCAACAAAGGTGATGTAGAGTCCTTTGTTTTGTTCTCTACACTTTTCTTGGAGCTGTCTGAGGGCAAAGACCATGTCAGTGGTTCCTCTGTTAGCGCGAAACCCGCACTGTGATTCTGGGAGAATATTCTCAGCGACACTAGGTATTATTCTATTTAGTAGAATCCTAGCGAAGATTTTGCCTGCAATGGAGAGCAACGTGATTCCCCTGTAGTTTGAGCAGTCTGATTTCTCGCCTTTGTTTTTGTACAGGGTGATGATGGTGGCATCACGAAGATCCTGAGGCAGTTTACCTTGGTCCCAACAAAGCTTGAAAAACTCATGCAGTTTGGCATGCAGAGTTTTGCCGCCAGCCTTCCAGACTTCTGGGGGGATTCCATCCATACCTGCTGCTTTGCCACTTTTCAGTTGTTCGATTGCCTTATATGTCTCATCCAGGGTGGGAACCTCATCCAGCTCTAGCCTTAGGGGCTGTTGAGGGAGCTGGAGCAGGGCGGAATCTTGGACTGAGCGGGTTACACCTACGATAATACCTCCATCTACAAATTTACCGATGATACCACGGTAGTAGGTTGTATAAAGGAAGGGGATGTCAGTGAAGAGGAGGGAGATTAAAAACTTGGCTGAATGGTCCACAAACAACAAACCCGTACTCAATGTCCCCAAAACTAAAGAGCTGATTGTTGACTTCAGGAAGGGAAAGCCAGACGTGCAGGTTCCAGTGGAGGGGGTGAGCACATTTATGTTCTTGGAAGTCATTACCGTGGAGGGTCTTTCTTTGACCCAACACACCAATGGCATCATGATAAAAGCACATCAGGCTACAGAGGTGCGGTGGAAAGTGAGCTGACCGGCTACATCACAGTCTTGTATGGGGACACCAATACCCCTGAGTGTAAAGCCTGCAAAAGGTAGTGGACATAGCTCAGGGCAGCATAGATAAACCCTTCCTCACCGTCAAAATGTGGGAACATCTATTTTGAAAAAGAACCACCTGACAACTTCAAGCTCAAAAGAACAACTTTATCTTAACAGCAAAACTGCATACATATATAAACAAAGCAATTCTTATTATCAAAAATCCTCATTTATCCAAAACTTTTCGGAGGCGGACAACATCACTTCTGGGTCCAAAATATTTTGGATATATCTGAAACAATCTGAAATCCTCATTTATCAAGATTTTTTGGAGCCGAGCTGACCTTACAGGTTGAAAAAAAATTCACCTGACAATTAAAATAACAATTGTCCTCGTTTCAGGAAACTCCCTCCCCTCTCTTGTTTCATTTCTTCTTTACCTTCCCCTATTGACTTTTCTCTCCAACTCTCCCTCTCAAACTGTGTGCCACTGACCCCCAGCTGCAAGAGGTCAGAAGAATCCCTGGTCCCAGGGTCATCGAAGAGCACGGTCTCTCGGGCAGGAGCGGGGCCTCACTGCAGAGGTGTTGATGATCGGTGGCGGTTGGGAGGTCTTGGTGATCGGCAGCAGCATTGGGAATGTGTCGGTGATCGACGGCGTTATGGGCAGCATTTCTTTTGGTGAGAATTAAACATTATTTTAATGCTTAAAAAGCCTTACCTTGTTATTTGTTATTGTTTAAATAATGATACAAGGGATTTGCTGTTGCTACTGGGATGTTTTAAAAAAAACGTTCACATACATACACAGACAAATGCACACACGCACATACACATACAGACGCATGAGTGCACACATACACACGCGAACAGACACATGTGTATGCGCACATGCATATACACATGCACACACACATGAACAGACACACATGTACGCACACACACATGCACACACAAACATACACCCACATGCACATGCATGTATGCTCACACACACATGTGCAGATGCACATACATGCACACACACAAATGCACACACACACATGCACACACACAAATGCACATACACATGCGCACACACACATACACACATGCTAACTCGCATGTGCACACACACACATGCACCCACACACATGCATTCAGGCACACACACATACAAAAACACACACACATACACGCACATGCATGCACACACATGCATACACACACATTGCATACATACACACACACACGCATACACACACGCACATGCACACACACACACACACAGACACGCACACACACACGCACATGCACACACGCACACACACACACACACACACACACACACACACACACACACACACACACACACACACACACACACACACACACACACACACAGAGGCTTGTCTTCTTCCTCTGTTGTTTCTCCTCTCCGACACACAGCCCGGCCTCCAGGCTAAATAAAAGCCTCTCTTTATAAACAGCTCACATTACATCATGTTTCCTCCCCTAAAATTCAACATGCCCCAAATATAAAAGAAAATTGGTGTTGTTTCAATGAGACACGACAGATCAGAGGTCGAGATTAATAGGCTTTAATCCTATAAACACAATCATATTTTACATGCTGTTGGCCTGATTCCAAGTCAGGACTGAGGGAGGGGAGTGGGCGATTCCAACTTTATTAGGGATTCTGTAGGGGGAGGAGTTGCAGTATCAAAGGCGGGCCAACCAGTACAGTCACTGTAATACAGAGTTCCGCCACATTCACCCCTTCTTTTGAAACAAAGTCCGGTGGGATGAAGTGTCAGAGTCCATTCAGAGTCTATTTCCAGGTTCAGCCTATCCGGTGGTTTTGTCCGTCAAACTGTCGGCTGTGGTGTTGATGTAGGCTCCTAGTGCTCTGTATGATAGGCTGCGATTCGGATGGCTGAACAGAATCAGTGAGGACTGGTTCTGGGGGTTGTGGGTTGGGTTTGGGGAGGGGGAGCTGGCTCTGAAGGTGGGGTCAGACCCTTGGCCATGTTTCTGCAAGTTTCAGGGAAGGGGAAGGGGAAGGATGCTGTTCGATTGACTGTGGTTGGTCCAGTGAGTGCCTTAGTTGTGGGGGCCCCTGCATAAACCAGGTCCCGGACAGAGACAAGTGTCTCTCCACCCATCCTGGTACTGCACGTAGGCATACTGGGGATTCGCATGGATGAGGTGGACCTTCTTGATCAGGTGGTCTGCTTGTGGGTTTGGTTTGGGTGTGTGTCTGGAGGAGCACAGGCTCTGGGGTTGTCAGCCAGACTGGTAGTGTTGTTCCCAATGCCAACCTCCTGGGGAAAGAGAGTAATTGTTCATGCGGGGTCACATTTGTCACTGTACAGAGGAGGGAATTGGTTCCTTGGAGCACCTCTGGTAGGATCTCAAAGACCAGGTGGACTGCCCTCCAAATGGCGTCATTCTCCCTTTCCACCTGGTCATTCCCTCCGGGGTTGGTGGTCCTGCCTGTGGCTATGCAGGCATTGGTGCAACTCCTCGCTAATAAATGAGGACCCTCAGTCACTGTGGATGTAACTCAGGTATCCGAAGAGCGTGAAGAGATTAATGACAGTGGCTGTAGTCAAATCTGGGCAGGAGATGGTGAATGGGAATTGTGAGTATTTGTTAACACTGTTGAGGAAATACACATTCCAATTCGTGGAGGGGAGGGGGCCCTGAAGTCCATACTTAGACATTTGAAGGGGTGGGTGGGCCTTGATCAGGTGAGCTTTCTCTAGTCGGTAGAAGAGCGACGCACTCCGCGCAAACCGGGCAGCTATGGGTCAGCTCCCTGATGTCCTCAACCGAGTACGGGAGGTTGCGGGCTCTCACAAAGTGATAGAGCCTGGTGACCCCGGGGTGGCAGAGGCTGTTGTGAAGGGCTTGGGGATTTCTGCTTGTGCGTTGGCACAGGCACCCTGGGACAGGGCATCAAGGTCTCATAGTTGTAGGTGGTCAATTCAATTCTTCACCTCAGGATCTTGTCGATCCTAATTTTCCCCTGCTGTTTGTTGTTAAATATAAATGCGACTGCATATTGGTTAGTCAGAAGGGGGAACAGTTTGCTGGCTAGGTAATACCTCCAATGGCCCACAGCTTCCACTATGGCCTGGGCCTCTTTCTCAATGGCTGAGTGCCGGAGTTCGGGGCCCTGGAGGTTATGGGAGAAAAATTCCACCTGTCTGTCTGCCTGCCTGGTTCAGTGTGGCAGCCAGAGCAAAGTCAAATGCATTGCTCTCCACCTGGAGTGGGATGGATTCATCTATGGCCTGCTTCGCCACCTTGGTAATGTCACCTTTGATGCCTGGGCTTCTGCTGATGGGGGAAAGCTATTAGTTTTTACCAGAGGGTGGGCTTTGTCTGCATAATTAAGGACCCATTGTGGATTGTATGAAAAGAGTCCCAAGAACCTTTTCAGGGCCTTGAGGTTATGGAGGAGTGGGAGCTCCAGCAGGGGCTGCATATGCTCAGAGTTGGGTCCAATGACTCCATTCTCCACCACGCACTCTAGTATAGCCAGAGGTGATGCGGAACATGCGTTTCTTCTGGTTATACATGAGGTTTAGGGCTTTTGCTGTCTGGAGGAATTTCTGCAGGTTAGCTTTGTGGTCCTGCTGGTCATGGTCACAGATGGTCACGTTATCCAGGTAGGGAAACGTGGTCTTCAGTTGGTGGTTGTCCACCATTTGGTCCATCTCCCACTGGAAGATCGTAACTCCGTTTGTGACATCAAAGGGGATTGTGAGGAAATGGTAGAGGTAGCTGTATGCCTTGAACTCCTCCAGATCGGGAACTGGTGATAGGCCGACTGGAAGTCGATGGTGGAGAAGACCCGATACTGGGCAATCTCATTCACCATGTCGACTGTGGGGGGGAGGGGTAGGAATCCAAGAGGATAAACCGGTTGATGGTCTGGCTATAGTTTATGACCACCCTTTGCTTCTCTCTGCTCTTTACCACCACCACCTGTGCCCTCCAAGGGCTGGTGCTGGGCTCTATGATGCCCTCTGCCGCTTAACCTCAGCCTTGATAACACTCTGTCCCTGGGGCTGCATTGCCTGTTCTTAGTGGCCATAGGCTTACAGTCAGGGGTGAGGTTTTCAAACGGGGAGGGGTAGCGGTGGGACATGGAGGGTGGACAAACCATAGGTCATGAGCAGTGGGTGGTGTTTGGGCCGTTGATTGGCTGTGTTTGGGGAGACGGGTCGGCGGTTGTTTATTATGGACCATGAGTGAGGGGTGGGGCCCATCATATTCCATCAGAATATGACTTTTAAGTTGACACTGGAAGTCCAGCCCTAGCATGACCAGTGCACAGATTCATGGCATCACGAGCAATTTAAAATTCCTCTATTTGGTGCCACCCACGGTTAGTTACTGTGCAGCTCCCTTGGGTTTCGATTGAGTGGGACTTGGAGGCCATTGAGATTTTACACTGGACTGGGGTCACTGTGAGGGTGCAGCGCTCTACTGTACCCAGGTGGATGAAGCTTTCAGTGCTTCCTGTGTTGAACAAGCAGTTGATAATGCAGACGTTTACCTCGATGTCTATGGTAGACTTCACTAATTGATGTGGGCTGCTCTGATCCAAAATGATGGATACCAGCTTCAGTTAATTGTCTGGCTCGCTGTTACTGTGTGTGCGCGTTGGTGGCCTCCGAGACGTCTGCCCCAAAGATGCCTTCCCCCATGGTTCACACACGGTCGCTGCCAGAAGTGAAGCCGGAAGTGACGTCAACCCTGGACACCATGCTAGAGCCCCTGCTGTGCTGTTTTCCATGACCAGGTGGAGCTGGAAATGTCACAGTCCAAGATGGCGATGGTGGCTGTTCACACGTGGTGCTGCAAGGGGAAGGACTGGACCTACATACCCGTATGTAGTGTCCTTTTCTTCTGCAGCTGGAATAGGTCACACTTCTAGCAGGGTAGTTCTTCCATGGGTGCTTTGTCTGCCCACAGTAATAGCACTTTGGGTGCTTAGTGATAGCGGCTGCAGTTCGGTTCGGAACCCCATGTCCCAAGATGGCGGTGCCTGGACTCCCCATTTGTGGCCACGCTGCTGGTGGAATAAGCCACGTCCTGCAAGGTCTGATTGCCCTTCTCCAGGAGCCTTTGTCTGATATGGTCAGACCTGAGACTGGCCACACAGGCATCTCTGATCAGTTCCTCCAGGTAGATAGCTGTCTTAACGTTGGTGCAGCCACAAGCTCTCCCCAGCTCCCACAAGGCTCAAATGTATTCATTCACGGACTCACCAGGTGCTTGTCGACGGCTGCCCAGGAGGTATCTGGCATTGATCATGTTCTTTGGGGCCAGGTACTGCTTCTGCAGGAAGTCTCACCGTCTCTAATCATCTGGACAATGTGGTGGCTGACCTGTGCAAACAACAGGTCTCTTTTATTGACCTCGTCCTGGATGCCTTGTTACCTCATAAAGGCGTTCAGGCAGTGATCGAATTTTATGGAGGCCTCTGGATCCTTTGGGTCAGTGTCTGGCTTCTCTGCTCAAACATCCTTCTCCGTGATTAAATTGTAGCACTATCAATTAGACCTGATAGACCAGAAGTCAAGGTTAATAGGCTTTAACTACTATAAACTGACAGTCATATCTTACATACTGTTGGTCCGATTCCAAGGCAGTACTGAAGGAGAGGATTGGGCGATACCAACTCTATTTGGATTCCTGGAGGGGGAAGAGTTACATTATTGGATGCGGGCCAACCAGTAAAATGACTATAATACAGTATTCTACCACAATTGCCATTAGCTTACATATTCCTAAAACATAACATCTCAGCACCAATTTAATAATACAAAAACATCTAAACAAAATGTAGCAAATTCCACATTCAGTCTACTGAAAAAACCTGTTCAACCAAATGTCCACTCTGTCAAGAGGTTTGCGAGTGCCCTGAGATCTGTGCACTACCCCCGACGACAAAGGTGGTTTGGGTGGATCTGGGGTTGGGAGCATAAGAGGGGTCTGTGGTAATGTTCATTTCCTCAGGGGATCCAGGCATCTCTGCCAGCATCTCTCTTTGACAAAGCCAGTGGGGAACACACTTTCACAGTAGTCTGTTTCACTGTTGGAAACTCCATGGAGTGTGTGTCATGACGCATGCGCACTTGGTCCTGATGCCTGTGGAAAACACGTCCGTCAGTCAGTTTAACAACATAGAGGACAAGACCATTCTGCTTAAGAATAACCCCAGGTAACCATTGCTGATTGGTTCTCACATAGTCATTGTCATCTGGTTTGAACTGTCTTTCTTGCGCATTTTGATCATATCCCTCTTTCTGCTTTTCCTGCTTTCTCTCCACTCTTGGCTTCAAAACCGGGTGCAGAAGGTCCAATCTTGACCTGGGCATCTCCGCTGGAGTACATGCTGTTGAAGCCTGCAGCATAAGGCAGTATTTAAACAGGAAACATGAAAGCCTGGTGCTAAGATCCCCTGTCATCCTCTTCAGGCCTTCCTTCACAGCCTGAGCATTGGAGGCTGGGTAGAAAGAGACCGCCCGAACATGATGAACACTATTCTGCTGTGAGAACTCCCTGGTAAACGTCAGGCCATTATCAGCGACCAGAGTGTTCAGCAATCCCTGGACTGCAAACACTGGCCTGAGTTTGTCTACTGTTGAGTGGGCTGTAATGTTGTCCATGTTGTGAGCTTCTATCCATTTGGAATGCACATCCACCATTACTAGAAATATCTGCCCCATAAAAGGGCCAGTAGAGTCCAAATGTAGCCTCTACCGGTGCGGTCTGGCCACTGCCATTGGGTGCAGAGGAGGCCACCAGATGCAAAATCTTGCAAGGCTTTTCATTCAATTCATTAGGTCCAAAGAGAGAGCATATCAATTGGCCAATAAAAGTACCAAATCTGAAGACTGGGAACAGTTCAAGATGCAGCAAAGGAGGACAAAGGGATTAATCAAGAGGGCAAAAATAAATTACGAAAGTAAGCTTGCGGCAAACATAAAAACCAACTGCAAAAGCTTTTATAGATATGTCAAGAGGAAAAGATTGGTGAAATCCAGAGTAGGTCCCTTGCAGTCAGAATCAGGGGAATATATAATGGGGAATAAGGAAATGGCAGACCAATTAAATTCTTACTTTAGTTCTCTTTTCACAAGAGAGAATACAAATAACCTCCCAAGGATGTTGGGAAACATAGAAACTAATGCAAGGGAGGAGCTGAAAGAAATCAGTATCTCTAAGGACATGGTCTTGGGGAAGTTGAAGGGATTGAAGGCCGATAAATCCCAAGGGCCTGATAATATACATCCTAGGGTACTTAAAGAAGTGGACATTCAGATAGCAGATGCTTTAAGAATTATTTTCCAGAACTCGATAGACTCAGGATCAATACCCATGGATTGGAGGGTAGCTAATGTTACCACACTATTAAAAAAGGGGGGTAGAGAAAAAGTGGGGAATTATAGGCCAGTGAGCCTTACATCAGTAGTGGGCAAAATGATGGAATCCATTATTAAGGATGTTCCTTTCCTTTGGCTTGGCTTCGCGGACGAAGATTTATGGAGGGGGTAAAAGTCCACGTCAGCTGCAGGCTCAATTGTGGCTGACAAGTCCGATGCGGGACAGGCAGACACGGTTGCAGCGGTGGCAGGGGAAAATTGGTTGGTTGGGGTTGGGTGTTGGGTTTTTCCTCCTTTGTCTTTTGTCAGTGAGGATGTAATAGCAGAGCATATGACTAGCAGAGAAGGGATCAGACAGAGTCAACATGAATTTACAAAAGGTAAATCGTGCTTGACAAACCTTTTGGAATCTTTGAGATGGTGACAGGTAAAATAGATGGGGGAGAGCCAGTGGATGTGTACCTGGACTTTCAAAAGGCCTTCGATAAGGTCCCACATAAACGACTGGCTTACAAAATCAAGGCTCATGGGATAGGGGGAAAGGTATTGATGTGGATTGAGAACTGGCTGGCAGATAGAAGACAGAGAGTTGGGATAAATGGCTCATTTTCTGAGTGGCATGCGGTGACCATTGGGGTTCCACAGGGATCTGTACTGGGACCCCAGCTGTTCACAATTTACATTAATGATCTTGATGAGGGCATTGGATGTAATATCTCCAAATTTGCAGACGACACTAAGCTAGGAGGGGTTGTGTGCACTTAAGAGGGGGTCAGGAAGCTTCAGTGTGATTTGGATAAATTGGGAGACTGGGCAGATACATGGCAAATCCACTACAGTGTGGATAAATGTGAGGTTATCCACTTTGGTAATACAAACTGGAGGGCAGATTACTATTTGAATGGCAATAGATTGGGAGATGGGGAAGTGCAGAGAGACTAGGAGTTCTTTGCACCAGTCACTGAAGGCGAGCATGCAGGTACAGCAGGCGGTTAAAAGGGCTAATGGTATGTTGGCCTTCATATCAAGAGGGTTTGAGTATAGGAATAAGGATACCTTACTGCAGCTGTACAGGGCCTTGGTGAGACCACACCTGGAATATTGTGTGCAGTTTTAGTCACCTTATCTGAGGAAGGATGTTCTTGCAATAGAGGGAGTGGAAAGGCGATTCACCAGGTTGATACCTGGAATGGCAGGAATAACTTATGAGGAAAGATTGCGCAATTTGGGATTGTACTCGCTGGAGTTTAGAAGATTGAAAGGGGATCTCATAGAGACATATAAAATTCTGGCAGGACTGGACAGAATGGATGCGGAAGGGATGTTTCCAATGGTGGGGGAGTCCAGAACTCGGGGCCCTGGTTCGAGGATAATAGGCAAACCATTTAGGACCGAGATGAGGAGGAATTTCTTTACCCAGAGAATGGTGAATTTGTGGAATTTATTGCCACAGAGGGCAGTAGAGGCAGGTTCATTGAATATATTTAAGAGGGAATTAGATATATTTCTTCAGTATAAGGGAATTAGGAGTTATGGAGAGAAGGTGGGGATGGAACTTTAAGATCAGCAATGATCTTATTGAATGGTGGAGCAGACTCGAAGGGCCGAATGACCTACTCCTGCTCCTATCTTCTATGTTTCTATGTTTCTAAGACACCCTTGGATGAGTCTCATGAACTTCCTCCGCAATCTTTGAATGGCCAGGGAGAGGCACGATGATCTTCACCCACCCTCCCACCCCCAGAAAATGCAGCCATCCTGCAAATTTGATGCTCACTTCTATGAGGCTTCAGTTCCTCTCCTTCCATGATACTGGGCCATCCTTGTAAGTCTTGTCTTGAGACAGGACTGGGTCCCGCTCTGTCCCCTGCTTTATTTGAGTCACCTTTACAGGCATCTCTGACAGCCTTTCCAATGAAAACACCATCTCTGGAGGCACATATGTAGTATCCGGTGTAATTGGTAAAGGTGGATAGCTCAGTGCATTAGCATTTGCATTATCCCCACCTGCTCTGTACACAACAGTGTGCTGGTAAGCTGACAAAGTGGGAGCGCAATGCTGTATTCTAGCTGAGGCACATCTGGTCCCATTGATCAGGCTCATCAGTGGCTTATGATCCATATAAATTGTGAGAGCATGTCCATAGAGGTACTGATGAAACCATTTGACCATAAAAACAATGGCCAGACCTTTTTTGTCTTGCTGTGAATACCCTTCTCAGCAGCCATCAAGGTACGTGAACCAAAACCAATAGGCCTCTTTGAACAGAGAGGACTGCTCCTACTGTATGAGGGCAGGCATCACATGAAAGGTCTATCTCCTTGTAGAGCTCGTCGAAAGAACCAAAGACTTGTTGATCCAAATCAAGGCTTTTATTAGCAAAAGACAGGAGCTCTTCTCAGGTGGCCGACCAGTCCGGAATGATCCGACCTGGCTAGGGACACAACCCTTTAAGGCCCAGACAGTAGGCGTGGCTTAGCTCTCAGCCATTCGCTGTAAGGACAGTCATTACACTCTAGATACTGTAACTATATACATTGGTGATAGGTCTGTACTATCACACTCCTTCTCTGGGTCATAGTGAACCAGCAGCTTCGCTGAGTGGAGGAGTTTCTTCACGTCCTTGAAAGCTTCCTCCTGCTCTTCACTCCACTGCCACTTGGTGTTATAGTGAAACATCTTGTACAGTGGGGCCAAAACCCTTGAGAGGTCAGGAAGAAACTTGCCATAACAATTCCCCATGCCCAAAAAATGATCTAAGTTTCATGATGCCCTTTGGGCTTGGGCCTCCTTAAAAGCTCTCACTTTGTCCTCCACTCAGTGGTAGATCTGGTGTCCCAGATAGGTCACACTCGGCACCAGGAAGCACATTTGTCACATTTCAATTGCAGCCCTGCATCTGAGAGCCTCTTCAACACCTGTTCCAAGTTGGCCAGATGTTCCACCTCCGTGGCCCCCATGATCAAAATATCCATCCAGATTCACTGTGATGTGCAGAATCCCCTGCAGCAAGATGTCCATTGTCCTTTGGAAAACGGCAAGCTGGACGCCACAACAAACACCAGGTGATTGTATTTAAATAATCCCCTATGCGCGTTAATTGTGACGTACTGAGAATCCTCGTCGAGCAGCAGCTGTTGGTAAGCGTGGCTCATGTCCAGTTTTGTGAATAGCTTTACCCTCTGACAGGGTCACAAACAGGTCATCCACCTGGAGCCCACATATTCTCACCATTTTGTTTCTCTTCAAAACTGGGACAATGGGAATGAAAACTGGATGAACTCAATGATGCTCAACCTCTGTAAAAATTTCAGCTCCTCCTTGGCCTTGTCATTCATGGCTTAGGGCACCGCCCTGGGCTTAAAATAACGTGTTGTGGCCTCAGGGTCAACATTGCATTTCACTGTCACTCCCTTCAACATGCCCAGCTCATCCCTGAAAACGTTACTGTACAGCTACAGAATGTCTTCCGCTGTGTGTGCATATTAATTTCATGCCGGATTGTGTGAAGCCAATTGTGGTCCAAACGCTACATTTAGCTATCACCAGCATGGCTTCCACCTTCTGACCCAAGGATAAAATATCCACATATAACTCCCCTAAATAAGGTACTGGTTGCCACGTATAGGTCCTGAGTTTGAGCTTTGATGGTCTGATAGGAGGCAGGTTGGGCCCCCAGGTCCTCCTGTAGGTCTCTTTACTGATGACCGATGCTGTGGCCCCTGAATCAATCTCAAACTTAATATCCTTTCCCTTGACAGTGACAGATAGGATTCGGGTGGTTCCTCATGTGTCTCTACTCCAAACATATTGGAAGCATACGCTGTCTCTTCATCTGCTCTTCTAGGTAGCGTGTGGCTCCTGGAGCCTGTTGAGCTTTCCCCTGCCCAGGCTTCACCTTACACTTTGGACTCCTGCATTTCTTAGCCAAAAGTCCCTTTTTGCCATGACCATAGCAGACAGTGGCTTTGAATTTGCACTCATTTGCACTGAGCATCCCTCCACACTGAAAAAATTCCACATTTCTCCCTCCTGACTTGGTACACTGCATCTGACTGAGGCCCCCCCCCCCCCCCACCCATGTCCTTTCTGGATATCCTTGGCTTTATTAGCAGCCACCTCCATGCCTTGGGAAATCTCTAGGGGTTTCTCCCCACAAGCGGCGTTGTATGGCATCATTATTAATGCCACATACTGATGTATCACAGAGCATATTGTCCAACACAACGCTCCAATAGCTGCTGAAGCTTGGCCATAAAATTGGTTACAGACTGTGCTGGCTGCGAAACTTCAACCATTGGTCTATCACAGAAGATTTCGGATTGTGGTGGTTCCCCACGAGCTTGACCAGTTCGTCAAATGGAATTTCCCCTGGTTTCTGCTGCCTGGCTAAGGTCCTTATCAACTTGTAATTCTTTGCCCCATTCACACTCAGGAGAATAGAACGTTTCTTAGCCTCCTCCGTAATTCCATTAGCACAGAAAAACTGTCCCAACCTTTCCTCATTCTCCGGCCAATCCTCATTTCCTTCACCGATAATCCTGAAGGTATCCATCCAAGCGCACAGCTCTGGTTCAAAATGGGTCGATACTTCCACAAAACCAGTTCACTTCATCGTCAAAAATATGTGGTAACTTCTACTTTGGAAAAAGAAAGAACAACTTATCTGGAACAGCAAAACCACATACATACACACATACATGTGAGTTTGTTGTGAAGGAGTCTGATGGTGGAGGGGAGGCAGCTGTTCCTGAACCTGGTGGTGCGAGTCTTTCCTTTTTTTGAAAATTTTATTTATCTTTATATCAATACCAAAAAAATTCAATAATATAACCTTAATCATTTAGTCATGCATAGTGATACAATCAAAGGACTTAAAAAAATTTCCCCAACCCCCTCCCTCCCAAAAGAAAGAAGAAAAGAAAAGATAAAGGAAAGAACACCTATTGATACATGTTAGTGTATACATATTCATTGATTGTTATTATAGTCTCTAATTTAGAGGGGTGGGTAAAGTGGAAGAGGTGAATGGAAATTTATTCATAAAATCCATATATGGTTTCCAAATATTATAAAAATTTTCAACTCGGGGCGTGGCAAGATGGTGTAGGGAACAGACGTGACTTCCAGACCTCTCCTGACTCTGATTTATTGTTTTGTTTTTAAGTGCCCGTTAAAGTTCTTTTAAAAGTTTATAAATAATAAGAGGTGCTGGATTAATACCTAATGGTTTATATGCATAAAAAAAGGTAAAAGAAAACATCGACAGACTGTTAAAAAACTACATTTTCCGAAATTATCTGAGCCTACTTGTTTACAAGAAGCCAGGACTCAGCATAGAATGGATCCAGAGGAAGACGTGCAGAGTTCGGCATTGAAACTCCGTTTTAAGCTGGTGAGGCTCTCTGAAGGTCGCATTCAACAGCTTTCAGACCAAAGAGTTGGACGGGTGCCAGTATTTCACACAACGGCCACTGTGACTGCTGTTACTGAGACTTTGACAGTTGAATCAGCTGGGGCGCCACCAGCTGGAGAGTTAAAGAGCTGTCATTCGACTGCTACAGTGGTGGCGCTGCAAAATGCATCTTCAATTACAACGGTTTTTCCAGACATCGATTCAGTGAAGATGATTAAAGAGATTTGGCTTAAAGATAACCCTGATCTTCAGTCTCCTGGCATTGCTGGGGGGACTTTGAGAGGGGTTTTTAGACGAAGTCAAACTGCTAGAAAAGATACTAAATTAAGGGAAGGGACAGAAGATCCTGTGGTCTTTAAGGAACAGCAAGACCCCATTATGCCTGAATCTACTTCTGTTGAAATGTCTGTTAAGGATCTTGAAGATAAGATATATTCTGTATCGAGTCACTTAGCTAATTTTGTGAACCTGTTTATTTTCAAGATTAATGCGCTGGCGGAAGCCATTAATGGAGCTTTTAAGCTTGAAACCATTGAAAGATTTGAAATGTGTGATCAAGGTTTAGTCGATGCACAGGATCAATTGCAAGATGAAAATAGAATAATTGAAACATTGCAGATCCAAAATAAAAATTTAGCAAAAAAGGTTGATTATTTGGAAAATCAATCTAGACGGAACAATGTGAAAATTGTTGGTTTGCAAGAAGGCATAGAAGGACCAGATCCAAGAAAATTTTTTACTGAATGGATTCCACGAGTGTTAGGACAGGATAAATTCCCTGAAGGTTTAATACTGAAACGTGCTCATAGAGTTTTAAGAAGAAAATCTTTTTCAGGACGGAATCCAAGACCTGTTCTGATCCGTTGTTTAAACTATTGTGACAGAGGAACAATTTTATGTATGGCTATTAGAAATGCCCAACAAAATAGATCTCCTTTGATGGTTCAGAATAATCCTGTTTTCTTCTATCAAGATTTGAGTCAAGAAATTATGTTTCAACAACGCGAATTTAATTCTGTGAAAGAACGGTTGTGGAAAAAAAGACATAAGGCAACATTCAGGTATCCTGCGGTACTGAAGATTTTTCAGGATGGAAATCAGCCAAGGTTCTTTGACAATCCTAAAGAGGCTATGGACTTTGCTCAGTCTTTACCAATATTGCAGTTTTAGGAACGATGTAGTCATTCAAGGTCTCCAAAGAGAGTAGAGATGTAAGGGGGATCCAGATTTTTAAAAGAAATGGAAGCAATGGTGACTGAAGTGGTAACGTTGATTTAAAAAAATAAATCTTTTATTTTTTTTTGAGAAGAGTTTAAATAGTTTAAATAATGATGATAGTTTAATTAAATGGGAGTTGGGAGAGGGAACTGGGTGGGCACTAGTTTCCAGAAGTCATCAGCTACCTGTGAGTTATCTCACACCCAATATTTTGGGGGAGTTACCGCTTTGGGTGGTTTAAACAGGAGGAGGTAGTCGTGACCTCCGACCTGTTTTTTTTTCTTTTTAATTTTTGGGTTAAGAAGTGAAGGTTTTTTAAATTATTTTTTAAAAACTAAATAATTTTTTTTTAAAACTCTTTTTGTTTTCTGATTGTAAATGAGAGGGAATTAGGAGGTTTTTTTCTCTCCTTTTTTTTCTCTCTTTTTTTGGGGGGGGTTTTCTCTTTTTTCTTTCTTTTTTAAGAGGATGATGTCACAGAAGATAATAAGTCAAAAATTGAGGATGTTGAATTAGATGAAGAGGAAGGTGAGGGGAAAGGTGATAAGAAGAAAAATAAGAAAACCAAGTACAAATACATTGAGGGAAAAGAGTTTAATAAAATTAAGTTAATTTCGATAGAGAATTTTGAAGATGTTATAAATGAAGAATATGGAGAATTTTATTAGAGTTTAAACTTTTTTTTTCTTTTTTTTCCTTTTTTTATATAAGGGGAGAGGAAGGGAATAAAAAGTTTATCTGATTGTTTTTCTAAGGGATGTTTTTGTTCTCTCGATGAAATATAAAGGAAACTTGGTATTAATGGAAATTCTGTATTTATGTATTATTAATTATGATTTTTTTGTATAACAGATATGTGGTTGATATATGATTTTAATATTTGAACTTAGTTTTAAAGTGGATTTCATTTGTTAAATACATGTATTATGTTTGATTTAAATATATGTTTAAGGGTATTATTTTAGTATTGATATTTTTTGTTAGTAATTTTTTTTGTTGTTAAGTTTTATCCTTTTTTTGTAAGTGGGTTTTTTTCTATTTTATTTACAATATTGTTAATTAATTCACTCTTTATTTTGGGGAGAGGGTTGGACTAATTTTAAATTAGACGATTAATGTTGTGTTATAATTATTGGGGGGGTTAATTTGTGTAGTTTAATGATGTAGTATTCTAATTTTTATTATCTTATTTTTTAATGATTTCTTTAAATGGAATTTTTATTTTATTCATGTCATAAAATTTTAAATAAAGTTTAAAAAAAAAATTTCAACTCAATTCCTTAGACTATATGTTTTTTTTTTAGAGGTATACAATTTTGCATTTCACTCTGCCATCTACTTAACGACACTACATTTTCAGTTTTCCATGTTATTGCTATATATTTCTTCACAATCGCTATTGCAATTTCTCTTGACATTTATCCAATTTCAACTTTACATTCTTTTCATATACATTAACAAGTAAAAATATTCTTGGATCCTTTTGTATATTTATCTTCATAATTTGTCCAAGTAAAACACTCAAATTGTTCCAAAACCTTTCCACTTTTTCACAAGACCATACTGCATGTAAAAATGTCCCTATTTCTTTCGTACATCGAAAATACTTACTGTATTACGAGTCCCCAAAACCCAGCAGCAATAGATATGCACCACAACAAAGGGTTACTAAGCGCAGGTGAGTATGTAATGTATATTTAAGATTAGAAAAGTTCTTTGGATCACAGTCCAATCTCACTGGTTGCAGGTAATTCTTGTTGTGTCCAGAAATTAGCATTAACAAAGTTCACCAGTCTTTGGTGCTTAACAGGCAAATGGTTACCACTCAGGAGGGTTCTTGCTGGTTTTCAGAGAGAGATTCCTTTTCCGGGACATCTGCAACTGATTCCTTCTCAATCAGAAACTTTCCCCCTTCAAGGTTCTCCAGATGATCCCCTCTTTCTTTCAGGCCACCTTTCAGACCACCTGTCTTCTCCTTTGACCAGGCAGCCCTCCAAAGTTGGCCAGCTTGTCCCTCTGGAACTTATTTCTGTGACTTTCCTCTCTGTTTCACTCCATCCCTCTCTGAGAGCAAAACTCTTCTCCTCTGCCTGCAAAGATCACATGCTCTCCCAGGCAAGCTGCTGTCGATACTTTTTTGCCTCCTGCAAAAAGCACTCTGGAAAAGTCCTGCAAGTATTCTGTGTTTTAAAATGTGTGTGTGGAAGCTGCTCTAACAGTTCTTCCCAAACCACCTCTAAATACTCCTCTCTGAGAGCAAAGCCTCTTTCTTTTTTCTGCTCTCTGCCTGAAAAGATCACATGACCTTCCAGAGAGTAAATGCTCTTTTCCAGACAAAGTTGCCATTGCCTTTTGCAAACAACAGTCCATCATGAGTCTGAGCTCTCTTGCAAAAGCTCCTGAAAAAATTCTGTTAGTAATAAATTTCTTGACCATAAATGTATCTGTTATTATATCTTCAAACTGACTTTGTTTTGGAAGCCTCAAATCTCTGTTCCCAATTTGTTTTTTAAATACAATTTCTATTATTTTGATCTTTTAATTGTTAAAAAGAATGATCCTAAGAAACAATTGTTTATCCTCTGGGAACCAACGATCAAATAAAATAAAATAAATTTTGATCATTCAAAATAAAAGGAAGAAGTTGACTTTGTTTTAATGACATTTTTGGTAGAAACATAGAAACATAGAAGATAGGAGCAGGAGTAGGTCATTCGACTCTTCGAGCCTGCTCCGCCATTCAACGAGATCATGGCTGATCTTAAAGTTCAGTACCCCGGCCCCGCCTTCTCTCCGTAACCTTTAATACCCTTATACTGAAGAAATAAATCTAATTCCCTCTTAAATATATTTAATGAACCTGCCTCTACTGCCCTCTGTGGCAATGAATTCCACAGATTCACCACCCTCTGGGTATAGAAATTCCTCCTCGTTGATAGTTGTTAAGTTCTCTCTCCATATGAATTCCATTCCAGATTTTAAATATATGTTTTAAAACTAATATCTCCTTAGTCGCTTTTAACAACTCTGACTCCGAATCATGGGTCCTCTACCGGCATCACCTACGGCTCCTAGAACGCTTCCACCAGCGTTGTCTCCGCTCCATCCTCAACATTCATTGGAGCGACTTCATCCCTAACATCGAAGTACTCGAAATGGCAGAGGCCGACAGCATCGAATCCATGCTGCTGAAGATCCAACTGCGCTGGGTAAGTCACGTCTCCAGAATGGAGGACCATCGCCTCCCCAAGATCGTGTTATATGGCGAGCTCTCCACTGGCCACCGTGTCAGAGGTGCACCAAAGAAGAGGCACAAGGACTGCCTAAAGAAATCTCTTGGTGCCTGCCACATTGACCACCGCCAGTGGGCTGATATCGCCTCAAACCGTGCATCTTGGCGCCTCACAGTTCGGCAGGCAGCAACCTCCTTTGAAGAAGACCGCAGAGCCCACCTCACTGACAAAAGACAAAGGAGGAAAAACCCAACACCCAACCCCAACCAACCACTTTTCCCCTGCAACTGCTGCAACCGTGGCTGCGTGTCCCACATCGGACTCGTCAGCCACAAACGAGCCTGCAGCTGATGTGGACATTTACCCCTCCATAAATCTTCATCCGCGAAGCCAAGCCAAAGATTCCATATATATAACATTTGTTCGGGGATCATTCACCTTTAATTTTGTCAATTTTATTGGAAGAAGAGAAAAAGATGGGCTAAATATGGAGTTTAAATGCAACCTTTCTGAAGAAAAAAGAATTTTGTGATTATATGAGACAGCAGATAAAATATTTTCTTGAAATCCATAAAGATTCAGTAACAATTAAGTTAACAATATGGAGACATATCGAAGACGTCAAATAATAAGTTATACTTTAGAAGTAAAGAAAAGCCTATGAAAGAAGTGGACCACTTAGATAAAGAAACAATGAAATTGGAGAAGGAGATACAAGTGCAAAAAGATGAGAAGAGAAAACTGTAAGAGTTTAAGAAATTAAGATTTAATACAATATAGACAGAATGGAGAGAGAGATATAATGAGATCGCGGCAAAAATACTACGAGTTGGGTGAAGGGACATAAAGTCTTAGCATGGCAATTAAAGAACAAATTTCTGGTTCAATAACTGCAATTAAAAAACCTACAGGCTAGATTACATAAACCACAGGAAATAAATGATAATGTGAACTATAAAGTGCTCACAATCACTACTCTGGAGAGAAAGTCATGGAGAACAGGTTCAGCTTTATTTCGAGTCTGCAGAGTCGGTTGTCCCTGCTCTGGAGACACACCCGAGATTCAGAATCATCACTCCTTTGTACAGTCCTGCGCTCAACATCACCCCACCTTCATTTACCTTCTTCCAATAAGAATCCCAATACATTACAACATTCTCCTTCTCCCTTCCATCAATCCAGGTATCACTCAGTTCCTCCCTCTTCATACATCGAATGTTATGTTAATTAGTTCATTCCCTCCTTAGGGGCGTCTAAGTTAATATTCATGTCTCTATTAAGAAAGCGCAGTTCTAGCTATAGACTACCTTAGGTCACTGTACCAGCCTGAACCAGATCCTTGCATCCTTGGGGCTCGAGATAAGAAGGGGCCCACTAGCTAGTACTGTCTACTCTCAAGCTCTAATCTACATACTTTGCATTCTATCACTTTTCACACAATGGTGCGAGTTTAATCACATTCAACCATTTTTCACACAGTCCCTTCCTGATTTTCCCAATCCCCTTTCATGTTAAAATCCCCCATAATTGCGGATGTCCTGGAAATGCAGATGTCCAGCCCCCATTACCATCCTGTGGCCCCAGCACCCAATCTCTGGCACCATCCAGCGGTATTGGCACTCAGTTCCCGGCGCCATCCAGCAGTCCTGGCACTCGGCCCCCAGCACCGTCCTGTAGTCTCACCATCTTAAGAGTGCCCCCTCCATTGCTGTTCGCAAACCTCACCCCGGATTGCAAACCCATCGCCACCAAAAGTCGGCGCTATAGTTCGGAGGATATGCAATTTATTTGGGCTGAGGTTCAGCGACTCCTGGGAGAGAGGATCATAGCCCCTAGTCCCTGGAGACCACAGGTCTTCGTGGTCAGAGGGTCAGGCAAACCAGGATGGTAATTGATTACAGTCAAACCATCAACCTCTTCACTCAGTTGAACGTGTACCCGCTCCCCCGTATAGCCAACTTGGTCGATAAGGTCGCCAGGTACAGAATTTTTTCAACAATTGATCTTAAATTGGCTTACCACCAACTTCCTCTCCGTTCGAGCGATCAAATCTATACGGATTTGAGTCAGAAACTCTTCAATTTCCTGCGGGTACCCTTCGGTGTTACTAAAGGTGTTTCTGCCTTTCAGAGAGTAATGGACCAGATGATGGAGGAACATGGGCTGACGGCAATGTTCCCTTACCTTGACAATATTATCTTCTGCGGCCATGACCAGCAGGACCACGACGCAAATCTTGCAAAGTTCTTGCTTATGGCCAAATCACTCAACTTGATGTACAAAAAGGATAAATGCGTGTTCAACAGAAGGCGCCTGGCCCTTCTCGGATGTGTCGTGGCAGATGGTGTCATTGCCTCCGACCCTGACTGAATGTGACCACTTTTGGAGCTCCCTGTCCCAAACACCCTGAAGGCACTAAAAAGGTGCCTGGGGCTGTTCTTGTATTATGCACAATGGGTGCCCAACTACGCCAATAAGGCCCACCCCCTAATTCGTACCACCACCTTCCCATTATCGGTGGAGGCCCAGGCTGCTTTTAATCATCGCTAAGGCCATGATGCATGCCATGAATGAATCTGTTCCCTTTCAGGTGGAAAGCGATGCTTCCGATTTCTCATTGGCTGCCACATTAAACCAGGCAGGAAGGCCGATAGCACTTTTTTCCCGCACCTTTCACAGTCCCGAACTCCGGCACTCCTCCGTTGAGAAGGAGACACAAGTGATTGTTGAGGTGGTGCACCACTGGCGACACTACCTTGCCAGTAAGAGATTTACCCTGCCAAACAATGGAGTAAAATCAAGAATGACAAGAGCATGAGGTGGAGGATCGAGTTGTCCATCGGAGATCTTGACATCTTGTACCAGCCGGGTAAGTTCAACGATCCCCCGGATGCCCTATTCAGAGGGACGTGCGCCAGCACGCATCTTGACCGTCTCCAGGTCCTGCACAACACCCCGGAGTTATGAGGTTGTATCACTTTATCAAGTCAAGGAACCTCCTGTTCTCCGTCGAGGATGTCTGGTTCATGACCAGACGCTGCCAAATCTGTGCCGAGTGTAAGCCCCAGTTCTACCGCCCAGAAAAGGCACACCTCATCAAGGTCACCCACCCTTTCTAATGACTCAGCGTTGACTTCAAGGGCCCCCTCCTGAACACAAATAGGAATGCCTACTTCGACGGTGGTGGACAAATTTTCCTTGAGCAGTATCTTCACTCTGTTCAGGTACCCCGACTACATTCATAGTGACCAGAGGACCTCGTTCATGAGTGAGCAGCTGTGTCAGTACTTTTTGACCAGAGGCATAGCCACCAGCAGGACCACTAGCTATAACCCCAGGGGTAATGGCCAGGTGGAAAGGGAGAACGGCACCATTTGGAAGGCGGTGCTCCTCACCATTTGGTCCAAATATTTGCTAGTGTCCCACTAGCAGGACGTTTTGACTGAAGTTCTCCATGCCATCCGGTCATTACTACTAACATCACCCCGCATGAACACCTCTTTGCTTTCCCTAGGATGTTGGCGAATGGTTCTTCCATCCCTCCCTGGTTGACAACCCCAGGGCCAGTTCTCCTTCGGAAACACGTCAGACAGATCCACTGAATGAAGCAGTATACCTCATACATGCAAACCCTCATTACGCATTTGTGAAGTACCCGGATGGCACTGCGACCATACGAGACCTAGCAAGGGCCGGAGACCCCGAGACTGCCTTGCCAACTGCTGACCATGCCATGGACCCAATGGTGCTATATCCGAGCATGGCCCTGGAGTCCGAGCTGCCTGTCTTGCCACCGAATGTCTAGGTTTCTACCCCTCTTGCAGCTGCGGAGAACCCCCAGCACTCCAGGAGTCCACCTCCAGCACCCCAACCCCCACAGTTTCTGCAGCGGACACATCCCCGTCTGCTCCCTCTCCAGAGGAGCGCCATACAGACACGCTAGTTCCCTGCTGGTCTGGCAGACAGAGGAGGCCGCCTGTGCAGTTCAACCTCTAGCTGATGGGGGCGTCCGCTACTCCCGCTACTTTGTATAAAAATTGTTAAATATTATTGCTGCTGTTATGGCCCCCCGATTTTGTTGTTTACCAGTGAGTTCTGTGGTGATATAATTATATGCACTGGCTGGCCCGCCCTCCTGCCTTAACTCCTCCCTTAGTCCTCCACATGTGACCCTGGGTCTCCTCTCCTTCCCGCTCACTTTCCTAGTCTGGACCCAGGCCAGCAGTCTCTAGCTTAATAAAGCCTATCATTCCCCACAGTCTTCTGACTGCATCATTATTGGGGCTACTGATAGCGCCCAACAATTGCATTTCTTCAAAGAACATTCTGCAAATACTCTGTGTTTTAAAATGTGTGTGTGAAAGCTGCTGTAACAATTCCTCCCAAACCACCTTCAGATAATCTGTCACAATACAATGTAGAACACATACAGGTGATGCAGTGAGGGTCATATGCAGGAAATGCGGAGAAGGAGATATGCAGGAGATGCAGAGAAGGAGACATGCAGGAGATGAAGTGAGGGAGACATGTAGGAGCTGCAGAGAAGGAGACATGCAGGAGATGCAGAGAAGGAGTCATGGAGGAGATGCAGTGAGGGTCACATGTAGGTGATGCAGAAAAGGAGACATGCAGGTTATGCAGTGAGGGAGACATGCAGGAGATGCAGAGAAGGAGACATGCAGGAGATGCAGTGAGGGTCACATGCAGGGGATGTAGTGAGGGAGATGTCCAGGAGATGCAGTGAGAGACACATTCAGGAGATGCCGTGAGGGAGACATGCAGGAGATGCAATGAGGGAGACGTACAGGAGATGCAGTGAGGGACACATGCTGGAGATGCAGTGAGGGACATGCAGGAGATGCAGTGAGGGACACATGCAGGAGATGCAGTGAGGGAGACATGCAGAGATGCAGTGAGGGTCACATGCAGGAGATGCAGTGAGGGACATATGCAGGGGATGCAGTGAGGGAGACAGGCAGGTGATGCAGTGAGGGAGACATGCAGGAGATGCAGTGAGGGAGACATGCAGGAAATGCAGTGAGGGAGACATGCAGGAGATGCAGTGAGGGAGACATGCAGGAGATTCAGAGAAGGAGACATGCAGGAGATGCAGTGAGGGAGGCATGAAGGGGATGTAGTGAGGGAGGCATGCAGGGGATGTAGTGAGGGAGATGTCCAGGAGATGCAGTGAGAGACACATTCAGGAGATGCCGTGAGGGAGACATGCAGGAGATGCAATGAGGGAGACGTGCAGGAGATGCAGTGAGGGAGACATGCAGAGATGCAGTGAGGGTCACATGCAGGAGATGCAGTGAGGGACATATGCAGGGGATGCAGTGAGGGAGACAGGCAGGTGATGCAGTGAGGGAGACATGCAGGAGATGCCGTGAGGGGTTAGAGTGCAGAAGACACTGAAGATATGGGCTCCATCAGCGATTCCTTTTTCCTATTTGTGCTGCTTCTCCAATTTAGTTGCTCCAGCTCATGGTCTTTGTTGAACGAGGACTGCACATAGCAGAAATGAATGCTATGTCTGGGAGACGTGTCAACTGCATCCATTATATGTCTATCCAACAAATGTTATAATGAAATGATACATACTGTCTATCCTCTCTTCAAGAAGCCATCGCAGGTTCTGATTTGCTTCCTTTTAGAAATTAAACTCTTATTAAAATGTCCTGACCTCTGCTGACTGTGAGTGCCCTTGTTATGGAGAGGCATCATGAACTTTAAATTGTCTTTGAGAGTCTGATGCATGAAGCACCCTTGCTGAATACTGACCAGGCTCGAAGCTCCAACAAAGTGTGCATTCTAATCTACCCTGCCATTGGCAGAGGCAGGATCAGTGATCATCTGTTTGCTCGGTAATGCAATTTGAAGTTGGCAGGAATAAACGTTTCATTATTGTTGAATTAAAGTGGAGTAAGTTGTCACAGTTCAGCCTAATGTTGTGGGGAAAATGGCCTACACTGAACTGCACTGTTCAATGTTCAACTACAGTGGCATTAGGTGATTTTGATTTTGATGGGTAGATGCTTTTGCTAATTGATTCAGGAAAATATGTGCAGAAAATATAGAACATAGAAATAGGTCATTCAGCCATTCAAGTCTGCCCTACTATTCAATATGTTGTGGCTGGCCATCCGAATTTTGTCACAGAGTCAGCCGTTTGCCAATCAAGTCTCTTTTGCTATTAAATAATATCATGGCTGATCTGCCCATGGACTCAGTCCCACCAACCTGCCTTTTCCCAATTACCTTTCCTTTTAAAATATTGTTATTTATTTTCAGTCATAATAAGTTTGTGCAGTACAATTATGGGATGTGCTACAGAAAAAAAAATCCAGAAAAGGAAATTATACAGATGAATTCCCAAAGCATAACCATAATATTAAAGAATGGATATGATAAATTAAAGTTTTCAAACCCCTGACCCTAAACAAGTTTGAAAGTTAGTGTTGATGAAACAAAGTAACTCACTCTGAAGTGGGACAACACCGTGACAAAGTTTTATATTAACACTGAAGCTGGTTGTGATGGTAGCAGTCCATGAATGGGCCCCATAACATTTGGAATCAATGCTTGATTCATTAATTGTGTATCTATTTTTTCCAAATTTACACAGGACATTACGTCCCTGGGCCATTGTGCATGAACAGGTGGGGTATTATCTTTCCACTTAATGAAAATAATGTTTGGCCAGCAGTAAAGTAAAGAATAAAATGTCACATTTAACTGGAGTTAGTAAAACATCTTCTTCTCCAAGAATCCCAAACAGCAATGAAGGGATTTGGTTCGAATTTTAAATTGACGATTGCAGATAATGTTTGAAAAACTTCTCTCCAATATTTTTCCCAACTGGGGAACATCCAGAACATATAGACTAAAGAAACATTTCCTATTTTACATTTATCACAACGAGGATTTATATCGGAGTAAAAATGAGAGTATTTGTCTTTAGACGAGTGGGCACTATGAACCACTTTGAACTGCAGCAGACAGTGATGCGCTCACCGAGATGTCATGTCAATCAGTTTGAAAATAGAGTCGCAAACCTCAATGGCCAGTGAAAGGTTCAAATCCTGCTCCCAGACATTCGTAATTTGGACTAAAGGATCCTGTCCAAGACCAGTCAACATGTCATAAATATCACATGTTAACCGTTTACTGGAAGGTTGTATCAGAAAAATGTACCAAGATATTCTCCTCTGGAGCTCGAGGAAAATCGGAGAACTGAGATTGAAGAAAATGCCTGATTGTAAATATCTTAAAAAAAAATGAATGTTTGGTAAATTGAATTTTCCAACCAATTGTTCAAAAGATGTGATATGAGTCCAGAGGACCCCAACCCCCACCCCCCAGCAGCAATAGAAATTCACCAAGACAAATGGTCACTTAAACAAAAGTTTCTTTTAATTATCTTCAAAACATAAAAACATGATCAAATTTTAACTTACTACTAACAACTTAACCTAACTTAACCTCCTTCTAATTCTAAAAGCATGTGTATGTGATGTATATATGTTCAAGAAAGTCCTTTGCTTTAATAGTCCAATGATTCATTTCTCACTTCTCCAAGTTCACCAGTATCAGGCAATTCTTATACTGCACACAGAACTTAACATTTATAAATCTTCACCAAGCTCTGGTGCTTAAAGGTAATTGGTTAGTGCTAAGGAAGGTTCATGTTGGTTTCCGAGAGGGATTTGTTGCTGATTCCCTCCAATCAATCACTTCAGTGTCTTGCTGAATAAACTTGCCCCATCAGGGTTTTCCAAATGATAACCTCTTCTTCCAGGTCACCACAGAGTTCCTCTTGTTTCCCTTACTTTAGGAGAAATATTCTAACCAGACATTTCCTCTTGTAAGGACTACAAGGGTTTTCAATTCAGAACTCACAACCCGTCTTCAAAATAGGGTTTCAACAAGCTGCCAGCTTGCCATGCTGCAGCCTCCAAAAGCGACTGCAGAACTGACCTCTCGCTCTCTGAAAAATCCTGTTTGTTCTTTCGTCCCTCTCTGCTTGTAAAAACCAGAACACCTCTCCAAGGCTCCAAACCCCAATCCTTGAAAGATCTTAGCAGCACTTTGAGCCTGGACTGTTTATTTTCACCTGCTTTTGAAATTCCTTCCAAAGCAGTTTCATTGTCTTTGAAAAGGCACTCGGAGCTTCAATATCTTGCTTACAGCAAAGCATTTTAAATGAGATGCCTTTTTTGAAGTGTTACTCTGTAGGTGAAGTGACCTACACACTAAACCCTCCACAACCTATCTCTTTTAAAGACATATTAACATATAATATAAAATATAACCCATAACAGATGCAAAACTGCTATCATTAAAAAGGTCTTGAAAGCATTTCATACCCAACCTATACCAAACATTAAAAGCAGAATCCAGAGGAAGGTGGAAAAAGGTGATTGAACAAAATGGGAATTTCAAGGGAAAAGCCTTGAAATCCAAAATACCTTCTAAATTGCACCCATATTCTCAAAATGGATTTAACATTGGATTGTCAGTAAATTTATATAAAGGAGGAGAAAGAGAGGACCCAAGGAATGCTGAGATAGAAACATTTTTGGTGGAATTTAATTCTATTTCTATCCAACCACGAAGATCACTTGATTATTTTATTAATGATTTTTCCCTTTTTTTTCCAACTTTATTGAAAATGTTCAAGAAAAAAACTTATACAAAGTTCATAATATAAAAATTAAAAACTACAACTAACCCACCCCCCCACCCACCCTCAGCAAACCCTGCAAGGGAAGCATACAAAACACTATCATAAAAGAAACATATATAACAATTTAAGATATTACTAAACCCATACATTTCCAATAAGGCAACCACATATAACCATATAACCATATAACCACTTACAGCACAGAACAGGCCAGTTCGGCCCTACTAGTCCATGCTGTAACAAATCCCCACCCTCCTAGTCCCACTGACCAGCACCCGGTCCATACCCCTCCAGTCCTCTCCTTTCATGTAACTATCCAGTCTATCCTTAAATGTAACCAATGATCCCGCCTCGACCACGTCTGCCGGAAGCTCATTCCACATCCCTACCACCCTTTGCGTAAAGACATTTTCCCTCATGTTCCCCTTATAATTTTCCCCCTTCAATCTTAAACCATGCCCTCTAGTTTGTATCTCCCCCACTCTTAATTGAAAAAGCCTATCCACATTTACTCTGTCTGTCCCTTTTAAAATTTTAAACACCTTTATCAAGTCCCCCCTCAATCTTCTACGCTCCAGAGAAAAAAGCCCTAGTCTGCACAACCTTTCACTGTAACTCAAACCTTGAAATCCTGTCAACATTCTCGTGAACCTTCTCTGTACTCTCTCTATTTTGTTTATATCTTTCCTATAATTGGGTGACCAAAACTGTACACAGTACTCCAAATTTGGCCTCAGCAATGCCTTGTACAATTTCATCATAACCTCCCGACTCTTGAATTCAATACTCCGATTTATGAAGGCCAACATTCCAAATGCCTTCTTCACCACACCATCTACCTGAGTATCATCCAGATTATATTATATTTTCTCCATATAAATACAGGACCTCAACTCATTATTGCCAATGAGTTACATTTACCTCAGCCTAATCTTTCCATGAAATCGCCACACATTTACGTGCTACAGCTAATGCTAGATGAAGAAAAGCTGTCTGAAACTTGTCCAACCCCAAATCACTAAATAGGGCAGTAGAACCAACAAATTTTTTTTTTGGATCTATTAAAACTTTAATCTTAAACAATTTTTGAAAAAAATTCCCTAATTTTTTGCCAAAATGGTTGAACCTTATCACAAAGTCAAAATGATCCTACACATAATCCACATCTTTAAACACTTCTGAATTACTAAATCCATATTTTTTCAATTTCTCAGGGGTCAGATACAACTGATGCAAAAAATTATACTATATCTTAAATTAAACAATTTAGTCACACCATCAAAGCACGTCATCTCCCAATTGGCCTGATTAGTATCACAAATTAAATCATTTAGCCATTTAATCGTAGATTTATCTAAATTTATTTTATCCATAGTATCTTGCCACAATGCATACATCTGAGAAATATAACCCTTATTTAATGAGTGAGAAATCAAAAACTCAAATTTCGTTCACTTAGGAATTTTCATTTCTCTTCCAAAATTATCTTTCACTAATGCTCTAATTTGATAGAACACAAATAAAGAATTCACTGAAATTCCAAATTTCTCTCTGTTAATTAAAAGATAAAAAATTACCCTCTTCAAAACAATCCTGCAACAACTTTATTCCTTTAATCTACCATTCTTTTAAAAATCTATTATTCAGTGAAAAAGGAATCAATTTATTTTGATATATTGGATCCTGGACCGATATTTATCTTTTGTAACTATCAATAAATTCATTTTAGTCCAAATCTCTAACAAATGTTTTAAAATCAGTACATTCTTTCTTTTCTTTTTTCTTTGGCTTGACTTCCCAGATGAAGATTTATGGAGGGGTATGTCCACATCTTCTGCAGGCTCATTGGTGACTGACAAGTCCGATGCGGGACAGACAGGCACGGTTGCAGCGGTTGCAAGGGAAAATTGGTGGGTTGGGGTTGGGTGTTGGGTTTTTCCTCCTTTGTCTTTTGTCAGTGAGGTGGGCTCTGCAGTCTTCTTCAAAGGAGGCTGCTGCCCGCCAAACTGTGAGGCGCCAAGATGCACAGTTGGAGGCGATATCGGCCCACTGGCGGTGGTCAATGTGGCAGGCACCATGCGATAATTTAAATAATGAAGAGGTTTGACTAGTTGTCGCCACCCTAGCAACTGGATTATTATATAGTGCCTTTTCCCAACCAATAAAAAAGGGTCCAGATTTAAATTTCTCCAAGACTTAAAATTTGACCCCAATCAAAAGCTTTTTCAGCATCAAGAGGTTGGTTTGCTGATGTGAAGCATTGATCAGCGAAATAACTCAAAGAATATTATCAGAGGCATTTCTATTTTTAATAAAACCAATTGTACCAATTGTGGCAAATACTTAGCAAGTCTATTTGCCAATAATTTTGCTATTATTTTATAATCTACATTCAATAAAGAAATTGGCCAATATGAAGCTACATTCAAAGGGTCTCTGTCTTTTTTTGGTATAACCATTATTATTGCACTCAAACACGAATCTGGTAAAGCTTGTTCCTGTGTCAGTTGCTGAAGAATGTCCATAAATAGAGGAGAAAAATCATAAAAACTTCATAAAATTCAACTCCTGGAGCCTTCCATTAGGCATTTGTTGAATAGCATCCTTTATCTCTAAATCGGTAGAAGGAGAGTCCAATTTCCTCACATCATCTTCTCCTAATATTGGCAAATTTAAATCAGACAAAAAAGATTCAATGGAACCATCATCTCGAACTCCCTCAGAAGTATATAATTTCTGGTAAAATGATAAAAATTGGTCATTCATTTCCTGAGGTTTATAAGTAACTGAATTATCTTTTCTCACAGCATTAAGATGCTTGTTCTGATTTCAATTGCCATGCAAGAACTTTATGGGCTCTATCCCCTAACTCGTAATAACGTTGCTTAGATCTTTGAATCAAACGTTCATACTGATATGTTTGTAATGTATTATATCGTAACTTCAATTTAGTTAACGCTGCCTCTGTACAATCCCCTCTGAAATTCTTTTTCCAAGTCAACTCCCGGTTTTTCAACATCTAACTCTCCGCCAAAAATTTCTTCTTTTCATTTGATGCATAATAATTTGATCACATGAAAAGGCCTTTAAATCATAGCATAAAGTAAAATTACTCTGAACTGAATTCCTGTTCAAATCTAGGAAAGAAGCAATTTGATCCTTAATGAATTTTACAAATTCCGGCATTTTCAGTAAAATTGCATTAAACCTCCAACAAAAAGTTAAATGAGTGACTTCTGGCCCAACACAAGAAGTCAGAAATTATTCTACTCTTATATTCAGCTTGAGTCAGACGTGATTGCAAATGTGCTGATGCCAAAAATAAATCAATCCTTGAAAATGAATCATGACGTGAAGAATAAAATGAAAAATCTTTCTCAGTCGGATTTAACCTTCTCCAAAGCTCTATCAAATTTAAATCGTTCATCAGAGAAACCAATTGGACCGCTGCTTTTGATTTTTTCAAAGTTTTCGGAGATTTATCCAATAATGGGTCTAGTACACAATTGAAATCTCCCCCAATCAAGCTTGACTCAGAGTTAAAAAAGCTTCAGACATAAATTGCTCATTGTCAACATTAGGCATGTCCACATTCATCAAAGACCATGACTCGGCAAACAATTTACAATTAATCATTAAAATTCGACCAGCTGTTTCCACTGAGGATTCAAGTTCAAATGGTATTTTCTTATTAATTAAAATTGCCACTCCTCATGCTTTCGAGTTAAAAGAAGATGAAATTACATGACCAACCCAATCTCTCTTCAATTTTAAATGTTCTTTTAACAATTAAAGAAAACCCTCTATTCACTCAATCAATAGAAAACACCCCTCAATAAAACAAAATAAAGCTTCCCTTGCCAAGTAACCCCTGAATTAATGAAGTACTAAAAAAAACAATAAACAAAATAGAGATTACACAAATAAAAAAAAAGTTTTTTTAGATATAACGAAAAACTACAAAAAAAGTGTGGAAATAAATAAAATCCCCCCCCCCCCATACCCCCACAGGTGGTAGATGACTTCCAAAAGCTTCAGCATCATCCATCCCCCCAACCAGATTTACAAAATTATAAAACTAAATCAGTTCATAACCCTAGTAAATTCAATCCCTAAGCTTGAATCAATCAAACTCTTTGACATTTCTGCCTTCCCATTCCCATTTCCATTCTTCTTATCAGGTGTCTTTCCTCTTAGGTGAAGAATGCCTTTCAGTAGCCCTGTCTGGCAAAGAATTAGCAAAAATTAAAGCATTGCAGTCACTCTAAAAAAATGGTGATTGGAAATTACCATAAACAATCTTCAAAGTTGCAGGGTATCGAAAAGAAAATTTGTAACCCTTTCTCCAAAGCACCTCTTTAGCAGAATTAATTTCTTTACATCTTTTAATAATTTCTTGAATTAAATCTGGGTAAAAGAAAACCTTATTACCCTGCACCATCAATAGAGACTGATAACTACGTGCATTTTGGACCACAATGCGCAAAATAGTCTCCCTGTCTTGATACCATAAGCAATGAATCAAAACTGCTCATGGAGGTTGACCTGGATATGGTTTGCTTCTCAAAGCTCTATGTGCCCTATCTCGTTTCAAACCCTCTGGGGGTGGGGGGGCATGGCCTGATGGCGAAGGAAGAAGAAGTGTAATTCCACCTCCCCCAGTTGGAGTAATAAATACCTGAATTAAAGATTTTTAAAAAGTTCTGAAAATCTACTTTGAGGTTGTCTGAATATTACAAGACTACTCGGCTGCACCATTTCATCAGATGCAAGGATCGACAATGAGATAGACAACAGACTCACCAAGGCAAATAGCGCCTTTGGAAGACTACACAAAAGAGTCTGGAAAAACAACCAACTGAAAAACCTCACAAAGATAAGCGTATACAGAGCCGTTGTCATACCCACACTCCTGTTCGGCTCTGAATCATGGGTCCTCTACTGGCATCACCTACGGCTCCTAGAACGCTTCCACTAGCGTTGTCTCCGCTCCATCCTCAACATTCATTGGAGCGCTTTCATCCCTAACGTCGAAGTACTCGAGATGGCAGAGGTCGACAGCATCGAGTCCACGCTGCTGAAGATCCAGTTGCGCTGGATGGGTCACGTCTCCAGAATGGAGGACCATCGCCTTCCCAAGATCGTGTTATATGGCGAGCTCTCCACTGGCCACCGTGACAGAGGTGCACCAAAGAAAAGGTACAAGGACTGCCTAAAGAAATCTCTTGGTGCCTGCCACATTGACCACCGCCAGTGGGCTGATAACGCCTCAAACCGTGCATCTTGGCGCCTCACAGTTTGGCGGGCAGCAACCTCCTTTGAAGAAGACCGCAGAGCCCACCTCACTGACAAAAGGCAAAGGAGGAAAAACCCAACACCCAACCCCAACCAACCAATTTTCCCCTGCAACCGCTGCAATCGTGTCTGCCTGTCCCGCATCGGACTTGTCAGCCACAAACGAGCCTGCAGCTGACGTGGACTTTTTACCCCCTCCATAAATCTTTGTCCGCGAAGCCAAGCCAAAGAGAAGACAATGGCTACTAATACAAAGAAGTTGAAAGCTCAGATTCAGAAGAAACTTCCTTTCAAATGTACTGAAGAACTGAGGCCTACTTAACAAGTGGAATCCATGGAATCAATTGGTCCGTCGTCCAAGCACCAATGTATTCCAGCCCACTTGAGTATTACCCCACCGCCCTCGCAAGATGGCACCAGGTTTCTGATTTTTTTCTTCTTATCTCGATCAGCATGCTCATGACATCGAGCGCGCTGTAGAACTGCTGGACTGTGCAATGTCGGGCCCGATGCATGACACCACCATGAGACCTGGCAGCGCGGAGGCCCGAGGCAACGCGTCGCGGGTCCGTGATCTTCTCAAGAGGGTTTGGGCCATCGGTGACGCTGGCCAACAATGGGCTGAACATATCGGCTCTGGGTCTGTCGGCATGCAGACCAGGAGTAAAGTGAGTAAATTGTTGGTGGAACTCAAAGAAAAGCAAAGGAAAGCTTCTTTGCAAACTGAAGTATGGAAGAAGAATCATTGAGAACTACTGAAGTGAGAGAAGGTAGGCCTCAAAGACTGACAAGTTAATCTACTTTTGATTCTGTCTTTACATTTCTTGAATCTATAGCACATCAAATGGGTAACATGTCAACATAAATATCTACTCAGATTGACCATGGATTTATGAATATGACTGAAAAAATGAATAATATTTGTGAGGATGTCTCTTCTGTTAAGAAAGATACTTCTGTTGTTAAAGCTGATGCTAATAGATGTTTGAATATGGTGGATACAGTTCAAGATAATTTTAAGATAATGGAAGGCACCTTTCAAGACTGTAGAGAACAAGTGGAACGAAATAAAGAAAAAATGAAAAAAGGAAGATTCTTTTGTTGGATGGGAAATTCAGAAGAAGGATTTATTGAAGAAGATAGACTCTTTGGAAAATCAAAGTCGCCGGAATAATGTCAAGATAATGGGAATTCCGGAAGGAATTGAGGGTTTGGATCCAATAACATTTTTTTAAAAGTGGATCCCTGAAGCGTTGGGACTTGATTATTAAATTGTTTCAAGAACATAATGTTACGTATATTGACCTCCTAATAATAAAATCTGAAATTAGGAACTGCCATTCCTTTTAGACTTTTTAAGTTTTTGGGAACAACAAATACAGTTTTTCTTTAATATTAATTCCTCACCAACAATGTCTATTTTGATTGTTTGGGATACTTTGAAAGCCTATTTGAGGAGACAAATTATTTCATACACAGCTAATCTTAGGAAAAAGTCTAATACAGAAAATCTGGAATTGAGTAATCAGATTAAAGAAAATGATATATCATTTACACAAAATAAAGATCTGAAATTATATAAAAAAAAGTTAAACTTAATGTAAAGGTTAAAGCCATGTGTTTTTACCTTTTACTCAATTTTGTGCCTATCCCTTTAAGACATTGTTGTTTGTAGTGTTACCATAGTTACTATGATGATATATGTCCGAGTGGACAGAAAGTTTGTATATCATTCTTCAAAGAATTATGGAGGAGACATAAACTTGAGATATTTTTCTTTGAATTTATCTTAATCATCTTAATTTTGTCCATTTATTCTAATATCTGTTTAAAGATGAATATTGTTATGCTTTGTTTATTCATCATTATGAAAGTCTTAATGCCAAGTTATGCAAGATATTTATCCATTTTATCAATGAATAAAATCTACTTACAGCTGGAACTAGGAAGTTTGATTTATTGGATTAATAAGATAGTAATTTGGAATATTGTCATTTACATCTCTTTGAAGATGACTCGTTTGAAATTGGGAAATACTAGAACTTGGAAAGTGCCATCTATATTTTTATTCAAAGAAAAGTATTGTGAACTTTGTTCGGAAGAAAAGCTCGTAAAATTTGACTGAAAGTATTACAACTTGTTTGAAGCATTTAAACTTTAATGAGAAGTTCAATTTCCTATCTATGTCTATGTCAATTTCCATCATATGTCTATGATGTCTGCCAATTGAGTAGTTTAAAATTGAAAGGCCACCTGTGACCTTGGAGAGATAACATAGAGCTCTGGTTTGCAGAATTGGCATGTATCCCTGAAATGTTATTATAAATGTAAGATACCAGTTTCGTTTGCAGAATCTGGCAGGAAGCCCAGAAGTAAATATGTGTTCCAAAAAAAAAACACCTGAAACACCAGTTTGAGAAAAGTACCACAGATCCAAGACAATTCACCCAGAGAAATCCTCTTAAAGGAACCAAGCAAGATACAAATTTGTTGACTGTTCTCAGGATCCAGGAGAAGAAGAGAAGACAGGCTGCAGTGTGAAGAATCCGAGATGGAGAAGAAGTCTCATTAGGCTAAAGACCTTGAGCAAACAACTCTTCTCAAAGTTAAGCCAGCAAGGCTTAGTGGAACTCGAACAGATGAATGTACGTTGCAAAACCCCACAGGTGCTGTACTAAGCGAAATGCTGAAGATTGAGACACAATCAACAGTCTCTGAAAGTTCAGATGTGAATCTTGATGATAGTATTTTCAGGATTATGAGTGTAGGGAGATCTTCAAAGTCTTCAAAGGTATCTAGAGCAAGTATAGCTTTGTGTGCTTCAAGCATATCTGATATGCATGCTAAGGTGCGAACAGACTTGGCTATTATCTGTGCACAGCATGAGTGGTTGGAGAAAAGACGTGCTTTAGAAGGTATGGAAGCTGAAACAAAGAATCAGAAAAAAGAACAGAATAGATTATTGAAGAGAGAAAAGAAAAAAATTAGATCTAGAGGATCAACGTGTTATGAATATGGCCAAAGTAAAAGCATTAGCTCAGACATCTGCAAGATCTATCACTCAAAGGACAGGACCTTCGTTACTGCTGTGTCAGATACAAGCACAAGAAAGAACAAGGAAAGAAAGAAGGAAGATCAGACTGTTCACGAAAGCTGTTTGTATTGCAAAAATAAACATGCTTTAGGAAAATGTTCATGATTGGATAAAAAATGTATGATGAGAAATTAAAGAAGAATAGAATATGTTTGGGTTGTTTGTGTAAAGGACACATCAGCAAAACTTGTAATAAGTGACTCAGTTGTGATATATGCAGTTTAAAGCATCCCAAGTTGCTGCATACTCAATGAAGTTAAGTTGAGAAGGAAGTCAAACAATCTGAATCCAAGACTATCTAGACCACACGTCAAACTCAGACCCGCGGGCCAAAATTGGCCCGTGATATAATTGTATTTGGCCCGCAAGATCATATCAAATATGTATTAGAGCTGGCCCGCTGGCTGCCGCGCCAGTAGAGTGCATGCACAGCGAATACTACAAATCCCAGAATGCTTTACAAATGCTTTGGCGCCAGCCCGTCAGCCCACTAATTGCCCCCACCTCCTCTCTTTACTTTCATTAGCATCTGCCACCTGTCGCCCAACTCACATGTAATAAACCCCTTACGAAAAATGGCCAAACGAAAGACAGAAAACAGGACCTTTCAAGACAGGTGGGAGGCAGACTCTATGTTCATCATTTTAAAAGACAAACCTGTTTGTCATTGAAGCAAGTTGTTTTTTTTTGACTTGTTGGCTTGTGAAAAAAAATACATTTAAAAGGAGCTTAAAGGCTATAGAGAAATATTATTTATTGAATATTTTATTTCTCATTTGTTAATGCTTCTTCTGGAAAGTGTTTAACCAAAACTATTATTAAACATTTATTTTAATAAGAAAAAGTTTAACATTACATATGTTGAAAGAAGAGAAAACATGCAGATGTTGTTGAAAATTTTCAATAAATATTTAGTTTGGCCCACGACTTAGTCCAAGTTTTTAATTTTGGCCCTCTGTGAATTTGAGTTTGACACCCCTGATCTAGACAGTCAGAGAGGAAGCTTCAGCTTCAGTTCAGACAAGAAGTCTTAGTGGGGCTGGTGACAAAGCTCTCTTGATAGTTCCTATGCAGGTAAAAGCTAAAAAAGGAAGCTTCATACTGAAGACTTGTGCATTTCTTGATCCAGGAAGTACCACATCATTTTGTACTGTTGAATTAATGAATAAACTTAATCTTCATGATAAAAGATCTCAAATCTTGTTGAAGACAATGAATGATGAAAGGAATCTTGAAACTAATATAATTTTAGGTTTGCAGATTGCTGGATTGAATAGCAATGAATTTTGTGATCTTCCAAGTGTATACTCAGAAGACTATGCCTATTAATAAGGAAAATATTCTCTATCAGGATATCAAACAGTGGGCTCATCTAAAAGATGTTTGCTTACCCCAGATTGATGCCAAAATCAAGATGTTAATTGGATTAGATGCACCAAAAGCTCTTGAACCTCTAGAAGTAATAAGGAGTCAAAATGACAGATTTTATGCAGTGAAAACATTGCTCAGTTGGACAATTAATAGACCATTAGGAGGAAATATGAACTATGATCAGGAGTTGTTGAATGTTAATGTTAACAGAATTTCTGTTGTCAAACTTAATGATCTATGGGAACAACCGTTTAAAATTGTTTTCCCTGAATGTTGCAAAGATATTGAAGAACCTTCAAAGGAGGATAAGCAGTTTCTGGATTTAGTTTCAAATTCTGTTAAACATATTGATGATCATTACCTTTGAAGAAGAGAAATTTGTATGCCAGATAATAAGATAATTGCAGAACAGTGTATGCTGAATTTGAAGAGAAAAATCAAGAGAAATTCTTCCTTTCACTTGGAATATACCAATGCCATGATGAACATGATATCCAAGGGCTATGTAGAAAAGATATCAGAAGATATCGTGGAAGGTAAAGATGGTAGAAAATGGTATTTATCTCATCATGGAGTTATACATCCACAAAAGGAGAATCTACGTGGAGTATTTGATTGTGGATCATCATTTCAAGGAGTTGCATTGAATTATCAATTTTTACAAGGTCCAGACTTAACCAATACTTTAATAGGTGTTCTAATAAAATTTTGTAAAATGGGAGGTCACATGATGCGGGGAGAGTAGGAGGAGGCAGAACCCGAGAGCTCCCGGGATTTTTAAGTAAAATTAGGGTTAAAAACCTCAACTGAGTATTTAAAATCCTAGGAAAGAGCTTTGGAAAGGATTTCGAATACAGAATGACGAAAAAGAGCAGGCAGCTAAGTAAGAATATGATAGAATCTTCCCCAAAATGAGAGATGAAGCAAAGTATGCCTCGTGGTGGGAAAAATGGCAGGGCCGTACCGGGGCCCAAAGCGGGAGTTCTAATTTCAAACATGAAACTTACCAGATGGGATGAGCAGGACTCTGATGGAAATGGCCGACAAGTACCTGAAGAAAATTCCCCTGAAGCCTTTGGGGATGGGAAAAGGATCGGGTCCCCCCTTCCTCAATGGGACCATCGGACCGGATGCGCTCGTGGGGAGTATGAGGCCCACGAAGAGGTTGGCATCGGCAACAGTCACAGGGCAGCAGCGCTGAATCCCACAGACATCGGAGCGGCCCGACAGAAAGGGAACCGGCAAGAAATTGGCGTCAGTGCTGACAAAGGGATTGAGTTTAATACTTACCTCTGCCCCAGTAGCAGGTCCAGGATCGAGTTCTGCAGAGCAGCGGGTGTCAGTGCCATCAACAGGGATGACTCCAATACTCACCTCTGCCCAGTAGTGGGTCCGGGATCGAGTTCCACAGAGCAGCGGGCATCGGTGCCGACAACGGGGATGACTCCAATACTCACCTCTGCCCCAGTAGTGGGTTCTGGATCGAGTTCCAGGGAGCTGCGGCATTGAAACTAACAGACCAGCTGGCAGGTGCAGCACTATTCTAGAAGAGATCTCTAATACCGGCAGCTGCAGCAGTGGGGAGGGGCGGGGGGGTTGTCCAGAAATAATCTACAAATGCAAGACTCTAGCAAAGAGTGGAGCGGGGAGACCCGGAGAGAGAACTCTGCTAAAGAAGAGCCAGCAGGGGGGCTCCAAGCCCCTCCCTGCAAGATGTTATTGACAAGATGGGGCACATGGAAAGCAGGCTCTTTAGAGCTGTGGATGAAAGAGCCCAAGACATGGAGTGGGGGAGCTAGACAGGGTCCAGAGCACCCTATCTGGGCTAATGGGTAGGGTGGGTGAGTTGGAGGAAGGGGTGAGTCAGCATGAGGAGACTTATACCCAATATGAAATAAGGTAAAAATATTATTAAAGATGTTTGGAAAAATTTGGATGCCCTTGAAAATTTTAGCATAAGAAATAATATTAAGATAGTGGGGTTAAAAGGTGGGGTGGAAAGGCAAAATCCGACACATTTCTTCCAATCTTGGATCCCTAAGGTGCTGGGAAGGGAAGTGCTGGGAGAAAGGGTCGAGGTGGAAAGGGCGCACAGATCTTTTTTCCCCAGACCTGGTCCTGGACAAAGGCCGCAATCTGTCCTGGTGAGACTACTACGTTAAAAGGACAGTGAAAAATTACTGGGGATGGCAGTGATGAATGCGAAAAGCAGAGGGTTCCCCTAGAAATAGAAGGCAACAAGGTTTTTTCTACTTGAACATTAGCGCGACCCTCCTGAAAGCAAGTAAAGCATTTGAACCACCTAAAAGATTAGTTAAACAAAAAGGTTATGACTGTGTATTAATGTACCCAGCCACCCTAAAGGTATCGATGCCAGGGAGTACAAGAAAACTTATTGCAGACCCAAAGGAAGTGCGTGAATTCACCGAAGGTTTACCTGCAGTAGGAAACATAAAGGAGAAGTAGAATTTGAAGGAAAGATGTTCTAGATTATACTTATATGTTGTCTTACCTTTCTTGGTATTTAAATTGTTAAAGTATGTTTTTTTTAAGAGAGGGGTTATCCCAAATAGCTATAATAGTTTTATCTGTGACTTTTCCCAGGGAGCTCAGGTGATGGAGAGGGGATTAGATGGATGCCGGTGGTGCAATCTTTTTGTTATGGGGAATGGTTGAGAGCTGAAGGAGGCTGTCAGCAAAACGGGAGGGAGGGTGGATGTAGTATGGGGCAGAGGTTGAATTGGGAGGGTTATATGGGATTAAGGGGAAGTATGACTGTGAATGTCTTTTGCACTTGGTTTCATGTTGTTCTGCTCAGTTATTTGAATTATTGTCTTTGTCTTTGTCCCTTTGTTTTTTATTTGCTTATACTCACGGCTCGGGTGGAGCAGATCAAAGGTTGGACGGTAAGAGATTGGGAGTGCATGGGTAGTGGCAGCAAGGGGGAGGTACTTTGGGAAGAACCTGGAGATAATGACTAAGAGCATAAAGGTAGTCTCTTTTAATATTAAGGGCCTAAACAGTCCGGTGAAACAGAAAAAAGTCTTGGCACACATAAAAAATGGGGGTGGATCTGGCTCTTCAAGAGACATATTTAACTGAACAGGGACATCAAAAGTTAAAAAGAGAGTGGGTGGGCCAGGTTATATCCTCCTCATTTGGCTCAAAAGCAAGGGGAGTGGCACTTTTAATAAGGAAGAGTGTCCAGTGCAGGTGCAGAGGGTGACTGTAGACAAAATGGGTTCGTAATGGTGCATTGTCAAATATACTCAGAGTCCTGGACACTAGTTAATGTGTACGCCCCCAACTTTCATGATGAAAAATTTATACAGGACATTTCCCTATATTTGGCAGAGAGAAGTGAAAATATTTTGATAGGGGTTGATTTTAATTTATGCCTGGATCCTGTATTGGACAAGTCCACAAAACATATAACTAGGACTAGAGCAGCAAAAGCCACCATTGACTGTATGAGAGAGTTGAATTTAATAGATGTGAGGCGTAGAATGCATCCGAGAGAAAGAGAGAGGGAGAGAGACAACTCATTCTACTCGAAACAACATGACTCCTACTCTAGAATAGATTTCTTTTTCGGTTCGCCCATTTAGAGGGTAGGATCATGGAAGCCAAGTACAGAGCGAGACTTATCTCAGACCACTCCCCCTTGGTCTTGACTATGGACAAGCCAGCTAAGCAGGACACAGCATACAGGTGACGTCTTAACATTTTGCTATTGAGAAAGCTGGAGTTTTGTAGCTTTATAAGATCTTAAATAAATCAGTTTTGTGAGGACAACTCAACTGCTCCTCTACTCGATAAATTTCTTCTATGGGACACCTTCAAGGTGTACTTGATGGATCAGAAAATTGGGTATACGAAGATGATCGAGAAAAACTATATGAGGGAAGTGGAGGAATTTGAAAAGGACATTACCCAATTAGAGAAGGATTCTCAGGAATCAGGCCTAGAGGGCCATTACAGAGCTCTCACAAATAAGAAATTGGAATATAATATGCTTCAGATGTATAGTATGGAAAAAGCTATTATGAGGTTGAGACAAAAATATTATAAGTTGGGGGAGAGAGCTCATAAGATACTAGTATGGCAGTTGAGGGCAGAACAAGCCTCTAGAACAATTAATGCAATAAGAATGGGGAATGACCAGGTCTCGTACAAACCAAAGGAAATTAATGAGACTTTCAGGGAACTTTATGAAGGATTATATAAATCTGAATTGTCTGGGGACATCAATCAAGAGGACAAGTTCCTGGCCAATTTAGACCTCCCCTGCCTGAGCCCAGAGGATCAGGCAGGATTAGATCTTCCTTTTACTAGGGAAGAAATGGGTAAAGCATTGAGTGCGTTGCAAACAGGCAAGTCTCCGGGGGAGGACGGGTTCCCATCTGAGTTCTATTGAGAATTTAAGGACTTATTAATGCCTCTGAATATGGAGGTGATAGACCAGGCTAGGGAAACAAGGTCCCTGCCAGAATCTTTTATAGTAGCGATTGTTACGATGATTTTGAAGCAGGGTAAGGATCAACTTATGCCCTCTTCCTATTGGCCAATTTCTCTGCTGAATACCAAACAAGATCCTAGCCAAAGCTCTGGCAAATAGATTGGCATTGCATTTGCTGAAATTGATAAACAAGGATCAGACAGGCTTTGTGCAGGGAAGGCAGGGAGCCCTTAGAATCTAGAATCCCCTTAGATGCAGAAAAGGCCTTTGATAGACTGGAGTGGGAATTTTTATTCAAGGTGCTGGAGAAGGCAGGGCTGGGACCAATTTTTCAAAACTGGTTTAGGGTGCTATACCACGCACCCAAGGTGAAAATTGTAACAAAATTTACCAGATCTAGTAGGCAAGGGTGCCCACTCTCACCAGCTCTTTTTGAGCTGGCAATGGAACCGATGGCAGAAGCCATTCATCAGAATCCAGCCATCAAAGGTTATAGAGTGGGCCAGGAGGAACACAAAATTAACTTGTTCGCTGATCACGTACTGATATATTTGACAGACCCTGCGACTTCTCTGCCTAGACTCCATGAGGTTCTGGAGGACTATGGGGAACTGTCTGGGTATAAGATCAATTGGGATAAGAGCGAGTTGATGTCACTGACTTAGGGTAATTATAGTCAATTTAAAGAAATTAGTAGTTTAAAGTGGCCGCAGAAGGGGATCAAACACCGAGGAGTTAATATTGATAGTGACTTGAATAACTTATATAAGTTAAATCATGCCCCTTTTGCTGGGAAGAGTCAAGGAGGATTTAACAAGGGGGATGCCCCTGCCTATTACTCTGGTAGGCAGGGTTAACTGCATCAAAATGAATATGTTGCCAAGATTCCAATATCTTTTCCAAACATTGTCTTTGCCATTGCCCCAGGGTTTCATCAAACAGTTATCACATATGGTTAGGAGGTTTCTTTGGAATGGAAAAATTAACATGGGACTATAGTCTAAGCAGATTGAGATTGCCGGACTTCAAATATTATTGGGTGGCTCAGTCGAGATACATCATCTCCCTTTTTCAGAGAGGAGATTTACCATCCTGGGCACAAATTGATCTGCACCTGGTGGGCGAGAAGATAGCAGAGGATTTTATTTATAAATGGGACATTAGATTGTTGACAGAGAAGAAGCGCAACCCCATATTAAAAGAAGTGATTAGTATCTGGGCCAAAATCAACCAGTATTTGGATATTAACGTGGCGCTGTCACCAAAAACACCCTGGACTCTGAATAAGTTAATACCATTAACAGTGGGTAACAGGATTCTGGACATCTGGCTCCACAAGGGCAATTAATGTTGTTTGAACAGTTCAAAAATAAATATGATTTACTGAATAAAACATTCCACTGCTATCTTCAAATGTCTTTTCTACAGAATGTATTAGGTTCAAGAATGGTCTTACCTGGGGGAAGTCACATGATGGAGTAGTGACCGGTAAGAAAATACCAGCCCTCTCCAGAAAAGTTAAAAAAAAGTAAAGAAAAAGCAAAGCCACAAACACAGAAACCACAACAAATTAAAAATAAAAGTGTGGAGAAAATGGCAGCAAAGATAGAAAAACCTAAAACAACAGGAAGAAAAGAAGAAGGAAAGACATCGGAAGAGAAAGGTGAAGGCCTTACCTGTACGAGGAGGCCCGCCACGGAGAGAGAAGCCCGCTCCCTGAGGTCAGTGGAAACCCCGAGCGCAGGACTACAAAGATGACTCACGGAGCCAAACAGAAGTGCGCAACTGCGCATGCGTGAATCCTCGCGCATGTGTGATGCACGCGACAAAAACACTGACGGGAGGGGGGACCAGCTGAAGAGTGAATCTCCACAGCTTCAACAGACAAGAATAACCCGACAGCAAGACTCCCAACAGGAAAACATAGAAAATAACGGGAACAAGAAGGAAGAGAGTAAAAAAAAGGAAATCAGAAAAACAGCTGATGACCAACCCAGAGGAAGACGACCAACACCAAGACACCATTAATAAAAATAAGAAGAACAAAAATACCCAACAAAATAAAATAAACAACCCAACAAGAAAACCAGAAGAGACAGAGGTAAAGGACACAGATCCTGGAGTGGACTCAGAAGAAGAGGAGGGAGAACACAGAGAAATGGAAGATGAAGGGAAGGGCAAGTACATGGATATTTTTTTTAAAGAATATATGGAAACAGTAAAAGAATGGCAGTCACAAGAATTCAGTGAAATAAAAAGTACACAAGAAAAAATGAATAGATTAGAGATGGTCATGTAAGATGGTCTTACAATGTGTTCAAAAAAAGAAAGCAGAAATGGATAAGAAGGGAAGGTGGTGATGAGGAAACAGAAAGGAAAGATAAACAAAGTATGAAATGGCCATGTTGAACTATATGACTTTAAATATTAATGGAATAACCAAATCAAAAGGAAGAAGCTGTTAAATTTACTAAGGAAAGAAAATATTGAAATAGCATTCGTGCAAGAAACACATCTCACTGAAGTGGAACACAAGAAATTAAAGAGAGATTGGATAAGGACATGTAACAGCAGCATCATATAATTCAAAATCCAGAGGAGTAGCTATATTAATCAATAAAAATGTACCAATCAAAATAGAAGAGGAAATAATAGATCCAGCAGGGAGATATGTAATGATAAAATGTCTGATATATTCAGAAGTTTTGGAATTTACTCAATGTATATTCACCTAATGAAGATCATAAATTTATGCAAGGTATCTTTTTGAAGATTGCAGATACGCAAGGGAATATACTAATAGGAGGGGATTTTAACCTTAATTTGGACTCAAACATGGATAAAACTGGAAAAAGGACTAACAGAAAGAACAAAGTAACCAAATTTATAATTAAATCGATGCAGGAAATGCAACTTTTGGATATATGGAGGAAACAACACCCAAAGGAAAAGAAATATTCATATTATTCAGGTAGACATAAAACATACTCAAGGATAGACCTATTCCTGTTATCAGCCCACATTCAAGGAAGAGTTAAGAAAACGGAATATAAAGCTAGATTGTTATCGGATCACTCGCCCCTGTTATTAGCAATAGAGCTGGAGGAAATCCCACCAAGAATGTATAGATGGAGATTAAACTCCATGCTACTTAAAAGACAGAATTTTAGAGAATTCATTGAGTGACAAATTAAAATGTACTTTGAAATAAATATGGAATCAGTGAAAAATAAATTTATAATATGGGACGCAATGAAAGCATTCATCAGGGGACAGATAATAAGTTATGTAACTAAGATGAAGAAGGACTACAATCGAGAAATAGAACAGTTGGAAAGGGAAATAACAAATACAGAAAAAGAATTAGCAATAAAGAAAGAAACAACTAAAAGAAGACAATGGACAGACAAGAAAATAAAATATGAAACACTACAAACATATAAGGTGGAGAAGAACATAATGAAGACAAAACAGAAGTATTATGAGCTAGGAAAAAAAAACGCACAAAATACTAACTTGGCAGTTTAAGACAGAACAAACTCCTTTTTCTTTTTTCTTTGGCTTGACTTCGCGAACGAAGATTTATGGAGGGGTATGTCCACGTCTGCTGCAGGCTCGTTGGTGACTGACAAATCCAATGCGGGACAGGCAGGCACGGTTGCAGCTGTTGCAAGGGAAAATTGGTTGGTTGAGGTTGGGTGTTGGGTTTTTCCTACTTTGTCTTTTGTCAGTGAGGTGGACTCTGCAGTCTACTTCAAAGGAGGTTGCTTCCCGCCGAACTGTGAGGCGCCAAGATGCACAGTTAGATCATTTGTCAATGTGGCAGGCACCAAGAGATTTCTTTAAGCAGTCCTTGTACCTCTTCTTTGGTGCACCTCTGTCTCGGTGGCCAGTGGAGAGCTCACCATATCACACGATCTTGGGAAGGCGATGGTCCTCCATTCTGGAGACGTGACCCACCCAGTGCAGTTGGGACTGCATCAGCGTGGATTCGATGCTTGTGGACTCTGCCAGCTCGAGTACTTCGATGTAGGTGATGAAGTCACTCCAATGAATGTTGAGGATGGAGCAGAGACAGCGCTGATGGAAGCATTCTAGGAGTCGTAGGTGATGCCGGTAGAGGACCCATGATTCAGAGCCGAACAGGAGCGTGGGTATGACAACGGCTCTGTACACGCTGATCTTTGTGTGTTTCTTCAGGTGGTTGTTTTTCCAGACTCTTTTGTGTAGTCTTCCAAAGGCGCTATTTGCCTTGGTGAGTCTGTTGTCTATCTCCTTGTCGATCCTTGCATCAGATGAAATGGTGCAGCCAGGCAGGTAAACTGGTTGACCGTTTTGAGTTTTGTGTGCCTGATGGAGATGTGGGGGGTGGGGCGGGGTTGGTAGTCATGGTGGGGAGCTGGCTGATGGAGGACCTCAGTTTTCTTCAGGCTGACTTCCAGGCCAAACATTTTGGCAGTTTCCGCAAAACAGGACGTCATGCGCTGGAGAGCTGGCTCTGAATGGGCAACTAAAGAGGCATCGTCTGCAAAGAGTAGTTCACGGACAAGTTGCTCTTGTGTCTTAGTGTGAGCTTTCAGGCGCCTCAGATTGAAGAGACTGCCATCCGTGCGGTACCGGGTGTAAACAGCGTCTTCATTGTTGAGGTCTTTCATGGCTTGTTTCACCATCATGCTGAAGAAGATAGTAAAGAGGGTTGGTGCGAGGACACAGCCTTGCTTCACGCCGTTGTCAATGGAGAAGGGTTCGGAGAGCTCATTGCTGTATCTGACCCGACCTTGTTGGTTTTCATGCAGTTGGATAACCATGTTGAGGAACTTGGGGGGGGCATCTGAGGCGCTCTAGTATTTGCCAAAGCCCTTTCCTGCTCACGGTGTCGAAGGCTTTGGTGAGGTCAACAAAGGTGATGTAGAGTCCTTTGTTTTGTTCTCTGCACTTTTCTTGGAGCTGTCTGAGGGCAAAGACCATGTCAGTAGTTCCTCTGTTTGCGCGAAAGCCACACTGTGATTCTGGGAGGACATTTTCGATGACACAAGGTATCAGTCTATTAAGGAGAATCCTAGCGAAGATTTTGCCTGCAATGGAGAGCAGCGTGATTCCCCTGTAGTTTGAGCAATCTGATTTCTCGCCTTTGTTTTTGTACAGGGTGATGATGATGGCATCACGAAGGTCCTGAGACAGCTTTCCTTGGTCCCAGCAGAGCATAAAAAACTTCTGCAGTTTGGTATGCAGAGTTTTGCCGCCAGCCTTCCAGACCTCTGGGGGGATTCCATCCATACCTGCTGTTTTGCCACTTTTCAGTTGTTCAATTGCCTTATATTTTTCTTCCCGGGTAAGCTCTAGACTCAAGGGCTGTTGAGGGAGCTGGAGCAGGGCGGATTCTTGGACTGAGCAGTTGGCACTGAAAAGAGATTGGAAGTGTTCTGACCATCGATTGAGGTTGGAGATCTTGTCGCTGAGGAGGACTTCACCATCTGAGCTGCGCAGAGGGCTTTGGACTTGGGGTGAGGGGCCGTACACAGTCTTTAGTGTCTCATAGAAACCCTTGAAGTCGCCAATATCGGCTCTAAGCTGGGTTCGTTTGGAGAGGCTAGTCATTTTGGATCTTCCAGAGTTTGCGCTGAAGATGGCTGCATGCGTGACGGAGCCTCATTTTTTCTCTGGCCAGGAAGGCTTTGCAAGGTGAGCCTGGTGAGCAGATCGCTTCTTTACCAGCAGTTTCTGGATTTCCTGGTTGTTTTCGTCAAACCAGTTCTTGATTTTCCTGGAGGAGAAGCCCAGTACCTCTTCAGTGGATTGCAATATGGCCATTTTCAGCTGATGCCAGAGGGTTTCAGGTTTCCAGAGGCAGTTTGCATCCTTGAGGTTTGCTTGGAGATTTGTCTGGAAGTTTCCTCTCACTTCGTCTGACTGCGTTTCCAACATTGAACCTCTTGCTGGGGGCTCCACTGTTCTTGAACTTTGGCTTGAATGGAAGGTTGATCTTGCAGCGAACAAGCCGGTGGTCAGTGTGGCATTCCGCGCTGGGCATGACCCTGGTGTGGAGCACATCTCGTTTGTCTCTTCCTCGCACCAGAACGTAGTCCAGGAGGTGCCAGTGTATGGACTGGGGATATATCTATGTAGTCTTCAGGCTGTCTCTCTGCTGGAAAAGGGTGTTAGTAATGACAAGCTGCTGTTCTGCGCAGAGCTCCAACAGGAGGCGCCCGTTGTCATTGCACTTGCCGACACCATGCTTGCCAAGGATTCCTGGCCAGGTTTCTGAGTCTTTGTCGATGCGAGCGTTGAAGTCGCCAAGGATGACAACCTTGTCGGCTGTAGGGGTGCATTGGATGAGGTTGCGCAGATCAGTTTAGAACTTGTCCTTTTCTGCTGGTTCCGCCTGAAGGGTTGGAGCATAGACACTGATGAGGGTGATGCGTCCCTTGTTTTGAAGGGGGAGTCGCATGGTCATGATCCGGTCAGAGTGGCCTGTCGGGAGGTTTTCGAGTTTGGAGGCAATGGAGTTCTTGACCATGAAGCCAACACCAGATAGGCGTCATTCAGCCTGAGGCTTGCCAGACCAGTAGAGTGTGTAGCCCGCGCTGTGTTCTTGGAGGCTGCCTACATGTGCAAAGCAGACTTCGCTGAGAGTGGCTATGTCGATGTCGAGTCTGAGGAGTTCATGTGCGATGAGGGCAGACTTACATTCAGGTTGGTGGCTGTCAGCCTTGTCTAGCATGGTTCTGATGTTCCAGCATACTAGTTTGAGTTTGTGTGCATCTTTTGAGGGGGAGGATGTGGACATTTCCTCGGGCCTGCGCAAAGGAGCTTTTAGGTGGAGTGCAGTGTGTGCAGTACTGGCCCCACCCTTTACACCCATGGTTCGTGTGCCATGGCCAAGCAACCTGGGACGTGGCAGCGAGGTCCTTGGGTCATAGGTTTTATATCGGAGTGTCCTTCTCCTATGCAGATTGCTTAACCAGGCTGAAGAGGCCTGCCTCCCCTTTTAGGTCGAACCATTTCTGGAGATCTACGACCGCTGTCCACAGTTATGGAGTGGTGCGCCCTGGAATCGGCCTGCATGCTTTTACTCTTGCTGCAGCCGAGTGCTGGTGGTGCAGGCGAGCTTTCTTCTGCCCCTCCTGCTGGGCCCTGGAGCCCCCGGACAGGTGGCTCGATTACTTCCACACTTGGCTGTACCACGCAGGGTCGAGTGGGCAGGAACACACAGGACCACAACCTTTCCCATGCCAGACAGAACAAACTAAAAGAACGGTATTGGCATCAAGGAAAAAGGACAAACAAATTACATATAACCCAACGATCAACAAAAACTTCAGGGAATTCTATGAACAACTACATCAAACTGAAAACGAAGGGAAAGAAGACAAAATAGATGAATTTCCAACTTAAATTGAACTACCAAAATTACAGAGAAGCAAAATAAATTAAGAAAACCATTTGAAATAGAAGAAATACAGGAAATATTAAAAAAACTACCAAACAATAAAACACCGGGAGAGGATGGACTCCCAATAGAATTCTATAAAATATTTAAAGAGTTATTAATTCCTCCTCTCCTGGAAGTAATGAACCAGATTGAAAAAACACAAAACATACCAGATTCATGCAAAACAGCAATAATTACAGTAATACCAAAGACAGGGAAAGATCCACTAACACCAGCATCATATAGACCAATATCTCTACTTAACACAGATTATAAGGTAATAGCTAAACTATTAGCAAACAGATTGGCTGACTGTGTACCAAAAATAGTAAAAGTAGACCAAACTGGATTTATTAAAAAAAGACGAACAACGGACAATATCTGTAAATTCATTAACTTAATCCATGCAGTACAAGGAAACAAAACTCCAACAGAAGCGATTGCTTTAGACGCGGAGAAAGCCTTTGACAGAGTAGAATGGAATTATTTATGCAAAGTACTACAAAAATTCAATCTACCAGAGAAATATATTAATTGGATTAAAGCATTATATAAGGGAACATTGGCAAAAGTGACAGTAAATGGATATATATCAAACCAATTTAAATTAAGCAGATCAACAAGGCAGGGATGACCACTATCACGCTCACAGTTAATGTTAACTATAGAACCACTAGGATAACTGATAAGAACAGAAAATAAAATGAGGGATAAAAATAAAAGAGAAGGAATATAAAATCAGTCTATTTGCAGATGACATTATAATATACTTAACAGAACCAGAAATATCAATAAAAGAATTACATAAGAAATTGAAGGAATATGGAGAAGTATTGGGGTACAAGATCAACACAAATAAAAGTGAAGCAATGCCAATGAATAATGTGGATTTCACAAAGTTTAAGAAAGAATGACACAAGCAATTCAATACCTCAGTATACAACCAAATAATAATCTCGGCCATCTATATAAACTAAATTATCAGCCATTAATGAAAAAATTACAAGACGACTGAGAGCACTGGAAAGATTTACCACTAACACTGATAAGAAGGATAAACTGTATTAAAATGAACATCTTCCCAAGGATACAATACCTATTTCAATCATTACCAATTCACCTAACAGAGAAATTTTTCAAGGAGCTAAAGAAAATAATAAGGAAATTCTTATGGAAAGGGGGGAATCCGAGGATAGCACTAGATAAATTAACAGAATGGTACAAACAAGGAGGCTTACAACTACCAAACTTTAAGAATTATTATAGAGCAGCACAATTAAGATACCTATCAGATTTTTATCAAACAAGGGAAAAACCAGATTGGACCAGATTGGAGCTAGATAAAAGAAAGGAGAAGATACCTGAACATATACTATATGAAAAATTGGTGCAACATAGGAATTCACCAGAATTGCACCATCTGCTCAACATTTGGAAGAGATTCACATAGAAAGGAATAAAATAAATTATCAACTACCAAAATTAATATTGACACAAAATCAACTAATCCCTTTCACAATAAATAACCTTTCCTTCAGAGAATGGGAGAGAAAAGGGATCAAAAGAATAGAAAATTGTTTTTCGGGAAATAAATTATATTCTTTTGAACCAATGAAGGACAAATATAATATAACTCACGATATAATGTTTGCATACCACCAACTGAAAAACCTACTTGAAGGACAAATTGGGAAACAGTCTGAGGTTACCAGGAAGCAACTTTGAATATGTGATAACAGACACAATGATAATTTAAAAATTTGTAACAAACATGTATATTAAACTACAAGAAAAGGAGAATGAGGAAACAAATGGTAAAACTAAACAAAAATGGAAACAAGATCTAAACATAAAGATAAAGAATGAAACATGGGAAAAGCTATGTTTCGGAACTATGAGAAATTCAATAAACATGAGGTTATGCATGATACAATATAATTGGTTATGCAGGCTATACATCACACCCCAAAAGTTAAATAAATGGGACCCAACAGTATCAGACAGATGTTTTCGCTGTCAAGAGGAAACGGGAACAACAATACATGCAATTTGGGCATGTGAGAAAGTGAAAAAATTTTGGGAAGATCTAAACCAGATATTAAATAAAATTACAAAAAGCAATATACCAAAAAATCCAGAGATCTTCCTCCTAAGTAATATAAGAAATAAAGAATTTGGACTTGATTTGGATGGAGCACAAAAAAGATTTATTATGATAGCCCTAGCTGTAGCAAAAAAATGTATTATGTCATCCTGGAAATTAGAAGACAACTTGAGAATACAACGATGGTATATAGAAATAAATAAATGTATTCCATTGGAAAAAATAACATATAATTTAAGAAATAACATCACAATATTTGAACAAATATGGGAACCATACATGAAACACAATAGAAAAATCCTACCACGGACCTCCAGCACCTAAAATGACAGAAGACAACGAAATGAACGGACTCAGTATATAAAAGTAAAAGACAAAAATTTCTCGTTTATTTTTATTAAGTGATGAGATTGTTTAATGGGTTTAGTGTATCTTATAGATTGAACTTTGAATAAATGGGAAGAGAGGGTGAGGGAGGGAGGGAAGGGAGGGCGGAGAAAGGGGAGAAAATGACACTCTATATATTCAAGAGAAAAATGTCTCTATGTATTTTGGTCAGTATGGTTTATAGTGTGAAAAATAAAATTAATAAAATGCAACCTTGTTGCAGTAGCATAGAGGCCCTGATTTGAAGGAGGATCGCAATAAATTTATTTCAGCAATGTATTACCTGTTCCAATCAGAGGGACCCAAACCGGGCCTTCATAGGTCGAGAGGAAGATGGGAGTCGAACATGGGTATTACAATTGATGAGAGGTGCTGGTGCCGGGAAAGCATGACCACGGTCATTAATGCAAGGTACAGGCTGGTCCAGTATAACTTTTTGCACCAATTGTACATATAACCATATAACCATTTTCGGAGCAGAAACAGTCCATGTCGGCCTTTCGAGTCCACACCAGTTCACTAGAACAACTCCACTAGCTCAAACCTCCCACTCACCGCCAATAAAACTCCAACCTCCATGTACACATCCAACCTTCTCTTAAATGACAGAAGGGACCCTGCCGCAATTATCTGATTCAGAAGATCATTCCATTCTGCCACCATTTGCTGAGTGAAAAAGCCACCTCTAATATCTCTCCTAAAGTGTTTCCCCCTTTCCCTTAACTCATGCCCTCTTGTTCCAACCTCCCCTGTCCTCAGGGGAAAGAGTCCATTAAGTCCCCTCTCAGTCATCTACACTCCAATGCATAAAGTTCCAGTCTCCTTAATCTCTCCCTGTAATCCAGATGCTGTAAGCCAGGCAACATCCTTGTAAACCTTCTCTGCACCCTCTCCACCTTATCTATATCCTTTCTATAATTTGGAGACCAGAACTGAGCACAGTACTCCAAACCTGGCCTCACCAATGCCTTAAACAGTTGCAGCATCACCTCCCAGCACCTAAACTCTGTACTATGATTTATGAAGGCCAGCATACCATATGCTTTCTTAACCACCCTGTCTACATGGGAATCCACCTTCAGTGAACTCTGTAACATAACCCCCAGGTCCCTTTGCTCCTTTGCGTGCCTTAATGCCCTCCCCTTAACTGTATATGTCCTATTCTGGTTATTTTTACTGAAATGCAACACCTCACACTTGTCTCCATTGAATTCCATCTGCCATCTTTCAGCCCACTCTTCTAAACAAACCAAATTCTTCTGTAATCCAAGAAAATCTACCTCACTATTCACCATTCCCCCTATTTTCGTATCATCCGCATATTTGCTTACCCTTTTAAATAATATAAATATAATATTAAAGGTTACGGAGAGAAGGCGGGGACAGGGTACTGAACTTTAAGATCAGCCATGATCTCGTTGAATGGCGGAGCAGGCTCGAAGGGTCGAATGACCTACTCCTGCTCCTATCTTCTATGTTTCTATGTTTCTATGATAAACAACAAGGGACCTAGCACCGATTCCTGAGGCACCCCGCCTGTCACAGGCTTCCAACCTGACATACAGTTGTTCACCATGACTCTGCTGTTTATCTCCCAGCCACCTCTGAACCCATGTCACAATCTCTCTACTAATTTCTAGTGACTGAACCTTCCTTATTAATCTTCCATGTGGAACCTTATCAAAAGCCTTAATAACGCCACAGAAAATCAATAGATCAAAACCAGAACTCCCGGATCAATGCTTTAGGTGCGGTGTTGCAACCTGGTTGTGCCAAGGTGAGGCCCTTTTGGGTAGATCTAGGCCAAGTCCAAGAGAAAATTATAGGTAAACTGTTCCCTCAGGACCTAGAGTTGTTCGTGTTGGGAAATATATTGGACACAAAGTTTACAATGAAGCTGTCCAAATTTCAAATCCAATTTGTGTTCATCGCATTGGTGGTGACCAGGAAGTGCATTGCGGTGACTTGGATGTCTGACTCTTTTCTTAGTATCGAGCGATGGAACAAGGAAATGCAAAGTTGCGTTCCCCTGGAGAAAATAACTTACAATCTGAGAAACAAGTACAGCACCTTTCGGAAGATTTGGCAGCCATACATGCACGACATAGGGACATGGAAGTGATTGTTCTACCGTTCCCTGCTGCGGTTTCCTCTCACCCCGACTGATCCTGATCAAGGAAAGTCAAGAATGAGCAGCGACCCGGAAGCCGTCCGTTGAGCCGTGATAATCCCTGTTTCTTTTTTTTTTGTTTCTTTTTTATTATTTGTACTCTTATTCATTTCTTTAATGTTAATGTGTGTAATTGTTATTGACATTGGAGTATGAATGAATCGTTTAGTTTTATAGGTGGGGAGGGGGGTGGGTAATGACGTGGGCTTGTATATACAGTCCTATAGAAAAGGAGTACATATACATGTATCTTTGGCTTGGCTTCGCGGACGAAGATTTATGGAGGGGGTAAAAAGTCCACGTCAGCTGCAGGCTCGTTTGTGGCTGACAAGTCCGATGCGGGACAGGCAGACACGGTGGCAGCGGTTGCATGTATATGAGATTGTGAACTGCCATTGTTGGCAATATGACTGTACAAGCCTGTGTGAAGAATTATAAATAAAATATTTAAAAAAAAGATTTTGTAAAGAGCCTATTGTAATTGTTTCAGATATTGGAGTGATGTTTCATCAATTGAAAGTACCATCAGAAGATTGTGATTTTCTACTATTGTTATGGTGGCCTAATGGCGATTACAGTAAAGATATCATTTATTTGAAGCAACTTTGTCAATGATTTGTGTAAATTCTGCTCTCAGGAAATGTGCCGAAGATAATGAAGAGCTCATTTAGTTGTCAAGCGAGGACCATCATCAGAAATAATTGCCATGTTGATGATCGTCTTCAGTGGTTTCAGAAAAAGAATCAATAGATCTTTATCATGAGTTAAAGGAGATCGGTAATAAAGTAAGTTTCTTCATTATGAAATGGATTAGCAACAGTCGAGATGTGTTGGCTGTTATTCCTGAGACAGAATGAGCAAAGAAAATAAAACATCTTGATTTGGATTGTGACATTCTACCTGTCGAAATATGCCAGGGATGCAATGGTGTGTTCAATCTGATGTTTTCAAATTCAAATTTGTTTTGAAAGAATGGCCTTTGACAAGAAGAGGTATTCTTCAATCGTAAGCTCAATATATGGTTCTTTGGGAATATTGGCACCAATAGTAGTAATAACCAAGAAAATTCTGCAAGAATTGTGCAGAAGAAAATTTGGATGGGTTGATACTATACCAGATTCCATCACACAAGATTGGATGAATTGGTTTGAGAGTCTTGAAATGTTTGAAAGTTTTGAAGTCAACAGATGTTTTAAAGCAACAGACTTTGGAATTTCCACATTTGCTCAGTTACACCATTTTGCGGATGCAAGTGAAGGTGGTTTTGGTCCTGTCAGTTATTTAGTACTGCGAAATAACCAAGAGCAAGTACCTTGTGGATTTGTAATGGAAAAAGCCAGAGTGGCTCCATTAAAGCCAGTCATCATACCTTCAATGGAATTGACTTCCGCTACTAAGGTGAGCAAAATGGACACGGAATTTCAAGAAAAGAATTACAGATGGATTTAGCAGATTTTATGTTTTGGACTGATAGTACATCAGAGCTTAAATACATTAATAACAAAACCATGAGGTTTTGTTCCTTCGTGATTAACAGAATTAATGAGATCGAAAAGATTTTGCATGTTAATCAATGGAGATACGTTAAAACAGTGGATAATCCATCTGATATGTCTTCATGAGGATCAAAGGTTCAATCATTTCTGAAAAGAGCCAACACTTGGGTCTCCGATCCTCAATTTTTTTCGCAATCTCAAGATGAATGACCTCAAAATCCAGAAGAGTTAAAAGAATTTTCAATGGAGGATCCAGAAATCCAAAATACTAATGTGAATATTATTCAAATATCGAATGAAAATGATCTGATTTTTCAATCAATTTGCTATCACTCTTCATGGTTTCATTTGAAGAGGGCAGTAGCATGGATTTGCCACAAGACAGGGTTTCACCTGATGAACCCCTATTTAAATATGTGGGAGTTGATTATTTTTGTCCTTTGCAAGTAAAACAAGGAAGAAGTGTTGAAAAATGAGACGGAGCTATTTTTACTTGTTTGACAATGAGAGCGATTCATATTGAAATAGGGTTATCACTTGATACAGACTCTTTTATCAATGTTCTTTAACGCTTTATTGCCAGATCTGGTCAAGTGAAGGAATTACATTCTGATAATGGATCAGGAGCTCAACTAGAGTTAAGAAAAGAAATTCCAAATTGGAATCAACATCAAATTCATGATGCATCAATTCAGAAAGAAATTAGTTGGATACTTGATGATGATGACAATCTTCAGACAGTATTTATGTGAAATCAAAGCTTTTTTAAACAGTCGTCCAATAATTAAAATTTCTGTCAATTCATATGACATCGAGGCACTTACACCGAATCATCTCTTACTTCTTAAATATAAAACTTTAATGCCTGTGGGTCAATTTCATAAAGAAGATATTTATGCAAGATGCAGATGGAGACAAGCACATTTCATTGCAGATTTATTTTGGAAAGGTTGGGTTAAAGAATATCTTTCATTATTACAAGAAAGACAAAAATGGTCTAAATCTAAACACAATTTTGTATGCAGAGACATTTTAATTATCAAGGACGATTCTGCACTAGGAATTTTTGGTTACTGGGGAAAATTGTGGAAACAATTTTGGACTGAAAAAGGTTTCATTTGGCAAGTGTGGATTAAAACCAAGATTGGGTACTTAAATCAAGCTATTACTAAAATCTGTCTTTTACAAGCAGCAGAAAGTTTTGATTTCTAAACATATATTTACCATATTTACTATTATATCTGTAATAGCAATTATTATATATTAGTCATTATTGTCTATTGTAATAATTAGTGGCCGGAATGTAAAGGTTAAAACCTTATATTTTTACTTCTTAGATAATTTTCTGCCCATTCCTTTAAGAAATTGTTGTTTGTAGCATTACAAACATATAATGTCATATGTTGTAATATCCGGAGAGTTTGCATCTGATTCTTCGAAGAATTTTGGAGGAGACATAAGCTCGAGATAATTTTCTTTGAATTCATCTTAATTCGTCTTAATAATCTTTTGTCTATTTCTTCTTATATCTATTTAAAGTTGAATTTGTTACATCATTATACATTCTGCTTTGTTGTTCATCATTATGAAAATCTCAATGCGAAGTTATGCAAAATATTTAACCGTTTTATCAATGAATTAAAGCTACTTACAGCCAACGACAAAGTTTGATTTATTGGATTAATAAGATAGTAATTCTGAACATTGTTGCTCATGTCTCTTTGAATATGACACATTTTGAAATTGGGAAATACTAGAACTTGGAAAGTGTCATCTATACTTAAAACTAAATCTGATCTTCTTTCTACATATCTTATTGGAAAACAATTGTTGAGAAGTAAATTCACTTTTATATTCATGATGAAAAGCCTAGGAAGTTACTTGCAGGTCAGTTGAAAATACTACATTAATAATATTCAAATAAGAGATGAAACAATGACAACAGATCATTCTAAAATTAATGAGACTATCAAACAATTTTATTCTAGCCTTTATACTTCTGAATTTAAGAATAATTTTACTTCAATGGCAGAGTTACTCGAATGTATAAATTTACCTGTTTTATCACAGGATCAGTATATGAGGCTGGAGGAGCCCATTTCTTAGGATGAAATCTCTATAAATATCTCCTCTATTCAGTCTGGTAAATCACCAGGTCCAGGTGGATTCCCTGCAGAATTTTATTTACTTTTTTTAAAGACTTTATTTATTCATTCAAAAAACAAATAGTATATGACATATACAACAATTAACCATAAACATGAACATTATTTTTCATATATAGGAAAAAAGAAAAAAAAAGAAAAGAAAAGAATACCCCCCCCCTTCAGCCAACTCTCATAAGGAGAGCCATAAAGAAAGATAAAAGAAAAAATATTAAAGGTTTTATAATCTACATTTCAGGAGTTAAATATAACTGATGTAAAGAATTATAGTTAATCATTGCATAACGTGCATTTATCAATCTAGTTACACTATCATAACAGATATCTAACCAATCATCCTCAGAAAAAATAAAACCAGTATCCGCTTCCCAATTACTTTTAGATCTATCCCAACCCTTTTTATCCATGCCATCCTGTAATATTTGATACATAGTTGAAATATAACCCTTCTCTGGTACCTTCATAAGAAAAGTCTCAAATTTAGTTATTTTAGGTAAAATCATATCTCTACCAAACATACATTTTACCAAAGATTGAATATGATAATAGAGAAACAAAGAGTTCTTATCAATACCAAAACTGTCCCTCATCTGATTAAAAGATAAAAATTTACCCTCTTTAAAACAACCTCCCAAATTTTTCACACCTTTAAATCTCCAATGTAATAAACTTCGATTATGTATTGAGAAAGAAATAAGTTGATTATTATACAACAGAGTCAAAGCCGATAATTCACCCCTAGAACCTTTCATTTTTTTTTTATTTGTCCATAACTTCATTAAATGTTTTAGTATAGGCACATTATGTTGCTGTAACAAATTTATATTCCATCTAAACAAAAATTTATGTATTTTAAATTCAGAAATATTTGCCATCTCAATTTTGGCCCAACTAGGGAGCCATTCCAAATCCATCAATGAACTAATAAATTTAAGTTGGGCTGCTTCATAATAATTTCAAAAATGTGGTAAATGTAGTCCCCCTAACTCATATTTCCAAGTTAATTTATTCAAGGCTACTCTTGAAAATTTACCTCTCCATAAAAACTCCCTATCCATTTTATTCAAGTCTCGAAAAAAATATTATCAAGTAAATACAGAATAGATTGAAACAAATATTGTATACGCAGAAAAATATTAATCTTAACTGTATTTATCCTACCCAATAAATTAATAGGTAAATCTTTCAATTTAATCAAATCAGTTTTTTTTATTAACAGAACATAATTTAATTTATATAAACATTGATAATTAACATCCAAAATTATACCCAAATATTTAATTAGATCAGTCCATTTCAAATTAATAATATTGTTATAAACTGAATAATCTCCTTCACTTACTGGTAATACTTCACTTTTTTCCCAATTAACTTTATATCCAGAAAGACATCCATATTGTATTAAACACTCCAAGTACAAAAGTGACTGAGCTGGGTTTGTTAAATACACCAATACATCATCAGCAAATAAATTAATTTTATACTCCTTGTCTAAAACGTTCATACCTTGTATCTGTGTATTTTGTCTTATCAGCTTTGCTAAAGGTTCAATCACTAATGCAAACAAACCTGGTGATAAAGAACAACCTTGACAAGTTGATTGAGTCAATTTAAAAGATTCCAAAATCAAACCATTCATCAATACTCTAGCTACCGGTTTACTATATAGAGCCAATAAAGAAAGGACCAAACATAAATTTCTCCAAAACTTTAAACAAAAAATTCCATTCAACCCTATTAAATGCTTTTTCTGCATCTAAAGATATCACCATCGGGTGATCTGAAGATTATTAAAAATCCTTATTCTTTTCTAAGAAATCATTTTAGGTTCTACTTCACCTTTTTCATTTTCTAAATTGACACATAATCTGGTGATGAGAATTAGATTGAGAATATGGGCTCAATTTAGGAAATGTTTTGGTTATAGTAATTTTTCTCTGGCTAGTTCTATTTTAGAAAACTATCTATTCCTGCCTTCAGTATTAGACGAGGGCTTTATGGAATGATACAGACTTGGTATTAGAAATTTTAAAGATTTATTTAATCAAAATAACTTTGCTTCTTTTCAACAATTATCAGTTAAATTTAAGCTCTTGAATAGACATATTTTTAGATATTGGAAGTTAGGAATTCTGTTCGGTCTAAATTTGATACTTTTCCTCAAATTGCAGATTCACATATTGAGGATTTTGTTTTTGGCCTACAATTTGTTCACAGTGGATTGATATCACATATTTATATTGATTTATTGGATTTAAGATTAGCCTCAATGGCTAAGATTAAAAATGATTGGGAGTGTGATCTTAATATAACTTTTTTAAGATGAGGATTGGGTTTCCACTCTTAGTTTGATCAATGAGTCTTCATTCTGTGCATGAAACTGTTTATTACAATTTAAGGTGATACACAAAATACACATCTAAACTCAAATTAGCTCAGTTCTTTGTGGATGTTCATCCATTTTGTGAAAAATCTATAATTGGTGAAGCCTCATGGATTCATATGTTTTGGGAATGCCCTAAATTTCAAAGATATTGGGAGAATAGTTTTCATTCTTTGTCAATGCTTTTTAAGATTAAATGAGATCTTTGCCCTTTAACTGCACTGTTTGGTTTTTCACATGAACCAGATAAACTTTTGTCAGCATCTCAAGAGAAAGGTTTAGCTTTTAGCACGTTGATAGCCAGATGAGCAGTTTTAATGAAATGGAAGGATGAACTCTGTCTGACTCATGCACAGTGGCTAATACTATACCTAATTTCCTCTAAACCTAGATATGATATGACATCGCATAGCCACTGTGCATGAAAAGTTTCAGTTGGACAAGGTATATGGGGCCCATTTAAAGAATGCTATCATGACTTCAGGTTTTAGATGACGTAGGTGCTCTAGGACTGATCCATTTGTCTTCTAGAGGTCACAACCTTTGTACTTTTCTTGTAACCTTGACTAGAAGGAAGGAGAAGATTTTTTTTTCTTTTAGGTAAGTGGATTTGTTGGTTTAATTATAATTATTCTGTATAATATCCTTTTTATAGATCTTATTAAGATATATTGTGATTTGTTGTAATAGTAATTAATTGATTTATATGTATAATTACTTTAACAGATAATCACAATTAATATTGAAGGAATTTAAAATATGGCACATTGTGTATTTACTTAATTTTATGTTATGTATATATTATTATTTTTCCTTGCATTTTAATATTTTGTGTATGGATGATTATGTTAAACTCAATAAAAATTTTTTAAAAGAAAAGACTTTTGAAAAAGAACCTTATTTAAATGGGGATCTTTCTTTGCCATATATAGGACAAAATAAGCAAATGAAGTGAGTCAAAAAATGATTAAGGATTAAAAATTGGTCTAGACTGACAGATACAAAAATGTAGGTAGAATGTTCATTTTAATAGAATTAATATGATCAATCGAAGAGAAAGGGAAGGAGACAATTTCATTAAAGACAGTTTCACATTGTAATGCCAAGATAAGTGAATTGATCTCTCACAATCTTAAAAGAAAAATTGGAACATACTATTCTATTGTCCAGGAGCATTTATGGGGAAAGGTTCACTCTTATGCAGATTTAACGTATACCCTGAAAACTGACTAAGTGGGAAAGTAAAGCTAGTGTGGGCAGTAAAGAAGTGTCAGGGTTTGACATCTTTCAGTCATCTATGTAAATGGAAACTTTACATTCAGTTCCTTTCCTATTAATCCCTGAAATATCTCTGCACTCATGAAATGCAATTACTAGAGGCTCTAAGGTCAAATCAAAAAGTAATGGATTTAAAGGGCAGCCTTTATGGGTTCCCTTTTGGAGAATGAAAGGTTTTGATTGTTGTTAGTAAGAATTGAATCAGTAGGACATGAATATAGTAATTTAATCCACTTAATAAAACATGGACCATAATTAAAAATTTCCAAGATCGCAAATAAGTATCGCCATTCCACCCGGTCAAATGCTTTCTCTGCATCTAACAAGAGAACACATTCAGGGACTGCAATAGGAGGTGAATACAAAATATCCAATAAATTACGTACATTAAAATAAGAATAATGATTTTTAATAAAACCAGTCTGATCTCCCAAAAAATTGACAGTAAAATGGTCTCCAGCCTATTAGCCAAAACTTTAGCCAACATCTTCATATCAAAATTCAATAAAGAAACGGGCCTGTAGGAGGAGCACTCAGCTGGATCTTTTCCATTTTTGGCTATGAGCTTCATTAAAAGATAATTGAAGATTTCCCAGTTTAAATGAATCAGTTAATGCAGAACCTAATTGGGGTATGAGCATTTAGAAAAAGATTTGAAAAACTCTACAGGATACCCTTCCAGTCCTGGAGTCTTACCTGACTGTAGTGAAAAGATAGCAAAAATTATTTCATCTTGTGAGATAGGCTCTTCCAAACTCATGCAATTATTCAGAGAATGGATGGGAATATTTAAATAGTTCAAGAAAACCATCATTAAACTGCTATCATTAATAGACTCAGAAGTATTAAGCCTACAATAGAATTCCCTGAATGTATCATTTATTGTAGAATGGCCTGAGGTCATATTACTGTCATCCATCTGAATTTTAGTAAGTTGTTTCTCAGCAGCAATTCCCTTCAATTGATTGGCCAAGAGCTTACCAGATTTTTCTCCATGAGTATAAAACTGACTTTTGCTCTTCAAAAGTTGATGTTCAATGGGGTCGGGGGAGAAGATCAAATTTAGTTTTAAATTCAACTCTCCTTTTATATAAATTCCAGATCTTTAACGTGTGCCTATTGTTGATCTTTTAAAAAAAATCTGATTAACTAAATTCAATCTGTCAAAATTAGCCTTCTTTATATTAGCAGTATAAGTGCCCCAAACAATCAAACTAGAAATTGTTGAAGAGGAATTTGTGTTAAAGAAAAAAGTTTTCTGCTCCTCCATAAATTCCAAAAATTCATTATCAGAACGTAAGTAGAATTAAAATGCCAGTGCCACTTTGAAGGAGGAAGATCTGGAAAATTTATAGACAAAATAACAGGAGCATGGTCAGAAATCACTATACTCTGATATTCACATAATTGGGTCTATGAAATGAATTAATTATCCATTAAAAAATAAATCATTCCACAAGTAAATATTGGGACTAGGTGGGAGAATGTATTCAGCATGGACTAGGAGGGCCAAAGTGGCCTGTTTCTGTGCTTTAATTGTTATATGGTTATATTGTTATATTATTATTTAGGTATTCAATGAAAACTGCTGAAGAAAGCCACCTATTTTTAAACTAAACCATTTAAGGCCTCTTGGACAACAGAAATAAAACTCAGAGTCATGTGAGTGATGTACTTAACCCTTTGAAACAGGAGAGATCTAACCTTTCAGAGTCATGTCATCTATAGGACAGAAGTATGAAGATCACATGGTTTACAAGAAACTGCGGTTGGCAACTTGTAAAAATTCCAATAACAGTTACATGGTTTGGAGAAATATATTACCGAATTCATACATTTTTAATTCAGTTCAGGTTGGAGTTGACAGAAGTCAAAACCCTGTGATACAGAGGGGTTGAAGCCTTGTGAAAGATGGGGATGATTTATAGAACCAGAATAGGTTTTGTTGTGTGTGTTACTCTTGGGAAAAGGGAAAACAGAATCAATGGCCTTTGAAATAAGGAAGACCTTATTTAGTTTTTAATTGGAAAAGAGGACAGAATTCTACTGGGTCAATTTTTTTGGTCATTCATCTAACTCTTGTCTGGGTTTGTGAATTTATCATAGAAAAAAAAAGTAGCTAAATTTCCTGTCTCTTTGGAAAGAGAGCAGAATTATGAGTCAAGAGGCCTGAAGAGGTGATGTTTGAAAGCAATTTATAATTATTTCTGAACTGAGAATTTAAGTCCTTCAAGCAAGACTAAAATTATACTGAAGTTTTAAAAATGGACTTTTGTGAATGGGACTTTATTACACTACACACATATTTACATTTTACATTTGCACATAATGTGGTTACATTTAGAATTAAGTAAGAAATGTTATTAATGGTTTAATTAAAAAAAACTTTCATTTTGAATTTTCTATTGTCTGGGGAATTTTCCATTGCTGTTCCTGTGGCTAACAAAATCCCCTTAGTCCCTAAAATAATTGAAAGGGTTGTTAGTTGAAATGGTTGGGGGCTTGCCCATTGCGATTTGAAATATTTGGAGTTTGGAAACTAAGACATTTGGGGTTTTGCGATTTTAAACCTTTGGAGTTTATTAGTAGATTGTTTTTTCCAAGCTAATTTAAAAGGCTATTGTGTGCATGGATAAAGAGCAGCAATGGGATTTGTTAAATGTTCGGCAACGCCAATCTGTGTAGATTTGAAAGTGTAGACTTGGTCAGACTCTGCAGCATTTGTGCATGAGAATGTTTTTTAACCTCAAAACTAAGTATGGCCCAGGTGAAACTTTCCAAACTTGTTCAGATTCTGTAAAAATCACAGATGAGTGTTTTTTGAAAACAAAACTTATGTGTGGACCAAGTGAGATTGTCCAAATGGATATAAAAAAGTTTTTTAAATCATCAAACTTTTCAGATATGAAAAAGGTGAGAAAGGAGGAGTTGTTGCTTATTGCTGAGAGTTGGAACTTGCAGAGATAAAAGGTTTGATGGAAAAAACAGTGATTCAGAAAACTATAGATGAACACCATGTAAAAGAAAAGATTTTTGGAGAGAAGGAGTTAAAGCTGGAGGAGTCACATGATGGAGTAGTGGTCGGTCGGGGAACTCCAGCCCTCTCCAGAAAAGTAAAAAAAATACAGTGAAAAAACGAAGGCACAAACACAAAAACCAAAATAAAGTGAAAATAAAGGTGTGGAGAAAATGGCAGTGAAAAAAGAAAAGCCAAAAGCAACGGGAAGAAGAGAAGAAGAAAGGATGTCGGAAGAAGAAGGTGAAGGCCTTACCTGTCCGAGGAGGCCCGCCGTGGAGAGAGAAGCCCGCTCCCTAAGGTCAGTTGAAGCCCCGAACTCGGGACTACAAAAATGGCTCACGGAGCCAAATAAAAGTGCGCAACCGCGCATGCGCGAATAACACTGATGGGAGGGGGGACCAGCTGAGGAGTCGATCTCCACAGCTGAAATTGACAGTCACAACAAAGCAGCAAGAAGAAAACACAGAAAATAACGAGAGCAAGAAAGAAGAGAGTAAAAATAAATCAAAGAAGCAACAGATGACCAACCCAGAGGAAGAAGACCAGCAGCAAGACACTTCTAATAAAAATAAGACCAAAAATACCCAACAAAATAAAACAAACAAACCAACAAGAAAACCAGAAGAGACAGAGGTAAAGGACACAGATCCTGGAGCGGACTCAGAAGAAGAAGAGGAAGAACACAGAGCAATGGAAAATGAAGGGAAGGGCAAGACAATGGATATATTTTTTAAAGAATATATGGAATCAGTAAAAGAATGGCAGTCACAAGAATTCAGTGAAATAAAAAGAAGAGTAAAAAGTACAGAAGAAAAAATGAATAGATTAGAGATGATCATGTCAGATATAGGAAAAAGAGTGGACAAGGTGGAAGAAAGAGAAACAGCCGTAGAAATGGAAGTAGAGGACTTAAAAAAGAAATGAGAAGAATCTGATAAAAAAGTTAAAGAGACACAAGAGCTGTTAGCTCAGAAGATAGATATAATGGAAAATTATAATAGAAGAAACAATATAAAGATAGTGGGCCTTAAGGAAGATGAAGAAGGCAAGAATATGAGAGAATTTATAAAAGAATGGATCCCCAGGGTCCTAGGAAGACCAGAACTACAGGAAGAAATGGAAATAGAAAGGGCACACAGAACATTAGCCCCTAAACCACAACCACAACAAAAACCAAGATCCATTCTAGTAAAATTCTTAAGATATACAACAAGAGAAAATATATTGGAGAAAGCAATGAGGAAAATAAGAGAAGACAAAAAACCACTGGAATACAAAGGTCAAAAATTTTTTTTCTATCCGATATAAGTTTTGAACTCCTGAAGAAGAGGAAGGAGTTTAATGCAGCAAAAACAATCCTATGGAAAAAAGGATATAAATTTATGCTAAAGTATCCAGCGGTATTTAAAATAGTTATTCCAGGGCAACAAAACAGACTATTCTTGGATCCGGAGGAAGCAAGAAAATTTGCAGAACAACTACAAAACAGACAGAGAGAGGAAGATATGTAATGAGAACAAAAATGACCACAAACTATATGTATGTGTGTATGTAGGTATATATATATACATACATATATATATATATATATATATATATATAAAATATACATATATGTATGTGTATGTGTGTATGTATATATATAAAAAAAATAGAATATAGGTAAGAACTAAGAAGGGAAAGAAAGGGAAGAAAGGAAGTATGGGGGAATTAAGAGAGTGACCTTTGTTGTATATGAAAATTAAAATCTTTTCTGGGGGGGCTGGGTGGGAAGAGTTACGGTCACTGCGAAATCAGTTGACGCTTGCGAGTGAATTCGCAAATCCAAATGGAGAGGGGAGATGTGGTTGCTCGACAAGGGATAAAGGGCAACTCAGGAAGGGGAGGGGATGGTGGGGTTAAAGGAATTTTAGATAGGAGAATAAGGGAAATGTTTTATGTTTTAGAAATGTTGTCTTATAAAGTGTTCAAAGAAAGAAAGCAGAAATGGATAAGAAGGAAAGGTGATGATGAGGAAATGGAAAGGAAAGATAAACAAAGTATGATATGACTATATTGAAGTATATGACTTTAAATATTAATGGAATACATAACCAAATCAAAAGGAAGAAACTGCTAAATTTACTGAAAAAAGAAAAAATTGATATAGCATTTGTACAAGAAACACACTTAACTGAAGTGGAGCACAATAAATTAAAGAGAGATTGGATAGGACATGTAACAGCAGCGTCATATAATTCAAAAGCTAGAGGAGTAGCTATATTAATCAGTAAAAATGTACCGATCAAAATAGAAGAGGAAATAATAGACCCAGCAGGGAGATATGTAATGATAAAATGTCAGATATATTCGGAGTTTTGGAATTTACTCAATGTATATTCACCTAACAAAGAAGATCAAAAATTTATGCAAGATATTTTTTTGAAGATAGCAAACACGCAAGGGAACATACTAATAGGAGGGGATTTCAAACTTAATTTGGATTCAAATATGGATAAAACTGGGAAAAAAATTAACAGAAAGAACAAAGTAACCACATTTATAATTAAATCGATGCAAGAAATGCAACTTTTGGATATTCTTTGGCTTGGCTTCGCGGACGAAGATTTATGGAGGGGGTAAAAAGTCCACGTCAGCTGCAGGCTCGTTTGTGGCTGACAAGTCCGATGCGGGACAGGCAGACATGATTGCAGCGGTTGCAGGGGAAAATTGGTGGGTTGGGGTTGGGTGTTGGGTTTTTCCTCCTTTGCCTTTTGTCAGTGAGGTAGGCTCTGCGGTCTTCTTCAAAGGAGGTTGCTGCCCGCCAAACTGTGAGGCACCAAGATGCACGGTTTGAGGCGATATCAGCCCACTGGCGGTGGTCAATGTGGCAGGCACCAAGAGATTTCTTTAGGCAGTCCTTGTACCTTTTCTTTGGTGCACCTCTGTCACGGTGGCCAGTGGAGAGCTCGCCATATAACACGATCTTGGGAAGGCGATGGTCCTCCATTCTGGAGACGTGACCCATCCAGCGCAGCTGGATCTTCAGCAGCGTGGACTCGATGCTGTCGACCTCTGCCATCTCGAGTACTTCGACGTTAGGGATGTAAGCGCTCCAATGGATGTTGAGGATGGAGCGGAGACAACGCTGGTGGAAGCGTTCTAGGAGCCGTAGGTGGTGCCGGTAGAGGACCCATGATTCGGAGCCGAACAGGAGTGTGGGTATGACAACGGCTCGGTATACGCTTATCTTTGTGAGGTTTTTCAGTTGGTTGTTTTTCCAGACTCTTTTGTGTAGTCTTCCAAAGGCGCTATTTGCCTTGGCGAGTCTGTTGTCTATCTCATTGTCGATCCTTGCATCTGATGAAATGGTGCAGCCGAGATAGGTAAACTGGTTGACCGTTTTGAGTTTTGTGTGCCCGATGGAGATGTGGGGGGGCTGGTAATCATGGTGGGGAGCTGGCTGATGGAGGACCTCAGTTTTCTTCAGGCTGACTTCCAGGCCAAACATTTTGGCAGTTTCCGCAAAGCAGGACGTCAAGCGCTGAAGAGCTGGCTCTGAATGGGCAACTAAAGCGGCATCGTCTGCAAAGAGTAGTTCACGCACAAGTTTCTCTTGGAATATATGGAGGAAACAACACCCAAAGGAAAAGGAATATTCATATTATTCGGGTAGACATAAAACATACTCAAGAATAGACCTATTCCTGTTATCAGCTCACATGCAAGACAGAGTTAGGAAAACAGAATATAAAGCTAGACTATTATCGGACCATTCACCCCTGATATTGACAATAGAGTTAGAGGACATCCCTCCAAGAATGTATAGATGAAGATTAAACTCCATGCTACTTAAAAGGCAGGATTTTAGAGAATTCATTGAATGACAAATTAAAATGTACTTTGAAATAAATATGGAATCAGTGAAAGATAAGTTTATACTGTGGGACGCAATGAAAGTGTTCATCAGAGGGCAAATAATGTTATGTAACCAAGATGAAGAAGGACTACAATCAGGAAACAGAGCAGTTGGAAAGGGAAATAGCAAATATAGAAAAAGAATTAGCAATGAAGGAAGACACAACTAAAAGAAGAGAATTGGCAGATAAAAAAATAAAATATGAAACACTACAAACATATAAAGGTGGAGAAGAACATAATGAAGACAAAACAGAAATATTATGAACTAGGAGAAAAAACGCACAAAATTCTAGCGTGGCAGCTTAAGACAGAACAAACTAAGAGAATGGTATTGGCATCAAGGAAAAAAGACAAGCAAATCACATATAATCCAACGGAGATTAATGAAAACCAGAGAATTCTACGAACAATTATATCAAACTGAAAACGAAGGGAAAGAAGACAAATAGATGAATTTTTAACTAAAATTGAACTACTGAAATTACAGAGGAACAAAATATATTAACAGAACCATTTGAAATAGTAGAAATACAAGAGATAATAAAAAAACTACCAAATAATAAAACACCAGGAGAGGATGGATTCCCAATAGAATTCTATAAAACATTTAAAGATTCATTAATTCCTCCCCTCCTGGAAGTAATCAACCAGATTGATAAAACACAAAGCTTACCAGATTCATGCAAAACAGCAATAATTACAGTAATACCAAAGACAGGGAAAGATCCACTCGCACCAGCGTCATATAGACCAATATCATTACTTAACACAGATTATAAGATAATAGCTAAACAATTAGCAAACAGATTAGCTGACTATGTACCAAAAATAGTAAATCTAGACCAAACTGGATTTATTAAAAAAAGACGAATAAACAGACAATATTTGTAAATTTATTAACTTAATTCATGTTACTACATAATGTTACTACAAAATAAAGCGCCAACATTAGCGGTTGCTTTAGATGCAGAGAAGGCCTTTGACAGAGTAGAATGGAATTATTTATTCAAAGTACTACAAAAATTCAGCTTACCAGAAAAATATATTAATTGGATTAAAGCATTATATAAGGGGCCATTGGTGAAAGTGACAGTAAATGGATATATATCAAAACAATTTAACTTAAGCAGATCAACAAGGTAGGGATGCCCACTATCGCCCTTATTGTTCGCGTTAGCCATAGAACCACTGGCAGAAGTGATAAGAACAGTAAATAAAACAAAAGGGATAAAAATAAAAGACAAGAAATATAAAATCAGTTTATTTGCAGATGACGTTATAGTATACTTAACAGAACCAGAAATATCAATAAAATAATTACATAAGAAATTGAAGGAATATGGAGAAGTGTCGGGGTACAAGATTAACGCAAATAAAAGTGAAGCAATTCCAATGAATAATGCGGAATTCTCAAAATTTAAGAAAGAATCACCATTCAGATGGCAAACACAAGCAATGCGATACCTAGGTATACAAATAAATAAAAACCTCGGCCATCTATATAAACTCAATTATAATCCACTAATGAAAAAATTACAAGACGACTTAGAGCATTGGAAAGACTTACCACTAACACTAATAGGAAGGATAAACTGTATTAAAAGGAACATTTTCCCAAGGATACAATACCTATTTCAGGCATTGCCAATACACTTGACAGAGAAATTCTTCAAGGAGTCAAAGAAAATAATAAGGAAATTTTTATGGTAAGGGGGAAACCGAGGATAGCACTAGATAAATTAACAGAATGGTATAAACAAGGAGGCTTACAACTGCCAAACTTTAAAAATTATTATAGAGCCGCACAATTAAGATACCTATCAGATTTTTATCAAACAAGGGAAAAGCCAGATTGGACTAGATTAGAACTAGATAAAATAGGGGAGAAGATACCTGAACATATTTTATATAAATGGGATGAAAAATTGGTACAATGTAGGAATTCTCCAGTATTACATCATCTGCTCAATATTTGGAAGAAGATTCATGTAGAAAGGAATAAAACAAATTACCAACTAATACTGATGCAAAATCAGCTAATCCCTTTTACAATAGATAACCTTTCCTTTAGAGAATGGGAGAAAAAAGGGATCAAAAGAATAGAAAATTGCTTTTCGGGAAATAAATTATTATCCTTTGAACAAATGAAGGATAAATATAATATAACTCATGATACAGTGTTGGCATACTACCAACTGAAATCCTACTTGAAGGACAAATTGGGAAGCAGTCTGAGGTTACCAGAGGGAAGTAATTTTGAATATGTGATTAAAGACACAATGATAATCAAAAAATTTGTAACAAACATGTATATTAAACTACAAGAAAAGGAGAATGAGGAAACAAATGGTAAAACTAAACAAAAATGGGAACAAGATCTAAACATAAAGATAAAGAAGGAAACATGGGAGAAGTTATGCTCAGGAACTATGAGAAATACAATAAATATGAGGTTACATATGATACAATATAACTGGATACACAGGCTATATATTACACCTCAAAAGTTAAATAAATGGGACCCAACAGTATCAGACAGATGTTTTCGCTGTAAAAAGGAAATGGGAACAACAATTCATGCAATTTGGACATGTGAGAAAGTGAAAAAATTTTGGGAAGATCTAAACAAGATATTAAATAAAATCACAAAAAGCAATATACCAAAAAACCCAGAGATCTTCCTTCTAAGTAACATAAAAAACGAAGAATTTGGACTTGATTTGGATGGTGCACAAAAAAGATTTGTTATGATAGCCCTAGCTGTAGCAAAAAAATGTATTATGTCAGCCTGGAAATTAGAAGATAACTTGAGAATACAACAATGGTATATAGAAATGAATAAATGCATTCCATTAGAAAAAAATAACATATAATTTATGAAATAACATTACAATATTTGAACAAATATGGGAGCCATACATGAAACATAATAGAGAAAACCTGCCGTGGACATCTACCACCAAAAATGACAGAAGGAGAAGAGAATGAAAAGAACTGAATCAGTGGAATTTCTTGTTTATTGTTATTGAGTGACAACATTGTTTGACGAGTTTAATGTATCTTATATTCTGAACTTTAAATAAATGGGAGGGGAGGTAGGGAGGGAGGGAGGGGAGGAAGGAAGGTGGGGAGAAAACGACACTGTATATATTCAAGAAGGAAAATGTATGTATCTTGATCTATATGGTTTATAGTGTGAAAAATTAAAAAATCAAAAAAAAAGTAAATGATGCTGCTCTTGGACTATTCAAACTGAACGTTTTCTCTGTAACACTATGTCCCACACCTTTGTTTTATTATTGCTCTGCCTCCTGTGGACCTGCTAGAAGAGCACACAAAACAAAGCTCTTCACTGTATCGGTACACAACACAGCAAGCCAATGAAGATTCAACATAGTGGCGTCAGAATGATAAAGTGATCTTGGTGACACAAAGTTCAGAGGTTTAAATTGTAATTCTTTGACACACAGCCTGCACCTCATCATCCTTCCACGCCGATGTTCCCATTGGCTGTTTCCACCTGATTTGCTTTCTCGCACAGGTCATGAGGTCACTGTTCTGGTCCGTAACCCGGACAGACTAGCGACAGAATGCAAAGGGATAAATGTCATCGTTGGTGATGTCCTGAAGAAGGAAGATGTCCAGAAAGCTGTCAAGGGTCAAGATGGGGGTCATCATCATTCTGGGAACCAGGAATGATCTGAGTTCCACCACATTGATGTCAGAAGGAACCAGTAACATCATTGAGGCAATGAAGATCCACAATGTGAGGAAGGTGGTGGGCTGCATGTCAATGTTCCTGATATGGGATAAAGAAAAGATCCCCGCACGCCTCTTAGAACTGACTAATGACCACCAGAGGATGTATAACGTGCTGAAGAACTCTGGGCTTGACTACGTGGCTGTGTTTCCACCTCATGTCGATGATGTGCTGCCTCTGACAGGGTCAATCAATCAAAGGGGTGGAAAGGTAATCTCCAAACATGATTTTGGACACTTCTTCCTCAAGTGCTTGATGACTTCTGAGTATGATGGGAAAATTGTCTGTATTTCTGGAACCTATTCGGCCTAGCAAGGAATGGGCTGTGATCTACAATAATACATCTCAACAGAGTAACAAATCAAAATAAAATCTAAATCCATTGTTGGCATTGGAAAAAAAAGAGAGAAGGAGTTAAAGCCATTTCTTGAGAGTAGATCTCTTGAACAGCAGTTACAGATGAGATGGATGGAGTTAGACTAGAGGAAGCTGACAGGCAGAGGCAGTTTGAGATAGAGTTAGCGAAACGGGAGTTTAAATTGCAGAAGCACAAACTTAAACTTGAGGTGGAGGAAGCCAGGAAACAAAAGGAATTTAAAACTGAGATTTTGAAAAATTCAGTTAAAGTTACAACAAGTTATGATGTGCTAAATCTAGAGCTTAAATTAAAGCCAAGTGAAACTTTTCAAAAGGGACAACTACATTTGCAGACAAGTATCACAAAGTGAAATTTGTGACTAAAACACCTTTTCAAAAGGATCACATGAAGAACCAAAATAAGGTAGAAAATAATTGGGTGAAACCTTTTGTTTCATTTTGTAATTATTGTTTTTTCTGGAAGGGAGAGAACAGGAAACAGCACCAGATGCTCGTGTTAAAAGAGATGAGATACAGGGAAGTTGAAAATGAATTGCTGGTAAAATTAGGAAGGAATTCAAATCTTTGTGCCAGGAAATAAGGCTGCTTCTGTAAGAAAGTATCCAATTAAGTTTGAGGATAAAAGCGAAACCGTTGCCAATGAGAGGGATGGAAAAACTGATTTAAATTTTAAAAATCTCGCCAATGGAAAAAAAGTTCTGGACAGATTGATTTACAGGAAGTTTGCAAGATGCAGCAGCAGAGAGAGAAACAGACAGGCTGTTAGGTTCGAAAGCAAGAAACAGATTGTGAGATAAAAGAAACAAGCTGTGGTGAACCATCAGCTTATTTAAATATTTCTTTGTTAAATCAGGACTCTGATTCTAAACTTGAAAATAAGGAACTTGTTAAAATAAGAATCAAATGACATGAAAGAGTTATCCAAGAATAAATCCGAAAAGCATGTTATAAGTAGAGTAAATAAGCTTGATCAATTAGAGAGGGATGAAAAAGGAAATTTAGTACAATAGGAGTTTCCAAGATAAAATGACTTAGGCCAAAAAATCTCCGGAATTGAAACCATATACGTAGTGTATGTTTAGCCATTGGATTATCAATTTGTTTATATAATTTAGTAAGAGTAAAAGGGAGAGCAGCTCCCAAAATAGAGCTAATTGAAAAATTTTGTATCGGTTTAATTTCTAAATTTACCCAATGGGGATTTAGAGATAATTCTGAATAATTCAACCAATACCTTAAGTAACTAATATTAATTGCCCAGTAATAAATTCTAAAGTTGGGTAATGCCAACCCTCCCTCTAGTTTAGATTTCTGTAAATATTTTTTCCCCAATCTAGGATTCTTGTTTTGCCAGATATACGAGGACAATTTAGAATCGACCTTATCAAAAAAAGATTTAGGAACAAAAATAGGTATAGCTTGGAATATATATAAAAATTTAGGTAAGATCATCATCTTAATAGCATTAATTCGGCCTATCATGGATAGGGATAATGGTGACCAATTGGTAAGTAAACTGCCGATCAGGTCCAATAGAGAGAAAAAATTAGTCCTAAACAAATCTTTGAACAATTATCCATGAAATATGATTTACCTCGATCTCATTTCTTTCAATATTTGCAGATTAGGAGTTTCTTAGTTTCGACTTTACCCTCTTTTCCCAATCGGGAGACTACGACTGTTTTAGAGGATATACTATATTCAAAATTCCCTCCAAAAGGTGTGATATCTAAATTATATAATATAATTACAAAAATAAATTCTGGGACTTTTGAAAAGTTTAAAAATGATTGGGAAAGAGAACTCAACCTTCATATTTCTAATGAAAATTGGAATAAAATTCTGCGACTGGTAAACTCTTCTTCTCTATGTGCAAAACATTCACTAATACAGTTTAAAGTTGTTCATAGAGCTCATATGTCTAAAGATAAACTCCATCGCTTTTATTCTCATATCGATCCTATATGTGATAAATGTCAATTGGAAATAGCTTCCCTTACACATATGTTTTGGTCCTGTCCCTCTTTACAGAATTATTGGAAGGAAATTTTTTCCATTATATCTAATGTTTTGAATATTGATTTACAACCACATCCCATTACTGCAATTTTTGGATTACCTATGATAGATTTGACTTATTTATCTCTTCCTGCGGATCGTATGATTGCTTTTCTTACACTAATGGCTAGAAGATCTATACTATTAAATTGGAAAGAGGTAAATCCTCCCACTGTTTTCCAATGGTTTACCCAAACCATACTATGTTTAAATTTAGAGAAAATTAGAAACTCTGTCTATGAATCCCCTTCTAAGTTTGAGTTAACCTGGCGACCATTTATTCAATATTTTCATTTGTGGTGAGTTGATCTGGCTCTGTTTTCTTTCTATGATTATGTATGATAATTGGGCTGTAAGATGAGATCGGAGTGATCGGCGTGGTTTAGCTATATCTGTAGGTTTTTTTTTAAAGTTTTTTTTAAAGTTTTTTTTAAATTCACATTTGTTTTTTCTTCTTTTTTGGGTTTTTTTTTCTCTTTTTTCATATATTGTTATTAATTATATCTTTTTTTTTAGAGATAGTTCACACCCTAAACTGATCAAAAAATTTTTTTTTATGAATTATTTTTATTCTGTAATATTATTGTTTAATATCTCTGTATTAATTCATTACTTACTATGTATTTTTTTTATATCTCTTTGAACTGTATGTGTTTATAAATTATAATAATAATAAAAAGATTGAAAAAGAAAGAAAGAAAGAAAATAAGAATCAAGTCAAATTTACCAGTAGGTGGTAGCTCTGGAATGAAATGAACAGATAACTGATGAAATAGAGATGGGTTTCGCAATACCGGGTATATCCAGTGTGTGCAGGAATGAAGGAGATGGAAGAAAAGTGGGCCAGTGAAAACTGTACAAAATGATTTAAAAGGGTTGGATGTCTGTGACTGTGCTCAGCAGCTGGAAAAGGATTTGTCGCTATCCAGAGAAAAATTAATAGAGAAACAAAGGGAAGGTAGTGATCTTGCTGAAGTTGGAGAGAGAAAACATACTCTGGTGAAGGAATTAAAAAAGTACCTGTTGGATATTATTTCAATGAGGATTTATTAATGAGAAAATGGATGTTACGTGAGATTATTGCGAGTGAAGAATGGGCAGTGGTTCCGAGAACCTATAGAGGTGAGATTTTGAACATGGCTCATAAAACACTTTTAGGTGGGCATCTTGTGATAGAGAAAACTATCATGCAAACAGTTTTTATTGGCTTAATTGAAGAAAAGATGTGAAGAGATTTTGCGAGACTTGTCACACTTGTTAAGTTATAGGAATATCTAATGAAGGTCCCACAGTGGCACCTTTAAATCCAGCAGTTGCATTTTAAAAATCTATTCCTATTTTTGGAGAACCTTTTTCTAAAGTAATTGTGGTCTGTGTTGGTCCAATGCCCAAAACAGAAGCTGGAAATGAATATCTGTTGACTATTATATGGGTCGTTTCCAGGGTTCCTGAAGCAATACCACTCAGGAATATTGAAGCAAAAACTGTGTCTGGGGCTTGAGAACAAAAATTCACTTTCTTTGATTCTGCCTAAAGAAACAAAATCAGCCAGGGGAGGAATTTTATGTCAGGTTTATTTCAGCAGTTAGGTAAAACAAATTACACCATCTGCACTTCATCCAGACTCTCAGGGAGATTTGGAGAGGTTCCATTCAACTTGAAAAACTATGATGAGGGCTTATTGTCAAGAAAATGAAAAGTTAGGAAGAAGGTGTTCATTTACTTTTGTGTGAAGTAAAGAATTTATTACTTGGTCATGAGGTTAGAGGCCCTTTAATGTTCATAAAAGAACCGTGCGTTAATGAGGATGCGCTGTTGAATTTGTTGGATTATGTTTCCAAGTTTAAAGATTGCAGGAAAAAATGTGCAAGGTAGCTGAGGAGAATTTAAAAATGCCTCACGGTAAACTGAAAGTCTGAAATTACAAAGAATTTTTAAACCAGGAGATAAAGTGTTATTTCTGTTCTCCACAATGTCTAATTATCTTAGATCAAGATTTTCTGGGCACAATGAAATAATTTCTAAGTTAAGTTCTAATTATAGCTCCTTTTTAAAAAAAATTATATTAATGTTTCCAAACAATATAAAATTGTATTTAAAGTCACACCCAAAGTAAAAGACAAAGAATTTACATTAATTATTCACACTCAGGTCCCTAATCCATGCGCATAAATGTAATCCCGTCAACCTTTACCACAGTTGGTTCTAGAATAAAATGTACACTTAGCACGTTGATTTCTCAAGTGTTTTTAACCAATAAGTATCCAAAATAACAAAAAGGTGTCCCATTGATGCTAAAAGAACAATGAATGTATACATCTCCGCCTACTCCCCATTTCGATTTGCAGGCTCAGTAGAATAAATAGCCGAAACACATACATGGCAAACTTTAAAATTCCACACACATAACTTGGACTATACGTGTATATATTATAATTATTAGCCTTATTTCCCATGTCCATCTAATAACCTGAGTGCATAAGCATGTAAAACATTTCACGTTCTATTAATAAGGGAATAACTTGTCATCTCTCAAGTGGGCTAATAGTCCAATCATGAAAAGTAGTCCAGTGAGTGAAGATGCCTGTGCATGGATTTGTTTAACGTGGACTTGATGTTACACTCCAAGAAGTACATGATACTTCGCAAATCAACCAACTAGTTCCAATGGCCTGGAAACTACGACGACTGAAGCTGATGGATTTGTAGCAGGCTTCGTCCATCTTTATAGCTATTGAGTTCAGAGTAACTTCATCCACCTGTTGCACCATTGAGATCTTGATTGGACTGTTCTTTGTCAGGGACCTCACCGCCATGCGTGATCTACCAGAAGCTTTGCTCCAGACAGCATCACTCTTGGGATCTCAGAACCACACAAGTTTCTCCACCACAACAAGGTGACAACCAATGGAGAAGAAGTGAATAACTAAGGAAGTGTGGTGGACCTCACTGGAGCCATGGGTCTCCACGGGCCCAGGAATTCCCAGGAATTTCCAGGGAATTAATGATGCTAAGGGTTCTGGGAGCTTCGTTATTTCTGGGAATTACGAGATGCAGGGAGCATGTGGTTCTCAGATATAAAACAACTGTAGAACACCATTAAATCAGTCAGCTCACCAACGTAGAGTGTCTGTGCATTTTTGTTGCTTCACTACTTGCTACATTGGTGACCCTGATGGTCCAAACGACATTTTGGACCTCACTATTGTAATGGATAAATATTTGGGAGAATTTTGGTAATATTCGTGGATTACATACATAGAGACATTTTAAATCAGATCTTATTTGAAAGACTGAATAATTCATATTCAATAACATTGCAGGATCTCTGGAGAATGTGATGCACATTTCACAAGTAGGAGCTAGTTGAACTGATGCCATTAAATGAATGGATTGGAGACACTTTGGCTGTTGGAAGCTCTTTTCAAGGGTTTTGACAGAGTTCACAGAAAGGTCACTCTTGGGATTTGTTTATCTAAGACAACATCTTGACCAAGAGAGAAGAACTCCTGTTGTTTGCTGAAGAAGGTGGGGGTTTGGGCTTTCTGGCAGTTCAGTTGAAGAGAGAGAGAGAGAGAGAGAGAGAGAGGAGAGTGAGAGGGAGGGAGGGAGAGAGAGAGGGAGAGAGGGAGAGTGTGTTAAAAGAGAGTGAATACTCACGGCTGCACCAAGCCAGGAAGAGCTGGTTAGAAACAGAAAGTTCCAGAGCAGTGGATGGCTGGAAGTGCTATCTGTCTGATGTTTCTCTTGGAATAAGAGGAACAGAATGGAACTCTGTGGTGGTAGTCTGAAGAAAGAAGTTACCATCTGGAAAACCCTGATGCGGCAAGTTTTATCAGCGAGACCTTGAGGTGACTAATGATGGTACCTCAGTTGTGGAAATCTTGGAACAACAAATCTCTCTCTGCAAACCCTACAAGTATCTTCTTGAGTGGTAAACATTTACCTTTCGAGCACCAAAGCCTGGTGAACTTTATACATGTTAAATTCTGTACACAGTATAAGAATTGCCTGAAACCTGAGAACTTGGAAGAAAAAGAAGTGAGATTGAACTGTTAACCAAAGAACTTTTCTAAATTTACACACACATTACACACACGTACGCTTAGAATTAGAAGGGGGTTAATTTGAGTTAGTTAAGTATAGAGATAAGTTAAAGTTTGATTCTGTTTTTATGTTTAAAGTTGATTAAAAATAACTTTTGTTTTAAAAACTACTTGTCCTGGTGAATTGCTGCTGGGTTTGGGGTCCTTTGGGCTCATAACCCTATGACTGCTCAGAACTTCCAGTATTTTGGACTTTGCAGTCACAGGTCTGGTTCGAGCAGGCCAAAGCCCAGGTCCATCGGTGCCAGATTACCGCTGCCGCAATGAAGTACTACTATGTTGTTTCATCGCTGGACTGCACTGCAGGGCTTATTGTCGACTTCTTATGCCAGCCTCCAGCCAACGACAGGTTTGAAGCCATCAAAGACCTGCTCATATGTGTTTTTGGCCTTTCCCAACACAACAGGGCAGCACGACTTCTCCATATGTATGGCTGGCCAACCACACTCCTTCTGAACTAATGAATGAGGTGCTCATGGACAGACATAGGCCCTGACTGCTTTTTGAGCAGCTTTTTCTCGAGCAAATGCCAGAAGACATCCGTTTGCTGTTTCCAGACAAAGACTTTAATGACCCCCATCCCTTAGCAGCCTGAGCTGATGAGTTGTGGCACACTAAGCAGCATGGTAGACTTTTGATTGGGTCCATAGTGGGGCCTTGGCAAAGGGCATCAACCCAGATCACTCCGGATAGCGGTGCGGTGCCAGACACGACAGGGCTCAGCACAGACAGAGAGCAGTGTTACTATTACAATCTGAGTTGGGGAGCTGCAGTTCACCTCTGCTGTCTTCCCTGTGTCAGAAATAAAACCTCTCACACATGAGTCTCTTTAAAACTGATGACACGACAAGCTTTATTTACAAGTCTGCAGAGTTGGACTTAACTGGTTTCTCACCAGTTAAGCCCCGATACATACAGTGCATTGATTTTTATACCTTTATTATTTGCCCTTCCCCTTCTTATTAATACTGTTTTAATTGGTTAGTATTACAAAAACATTCTAAGTATAACTGCATTATTAATTATCACGTTCGTTACGTACGCTGTGAACTCTACATTCACTGAATTCTGTTTCTCACACTTCTTATCAATCCTTTGTCTCCTGTATGTCTCTCACTATGACCATGAAAAGATAGGTTTAAAAAAACATATTCAGCAGCTCCTTCTGTCCTTGACTGCTAGTAAACTCTCTGTCCATTCTGGCTTCCCTGTTTATGATTAATCATCACATTTTAACTTAAGTCTTTTTAACCTAAATTCTCTATATCACAATCCACCCCTTTCTCTCTTTAAAATGTGTTGAATATATGTATAGATATGAATGGGGATTCTAAGCTAGGGAAGATAAATGTTTTATGATACATTAATCTCACGCTGAAATAAAAGTCTTACAGGGTCTCCCATCCCCCCTGGTTGCATAGCTTGTTCGACCATGGAAATCACCAGGCTGCGTAGACAGGGAATAATACAGGGCAAAATAAGTAGGAGGAATAAAATACCTCCGATGACCCACAAGAAGGTACGCCACCAGGTTCCTCCAAACCATTTGTCCATCCAATTAAATTGTGGGAAAGGATGCCAGGTTTGAACCGGTACATGGGACAATGTACGAATATTATCAGCGATTTTACGAACAGCTTTTCCATTATCATCAATCTGTAAGCAGCAGTTAGTCAAATTAAGTTTGCCACATACACCTCCTTCCGTGGCTAGGAGATAGTCTAGGGCTAGACGGTTCTGATATATAGCAGAGCGCATTTGACCTTGCTGGGACGCAAGTAATTGCAGGGCTATAGCTGTTTGATTTGTAACAATTTCAAGCACTGCTTGTAAGCGAATTATGCGATTTAACATATATATAGGAGTACGATAACCCCAAGATCCATCTTGAGCCCATGTAGCGGGACCATAATATTGAATTATGCGTTCTGGAGGCCAATCATCTCTCCATTCTCCCAAATGTACCGTGGTAGAGCGGGGTTCACGATGTAATGTATCAAAGACCTTCACGCCTAATTTATGACCGTGATCGTGGGGTAGAAGGAAAAATTCTGGGCAGATTATTCCTAGGAAACAAGTTCCACTCCACTGTGAGGGAAGACGAGTATAAGCTTTATTACCACATACCCAGAATAATCCATTTGGGGATACTCCATACTCCCTTTCCCAAACTCTTTTAAGAACAGGATTTGATTGGTATGGTCCTGTGATGGTGGAAGTGGTACAATTCCAAAACTGAATACTGCTATTAGACAGGGGTAGGCAATTAGTTTTAAAAACAGTGGATAAGAACCAAGTCTGAGGTTTAGGAAACCAAGTGAAAACACCAGGTGAAATGCGAATCCATACAGCCTTGCAGGGACTTTCTCCTACTGGGTATTTGCCGGCTCGTGAGAGACAATAAAAACCAGAGGGGACGTTAGAGAGAGACCAGGTTTCTCTTGATCTCGTTCGGTTAGTTATCCAAATGCGGGAAATCATGGTCAATGAATTGAGAGGTTCTCCCCACCAAGGCCATTGTTCTGACATCCGTGGACCCCCGCAGACCCAACAATTAGTTACATTAAAAGTTCCTGCAATTTTAGTTGCCAGATCTACAAAAAGGTTATCTCCCCCAATTGCATTACCGAAACTTACATGGTTATTTGGATGGACTCTAACTAAGTCCGGCTGTCTTAAAGGGACAGGCAATTTCAAGTGTGGAGTGTAACTTTTCATTGGAACAGTACGTTGGTGTATGCAAAACCAGAGTCCATCAGGGCATGGTGGGCTTGAGTCACCTTTCCAACCGTTAAGAGGGAAAGGAGTGGTATTAGGAATCTGTAAATAATGACCCATATTATTTCCTTCTTTTTCCACACAAGGGGTATATGGATGTTGGGTGGTATTTTCTGCCCAGCATTTCTCAGGAACTGAGGTATGGGAAATGAAATTACCTTCCTTTCTTCCCCAAATGTGGTCCTGAAATAGGACCACTGTATCTCTGCATTTCTTACATTTCACACCTGATAAAGACATAGGCAAACTAAGAAAAATTAAAGAACATAACAATAACATTGTGAATTAAGTCTTTTTGCGAAATCGTAAGGTAAGAGGTTTTTCTCCAGGAATACAAGTCCAATCTGAGTTCGTATCAGGGTCCTGTGGCGCCTCTACAGGTCCCTTAAATCTGGATGCGTGTGTCCACCCCTTCTCTCTTGTTCGTGCTGCAGCTTCTGTAGTTAAGAGAACTTGGTATGGACCTTCCCACTGGGGCTGGAGCTTTTCAGTTTTCCAGGTCTTGATAAGAATCCAGTCTCTTGGTTCCACTTTGTGTAAAGAAAAGTCTAGAGGCGGTGTTTGTGCCAATAGTCCTCTCTTTCGTAAATCTGTAAGAGAGCGTGACAGTGCCTGTAAATAGTTCCTAACAAATATATCCCCTTCCCCAAGGTGGGACACCCCTCAACTGTACTCCAGAAGGGAAGCCCAAACATCATTTCATAAGGGGACAGCCCTACATCTTTTCGTGGGGCAGTACAAATTCTTAATAAGGCTAGGGGTAGACACTTTATTCAAGGCATTTTAGTTTCCACCATTAACTTTGTCAATTGGATTTTTAGTGTTCCATTCATACGTTCGACCTTCCCTGAGCTTTGTGGATGCCAAGGGGTATGTAATTTCCAAGAGACCTGTAATGCATCACAAATCAATTGCTGGATTTTTGAAGAAAAATGTGGACCCCTGTCTGAGTCTATAGAATCCATTATACCATATCTGGGGATTATCTGCTCTAGGAGGAGGCGAGCTACTGTAGAGGCTGTAGTATTTATTGTTGGGAAGGCTTCTACCCATCGGGTAAAGTGATCTATTATCACCAACAGATATTTCCATCTTTGAACTTGAGGTAACTCTGTGAAGTCGATCTGGATACGTTGAAAAGGGCGTATGGCTAATGGTTGACCTCCCATGGTCCCTGTCCTCATTATCTTCTTATTAATTTTTGTGCATAGGTAACAATTTTGCACCTCTTGTTGGGCCAAGGTGTAGATTCCCTTACACACATATTCTCGAAGCACTGTGTCACATAAGGCTTGGGTGCCCCAGTGGCTCTGTTGATGCAGGTGTTTTAAAATATTGCAAGTTATTTCTTTATTTAGAACAATTCTTCCATCTGGTGTTTTCCATGTTCCATCAGGTAACTGGCTTGCGCCCAGCTGATCCATGTTCTTTTCTTCCTTAGCAGTGAAAATGGGAGCTGTCTTTATGCCTTGTCTTATTGGGATTAAAGTCAGCAAACGGACTTCTTGTTGCATGGCTGCTCTTTTGGCTTCTTCATCAGCCAGTCTGTTTCCAATTGCTGTCGGGTTATCTCCCCTTTGATGGCTTGGTATGTAGACCACTGCTATTTCTTGGGGTAATGTTAAGGCTTCTAAAGTCAGAGTAATCATCTGTTCGTGTGCCAATTCCTTTCCTCTTGATGTAATTAGACCACGCTCCTTCCAGATCTTACCAAAGGTATGCATTACCCCGTATGCGTATTTGGAATCTGTGTAAATCGTTCCAATTTTCTTTGCCAGTATTCTGAGGGCTCTCTGCAAGGCATATAGTTCACAGGATTGTGCTGACCAGCTTCCGGGTAGTCTCGTGGATTCTACTACTTTCCAAGTATTTCCTTCTATTATAGCATACCCATTTCTTCTCATTCCGTCAACACATCTGGCGGAGCCGTCAATGTAGAATTCATATCCTTCTCCCAGCGGAGTATCGCAAAGGTCTTCTCGGGTCTTGGTCTGAAGATCTGTCAACTCGACACAGTCATGCTCCACCTCTTTCTCTGTTTCACTGCCGTATAAAAACTGAGCTGGGTTGCAGCTACTAATTTTTGCAAACTAAATCTTCTCCAACCATTAAAATGGTTTCATACTTTAATATACGAGAATCAGTCAGCCATCGATGGGCAGTTTGTGTTAATAAAACACTCACAGAATGGGAGGTGTACACAGTCATCTTTCCTCCAAAAGTAAGTTTACGTGCTTCCTCTACCAACAGAGCAGCAGCCGCTACTCCCTGGATACACGTCAGCCATCCGCGAGACACTGGGTCCATCATTTTGGAAAGGAAAGCCACTGGGTGTCGCTGACCGCCTTTTTCCTGTGTTAAAACTCCCACAGCTGTTCCTTGGTTATGAGTGACAAATAGCTGGAAGGGCTGTTTTAAAGAGGGCAGAGTGAGCACTGGGGCTCGTGTTAGGCGATGTTTCAAGTCCTCGAACCATCCCTCCTCCTCCTGGGTCCATTTCAATGGATAGTCATTTTCATTTGTCAGTTTATCATACATAAACTTCACCAAAGCTGAGTAGTCCTCTATCCATAACCTACAGTATCCTAAGAGTCCCAGGAATTGTCTTATTTCCTTCTTATTACGGGGTAAAGGCATTCAAGTGATTCCCGCAATTCGTTCAGGGGTAATTCGTTTCTGTCCTTTACTTATCTGGTGTCCCAGATATATCACAGTTTTCTCAACAAACTGTAACTTGTTTCTGGACACCCGTAGACCCTTTTTCCCCAGATAATTCAAGAGTCTAATGGTCTCTCCCCTCATTTCTTGTTCCTTGGGTCCTGATAATAGTAAATCATCCACATACTGCATTAGTTGGGAATCATCAGATTGTGGATAGTCCATCAGGATTTGTTCTAGCATTTGTCCAAACAGGTTTGGAGATTCAGTGAACCCTTGGGGCAATACAGTCCACCGAAACTGTCTCCGTCTACCTGTCCATGGATTTTCCCATTCAAACGCAAACATATCTCTACTTTCCTCTTCTAATGGACATGTCCAGAAGGCATCCTTCAAGTCGATAACACTAAACCACTCATGGTCTGGGGGAATCCGACTCATAATAGTATAGGGATTAGGCACCACTGGGTGGCGGGTCTGAACAATAGCATTCAAACTTCTTAGATCCTGAACTAGGCGATAGGATCCATCTGACTTTTTTACTGGGAGTATAGGGGTGTTATAAGGTGACATGCATTCTTCTAATAGTCCGTCTCGTATTAAAGTCTCAATTACCGGCTGTAGCCCTTTTCTCCCTTCCAAAGAAATAGGATACTGACGTTTCCTTACCGGCTGATGACCTGGTATTAATGTGACATGTAAAGGTGGGATGTCCAGACCTCCTCGATTTCCCTCCTTATACCAGACTCTCTCGTCAATCTGCCGTTCATCCTCTTCCTTTAAAGCGCAGAGGTGGACTCGCACTTCTCCGTCCACAGGGAGAGCACCCAAACCTAGGAGAGCCTGTAAGTCCCTTCCTAGGAGGTTAAATCCAGCCGAAGGTAATAACAAGAGGTCTTGTACCCCTTCTCTTTCTTCCAGTTTCACTGTTACTTGGGGAATTATTGATACCATTCTGGGAGCCCCTTCTATCCCAGAAATTGTCAAATTACTTTTTATAGGCTCAGTTCCGATTGGCACAGTTATTACACTACTTCGTTCCGCTCCTGTGTCCACCATAAACACCACCTCTTCTCCCTTGGGACCAATTTTTAGTTTTACCAGGGGTTCCCTCTTATATTTGGTCCCTAACATTTGGAACCCCTGACACCCCTAATCTTCTTCCATAAGTTCGAGGGCACGCAATTCCCTCTTGTATCGGGGACATTCCCTCTTAAAGTGTCCTTCCTCATTGCAGTAATAGCACTTAACGAACCTCCGGGGTCTTCCCTCTCTTGGATATTTTGGATTGTTTAGAGGAAGGTTTTGTTTTCTTTCCCCTCTAGATTCAGCATTCATCTGTCGGATAGTCTGTACCATAACCTTTGTCGCCTTCTTTTGATCTTCTTCTTCTCTCTGCACATATACTTTTTGTGCCTTTTTTAACAGTTCACTTAGGGGTTTTTCACTCCAGTCCTCCTCCTTTTCTAGTTTCTTTCTAATGTCTTGCCATGATTTGGAAACAAATTCAATTCGAATAAGCTGTTCACCCATTGGTGTACTAGGGTCCACACCAGCATACTGTTGGACATTCTTTCTCACCCTCTCCAAAAAATCAGTAGGGGATTCATCTTTCCCCTGGTGGTTCCCAAATGCCTTGGTAAAATTGTGACCCTTTGGCACAGCCTCCCGTATCCCTTTAATTGTCCACTCTCTATATTGTCTCATACTTGCCAATCCCTCGGGTGTTCGTTTGTCCCACCTGGGTTCATTTAAGGGATATTTTTGTTCATGGGGTCTAGGGTCCCCAGGTTGTTCATATTCCCACATGAGGAGGGCAGCCCGTCGAATCATCTGCCTCTCCTGGGGTGAAAATAATGTTCCCATTATTGCCTGCATCTCTTCCCACGTATATGTGTTTGGTCCCAAGAATTGGTCAAGCTGTTCAGCCAGTCCTATAGGATCTTCCAATAACTTTTTCATTTCTTTCTTAAATCCCCGCACCTCTGTACTAGTTAGGGGAACATTCACATATCCCGTTCCCCCTCCCGGTCCTCCCATAGGAACTTCTCTCAGGGGATTTAGGTTTATTGAAAACTTTGATGGTCCTGGACCAGTCTGGGATCTTGTCCAGGGTCGGTTTACCGGTGGAAGTTTAGGGTCCGACTCCCTTAATTCATCCTTTTTATCCCGGCCCCCTTTGGGGCAATCAGATTCATCACCTTTCCCCTCCGGTAATAAGCTTTCCTCGGGCGCAGTAGGCACCGGGGGAATATAAGGAGGGGGAAGGTTGTCCAGGGGTTCCCATTTCTTTTCTCCTGCCACTCTCAATTTAAAACATTCTGTTAAGGATCCTGGCCAGGGAACCCAACAAAATGCATATGCTGACTCTTCTTGATTCACCTTTGGTCTCGAATTTACATATATGTTTAATGCTTGTCTAACCCAATCCTCATCAGATCCAAATTTCGGCCACCAGACCGAGGAACCTTTAATAGGTTGTTTTGACCAAAGGAGACAATATTGGACCATCTTTTTCTTGTTTTTGTCCCGATATCTTTTACTATCCCAATTTTCAAACATTCTCCCCAAAGGGCTGTCAAGGGGAACTCCCAGGAATTGTCCTGAATTTTCAGACGAGCCCTTAGATTTTGATCCTCCCATTTTCCCACCTAGATCTGTTTATCGTTGCTGAGGACCCTCTCGCTCTGGACCCTACTCCCTTCCTCTCAGACGCCTCGTCGGAGGTGCTGTCCCTCCTTCAGTTACCGCTGAGGTTTTCCTGGGGTTGACCCCTCTCTTCTCGGCACTTCGTCGGAGGTGCTGTCCCTCCTTCGGTTACCGCCGAGGTTTCCCTGGGGTCTATCCTAGAGTCCCGCGACAGGGTCCTCACACAACGACAAAAGATCTATACTTAATCTATTCCGTTAGGTTTTTATCCAAACAGGTGTATCCCGTTACACCTGTTACCCAATCCCCACACCACAATCGTAAGTCGTCACTTACCGGTGTCTTCCCGGGGATTGAACCGTCACCCTTCTCCTCTCCGTCTTGTCGTGTCACCCTGTCCGGATACCACTCGCTCAAGCCGCCCGAAGCGACGAGCAAGGGACTAGGAGCCGCTGAACTCAGCGGGGTGCACCGCCTCCGATGTCCCTCTTCTCGCCTCCCCTCACGGCCGGAGTGTGGATCCCGGACGAGCCCCCATTTGTCAGAAATAAAACCTCTCACACATGAGTCTCTTTAAAACTGATGACACGACAAGCTTTATTTACAAGTCTGCAGAGTTGGACTTAACTGGTTTCTCACCAGTTAAGCCCCGATACATACAGTGCATTGATTTTTATACCTTTATTATTTGCCCTTCCCCTTCTTATTAATACTGTTTTAATTGGTTAGTATTACAAAAACATTCTAAGTATAACTGCATTATTAATTATCACGTTCGTTACGTACGCTGTGAACTCTACATTCACTGAATTCTGTTTCTCACACTTCTTATCAATCCTTTGTCTCCTGTATGTCTCTCACTATGACCATGAAAAGATAGGTTTAAAAAAACATATTCAGCAGCTCCTTCTGTCCTTGACTGCTAGTAAACTCTCTGTCCATTCTGGCTTCCCTGTTTATGATTAATCATCACATTTTAACTTAAGTCTTTTTAACCTAAATTCTCTATATCACACCTGCATGCATCTGGGAAACGCCAAGACCAGCCATCGGTAGTGACCGCGATGACCGTCCACAAGAACAACACTCAGACCGACGGTTCTTGGTCAATACTGGGGCGGAGGTTAGTGTGTTTCCCTCCTCCGGCCAAGTCACACATTCAGGAAAGAGGGGCCCTCCTCTCACAGCCACTAACAACAGCAGGATCTGGACGTATGGGTCACGGACAACTCCACTCAATTTGGCTTGTCGCAGTTTAGCTGGTACTTCATCATTGCCACTCCTGGGAGCTGATTCTTTGTAGATCTCAAAGGTCGCCACCTAATTAATTCGAAGACTTTCAAGTCCCTCACCCTGCACCCCATGGCGTTGTCTGCATCTCATCTCAACTCAGTGACACACTTGGATAATGAATAGGCCAGAATCTTAGCAGAATTCCCCAGCATTATTATTCTGCAGTTCACAATGGCCGAACCAAAACATGGAGAAAAGCACCACATTCCAACTCATGGACGTTCCCTGCAGGCTCCAGCACACAGGCTACCTCTGGATGAATTGTAATTGGCTAAAGACAAATTCTGACACATGGAGGAAATGAGGATTTTCGTCGCTCCGACAGCCATTGGGCATCACAGCTGAATATGGTACCTAGGGCGTCTGGAATGTGGAGACCTTGTGAAGACTATTGGCATCTGAACGACATCACTGAGGAAGGTCACTACCCGGTTCCCCATGTACAGAATTTTTCTGCGATCCTTCACAGCGCTAAGATTTTCTCTAAAATCGACCTGGTTCCATCAGATCCCAGTCCACCTGGTCGACATTCCTGCCTTTAATTACCCCGTTTGGGCTATTTGAATTCCTTTTGGATTAAAAGACGTGACCCAGACATTTCAACATCTAATGGACAGCCACCTGTGGCAGCAGCACTGGGCCCATCTCTGTCAACTATGTCAGTGGCTAGATGATCATGGGTTAGTGATCAACCTAGCCAAATGCCAGTTTGGCCTCACATCCATCGATTTCTTTGGCCATCGCATCAATCAGCATGGAGCGGTTCCACTACCTTCCAAGGTCGAGGCCATCTGCAAATTTCCAAGACCCTCTACCATTAAAGGCCTGCAGGAGTTTGTTGGCATAATTAACTTTTACCTGTGTTTCATGCCAGCTGCAGCCAAAGTTATGCAGCCACTTTTTAAACTCTTGTCCGGGCATCCCAAGGAACTGAAATGGGATGGTGAGGCCGCGGCTGCATTCGAGACTGCCAAAGGAGCCACTCTGCTCACACACCCATGGGTCGACATGCCAACGGCTCTGACGGTGGATGCATTGGACACTGTGGTAGGCGGGGATCCTGGAGCAGCTCATCAATGGCATCTGGAAACCTCTGGCTTTCTTTAGTTGTCATTTGAGACCACCGGAGAAAAGTACAGTGGTTTTGACAGGGAGCTCCTTGCCCTCTACTTGACATTTTCGCTACTTCCTAGAGAGCAGAGGTTTCACGGTCTACACGGATCACAGGCCGTTGACTTTCGTCTTTGCCAAGATGTCAGACATGGTCAGTATGACAATGATAACAGCTCACTGACCTTTCAGAGTTTACGACTATGATATAACACATCACCGGAAAGAGCAATCAAGTCATCGACGCGATATCCCGCACCACCATCACTTCCCTCCATTTGTCTGCTCTTGTTATAGACTACACGGCTTTGGCAGCAGATCAGGAAATGGTCAAACATTGAACTGCCATATTTGGACTGAAATCAGAGGACATATGTTTTGGTCCACCAAATGCCTCCCAGCTTTGTGACGCATCCACTGGCCATCCGAGGCCCTTTGTACCTGCTGTGTGGCGACGTCAGGTGTTTGTCAGGTTGTCAATTAGAATGACAACAAGGCTTGTGGTGGGCAAATTCTTGTAGCACGGCTTGTGCAAGCAAGTTGGTGCTTGGGCAGGGACATGCATCCAGTGCCAGACCTCAAAAGTTCAGCGCCTCACCAAAGCCTCACTACAGGATTTTGTACCCATGCAGTGCAAGTTTGATCACATCCATGTGGATATTGTTGGCCCGTTGGCCCTGTCCAAGGGTGCTACTCACCTCTTCATGGTAGTAGACAGGTTCACGAGATAGCCAGAGTTTGTCTGGCTCTCTGACACCTCCGCCTAAACTTGTAAGAGAGCCCTCATCTCCAATTGGAAAGTGCATTTTGGACAACTCATGCATATCTCTGTGGTGCGCTGTGGTACAGCAAGCAGAGACAAAACACAGAAAAGGCTGTACTACCATCTTTAATCCACTTAAACTCTGTTGTACACCAGTCTTGGTGGCTACACATATGACTGCTCTGGGAGAGGCCAGCTCAAGTCTATATACTGGCCAGCTGATTGATAGCCGGCCAGGAGGAGTCAGCCTCCCAGGTGGTCTTCCTGCAGGTACAGAAGTCGCCCTGCAGTAGGCAGGAAGAGCAGCCCAGTGCTGTGGTTGTATCACCACATTCACTCCCTTCTTAAAATGAGTCCTGGGAAGGGGTTATCTCGGTGCAGGGTGATATTTACAAGTTCAGGCGGTCTGGCGGCCCTCACAGGGTTGGATCCTGGTCAATGGTTGGCGAGGATGGAGTAGCCTGAGGGTCGGCTGGGGCCGAGGTGGCCGGGGCGACCGGTGCTGTGGGCTGGGCGATGTCTGGCAGTGAGGGGGTGTATGTGGGGGTCTGGTCCATGAGGAATGAGGCCTTCTGGAGAGGCATGGGAAGGAGGTGGGCTCCCGGTGAATCCTGGGCGGGCCAAGGGTACCCGTGGTGGGGAAGTTGGGCAGGGTACTCGTGGGGGAGGGGGCAGGGGGTTTCTGCTGGTGCCAGATCCCTGGTTGAGATAGTGTCTTCGTGCCCACTGGGGTACCTGGTTGACATGGAGGAGAAGCACTGGTCCTGGAGATATTGGGGGAGTGATCCCAGTTGTCAATTTCCTAGGAAATGAGAGGCGTTCATGAGTGATCTGGTTGGTAGCCATGCACAAGAGTGACCATGTGGCATGGAGTGCCTCGGCGAGGGCCTCTTGCCAGTAGTCAACAGACCAACCTTTGGACCTCAGGGCCAGGAGGTCTGCCTTCCAGGTCACCCTGTTTTCGCGCTCCATCTGCCTGTTGCCCCTCGGGTTGTAGCTAGTCATGCAACTAGTCACAATGCCTCGCGCTACCTGGTATTGGTGCAGCTCCTCACTCATGAAGACGGACCCCTGATAACTGTGGATGAATGCCAGGTATCCAAACATAGTGAAGATCTGCATCAGAGCCATGATAATGGTGGGTGTGGAGGTGTCTGGGCAATGGATGGCGAAGGGAAAATGGGAGTATTCATCTACGACCATGAGGAAGTAGACATTCTTGTTCGTAGAAGGCAGGGGGCACTTGAAGTTAATGCTGAGCTGCTCGAAGGGCCGAGTGGCCTTGACAACGTGGGCCTGTGGCAGGTGAAAGAAGCACGGTTTGTATGCTGCACAGACCCTACGTGACTCGGTCATGGTCCGGACGTCTTGGACGGTGAAGGGGAGGTTCCGGGACTTGATGACATGGTACAGGTGTGTGACACCTGGGTGACATCGGGTGTCGTGCAGTGCCAGCAGTTGGTCGGCCTGCACAATGGTGCAGGTCCAGGACAGGGCGTTGGGGGAGTCATTGAACTTCCCTGGGTTATACTGGATGTTGTAGTTGAACGTGGCCAGCTCGACTCTCCAGCACAAAATCCTATAATTCTTGATCTTGCCCCATGGATGGTGCTGTACATGAAAGCCACTGCACACTGATTGGTGAGGAGTGTGAACCTTCTGCACGCCAGGTAGTGGCGCCAGTGGTGGACACTTCCACAATCACCTGGGCTTCCTTTTCAATGGCAGAGTGCCCAAGGTCTGAACCGTGGAGGGACCTGGAGAAGAAGGCCATGGGTTGCCTCCCTCTTGGTGAGAGTGGCCACGAGGGGAACATCAGAGGCATCGCACTCCACCTGGAATGGGGTGTCCTTGTCCATGGCATGCATCGTGGCATCGTCGATGTCCCGCCTGATGTGAGTGAAAGCTGCATTGTCCGAAAAAAAGGTGAATCCACTGGGAGTAATAGGAGAAAAACCCAAGGCACCTGCGGAGGGCCTTGAGCATGTTGGGGAGGGGCAGTTCCATTAGTGGATGCATGCGTTCTGGGTCAGGACCAATGACACCATGTTTTATGATGTACCCTAGAACGGAGAGGCGGGTGGTGCTGAACATGCACTTCTCTTTGTTGTAAGTGAGGTTCAGCTCCTCGGCGTCTGGAGAAATCTCTCCAGGTTTTCATCGTGGTCCTGCTGGTCATGGCTGCAGATGGTGATGTTGTCCAAGTACAGGAAGGTCGCTCTTAGGTTGTGCTGGTCTACCATGCGGTCAATCTCCCACTGGAAGACAGAGACCCTGTTAGTGACCCCATGCATAACCTGGTGGAACTGGTAGAGGTGCCCTTCTGCCTTGAAGGCAGTAGATGGTTTATCTCAGGTATGGATAGGGAGCTGGTGGTAGGCCAACTTTTGATTATTAAGAAGGCTTTATCATAGGCTATTTCATTGACCATGTTGGCTATTTGGGGTAGGGGCTAAGCATCCAGTTGGGCGAACCGGTTTATGGTCTGGCTATAATCGATGACCATCCTCGGTTTGCTACCCACTTTTACCAGGGACTGGTGCTATGATCTCTTCTGCCAGAAGCCGCCTCACTTCTGTCTTAATGAAGGCTCTTAGCCGGTATGGGCTTGCAGTCTGGCGTCGAGTAGTTGAAGAGGGCGGGATGGGTTACCTGTAGCATGGAGAGGCCGCAGGTGAAGTTGTTGGACTGTGTGGTATGGAGTGTGAGTGGAGAGGGCCGCAGAAGGCAAGGGTGAGGGTTTGGAGATGTCACTGGAAGTCCAGCCCTAAGAGGACTGGGGCGCAGAGCTGGGGCATGACCAGAGCCTGAACCCTTGGTATGCTCCCCCCCCCACTATCAATCCCACTGAGCTGCGACCAAGGGACATGATGGAGCGGTCCTGGGCAGTGAAAGCGATGGAAAAGTTCGTGGGATAGATTTTGAGCTTTAGTGTCCAGGCCACGTTTGTGTGCATGAAACTCTCAGCACTACCGCTATCAAACAGGCATTTTGTTACCTTCCATTGACAGTGATGTCCATCATTGAGCACCCGAGTCCATGGGGAATGTCCCTTTTTAAGGTGATGGACACTAGCACCATCTTCTTGTCCAAGTCGCTGCTCCCCGATGGATAAGGTGAGTAGTGGCCGGTGACTTCTTTCTGGGGTGCAGGGTGCATTGGGAGGGTGATCCAGTATGTGCCCATATTGTCCATGAAATCCCCTCGATGTGGTGCATGTGTCGCAGCAGTCGGGGACCAGCTGGTCGCACGTGTTGTCGGTGCAGTCGGGCAACCTGACTGGCAGTGAAGCCAGAGATGATGTTATCTTGGCAGGCAAAAGTGATGTCTTCGGTGTGGGCAGAAGTCGTCTGGAGGTAGATTGTGGTGCATGGGGTGAGCACACTGCAGGGGTGCAGGTCGGCGATGGGGGCACGTGGCAGCGTTCGGTAAGACTCCCAGCTGGTCACGGAGGGCTGCAGCGCTCCCGACAGGCCTGGTAAGACACACCTTAGCGAAGTGGCCTTTCTTCCCGCATCAGGAGCAATGCGAGTTCCTCGCTGGGCAGCTTTTGAGGATTGTAAGTCTGACCCACACCAGGACCCGCAGTACTTAGAGGGGCAAGTTGCGCCGGTGGCTGCGATTGTCTCCTCCACATAAGGCCCTTCAGTGACAGCGGTCGTTTGCATTTGCCAGGCCAGGGTTTGGGGGAGTCAGGCGTTGAAGACCTCGGCATGATGAGCTGCAGCCTCCAGGGAGCGGACCACCTCCATTATCCTGGTTACAGAGGCCATGTTTTCCTCCAGCAGCTCCTGTCGAGCCCTCCTCGAGCGCAGTCCTCGAGCGCAGCGTTCGCGCACAGGCATCCTTGATCAGTCTTTTCACTTCCCCTTCGGTCACCCCAGTCTCAGCCAGACATAGCCGGGCTAGCTCCTGCAGGGCCCCCAAATAGGCATCTGCCTTTTCACCTGGCTGCTGGGACCTGATGCTCAGCAGGTACTGGGTGTAGACCACATTTGTCGGGGGCTTGTACATGCTCTTCTGGACGGCCATCGCAGGTTCATAGTCCGTGCAGTCCTTGATGGCTGGAAAGCTCATAGGCCCAGCTTGAGCACCATGGGCCGTTTCTGGTTGGTGTTGATCACCTCAGCCTGTGTTAGGACGATCGCCTCAATCGCGTGCTTCCAGATCTCGAAGCATGCCTGGGCATTCGGGTGTTGGAGGTCGATCTTCTGGCTCCCGATCATCGGAAACTTCTGCATGGTCTCTCTTTATAATTTTTACTGGAATAAGTTGTGGTGTGCGGAGGTTGCAGCAAGCAAGCACAAACTCTGAAAAGGCTGTACAACAAGCTTTATTCCAGTAAAGCCTAGAGCATAGAAGAATGAGGGGAGATTTGATGGAGGTACTTAAAATTATGAAGGCCTCAATAGAGTAAATGCAAATAGGTTTTTTTCCACTAAATTTAGGTGAGATTCGAGCCACAGGGATAATTTAAGGATGAAAGTGGAAACATTTAAAGGGAACATGAGGGTAAACCACATAGAAAGTGGTGGAAGTGTGGAACGAGCTGCCAGCTGAAATGGTGAATGCGGGCTCATTTTTAACATTTAAGAAAAATTTGGGCAGGTAGATGGATGGGAGGGGTGTAGAGTGCTATGGATTGGGTGCAGCTCAGTGGGAATCATAGTTTGGCAGAGACTAGAAGGGCTGAAGGGCCTGTACTGTGCTGTAGTTGTGAGGAGAGGCTGGATAGATTGGGTGTTTTCTCCCTGGAGCCCAGGAGGCTGAGACTAGTCCTGACTATAAAGTCATTGATAAGGTAGGTGATTTTTTTCCCATGCTAGGGAGGTCTAAAACATAGGTTGAAGCAGAAAGGGGAAAGATTAAAAGGGGACCTCAGCGGCACGTTTTTCCACATGTGGAACAAGCTGCCAGATGAGGTGGTAGAGGTGATTCAACTGCAACATTATAAGTACAGAAAAAGAACAGGCTTGGTTCACCCATCTAAATAATAACCTCACTCCAGTTCCCTGGCAATGCCCTGGATTATGGAGAAATCCTGGCCACTGCTCTTGTACAACAGTCAGATTACATTTTGACACATACATCTTATCCTACATGGAGCCCGGTCATTGTGTGAAATACCTTGAGATATCTCAACGTTCAGTGTCCCTGCATTACAAATGAAAAACTGATTAAATGCTCTCTTGCACTGCCAATGTGATACAAAGGTCTGATTAAGGAAGGTTACAGAAGGTAATTCCTTCTCTCCTGAGTAGAATTCTCCACATTTCATGGGGATTAAGATCAATCCTTGCAGGAGTGCCTTTGGTTGAACAAAAGCTTCAGGGAACATTGAATGAATGAAGGTCCATGTTCCTTCACGTGATGACCTCACAGAGGATCCATTCATGAGTTGAGAACAAGGCACTGTTCAGTTCAATGACAAGCCACGTGTCTCAGGAACAATGCACGATGCCTCCACATAATGCTGTGGATGTAAACAATCAAAATGTTATGTACCAGAAGTGCCCATCCCATTTGAACAAGATAAACCCCTAATGATTGAGTGGCCCCATGTTACACTGTATGTGTCTCAAAGGCATAAATATTATCAAAAAGGCAAACAATGGAGAGTTTTATTTAAATTTAGAGATCCAGTACAGTAACATGCCCCTCAGGCCAACAAGCCCGTGAACCCTATTATACCCATATGACAAATTAACCTACTAACGCTGCATGTCTTTAGAATGCGGGAGGGAATGCACATGGACAGTGGGGAATTTTGATCTGAGTTGCTGGTTGTAACAAGGTTCCGCGAACCACTTCTCTGACCACGCCAGCTGAAACATTGATGCCATATAGAGTATGGAAAGGACTGAAATTTTAGTTTGATTGTTGACATATTAATATGTACCCTAACAATATTACCTTTGACAGTTAGTGCAATGTGAATACAGTGCCAATGACCCATGTTTGAATCTAGCACTGTCTGTGAGGAGTTTGGATGCTCTCCCCATGTCTGCAAGGGGTTCCTCTGGGTGCTGCGGTTCCCTCCCATGTTCGAAGACATATGGGGTTAGTAGATTAATTGGTCAAATGGGTGTATTCGGGAAGCCCAGGGTGGCAGGCCGGAAGAGCCTGTTCCTGAGCTACAATTCCAAAAAATGTTTATCTTTTATTCAAAGGGAATGAAAATTTAGTTTGATTGCCTACATATGAACATTTATCTTTCCACCTATTATTTTCTAACATGCATTGCAATGCAGGATCATATTGCCATGGTTCCAACTAGAGTCACAGGGTCACAGGTCCTTCTGATCAACACTGACCAAAACGTCCCACTCACACTGGCCCCACCACCTGGATTAAGCCCATATCCCACTAAATTTATTATCCTCCTCTGGGAAAGGCTCTGCATTCACCCATGAGGCAGTTTGCATCCTCGAGCTTTGATTGGAGATTTGCCTGGAAGTTTCCTCTCACTATGTCTGACTGGAAGTTTCCAACATTGAACACCTTTCTGGGGGCTCCTCTGTTCTTTAGCTTTGGCTTGAAGTGAAGGTTGAGCTTGCAGCGAACAAGCCGGTGGTCAGTGTGGCATTCCGCGCTGGGCATGACCCTGGTGTGGAGCACATCTCATTTGTCTCTTCCTCGCACCAGAACGTAGTCCAGGAGGTGCCAGTGTTTGGATCGGGGATGCATCCAGGTGGTCTTCAGGCTGTCCCTCTGCTGAAAAAGGGTGTTTGTAATGACAAACCGCTGTTCTGCGCAGAGCTCCAACAGGAGGCGCCCGTTGTTATTGCACTTGCCGACACCATGCTTGCCAAGGATTCCTGGCCAGGTTTCTGAGTCTTTGCCGACGCGAGCGTTGAAGTCACCAAGGATGACAACCTTGTCAGCTGTAGGGGTGCGTTGAATGAGATTGCGCAGGTCAGTGTAGAACTTGTCCTTTTCTGCTGGTTCCGCCTGAAGGGTTGGAGCATAGACACTGATGAGAGTGATGCGACACTTGTTTTGAAGGGGGAGTCGCATGGACATGATTCGGTCCGAGAGGCCTGTCGGAAGGTTTTCGAGTTTGGAGGCAATGAAGCTCTTGACCATGAAGCCAACACCAGATAGGCGTCGTTCAGCCTGAGGCTTGCTAGACCAGTAGAGTGTGTAGCCCACGCCATGTTCTTGGAGGCTGCCTACATCTGCAAGGCGGACTTTGCTGAGAGCGGCTATGTCGATGTCGAGTCTGAGGAGTTCATGTGCGATGAGGGTAGACTGACGTTCAGGTCAGTGGCTGTCAGCCTTGTCTAGCATGGTTCTGATGTTCCAACATGCTAGCTTGAGTTTGTGTGTATCTTTTGAGGGGGAGGACGTGGACCTGTCCTCGGGCCTGCGCAAAGGAGCTTTTAGGTGGAGTGCAGTGTGCGCAGTACTGGCCCCACCCTTTACACCCATGGTTCGTGTGCCGTGGCCAAACAAGCTGGGACATGGCAGCGAAATCCTTTGGTCGTAGGTTTTATATCAGAGTGACCTTCTCCTATGCAGGTTGCTTATCCGGGCTGAAGAGGCCTGCCTCCCCTTTTAGGTCGAACCATTTCTGGAGATTTACGACTGCTGTCCTCAGTTATGGAGTGGTGCACCCTGGAATCGGCCTGCGTGCGTTTACTCCTGCCGCGGCCGAGTAAAGGGGATGCAGCATTGGTTGAGGATCAGAAAGAAAAGTTCTAGTAGAAATGTTTTAAGACTGGAGAGAACTCTGCAATCGAGTTCACAGTTGTTAGTGTTTAGACTATTGTTTTTTGAGGTGTGTATTAAACTCTGAAATACACTAAACAGTTCTCATTGACCGCTCACGACCCAGGGCTTGGCTGCCAACGGTCAGGCTGTGCGGGCTGCCAGGGTTTGCCTGGCGACGGCGGCCTGTGTTCAGTGCTCGGGCAGCGGTGCGGGCAGGCCCGGTCTCGGCTGGCTGTCTCTCCCCGCGATGTGGCCGTTACCTCAGGCGGACTCAGGCAGGAGAATGTACTGTTTCTTTAATATATTTAATATATTGGTCACATGGTCTCTGTTCCAGGAGCTCTTCCTCTCTCTTCAGAAGTAGCGAATTTGAGTACACGCAGAGCCCGATATATTCTTGTCATAATTCTAGCCATGCCCATCATAATTTTATAAAGCTTTATAAAGTCACCCCTATGCTCCACGGAATAAAGACTCATCCTATCTACCCTCTGCCATAACTCAAGCCCTCCAGTCCCTGCACCATTCCAGCCAATCTCCTGTTTCCAACTTGCTGATTTTCTTTCTACAGATAGGTGAGCAGAACTGCACACAGTGTGCTCCAAGTGAAGGCTCACCAATGCCTTGCACAGCTGGGTCATGAGTCCCAATGTTTGTGCTCAATACCTTGCTCACCAGAGTCACGACTTTCAGAGATCGATGCATCCATATCCCACAGCTTGCTGTTCTCAACACTTTCTGGGGCCAAGCTATTTAATCTTAGTTTGACATTATTCTTAAATTTAAATGTTAAATTTAGTCATACAGCACGTTAACAGGCTATTTCAGCTCACAAACCCATGCTGCCATTTTGAATGGTGGGAGGAAATCGGAGCCCCCAGGAAAAACCCATGCAGACATGGGGAGAATGTACAAACAACCCGGGATTCGATCCCCTGTCCTCATCACTGGCACTGTAAAGGCGTAATGCTAACCTCTATGCAGCATCTCACACTTGTCAGAGTTAAATTCCATTTGCCACTCCTTAACTCACCTTCCCAACAGATCTTCCTCACTGTCCGATTTCCGAAACCAACAATTTGTAAATGTACTAATGGTGTTAACTGCATTGCCATCCAGATCATTAATTTGTTGTCCAAATAGGTGAATGGTGGTATCTGGGGGTAGATTAGGGGAATGGGAAGAAAATACAGTGTGATTAATGCAAATAGGTGCTTCAGGGGAGGGAAGAAGTTGTTGGCTGAAGGGCCTGTCTGTGCAGTAGACCTTTATGTCTCCTTTAGCTGTGCTGAACTGTTGTCAGCAAGGTCCCATCTGATATGAAATGTCCAAGTGGCAGCAAGCAATGATTTGCCTTTGTAAAATGATTAGGTCATTGAACTGGAACAAATTGATTCTCTCTCTCTGACATCGGAACCTTGCGTCATTGCCTTTATTTGCATATTTATTGACTTTGGCTGTGCCTTCAGAGGCAGAGTGTTAAAAAATATGCTCAAGTAAGTGTGGGACAAAGAGAGAGAGAGTGTGAGTCAGGGAGACAGAGGGGTACCAGAGGGAGGGAGAAGGAGAGAGACAGGGGAGATGGTATTTTGGCATGTAGGTCTTTGCTTTATTAATTTGGCACAGTAACAGACCCTCCCAGCCTACGAGCCCGTGCCACCCAAATACACCCAGGTAGCCAATTAATCTACTAGTCCCGTACTTCTTTGGAGCACATGGAGGAAATGTGCGTGGTTGCACGGGGAATGTACCCAGGTTGCTGGCACTGTAACATCATTGCACTAACTATTCAATTCATGGTTGATATATTTTCCTCTTAACCCCTTCTCCTTCCTTTGATTCCCTTCGTAATCAAGAACATATCTACCTCTGTCTTAAATCTCCCCTCCACAGACATCCAAGGCAATAAATTCCTCAAATTCATGCCCTCTGTGTAAAGGAATTGTTCCTCATCTCTGTTCTACAAGGACGTTTTTGTATCTGTCATATCAAAAAGATTTAAATGCTCATGTGAGGTCCTGGTGAGGCCAGACTGGAACATTTTGTGCAGATCTGGCCCCCAGTTCAGGAAGGGTCAAAATCTAGGTGACAGAGAGGTATAAGTAGAAGGCTTTTACTGGGTCAATCCTGGGATAGGGAGTTGTTGCAGACTGTCCCATGGCCTATCGAGTTTTGGAGACTAAGAGGTGATCTCATTGGAAATTACAAGGTATTTTTGTGCAGATGTGGTGTTATGACCCCAGAGGACCCCAAAACCAGCAGCAATAGATATTCATGGTTGATATATTTTTCCTCTTAACCCCTTCTCCTTCCTTTGATTCCCTTCGTAATCAAGAACATATCTACCTGTGGTTTAAGTGGTTACTTAAACAAAAGTGGCTTTTAATGATCTTTCAACATGAAAACTGAATCACACTTTAACTTAACTCTATTAACTTACTTAACTCCCTTCTAATTCTAAGTGCACGTGTGTGTAATGTGTGTGTAAGTTCAGAAAAGTTCTTTGGTTTACAATCCAATCTCACTTCTCATTTCTCCTAGTTCAATGGTTGCAGGCAATTCTTATACTGAGCACAGAATTTAGCATTTATAAAGTTCACCAGGCTTTGGGCTTGAAAGGTAAATGGTCGATTTTCAGAGAGAGATTTGTTATTCCAGGATATTCACAACTGATTTACATCCATCAGCCAGTGTCTTGCCGATGAAACTTGCCCCTTCAGGGTTCTCCAGATGATAACCTTTTCTTTCAGGTCATCACAGAGTTCCTTTTTGTTTTTCTTATTTCAAGTGAAACATTAGACAGCCATTCCTCTCCTCTTGCATGAACCACAAGGGCTTTGACCAGGCCATCTTCCAAATGTGCTTGCCAGCTTGTCCTGGTCCAGTCCCAGCTATTTCTGCTGGTGGTAACACTGTCAAGTGATCTCTGTGTATCTCTCGCTCTCTTTCTCTCACTCAGAGAAAACCACATGACCCTCTCAGAACAGCCAAATTCACTTAGACAGATTGTGGCTCCGGACACAATCTTCAATCATTCATCTGTCGCTTTCCACAACAATAATCCATTGCTCCACAGCATGTCCAATTAACACCTACTTATGAGGCACCCAGATCCGGCCTGTCTGGCTTGGAGCAGAGCTCTGGCATTTTAAATGAGGTCTGTTTTGAAGTGTTTGTATGTGGCCTTCACTGGAAAACCTGTCCTAATTTATCTCCTTTAAAACATATCTATATACAGTATAAAATATAACAATCTATCACAGCGGCCAGGTCTCGCGAGGCTTCCTTCACGCTGTTTATTTTGACGCATCGACCACCCCTGCCATAGGCGCTATTTTGCGTAGATATGCTGGTCCCCACCCTCCCCCCGGCAGTCATCCTACTTGATTTATTCTGACGCCGACTCTGAATGCAGGGGATTTTATGGAAGTGGGTGTTGGGGTGGAGGATGGCTGGTGGTGGCTGGGGGAAAATACCGCTAATAACATTCTGATATCTGATTGTTTTTGGTGAGCTCTAGCACCTACAGATTTAGGACTGCACCCCTAATCACTGCCCACCTTCTCTGTAACCAAAAGCTAACTGATAATTTTCTCTTTCTGACAGTCTCGGTGCTGAGACATTCACCGTTTTCATGTCCTCAATCACCGCTGGCAAATATAAATAAGAGCAAAAGTAACATTTTTATTTTAGATTTTAAGCATCTGGAGATTTTTGACTTGCATTTATGTAGTGACTTGCACAACCTCCTGAAACCCTAAAACAGCTTGGAGCCAAGAAGTGATTTTGAAAGGTTGAAATGCAACAGCATAGTGTGGAACAGCATTGAACTCATGTCCAGGCTGTCCTCTATGTGGGAATGTGGAATGAGGAGAGGCCTCTGCTGCCTCTCCTAGATACTTTACCTGCCCCAAAGATTGGCCCTAGCATATCTTTTCCAAGAGGAGTTACTTCCAAGAAGGCAGTCCCACCTGAGTGCTGCTCCAAGATTTAGGCTGGTTACCAGCCGAGTCCTCAGCATTCTCACGGCAACATGAAGCCAGCCCTACCCCAAGAATTGCTGATATCACTTGATGTGGTCTGAAGCCAACACTTTGTCCTGACCACTCACCTTCATTATAGAATCATGAAATCATGAATGAATCGATAAAATAGAAGCAGGGAAGTTGTTTCCACTGATAGGTGAGACGAGAACTAGGGGCCAAGGCCTCAGGATTTATGGAAGAGATGAGGAGGAGCTGTTCTCCCAGAGAGTAGTGAATCTGCAGTTTCCTCTGCCCAAGGAAACAGTAGAAGTTGCCTTGTTGAATTTATTTAAAACACAGATAGATATTTAGTGAAACATGAAAGTGGCCACGCATTTCAATTCCCTGTCCCATTCCTTCGCTGATGTGTCTGTCCATGGTCTTGTGCACGGCCAGACTGAGACCACCTGTGAAGTGGAGGAACAACACCTCGTCTTCTGACTGGGCCCCCTCCAACCGGACGGCATTAACATTGACCTCTCTGGTCTTCGTTAAACTCCCCCCCCCACTTCTTCCCTTGTAGCCTTCCTCCAGTTCTGCCTGTCTCCTTTCACAGAGACATAATCGATTCTCACCCCTCCCCTTATCATGTCTAATTAGCACCGTTTGTCGGTCTGGATTCCAGCACTGTCTCCACTCTGAGGTTTCCTGTGTTTTGCTCATTCTGCTTATTTCCTGAAGAAGGGCCCGGGCTTGAAATGTCAGTGAGATATCTTTGTCTCCTTTGGTAACTGAGGTTTTAGTGAGGCCTGCTCCCCCACCCTGACGTGTACACGTTCGTCCACAGAGAATTCAGCTCATGTATCCATTCAGAAAAGAAAACCTTCATCATTGAACCAGCCTGGTGCACTTCAATCATCATCCTTTGCCCAGAACAGTTGCCAAGAGCTATGCATTTAGGAAAGCTTTACTCAAGGGAGAAAGTATATTCCCTGGGGCTTCCATTCTTCAGGCCAGATGCTAAATCAAAGCATCAGCTGCATCTCAGGAGGACATAAATAATTCCTTTGGGGAGTTCTACTTATACTTTGACCAATGTTTTCCCTTGAACTAACCCACATCTACAGATTGAAAAACACTGTAATCTACAGCCATGATCACAATGTGTTTGGTGAGACTATGATGTGTAACACATTTCATTATCACTTTAATAATTGTAAGTCACTTTGGGTTATTCTTTGCCTGAATTTGGTGGTATCTAAATTCATATCTAGGTCCTGGAGTTCAATATGTTTGTGTTGCACACCATCAGGAGAAGCAGAGGAGAGGACCACGACGCAAACCAGTCTGAGGCTGAAAGACCCACACGGGCTGTTGGAACCACTACCCTGCAGCTAAGCAGGCACAGCACTTGGAGGGGAGACCGCCTGGGAACGCCAGGTGCTGTAGGTTTCTGTGAGGGGCGCTGGACAAAGTGGTGCTTTTCTGTCTGCCTTATGATGTGTCACATTCTAAATGCAGTATTAAGTGACAATAATGGAGGCTTCACCTTGACCTTTATCTCCGGCTGCAGAACTTGTTCTTACCCTCAATAATTTCTCCTTTCTCCAAGTCATAGGGATTGCCATGTGAATCCACATGGAACCTAACTATGCCTGCCTTTTTATTGGCCTCATGGAGCAATCTATGCTGCAAGCCTACTCAAGCAAGGCCCCTCACCTCTTCCACTGCTACATCAATGAAGGCTGCCTCATGATGAGCTTGTTGACTTTATCCACTTTGCTGCCAACTTCCTCCCTGACCTGAAATTCACTTAGTCCATCTCTAACAACACTTAATCTTTTTGATTTCTCTCTCTCTCTTTCCATCTCGGGAGACAATCTCTAGATAGACATCTTCTACAAACCCACCAACTCCCACAGCTACCTTGACGACACCACTTCACACCCTGTCCCCTGTAAAGATTCCATTCCATTCTCTCAATTCATCCACCTTTGCCGCTTCTGCTCCTAGGGTCAGGTCTTCCATGCCAGGTCAGCAGAGATGTCCTCCTTCAAACACCATGGCTTCCCCTTCACACAATCAATAGCTCTCAGTCACGTATCCTCCATGACCCCCATATCTGCCCTGGTCCCCTCTGTCCCATGCACAACAAGGACAGGATTCCCCTTGTCCTCACCTACTACCCCACCAACATCTGCGTCCAACATATCATCCTCTGCCATTTCTGCCATCTACTACATGATCCCACCATCTTCCCTTCTCCTTCTCTATCCACCTTTCATGGGGAGTACTCCCTCTGTGACCCCCTCATTCACACCTTCCTTCCCACATATCTCTGTGACCACAGGAAATTCTCCACTCATACCCACACCTCCTTCCTCACCACCATTTGTAGCCCCAAGCAGTCCTTCCTCGTGAAGCAACATTTCACTTGTGAATCTTCAGTCTACTGCATCTGGTTTTCCTGCTGTGGTCTCCTCTACATCAGTAAGACTGGACAGAGACTGGAAGATTTGGCTTTGTCCACTGCAATAGTATGGATCTGATCTCCCAGAGGCCACTATTAGGGAGTTCAGAAGACCCCAAAAACCACCAGCAATAGTATGCACCACAACACAGGGTTACTTAAAGAAAAGTAGTTTTTAATTAGATTTGAACAAGAAAACAGAATTAAACTTTAACATTACTTAACCTATCTAACCCACTTAATCCCCCCTTTAATACTAAGCACAGGTGTGTGTAATGTATATTTAAGATTAGAAAAGTTCTTTGGATCACAGCCCAATCTCACTGGTTACAGGCAATTCTTGTTCTATACACAGGAGTTAGCATTAACAAAGTTCTCCAGTCTTTGATGCTTAACAGGCAAATGGTTACCACTCAGGAGGGTTCTTGCTGGTTTTCAGAGAGAGATTCCTTTCCCAGGACATCTGCAACTGATTCCTTCTCAATCAGTCTTCCTGATGAAACTTTCCCCCTTAGGGTTCTCCAGATGATCCTCTTTCTTTCATGTCACCCTTCAGACCGCCAGTCTTCTCCTTTGACCAGGCAGCCTTCCAAAGTTTGCCAGCTTGTCCTTCTGGAACTGATTTCTGTGACTCTCCTCTGTTTCACTCCCTCCCCCCCCCTCCGACTCTGAGAGCAAAGCTATTCTGACTTGCCTGCAAAGATCACATGCTCTCCCAGGCCAGCTGCTGAATGTTGCTACTTTGTTGCTCCTCTGCAAAAAGCATTCTGCAAAAGTCCTGCAAATATTGTGTTTTAAAATGTGTGTGTGGAAGCTGCTCTAACAATTCCTCCCAAACCACCTCTAGAAACTCTGTCACAACATCCATTTCAATTCTCCATCCCATTCCCTTGCTGACATGTTGGTCCATGGTCTTACGAACTGCCAGAATGGGATCACCCAAAAATTGGAGGAACAACACCTTATCTTCCACCTGGGCCTCCTGCAAGCAGACGAACTTCACATGGACTTCTCCAGTTTCTGTAAGCCCCCCCATCTTTACCTAATTCTCTCTGTCTCCTCTGAGAGAGCCATTAACAATCCTCTCTCCCTCTCAATTCACACCTTTCTATTAAATTGAAATGTATTAAATTTTACATTTAGACCTACAGGCCATTTCAGCCCATGAGCCGGTGCCGCCCAATTACACTACATGACCTACGGCCCTAGCACATTTTGAATGGTGGGAGGAAACCGAAGCCCCTGGGAAAATCCCACACAGACAATGAGAGAACGTACTATTACAGAGTTCTGTGTTGTCTATTGTCCTATGTGTGGTGAGGTTTTGTGTTGGAAAATGACAGTTTGCCTTAGAGAGCCAAGGTGAAGGTGGACTGCTAAGAGAGTGTGAGACGGACTGGGCATGTGCAGAAAATGATCTAAAAATTTCTGAACTTGGACGACAAACCACCACTGGGTGGTGCTGTGGAGTGGAAGGAGGCCCAAGCAGAATAATTGAATCATTGGCAGTTTAGAATGTTGGGCATTTTAAAAAGGATGAACATTCCGAAGGCAGCCAGAAGGATCCGGACCAAGCCTTTGTTGCTCTCTCTGCAAGCAACACAAGAAGATCACTTCGAATTGTGCTCTCTCTCTCTCTCTCTCTCTCTCTCTCTCTCTCTCTCTCTCTCAAAGATCTTTTGGCTTCAGTTTACCAAACAAACTGAATTTTGTTTTTACAATCTTTATTTCGATTGAAATCGAAGTTTTGATAGTCTTATGGGTTTTATGTTTGTTTTGTGTCTAAGTTTTTTTTCTGTGGGCTGGTTGGAACTTAGATTATATATGTTATATTTAGGCTGGGGAATTTATCAGTTTTACACTGTTACAGAAATTTGTATATTAACCAGTGGGAATTTTTATAAAAGGGCGGATTTTGAATTAAAGTTTGAAGGTGAAATTTTGTTAATAAAATTTTTACCCCTGTGTGTTATGCCTTCTTTATGTTTGTTGGTTTGATCTTGTAACAGTACAAAATTCTTATAGACAGTGCGGGATTCGAACCTTCATCCTAATCGCTGGCGCTGTAGCAGTGTTGTGCTAACCACTACCTCTCTCCTGTCCCCTTATCACGAAGAAGGGCTCATGCAGAAAGGTTGGCAATATATCTTTACCTCCCACGGGTGCTGCGAGATCTGTTGTTCCTCCAGTATTTCTGCATTTTCACTATATCCTGTTGCAACCTATGACAACCTTTTACTCTATCCACAACACCTCCAACCTCTGTATCATATGCAAATTTATGCCCCTTCAATTCTTCGTCCAAGACATTTAGAAAAATCGCAAAGAGCAGGAGTCCCAGAACAGGTCCCCGTGGAACTCCACAAGTCATCGACTACCAGGCAGATTATGTTCCATCTCTTTATCATTTCTCTCTGAATACGACATTCTTTAATATAGAGACAATGGAAGCTGAATAATTATATTTCCAGCAAAAATTGCTGGATTTTAAGACATTAAGGGAAATGAAGATTGTGGGGGCTGTAGGAAAGTACAGCAGAGATCAGATCAGATAGTTTCTGTTCCCCTTTCTGATAATCTTGTTACTCCAATGCCTCCAGCCTTCGACATCAGCTTATCCAGATTTGGCTTCCAGTGTTCCAAACCCACCGTTATAGTTGCCTTGATGTCTGGTGAGAACTGTGGCCAATTCAAAATTTTTGTCCTTGTGTTGAAGATTGTCCAGGATTTCTGTGACATCCGCTACCCTCACAGCTGTTTGTGATTACAGTTCTTCCATCTGATCCTCTCAATCAACGACAGCAACTTCAATCTGCAATGTTCTCCTGAATGTGTCCATGCATTACTTCCCTCCTGCAGAGAACATCTCCTTCTGTCTCCATCCAAAGTGTAGAACCTGCTTATGATTATGAGAAGGGCCTTGGAAGGGCATTCTATGAATGTTATGGCTGTGAATTGATGGTTGGTACTAAAGATCAGAACAAGAATTACTGAATTAACCCAGAGCATCACATTTAAAAGGTTTATTAACAGAAGATACTTGACAGTAGTCCTCAACCTTTTTTGCCCAAGGCCCCATTTCAATTTTTCAAAAAAAATGTACATCCCACAATTAGCGTAAAAAAGTTATATATTCGAAAGTAGTTTTAATTAAATAATTTACTGTGTGTATATTCAAAGCAATTAAGGTCAGGAACACATATTTCATATTCAACCACTACTTCAATATGTCAACCCTCTTAAGCACATGTTCAACAATTGTTGTCACTTCAGTGGGAACCTTGGCAGATTTTTTTTGATTTGAGGGACTAATTTTGTTAGTTTAAACCACATTTTGTAATTTTCAGTTGGTTTCTCTTAGCTTGTAGCAAATCACTAACAGCACTGAAGCCACATTCTACTAACTAAGACGATGGAAAATTAAAGTAGTCGAGTTTGGGTCTTTCTTTTTGATCTCGTTAGACAGCCAGATCATGGTTTCTTTAACTTTGAACAGAGTTTTCACAGATTCATCATGTTGCAACTCAGATAACTCCTCTTGGTTTTGCACTGGAACTTCAGATAAGTCCACCAGCAATGGCTGAGTTAACCAAGAGGGAAAATCCATTGCCTTTAAATCACAAATCTATCACTGAAGTCAGTGATCAATATTTTCAAACTGTCAACAATGACATCTGTAGGAGCATTAGTTACCTCACACTTATTCAACCAATAGAATTGACTGACATTTCTTGCAAAAATATTCCTTTGGCATCATTCTAGAAGTGTCATGAATCCAAATATATTTGTTTTTGCATCAATGAGCGTCATATTTGATACTTGGAGCTGCTTGTTCAATGTACTTAGTTTCTCGAAAATGTCAGTCAAGTAACTCACATAGGCTTTGCCATCTGTTGTCAGCAAGAGCTCCATTTCAGGGTTGTCCTTCAAAAACTCGCTGAGGAGATCAAACAGATCCATAAACCTTTTAAAGCAGTTTCCCTTTGATAATCTAAAATGTTCGGCATTTTTTATTTACCTAAAAATGCTTGAACAGACGTTCACATTTGGCATTAGTTTTGATGGCATTGAATCACTTGATCACAGGGGAAACGGGAAATTTTCTTGGCAATTAAGTTTTCTCAATGGATTTTCATCCTTCATTAATTTTAAACATTCTGTTTTTTCACTCATCATAGCAGGTGAACCATCTGCAGCACACGATACAATGTTTCCTTTTGATATTTCATTTTCATCTGAATAATTTTTGAGCTTACTGTAGATATCAACTGGAGTAGTTGTTGTTTCTAATGATAACAACAGTTAAAATAAGAGAAACAATGAAGAAACAGAAGAGCAAAAACATGTTATAAAAATAAAAAGAACAAAGTGATTTTACTTGGAAGTTCTGACGATTTTGTTGAACACATTGAGTGTTGCCAATTCACATCTTGCACACCAACATAACAAATTTACTTTTTCAAACTGACTTTTCAATTATCTCCCAAAATATTTGTACGCCCCACTAAAATATTCTTAATCCCCACGTACAAGCAAAATATTCCCCACTCCACCCCATATGCCCCACCTTGAGAATCTATGGTATATCACTTTATGATTCAAAGGCTCTTTAACTTAAGGAGTTTGTTCCTTCTCTCCATGTCTGCGCAGATTTTCCCTGGGAGCTCCGGTTTCCTCCACTGTTGTAGATTCATTGGGTGTAAATTGGATGACACGGACTCGTGGGCCGAAATGGCCTGTTATTGTGCTGTTGGCCTATATTTAAAGATTTATATTTTCCCAGAGAGTAGCTTATCTGTGGAATTCTCCACCCAAGGAAGCAGTAGAGGCTACCTCATTGACATGATTAGATAAATTTCTGCATAGACGAGGAAATTAAAATTATGTGAAAAGCGGGCCAGTGGAGATGAGTCCACGGCTAGATCATCAGTGATCGTATTGAATGGTGGAGCAGGGTTGGCAGGCCAGATGGCCAACTCCTGCTCCTATTTCTTATGCAATACACAAACTCAGCAGGTCACGCAGCAGCTCCAGGAAGTGAAGGGGAACCAAAATTTTGGGCCTGAGCTCTTCATCAAGGTATGACCAAAAAGCAAACAGGTGCCTGAATAATAGACAATAGACAATCGACAATAGGAGCTGGAGTAGGCCCTTTGGCCCGTCGAGCCAGCACCGCCATTTTACAGATCATGGCTGATCACTACATCAGTACCCCTTTCCAGCCTTATCCCCATAACCCTTAACTCCTTTGCCCACTGAGTCTTATCTAACTCTCTTTTGAACATAATCAGCGAATCTGCCTCTACCACCCTCTGTGGCAGAGCATTCCACAGATTCACACTTCTCTGGGTAAAAAAATATTTTCTCATCTCTGTCCTAAAGGGCCTACCCTGTATTCTTAAACTATGCCCTCTAGTCCTCGTCTCCCCCATCATTGGGAACAAGTAATCCGACTTCACCCTGTCAATCCCCCTGATAATTTTGTATACCTCAATCATGTCCCCCCTCATCCTTCTAAACTCCATCGGATACAAGTCCAGTTTTTCTAGCCTTTCAGGTGTTGGGAGAGGAGAGGAGAGGAGAGGAGTGAAAAAGAGACAGGGAGGTGAGAACAGACGTACAAGTAAGAGGTCATAGAAGGATAAAAGGTTGAGAAGTGATGGGGAGGGATAGCTCACTGAATGGAGAGGAGCGAGCATCTAGAGGAAAAGGAAGGGTAGGTATAGAGAGAGAAAGAGTGACTCGGGGAGGAGTTTAATGGAAATTGGAGGTCATGTTCATGCCGCCTGGTTGGAGAGTGTACAGATGGAATATTAAGTGTTGTTCCACCAATTTGTGGTGATTGTCAGTTTGGCAATCAAAAAGACTATAGATCCATGCCAATGATGTGTTAAATTAAAATGGTAGGCCATTGGGAGGTTCCTGCTATTGCAGCATAGAGAACAAAGGTGTTCAATAAAACAATCTCTAATTCTGCGTCTAGTTTTTCTGATACAGAGGTGGCCAAGTTGGGAGCACTGGGTGTAGTAATCGGCCCCTGCAGCTTCATCTCTTCTCCTCCAGCTCCACACCTCCTTCCCTCTCCATTCACTCCCCGTCACTTCTCAACTCCCCTCCCATCTGTATCCTCTTGTGACTTCTTTCCTCTGCCCCTTCCTCCCTCCCTTCCTCACCCTTTACTTCAGGTGCCTGCCTGTGCTTTGCTCATGCAGTAGAATTCAGAAATCCAGATGCCAGAAATCCAATCCACCCACGAATCCGGACTTCTCGAAACTTTCAAGCTTTTAAACTTTAGTGGGGTTTTGTGTGCGTGAGCAGAAGTTGCAGAAATGAATGAATAAATATTTATTTGTTATTGTTGTACTTTAAATTTTAGATGAAAACATGTTTAATTAACTAATTATCAACATTTACTTGTTCATTTCTTATTTACTCTTCTTAAATTTGAATTTTAAAAGTACTGTCCAAGAATCTGGAAAATATGAGACTTTTAGGACTTTCCCTGCACCTTGATGAAGATCCGAAATATTGGTTTCCCTTTACTTCCTGTGAATGCTACGTAACCTGCTCAATTTCTTCAACACATTGCAGCTTCTGCAGACTTCCCTGTTTAAACTGCCAGAAATGCTTATTGCTGCTGTGGTTGGGTCACTAAGATTCGAGATTGAAGATGGAAGATTGAAGACTGAAGTTTGAAGATTCCTTTATTGTCATGTAATTAAACACGTATAGTGTGACATGAAATTTGTATTAGTCTGTCGTCAGGCGGACAGATTTGTTATCAGCAGAAATTGCTGGGTGCCTCTTACAATCAGCGAAAGAGAAGCAAAAGAGTCTCCCCTGAGTCACCTGCAGCCCCCACAGCCCCACAGACTCTAGTCCAAACGATTGGCAACCCGAGTTCCAGATTCAAATCGACACGATCAGGAAGCCTTCAGTGCCCTTGGCACTGACTCGCATCCTGGTTCCGATACCTCGTGCCACTTCAGCCAGTCTCGAGCCACTCCAGCAGGCTGCAGCCTCTGTGAGTCCTTTGAAAGCAATTGCCAGCAGCCTGAAGCCTGCGTGGTTTCCTCGCCTCAAGTAGCCAACAGCCCACCACTTGTGTGTTCTTCAGCCGCAGAGCCCCTCACTGGTCCAGCACCTTGGACACTGTCTGGTGGGTCATCTTCTCCGCTTCTCCTCCAAAAAATGGGGGGGAGTGGGGGTTGTCTCCCTGTTTTCTTGTGCCGGCTCTAATCCTCTGCTTCCCCAGAGTCTGCAACCCCTCGAGGCTACTGCTGAACACGGGCACCGTCACCTTGGAATCAGACCCCTCGGTTGCAGAATTTTAAAAGAGACTATCGATGGCTCCTTTAATAGCCCGTTTAAAGCCTGTACGGAGTTGATAGTTGGAGAGCAGTAGAACCCTGGGGAGGATTGCAGTATCTCGTCTCCTTACTGTCCACGTGTCCACACCAGCAGCAGTACTGCCGTTACAGCGGCTCCGGCTGCGCTATTATTTTTTCCTTTCACCAGGGCAGTGTCGTTCCAGTGAGCTCCAGCGTCTGTGTGGCAATGCACAGTCTAATCCTATCAACATCACGACTACAAACCCATTAATCTTTCACCTCTCCAATATAACATTGCTGGTGTCATTAACAAAATCTAATTTCCTTGAATTTCATGGATGCTTCTGAAGGCCCACTGTGAGTCTCTCAATCAATCAAAGCTGGAAGTGTGGACAAGGTTATTTAGCAGGGCTGAAGCTCTGAATTGATAGAAATAAAATTTAACATAATGAGTTCCAATTAACTCTGGAATCAATAAAAATGCTAATTATGATTTTAAAATGCATGGCTCCTCACTGTGTTTAATGTGATTTATCTGTGACATTTTGAACAGTCCTTGATCTTACACACACCCAGTTATTTTGGTGCAGATTGATAGTTCTTTACATGTCTGCAGATACTGTATAAGATGGTGATAATGCTCAATGTTGATGATGAATTTCCAATAACAACTGCTGCTTTGTGCTTTACCCGGTGAGACTCAGCTGTCGATCACAGGGCATAGACAGGCTGGTTGTTGCTGGTGGGCCATCCTCCCTTGTGTCACTTGTGCCCACAGCCTCCTACATTGTGGAAATAGGATAGAGGGACAGGGAAATGAAAGACCATTGTCCATTTCCCTTCACAGTGACCCATCGGGGCACACCACTCTATGTGAAGCAGAGAATAATGATGCAAATGTGGCTTCAACACCATTTTCATCCTTTTTTTAAAAACTTTATTTATTTGCTCAAGTTACAGGTAATAAGTAACATATATAACAATAAACTAAACATGAACATTACATTTTATATTTTATATAAAAGAAAAAAAAGAGAAAAAAAGAAAAAAAAAGAAAAAAAGAAAAAAAAAGAGAAAAAAAGACCCCCCCCTTCAGCCAACTCTCCTAAGGAGAGTCATGAAAAAAAGAAAAACAAATTAAAGAAAAATGAAGCAAACATATTAAAATCTAATCAATGTAAATCAAAATGTAAATATTCTGAATATAACAACCACTTATTAAGAAAAAAATTATAATTATCACGTGAAACATATGTAATTTTTTCCATTATTAAACAATATTTCATCTCATTATGCCACCTATTAATATCAATCATATTCGTATACTTCCACGTACTAGCAATACATTTTTTTCGCTACAGATAATGCTAAATATACAAAAGCAAGTTGAAATTTATATAATCCCAGACCTTTCAAAGGTTGCAAACTACCCAATAAAAATACCGTTGGGTCTAAAGGTATTTTAATCTTATACAGGTATTCTAAAAACAATTGAATTTTCTTCCAAAAAGATTGTATATGTATACATAACCAAACCACATGAAAAAAAGTTCCAACCGCTTTACCACATCTAAAACACAAATCTGATTCATGAAAACCATATTTTTTTTAGTTTTTCAGGTGTTAAGTATAATTGATGTAAAAAGTTATAATTAATCATTACGTAACATGCATTTATCAGTCTAGTTACAGTATCATAACAAATATCTGACCAATCATCCTCGGAAAAAATAAAACCAATCTCCACTTCCCATTTACCTTTAGATTTATCCCAACCCTTTTTATCCATACCATCCTGTAATATTTGATACATAACTGAAATATATCCCTTCCCTGGTACCTTCATAAGAAAAGTCTCAAATTTAGTAATTTCAGGCAAAATCATATCTCTACCAAACACATGCTTTACCAAAGATCGAATTTGATAATAAAGAAACAAAGAATTCTTATCAATACCATAACTCTCCCTCATCTGATCAAAAAAGATAAAAATTTACCATCTTTAAAACAATCTCCCAAGTTTTCCACACCTTTTAATCTCCAATGTAATAAACTCCAATTATGTATTGAGAAAGGAATAAGTTGATTATTATACAACGGAGTCAAAGCCGACAATTCACCATTAGAATCTATCAATTTATTTTTCTTTGTCCATAATTTCATTAAATGTTTTAATATAGGCACATTATGTTGCTGTAACAAATTTACATTCCATCTAAACAAAAATTGATGTATTTCAAATTCACAAATATTTGCCATCTCAATTTTGGCCCAACTAGGGGGCCATTCCAAATCTAACAATGAACTAATAAATTTAAATTGGGCTGTTTCATAATAATTTCAAAAATGTAGCAACCGTAATCCCCCTAGGTCATATTTATTCAATGCTACTCTTGAAAATTTACCTCTCCATAAAAACTCCCTAACCATTTTATTCAAATCTTGAAAAAAAATATTGTCAAGTAAATACGGAACTGATTGAAATAAATATTGTATACGCGGAAATATATTCATCTTAATTGTACTTATTCTACCCAATAAATTAATAGGTAGATCTTTCCATTTAATCAAATCAGTCTTAATTTTTTTCATTAATGGAACATAATTTAATTTATATAAAGATTGATAGTGGACATCCATAATTATACCCAAATACTTAACTCAATCTGTCCATTTCAAATTAAGAATATTCTTATAAGCTGAATAATCTCCTTCACTCACCAGTAATATTTCACTTTTATCCCAATTAACTTTATATCCAGAAAGACGTCCATATTGCATCAAACACTCCTTCAAATGCAAAAGTGATTGAGCTGCATTTGTAGGTACACCAATACATCATCAGCAAATAAATTAATTTTATATTCCTCATCTAAAACTTTCATACCTTGCATCTGTGTATTCTGTCTTATCAACTGAGCCAAAGGTTCGATCACTAACGCAAATAAAGCTGGTGATAAAGGACAACCTTTTTTTTTAAATTTTTTTTTTCACACCATAAATCACATTAACCATGGTACACACTTTTTCCTTTTCACACATATACAGTGTCATTTTCTCCCCCCCCCTCCCTCCTCCCATCCCACCCTCCCTACCTCCCCCCTCCTGTCCATTTAAGGTATACAATCTAGGATACATTAAACCAGTCAGACAATGTTGTCATTCAATAAAAATACACCAGAGATTCTACTGAGTCCATTCTTTTCATTTCCTTTTCCTTCCGTTAACTTAGGTAATGATTGTCCCCGGTGAGTAGATCGTGTCAGTTTAAATGGTTCTGAAATCAGACCATTTGTTAGTACTCTAGCTACCAGTTTACTATATAAAGCCTTAATCCAACCAGTAAAAAAAGGACCAAACTTAAATTTCTCCAAAACTTTGAACAAAAAATTCCACTCAACTCTATCAAACACTTTTTCGGCATCTAAAGATATCACCATTGGATAGTCTGGAGATTGGCGAAATCTATTAATCAAACTAATCACACGTAAAATATTATCCGAGGCATATCTATTCTTTATAAAACCTGTTTGATCCATATGAATCAACTTAGGTAATACTTAGCCAATCTATTCGCTAAAATTTTGGCTATAATTTTATAATCTACATTCAACAACGAAATCGGTCTATATGAAGATACTTTCAAAGGATCTCTGTCTTTCTTTGGAATTACCATAATTAAAGCACTAGAACAAGACTCAGGTAATTCATAATGTTCGCCAACCTGACGTAGTACATCTCCAAACATTATAGAGAGGTTAACGTAAAAAATTTTATAAAATTCAACCGAAAATCCATCATCACCAGGCAATTTACTGTTGGGCATTTCCATCATAGCCATCTTAATTTCTGAGTCAGTAAATGGTGCTTCCAACTCCCGTATATCTACATCCTCTAAGGTCAGTAAGTTCAACTGTGATAAAAAAAAGATCAATCGATCCATTTTCTTGTTCTCCATCAGATGTATATTTAGTCTGCCGATGTAGTATTGTAATTTTTATTATCTTATGTTTTATCTTTTTACTGTAACTTTCTATTTTATTCATGTTATAAAAATCTTAAATAAAGTTTAAAAAAAAGATGTATATAACTTTTTATAAAATGAACAAAATTCATCATTAATCTCATGAGGTTTATACGTAATAAGCTAATTCTGTCTAACAGCATTAATAGTCCTCAAAACCTGTTCTTTCTTTAATTGCCATGCCAATGCCTTATGTGCTTTCTCTCCCCATTCATAATATCATTGTTTAGTCCTGTTAATCATACACTCAAATTGATAAGATTGCAAAGTATTATATTCCAGTTTCAACCTAGACAATTCTATTTTCTAATCCTCTGTAACGTCTCTCTGAAATTCCTTTTCTAACTCACTAATCCATTTCTCTAATTCAAGACTCTGGTTTAATCAATTCTTTTTTATTTTAGAAGTATAACTAATTATTTGTCCTCTTAAATAAGCTTTCATAGCATCCCATACTGCAAATTTACTTTGGACAGAATTAGAATTTTCTTTCAAAAAAAGAATAAATTCCATATTTTTTAACAACATTGTATTAAATCTCCAACGATAGGCCACTTGAACTTTCTCAGAAGTTATATAAGTAAAGTATAACAAAGAATGATCCGAAATCACCCTACTTTTATATTCCGCTTGTTGTATTTTCCCCTGTAAATGTGCCAATACTAAAAAAAAGTCAATCCTTGCAAATGATTCATGTCTAGCTGAATAAATAGATAAATCCTTCTCTGTCGGATTACGACGTCTCTAAATATCCACTAAGTTGAGATCTTTCATCAACGCTTGAAACTGAACCGCCATTTTAGATTTCTTAACTTTCTTCGGGGACTTATCTAATAATGGTTCCAAAACACAGTTAAAATCACCACCAACTAAAACATTCTCATTAGCCTGACCCAGACATAAAAATGCATCAGAAATAAATGTTTCATCATCTTCATTTGGGGCATAAATATTAAGTAGAGTCCAAAATTCACTAAAAATCTTACAGTTTAATTTAAGAATACATCCTTCCTTTTCCTCCATTGATTGTAATTCAAAAGATAAATTCTTATGTATCAAAATTGCTACACCTTTAGCCCTGGAATTAAATGAAGAAGAATATACATGTCCTACCCAATCCCTTTTCAATTTCAACTTTCTTTGACATTCAGATGTGTTTCTTGTAAAAAAGCGATATCAATTTTCATTTTCTTAATTTATGCCAAAATACGTTTACGCTTAATCGGACTGTTGAAACCTCGAACATTAAAAATAGCAAAGTTCAACTTTGACATACCTACTAATATAACTAAGAACTAATAATATCAATATATGAAAACTCAGATCAACGTAAATAGGCCCTCCAATAGGAGAAAAAGAAACCACAAATTAAAGTCTAAATAAAATGAAAATAAAAAAAAATAAAAGGAAAAAAAAAAACCCATAAAAACTACCAAAAGGTAGTAATCCCTAAACAAAACTTGGGTGTGGATCACCCACCAGTGGCTGATGACTAATAGAACATAGAGCAAATCTCTTCCTCCCCAGTCAAACAAAGACTAACAACAAGATATCATAATGACATAAAAAGAAAGTAAAAATAAAAAATTTCTTCTATTCATCCAAGAGATTCCAGACTCGGTGACCCCATTTTAAGAGAAGTTGGACTCTTTCCATTCCCTTTTCTTCCATTTCTACCAATTCTTCTATTTCTAGAGCAACCAGATTTTTCTTTTGGAGACAATGGTGGACTACATCTTTGTCCTCTTACATCTGGCAATGAATCATCAAAAATCATTGCCTCACGCTCATTCTCAAAAAACCGAGATTGAAAGTCTCCACAGAACACCTTCAACACTGCCGGATAGCGAAACGTAGATTTATGGCCTTTACGCAACAAAACTTCTTTAACTGGATTAAATTGACGCCGACGCTGAATAACCTCTTGACTCAAATAGAGGTAGAAAAAAACTCTACTATTCTGAATCATTAATAGAGCTTGTCGTTGTCTCGCATTTTGCACTGCTAAACGAAGTATTGTCTCTCTTTCCAAATAATTCAAGCATCGAATTATCACGGGTCTCGGTGACTGACCAGGCAGAGGTCTTCTTCTTAAGGGTCTATGAGCTCTTTCCAATACCAAGCCTCCAGAGAAAAATTCTCGCCCCAATATTTGTGGAATCCATTCTGTAAAAAAACGAAGAGGGTCTTGATCTTCCATACATTCTGGCAAACCAATAATCTTCACATTATTCCTTCTACTTTGATTCTCCAAATAGTCTACTTTCCTCTCTAACTCCTTCTCACGTTCTCTCAATTCTTTAACGGATTTTTCCACCTCCAGCACTTTTTCTGTATTAGAAGCCACTTTTGTTGACATTTCAAAAAAGCAGCCTGAAATTGTTTAAAATCCTCACAAGATGCTTCCACACGTATTTTAACTGTATTCAGGTCTAAACTGAGCCTTTGAGTCATTTCATTCAGCATAGGCTGAATGATAAGGTTTAGCTGTTTACATTGTAATTCAGAAAAGCTCACCCCTGCTTTCTCTTGCATAGTGGCAGAACCAGGTAACTGCAGCTCCTGCTGCAACTCAACCACAGGCAGTTTAACAGTTTTACTGCGGGTCTGGACTCCCAGCGACGGCACCCCGACTTCCTCAGGGGGCCGACGCTGTTCTCTCCTGCAACCCGTTTTGCTTCAAAAACTCATGGAAAAGATCAAGATATTCAGGTTGGAACACTTCCTGGGGCATTTCAAACAAAGGAGTAATCTTCTTGCGTGCCCCCTCCGTTGAAGTTGGCAGGCTGCCAGGATCGGGATCCACATCGGGGGCACACGCACCTTCCTCCTGAGAACGGGTAATTCCAGCGATGTCCTTCTCCCTGTGAGTAGTAGTCATTTTTTTTATCAGCTCCCACAGGCAAACTTGAAACTGCAGCAGGCTGCTTAGGCCCTAAATCTTCAACACTCTGAAAATGTAGTTTCTTCTGCATTTGAAGTTTAATCTTTTTACCATTAAAGGCCATAACAGTTCCACTAGCAGAAGATGCATCCAGCTGCAGCTCCTGACAACCTGAGTTAGGGAACTGGAGCAGGAGTTGGATGAAATGGGGATCTTGAGCAAGGCAGGGGTAGTGGCAGACAGGTGTGTCAGGGAGGCAGTCTCCCTGATGATTCAGGAGGCAGACAGCTGGGTGACTGTCAGGAGAGGGAAGGGGAAGATACAGACAGTGCAGAGTACCCCTGTGGCTATTCCCATCAACAACAGGTATACCGATTTGGATACTGTTGATGAGGACCTACAAGTGAAAAGTTGAGGTGGTCATGTCTCCTGTGCAGAGGCTGGCCCCCTGGCACAGAAGGTAGGTGGGGGGGGGGGGGGAAAGAAGAGGAGAGTGATAGTGATTGGAGACTTGTTAGACAAGTGTATAGGAGGTTTGCTGGATGGGATCGAGGCTCCTGGATGGTATGTTGCCTCCCAGGGACATCTCTGATTGAGTGCACAGCATTCTGCAGGGGGAGGGCGAACAGTCGGATGTTGTGGTGACCAATGGCATGGATAGAAGTGGGGATGAGGTTGTGAAGGAAGTATATAGGGTGTTAGGGAAGGAGTTAAAATGTAGGATCTCAAGGGTCAAGGACCTCCTGGGATTGCTGCCTGTGCCACGTGTTAGAGAGTGTGGGAATAGGAAGATGTGCCAGAAGAGTTGGTGCAGGGGGCAGGGGTTCATCGGGATCCCTTCTGGGGAAGGGTGTCTGACCTCTACAAAAATAATGGGCTGCACCTGAACTGGAGGGGGACTAATATCCTGGCAGACAGCTTTAGCTAGAATTGTTGGGGTGCGAGATTAGGGTAAAAGGACAATGAGATTTGAAGGGAGAGAGGAATCAGATTGTTAAAATTAATGAAGGAGAGGAGGTAGTAAAAGTAGATGGTAATCAAAGGAGTGAATGTGGGGACATTCTCTCGTGTTTATAGTTCAATGCAAGGAGTGTGGTGATTGAGGTGGATGAGTTTAGAGCATGGATTGACATGGAAATATGATATTGTAGCCATCAGTGAAACCTGGTTGCAGGAGGGGAATGATTGGCAGCGAAATGTTCCAGGATTCCAATGCTTTATATGTGATAGAACAGGGGAGATAAAAGGTGGAGGAGTTGCATTGCTTGTTAGAGAAAACATTCCAGCGGTGATATGGCAGGATGGATCGGAGGACTCAGCCAGTGAGGTGATTTGGGCGGGTGAGGAATGGGAAAGGCTTGAAAGCACTAATGGGGGTGTATTACCCAGTTTACCTTTAGAGCCTTTTTTAAACAATGGACAGAGGGAATTAGTGGAGCAAATTTGTAAGGAGATCACATATATATAGTAAACATAAGGTGGTGATTGTTGGAGACTGTAAAAGGGCTGGATGGGTTGGAGTTTGTCCAATGCGTTCAGGAAAGTTTTCTAAATCAATACATGGATTAGTAATATATTAGTTTTAGATTAATTATGGAGAAGGAAGGGGCTAGGCTTAAGGTTGAGATTTATGATTGGAACAAGGCTAATTTCGAGGAGATGTGAAAGGATTTAAAGGGTGTGGGTTGGGAGAATTTATTTTCTGGGAAGGATGTAGCAGATAAATGAAGGATATTCAAAGGGGAAATTTTGAGGGTACAGAGTCTATATGTCCCTGTGAGGATTAAAGGAAAGGTTAGAAAATATAGGGAGCCTTGGTTTTCAAGGGATATTGGGAATTTGGATCGGAGGAAGAGGGATGTGTACAAGAGGTATAGACAGCAGGGAAGAGATGAGGTGCTCGAGGAATATAAGGGGTGTAAAAAAAATCTTAAGAACAAAATTAGAAAGGCTAAAACGAGATATGAGGCAGGGAAGATAAAAAAATTAATCCAAAGGGTTTCTACAAGTACATTAAAAGTAAAAGTATAGTGAGGGATAAAACTTGAGGATCAGAGGGGTCGGGTATGTGAGGAGTGAAGAGATGGGGGAAATTTTAAATGATTTTTTTTCTTCATTATTCACTAAGGAATGGAATACAGGTGAAGTAAGGAAAACTAGTATTGAGTCATGGATAATATACAGATTAATGAGGAGGTAGTACTGGCTATTTTAAAGCGAATCACCGTAGATAAATATCTGGGTCCTGACCTTGAGGGAGGTTACTGTAGAAATAGTGGGGGCTCTGACAGAAATATTTAAAATGTCACTGGCCATGGGGGAGGTGCCAGAGAATTGGAGGATGGCTCATGTTTTTCCATTGTTTAAAAAAGGCTCTAAAGGTAAACTGGGTAATTATAGGCCTGTGAGTCTTTCATCAGTGGTACATAAATTAATGGAGAGTGTTCTTAATGATAGAATTTACAATTATTTGAATAGACAGGGACTGATTAGGTGTAGTCAACATGGTTTTGTATGGGGTGGATCATGTTTAACAAATCTTATAGAGTTTCTTGAGGAGGTTACTAAGAAGGTTCACAAAGGTAAGGATGTGGATGTTGTCTATATGGACATTAGTAAGGCCTTTGACAAGGTTCTGGATAAGAGTTTAGTTAGGAATATTCAGTATTAATGTTGAAGTAGTGAAATGGATTCACGATAGTTGGATGGGAGATGCCAGAGAGTTGTGGTGGAAAATTGTTTGTCAAATTGGAGGCCAAGGATTGGTACTGGGTCCACTGCTGTTTGTCATATATATTAATGATATATATATTAATGATCTGGATGATTGGGGTGGTAAATTGGATTAGTAAGCTTGCAGATTATACTAGGATAGGTGGTGTTAAGGACAGTGAAAAAAGTTATCAAAGCTTGGAGTGGGATACAGGCCAGTTAGAATAGTGGGCAGAAATATGGCAGATGGAGTTTAAAACTGATAAATGTGAGATGCTACATTTTGGTAGGACTAATCAGCAAAGATCATACAAATGAAATGGTAGACAATTTAGGGGCGCAGTAGAACAAAGGGATTTAGGAATTCTGGTACATAATTCCCTGAAAGTGGAATCACATGCTTTTGGAATGTTGGCCTTCATAAATCAGAGTATTGAGTACAAGAGTTGGAATGTTTTGTTGACATTGTATAGGCCATTGTTGAGGCCAAATTTGGAATATTTTATGCAGTTTTGGTCACTGAATTATTGGAAGGATATCAACAAAATAGAGAGAGTGCAGAGAAGATTTACAAGAATGTTGCCAGGGTTTCAGGTTAAACAGGCTAGGACTTTATTCCCTGGAGTGTAGAAGATTGAGGGGTGATTGGATGGACATATTTAAAATTATGAGGGGGACAAATAGAGTCAATGTGGACAGGCTTTTTTCCTTTGAGAGTGGGGGAGCTTCAAACAAGAGGACCTGGATTGAGATTGAAGGGGGAAAAATTTGGGGGAATCATGAAGGGGAATTTTTTCCCTCAGAGTGTGGTGAGAGTGTGGAAATGGTAGACATGAGTTCGATTTTAATATTGAAGGAAAAATTGGATAGGTCTATGGACGAGAGAGGTGTGGAGGGTTATGGGGTGGCTGCTAGTGAATGGGACTATGTGGGAGAAGGTGTTCAGCATGGACTAGAAGGGCTGAACTGTCCTTTTTCTGTGCTGTAGTTGTTATATACGTTTTACGTCAGTGATGGGCAAATTATTGGGACAGGATTTATGAGCATTTGAGAAACATAGTCTTCTCAGGGATAGTCAGCATGTCTTTGTGAGTGGCAGATTCTGCCTCAGGAGAGTAATTGAGTTCTTCAAGGAGGTGACAAGAGATATTGATGGAGGGAAGGTGCTGGAAGTGGTGAATATGGATTTTAGTAGGGCATTTGACAAGGCTCCCCATGGTAGTCTCATCCAGAATGTCATGAGGCATGGGATCCAAGGAACTGTAGATGCCCGGATTCAGAATTGGCTTGCTCACAGAAGGCAGAGGGTAATCATGGAAGGAGCTAGTAGTGCTCCACAGGGATCTATTCTGGGACTCCTGTTCTTTATGATTTTTAAAAATGACTTGGACGAAGAAATGGAGGGGTGGGTAGTAAAATTTCAGATGATACGAAGGTGGATGTGTGGGGGATAGTGTAGAAAGTTGTCGAAGGCTTTAACAGGATGCAGGATGCAGAGCCTTGCAGAAATGTGGTAAATGGAGCTCAATCTGGATCAGTGTGATGTGATACATTTTGGTGGGTGAAACTTGAAGGTGCAGTAGATGGACGAGGAGGCACTGCTTCTTGCAAAGAATGGTGAATCTGTGGAATTCTCTGCCAAAGAAAGCAATAAAGGCATTTAAAATCAGTTAAATCAACTTTTGCAAAGTATGGGAATTGTGAGTTATGAGGAAAGAGTGGGTAGGTGGAGCTGAGTCCACAATCAGATCAACTGGGATCTTATTGAATGGCAGAGCAGGTTCAATGGGCCACATGGCCAACTCCTGCTCCTAGTTCTTATGGTTGGTAAAATAAGCTGCCGGAGGAAGTGACGGGTACAATTATAGCATTTAAAAGAAAGTAAGGTCAATGGATCGGAAGATTGGAAAGATTTAGAGAGAAATAAGCCAAATAGAGACAAATAGGACTACGTTGGTCAGTTGGAAAGAGTTGGAGTGGTTGTGTAAAGACAATTTGAAATCATTAATCAGGACCAAGCCATCTATTGCCATGTTAAAACCTTCAACATTTGCAGAAAATAAGAACATAAGAAATAGGAGCAGTGGTAGACGATTCAGCCCGTTTAGCTTTCTCAGTCATTCAATGAAATCATGGCGATCTAATGATCGGCCACCTACCTGCCTTTTCCTCACATCCCCTAATTCCCTTACTATGTAGAAATCTATCTAACCTTGTCTTAAATGTAATTACTGAAGTCACCCCCACTGCTTCTATGGCCAGCACATTTCACAGATTCACCACCCTCTTGGAAAAGCAGTTCTTCCTCATCTCCAATCTACTACCCTGATCTTCAGGCTATGTCCCCTAGTTCTAGTCTCCCCCACCAATGAAAACAACTTACAATACCAATGCTTTCATAATTATACATATTTCCATAAGATCCCCTCTCATTCTTCAAAATTCCAATGAGTACAGTCCCAGAAGACCCATTCTCTCCTCACAGGCCAACCGCTTCATCCCTGGAGTCAAGCTTGTGAACTTCCTCTGCACCACCTCTAAAGTCTGTACATTCTTCCTCAAGTAAGGAGTCCAGAACTGCACACAATGCTCCAAATAGAACCTCACCCGTAGTTTGTACAGTTACAGCATAACCTCCCTGCTCCTTAATTCCATCCCTCTTGCAGTGAAGGCCAATATTCCACTTGCCTTCTTGATATCCTGCTGCACCTGCAAACCAACCTTTTGCAATTCATGCGCAAGCATTCCCAAGTCCTTCTGCATGGCTGCAATCGCTTGCCATTTAAACAATATTCTGATCTTTAATTCTTCCTTCCAAAGTGGATAACCTCAGATTTGCCAACATTGTACTCCATCTGCCAGACCCTTGCACACTCACTTAACCTGTCTATATCTCTCTACAGATTTTCTGTATCCTCTGCACAATTTACTTTTCCACTCAATTTAGTGTCATCAGAAAACTTAGATACACTGCAGTCTGTCCCCTCTTCATGAACAGTTGTGGGCCCAGCACCGACTCCTGTGGCACCTTGCTCACCACCAATTCCCAACCAGAAAAATACTCCTGCAGCCCAACTCTCTGCTTTCTATTGGTTAACTAATAGCCAATATATCAACCCCAATTCTATCCATCCTTATCATCTGTATGTCTTTCATGCAGCAACTTATCGAATGTCTTCTGGAAATCTAGGTAAACAATATCCATCTGCTCCCTTCTACCTACTGAGCTCATTATATCCTCAAAGAACTCCAGTAATTTTATCAAACAGGACCTGCCCTCGCTGAATCCATGCTGCATCTACCTGAAGGACTAATTTTGCTCCAGTTACCTCACTATTTCTTCTTTAATGAAAGCTTCAAGCATTCTCCTAACTACAGATGTTAAACTAACTGACCTATAGGCCTCTTGCCTACATCCTCTTTTGAAGAGTGGCGTGATACTCATTTTCTTCTAATCCATCGGGACATGTCCAGCATCCAGAAAACTTATGTAAATTATCACCGAAGCCTTAATTATAACTTTTGCCATTTCTTGCAGTATCTGGGATACATTCCATCAGGACCTGGGGATTTATCTATTTTTAGACCCTCAAGTTTTCTAAATATGACCGCTTTAGTTATTGCTATTAGATCAAGGTCTTCACCTCCCATCCCATCCATAACCTCTGTCTTTGGCATGTTTGAATTGTCCTCCACCGTGAAGACTGACGCAAAATAGTCATTCAAAGCCTCAGTCATTTCCTCATTACCCAACATCAATTTACCCCTTCTCAACCTTCACTTTAGCTATCCTTTTGCACTTTATGTAATTATAAAACTTTTTACTGTCCAATTTTATATTTTGTGTCGATCTTTCTCATTGTCTACCTTCCCTCTCTTTACCTCTCGCTTCGTGGTTCTTTGTTACTTTTAAAAGTTTTCCCAATCCTCTCGTTTCCCATTGCTTTTGGTGACTTTGTACACACGAGTTTTTAGTTTGATGCCTTCCTTGATCTCCTTAGTTATCCAAGGCTGGCTGTCCCCATCTGTACTGTCCTTGCTTTTACCTGGAATATTCTTTTGTTAAACACTGTGAAAAATCTCTATTAAAGTCCTCCACTGTTCCTCATCTATCCCTCCATATAACCTGTGTTCTCAGTCTACCCTTGCCAACTCCTCCCTCATCCCTCTGTAGTTTCCCTTGTTTAGGCATAATAAACTGGTTTTACACCAAACTATTTGGTGTAGCTCACAAAGATTCTGGTCACTCTTTCCAAGAGGATCCCTAATGACAAGATCGTTAATTTTACTTGTCTCATTGCACAGGATCAGATCCAAGACAGATTGTTCCCTTGTGGGTTAAGTGACGTGATGTTGAAGAAAGCCATCACATATCCATTCTATGAAGTCCTCCTCAAGGTTGTCTTGACCAACCTGATTCACCCAGTCAATGTGCATGTTAAAGTCCCTCACGATAACTGTTGTTCCATCCTTACATGCCTCCGCTATTTCTTGGTTTATTGGCTGTCCCACTGTAATGTTATTATTGGGTGGCCTGTGGACAACTCCCACCATTCATCTTTTGCCCCTTTACTGTTCCTCATCTCCACCCAGATGGATGCAGCCTTTTGCCCCTGAGATCTTACATCACCTCTCACTATTGCCCTGATCTCATCCTTAACGAAGAGTGCTACCCCACCTCCCTTAGCTTCCTGCCTGTCCTTCCATGTTACCTGATATCCTTGGATATTTAATTCTCCATCCTCTCCACCCTGCACCCATGTTCCTGTAATGACCCTAAATCAGTTCCCTTTGTACTGATTTGTACCACAAATTCACTGGCCTTGTTTCCAATACTCCAGGCATTCAGATAACATGCCTTTCATGCATTATGCTTTTAAAATCTGGTCATCTTTGCCACTTTTGCACGACTTTTATCCCCTCTACTCTTTTCTCTTTTTTAACATTTGCTCTTACTTTTTCTGCTCTTCTCTTTTACTTCATCCCTCCCTTTCCAACTATGTAGTTTAAAGCCCTGACCATAGTGCTAGTTACATGATTTGCCAGGATCCGGGACCCATCACAGTTCAGATGGAGCCCGTCCCTTTTGAACCATTCCTTCCTTCTCCTGTACTGGTGCCAATTTCCCATAAATTGGAACCCACGTCTCCCACACCAATCCTTGAGCCACACATTTAACTCTCTAATCTGGATCCTGTTCCAATTTACACATGGCTCAGGTAATAATCCAGAGATTACCACTTTTATGCTTCTGCTTTTTAATTTAGTCCCTACCTCCTCAAATTCTCTTAGCAGAACCACTTTCCTGGCTCTACCTACATCGTTGATACTCATTACAACTGGATATTTCCTCTCCCATTGCCAATTCCTCTCCAGGTCAGATAAGATGCCCTGAACCCAGGCACCAGGGAGGCATACAGTCTTCAAGATGCTTTATCCCGGTGACAGAGAACTTTGACTATTCCCCTAACTGTACTCTTGTAGCGGGCTGGGCAAACTCCGCACATGATGAGTTGAGTCGCCATAGTGAACAGCCAGCGCAGCAGGGCACAGGGGCTTCCCCCCACTGTGCAGAAGTTCCAGGCTGTTGGAGCGTGTTGCCAGGGAATGGCCAGGCCTCACAGCACCTTTATGACATCTCTCCCATGAGCCTATAAAGGAATGCACGTGGTTTAAATAAATGGCAGATACTGGTTTAACGTGCTTGGTGTGGACAGCATTTATTTCAGCAGCTCTGCCTTTAGCAGGGCTACACTCTCCCTCTTGAATGGCTCAGTATTTTACACAAAATTATTGGATGATTAAAACTGAAAAATATATTCACCTGATAAATTAATGCTGAAATTAAAGGATTATTTTCTTCTTGCCATTCCCAAATTTCCTGCATTTTTACCGACCAGCAAATGAAGAAACTGATTTGAGTTCACCATGGAATTCAACCGAAGTGCAGAGAGATATTTTGGTAGTCCTGTGGTAGCTGTTGGTTCAGTTGGGGAGTACAAGAGCCTGATAGCTCAAGACCTATTAGAGGATATTTCAAGAGGCTAATGAACCTCGGGGAACTGGCCTTCAAGTTTCTGTACCTTCTGCCCAGTGAGAAGAGGTTGTGACCAGGGTGATAAGCGGTCCATTATGATGTTGGCTGCTTCTCAATTTGATATTACGATTAGCTCACATACTCGGAACAATAATTAAACAAACCAACGTGCCCTGAATTGTGAAGGTACACAGGAATCAACCATGTTGTCTGTGAGGAACATGTAAAGCAGGCCTGGTAAGTTTGGCCAATTTAATTCCTTGCATTTCATGTGGTGGATCAGTTGAGTTCACTAATGAACTCTAAGTTTTCCTCTGTTTCTCCCTGCATTATTGGCCTTTTCTTCATTACAGTTTTCCAGCATTTCCAGCCTTATGGAAGTTTCGTGTCAAATGACGTTTCAATTTTACTACGTGTAAATATTATCTGATCTGATCTGAACAGCTAGTCCTTGGGAGAAAACAGCTGACATCCAGGAGCAAACATCTGGCACCCAGAAGAAAGCAGCTGGCACCTGGACAATGGTCAATGCAAAGGTGAGTCCAACAATTCCTCACTGAAGTGCACATTGCAAAGAAATTAGAACTGGTGATGGCTGTGTGGTAGCAGATTCTGCAGTTTGGATCCCATTCCATGGCCCCTTGCAGCCTGTCCTACACAGCACATTACTTAGCTAAGTGCCACACAGCTGTGGCCTTCTTTCCATTCAAGTGACCCACAGGCTTATTTCGTCAGTTAAATGTCATACATTGGCATCAGGGGATTGGTCAAAATGAGCAGTGCACAGTGACTGGCATCGCATAGGCATTCCCCACATGAAATGTATGGGTACAGTTTTATCAACAGTCCTCCTGGGACAGAGCAACTCGAGTGCACAAGTATTATAGTTCACCCTTCCTGTGACCTTCGTAGGTCAAGCATCTTACTTAAAAAGTCAGCCTTCTCTACTTATGCCAGCTAGTGCAAGTGTAAATAGACTCCATAAGACACAGGAGCAGAAATAGGCTATTCAGCCCATTGAGTCTGCTTCGCCATTTATTCACGAGCTGATCCATTTTCACACTCAACCCCTCTGCCTGGCCTTCTCCACATCTCCTGAGTAATCAGGAACCCATCAATCTCTGCTTTAAATACCCCCAGTGACCCGGGGGTCACCACAACCACCTGTGGCAACACATTCCATAGATTTACTATCCTCTAGCTGAAGAAATCCCTCTGCATCTCTGTTCTCAGCAGACACCTTCATTCATGAAGTTGTGCCCTCTTGTCCTAGACTCTCCCACCATGGGGAACAACCTTTCCTGGCTTTCTACATCTACACTGTCCACGCCTTTCAACATTTGAAATGTTTAATTGAGATTCCCCTCATTCTCATAATGAGTACAAGATGAGAGTTGTCAAATGCTCCTCATGTAACCTCATGTAGCCTTTTCATTCCCGGAGTGATCCTAGTGAACCTCCTCTGAACCCTCTTCAATGTCAGCAAATCCTTTCTTAAATGAGGAGCCCAAAACTGCTGACTATACTCCGTGAGGTCTCACCAGTTCCTTATAAAGCCCCGACATCACATCCCTGCTCTTCCATTCCTCTTGAAATGAATGCCGGCATTGAATTTACCTTCTTCACCACTAACTCAACCTGCGAGTTTCCCATTCCCTTCAGGCTGTCCTGCACGAGGACTCTGAGGTCCCTTTGCATCAGGGTATTTTCAATTCTCCCCCATTTAAAAAATAGTCTGTCCTTTTATTATTTTATACCAAAGCACATGACTCTACATTTTCCAATGTTATATTTTATTTGTCACTTCTCTGCCTATTCTCTTAATCTGTCTAAGTCTTTCTGCACCCTCCCTGCTTCCTTGACATGACCTGCTCCTCCACTGACCTTCATATCATCTGCAAACTTGGCCACAAACCCATTCATCCCATAATCCAAATCATTAATACACAACATAAAAAAGGTAATAAGGAGAATCCTGGGAATTATATACCAGTGACTCTTACATCAGTGGTAGGCAAACTATTAGAGGGAATTCTTAAGGAAAGGATCTAGAAATACAGTCTACTCAAGGATAGTCAGCATGGCTTTGTGAAGGGAAGGTTGTGCCACCTAAGCCTAATTGAGTTTTTTGAAGAGGTAGCAAAATAAATGAATGAACATAGGGTGATAGATATAGTGTATATGGATTTTAGTAAAACAAGGTCCCCCACTGGAGATTCACTCAAGGGGAAAGAACCACATGGAGCGTTGTTTGTGTGGATTCCGAATTGGCTTGTCTGTTGAAAGCAGGGAGTAGTAATGGACAGAAGGTATTCTGCCTGGAGATCAGTGAATAATGGAGTTCCCATTTCAATTCTCAATCCCATTTCCTTGCTGACATGTCTGTGTTTTCTCTACATCAGAGAGACCAGATGCAGATGGGGAGATCTCTTTGTTGAGCATCTTGGCTCTGTCCGCCACAATAATGTGGATCTTCCAGTGGCCACCCATTTCAATTCTCCATCCTGAGATACCTGCCTTTTCTGATTTTTCCCTTGAAGAAGGGCTCAGGCCTATGTCTTTGTCTCCAAGAGATGCTGAAAAGATCAGCTGGATTCCTCCAGCATTTTAGTGTCTTTACTACAATCGCAGCATCTGTAGCCTATCGTGTTTCACTAGTGGAGGTCCGCACTGTTCTGTTCTGAGACCCCTGATCTTTATAAACGACCTGGGTGAAGAGGTAGAGGGATGGGTCAGTGAGTTTGCAGATGATGAAAAGGTTGGAGGTTTTGTTGATAGGTTGAAACATGATATAGACAGATTCTGGGCTGGGTAGAAAGGTGGGAGATGGAATTTAATCCGGATAAGTGTGAGGTGATGCATTTTGGAAGGTCAAATTTGAATGCAGAGTGCATGGTTAATGGTCGGATACTTAACCGTGTGGAAGAACTGAGGGACCTTGGGGTAAATAAGCATAGATCTCTCAAGCTGATACTGTCCTCACAGCCAACATGGTTGATTCCTGTGTACCTTCACAAGCTGATGCGCTATCGAGCAGAAAAGCAGACTAACCTCGAAGGGCTGGATATGGCTTATATCCCGGCGGATGATTGGTGGCCGACCGGGTGGGGGTTGGTCCATTCAGGTCAGCTGATTGACAGCCATCCAGGTGTTTCCTTGTCCTCCAGTGCTCTTCCTGCAGGTACACAGGTTGCCTCTGCAGTAGGCTAGTGGTGTATCACCACATTCACCCCTTTCTTTAAAATTGTCCCGGGGTGGAGGTTACATTCCATGTTCTAAAGAAGCCCCAAACATATTTATATTATTTATAAGTTTAGATGGTCCAGCAGCCGTCAGAGTCTCTGCGACTGTCACAGGGTTGGCTCATGGTCAAAGGTCGGCAAGGGTAGGCGGTGGCTAGTTGGGGGAGGGGCAGGATTGGGGGCTGGAGTGGGTGGCGTGGTGTAGCATGGTGGGTTGGCTGGGGTGGCCAGAGTTGGAGCATGTGTGATGCGTTGGATGGGTGGGGGGGGGTGGGTTCGTTCCCCACGGTTGGAGTGAGTCCAGGGTGCCCGGGGGAGAGAAGGTGCGGCAGGCCCACAGCTGTCTGGGGCAGGGGAGATACGTTGGGCCAGTGTGGTCCCGGGGTGAGGCTGTTGTGCTGTGGTGGGTGCTCCCGCTGGTGCCAGGTCCCTGATTGAGATAGTATCCTCCCTGCTACTGCTGAACCTAATGTAGGCGTAGATACGGTTTGCGTGTAGGAGGAACACCTGTTTGACCAGGGGTTCAGCCTTGTGGGCCCACACGTGTCTACGCAGGAGCACAGGTCCCGGGGACGTGAGCCATGTTGGGAGTGACGTTCCCATCGCTGATTTCCTAGGGGATAAAAACAGGCATTTGTGAGGGGTTTCGTTGGTAGCCGTGCACAGGAGTGACCTGATGGTATGGAAGCTTTGGGGAGGGCATCCTGCCAGTACTCTACGGACCACGCCTTATACTTAAGGGGCAAAAGAACTGCCTTCCAGATTACTCCATTTTCACACTCCACCTGTCCATTACCTCTCGGGTTGTAACTAGTCGTGCGACTAGTTGCGATGCCCCTTGCAGTTAGGTATTGCCGCAGCTCCTCACTCATGAAGCTGGACCCCCGGTCACTGTGGATGAATGGGGGGTAGTCGAACATGGTGAAGATTTGCGTCAGCACACTGATAACAGTGGCCATGGAGATATATGGGCATGAGAGAGCGAAGGGGAAGTGGGAGTATTCGTCTATGATCGCAAGGAAATAGACATTTTGATTCGTGGAAGGCAGGGGCCCTTGAAGTCTATGCTGAGGAGCTCGAAGTGCCAGGTGGCCTTTACAACGTGGGCCTGGGGTGGGTGGAAGAAGCGAGGCTTGCATTCCGCGAAGACCCGGCATGCCTCAGTCACCATTCTGACATTCCTGATGGTGTATGGGAGGTATCAGGACCTGATAAAGTGGTATAAGTGGATAACGCCCAGGTGGTAGAGGGACTTGAGCAGAGCCGCAGCTGGTCGTCATGGAGCGATGTGCAGGTCCGGGAGAGGGCATCAAGGTAGTCGTTAAACTTCCACGGTCTATACTGGATGTTGTAGCTGTACATTGTCAGCTCAACTCTCCAGCGCAAGATGTTATCGTTCTTGATTTTGCCCCTGTGGGGCAAAATGAACACCACTGCACGCTGGTCAGTGAGGGGGGTGAATCTCCTGCCAGCCAGGTAGTGGCGCCAGTGACAGACTGCTTCCACAATTACCTGGGCGTCCTTTTCAATGGCGAAGTGCCCTAGCTCAGAAATGTGGAGGGTTCTGGAGAAGAAGGCGACAGGGCCCCCTTCTGGTTCAGAGATGCGGTGAGGGCCACATCGGAGGCATCGCTTTCCACCTGGAAGGGGAGTCCTCATCCACAGCATGCATCGTGGTGTCTGCAATATCCTGCCTGATGTGCGTGAAGGCTGCCTGCACCTCGTGTAGGAGATGAAAAGTTGTGGCCTGGGCCAGTGGGCAGACCTTGTCCAAGAAACAAGGAACCTACTGTGAGTAGTAGGAGAAAAGGACAAGAGTGTGTGTGGGAGGGGTAGCTCCATAAATGGGTGCATCTGTTCTGGACACTATGTGCCATGATATACCCCAGGATGGAGAGGCGGGTGGTGCTGAACATGCACTTCTCTTTGTTGTAAGTGAGGATTGGCTCCTCGGTCATCTGGAGAAATGCTGGTCAAGGCTGCAGATGGTGATATTACCTAGGTATGGGAAAGTTTCCCTTAACGTGCCGGTCTACCATTCAATTAATCTCCCGCTGAAAGACGGTTTGTGACCCTAAACAGAACTCAGCGGAACTGGTACAGACGCCCATCCACTTCGAAGGCAGTATAGGGCTTATCCTGTGGGTGGATGGGGAGTTGGTGATAGGCCGACTTCAGGTCAATCATGGAAAAGATACGATAGAAGGTTATCTCGTTGACCATGTCGGCTATCTTCGGAAAGGGGTAGGCATCCAGCTGGGTGTACCAGTTGATGGTCTGGCTATAATACATGACCATCCTTGGCTTGCTGCCCCCCTTGGCCACCAGGTCATGGGCTCTTCAAGGGCTGCTGCTGGACTCTATGACACCTTCTGCCAGAAGCCGCTGCACCTCTGCCCTGCATTCCTGTTCGTGGTGCAATAGCACCTATTTCTAGTGGCTATCAGCTTGCAGTCTGGTGTGAGGTATGAGAAAAGCCTGGAGAGGTTGCAGGTTGGCCGGGGCTGGTTGGAAGGTGTGCTGTGGAGCATGAGTGGGGGTAAGGCCCTCCCGAAGGCGAGGGTGATGCTCTGCAGTTGACATTTTAAGTCTAAGTCCAGGAGGACTGGGGTGCAGAGTTTGGGCATGACCAGGAGCCTGTACCTGGTGTATGTCTCCCCTCTCACAGTCAGATCGGTGGAGCAGCGCCGAGGGTATTAATAATTTAGTCCTGGACGGTGAAGGCAATAGAGAAGGTGGTGGGGTGGATTTTGAGTTTTAGGGAGCGGGCCACGTTTGGGTGAATGAAGCTCTCGGTGCTGTCATTGTCGATTAGTCACTTTGTTACCTGCCCGTTGATTTTGACGTCCATCATGGAGCGCCCAAGGTCATGGGGATGTCCCTGGTCAGTGTGGTGGCCGCTAGGACCAACGCAGTTCCTTGATGGTGGAGGTGATTTCCGGCCAATGTCGTCCTCTGCATTGGTAGGGTGTGTCGCGAGAGATGAGTGTTGGCTGGTGGCACTCTCCGTAGGTGTGGAGACCAGTGGGTGGTGATCGGTGGCGACCAGAGGCGTGGGGTGCATCGTTATGGCGGTTTGGTCAGTGCCCATGTTGACCATATCATCATTGTCAATGGTGCTGTGCTTGTTGCAGGCCTGGGAGGGCCCGGGTGGCTCTGGCACCTGTGCCTGCCCGGCACAAGATGGCGGCGCTGCATGGGAGAGTGTTGCGGCAGAATGGCTGGCCTTCGTCTTTGGCTGCGCTGGTTGTGCCTTTTGCTGTTGGTGCTGGTGTCGTCATTGCGGGTGGCAGAAGTGACATCACTCCGTGGACTGGAAGTGGTGTCATTGTAATCTGTGGACGTGGCATCTTAGCAGAGCGTCACTGGCTTGATCGAGGGCTGGTCTGGGCGCATAGCGGGCATGCGGCGATTGTTGCCGGCGAGGCTGGAAGTTGGGCTGTCAAGTTTGGGGAGGCTGGAAGTTGCCCAACAATCGGATATGGATCAGACTGGGTGGGTTATTGAGGGCCTCTGAGCTGCCAGCAAGTTTTGAAAGGCACACTCTAGCAAAATGGACTTTCTTGCCACATATTAAGCAGTACTGATTTCTGGCCAGGAAGTTTTGGCGTGATCGTCAGTCTGACCCACACTGGGACCCACAGTACTTATGTGGGCGTGGGGAGCCTGCAGCAGCGATGTTCTCGTCCACCATCTGGTTTTGGGCCACAACTGCTGTCTGTGCTGACTACGTGGAGACCTGGGGAAGCCTGGAGTCAAAGGTTTTGGTGCACTGGACTGCTCCCTCCAGGGTTCAGACTACCTCCACTGTTTTGGTCAGGGAGTAGATATTGTCCTCCGGCAGCTCTGCCTGACGGCTTGTCGCCAATTTCTTCGGGACTCTATAATTATTTAAATAGAAAACACAGGCCGGGAGATCATTTCAGAAGAGTTTATTGACAAGGTTAACCTTGGAGAGTCTACAACAGAGACTCTGCCCTTATCAGGCAGAGAACAAGCTTTTATAACCCAAAACAAACAAGTCTTCAATCAATTGCTACAGGATATGTACTCCCTCTCATACAGTATGGTTACAAGACAGATTAGGGTAAGTTTCAGGGTCTCACTGATGAAACTTGCCCTATCAGTGTCTTCTAAGTGGTAACCTCTTCTTCAAGCTACCACAGAGTTCCATTCCTTCCTCTATTTCAAGGGAAACATCAGACAGATAGCACTTCTAGCCATCTACTGCTCTGGAACTTGATTTCATCAGTTTCAAACAGTTTTTCCTGGATTGCACTTGTCAGTGTCCCACACACTGACTGAGCTGTTAACTCTCTCTCTCTCTCTCTTTCTCTCTCTCTCTCTCTCTCTCTCTCTCTTCCAATGCTGCATCCCCTTTACTCAGCCACGGCAGGAGTAAACACACGCAGGCCGATTCCAGGGCACACCACTCCATAACTGAGGACAGGGGTCGTAGATCTCCAGAAATGGTTCGACCTAAAAGGGGAGGCAGGCCTCTTCAGCCCGGTTAGGCAACCTGCATAGGAGAAGGTCACTCCGATATAAAACCTACGACCCAAGGACCTCGCTTCCACGTCCCAGCTTGTTTGGCCACGGCACACGAACCATGGGTGTAAAGGGTGGGGCCAGTACTGCGCACACTGCACGCCACCTAAAAGCTCCTTTGCGCAGGTGCGAGGACAGGTCCACATCCTCCCCCTCAAAAGATGCACACAAACTCAAGATAGCAAGTTGGAACATCAGAACCATGGTAGACAAGGCTGACAGCCACCGACCTGAACGTCAGTCTGCCCTCATCTCACATGAACTTCTCAGACTCGACATCGACATAGCCGCTCTCAGCGAAGTCCGCCTTGCAGATGTAGGCAGCCTCCAAGAACACGGCGCGGGCTTCACACTCTACTGGTCTGGCAAGCCTCAGGCTGAACGACGCCTATCTGGTGTTGGCTTCACGGTCAAGACAAGACAGATTGAAAAGCAGAAAACAGATAAGGACGCATCCCTATCACATTCCAACAACTTTGGTTGAGTTACTCCCTCACCCCCTTCTGTCTTGGCGTCTACTTGATTAAAGTCATGTTTCCTTCCACACGGCTCTTGAGTGTAGACTCTGGATGCAGGTGTCCCTGATCAACCTATTGACCTCCCTTTCGTTCACCCCAGGTTCTGCCAGGCACGGTCGGGCTAACTCAGATAGGGGTCTCAGGTAGCACTTGGCTGTCTCTCTGGGCTGCTGGGCACGAATACTCAGAAGATATCTTGCGAAGTCCACGTTTGTGGGAGGTTTGTGCATTGTTTCTCGGGTATTCATTACTTCAGAGTACTCGGTGCAGTCTTTGAGAGCCTGGAAGGCTTGGGGACCCAGTTTCGAGCAGAGTAAGATGAGTCTTTTCCTGTCAGAGTCTAGGATGTCATCGGCGTGTGCCTCGATGATCACTTCGACCGTGTGCTTCCAGATTTCGAAGCGTGCGGGATGGTATGGGTCAACTTGGAGGCTCCTGGTGCTCAGGAGCTTCTCCATTACAGCTTCAAATTTTGTGTGGAATAAATTATGATGCGCTATTGAGCAGAAAATCAGACACAAAACATAAAGTCTGTTCAACAGGCTTTATTCCAATCAAACTTCCACAGAACTTGTGAGAGTAGCTGTGTTGGCTCTGAGAATGAACTCAAGGGGCCAGATGTAGCTTATATGTGGGTGATTGGCAGCTGTCCGGGTGGGGCTTGGTCCATTCAGGTCGGCTGGTTGACAGCCGGCCAGATGTTGCCTTGTCTTCCAGTGCTCTTCCTGCAGGTGCACAGGTTGTCACCTGCAGTCGGCTAGTGGTGTATCACCACAAATACAGTATTTAACAAAGCCTAGGTTTCATTAACCATATAAGCATATACACTTACAGCACAGAACAGGCCAGTTCGGCTCTACTAGTCCATGCCGTAACAAATTCCCACCCTCCTAGTCCCACTGACCAGCACCCGGTCCATACCCCTCTAGTCCTCTCCTCTCCATGTAACTATCCAGTCTATCCCTAAATATAACCAATGATCCCGCCTCGACCACGTCTGCCGGAAGCACATTCCACATCCCTACCACCCTTTGCGTAAAGAAATTTCCCCTCATGTTCTGCGTATAATTTTCCCCCTTCAATCTTAAACCATGCCCTTTAGTTTGAATCTCCCCCACTCTTAATTGAAAAAGCCTATCCACATTTACTCTGTCTGCCCCTTTTAAAATCTTAAACACCTCTATCAAGTCCCCCCTCAATCTTCTATGCTCTAGAGAAAAAAGTCCTAGTCTGCACAACCTTTCCCTGTAACTCAAACCTTGAAATCCTGTCAACATTCTCGTGAACCTTCTCTGTACTCTCTATTTTGTTTATATCTTTCCTATAATTTGGTGACCAAAACTGGACACAGTACTCCAAATTTGGCCTCACCAATGCCTTGTACAATTTCATCATAACCTCCCTACTCTTGAATTCAATACTCCGATTTATGAAGGCCAACATTCCAAATGCCTTCTTCACCACACCATCTACCTGAGTATCAGCCTTGAGGGTACTATTTACCATAACTCCTAAATCCCTTTGTTGCTCTGCACATCTCAATAGCCTACCATTTAATGCATATGACCTATTTAGATTTGCCTTTCCAAAATGTAACACCTCACACTTATCTGTATTAAATTCCATCAGCCATTTCTCAGCCTACACCTCCAGCCTTCCTAAATCACCTTTTAATCTACGGTAATCTTCCTCACTGTCCACAACACCACCAATCTTTGTATCATCTGCAAACTTGCTTATCCAGTTCTCCACCCCTATTTCCAGATCGTTAATATATATAACAAACAATAGTGGACCTAGGACCGATCCCTGAGGAACTCCTCTAGTCACCGGCCTCCAATTAGACAAACAATTTTCTACCACTACTCTCTGACACCTCCCATCTAACCATTGCTGAATCCATTTCACTACCTCCTTATTTATACCTAATGCCTTCATCTTTTTTCCTAACCTCCTGTGGGGAACTTTGTCAAAAGCTAAATAGACAACATCCACAGCTTTCCCTTCATCAACCTTTTTTGTAACTCCCTCGAAAAACTCAATCAGGTTTGTCAAGCATGATCTACCCCTGACAAAACCAGGCTATCAATCCCTGTACCTCCAAATATTTGTGAATATCATCCCTCAGAACACTTTCCATCAACTTAGTTGGGGGATTGAGTGCAGGAGTCATGAGGTGATGTTGAAGCTCTACAAATCTCTGAAGAGACCACAGTTCTGGTCACCTCAAGAATCTGGAAACTACATCGAAGGTGTAAAAGAGATTTACCCAGGATATTGCCCAGTTGGAAAATAAGTCTTAACAAACTTGAGCTAGGGCTTTTCTCATTGGAGCAAAGAAGGATAAGAGCTGACTTAATAGAGGTCTATAAGATCCTGAGAAGCATAGTGGACGGCCAGCACCTGTTTCTCAGGGTGGGAGTAGTAAACACCAGAGGACGTCTGTACAAAGTGCAGGGAGGAAGGTTTAGGGGTGATATCAGGGTGAATTTTTTTTGCATTGAGAATTATTTAAATTTTTTAAAATTTAGACTTTCAGCACCCTAACAGGCCATTTCGTGCCATCCAATTTTCACCCCATTAACCTGCACCCCGGAACATTTTTTGAAGGGTGGGAGGAAATTGGAGGCCCCGGGGAAAACCCACGCAGACACGAGGAGAATGTACAAAGTCCTTACGAACCAAGGTCTGGTCCTGATCGTTGGCACTGTAAAGGTATTACACTAACCATGCCGTGAACTGCGCTGCTTGTGGGGGCCTGGAATGTATTGCCAGGGGTGGTGGTGGAGGCTGGAACAATAGGGGATTTAAAAGACTTTTAGGCTTATGGACGAAAGGAAAATAGAGGATTACGAGGTAGAGAGGGTTTCGTTTTTTTTAGTGGGCCTATAGAGGTCAGCAGAACAACATGGTCCAAAAGGTCTGTACTATGCTGTTATGTTCTATGATCTACATTCTATCTCTCTCTCATGCCCCCGAGCACCACATATTGCCAGTTGCTGACCACCCTTGATGAGGGTGGGCTTGTTACCAATCCCCACCTAGCCGAATTGACCAGTATACTTGAGTGGGCCACCCCAAAGTTGAACTTCTCCTTGCTGGCATCTGGTGATAGTGACCAGGACAGGAAGTAGCTTCAGTGGCTTAGCACTAATGGCTACCCAGAGGGTGATTTCCTTGGTGGGGATGGTGGACCCCCTAGACCCTCATTAGCAACCTGGGGTCCTCGCCTTGCATCGCGGTGTTGCCAGGTATAATGATGTGTTCAGCACCAATGTCCACCTCTGTGCCTTCCCCTTTCAACAGTGTGATGCCAAGGGAAGGTAGGCCCTCAGGTCTCCTGGCCAGGAAATGGCTGCTGAATATATCCGCCAGGACCCCTAGCCATGATCCCATGGGAGCCGGACAGAGGGACATGCCTCCGTGGTCAATCCCTGCTGCTGCTGCAGTTTCACCGTGGCCTCCCACAAGGCTTTGATGTTGGACTTCAGTTACTCAGCGTGGGGGACAAACTCATGACAAGCTGTACACACCTGTGCCTTTAGGGGACAACACCCCTTCTCTGATGAGCTGCTCCTCACAATGCTCCTTCCAGAGCACATAAGGGGCAGGTGGGTATTCCACTGATCTGGTCCCCAACCATCCCAGCCCAAAATAGTGCTACCAACAAGCTTTTGTGGGTCTTGGTTTCTACCTTCCAAACCTGAGCACATGCTCCTCGCTCTACATACTCCAGCTCTTCCAGTAAGTTTCCCTCACTGTCCTCCTGGCTGATGGCTCCCAACTGGACCAACCTCTATAGGTTGGGATGGGCAGTGGTTACCAGACATCTTGCCAGCGTGGTATTACCTCTGGAGCTTTCTGGAAGGTTGCGGTCCTGGGCACCCTCATGGAGCCTTGTAACCAGGGCTCAGTCCCTAATGGCCCTCGTCCTGTCCTCCACCATCCCCCACTCCAGCAAGAAATGATACCTCACTTGGACGGCGGCTACCACCCTGGCCCACAAGGACGGGTCTTCTCCCACAGCCTCAGATGGCTTCCATAGGATGTTATCCATGGCTTTCTGGCTGGACAGCCTGCTCAAGATCCCCACTACCCTTGGCCCAGATCCAGAGTAGTCATGTAGACAGGGACTCAACCATCTTTCATTGGTAACAATCCTGACTCATTGGCCGAGTACTCCTGGATCTCAGAGGTCTCACAAGGGGCTTTGGGCATGGCTACACATGGCTGTTTGGCCCTCATCTATATCTCCATTGGCAGAGATATAGAGGAAGGACAAAGGGTTGGCAGAGTGCCCCCATTCTTGGTCTGGGATCACGTGGTCACCAGTCTTGCCTACAAGGGTTCAGACACACATAGGCAGGACTTGTGCAGCACTGTCCCCATCTGCTGACCACATGTCAACACCAATGCTGCGGTAACGTTTCCACCTCCTCTTTAGCTGCCCATTCTCCTGTTCCCTCTTGCTTTGTCCTGTGTTGGTGCTTTAGGATGGCTGCTGGCAGCCAAAATACACCTCTTTGGCTCTCCTTATTGCCCTAGAACCCTAACCTCTTGAGTCAGGACACAATGTGGTGCCCACCCACTCTGGGTCCAGACTGTTTGTCAGCAGGCTAGCCAAATTTTTGAATCTTGCTCAGTGGTTGGTCCACCATGGGACTCCGTCCCTTCTTGCTAGCCCTATTCCAGAACATCTCGATGGCAAGTGTGTGCAGCTAAACTTCTTGAACCCTGCTCGCAGCTCCAATGGTTCAGAGGGTCCAAGAAGTAACAAATCTGAACACAGCTTATTAACAAACAATGGTCTCTATTTACACCCAGAGGAATTCACAACAGGGAACACACACACACACACACACACACACACACACACACACACACACACACACACACACACACACACACACACACACACACACACACACACACACACACACACACACAGCTCATGTGCATCAGATCCAAATAAATCAACAATAATCGCTACTCCTGACAAATCTCTGCCAGCTGGAGGGAACGGCTTAGGTGCGCCCAGGTGAAGGAGAACCAATTGAGACGCAGCCTCACCTGTGGGTGGGGGTGACCTTGATTGGCAGGCGAGGTGACTTCCCGCCAGGTTCTCCCTGATATTAACCATGCAGATGGTGATAAGATCTTGGGGTGGCAAGATCTTCTCACAGTACACCTGGCCTCTAACCTGCTCTTGTAGCTATGGTCTGAATTTCTGGTAAATAATTTAAACTTTAGACATATATCACTGTATCAGGCCATTTCAGCCCACAAGCCCACACAGCCCAATTACACCCAATTAACCTACATCCCCCGGTTCGTGTGGAATGGTGGGAGGAAACCGGAGCCCCTGAGGAAAACCCACGCAGACAAAAGGAGAATGTACAAACTCAGGACAGAGCAGGATTCAAAACCTGGTCCAGATTGCTGGCGCTATAACAGCGTTGCTCCAACCGCTATGGCAAGTGTGCAGCTATGATATGATGAGGGCAAACTCAACATCTCTCAAACATTTGGTGGTGGGATACTCAACACTGGATGCCAAGCATTTGGTGGTGGAATACTCGGCACTGGATGCCAAGCATAAGTGTTCGATTCTGTCCATTGCAGATGGTTGTTGTGTTATGATTTTTACTCAGCGATGTCTAATGATATCTTAAAGTATGTAAGATTACCCTATATCTTGGCATATAAACTGACTATCGTATAAGTCGACCCCCTTTATCAACCTAATTTTAAGGGTTTTATGATGTCTCTAGTGTATGAGTCAACTCAAATTTTATGGCTGTCTGAGGTGCCCCATTGACCAGCATACAAGTCGACTCCCATAGATCACGTGGATTGATCTGCTGGCCGTTGACTGGAGGTCATTACTACCATCGACACAATGCAGCACACGACAAAAGTATGAAGCAAACTTTAAGTTGAAAGTGATAGAAATGGCCAAGAGAACCAACAACTGCTGCTACAAAAAAATTGGATGCGCAATTGGATATTGGTTAGAGATTGGAGGAAGAAAGAAGAGACCAAAAAGGGAATGTACTTTGAGAAGAGGAATCACTCATTGGCCAGAGTTGGAAAATCACATTGCAGAATGGGTCCATGAACAGAGACAAGATGGCTGCATAGTCACCCGAAATAAAATAAGAAGATGTGCACTGCAGTGGGCCAAGTCGTACGCAGACCTCAGTGATGGTTTTGAAGCTACAGTCGGCTGGTGCAATTGTTTAATGAACAGGAAAAAAAATCTGGTATTATGACAAAAACCAAAAATTGCACAGAAACTAACAAAAGATCCTGATCATAAAGTTGTAACTTTTCACCAGTTTATTATATGGAACCGACAGAAACACCAGTTTGTATTGGCAAATATCAGAAACATGGACAAAACCCTCATGAATTTCGACATGATAGGCAATAGAATAGTGGAATGGAAAGGTGTGAAAACTGTGTAAGCAGAAGTACATGCCACGAAAGGACCAGGTTTACCGTGGTGTTACCGTGCATGGCCAACGGGATGAAGTTAAGATCCATGGTAATCTTCAAAAGCAGAATTAAACCAAAAATGAAATTCCCTGCAGGTATTTTTGTACATTTTCACAATGAAAATGGTGTAAAACTATGAATAGACAATGTGTGGAACAGGTGGCCAGGCAGTTTACACAAAGAATGGAGTTTGCTGGTCTGGAATATGTCTCGTAGCCACTTAACTGAGAACTAAATAATACTTACATGGCGATTATCTCAGGTGGTTTGATGTCTCTTGTAACCTCTCGATGTTTGCTTGAACAAGCCATTCAAGGACCGTGTGTGAGGAATGGTATACATGAATGTGAAGTGCAGAAAAGTCATTTACAAAAGCCAGGGCAATACGTGTTCTATCACTTGATGTGCTGTGCAACTTCATGCTCAAGGCAAAGGACAAACTTAAAGTAGAGACTGTGATAACATCTTTTAAAAAGTGCAATTGAAGGGACGGAAGACGATTTATTGTGGGGCACTGACGACGAAGCTGAAACTGCTTCATCAGATACCGAATGGGGTCCATATGGTGACTGGTTAAACAGTGAGGTATGGATGTGCTTGCTGCCATCTTTGCTTCAGTCAATGATAGCAAGAGTGATTTTGAAGAGTTCTAAATGTGTTGTTTTCAAACGATGATCACAATTTTGAAGGGTGCTAATTATGTTATTTTCAATAAAAATCTCAATGAAAATCTATCGCAGTCAGGTATTTTTTGGTTTTTCAAGGGTTCAGTGTGGATTGGATTTTGAGCTGAATTTAAGGTCTCAAAAGTATATCCGGCCTATTAGTTGACCTCCATTTTTTGAGAGTTTTTTTGAGTTTCACGACTTGACTGATATGCCAAAATATTTGGTATATCCCTCCACTCCAGAAGCCTGAGGTCAGACAGTAGGTCCACATTTCAGTACCACGCTTAGGAGATAAAGCATTGTTGTGGGTCACACTTCTCAGATCCAGCGTGAAACTAAAACTCCCGATCAAGGTTAACCAAATGTTTATTGGCACCATTGGAAGTAAGAGCTATCTCTCTTCGAATTGTGTGAAGATTCAAGACTCAAGATTTAATTTATTGTCATATATAATACAAACAATGACACATTAAATGAAATTGCTTTTGCCTGCTGTAAGGCAGACAGATTTGCCACCTGCAGAAATAACCTGAAGCACCTCTTACAGTCAAACATAGAGAAGCAAAGGAGAGTTCCCTCAGTATCACTGAGTGTCTGTGGATATGCCTCCAGCGCTCCCGCAGCCTCAAAGTCCAGTCCAAACCATTGACCAGCTCCAGATCTGAACCCCCGACATGATTAGGAACCCCAAAGCGCCCTTGGCACCCTGTCACATCCTGCATCCGATATCCAGTACCCCGATATCCAGTTTTAAGCCAGTTTCCAGCAATCTGCAGTCGGCATGAGTTTCTTGTCTGTGTGGATTCCTCTCCTTGAGTCACCAACAGCCTGTCTCCTGTGTCTCAGCCACAGAACTGTTGCTGTGGTCACTGTCCCCTTGGTTCATCTCCTCTGTTTCTCCTTGTCAGATGGGGGGGGGAGGTGGGAATGGGTGGTCTTTCTGTTTTCTGGTGCCCTGAGCCAGTCCTCTGCTTTCCCAGAATCTGCAACCCCTGGCAGCTGCTGCCGTCACCGTCTTTGGTCCCAACCCTGCAGTGGTGGGATTTTAAATAAAACCACTGTCAGCTCCTTGACAGGCCCGGAGCTGGTGGCAGTCAGACTGGACAGTTGGACCCCACGGGAGTGATGTGACTTCATTCTCCACTCCCTGTGGCTCTGCACCAGAGGCAGCTCTGGCAGCACCAATTTCTGAATATTTATTCATATTGATTATCTCTTCACCTGCCTTGGCATAATGTGGTGCGCTGTTACTGCTGGTGTACCTTACACAGCAAGTATGAATTCTGGTACATTTGTGTAAAGTGTGTTCTTTTGTGTATGACAATTGTGACAGAGTATATAGAAAATATAGATATGTTTTTGGGTGATAAATTGGAAAAGGTTTGTTAGAGTAGGTTACATATAAACATTTTAAAACAGATCTTATTTGAAATACTGGAACTCTGCCCAATGCTAGACATAACAGGGCCTCAGACCTTTTGAAGAGTGCTCAAGATACTTCTCTAATGGATTGTTGTTTACAAAAAGCAACAGATGTCAGAGCCACTGTTGTCAGGAAGAAACCTTGATGTTGTAAGAGGGTCATATGGTTTTGTAAGCTTAGAGAGTAAAGCAGGATTTCCCTGAGAGAGAGAGAGAGAAAGAGAGAGAGAGAGAGAGAGAGAGAGAGAGAGAGAGAGAGAGAGAGAGAGAGAGAGAGAGAGAGAGAGAGAGAGAAGGAGTCACAGAAATCAATTCCAGAGGGACTAGCTGGCAAACTTTGGAAGGCTGCCTGGTCAATGGAGAAGACTGGCAGTCTGAAGGGTGACCTGAAAGAAAGAGGATCATCTGGAGAACCCTGAAGGAGGCAGGTTTCGTCAGCAAGACTGATTGAGAAGGAATCAGTTGCAGATGTCCTGGAAAAGGAATCTCTCTCTGAAAACCAACAAGAACACTCCTGAGTTTGCCTGTTAAGCAAAGACTGGTGAACTTTGTTAATGCTAATTTATGTGCACAGTACAAGAATTGCCTGCAACCAGTGAGATTGGACTGTGATCCAAAGAACTTTTCTAATCTTAAATTTACATTACACACACCTGTCCTTAGTGTTAGAGGGGGTTTGAGTAGTTAGGTAGGTTAGTTAAGTAGGTTAAGTAATAAGTTAGAGTTTAATTCTGTTTTCTTGTTCAATTATCAGAAAGGTGGGGATAAAAGGAAAAGGGCAATATTCATAGGGGATTCAATGGTTAGGAGGACAGACAGAGGTTTTTGTGGATGTGATAAGGAAAACTGGATGGTGGTTTGCCTCTCTGGTGCCAGGGTCTGGGATGTGACTATGCGCGTTCAGAACATCCTAAAAGGGAGGGTAAGGAACCTGAGGTTGTGGTACATGTTGTTACCAATGATGTTGGAAGGAAGGAGGAAGTGGTCCTGCAGAATGAATATAGGGAGTTGGGTAGGGAGCTTAAAAGGAGGACCACTAAGAGGGTAATCTCTGGATTGCTTCCTGTGCCACGTGACAGTGAGGGCAGAAATAGAATTCGGTGGAGGTTAAACATGTGGCTAAACGGGTGGAGTAAGAGACATGATTTCATACTTGGACAACTGGGACCTTTTTTGAAGATGGGACCTATACATCTTAATCCCAGAGGGACCAGTCTCCTGGCGGGGCATTTTCTAGAGCTGTCGGGGGGGGGGGGTGGGGGATGGTTTAAACTAGTATGGTTGGGGACAGGGTTTCATGTTCGGCAGGACAGCAGGGTGAGGGTTTGTAGGCTAAGGAAAGAGACGTTTAAATAATTTGAGGGAGAAAAAGCAGAAAGTAGTAAACATGTTGTAGTGAAAATTGTGAGAATAGTAGAGAGGAGGATATGCAGAAGGTAGGATGTAGGAGAACAAATGCGAGGAGCGTAGTAAGGAAGCTGGATGAGCTAAAGGTATGGATTGACATGTGGCATTACGATGTTGGGGCCATTAGCGAGACGTGGTTGAAAGAAGGTTGTGACTGACAGTTGAATGTTCCAGGATTTCGCTGCTTTAGATGTGACAGAGTTGGTGGATTAAGAGGGGGAAGTGTGGCATTACTTGTCAGGGAAGACTGGAGGTCTTGTCGAGGGAGGAAATGTGGGTAGAGCTGAAAAATAAGAAGGGTGAGGTTACTATTATGAAGGTATATTATAGGCCTCCAAATGGGGAAAGTGAAATGGAAGAGCAAATGTGCAAGGAAATAGGTGAGATGTGCAGTAGAAATAGGGTGGCGTTGGTTGGGGATTTCAATTTTCCAAACATAGATTGGAAAACGCAGTCATTAAAAGGGCAGGATGGCTTAGTATTTTTGCATTGTGTTCAGGATTGCTTTTTATAGCAATATGTTGAGACGCCAACTAGAGGGGGAGTGGTGTTAGATCTTTTGGTTGGGAATGCAATGGGGCAGATGATGGAGATAAGCATTGGAGAGAACTTCGGATCCAGTGATCATGCTTTTGCTTAATGATGGAAAGGGATAGGTCGGGTCCGAGGTTGAAGGTCTTCGAGTGGGGTAAGGCCAGATTTGGAGAAATGAGAAGGAATTTTCAGAGAGTTGAGTGGGCTGATCTTTTTGCCGGAAAGGATGTAGAGGAAATTTGGGGGGCATTTAGGGGTGAGATTTTGAGAGTACAGGATCTTTATATTCCAGTCAGGCCAAAGGGGAAGACTAAAGGTTCAAGGGAGCCGTGGTTTTCTGGTGAAATTAAGAAGTTGGTTCAGGACAAGAGGGAGGCCTATACCAAATATAAAAAAAAACAAGGGATTGAGGAGATGTATGGTCATTACTTGGATTGCAGGAAGAACCTTAAGAGGGAAATTAGAAAGGCAAAAAGAAGGTATGAAGTGTCCATAGCTAATAAGGCGAAGGTGAATTCTAAGGGTTTTTACAGATATGTGACCAGTAAAAGGAGGGTTAAGGATAGAATAGGTCCACTGGATGATGGGACCGGTGAACTATGTCAGGAACCGTATGAGATGGGAGAAATACTGAACAATTTTTTTCTCGTCTGTATTCATGAGTGAAAGGGACATTGGGCTATACGAGATAAGAGAGTTTAAGGGCTTAGTTGTAGAAAGGATAGGGATTAGTAAAGCGAGAGTTTTGGAGCTTCTAGGGTCAATTAAGGTGGATGTCTCCTGCTCCTGATGGGATTTTTCCCCGGACTTTAAGGGAGGTCAGGGAACAAATAGCAGGGGCATTGATTTTTCAATAGACAGTGATTTTTCAAAGATCACTGGAGGCGGGGGTGGTATCACAGGATTGGAGGGTTGCAATTGTAGTTCCATTGTTCAAAAAAGGCAGAAGGTGTAGGCCAAGTAATTATCGACCAGTAAGTTTGACTTCATTGGTGGGGAAGGTTATGAAGGGTATTCTTCAAGATAGTATATATGCATATCTGGATAGGCAGGGACTGATTGGGGGCACCCAGCATGGGTTTGTAAAAGGAAAGTCATGTTTGACGAACCTTGTTGAGTTTTTTGAGGAAGTGACAGAAAAGGTGGATGAAGGTAAATTGGTTGATGTGATCTATTTAGTAAGGCTTTTGATAAGGTTCCGCATGGAAGGTTAATAAGGAAAGTTCCATCACTAGGAATTAGTAGAGAGATTGTGACATGGGTTCAGAGGTGGCTGGGAGATATACAGCAGAGAGTCATGGTGGACAACTGTCTGTCAGGTTGGAAGCCTGTGACAAGCAGGGTGCCTCAAGTTCCCTTGATATTCATTTATATTAATGATTTAGAGGAAGGTGTGGCTAACTGGGTAAGCAAATATGTGAATGATACAAAAATAGGGGGAGTAGTGGATTGTGAGGTAGATTTTCTTGAATTACAGGATTTGGTTTTTTTGGAAGAGGGAGATGAGAGATGGCAGATGGAATTCAATGGAGACAAGTATGAGGTGTTGCATTTCAGTAAAAATAACCAGAATAGGACATTTGCAGTTAAGGGGAGGGCATTGTGGCATGTAGAGAAGCAGAGGGACCTGGGGGTTATGGTACAGAGTTCACTGAAAGTGCATTCCCATGTAGACAGGATGGTTAAGAAGGCATATGGTGTGCTGACCTTTATAAATCATAGAATAGAGTAGAGGAGCTGGGAGGTGATGCTGCATCTGTTTAATGGATTGGTGAGGCCAGATTTGGAGTACTGTCTGGTCTCCAAATTATAGAAAGGATATAGATAAGGTGGAGAGGGTTTACAAGGATATTGCCTGTCTTACAGCATCTGGATTAGAGGGAGAGATTAAGGAGACTGGGTCTTGATGGAGGTATTTAAAATTATGAAAGGAATAGATAGACTAGACATCAACAGACTATTTCCCCTGAGGGCAGGGAAGGTTGGAACATGAGTTAAGGGTAAGGGGGCAACACTTCAGGAGAAATGTTAGAGGATGCTTTTTCACTCAGCGAGTGGTGGCAGAATGGAATGAGATAGTTGTGGCAGGGTCCCTTCTGTCATTTAAGAGAAGGTTGGATGTGTACGTGGAGGTGAGGGGGTTGGAGGGTTATTGGCGGAGAGCGGGAGGTTTGTGCTAGTGGAGTTGCTCTAGTGAACCAGTGTGGACTCAAAAGGCCTGTTTCCGCTCCGTAAATGGTTATATGGTTATATGGTCATTATAATTAAAAACTACTTTTGTTTAAGTAACCCTGTGTTGTAGTGCACATCTAATGCTGCTGGTTTTTGGGGTCTTCTGGAACTCCGTGACAGATTTTACTGAGCTGCCACCTGTTGTTATTGAAGAAAGTGGCTAATGTCTGCCAAGTGGTGACAACTGTGATCAATACCAGCCTATTCTTTTACTTTACTCTTTCTGTGAGTTATATGCATCTGTGAGAGATGGGAAAATTGATCTAAAATTATGAACATGGAAGACATCAGTTAATGGCAGTAACCAGTACAAACAGGATGAGCTTGGGGATTAGGATGCAGGAAAGCAGAGTCAGCACGATTAACATAAGAATCTTCTGTGTGACAAGAGCCACCATAAGACTAAGAAAAGGAATGGTAAGGTACAATAGAATGTAGGAAGTTGAGGTAGTCTGGATCAGATAAAGGTCTCCTAGCCCTGGACAGAAGTACCAAGTCCTACATATCTAATTAGCTAACCATACATAGATTTATACATATGAAATTAGCCAACCCTAGATAGGATGAGTCAACTCCGCATACCAAGAGATTGTAGCCCCGAGAATCAGGAAGGTGTGAATAAGGACAATGACATGATGGGGCACCCACAGGATACCCCCTGGTCCTCCAAGTGTACTGAAACTGCACGTAGGCAGGAAGGATTACCTATGCCAAACCCATCCAGGGGGCAGAAGAATGTAAGGGGGAGGGCACTCTGATACTGAAATTGACTGTATAAAATTTGGGTGAGCCCCAGTATGTGTGTGTATTCCCAGGGTAAGGGGAAGCACCCAACTTTGCATTGTTGTAGTAATAAATGTTCTTTGTTCTCAATTTTTGTCTCGAGCAATTTCTTTAAAGGTACTTTAATTTCTAACAAATGGGGACTCGTCCGGGATCACACTCCCTCCACTGACAGAGTGCCCCGACGACGAGAGTAGGTGCACCCCGGCTGATTCAGCTGGACTCACGGGCGACGGGTGGCTGGTCAGTGGAAGAAGCGAGTGATATCCGAGAAGAGGCATTGAGAACAAACGACGGAAGGAAGCGCGCTAGAGCATTGCTACTGGAACTCGGTAAGAGAAATTTTACTTGTTTATAAGTATGGGAATAATGAGTAGCAAGGAAGAGAGTCCTGGTTCAGGATGTGAACACCAGATAGCTACGTACAGCCCACTTGGGTTGATGTTATCTGAGTGGGGCACGGGAAAGACCCGTGGGAAAGACAAACTGACAATGGTCAGGTATTGTTGTATTGAATGGGTTAAATACCCGGTTAAAGGGAGCTCCGTGTACTGGCCAAAGTTCGGATCCGAGGATGAATGGATGTGTCAAGCTTTGAACATCTGGCTCTATCAAAACCAGAGAGACAATGTTGAGAGCAGGGAATATGCAGCCTGCTGGCTCAAGGGACCCATTGAACAACTGGTTTTGAATGAGAAAGAATTCAGGGATAAGAGAGAGGAGGAACCTTTTGTCCCTGAATCACAGGGGTGGGATGTGTTACATTCCCTCCCTCCACCTTATGTTCCTCCTATGCCGGCTCCTATCTTTCCTTCCCCTCCTATTACCTACCCTTCTGCACCTCCCCCTCCTCCCCCACCACTAGAGAAGAAAGAGGAGAACCGGAGTGGTATGGTGACTCGCTCACAAAGCGCTCGATTACCACCTCCGTTAACAGTAGAGGTAGAACATTGTAATTCAGAACAGCGTGAGATCCCTCAGGAAGAAGTGGCAGAACCCTGCGATTCACTTCTCAGGGAACAGGAACACAAATCTAAGAAACCAGAAATTAGCTGGATGCGACCCCTGCGGGAGGTTCCTGTGGAAGAAGGTCTTGGGTTCGTAAATGTGCCCCTGACCAGCACCGAAGTACGTAATTTTAAGAAAGAATTAATCTCCCTGATAGAAGATCCCCAGGGATGTGCCGAACAGTTAGACCAATTTTTGGGACCAAATCTGTATACTTGGGAGGAATTAACATCCATCTTTAAGACTTTGTTTACCTTAGATGAGCGGGGAATGATCCGACAGGCAGGCATTAGAGTATGGGATAAGGAACACGAGACGACCCCTGGAGTAGTCAAATTCCCCCTCACAAAACCTAATTGGGACAAAAATACCAGTGGTGGCCGCACACTGATGGAGGAATACAGGATTAATTTGATCAAAGGAATCAAGGAATCTGTCCCCAAAGGACAGAACTTCAAAAAAAGACTTTGAGGTTCCCCAAGGTCCCGAGGAGACCCCCTCTGCATTTCTCAATAGATTGCGCACGGCAATTCAACAATATGGGGGTCTCGACATAGAATCCCCAGCAGGGGAACAATTGGTTCTAACGGGTTTTGTTACCAACTCAGCCCCAGACATCAGAAGAAAGCTACAAAAGACAGAAAATTGGCACAAGCAAGGAATTACCCAGTTACTGCAGATTGCTCAGAGAGCATTTGTCCAAAGGGCAGAGGATAAACAAAAAGGGAAAGCTAAAATTCTATTACAAACAGTCAAAGGAATAGTAGCTGACCATCACGAAAAAGATAAGGATTACTGGCCAACTTCTGTACGAGGTGAGGGGAGCCACGGGTGGGGAGGTGGAGACCCCAGCAGGTGGAGGAGTAGAGGAGGATTCCGGGGACGACGTATGCCCCCTAGAAATTTTGGGAAAGATTGGGAAACAGGACCCATTATTTGTTTTCATTGTAAAAAGGAAGGGCACTTTAAAAAGGAATGCCCACTGCGAGCAATGGACACACGTTCCTATGCCCTGATGGAAGCTGATCACGAATAGGGGGGTCACGGTTCTCAATTAATACATACCGTAGGACTGCAAGGAGAACCGTTAGTTAATTTATGCATAGGACCCCACAGGGATAAGATGACATTTTTGGTCGATTCTGGAGCCGCCCGATCTAGCGTTCTACACCAACCCCAGGGGGTGAAAATAGAAGGGACAGTTACAGTTTCTGGGGTAGGAGGACGAGACTTTCCAGTCCCGGTATTGCGAGAAGTCAGAATTCAAATGGGAGATAAGATCATAATTGAGGATCTTCTATTACTTCCCCAAGCCGGAGTATGCTTGCTAGGAAGGGATTTACAGGACCAATTGGCTATCGGTACTCGACCTCTACAATCAGGCATTGGAGTACAATTCTATGTTTTAAACGAGGAAGATCGCAAACTAATAAATCCAAGTGTATGGGCAGGAAATGGAAATAGAGGAATCCTCGATATTCCTCCGCTACAAGTCACTTTAAAAGATACTCAACGAATTGTTAGACAGAAACAGTACCCGATTCCGATGGCTGGCCGGAAAGGTTTACAGCCCGTAATTGACCAGTTGATTCAGGACGGTATACTCGAACCCTGTATGTCTCCCTTTAATACCCCGATTTTACCTGTTCAAAAACCAGACGGCACCTACCGCCTAGTACAGGACTTGAGGGAGCTTAACAAATTCATTCTTGCCCGTCACCCGGTTGTACCCAACCCTTATACCATCATGAGTAAAATTGACCCCCATAATCAATGGTTTAGTGTCATTGATCTAAAGGATGCATTCTGGACTTGTCCATTAGCCACAGAGAGCAGAGACATGTTCGCCTTTGAATGGGAGAATCCCTTTACTGGCCGTAAAAACCAATACCGGTGGACTGTCCTTCCACAAGGCTTTACAGAATCGCCCAATTTATTTGGTCAAGTCTTAGAGCGGGTATTAGATGAAGCTCCTCGGAGAGAAAATTGCCAACTCATACAGTACGTGGATGACTTGCTAATTACAGCAAGAACTCATGAATTAGCTAAAGATTTTACGGTAGCACTTTTAAATTTTTTGGAGAAGAAAGGTCTGAGAGTCAGTGAGTCCAAACTACAATTTGTGCAATCCGAGGTCAAATACTTAGGACCTCTAGTTAGTCAAGGAACCAGGAAAATTAGCCCGGAAAGAATAACTGGTATTATACAGATCCCCCCTCCCAAAAATGCCCAGGAACTCAGGAAATTCCTTGGGTTAGTGGGATTCTGTAGAATATGGATAGAAAATTATTCGAATCCGGTCAAATTCCTTTATGATAAGATTCCCAGTATAGGAACCGAAACCCTTGACAGGACGGATGAAGAGATTGAAAATTTTAACTTTGTTAAACAGTGCCTTACGCGTGCCCCAGTTTTAGCGCTACCCGACCTAAACAAACCTTTTGATTTATACACTAATACCAAAACTGGGGCAGCCACCGGAGTGCTCACCCAAAGCAGGGCTGGCTATAGACAACCAGTGGCTTTCCTGTCAAAGCTTTTAGACCCCGTTTGTCGCGGCTGGCCAGAGTGTATACAAGCCATAGCAGCCACTGCAATTTTGGTTGAAGAAGGACGAAAGATTACTTTCGGTGCCCCTATGATAGTTCATACCCCTCATACAGTCCGCAATATTCTATTGCAGCGGGCTGGAAGGTGGCTCACGGATTCGAGAATCTTAAAATACGAAACGATACTAATGGACAGCAATGATTTGACCTTACTCACGACCAAAACTCTCAACCCAGCAGCCTTCCTCATCTCTCCAACTAATGACCAGCCCTCAAACAATTTAGAACATGTGTGCTCAGAGGTTATCGACTTACAAACAAAAATTAGGGAAGACCTAACCGATGTCCCTTTAACTGAAGGAGAAAGATTGTTTATTGACGGTTCTTCACGTTGTATTGCAGGAACCCGCTATAGTGGGTATAGTATAGTGGATGGTAAACAGGAACTGGTGATCGAAGCTGGTCGCCTCCCTGGTCATTGGTCAGCACAATCCTGTGAGCTATATGCCCTCTGTAGAGCACTCCACAAACTAGAGAACAAGGTAGGAACGATCTACACTGATTCTAAATATGCTTTTGGTGTAGTCCATACCTTCGGTAAGATATGGAAAGAAAGAAGGATGATAACTGGCAAAGGACAAAAGTTAGCCCATGAACAGTTAATTACCCAATCCCTAGAGGCTTTAACACTCCCGTCCGAAATTGCCATTGTACATGTGCGGGGACACCAGACTGGTAACAGTCCTGAAGCTAGAGGAAACAGGCAGGCTGATGCAGCTGCCAAACAAGCAGCATTAGCAGAAAAGATTCATATGTATCAGCTACTGCCCACGCCGATAGAGATTAAAAAGAACCCCATCTTTTCACGGGAAGAGGAGGTCTGAATGAGAGATAAGGGATTTTGCCAGACTGCCGACAGGTTGTGGTGGACAGTAGACGGACGGCAAGTCCTTAACAAAGCCATAGCCCGCCAAGTCATAGATCAGTTACATCAACAAACGCATTGGGGAACCCAGTCCCTTGTTGATACCTTTGGACGTTTCCTTCACTGCCCTGGCATATACAATATTACTAAACTTGCTACTAGATCTTGTCCCATTTGTCAAAGGGTTAATAAGAAATCGATGCGCCAAGTAATACCTGGCGGTCGCGACATTGCCGTTCGCCCGTTCCAGCGCATACAAATAGACTTTACTGAACTTCCTAAGATTGGTATTTACAAATTTCTCCTTGTCATGGTCGATCATTTTACAAGATGGGTTGAAGCTTTTCCTACCCCGAATGATCGTGCCAACACTGTCATCAGAATACTCATTGAATGTGTCATTCCACGATACGGTGTGATGCAGACCATTGATTCAGATAGAGGTACGCATTTCACCTCTCAGATTCTACAGGGTGTCTGCAAGAACCTAGGAATAGAATGGCAACTACATACCCCATGGCATCCCCAAAGTTCGGGTCGAGTCGAACGTATGAATCAAACATTGAAACTCCAACTCACTCGACTTCATGAAGAGACTGGTCTTTCCTGGATTAAATCGTTACCATTAGCCCTGATTAGAATTCGGACAGCACCTCGTAAAGATCTTGCAGTCTCACTGTATGAGATGATGTTTGGGCTCCCATTTATGGGGTTCCACACTGATTCTCCCATTCCTGAGGCTAATGACCAATACATTTCCAAATTTTTACGAGGGCTTTCTACTTCCATCCAAGATTTGAAACAAAAGGGACTATTAGCCCAAACACCACCCTTAGACTTTCCTATACATTCTATTAAACCTGGTGATTGGGTTTATGTAAAAGCATGGCAAGAGGATCAACTAAAACCTGCCTGGGATGGTCCCTTCTGTGTACTTTTAATTACAGACACCGCAGTAAGAACAAGAGAGAAAGGCTGGACCCACATTCAAAGAATTAAACCAGCCTCTGAACCACAACATCACGACACACAGATTCAACCCTCAACCTGGCATGCAGTTCCTCATCCTTCAGACCTGAAACTTACACTGCGCCGTGACAGAGTGCCGTAATGTTACATTTATTGTTGTATTTTAACGGTTTATACATTTATTGTTGTATTTTTTATTGTCGTATTTTAATGGTTTATACATTTATTGTCGTATTTTAATGGTTTATACATTTATTGTTGTATTTTTTATTGTCGTATTTTAATGGTTTATACATTTATTGTCGTATTTTAACGGTTTATACATTTATTGTTGTATTTTTTATTGTCGTATTTTAATGGTTTATACATTTATTGCCGTATTTTAATGGTTTTTACATTTATTGTTGTTTATTCATTTTTGGAATATTGTTCGTTAAATGGATATGTCACTTCAGTACTCGCTATGTTTTAAGTCCTCCTGGAATAGGGGCAGCAGAGGTTACAATTGTGATACTTTACAGTGTAGACAGGGCATAGATTAGGACAATTTTAATAGGGACCAGGGGAACACAGTAGCGATAGTCGGTTAACAGCCTACATAGTGATTAATCAATGTACATTCAACACACAGGGAGAGACTCACAGGCAAGCTGAAATTCACGAGAAACAATCCCCCCCCAGCTTGGTCTCCTTTCATCACCCCGTGAAGGGGAGCACCAGTTACCAACAACGTGAGCTGCTCGACACTTTAATATCAGGCTCCACACAGCCTTCGGAGATCGGTGGCCCTAGGGTTCGGGGCTGAAGAGGACATCAGATACTAGCCACAATTCAACGGAACTGCCTGACTACTGCTACTCGTTCGCTGCTGAAGGCAGCGTTTCTCAAAGACTTCGTCAGGACAATGCTTACAAAAGTCGGGCGGTTAAAGGCACTGCTTCAAGATTTCAACGTGAATCTGCCCATGCCCATGTTCAGACGTGGCAACTTCGGACTGATGTGGGATGGACTAGACTCTTTACTGAGAACTGGAGCCTGATACTCGCAACCCTAATAAGCAGCTGGACTCGCTACTCTGACCTTCATGGTGCTCCCCTACCTAAAGACTTTACGCAGGTATTACAATTCGGTTATTGACCAGCTGGGTAAAACAACACCTTACACTTGAAAGATCAGTATTACTGATCTAAAAGAAAAGTGAGGAGGGGGGGGATCAGTCACACTGACACTAGTAACCAAAGATCAGTAACACTGATCATGGTGAAAGATCAGTATTACTGATCTAAAAGAAAAGTGAGGATTGTGAGAGATGGGAAAATTGATCTAAAATTATGAACATGGAAGAAACTAAAGTTCATCAGTTAATGGCTGTAACCAGTACAAACAGGATGAGCTTGGGGATTAGGATGCAGGAAAGCAGAGTCAGCACGATTAACATAAGAATCTTCTGTGTGACAAGAGCCACCATAAGACTAAGAAAAGGAATGGTAAGGTACAATAGAATGTAGGAAGTTGAGGTAGTCTGGATCAGATAAAGGTCTCCTAGCCCTGGACAGAAGTACCAAGTCCTACATATCTAATTAGCTAACCATACACAGATTTATACATATGAAATTAGCCAACCCTAGATAGAATGAGTCAACTCCGCATACCAAGAGATTGTAGCCCCGAGAATCAGGAAGGTGTGAATAAGGACAATGACATGATGGGGCACCCACAGGATACCCCCTGGTCCTCCAAGTGTACTGAAACTGCACGTAGGCAGGAAGGATTACCTATGCCAAACCCATCCAGGGGGCAGAAGAATGTAAGGGGGAGGGCACTCTGATACTGAAATTGACTGTATAAAAGTTGGGTGAGCCCCAGTATGTGTGTGTATTCCCAGGGTAAGGGGAAGCACCCAACTTTGCATTGTTGTAGTAATAAATGTTCTTTGTTCTCAATTTTTGTCTCGAGCAATTTCTTTAAAGGTACTTTAATTTCTAACACATCTTTCTTGGAAATCCAAAAACCAGAAGATTTCTCCTGAAGCCAGAACATCAAGGAAACTGTGAAGAAGGCCCCCACTTCCTAAGGAGAATTGGCACGTTGTCAAATACTCTATCACACTTGCATTCATATGCATGCACGTACCCGCCCACTATTTTTATTCATATGTCTGATAACTTGATCAAGTATAAAAGCAGCCTTTCCAGCCCTAATAAAGGAGTGATCTTAACCTCCCACACTGTGTGTGTGTGTGTGTGTGTGTGTGTGTGTGTGTGTGTGTGTGTGTGTGTGTGTGTGTGTGTGTGTGTGTGTGTGTGTGTGTGTTACTTTGTAGCGGTCGGATACAATTGGTGACCCTAACTGTTTAGAAGGAATCTACACCTATCGATGGAGAACGAAGCAGCAGTCAGCGCAGTCGGCCTAAAGCTCCCGACCCTCTGGACAGTTCGACACGGCATGTGGTTCGAATAGGTGGAGGCTCAGTATCAGATTCGAGGCATCACAGCAGGGACCACCCGCTACTACCATGTGGTCAGCGCCCTGGATCCGCAAACTACAGACAGAGTGGCTAACTTTATCCACAGGCCACCATCGGAAGGCACTTACACTGCCTTCAAAGAGCTATTAACCGAGACATTCGGACTCTCGCGGCGAGAGCGAGGAGCATGATTGTTCCACCTGGATGGGCTTGGAGACAGATCCCCCTCTGCACTCATCAACGAGATGCTGGCCCTCCTGGGAGATGAGCAGCCCAGCATCATGTTCAAGTAGGCGTTCCTGGAACAGATGCCTGAAGACATCCAACTACTCCTGGCAGATACAAATTTCACCGACGACCAGAAAGTCACAACACGGGCAGACATTCTGTGGAAACAGAAACAGAGGTGCTCGGCTACTGTGGAACTAGCAAAAAAGTCCCGCAATCAGACCAGAGCAGTCCTGAGCAAGGAACAGCAGACGAGAGGTAGAAGCATGTCCAGCAACAGATGGTGCTTCTACCACCAGAGATTGAGCACCGAGGCCCACCGATGCCAGTCCCCTTGTGAGTTCCAGGGAAATGACAAGACCAGCTATCGCTGATGGTCATGACAGCTGGCCACCAAGAGAGCCTCCTGTATGTTTGGGCTGTTGCTCCCTGGTTGATACAAGCAGAGGTCAGCGTGATACCCCTGACAGGGTTGGACTCTAGGCGTAGGCTAGCGGGACCCACATTGAGGGCTGCCAACATCAGCAGTATACGGACCTATGGCACTCGTAGGGATGAGCTGCAGTTCAGGGACAGTCACCTCTCGTGGGAGTTCACGCTGGCCGTAGTGGAACAACCACTCCTCGGAGTGGATTTCCTGTGAGTCCACAGCCTTCTAGTGGACCTTAAGGGTAAGCATCTCTTCCACACCAAGACCTAACAGACCATCGCACTGAGTTGATGCTAGGTTTCTGGCAATGCACCTGGACTCCGTCCACAGTTCGGAGGATCAGTTCTCCAAGGTGCTAGTGTGATTCCTGGCAATCCTTTCCTCTCAGTTCACAGCGGAGATGCCTTGACATGGCGTCAGACATCACATTCTGTCAAAGGGCCCACCTCTCCATGCAAGGGTGAGACGACTTCCCCTACAGAAGATCTGACAGGCAAAGGAGGAATTTGGCAAGCTCGAGGAGTTGGGTGTTGTTCGATGGTCAGACAGCTTATGGTGTCTCCAGCACATGGTGCCTAAAGCAACTGGGGACTGGAGACCATGTGGCGACTATCGCTGGCTAAATGAGGCCACCACCCCGGACCGTTAACCCATGCCACATATCCAGGATTTTGTGGCAAACCTGCTCGGGGCAACAACATTCTCAAAAATGGACCTCGTGCGAGGATATCACTAGATCATGGTGCATCCTGATGGCGTCCCTAAGACGGCCATCATCACTCCATTTTGGCTGTTCGAGTTCCTGAGGATGCCATTCGGGCTCAAAAATGTGGCACAGACATTCTAGCGACTGATGGACTTCAGGCTCTTCATGGTGGCAGAGGGAGGAGGGCATGGCCTGGGTGGTGGGGGCCCTTGAGGATGAAGGCTGACTCGATAAGACACCACCTCTTGTTGATGTCTTCGGTGGAGTGAAGACTGATGCCAGTGATGGCACTGGCCGAGTTCACAGCTCTGTTTAGTTTTTGTCCTGCGCTGTTCATTGGTGTCTCCAGACCAGACATTGATGTAACCTGGTTCTACATTTGCTCTCGACACTTGCAGAAATTTGCTGGAGTATGTAGTGATAGACCAAATCTCCTCAAACTCCACACGAGAAACAGTCGCTGGCCAGATGCCTTCGTGATTACATCGACGTGGAAGCCATGGGACAGATCATCAGATGATTCCACCCAGGAACTTGAGGTTTTTAACCTTTTCCACTGCTGACCCCTCATTGAGTACTGGTTCATGTTCTCCTTAGTTTTGATACCGATTAGTGCAAGGTAGTTGTTGTGACACCACTCAACTAGCTGATCTATCTCCTTTCACATTGCCATCTGTGTTTCTGTCAATGACCTTGGAGTCATCAGCAAATTTGTTGACTGCACCTGGTCCCATATCCCATATCCCTATAAACCCCTCGCATCCATTTATCTGTCCATTTTGTTCTTAAACATTTCAATAGTCCTCCCATTCCACCACCCTCTGGGTATAAAGGTACTCCTCAGTTTCCTGTTGAATCTCTGCCCCCTCACCTTAAACCTATGTCCACTGGTTAACACTTACACCTCTTGGGCCAAGACTCTCTGCATTCATCCGATCTTTCCCCTCATGATTTTGTACACCTCATCCTCCTGCACTCCAAGAAATTAACCCTTAGCACTTTCAACCACTCCCTATATCAGGTCCCTGAGTCCTGGCCACATCCTTGTAAATCCTCTCTGCACCTTAACCACATATTTCCTGCAGCACGATCGTCAAATATGGACACAATACTCCATACAGGAGCCTCACCGTTCTGCATAATTTTAGGAATCTCCCTGAATCTGCCTCTCTGACTGTGTTGGAATTCCTTCAAACAGTGCCACTCAAATCAGATCTCTGGCACTATGTTCATCCTACGTATATCTTGGGGCAGCACAGTTGGCATAGTGGTTGGTGCAACTTGGTTACAGCGCCAGCGATCAGGACCAGGGTTTGAATCCCGTGCTGTCTGTAAGGAGTTTGTATTTTCTCTCCGTGTCTGTATGGGTTTTCTCCGGTGGGGGGGGCCTCTGGTTTCCTCTCTCCGTTTAAAATGTAACCTGCCTTAACAACTATTGATCAGTAGCACTTACATCAATGGTGCTGAGGTGTTTTGAAAAGCTGGTGTTAAAGCAGGTCAATTCCTGACATGGATCTGTTCCATTTCACCTATCACAGCAAACAGGTCTATGGCAGATGCCATCTCACTGGCTCTACACAAAGTCATAGAACACCTGGACAGCAAAGATGCAGACATCAGGTTGCTCTTTATAGACAACAGTTTAAAACCATTATCCCCTCAGATCTGATCAGCAACTCCAAGTCCTGGGAGTTAACACCCCACTGCGTAATTAGATCCTGGATTTCCTCACCTCCAGATCACAGTCAGTGAAGATTGGTAAGAACTTCTCTTCCACAATCTCCAATACCGGAGACCCACAAGACTGTGTTTTTAGCCCCCTTCTCTACTCACTTAACCCCTATGACTGTGTGGGTCAGTACGACAATATCACCATCTACAAATTTGCCGATACCCCAATAGTGGGTTGTATAAAGAATGGGGATGAGTCAGCGAACAGGAGGGAGATTGAAAACTTGGCTGAATGATGTAACAACAACAACCTCACACTCAATGTCACCAAAACTAAGGAGCTGATTGTTGACTTCAGGAAGGGAAAGCCAGAAGTGTACGATCCAGTGATCATTGGGGGATCAGAGGTGGAGTGTGTGAGCACATTTTGGTTCTTGGGAGTCACTATCTCAGTGGATCGTCTCTGGACCCAACACAGCAATGGTATCATGAGGAAAGCACATCAGCGACTCTACTTCCTCAGGAGTTTGCAGAGTTTCGGTAGGTCAACAGAAACCCTGGGAAATTTCTACAGATGTGCGGAGGAAAGCGTGCTAAATGGCTGCATCATGGAATGGTATAGGAGCACCAATACCCCTGAGCTTAAAGCCTTCCAAATGGTATTGGACACAGCCAGGACATCACAGGGAAAACCCTACCCACCATCGAGAACATCTACGGGGAATGCTGCTGTCAGAGGCCAGCAGCAATCATCAAAGAACTTCACCACCCAGCACACGCTCCGTTCTCGCTGCTGCCACTAGGAAAGCGGTGTAGGTGCCACAAGATTCGCACCACTAGGTTTAGGAACAGCTGCTACCCCTCCACCATCAGACTCTTCAACAACAAACTGGTGCGCTGTGGTGCAGCAAACAAATGCAAAACTCAGCAAAGACTGTACAACACGGTTTAATCCATTAAAAGTTTCTATCCTGATGGCTCCACGAGTGACTGGCCGAGGAGAGGCCAGGTCAGGTTTATATTCAGGTAGGTTGATTGACAGTCAGCCAGGAGCTGTAGGATGGTGGTCATATCATCACACAAACTCAATCAGGGATTTAAGGACTCTTACTTGTGCACTTTATTGATTTTCTTGCTTTCTCATATTTGCACATTCAGTTTGTTTACATTCATTATCTGTTTACAGTTCTTTTGTTTGTTTACGTGTTTACACTGTGTACAGTTTATGTTTTGCACTACCAATAAGTGGTAATTCTGCCTGGCTTGCAGGAAAAAGGAATCTCAGGGTTTTACGTGATGAAATGTAGGTCAATGGGTTGTAATTGGGTGGCACGGGCTTGTGGGCCGAAATGACCCATTACCGTGTGCAGTGAACTGAGATTCACTGGTGATGGGTTGTGTTGGCTCCTCCCCAGGCTCTGCCCCCTTTTACCCATATATAATCCAGGTTTCTCGCTAAACCCAGAGCCCTACTGAAGACACTTGTAAGACCCTACTCTTTCTTATGCTAATAAAAGCATGTGTTCTCCCTCCAGTCGTGAGAGATTTTATTCATGCTACAATTGTATTTGCTTACAACAAGAAGATGGAGGTGTTACTGAAGCCAAGTATGTTCCTGATCAACCCTCTGCCCCCAGATGCCGCCATGGAGTTTACTTACTGACTGGACAGCTTCCAGGCCTACCTGAATGTGGCCAGGGACGTGTTCAACACGGATGAACTCAAGAGGTTGGCCCTCGGTTCCAGGGTAGGGACGAAGGGGTATGCAGTCATTCAGAATCATGCAACCTACGATGTGGCCACTGAGGCTCTGAAGTCCTGTAGTCACAAAATGAGATCCTAGCGAGGCATCGACTTGCTCTACAGCAGCAATGGTCTGGAGAGACCATTGACGACTATCTGCTTGACCTGTGGACTCTTGCCAAGAGCTGCAGGAATGAAACAACTCGGCTGTGTTCATGAGGAGGAACAGATCCGGGACACCCTCGTCGCGGGGGTCCGCTCGAAATACGTGAGGCAGCGACTGTTTGGTAAGAAAGACTTGGCCAACCACGTTGAACTGGCCAAGTCCCTTGAACAAGCCCAGTTCGAGACCGACGACTTTGAGGCCAACGCTCTCCCCTTTGTTATAAGCTGATAAAAGCATGTGTTCTCCCTCCAGTTATTTGATAGCTTTTATTCACGCTGCACCATGCTGTATGTGTAAAATCTAAATCACATGAACTTCCTATCACCCCACGTACCCTGATGTCCTCTGTTGCCCTGAGTTCGGACAGCTCCAGTCACATTCTGTGGCCTTCTTGTGGGAGGGTTCCAAATTTCTAACACCCTTTCTGTGGGAACCTCATTCCAGCCTCTCTCCTCATCGGCTCACCGTGTTCCTCAGAATCCTCGACTGAGCCAGAACACGAAGTTCTCCATCGGCCCAACCAATGACCCTTTCTCCAGCTGAACTACTGCAAAGCATCAAATACCTACCATACTTTCCACATCAGAACAATGAATTGCTCTCGAGGACTGGAAATTGTGATAAGGATCTATTTTAAGTGTTAACACATTCTCCTTCCTCTTATTGCATTAACCTTTCTATTAATGTAAAATCTAAATTTAGCATTCATGTCAGGTTATGCTCTATCAGCTCTGTCAGTGGCTGTGCCATGAAGACAATCAAATCCTTCTTACTAAATTGTAGAAGCCATTCAGCCCATCAATCCCATGCTAGCACTCAATGAACAACAGTGCAGTGCAATTTCCCCTCTTTATTTCCCTGTGGGGTGCAGCTTACTTTTTCTCTCACATGCCCATAACCATCCTTGTCTTGCTACTCTGGCAAGTTACAGTTGGCATTGATCAGAGCAACCATCCTTTGGGGTTGAGGGAGAAAGCTGGAGTCGCTGAAAAAGCATGCGTTGGCACAGGATGTACACACACACACCACAAAGAATCCATGTCAGGGCAGGTGGAAGCCAGATGGAGCTGTAATGTGGCAGTGCGGATGCCTGCACCTCTGCTGTCTCACTATAAGCCCTCAGTCATCAATGGTTGTCTCAGAGCCCTGATGGATCCCCTGGCCTGCTCTAGATAATGGCGTTCATCAGTGAGAGTATTGAGTACAGATGTTGAGCGGGTGGGGGGTGGTGGGTGGGCTTGCATTAGATGCTGGTGAGGCCCCATTTGTTCAGTTTCAGTCAGTGTGTAATTGGAAAAATGTTTTCACGCTGGAGAGGGTGTGAAGATTTACAAGGATGTTACCAGGGGACTCGGGGGGGCCTGAGCTACAGGGAGACTTTGAGCAGACATTAAACCTTGGAGCAGAGGATCTCACAGCGGTGGACAGCATCATGAGAGGGACAGATCAGGTGAACTTTAGCCCAGAGCAGGGGAATTGGTTACAAATGGACATAGGTTTGAGGTGAGGGGAAAGAGATTTAAGAGGAACCTGAGTGGGTGTATGGAGCTGGAGGAGGTGGATGAGGCAGATTTAATTAAACATTGGACAGATACAGGATTAGGATGGGTTTGGAGAGATATGGGCCAAATGCAGGGAGGTGGGACTAGAGCGGATGGAACGTTTTGATGGGTGAGGGCAGGTTTGGCTGAAGGGCCTGTTTCCATGCTGTAAAACTGCAAAACTATGTATGAACCAACATTCTTACTTACTGTAGCTGAACTTTATGGAAAATTACAATAGTATACATTAAATTAATGTAAAAAGAGAGTTAAATTAATGATTATTTACAATTGCTATAGTTGCTGGAAAAAAACTGATGTTACAAATATGCAGTCAGACCAGTCCATGATTAATGTGACCGAGACCCTGAAAAAAAATCCTCCTGAACCTCGAGGTACTGATCTTTAGGCCTCTCTACCTTCAGCTTGAAGTGGGCAGTGAGAAGAGGTTGTGGCCAGGGTCATTTAAGATGTTGGCTGCCTTCTTGCTTTCAATGGATGGGAGGGGAGCCTGTGATGGACCTCGCCAACTTTGCCACTTTTGGCTGCCCTCTGTGTTCCTGGGCCCTCGAATTCCCGAACCAGTCAGTCATTCCACTATCACCCTTCTTCCCCAGCCTGTTTCTGCTGAGTTAGCTGGGCAGCTTGACCAATGCCATTTTAGGGCTGTTGGACTGATGCTGCCTCAGTTTCTACCCCCGCCAGTTCATTGTCCTGGGAGTCTCTTTAGCAATCTCTTTCCGCATCTGCTGCCATGCGATGTGACGGCCCGATCTATGCAATTGCGGTCCGCCACAGGTACGTGATCAGCTCCTTGGTCTTGCTGTTGGGCAGATTGTTTGCCACCAAACGACCGTTCCCGTTACCATCTTGATGTCGTCAACCTCAGTGTTTTCAGAGATCCTGCCCGCACACTAGTTAGATTTCTCCAACCAGTTATAATGGGGACACCTCCAAACACCCCACACATCCACACACACACACACACACACCCACAGACACACCCAAACACCTACACACACACGCATACCCAAACACCTACACACACATGCACACATTCACATGCACATGTACATCCACACATCCACACACATGCGCACACAAACACACGCACACGCACACACATGCGTGCTGACACACCCACACACCCACAAACCCATGCGCGTGCACACACACACACCAAACACCCCCACAGACCCACACACACTCACATACCCCCACACACCCACACACAATGACAGATGATTGTATTTGGATGTGTTTTATGGAAATAAATTGGGGCAGATTTTTTAGTCTAGGTTGTATGCAGGCACTTTGGAGCAGATCTTGTTTAGGTGCTAGGACTCTGTTCATGCTAAACATATCGGTGTCAGGAGCCTTTGCAAAAGCTTTGGAAATGGCCCAAGAGATTTCATTAATGGATTGTTGTTTACAAAAAGAGAACAGTGTTTCAGTCAGCAGCACCAGCTGAGACTAGAAAAGGACATGTTGAAATGTGACAGAGTATACTGATATGTTTTTGGGAGATAAATTGGGAAAGGTTTGTTAGAGTAGGTTACATACAAACACTTAAAACAGATCTTATTTAAAATACTGGAGCTCTACTCATGTTAGACATGTCAGGGCAATAATCTTTGCAAGAGCTTTGAAGAGTGCTCAATAGACTTCACTAATGGGTTGTTGTTTACAAAAGGCAACAGATGAAAGATCTTGTTGGAGCCGCCTTCTGTCTGGAGATTTTCTAAGAGGATCACGTGGTTTTTCAAGCAGAGAGAGTCAAACAGTCTTTCGCTCTGAGAGAGAGAAGAGACAGACAGACAGAGATCATCCTACAGTGTTACAGCCAGCAGAAGCAACTGGGACAGGAGCAGGACAAGCTGGCAAGGTTGTGGAAAGCTTTTTTGAAAGACGGCCAGGTCAAAGCCCTTGTCATTCATGCAAGAGGAGAGGACTGACTGTCTAATGTTTCACTTGAAATAAGAGAAACAAAAAGGGACTCTGAAAGAAAGAGGTTGTCATCTGGAAAACCCTGATGGGGCAAGTTTCGTCAGCAAGATACTGAGGTGATTGATGGAACTATATCAGTTGTGAGTATCCAGCGAACAACAAATCTCTCTTTGAAAACCGACAAGAACCTTCCTGAGAGGTAACCATTTACCTTCCAAGCACCAAAGCCTGGTGAACTTTATAAAGTTAAATTCTGTGCACAGAATAAGAATTCCCTGCAACCAGTGAACTTGGAGGATTGAGAAGTGAGATTGGATTGTAAACCAAAGAACTTTTCTGAACTTACACACACATTACCTACACGTGCTCTTAGAATTAGAAGGGGGTTAAGTTAGGTTACTTAAATCAATAGTGATAAGTTAAAGTGTGATTCTGGTTTTTTTTGTTTAAAGATAATTAAAAGCAACTTTTGTTTAAGCAACCATTTGTCTTGGTGAATATCTATTGCTGCTGGGATTATGGGTCTTCTGGGCTTGTAATAACACCTACACACTCAACTCCACATAAGCATACACACACACACACACACACACACACACACACACACACACACACACACACACACACACACACACACACACAAACTCTACACACCCATACACACAACCCACACAGTCCAACACACCCACACACAAGCACACACGCACACAACTTTACACACCCATACACACCCACTTACACACCCACACACACCCCACTCACCCACCCACTCGCACATACACCCACACACACAAAAACACCCACACACACACACACACACACACACACACACAAACTCTACACACCCATACACACAACCCACACAGTCCAACACACCCACACACAAGCACACACGCGCACAACTTTACACACCCATACACACCCACTTACACACCCACACACACCCCACTCACCCACCCACTCGCACATACACCCACACACACAAAAACACCCACACACACATCCACACACACATGCACACACAAACACAATGCTACACTCGCCCCATACACCCCCACACACTGACACAATCACACACACCCACACAACCACAAACAGTCCCACCACCCACACACACTCATACACACCCACACACACTCGCACACTCACACACATACACACACACACACACACACACACACACACACATAACTCTATATACCCACACACACCCACACACACAACCCACATGGCCCCACACCCACACAACTCTACACACCCACACACACTCATACACACCCACACACATACACCCACGCCCTTACACACCCCCACACACGCCAGCATACCCACACACACCCATTCACACCCACATACACACAAACACACACAACTCTACACACCCCCACACAACCACACACACTCCCACCACCCACACACACCCACACACACTCCCACCAACTACACACACCCACATATACCCACATGCATGCATATACACACATCCACCCACAAACACATAAATACACACACACATCTACACTCATCTACACACATATCCCCACACACAAACACCCACACATTCACACACACAACCCCACACACACACACACACAAAGCACACACACACACACACACACACACACACACACACACACACACACACACACACAACTCTATCTTTCTTTGGCTTGGATTCGCGGACGAAGATTAATGGAGGGGTAATGTCCACATCAGCTGCAGGCTCGTTTGTGGCTGACAAGTCCGATGCGGGACAGGCAGACACGGTTGCAGCGGTTGCAAGGGAAAATTGGTTGGGTGTTGGGTTTTTCCTCCTTTGTCTTTTGTCAGTGAGGTGGGCTCTGCGGTCTTCTTCAAAGGAGGTTGCTGCCCGCCGAACTGTGAGGCGCCAAGATGCGCGGTTTGAGGCGATATCAGCCCACTGGCGGTGGTCAATGTGGCAGGCACCAAGAGATTTCTTTAGGCAGTCCTTGTACCTCTTCTTTGGTGCACCTCTGTCTCGGTGGCCAGTGGAGAGCTCACCATATAACACGATCTTGGGAAGGTGATGGTCCTCCATTCTGGAGACGTGACCCACCCAGCGCAGTTAGATCTTCAGCAGCGTGGATTCGATCCTGTCGGCCTCTGCCATCTCAAGTACTTCGATGTTGGTGATCAAGTCGCTCCAATGAATGTTGAAGATGGAGCGGAGACAACGCTGGTGGAAGCGTTCTAGGAGCCATAGGTGATGCCGGTAGAGGACCCATGATTCGGAGCCGAACAGGAGTGTGGGTATGACACAAACACACCCGCACATTCACACACACAACCCCCCACACACACACAAAGCACACACACACACTCACAACTCTATACACTCCCACATACCCACACACATCCACACAACCACACACTCCCACACACTCCCAGCAACCACACACACCCTCACATACCCATACACACCCACACTCACTTCCACCAACCACACACACCCACACATACCCACATGTACTCATACACACCCACACACACCTACACTTACGTACACACACATCTCCTCACACAAACACACACATTCACACACAACCTCACACACACATACATACACACACCCATACACACACAAACCCACACACACATACATACACCCCCACACACACCTTGCACACCCACACACACCCCACATGCCCCCACATATACCCCAAACACCCACACACCCACACAAACCCACACACACCCTTACACACCTCCACAAACCCACATATCTGCACACTTACACATCCACACATCCAAATATGCCCACACACACATATCCACACCCCCCACACACACACCCATTTTCACACACCCACACACACCTTGCACACACACACATACCCTGCACGCACCCCACACACCCACCCACACACACCTCCACACATTCACACATCTGCACACTCACACACCCCATGCACCAATGCACACCCACACACACCCCCACACACTTACCCACACCCCCCCCACACACACCCATACTCACACACCCATGCACATCCACACACCCACACATACCCCACACACACACCACACACACACTCCTTCATACCAAATGATGCTCCCACCCTGCCTTTAGTTCATCAGACACGACACCATTACAGAATAATTCCTTCCTCTCGTTGCCCATTGACTGCATCCTGAATGTAATCGCGAAGCTGTTCAGGCTCTTCACTCACTGCCTCGCACAGACGCAAATGGACTCCTGAGCATAGTCACTGGTGGGTCTCCAGTGATGACAAGCCCTACACAACCACGCACAGACATGAGGCCAGGTCACTTGCCTCCCTCTGCCTCCGAGGCATGGCAAGGTAGTGACTGTTCGGTTTGGTCCTGCCACATATCCATCAGGCGACTTGATTGTTCTGCCTGATCTTGTTGGCACTGAAGTGTGGGCAGTTGTTGACAAGAAAGGCTGGGGTCTGTGTCTTTGCCGCTTCAGTGGATGGTCTAGTCAGCTGGTTCTTGACCGATGCTGGCATTGAATGGTTAACTGATCGAGTGTCAATTTTTCTGTTCCAATGAAACTTTTGGGTTAGAGATTTTCGAGGAGGTTAAAAAGGTTGATGAGAAGGGTGGGGGGAGTTGTTATCTATTTGGATTTTCATCAGGGTTTTGATAAGGTTCCCCATAAGAGGTTAGTAAGGAAGGTGGAAGCATTAGGTATTAAGGATGAGGTACTGAAATGGATTCAAGAATTGTTAGATGGGAGATGCCAGAGAGTCGTGGTGGAAAATTGTTTGTTGAATTGGAGTCTGGTGTCGAGTGGATTTGCCTCAGGGATCGGTACTGTGTCCACTGCTGTTTGACATATATATTAATGATCTAGATGACAGGGTGGCAAATTGGACTAGTAAATTTGCAGATGATACAGTGGTGTTGTGGACAGTGAGGAAAATTATCAAAGCTTACAGGGTGATGTAGGACAGTTAGAAGAGTGGGCTGGAAGATGGCAGATGGAATATAATACTGATAAATGAGAGATGCTACATTTTGGTAGGACTAATCAAAATAGGACATATACATTAAATGGTAAACAATTGAGGAGTTCAGTGGAACGAAGGAAGTTAGGAATTCTGGTACATAATTCCCTGAAATTGGAGTCATATGTGGATAAGGTGGTGAAGAAAGCATTTGGTATGTTGGCCTTCAGAAATCAGAGCACAGAATAGAGGAGTTGGGATGTTATGTTGAAACTATATAAGGCATTGGTGAGGCCAAATTTGGAATATTGTGTGCAGTTTTGGTCGCCAAATTACAGAAAGGATATATACAGTACAGAGAGAGTGCAGAGGAGGTTTATGAGAATGTTGCCAGGGTTTCAGGGTTTGAGCAGGCTGGGACTTTATTATCTGGAGCATAGAAGGTTGAGGGGTAATTTGATAGAGGTGTTCAAAATTATAAGGGGGAAGGACAGGGTTTTTCCACTGAGAGTGGGGGAGATTCAAACAAGAGGGCATGGATTGAGAGTGAAAGGGGAAAAGTTTAGGGGAAACATGAGGGGTAATTTCTTCACACAGAGGGTGGTGGGGGTATGGAATGAACTTCCTGGAGTGGTGATAGAAGCGAGATGGATATTGATATTCAAGGATAGGTTGGATATTTGCAAGGGAGAGGTATGGAAGGTTATGGGCCAAATGAGGGTCAGTGGGACTGGGTGGGAGATGATGTTTGGCATGGACTAGTAGGGCCAAACTGGCCTGTCTCTGTGCTGTAAAAGGTTATATGGTTATATGAGTTGGTTAGGACCATCCATATGGCTTATACCAGCATGGCATCGAACCAGGACATATGTGCAAAGTTGTAGGTCAGGTGGCACATAGTCACATGCCAAGTCATCTCAGCTGTGTTGCTCATGTACAAGGCCTCAAGTTAGAGAGCTGGATCATTGGGTCAGTCCTCGATGAGCTTGAGATCAACGTGCTATGTGTGAGCCATTGCATTAAAATGAATCATTGTAGATCCATAAACAGTATCCACTTTCATTTCATTTCCTCTGATGTGCCCAAGGTCACTGGAGAATTACAGGACAGTGCAAGTGGTGATTTCCCGCGGTGAATAGAACTGCATGCTTGTGTGAGAGATGCATGTGAGCGGCTGGCGGTCCATGTTAACAGTGAAGGGATGGCCTTCCAATAGATGGCGGAAATATTTGACGGTGACATCGATAGCCAGAGGTTTCATCTGAACAAACTGTATCATATCTGAGTGGGTGATAGTCTTGCCGAAGAAAAGGCCAGAGGTTCCAAATTGGCATCGACGGAGGCACCCGTGCTGACTGAGAGTGAGGCAATAGGCCTCTGATCAACAAGCATAGTGGCATCTGCAAGAACTTTCTGTTCTTTACAGTGTTGAAGGCCTCAACCGTATTCTCAGGTATACTCAACAGGTTCTCAGAAGTTGATTTGCCCCCTACCTTTGATTAGGATGGCCAGTGGTAACAGGGACCCTGTATAGTTTGATGAAAAGTGGCGGTAATTGCATGAATGAAGTTGGCACGGGGTAGTTTTGAATTTTTTGCATCTCCTTCTCCATCTCTCAATGTACCAAATATGTGTGTTCTCTGGCACCAAAAGTGCATTTGCTTGGGTTGATTGTGATCCCGTATCTGTCAAGATGCTGGAATAGTAACATGTGATCATTCCTGTTTGTTGGTTCTGAATATATGTGCAGATGAAATCGAGGCCAGAGAGAACATGGTCAATGCTGGAATCGTTGGAATGATTGGCTGTGTTCCGGAAACCAAATGGCATTTGAATGTTCCGAAGCAAGTAATCATAGCTGATTTGGGAATACCTGCCTGCTTAACTGAGATTTGGTAATAGGCGCAAGATCAATCTTTGCGAACACCCACTTGCTGTGTGGGTTTGGTGAGAAATCCTTCAAATGTGAGATGCTGTGGCGTTATTCAGGGCATGGTAGTCTCCACGTGACCGACAATCTCCACATTTCTGCAGGACTATATGTAGCGATAACACCCAGCAGCTATCAGATCTCTGGACCATACCCAGCTCTTTCATATGATCGAATTCAACCTTCCCAATCTTTAGGCGATCTGGGAGTAGCCTGAGACAGGAGGACACTGCATGTTGGACATAGTTGTGATGGTACGAAGAAGTCACTGGGAGAGGGTACTGTTTGACCAACTCGCATTGGGGCTGCAGGTTGGTTAAGTGAGTGACAGTCGTTGCGGAAGTCTATTAAACAGCAATTCTTTAAATCCAGAAACAAGGAAAAGTGTGAGAGAAAATCCACGCCAATGATGGGTTTTGAAACATTTGCTACAGAGACACCAAAAAGCTTCCTGGAGGCCGAAATTGAGTGTGATTGACCTCTGGCCTAACTTCTGGATACTTAGATGGTTTATGGCAGCAAAAACATATCCAAAGTCAGGCTGATGGTATTCTTGAGGAGTGGGTCTGCATGGCTGAATCGACAAAATATTGTTTATCAGAGAGACGGCCAATGAGGAAAAGGCGGTGTCTGGTTTGCCCATGGGCAGCAGTCACCTCTAACTGCTCGTTTAATCACATGTAGAAGAAGCAAGGAGGTTGGCACAACCAGGTCTCTGGGCCAAATTTCTGTGGTTTCCAGCAAATGCATTGGGCGCCACCTCTGCCCTGTACCTGACCCACAGGATTTGAGTTGAACTGGAAACAGTGATGGTTCTACTGGGTTGTCAAAGCCTCAACTTGCACAGTAAGCACTGCAATTCGTTGTTCCAGCTCTGTCTTATCCATCAGGTTGTTGTATTGCCCACATTTACCTGCATTGCAGAGGTCATCTCCATGACATTATGTCGGCCTGTTTTGTGAGGTCGTCAATGCTGGCCGTTTGATAGATGCCCATTGGATGCCCCAAACCTGTGTGTGCTTGCAGCAAAGGAACTTCTGTCAAATCTAACTTCAGTGGTCAGCCTGCCCCATCTCCTTAGTGTTTGTGATGGCCTCCTATCACCAAGGTAGTCCTCTGCCAGCAGCTCCGAAAACCAAGCTCGATTCAATGGTGACGTTCACTCCAAGATGTCAAGAAAGCATCCTGTTTTCCACTTTACGGTGGGGGGGGGGGGGTGGGTGGGTGGGGGGAACCTTCTTTTGGAGAGGAGCTGCAAGAAAACGGAGCTTCGACCTCTGACTAGTTACATTGAGTGAGTGCCTCCAGGACCAAAAAAACCACACTCGTGAATTGGTTGGGAAAGGGGTGGGAATGTTGAGTCTGACTTCATTGACCTGTTGCTTTCTTTTCTATTGTCAGCCGTTTCCATACATGCCAGGAAGGTTTTGTGTAATAATGAGGTCATCAGATGTAGGCATTGTTAAATCTCACCACAGGTTAAGCAGCAAACCACATCGTCTTTCATCTATTACAGAACTAACTGCATAAACCTGCCCCATGTCAGAGGGTCAGTGTGAGCAGTTCCTTTGGTCGTTCAGCATCTTCACTGCCTATGGGAAGAAGCTGTTCCTCAGCCTGGTGGTGCTGGCTCTGATACTTCCCTGGCGGGAGCAGCTAAAACATGCTGGGTGCCCTCAATAATTTTGCACGCCCCCTTCAGATAATGATTGATGTGGGGGGAGGGTGGGGAGAGAGACTCCAGTGAACCTAATGGTCCTGTGGATTGACCTACGATCCATTTCTCTGCAGTAACTGTACCACACTGTGATTCAGCCAGCCAGAATGCTCTCGATATAATGGTTAATATAATGATGGCTGGTAGCTTTGCCCTCCAGCCTTCTCAAGAAGTGCAGTTGCTGTTGCCCCTTCCTGACAAGTAAGGAGATGTTGAGTGTCCACAATTGGTCACTAGTTAAGTAAACTCCAAGGAACTTGGTGCTCTCCACTCTCTCCACTACAGAGTTGTGGTTGTGTAGTGGAGGGTGGTCATTACTGGTCCTCCTGATCATGATCATCTCCTTCGTCTTGTCCCTGTTGAGATTCAGCTTGTTACCCTCGCACCATTTCATGAGATTTCCCACCTCTTCTCTTTAGTGCGACTCGTCGTTCTTGCTGATAAGGGCGATGACTGTTGTGTCATTTGAAAACTTGATGACGACACTGTTGAAACTGGATCTGGTGATGCAGTGGGTCAGTAACGTGAACAGCAGAATTCATTACCCAGATTTAGATCCAGTACGGTTTCTCCTCTCTTTGGCTGGTTCACAGCCTGTGTCAGGAATTCTTCTTGAACACAGCCGACAAATTTAGCCCCATCCATCCCTCTCAGTCAGGAGGTGCTCGTCAATTTTAGGGAGGTTGAAATCACCCATAACTACACCCCTGTATTTCCTGCACCGTTCCAAAATTCTGCCTGCTTATTTGTGCCTTGGTGACCCGAGGGCTATTTGAGGGCCTATAGACAACTCCCAGCACAGTGATAGTTCCCTTCCTGTTTCTGACGCCCACCCACACCGACCCAGTGGACACTCCCTCTGCAGTGTCCTCACTTTCTATAGTCATGATACTATCCCTGACCAATAATGCTACTCCCCCCCTCCCATCTTATTCCTTTTAAAATACCAAATGCCAGTACCTGCATCAGCCAGTTTTGCCAAAAGCTCGTTGCTTACTGTTGTTGATTTGGCTGTGAGTGTCGGCGGCGTTTCGGGGTCTGGGGGCTGCGCATGTTCATTATCTTCCAGTGCCCATGCTCTATGGACTTGGATTTACTTTTGCGTGGGGATTGCGCATGGTAAGGCAATTAGTTAGCCTGTGCTGACTGTAATGGCAGAATAGACGGTGGGTGAGTGAGGCTCCAATATTTTCTGTTGACCGTAACAATCTGGTCATTAGACATTACATGTTGGTCATTAGACGTTACATGTTACGTTACCGAGGAGTCTAGTCATTACCATGTTATGAATCCTTTTGTGTTCACTAATAAATAATTTAAAATGCATCTGGACTTTATTCGAATGCGTCAGAGTATAGAGCCCACTTCTCCTCCAAGCAGCTTTGTCTCTGTAACAGCCACAATGTCGTATTTCCATGTTCACATTCAGGTGAACAGCAGAAGCATTTGCCAAAATCTCCTTTGCATCTTCTCGGTAACATTCTCAGTTTTCCTAGAATGAGGGACCAGAATGGACACAATAAGCCAAGTGGGGTCGAACTAAGGTCTTGTACACATAACAGCAACGTTAACTCTTGGCTCTTGAACTCGATTCCATAAGACCATAAAATATAGGAGCAGAAGGAGGCCTTTTGGCCAACAAACCTTTCACCTTCCTAATAACAGAATCAACCTGTGTAGGGTTGAAGTTTTTTGATGTCCACAAATAAGTCAGAAATGTGAGGAAATCTTCAGAAAAGTTTAAGGCTTTATTTGCAAACAAAAGCTGAGACAAATACAAGAAATGCCTGTTGCTATAAGACACTATAGTGCACTGTCTGTCAGAACAAACACACAAAACGAAAAGACTGCACAACAGGCTTTATTTGACATAAACTTCCACAGAGCTAGCTGTGAGATTGTGCTGCTATGAGCTCTGAGAGGACTTCGAAGGGGCCGGCTCAGGATTATATCCTGGAGAGTGATTGATACCCGACCAGGTGGAGCTTGGTCTAGTCAGGTTGGCTGATTGACAGCCGGCCAGGAGTTGTCTTGTCCCCGTGCTCTTCTACAGGTACAGAGGTTGCCCCCTGCAGTAGGGGAGGGGAGTTGCAGAAAAGCTCCAAACATATACAACAGTATTTACAGATTAAGATGGTCTGGCAGCTGTCGGAGTCTCTGTGACTGTCGCAGGACTGGCTCTTGGTCACTGGTTTGTGAGGGTGTGGTGGGGCTGGGGGGAGGGGCCAGAGTGGCTGGTGTGGTGCAGCATAGAGAGGTGACCAGGGGAGCTGGGGCTAAGTCGTGTGTATCGCATCGGATGGGCAGGGGTGGTGGGTTCGTCCCCCACGGTTGTAGCAAGTCCTTGGTGCCCAAGGAGGTCTTGAGGGCCCCATAGCTGTCCGGGGTTAGGGGTGTGTGTCAGGCCGGCGGGGTCCTGGGCTGGAGGATGCTGTGCTGTGGTGGGTGCTCCTGCCGGTGCCAGGTCTCTGGTTGAGATGGTGTCCTCCCTGCTGCTGCCAAACCTAATGTAGGCATAGTTGTGGTTCGCATGTAGGATGAACATCTGCTCGACCAGGGGTTCGGCCTTGTGCACCCGCATATTTCTACGCAGGAGCACTGGACCTGGGGATGCGAGCCATGCCGGGAGAGATGTTCCTGTCACCAATCTCCTTGGGAAATAAAACAGGTGTTCGTGAGGGGTCTCGTTGGTAGCCATGCACATAAGTGACCGAATGGCATGGAGTGCCTCGGGATGAGTGACCTGCCAGTATTCTATGGACCACCCTTTTGACTTATGGCAAGAAGAACTGCCTTCCATATCACTCCGTTCTCACATTCCACTTTCCCATTACTTCTCGGGTTGTAACTAGTCATGCAACTAGTCGCGATGCCCTTTGATGTCAAGTACTGGCGCAGTTCCTCACTCATAAAGCTAGACCTCCGGTTACGCTGGATAAATGGAGGTTAGCCAAACATGGTGAAGATCTGTGTCAGTGCCCTATGGCTGTGGAGGTATCTGGGCAAGGGATGGCAAAAGGGAAGTGGGAGTACTCGTCTATGTCTGTGAGGAAATAGACGTTGTGATTTGTGAAAGGCAGGGGCCCCTTAAAGTCCATGCTGAGGCGCTCGAAAGGCCAAGTGACTTTCATGACGTGACCCTGGGGTGGGTGGTAAAAGTGAGGTTTGCATTCCATGCAGATCCAGCATGCCTCGCTCATGGTCCTGACATCCCTGACGGTGTACGGGAGGTTCCAGGACTTGATAAAATGGTATAAGTTGGTGATGCCCGGGTGCCAGAGAGACGTGCAGTGGCTGCAGCTAGTTGTCGTGGAGCGATGCGCAAGTCCGAGAGAGGGGGTCAGAGGAGTTGTTAAACTTCCCGGGATGATACTGGATGTCGTAGCTGTATGTTGCAAGCTCGACTCTCCAGTGCAAGATCTTGTCATACTTAATCTTGCCCCTCTGTGTGGTATTGAACATGAACACCATTGCCCATTGGTCAGTGAGGAGGGTGAACCTCCTGCCAGCCAGGTAGTGGTGCCAGTGACGAAACGCTTCCACGATTGTCCAGGCCTCCTTTTCAATGGCAGAGTGCCCTAGCTCGGAGCCGTGGAGGGTTCTGGAGAAGAAGGTGACCAGGCGCCTCCCTTGGTTGAGGGTGGCGGCGAGGGCCACATTGGAGGCATCGCTTTCCACCTGGAAGGGGGTGTCCTCAACCACAGCATGCATCGTGGCATCTGCGACGTCCTGCCTGATGCACATGAATGCTGCCTGCGCTTCAGGTGGGAGCGGAAATATGGCCTAGCCATTAAGGGGACATTATCCGAGAAGCGGGGGACCCACTGGGAGTAATAAGAGAATAAGCCAAGGCATCTGCAGTGGGCATTGAGCATGGGGGGGAAGGGGCATCTCCATTAATGGGTGCATCCATTCTGGATCTGGGCTGATGACACCATGTGCCACGATGTACCCCAGGATGGCGAGGCAGGTGGTGCTGAACATGCACTCCTCTTAGTTGTATGTGAGATTCAGCTCCTCGGCCATCTTGAGACATTTCTCCAGGTTGGCATCATAATCCTGCTGGTCGTGGCCGCAGATGGTGATATTATCCAGGTACGGGAAAGTCGCCTTTAGCTTGTGCCGGTCTACCATTCGATCCATCTCCCACTGGAAGATGGAGACCCTATTCGTGACCCAAAATGGAACTCAGCGGAACTGGTACAGGTGCCAGCCCACCTCGAATGCGGTATAGGACTTGTCCCGCGGGTGGATGGGGAGTTGGTGATAGGCCAACTTCAGGTCAATTGTGGAGAAGACCTGGTAACAGGCTATCTCGTTGATGTCAGGGGCGGAACTGATGTCACTGGTGAGAGTTGCCGCTGCGTAGTGGATGGAGGCGGGAACAAGTAAAATGGCGCCTGCCTTACTGCGCACGTGGCCGGCACTGGAAGCTCCTCGGCCATACACGCTGCACTGCTTTGGGATGGGGCTTTGGACCTGCAGACTCATTGATACTGGCCCTTTTTACCCCAGCCCGAGCAGGTCATGGATGTCTTGCCTGCCCACAGATGTTGCACCTAGAGGATCCCGGTGCCACTGCGGCCGCAGTCGGATCAGCCATCCCCTATGGTGACTCCTAGGATGACAGCCCTCATGGCAGCGCATACTGGATAGGCCTGCTTCTGCCCACGATCGACTGCGTGGCGCTGGGCCGTCTTGGCCAGTTGGATCGCCTGTTTCAATGGGAGATGATCCTCCTCGAGGAGACATTGTCGGATATAGTCTGACCTCAACCCTGACATGCAAACGTCCCAGACCAGGTCTTGCACACACTGGTAATGGACTATCTCGTTGACCATGTTGGCTATCCTTGGTAGGGGGGTAGGCGACCAGCTGGGTGTACCAGTTAATGACTGGCTGTAGTCCATGACCATTCTTGCTTCCCCCTTTGACCATCAGGACTAGGGCTCTCCAAGGGGTATTGTTGGGCTCTATGACACCTTCTGCCAGAAACGGTGTTTGGGCATGACCAGGAGCCTGAACCCAGTGTATGTCTACCACCCCCCCACCACAGTCAGATCGGCCGAGCAGCACCCGAGGGTATTGATAGTCCAGTCCTTGGCGACGAAGGCGATAGAGAAGGTGGTGGGGTGGATTTTTAGCTTTAGTGAGTGGGCCACGCTCGGGTGAATGAAACTCTCGGTGCTGCCACTGTTGATTAGACACTTTGTTACCTGTCCATTGATTTTTATGTCCATCATGGAATGCCCAAGGTCGTGGGGATGTCCCTGGTCAGTGTGGTGGCTGCTAGGACCTTCTCGGGGTCTGAGTTGTCGTTCCCCAATGGTGGAGGTGAATTGAGTTCATCGGTGTCCTCTGCAGACATCGTGAGAGGTGAGTGTCACTGGTGGTGTTCTCCGTAGTCGTGGGGTGCGGTGTGCGGCGGTTAGTCAGTAGGGTGGCCTGGTCAGCGCCCGTGTTGATCACGTTGTCATTGTTGAAGATCTGGGAGGACCTTTGTGATGGCGGCACCCACACATACCTAGCCCAAGATGACGGCGCCGCATGGCTGGTCTTGCGCCGCTGGCTGTTGGGGAGGGTGACGGCACCACGGCTGGCAGAAGTGATGTCATTCCATAGACCAGAAGTGACGCTGTTGTAGTCTTTGGCAGGCAGCACTGGCGGGAGTGAGGGCTAGTCCAGGTGCTTGGCGTGCACACGGTGACCATTGCTAGTTAGGCCAGAAGTTGGGACACTGGGGTTGGGGAGGCCAGAAGTGGCTGCAGGGGCAATGGAGTTGCCCGGCAATCACACGTGTTGGGGATTGTGAAGGAGGGGGGCAGGTCCTAGAGGGCTGCTAAGCTGCCAGCTGGCTTTGAGAGGGATACCTTGGCAAAGTGGCCTTTCTTGCCACACCTCGAACAGTACTGAATTTTGGCTGGGCAGTTTTGGCACAATCGATGATCAGACCCACACCAGGATCCACAGTACTTACAAGGGTGCTGGGCACCCACAGCAGCGATGTTTTCTTCCCTAGCTTGATCCAGGGCCATAGAAGTTGAATACACTGACTATGTGGAGGCTGGAGGAAGCCTGGAGTCAAAGGCTTCAGTGTGCAGGGCTGCTGCCTCCAGGGTACAGACTACCTCCACTGTTTTGGCCTGGAAGTAGACATTTTCTTCCAGCAGCTTCTGCCTGACGGCCCTCACATGTAGCCCTTGGACGTAGGCATCCCTAATCAACCTCTCGACCACTCTTTCATTTGCCCCAAGTTCAGACAGACAAGGTTGGACCAACGCATGCAGGGTTCCCAGTTAAGACTCGGCCACCTCCCCAGGTTGTTGGGCTCAGATACTCAATAGATACCTTGCAAAGACCACATTTGTGGGAGGTTTATACATGTCCTCGAAGGTGTTCATTGCTTCCGTGTACTCAGAGCAGTCTTTGAGAGCCTGGAAGGCTCGGAGACCCAGGTTTGATTAGAGTAAGACAAGCCCCTTTCGATTAGAGACCAGGATGTCATCGGTGTGAGCCTCAGTGATCGCTTTGACCATGTGCTTCCAGATCTCGAACCGTGTTTGTGCTTCCAAGTGGCATGGGTTGATTTCGAGGCTCCTGGCGCTCAGGAGCTTTTCCATAGCAGCTTTTAAAAATATACGTTGAATAAATTGTGGTGCGCTGTCAGTCAGAAGCAAACACTCAGAGCCAAAAGTCTGTACAACAGGCTTTATTCGACATAAACTTCCACAGAGCCAGCTGGGAGATTGTGCTGCTGTGAGCTCTGAGAGTGACTTTGAAGGGCTGGCTCAGGCTTATATCCCGGAGAGTGATTGACACCCAACAGGGTGGGGCTTGGCCCATTCAGGTCGGCTGATTGACAGCCGGCCAGGTGTTGTCATGTCCCCATGCTCTTCTGCGGGTAAAGAGGTTGCCCCCTGCGGTAGGCCAGTGGTGTATCACCACAGTACGATACTAAGAATCCTGGCAAATTTTGTGGTGGAAAGTGTGCTGACCAACTGCATCCCGTTCTGGTATGGAAACATCAATGAGTGTAAAGTCCTCCAAAAGGTAGTGGAGACAGACCAGGACATCACAGGCAAAATTCTCCTCACTATCAAGAATATCTGCAGGGATTGTTGCCGTCAGAGAGTAGCAGCAATCGTCAAGGATCCACATCACCCAGCACATGCTCTATTCTCGCTTCTGCCATCAGGAAAAAGGTGTAGGTACCACAAGACTCGCACACTTAGATTCAGGAACAGTTGCTCCCCCTCCACCATCAGACTCCTCCACAACAATCTCAATCAGGGACTCATTTAAGGACTCGCACTTGTGCACTTTAGTGATATTTATTTCTCTCTTCATTGCACGGTTTTATTTGTCTATTTATTTGTTTTATTTGCATTTCTTTATTTGTCTACATGTGTACATTGATCAGAGTTTATTGCATTACCCATAAGTAGTAATTCTGCCTCATTTGCAGAAAAAAGAATCTCAGGGTTGTATGTGATGCCATGTATGTATCTGATGATAGATCTGAAATCTGAGGTTTCTAAAAAGGCTCATAAGGAGGGAAAAGATGAAATCTGAAAGGAGGTTGCCAAATAATGTCAAAGTGGATTCTAAAATCTTGTTTAAATACATAAAATTGACCAAAGTAAACTTAGGACCAATAGAAAACGATGCTGGAGAGATTGTACTGGGAGACAAGGAGATGGGAGAGGAAATGAATGAATATTTTGGAAGACATTAGTAGAATCCTGGCTCTCACGGCTCTCTCGGGGGAGAAGTGAGTGCAGTCAAAATCATGAGATTTTGGGAAGCTTAGTGGTCTAAGGGGAGATAAGCCTCCTGGACCAGATGGAATACACCCTCATGTTCTGAAGGAGGTAGTTGTTGACTTATTTGCTGCATTGGTAATGATCTTCCAGGAATCTATGGATTCTGGCCTGGTTCTGGTGGACTGTACAATCACGAATGTCACTCCGCTGCTTAAGTAGGGAGTGAGGCAGCAGAAAGGAAACAATAGATCTATTGTGCTGACATCGAGGTTGGGAAGCTGTTGGAGTCAATTGTCAAGGATGGGCTGACAGAATACCTGGAGATGCATGAAAAGATAGGCCCAAGTCAGCACGGCTTCCTTAAAGGAAAATCATGTCTGACAAACCTATAGGAATTTTTTGAAGAGATAAGAAGGGAAGATGCAGTGGACCTTGTGTAATAAGACTTTCAAATATAACCATATAACAATTATAGCACTAAAACAGGCCAGTTCAGCCCTTCTAGACCATGCCGAACACCTTCTCCCTTATAGTCCCATTGACTAGCACCCACCCCATAACCCTCCACACCTCTCTCGTCCAAAGACCTATCCAATTTTTCCTTAAATACTAAAATCAAACCCATATCTACCACTTCATCCAAAAGCACATTCCACAATCCCACCACCCTCTGAGTGCAGAAATTCCCCCTCATGATTCCCCTGAACTTTTCCCCCTTCAATCTCAATCCAGGTCCTCTTGTTTCAATCTCCCCCACTCTCAATGGAAAAAGCCTGTCTACATTAACTCTATCTGTTCCCCTCATAACTTTAAATACCTCTATCAAATCACCCCTTAATCTTCTATACACCAGGGAATAAAGTCCAAGCCTGTTTAACCTTTCCCTGTAACTCAATAGACAATAGGTGCTGGAGTCAACCATTTGGCCCGTCAAGCCAGCACCGCCATTTATCGGATCACGGCTGATCTTTCTCTTTCAATAACCAATCCCAGCCTTATCCCCATAACCCTCAACTCCCCTGCCTTATCAAATCTATCCAGTAAATCTTCCCCCACTACCCTCTGTGGCAATGCATTCCACAGATCTACAACTCTCTGGGTATAAAAAATTCTCCTCATTTCTGTGTTAAATGGCCTTCCCTGTATTCTTAAACTATGCCCTCTAGCCCTAGTCTTTCCCATCATTGGGAACATGTGCTCTGGTTTCACCCTGTTAAGCCCTTTGATAATCCTAAATACCTCAATCATGTCTCCCCCTCATCCTTCTAAACTCCATCTCATATAACCCAAGTCTTTCTAACCTATCCACGTATGACAATCCTGCTATCCTGGGAACTAACCTTGTAAGCCTGCGCTGCACTCCCTCTATAGCAAGTATGTCCTTTCTTAAATATGGGGACCAGAACTGGATGCAATACTCGAGATGAGGTCTCACCAGGGCCCTGTACAACTGCAGGAGGGCTTCTCTACTCCTATACTCCAATCCCCTCTTTATTAAAGCCAACATGCCATTCGCCTTCTTCACCGCTTGCTGAACCTGCATGCTAGCTTTCAATGACTGGTGAACAAGTTCGCCCACATCCCTTTGCATTACCCCATTCCCTAGCTTAACTCCATTTAAATAATACTCTGCTCTCTTGTTACTGCCTCCAAAATGGACAATCTCCCATTTACTTACATTAAACTTCATCTGCTATTTCTCCGCCCACTCCCCTAATCTGTCCAAGTCCCTCTGCAATTTCCTGACATCCTCCTTGCACTTCACACACTACCACCCAGTTTAGGGTCATTTGCAAATTTGCATATGTAGTTATTAATCCCCTCATCCAAAACATTTACATAAATGATAAACAACTGATCCCTGCGGGACCCCACTCGGTGCATCCTGCCATCCTGAAAATGACCCTTTTATCCTAACCCTTTCTTTCCTATTTCTCAACCAACTATCTGTCCATGACAACACCCTACCCCCCAATACCATGCTCCTTGATTTTGCCATTTGGCCTCCTGTGTGGGGCTTTATCAAAGGCTTTCTGGAACTCCACATCCACTGGCTCTCCCGAGTCCACCCTCCTTGTTAGGTCCTCGAAAAATTCCAGATTAGTCAAGCAAGATTTTCTTTTAAGGAACCCATGTTGACTAACACCGATACTATTATTCCTTCCTAAGTGTCCTGCTATTTCTCCTTTAATGATGGATTCCTATATCTTCCCCACCACTGATGTCAGCCTGACTGGTCTATAATTTCCCGTATTCTCTCTCCCTCCCTTCTTAAAAAGCGGTGCTACATTAGCCACTCTCCAGTCTGCAGGCACTTCCCCGGAATCTATGGAACTTTGGAAAATGTCGACCAGTGCCTCCACAATTTCCAGAGCAACCTCTCCAAGTTCCCTGGGATGCAGCCCATCAGGCCCAGGGACTTATCAGGCATCAGTTCTAACAATTTATTCACAACCACCTGCTTCTGGATCTGAATATCCATCAAATTCTGTTTCCTTCGGTAATTTCACCAAGTCCCTAGATACTGCATGGCCTATCTGACCATAACTTGGATCCTCCTTGGTGAAGAGAGATGCAAAGTATCTGTTTAATTCTTCAGCCATCTCCTTGTTTCCAGTAATAATTTCACCCTTCTCCATTTTTTCAGGGCTCAATTTTGATCCTAACCAATTTCTTCCTTTTTACATAATTGAAGAAGCTTTTGCTATCCCATTTTATATTACTTGTCAATTAGACCTCATACTTCATTTTCCCCTCTCGAATGACTTTCTTTTTTTTTTAAAGGCTTCCTAATCCTCTAACCTCCCACTCTGCTTTGCCATCTTATACTTACTTCTTTTAGACCTGATACTGCACTTGATTTTCTTTGTCAGCCACGGCTGCCATTTGCTCTTTGAAGAGTCTTTCCTCCTCTTTGGAATGAATCTATTCTGAATCCTGTGACATACCTGCCATTTTTGCCCAGTTGTCATCCCAGCTAGAATGTCCTTCCATTTTATTTTGGCTACCTCCTCCCTCATAGCTGTATAGTCACCCTTATTCAGCTGTAGCACTAATGTTTCTGACTTCCTTCTTTTCTCCCCTTCCATTTGCAGATTAAAAGTTTTCGTACTACGGTCACTATGACCTAATGGCACCCCTGCCTCAAGGACCCTTATTGTCATTGCACAGTATCAATCCAGAATCAATGTCCCCCTGGTAGGTTCCATCACAAGCTGCTCCAGTAATGTATCTCAGAGACATTCTATAAACTCACTGTCTAGTTTTCCCACACCTACTTGATTTTCCCAGTCCACTTGAAAGGTGATGTCACCTATAACTACTGTATCACTACCACTCTGACATGCCATTCTTAATTCCTTATTTATACTGATTCCCACATCAGAGTCACTGTTCGGAGGTCTCTATATAATCCCCATTATGGTTCTTTTGCCTTTGCAATTTGTCAAGTCTATCCAAACAGACTCTACTCCACCTGATTCAATGTCTTTCCTTTCCACTGCCTGAATTTTATTCTTCACCAACAGAGCCACCCCACCTCCTCGACCTAACATTCTGTCTTTTCGATAGGACGTATACCCTGGAACATTAATTCCCCAATCCTGTCTCTCCTGCAGCCATGTCTCCATTACTCCGATAACATCATTTCCACCAATGTCCATTTTCACCTCAAGCTCATGCATTTTATTCATTATACTCCGTGCATTCATATATAATACCTTGAAACTGTACCACCCTGCTCTCTCCAATTTGATGCCTGACAACCTCTCTGAACTTCCTATCCCTTTTTGCTCCCTCTGGATTTGAGATTTCACTGTCTAATGGAACTACCCTTATGTTCTCCTTCCTATCCATTTCCCTATCAGTCTGGTTCCCCTCCCTCTGCCAATTTAGTTTAAAACATATCCAACAGCATTATTAAACCTTACTGCAAGTATATTAGCCCCCTTTGGATTCAGGTGCAACCCATCCATCCTGTAGAGGTCTTGTGTCCCCCAGAAGAGATCCCAATGGTCCATTAACCCGAAACCTTGCACCCTGCACCATTTAATTTCCTATTTTTTTCATTTATGCCCCGTCCCGCATGCAGCAAAGGTAGCAAACCTAAGATTATGACCCTGGAGGTCCTGCTTTTTAATCTCCAGCCTAGGTCACAGTTCTCCCTCTTCAGGAACGTCCGGTTGCTCAAACATTCCTCTCAGGACCCTGTCCGAGATATTCCGCACTCTGAATCCTGGAAGGCAACATGCCATGCAGGAATATTTGTCAGGCGCACAGAACCTTCTGTCTGTTCCCCTGATGATGGAGTCCCCAATGACAACCTTGTCCCTCCTGATTCCATTCTGCACCGCTGACTCCCTTTATTCAATCTCAGAATGGTCATCTTCCCCAAAATCATCCAAAACAATATATATGTTGCTAAGAGGAGTAGCCACGGGCATGCTCTCCACTGACTGAGCAGCATTCTTCCCACCCTTGACAGTGGACCACTTACCTGACCCCGCCAATCTGGGGGTAACCACCTGATTGGAAGTCATGTCAATAACTTCCCTACTTTCCCTGATGAGCCTCAGATCATCACGTTGCAACTCCAGCTCCATAATTTTATCCTTTAACCATTGTGTCCGGTACCCCCCTTGCACGCATGCACACTGGGGAGGGGAAAGGGGATCTCACTTGCCATCTCTCTTTCACTGATAAGCCTCATATTATCACACTGCAACAGTTCCTTAATTTTATCCTTTAACCATTGTGTCCTGGTACACCCCTTTGCCCACATACACTCTTGAGAGGGTTAAGGGACTCTCACTCACCTCCTCACTTTCCCTGCTAAGATTCAGATCATCACCTTGCAACTCAAGCTCCTTATCCTTTAATAGTTGTGTCCCAGTACCCCCCTGCCACCCATGCACTCTGGGGATGGGAGTGGGCCTCTCACTTTCCCTCATGAGCCTCAGATCATCACGCTGCAATCTAGCTCCTTAATTTTATCCTTTTACTGTTGTGTCCCGGTGCACCCCTTGCACACATGCACACTTGGGAGGGGAAAGGGCCTCTCACTTGTCACCTCACGTTCCTTAATAAGCTTCAGATCATCATGTTGTAACTCCAGCTCCTTAATTTTATCCTTTAACAATTGTGTCCCGGTACCCCCCCTTGCCCACATGCTCTCTGGGGAGGGGAAGGGGCCTCTTATTTGCCTCCTCACTTTCCCTGATGAGCAATTGGTCCTCAAGCTGGAGCTCCAGATCACTAACCCTGTTTATAAGGAACTTCACCTCATCACACTTGGCACAGACACTTGGCAGGGACTCTCCCATATTTCTCACATCTGGCAACTTGAGCATAGTACTAACCCCATAGGCATGTCTCAGCCTTTTAATGTATACTCACCTATGAAAGGTGAATAAGAAAGCCCACCTTTATCCTCGCCTATTTTTGCCGAAGCCTGATGAGCCAAAGCCTCGAAGCCCCACTCCTTCACTGCTCCATTCACTCGCCTGGACCACTCCTCCCTAGCCTCTCCCTGTACCTCCCCTCTTATTTATTGGCCTATGAACCAATTGGCTTATTAACCAAATAATTGATAATTAAACCTGCCCCAGTAAGTTCCCTTAGAATAATACTTCTTTCTTCTGCTCCCTCGAGTGTTCGACCAGGCCCCGGTCAGTGCCCTTTTATAGGCCTTACCTTCCCGACAGCCTCTCCTCCTCACTCCTCTAATGGTCGCTTCTGAATCCCTCCCCTCCGATTCAATCAACAGATGCCTTAAAAATACTCCTTACCTTCCCTCCTCTTTACCCTTTGCTCCTTTCCTCTCCCGACTTTATAGGCCCCAGTAAATGCCCTTAGAATAATACTTCCTTCCTTCTCACCTCTTCTTTCCTCTGCTCCCTTGAAACCAGGCAACATTCTTATAAATCTTCTCTGTACTCTCTCAATTTTGTTGATATTCTTCCTATAATTCAGCAACCAAAACTGTATACATTATTCCAAATTTGGTCTCACCTATGGCCAATACAATGTCAACAACACATCCCAACTCTTATATTCAATACTCTGATTGGCCAACATACCAAAAACTTTCTTCACCACCCAATCTACATGTGACTCCACTTTCAGGGAATTATGTACCAGAATTCCTAAATCCCTTTGTTCTACTGCACTCCTCAATTGTCGACCATTTAACATGTATGACCTTTGCTGATTGGTCCGACCAAAATGTAGCACCTCACATTTATCAGTATTAAACCCCATCTGCTATCTTTCAGCCCACTCTTCTAACTGGCCTGTATCTCACTGCAAGCTTTGAAAACATTCCTCACTGTCCACAACACCACCAATCTTAGTATCATCTACATACTTATTAATCCAATTTACCAACCTATCATCCAGAAAACAATGGACCCAATACTGATCCCTGAGGCACTTCATGAGTCACCAGCCTCCATTTTCCACCGTGACTCTCTGGCATCTCCCATCCAACCATTGTTGAATCCATTTCACTACTTCAACATTAATTCCTAATGATTGAACCTTTCTAATTAACCTTAAAATGTGGCATCTTGTCAAAGGCCTTACTAAGGTCCTTATAGACAACATTCACATCCTTCCCTTCATTAACCTTCTTAGTAACCTCCTCAAAAAACTCTATAAGATTTGTTAAAGATGATCTACCCAGTACAAAACCTTGTTGACTATTCCTAATCAGTCCCCGTCTATCCAAATAATTGTAAATTCTATCATTAAGAACACTCTCCATTAATTTACATACCACTGACATCAGACTCACAGGTCTATAATTACCCAGTTTACCTTTAAAGCCTTTTTTAAACAGTAGAAAAGCATGAGCTACCCTCCAATCGCCTGGCACCTCCTCCATGGCCAGTGACATTTTAAATATTTCTGTCAGAGCCCCCGCTATTTCTACACTAACCTCCCTCAAGGTTAGGACCCGAAGATTTATCTACTTTGATTCTCTGTAAGATAGCCAGTTTTACCTCCTCATTAATCTGTAGATTACCCATGACCTCACTACTAGTTTTCCTTACTTCCCCTGACTCAATATTTCTTTCCTTAGTGAATACTGAAGAAAAATATAATTTAAAATTACCCCCATCTCTCTCAATCCTCACATACCCTACCCCTCTGATCCTCAAGGGACCCAGTTTTATCCCTCACTATTCTTTTACTTTTAATATACCTGTAGAAACCCTTTGATTTATTTTTACCTTGCCTGCCAAAGCAGCCCCATATCTCCTTTTAGTCTTTCTAATGTTCTTAAGATTTTTTAACACTCCTTATATTCCTCAAGCACCTCATCTCTTCCCTCCTGTCTATACCTCTTGTACACATCCCTCTTCCTCCGATCCAAATTCCCAATATCCTTTGAAAACCAAGGCTCCCTATATTTTCTAACCTTTCCTTTAATCCTCACAGGGACATATAAACTCTGTACCCTCAAAATTTCCCCTTTGAATATCCTTCATTATCTGCTACATCCTTCCCAGAAAATAAATTCTCCCAACCCACACCCTTTAAATCCTTTTGCATCTCCTCGAAATTAGCCTTGTTCCAATCATGAATCTCAACCTCAAGCCCAGCCCCCTCCTTCTCCATAATTAATCTAAAACTAATAGAATCATGAGCACTAGACCAAAAGTGTCCCCAACCCAAACCTTTGTCACCTGACCTATCTTGTTCCCTAATATGAGATCCAATACAGCCCCCTCTCTCGTACGTTCTTCCACGTATTGATTTAGAAAACTTTCCTAAACACATTTGACAAACTCCAAACCATCCATCCAGTATGGGCGTCCCAGTCAGTGTGTGGAAAGTTAAAATCTTCAACAATCACCACTTTATGTTTATGACATATATGTGATCTCCTTACAAACTTGCTCCTCTAATTCTCTCTGTCCATTAGGGTGGGGGGTAGTCTATAATACACCCCCATTAGTGTTTTCATGCCTTTCCCATTTCTCATCCACCCAAATCACCTCACTGAATGAGTCCTCTGATCTATCCTACCATAGCACCACTGGAATGTTTTCTCTAACAAACAATGCAACTTCTCTACCTTTTATCCCCCTGTTCGATCACACCTAAAGCATCGGGATCCTGGAACATTTTGCTGCCAATCATTCCCCTCCTGAAACCAGGGTTCACTGGTGGCTGCAATATCATATTTCCATGTGTCAATCCATGCTCTAAACTCATCCACCTCTCCCACCACGCTCGTTGCATTGAAATATTCTTTCTTTGGCTTGGCTTCGCGGATGAAGATTTATGGAGCAGTAATGTCCACGTCAGCTGCAGGCTCGTTTGTGGCTGACAAGTCTGATGCGGGACAGGCAGACACGGTTGCAGCGGTTGCAAGGGAAAATTGGTTGGTTGGGGTTGGGATATATACGTGAAAGAAGGTCCCCACATTCACTCCTTTGATTACTATCTACTTTTACTACCTCCTCTCCTTCATTAATTTTAACAATCTGATTCCTCTCTCCCTTCTAATCTGGTTGTCCTTCTACCCTAATCTACACACTCTCATTCTGATTCCCACCCACCCTCTGCCAAACTAGTTTAAACCCTCCCCAACAGTTCTAGTAAATTCACCCACCAAGCTATTGGCCCCCATCCAGTTCAAAAGACCTTCAACAAGGTGCCACACACAGGGCTGCTAAACAAGATGGGAGCTCATGGATTATAGGGAGGATAAGAGCATGGGTAGAGCAGTGGCTGGTCAGCAGGAAACAGAGTGAGAACAAACTCTTCTTGTTGACTACCAGTCACCAGTTATGTTCTTCAGGGGTTGGTATTGGGATGGCTTCTTTTAACGTTGTACATAAATGAATTGGATATGGCTTTCTGGCTAAATTTGTAAATGATAAGGCACTCCTTAACTAACGACTGTAATTGGACTGAAGGATTGGTCCTATCTCAAAATGAGCATGTCGGAATTTTGCCAGCGCACGTGAAGTAACAAAGTCTTAAAGCAAACTTTTTAAATCAAATCTTTTTTTCATCGTAGATTTGATAACATCTTAAGGCTTCCTGAATTTGTCGACCATGCTTGGTCTGAGTCAACGTGTATTTATGAAGGGAAAATCATGCTTGACTAATTTTTTGAGGCTGTAACTATGAAATTTGACAAGGGAGAGCCAGTGGATGTAGTGTACCTGGACTTCAGAAAGTCTTTGATAAGGTACCACATAGGAGATTGGTGGGTAAAATTAGTGAACATTATATTGTGGGTAGGGTACTGACAAGTTGGTTGGCAGACAGGAAACAAAGAGTAGGAATTAACGGGTCCCTTTCAGAATGGCAGGGACTAGTGGGATACCGCAAGGCTCGGTGCTGGGACCACAGCTATTTACAATATACATTCATGGTTTAAATGAAGGGATTAAAATTAACATTAGCAAATTTGCAGATGACACAAAGCTGGGTGGCCATGTGAAGTGTAAGGAGAATATTATGCGAATGTTTGGTGAGTGGGCAGATGTGTGGCAGGTTCAGTCAAATGTGAATCAATGTGAGGTTATCCACTTTGGTGGCAAGAACAGGAAGGCAGATGACTATTTTAATGGTGTCAAGTTAGGAAAAGGGAAAGTATAATGAGATCTTTGTGTCCATGTTCATCAGTCACTGAAAGTAAGCACACAGGTACAAGCAGGCAGTGAAGAAAGCTAATGGCATGTTGACCTTCATAACAAGAGGAGATGAGTCTAGGAGAAAAGATGTCCTTCTGCAGTTGTACAGCCCTGGTGAGGCTACACCTGGAGTATTGTGTCCAGTTTTGGTTTCCAAGTTTGAGAATGACATTCTTGCTATTGAGGGAGTGCAACGTAGATTCATGGTTAATTCCCAGGAAGGTGGGACTGTCATATGCTGGAATATTTAAGTGACTGAGCTTGTATGCACTGGAATTTAGAAAGATGAGAAAGGATCTGATTGAAACATATAAGATTATTATAGGATTGGACACACAAGAGGTAAGAAACATGTTCCCGATGTTGGGGGAGTGCAGAACCAAAGGCCACAGTTTAAGAATAAGGGGTAGGCCATTCAGAACGGAGTTGAGGAAAAGCTTTTTCATCCAGAGAGTTGTGGATCTGTGGAATGGTCTGCCTCAGAAGCCAGTGGAGGCCAATTCTCTGGAAACTTTTGAGAGTTAGACAGAACTCATAAAGATAGCAGGGTCAAGGGGTATGGGGAGAAGGCAAGAAGGGGGTACTGACTGTGGATGATCAACCATGATCATGGTGAATGGTGGTGCTAGCTTAAAGGGCCAAATGACCTACTTCTGCACCTATTGTCTATTGTCTATTCTGGTTCATGCTTACCTTGTTAGCTGACGTCCCGGGGTCTGTAGGCTGGGCATGTCTACCTTGATTTTTGTGTGCATGTGTATGTATTCAGTTGGCGCAAGCATGATGCATGGTGGGTTCATGTATTGGAGTTCAGTTGGCGTACACGCGAGAGTTAAGTTCTTTAGTGATATTGAATTCGTACCCTTGACTCTCATAGATGCACCAAATGAACTCCAATACGCAAACCCACTGTGCACATACACAGAAATCAAAAAGGCCACGTCCAGCCTATGGACTCCTGGACACCGACTAACAAAGTATGTATACACATTTTGGCTCTCACATGTGATAGGCTGGGTGGTGCTGAGGATAAACAAAGGTTGCAGAGAGACTTGGATAGATTAGGAGAATGGGCAAAATGTGGAAATATTGGAAAGTGTACGGTCGTGATGGGCAGACTGTTGGAGAGAAAATTCAAAATTCTGAGTTGCAAAGGGACTTGGAGTCCTCATGCAGGATCCCCTAAAAGTTGACCTCCAGGTTGAGTCAGTGGTGAAGAAGGCAATGTTGGCTTTCATTTCTAGACGTATAGCTGGGATGTTGAGACTCTATCAGGCACTGGTGAGACCTCACTTAGAGAACTGTGTACAGTTTTGGGCACCTATTGGAGAAAAGACGTGCTGGTGTTGGAGAGGGTTCAGAGAAGATTTACTAGAATTATACCAGGAATGGAAGGGTTAGCATATGAGGAGCAATTCTCGATCTTGGACTGTACTTGTTGGAGTACAGAAGAGTGAAGAGGGACTTTATAGAGACATTTGAATGCTGGACAGAGTAGAAGTGACAAAGTTGTTTCTCATAGTAGGGAAGTGAAGGACAAGAGGAGACACTTTCAGGATAAAAAGGCATCAATTTAAAACAGAAATGCAGAATCATTTCTTTAGTCAAAGGGTCGTGAGTCTGTGGAACTCGTTGCCACAGGTGGCAGTGGAAGGTGAAGTCATTCAGAGCATTTAAGGCAGAGATTGACAGGTATTTGATTAGTCAGGGCATCAAGAGGAGAAATTTGTGGAGTGGGGGTGAGTGGGGGAATGGATCAGCTCATGATTAGAATGGCAGAGAAGATTCGATGGACCGAAGGGCCTATTTCTGCTCCTATATCTTGTGATCTTGTGATTTTACTTCCTGATCCAGTTCATTTACGAAAATCACATGGAGGATGGATTCCAGGACAGATCCCTACAGGACACCACTCGTCACCGACCTCCATGCAGAATATGAACCATCTACAACCACCCTCTGCCTTCTCTGGACAGGCTAATTCTATAACCACAAAGCAAGGTCTCCTTGCTGTCTTACTTTCTGAATGAGTCTTGCATGGGAAAGTTTATCAAATGCTTTTCTGAAATTACGACATCCACCGCTCTACTTCATCAATGTTCTTTGTTACATTCTGAAATAATTCAATCAAGCTTGTGAGACACGACCTTTATATGACGAAGCCTAATTCCTAATCAGATTGTGACATACTAAACATAGGGCATGGAAACAGACCATTTCAGCCCATGAGCCCGTGCCACCCAATTAAATCCAATTAACTTATAGGTCCGGTAGTTATCAAATAGTGGGAGGAAACCGGACCCCCAGGAAAAACCTACATAGACACAGAGAGAAGGTACAAGCTCCTTACAGATAGTGCAGGATTTGAAACCCGGTCCCAATCTCTGGCACTGTAAAGGCGTTGAACTAACCACTACGCCAATCACGCTGCCCATTTAATGCTTATAAATCCTGTCTCTTAGGATCTTCCCCAAGTGTTTCCCCCCACTTGAAGTAAGGCTCACTGGTCTGTAATTTCCTGGGTTACCTCCACTCCCTTTCTTGAACAAGGGAACAACATTGGCAACCCTCCAATTCTCTAGTACTTCTCCTGAGCCCAGAGATGATGAAAAGATCATCACCCTCAGCAGTCTCTTCCTTCACAGAAGCCCTATGTAAATCCTGTTTGGTCCTGGTGACTTTTCTAACTTCATGCTTTTCAATAGCTCTGACACATCCTCTTTCTTAATGTCAACATGTTCAATTGTTTCAGTCTGCTTAACTCATCCCCACAATTGCCAAGGTCCTCTTCTCTGGTCAATACTGAGGCAAAAATATCTCCGGCAACTCCATGCCCACATTTCCAGACGGATCCTGTGCTGATGGCACATCCTCTTGTTCTTCATGTACTTGTGAAATGCCATGGGGTTCTCCTTAATCCTGCTTCTTGAGATCTTTTTATCGAGCCTTCTCATTCTCCTTAGCGCCTCTTTCTTTAGCTCTTTCCTGGCAACATTGGAATTCTCCAGAGCTCTATCAGTTTTGAATCTCATAAGCTTTTCTTTTAACTAGATTTTCCACATCCCTTGTACCCCGTGGTTCTTTCACATTACGCTCCTTTCCCTGCCTCAATAGAATCTACTCGTGCAGAGCCCCAGGCGCATTGGCCACATTTCTGCTACACTTTTCCCTATGAATATCTGCTCCCAGTTTATGCTCCCAAGGTTCAGCCTCAGCATAATATTTCCCTGCCCCAATTAAATATTTTCCCAAATTGTCTTTTCTTGTCCTTTTCCAGTAAAGGAGAGAGAGAGGGTTGATCACTTTCTCTGAAATGTTTGCCCGCTGAAAGATCTGACCTAGGTTATTTCCCAATCTTTCTTTCTTTGGCTTGGCTTCGCGGACGAAGATTTACAAGTAATAAACACATGTAATCACCTCTACACTGATACAAACACACAAACGGCAGACACCAACAGGTACGAGTGTACACAACTTATGCAACCACATTACACACCAGTCAAGATCCACAAACAGCTCACATAAACCAACTGACGCAAACACAGTAAAGAACAACAAGAACATGCACACACCAGCAATTACAATGACCACCCCACCAGCCTCCGCATCCACCATATTATCCTCCATAGTTTCCGTCACCTAAAATGGGATCCCACCACCAGACACATCTTCCCTCCACTTGACCTCTCAGCTTTCAACAGGGACTGCTCCCTCTGGGACTCCCTCATCCACTCATCCATTCCTACTCATTGCCCCTTTGGTACCTACCCCTGTGGCTGCAGGAAATGCTACACTTGTGCCCATTCCTCCTCCCTCACCACTATTTGGGGCCCAAAACAGTCCTCCCAAAGGAAGCGACCCTTGTAAATCTGCAGTGGTCACTTAAAACCATAGGGAACAAGAGCAGAAATAGGCTGTTCTTCCCATCGAGTCTGCCCTGCCATTTTTTTTCCCACGCAGTCCCACTGTCTACCTGTCTCCCCATAACCTTTGATGTCCTGGCTAATCAAGAACCACGTAGTGGTTAGCACGCCACTGACCTGGTTTCGAATCCAGAATTGTCTGTAAGGTGTGTGTATTTTCTGCCATGTCTGTGTGGGCTTCTTCTAGATGTTCTGGCTTCCTCCCACCCTTCAAAAAGTATGGTGGGGGGTGTTATAGGTCAATTGGGTGTAATGTTGCATGGGGTTGTGGGCCAGAAGGGCCTGTTACTGTGTTGTATGTCCAAATTTAAAATGTAAAATTGCCTGTGGCAACATTCCACATATTTACCACTCTCTAGTTAAATAAATTCCTCCACCTCTCTGTTCTAAATGGACGTGTTTCAATCTTAAAGTTGCACCCTCTTATCCAAAACTGTCCCACTATGGGAAAGAACCTTTCTACATCTACTCTCTCCACGCCTTTACAGATTAAAATATTTCAATAATATCCCCCTCATTCTCCTAAATACAAATGAGTGCAGGTCAAGAGCTGTCAAATGTTTCTCATTCCCGGAATCATCCTTGTGAACCTCCTCTGAAACCTCGCCAATGTTAGCACATCCTTTCTTAAATGAGAAGCCAATTTACTGCATTGGTGCTCCCAGTGTGGCTTCCTGTACATTAAAGGGTCTGGATGCTGTCTGGGAGAGCATTTCATTGAGCATCTTCGTTCTGTCCACTGCAATATCAAGGATCTCCCAGTGGAGAGCTGTTTTAATCTCTCACTCCATCCCCACACTGATGTGTCTGCCTTATGTGCTGCTAAACTGAGGCCACCCACCTAATATTCTGTCTCAGCAATCCCCAACCAGATGGCATTTACATCGTCTTCTCCATTTTCCAATAAATGCCTCTACCTTCCCCTCTGTCTCCCTTGCTCTGCCTTCTCACGCACTTCCCTCTCCATTCAGAGAGCTATCCACTCCAACTCCTTTCAACGTTTTTTGTCTTCGACCCACCTATTACCTCTTCGCTGTTAGCCTGTGTTCTACCCTCCCTTCTCTCTTCTCCTCCCCCATCCTCCCACCTCTCTGTGCAGGCACCTGCCTGTTCTTGCTTGTAGCTGATGAAGGACCCAGCCCGAAACATTACTTCCTATGAATACTGCGTGACCTGCTGAGTTTCTCATTTGTGTATTCCTCTTGACCCCAGCAATTACAAGCATGTTAGCTTATTCCAGCTGAGGACATCAACAGTGCTAACTGCTATTCCACACCAATACTAAGATCACATTAACTGTTGGTGAAGCCCAAGAATTACATTGGCCAAATGGTAAATTATTCTCCTTCAAAAATTGCAGACAATTTCATGTTATTCAGAGGGTCTTGGCCATTCAGAATGCTGCTCTGTTCTCAATGATTTGGCACAATGCACTCTGTGGCCTCCATTTTGGGACATGCTGGCGTATGCCACCCACATCATGGATAGATGAACCTACTTTGCCAAGTTCAGCCCAGGGAACCTGCGCCAACACTCCTGACCGTCATGTGATCATTATCACAGAATGTGATTGTGTTTAGTAATTGCTGAGTCCTAATCCCCAACACATGGCTTTTCTGAAGGCAAAAACGTTCTCTGCAGAGAATGCAGATCTCACACCATGCCAAGTATTAAAAGTATGCAAGTGTCTTGTGCTCATATCAGTGAGACCACATCACAAGGCTCACAAACATATATATTTTAATTCAGAGATACAGCACGGAAAAAGGCCCTTTTAGCCCACGAACCCACGTTGCCTAAATACATCACAAGGCCAATTAACCCACTAACCCTGTATAACTTTGACACTGGAGCACCTGGAGGAAATCCATGTGATATGGGAGAATGTACAAAGTCCTTACAGAGAGTGAAGGATTTGAACCAATGTCACTGGAGCTGCAATTGTTTTGCGCTAACTTCTATGCTGACCATTCTCTTCTGCTCTCTGTTTCCAGTGGATGAGGCTTCAGTCATTGACATGCTCGACAGAACTAGTTCACAGCTTCAATAAAAGAAAATTATAACAAGGCAAGAATGGACAGGATTAGGACAATGTAGGGCAGGGCAAAATGGGGGTGCTGGGTCAGGGTGAGACGTGGGATAGTGTGGGAAAGAGTGGGTTAGGGTGGAGAGGGTGAGATAGGGTAAGATAGGGTGTGAGAGGTTGGGTGGGAAAGAGTAAGATAGGGTGGGAGACGGTGGAGGAGGTGAGATAGGGTGGAATAGGAAGGGATAGGGTAGGAGGGTGAGATAGCATAAGATAGGGTGGGACAAGGTGAGAGAGGGAGAGGCAGAGTGGGATAGGTTGGGAGAGGATGGGAAAGGGTGAGAGAGGGTGGATAGGGTGGGACAGGGTGGAGACGGTGGATAGAGTGGGAGAGTGTGGAATAGGAAGGGATAGGGTAGAAGAGGGTGTGATAGGGTAGGATAGGATGGTAGAGGGTGAGATAGGGTGGGGAGAGGGTGGGATAGGGTGGGAGAGAGTGAGGCAGGGTGGGATTGGTTGGGTGGGAGAGGATGGAGAGGGTGAGATAGGATGGGAAAGGATGGGATAGAAAGGATAGGGTAGGAAGGGTGAGATAGGGTGGGATAGGGTGGGAAAGGGTTTCAGAGGGTGGATAGGGTGGGAGAGGTTGGATAGGGAGTGAGAGGGTGGAATAGAAGGGATAGGGTAGGATAGGGTGGAACAGGGTGAGATAGGGAGGGAGAGGGTGGAATAGGGTGGGAGAGAGTGAGGTAGGGGGGGATAGGTTGGGTGGGTGAGGGTGGAGAGGGTGAGATAAGGTGGGAGAGAGGAATAGTAAGGGATAAGGTACGAGCAGATGTGATAGGGTGGGATGGTGTGGGATAGGCTAGGATAGGGTGGGAGAGGGTGAAATAGGGTGGGATAGGGTGGGATAGGATAGGAGGGTGAGATAGGGTGGGAGAGGGTGGGATAGGGTGGAGTAGGTGGGATAGGGTGGGAAAGGGTGAGGCAGGGTGAGATAGGGTGGGAGAGGGTGGGATAGGGTGGAGTAGATGGGATAGGGTGGGAGAGGGTGACAGGGTGGGATAGGGTGGGATAGTATGGAGTAGGTGGGAGAGGGTGGAATAGGAAGGAATAGGGTAGGAGGGGTGAGATAGGGTGGGATAGGTTGGGATAGGGTGTGACAAGGTTGGATAGGGTAGAAGAGGGTGAGGTAGGGTGGGAGAGGATGGGTGGGAACGGGTTGGAGAGGGTGGAAAGGAAAGGATAGGGTAGGAGAGGATGAAATAGGGTGGAACAGGGTGGGCTAGGATGGGAGAGGGTGAGATAGTAGAAATGGTGGGATAGGGTGCGAAAGGGTGTGAGAGGGTGGACAGGGTGGGAGAGGTTGGATAGGGTGGGAGAGGGTGGAAAAGGAAGGAATAGGGTAGGAATGGGTGGAAAAGGGTGAGATAGGATGGGAGAGGGTAGGATAGGGTGGGATAGGTTGAGTGGGAGAGGGTGGAGATGGTGAGATAGGGTAGGTGAGGGTGGAATAGTAAAGTATAAGGTAGGAGTAGATGAGATAGGGTGGGACAGTGTGGGATAGGCTGGGATAGGGTGGGAGAGGGTGAGATTGGGTGGGACAGAGGGAGATAGGATGGGAGAGGGTGAGAGGGTGGGATAGAGTGGGATAGGGTGGAATAGGGTGGGATAGGGTGGGAGAGGGTGAGGCAGGGTGGGATAGGGTTGGAGACGATAGGTGGGAAAGGGTGGGATAGTGTGGAGTAGGTGGGAGAGGGTGCAATAGGAAGGGATAGTGTAGGAGGGGTGATATAGGGTGGCATAGGGTGGGACAAGGTGAGAGAGGGTGGTATAGGGTGGGACAAGGTGAGAGATGGTGGGAGAGGGTGAGGCAGGGTGTGAGAGGATGGGTGGGAAAAGGTGGGAGATGGTGAATAGGGTGGAGTAGATGGGATAGGGTGGGATAGGGTTGGAGAGGATGGGTGGGAAAGGGTGGGATAATGTGGAGTAGGTGGGAGAGGGTGGAATAGGAAGGGATAGTGTAGAATGAGTGGGATAGGGTGGGAGAGGGTGAGGCAGTGTGTGAGAGGATTGGTGGGAAAGGGTGGGAGAGGGTGGAATAGGAAGGGATAGGGTAGGAGAGGATGAGATAGGGTGGGAAAAGGAGGGATAGGATAGGAGAGGGTGAGATAGGGTGGGAGTGGGATGTGGAGAGGGCGAGATAGGGTAAGATAGCATGGGAGAGGTTGGGATGTGAAGGTGGAGATGGTGATATAGGGTGAGATAGGGTGGGAGAGATTGTGTGGGAGTGGGTTTAATATGAAGGGATGGAGTAGGAGTGGTGAGATAGGATGGGTGAGGGTGGATAGGGTGGGAGAGGGTATCGGGTCGTATAGAGTGGGAGTAAGGCAGGGTAGGATAGGTTGGGAGAAGGTGAGCTAGGGCGTGAGAGGGTGAGATAGGGTGGAATAGGAAGGGATGGAGTAGTAGGGGTGAGACAGGATGGGAGAGGATGGGTGGGAAAGGGTTAGAGAGGATGGATAGGGTGGGAGAGGGTGAGATAAGGTGGGATAGTGTGGGAGTAAGGCAGGGTGGGATAGGGTGGGAGTAGTTGGGTGGGAGAAGGTGAGATAGGTCGGGAGAGGGTGGAATAGGAAGGGATCGGGTAGGAGCGGGTGAGACAGGGTGGGATAAGCTGGGATAGGGTGGGAGAGGGTGAGATAAGGTGGGAGAGGGTGGGATAAGGAGAGAAGGTAAGATATGGTGGGAGAGTGTGGGGAGGGTGAGATAGGGTGGGAGTGGGTGGAATAGGAAGGGATAGGGTAGGACCAGGTGAGAGAGGGTGGGACAGGGTGGGAGAGGGTGGGATAGGATGGGAGAGGGTGAGGCAGGGTGGGATAGAGTGGGAAAGGGTTGGATAGGGTAAGAGAGGGTGAGATAGGGTTGGAATTGGTGGGACAGGGTGATATAGGCTGGGATAGGGTGGGAGAGGGTGAGTGAAGCGTCAGTTGGTGAAGTAGACAAAGATGATGCGGCAGACAATATTCATGGCTTTGATCTTGCTTTGCGATTCTATCACTTCTAAGATGAAAAGAATCATCTGTGCTGGCCAATTTACCAACGCATTTATAGATACCTTCAACATCTCACTGCAGCAGAGCACATTACCCTGTTTCAAACAGGTGCCAATCATACCATAGCCAGGAAGAGGGTGTCAGAAATAAAACTTCTCACACATGAGTCTCTTTAAAACTGATGACACGACAAGCTTTATTTACAAGTCTGCAGAGTTGGACTCAACTGGCTTCTCACCAGTTAAGCCCCGATACATACAGTGCATTGATTTTTATACCCTTATTGTTTGCCCTTCCCCTTCTTATTAATACTGTTTTAATTGGTTAGTATTACAAAAGCATTCTAAGTATAACTGCATTTTTAATTATCACATTCGTTACGTACGCTGCGAACTCTACATACACTAAATTCTGTTTCTCACCCTTCTTATCAATCTTTTGTCTCCTGCATGTCTCTCACTATGACCATGAAAAGATATGTTTAAAAAAAACATATCCAGCTGAACCTTTTGTCCTTGGCTGCTAGTAAGCTCCCTGTCCGTTCTGGCTTCCCTTTTTATGATTAATCATCACATTTTAACTTAAGTCATTTTAACCTAAATTCTCTATCTATAACAATCCACCCCTTTCTCTCTTTAAAATGTGTGTATTATATATATATGAATGGGAATTTTAACTCGGGGAAGAGAAACGTCTCATGATAAATGTATCGGGGCTTAACTGGTGAGAAGCCAGTTGAGTCCAACTCTGCAGACTTGTAAATAAAGCTTGTCGTGTCATCAGTTTTAAAGAGACTCATGTGTGAGAAGTTTTATTTCTGACAAATGGGGGCTCGTCCGGGATCTACACTCCGGCCGTGAGGGGAGGCGAGAAGAGGGACATCGGAGGTGGTGCACCCCGCTGAGTTCAGCGGCTCCTAGTCCCTTGCTCGTCGCTTCGGGCGGCTTGAGCGAGTGGTATCCGGACAAGGTGACACGACAAGACGGAGAGGAGAAGGGTGACGGTTCAATCCCCGGGAAGACACCGGTAAGTGACGACTTACGATTGTGGTGTGGGGATTGGGTAACAGGTGTAACGGGATACACCTGTTTGGATAAAAAACCTAACGTAATAGATCAGGTATAGAGCTTTTGTCGAGGCGTGAGGACCCTGTCGTGGGACTCTAGGATAGACCCCAGGGAAACCTCGGCGGTAACCGAAGGAGGGACAGCACCTCCGACAAAGTGCCGAGAAGAGAGGGGTCAACCCCAGGGAAACCTCAGCGGTAACCGAAGGAGGAACAGTACCTCCGACGAGGCGTCTGAGAAGAAGGGAGTAGGGTCCAGAACGAGAGGGTCCTCAGCAACGATAAACAGATCTAGGTGGGAAAATGGGAGGATCAAAATCTAAGGGCTCGTCTGAAAATTCAGGACAATTCCTGGGAGTTCCCCTTGACAGCCCTTTGGGGAGAATGTTTGAAAATTGGGATAGTAAAAGATATCGAGACAAAAACAAGAAAAAGATGGTTCAATATTGTCTCCTTTGGTCGAAACAACCTATTAAAGGTTCCTCGGTCTGGTGGCCGAAATTTGGATCTGATGAGGATTGGGTTAGACAAGCATTAAACATATATGTAAATTCGAGACCAAAGGTGAATCAAGAAGAGTCAGCATATGCATTTTGTTGGGTTCCCTGGCCAGGATCCTTAACAAAGTGTTTTAAATTGAGGGTAGCGGGAGAAAAGAAGTGGGAACCTCTGGACAACCTTCCCCCTCCTTATATTCCCCCGGTGCCTACTGCGCCCGAGGAAAGCTCATTACCGGAGGGGAAAGGTGATGAATCTGATTGCCACGAAAGGGGCCGGGAAAAAAAGAATGAATTAAGGGAGTCGGACCCTAAACTTCCACCGGTAAACCGACCCTGGACAAGATCCCAAACTGGTCCAGGACCATCAAAATTTTCAATAAGCCTAAATCCCCTGAGGGAAGTTCCTATGGGAGGACCGGGAGGGGGAACGGGATATGTGAATGTTCCCCTAACTAGTACAGAGGTGCGGGGATTTAAGAAAGAAATTAAAAAGTTATTGGAAGATCCTATAGGACTGGCCGAACAGCTCGACCAATTCCTGGGACCAAACACATATACGTGGGAAGAGATGCAGGCAATAATGGGAACATTATTCTCACCCCAGGAGAGGCAGATGATTCGACGGGCTGCCCTCCTCATGTGGGAATATGAACAACCTGGGGACCCCAGACCCCATGAACAAAAATATCCCTTAAATGAACCCAGGTGGGACAAACGAACACCCGAGGGATTGGCAAGCATGAGACAATATAGAGAGTGGACAATTAAAGGGATACGGGAGGCTGTGCCAAAGGGTCACAATTTCACCAAGGCATTTGGGAACCACCAGGGGAAAGACGAGTCCCCTACTGATTTCTTGGAGAGGGTGAGAAAGAATGTCCAACAGTATGCGGGCGTGGACCCTAGTACACCAATGGGTGAACAGCTTATTCGAATTGAATTTGTTTCCAAATCATGGCAGGACATTAGAAAGAAACTAGAAAAGGAGGAGGACTGGAGTGAAAAACCCCTAAGTGACCTGTTAAAAAAGGCGCAAAAAGTATATGTGCAGAGAGAAGAAGAAGATCAAAAGAGGGCGACAAAGGTTATGGTACAGACTATCCGACAGATGAATGCCGAATCCAGAGGGGAAAGAAAACAAAACCTTCCTCTAAACAATCCAAGATATCCAAGAGAGGGAAGACCCCGGAGGTTCGTTAAGTGCTATTACTGCAATGAGGAAGGACACTTTAAGAGGGAATGCCCCCGATACAAGAGGGAATTGCGTGCCCTCGTACTTATGGAAGAAGATTAGGGGGGTCAGGGGTTCCAAATGTTGGGGACCAAGTATAAGAGGGAACCCCTGGTAAAACTAAAAATTGGTCCCAAGGGAGAAGAGGTGGTGTTTATGGTGGACACAGGAGCGGAACGAAGTAGTGTAATAACTGTGCCAATCGGGACTGAAACTGTAAAAAGTAATTTGAAAATTTCTGGGATAGAAGGGGCTCCCAGAATGGTATCAATAATTCCCCAAGTAACAGTGAAACTGGAAGAAAGAGAAGGGGTACAAGCCCTCTTGTTGTTACCGTCGGCTGGATTTAACCTCCTAGGAAGGGACTTACAGGCTCTCCTAGGTTTGGGTGCTCTCCCTGTGGACGGAGAAGTGCGAGTCCACCTCTGTGCTCTAAAGGAAGGGGATGAACGGCAGATTGACGAGAGAGTCTGGTATAAGGAGGGAAATCGAGGAGGTCTGGACATCCCACCTTTACATGTCACATTAATACCAGGTCATCAGCCGGTAAGGAAACGTCAGTATCCTATTTCTTTGGAAGGGAGAAAAGGGCTACAGCCGGTAATTGAGACTCTAATATGAGACGGACTATTAGAAGAATGTATGTCACCTTATAACACCCCTATACTCCCAGTGAAAAAGTCAGATGGATCCTATCGCCTAGTTCAGGATCTAAGAAGTTTGAATGCTATTGTTCAGACCCGCCACCCAGTGGTGCCTAATCCCTATACTATTATGAGTCGGATTCCCCCAGACCATGAGTGGTTTAGTGTTATCGACTTGAAGGATGCCTTCTGGACGTGTCCATTAGAAGAGGAAAGTAGAGATATGTTTGCGTTTGAATGGGAAAATCCATGGACAGGTAGACGGAGACAGCTTCGGTGGACTGTATTGCCCCAAGGGTTCACTGAATCTCCGAACCTGTTTGGACAAATGCTAGAACAAATCCTGGTGGACTATCCACAATCTGATGATTCCCAACTAATGCAGTATGTGGATGATTTACTATTATCAGGACCCAAGGAACAAGAAATGAGGGGAGATACAATTAGACTCTTGAATTATCTGGGGAAAAAGGGTCTACGGGTGTCCAGGAACAAGTTACAGTTCGTTGAGAGAACTGTGGTATATCTGGGACACCAGATAAGTAAAGGACAGAAACGGATTACCCCTGAACGGATTGCGGGAATCACTAGAATGCCGTTACCCTGTAATAAGAAGGAAATAAGACAATTCCTGGGACTCTTAGGTTACTGTAGGTTATGGATAGAGGACTACTCAGCTTTGGTGAAGTTTATGTATGAAAAGCTGACAAATGAAAATGAATATCCATTGAAATGGACCCAGGAGGAGGAGGGATGGTTTGAGGACTTGAAGCATCGCCTGACACGAGCCCCGGTACTCACTCTGCCCTCTTTAAAACAGCCCTTCCAGCTATTTGTCACTCATAACCAAGGAACAGCTGTGGGAGTTTTAACACAGGAAAAAGGCGGTCAGCGACACCCAGTGGCTTTCCTTTCCAAAATGATGGACCCAGTGTCTCGCGGATGGCCGACGTGTATCCAGGGAGTAGCGGCTGCTGCTCTGTTGGTAGAGGAAGCACGTAAACTTACTTTTGGAGGAAAGATGACTGTGTACACCTCCCATTCTGTGAGTGTTTTATTAACACAAACTGCCCATCGATGGCTGACTGATTCTCGCATATTAAAGTATGAAACCATTTTAATGGTCGGAGAAGATCTACAGTTTGCAAAGATTAATAGCTGCAACCCAGCTCAGTTTTTATACGGCAGTGAAACAGAGAGAGAGGTGGAGCACGACTGTGTCGAGTTGACAGATCTTCAGACCAAGACCCGAGAAGACCTTTGCGATACTCCACTGGGAGAAGGATATGAATTCTACATTGACGGCTCCGCCAGATGTGTTGACGGAATGAGAAGAAGTGGATATGCTATAATAGAAGGAAATACTTGGAAAGTAGTAGAATCCACGAGACTACCCGGAAGCTGGTCAGCACAATCCTGTGAACTATATGCCTTGCAAAGAGCCCTCAGAATACTGTCAAAGAAAATTGGAACGATTTACACTGATTCCAAATACGCATACGGGGTAGTGCATACCTTTGGTAAGATCTGGAAGGAGTGTGGTCTAATTACATCAAGAGGAAAGGAATTGGCACACGAACAGATGATTACTCTGACTTTAGAAGCCTTGACATTACCCCAGGAAATAGCAGTGGTCTACATACCAAGCCATCAGAGGGGAGGTACCCCGACAGCAATTGGAAACAGACTGGCTGATGAAGAAGCCAAAAGGGCAGCCATGCAACAAGAAGTCCGTTTGCTGACCTTAATCCCAATAAGGCAAGGCATAAAGAAGGCTCCCATTTTCACTGCTAAGGAGGAAAAGGACATGGCTCAGCTGGGCGCAAGCCAGCTGCCTGATGGAACATGGAAGACACCAGATGGAAGAATGGTTCTAAATAAAGAAATAACTCGCAATATTTTAAAACACCTGCATCATCAGAGCCACTGGGGCACCCAAGCCTTATGTGACACAGTGCTTCGAGAATATGTGTGTAAGGGAATCTACACCTTGGCCCAACAGGAGGTGCAGAATTGTCACCTATGCACAAAAATTAATAAGAAGGTAATGAGGACAGGGACCATGGGAGGTCAACCATTAGCCATACGCCCTTTTCAACGTATCCAGATCGACTTCACAGAGTTACCTAAAGTCCAAAGATGGAAATATCTGTTGGTGGTAATAGATCACTTTACCCGATGGGTGGAAGCCTTCCCAACAGTAAATGCTACAGCCTCTACAGTAGCTCGCCTCCTCCTAGAGCAGATAATCCCCAGATATGGTATAATGGATTCTATAGACTCAGACAGGGGTCCACATTTTTGTTCAAAAATCCAGCAATTGATTTGTAATGCATTACAGGTCTCTTGGAAATTGCATACCCCTTTGCATCCACAAAGCTCAGGGAGGGTTGAACGTATGAATGGAACCCTAAAAATGCAATTGACAAAATTAATGGTGGAAACTAAAATGCCTTGGATAAAGTGTCTGCCCCTGGCTTTATTGAGAATTTGTACTGCCCCACGAAAAGATGTAGGGTTGTCCCCTTATGAAATGATGTTTGGGCTTCCCTTCTGGAGTACAGTTGAGGGGTGTCCCACCTTGGGGGAAGGGGATATATTTGTTAGGAACTATTTACAGGCACTGTCACGCTCTCTTGCAGATTTACGAAAGAGAGGACTATTGGCACAAACACCGCCTTTAGACTTTTCTTTACACAAAGTGGAACCAGGAGACTGGATTCTCATCAAGACCTGGAAAACTGAAAAACTCCAGCCCCAGTGGGAAGGTCCATACCAAGTTCTCTTAACTACAGAGGCTGCAGCACGAACAAGAGAGAAGGGGTGGACACACGCATCCAGATTTAAGGGACCTGTAGAGGCGCCTCAGGACCCTGATACGAACTCAGATTGGACGTGTTCCTGGAGAAAAACCTCTTACCTTACGATTTCACAGAAAGACTTGATTCACAATGTTATTGTTTTGTTCTTTGATTTTTCTTAGTTTGCCTATGTCTTTATCAGGTGTGAAATGTAAGAAATGCAGAGACACAGTGGTCCTGTTTCAGGACCACATTTGGGGAAGAAAGGAAGGTAATTTCATTTCCCATACCTCAGTTCCTGAGAAATGCTGGGCAGAAAATACCACCCAACATCCATATACCCCTTGTGTGGAAAAAGAAGGAAATAATATGGGTCATTATATACAGATTCCTAATACCACTCCTTTCCTTCTTAACGGTTGGAAGGGTGACTCAGGCCCACCATGCCCTGATGGACTCTGGTTTTGCATACACCAGCGTACTGTTCCAATAAGAAATTCCACTCCACACTCGAAAGTGCCTGCCCCTTTAAGACAGCCGGACTTAGTTCGAGTCCATCCAAATAACCATGAAAATTTCGGTCACGCAGTTGGGGGAGATAACCTTTTTGTTGATCTTGCAACTAGAATTGCAGGAACTTTTAATGTAACCAATTGTGGGTCATCAGAGGTATTTTATTCCTCCTACTTGTTTTGCCCTGTATTATTCCCTGTCTACGCAGCCTGGTGATTTCCATGGTCCAACAGGCTATGCAACCAGGGGAACTGGGAGACCCCGTTAGAATTATACTTCAGCACGAAATTAATTTATCATGAGACGTTTCTCTTCCCCGAGTTAAAATCCCCATTCATATATATATAATACACACATTTTAAAGAGAGAAAGGGGTGGATTGTTATAGATAGAGAATTTAGGTTAAAATGACTTAAGTTAAAATGTGATGATTAATCATAAAAAGGGAAGCCAGAACGGACAGGGAGCTTACTAGCAGCCAAGGACAAAAAGTTCAGCTGGATATGTTTTTTTTAAACATATCTTTTCATGGTCATAGTGAGAGACATGCAGGAGACAAAAGATTGATAAGAAGGGTGAGAAACAGAATTTAGTGTATGTAGAGTTCGCAGCGTACGTAACGAACGTGATAATTAAAAATGCAGTTGTACTTAGAATGCTTTTGCAATACTAACCAATTAAAACAGTATTAATAAGAAGGGGAAGGGCAAACAACAAGGGTATAAAAATCAATGCACTGTATGTATCGGGGCTTAACTGGTGAGAAGCCAGTTGAGTCCAACTCTGCAGACTTGTAAATAAAGCTTGTCGTGTCATCAGTTTTAAAGAGACTCATGTGTGAGAAGTTTTATTTCTGACAGAGGGTAGTAAATAACCTTAATGATTATCGACTTGTAACACTCACACTGAGCAGTGACATCGATCCATTCCAATTTGCCCAACAGAGCAATAGGTGGATGCCTTCTCATTGGTTCAACATATAGCACTGGAACACCTGGACAGTAAAGATCCATTCATCAGGATACTCTTTATTGATGACATTTTGGCATTTAACACCATTATCCCTTCAAAACTGATCATCAAACTACAAGATCTGGGGCTCAACATCCCACTGATTAATTGGATCATGGATTTCCTCTCCTCCAGACCATAGTCAGTGAAGATTGGTAAGAACATCTCCACAATCTCCATCAGTAACAGGGCACCACAGGGCTGCGTTCTTAGCCCCCCTGCTCTACTTACACCTATGACTGTGTGCCACCCTCTACAATTTTGCTGACAATACAACGGTATTGAGTTGCACAGAGGAAGGGGATGTGTCAGTGAACAGGAGGGAGATTGAAAACGTGGCTGAATGGTGCAACAACAACTTTGCACTCAATGTCACCAAAACCAAGGAGCCGACTGTTGACCGAGAAAGGAAAGCCAGAGGTGTTCGATCCAGTGATTCCCCAGGGATCAGGTGGAGAGGGTGAGCACATTTATGTTTTTGGAGCCACTATCTCAGAGGATTTTTCCTGGACACAACACCTAGTGAAGAAAGCACGTCAGCCCTTCAACTTCCTCAGGTGTTTGTGGAGGTTTGGTATGAGACCAGAAATCCTGGCAAATTTCTACAGGGGTGTGGTGGTCGGTGTGCTGACCGACTGCATTATGGACTGGAACGGGAACACCAATACCTCCGAGTGGAACGCCTTCCAAAAGGTAGTGGACACACCATCGAGAACATCTACAGGGAAGGCAGCCATCGGAGGGCAGCAGCAATCATCCAGGATCCGCATCAGCCAGCAGAAGCTCTGTTCTCACTGCTGCCATCAAGAAAGAGGTATCGGTGCCACAAGACTCGCACCACCAGGTTCAGGAACAGCTGCTCCCCCTTCACCATCAGACAAACTCCATCAGAGACTCATTTAAGGACTCGCACTTGGGCACTTTATTTTTTTCCTCTCTGTAGTGCACATTTAGTTGTTCACATTTCTTCATTTGCTTACATGCATACATTATATTATACTACAAATAAGTGTTAATTCTGCCTGGTCCGAACAAAAAAGAATCTCAGGGTTTTATGCGATGTCATGTACGTACCCTGACAATAAATCTGAGATCTGAATCTGAAAAGAAATGTGAGCCTTGCTGCGCTGGGGGAATGTGTGCTGATATACCCTGTCTCTTTGCTGCAGTCATTTAGTTGCATAATGGTTAAAGCAGTTAGGCAACACCACTATGGGATTGCATGAAAGGAATCCCACACAGCAGGCTCGTGACTGCTACTGGCATCTTTTAATCACAGTTCCTGAGTCTTTCACAGGGTAGATTAATATCTTTATTCATCTGTGTGTGTGGGTGTTGCTGCAAGGTCAGAAAGTTTCTTTCACCTCCGATTGGATCCTGAGTTCAGAGATTAATTGGAGGATATGGTGTGGTGTGGGCACATTCACCATTCAACTACTGTTATCCGCGGACAATGGTTCCAAGTCCATGAAAGGACATCACTGTCAACAGACTGCCCAGGCAAGTTCATTTCCCTTGGGCCTGACCACATTTCTGTCAGTGTGTCATTTACAGGGGAGGGTGGGAGGGTGCAATTCACAGATGGACAATCTTCATATTTTTTGTCCCGCAGTGTTTTGTGGAACCTCTGGATTAAAGGGTTTTGCTGAAAATAGCAATAAAAAATGTACTCACCAGAGCCCGACATTTCATTTGTATAATTATTCCACTGAATTTTTTAAAAGTGTATTCATTTTTTTCCAGGATTTGAGTATCGTTGGTCAATCATTTATTGCCCACCCCTGACTCGCCTTGAGAAGTGTGGGTTGAATCTCCTGCTGGAACTGATGTTATCTTTTCGGTAAAGGCACTCCTGGAACACTGTTGGAGAATGAGGTCCCGGAGTTAATGACAATGGAGCGAACACTCCAAATAACTCTGACTTAGGGTGAACCAGGTGGAGGGAGCCGTACTTTACTTTATTAAAATTAGTTTTAATCTTAATTTTAGAGATACAGCATGATCACAGGCCTTTCCAGCTCATGGGGCCACGTGACCTAAACACATCCATATGAACAATGAACCTACTCACCTTGTACATCTCTGGAATGGTGGGAAGAAACCAGAACACCCGGAGGAAACCCACGCAGACACAAGGGATTTGAACCCAGGTCGCTGGCACTGTAATAGCTTTGGACTGAACACCACGTGCACTAACTGAACCTGCCAGACGCCAGGTCAAATTGCGGATGGAGCCTGGCAATGGCCTGGCATGAGTAACTTTGGCAGAGGCTTCCCTCAATGAATCTGCTGGACTGATTCATTACACAGAAGACTGAAACCACCAATGTCTGTGTCCATCAGCCTAGAGACCTTCAAGAAGCACATTCAGCTAAGGGTTCCCATGCTGATTTAACAGCAGGAGGACGAGGCTTTCTTAATTGAAATGGGGATGGAATGAGATCCTAGGGTGTTAATTAATTTGTGATTTCCCTTTCTGCCAGGCACCCAAATGTCTCACAATATCACCCTTAGCATTCAATCTCTCTCCCTCTCCATCTCTCAGTGACCAGTGACAATTTCTCTTTGTCCCTATCTCTCTCTCTCTCTTCCTCTTTCTCACTTACTCTCTCTTGCGTTTACTCTCTCTCTCTCACTTCTCAATAACCAACCACCCTCAGTACGCAGAAAAAACCAAAAGCTGCACATGCTGAACTCTTGAGCTCTTCCAAAGAATTGCTGGAGGAACTCAGCATGTCCGACAACATCCGTGGGTAGAAAGGGTCAGTCAACGTTTCAGGTCTGCTCCTTTTATCAAGAATAGTTCAGACTTTATATGTACATGCTTGATATCGCATCCTTCTTCTGGCAGGCCAGGCAGAATTTCTACTGATCTGTAGTGGAAAGACTTGTACTCAAGAAAATATATGTATTCTAAAGAGAGAAATGTAAACAAAGAAAGAAATGTGAACAAAGTGACTGTGCAAATACAAAAAGTAAATATTCAGTAATAAATAATGTACAAAGTGCAAGTCCCGAAATGAGCCCATGATTGAGTTTGTTGTTGAGGAGACTGATAGCAGCTGTTCCTGAACGTGGTGATGAGAGACTTGTGACACCTACACCTTCACCTCTTTCCTGATGGCAGCAGAGTGTGTGCTGGGTGGTGTGGGTCCTTGATAATCTCTGCTGCTCTCCGATGGCAGTATTCCCTGTAGATGTTCTCGATGATGGGGGTGATGTCCTGGGCTGTATCCACTATCTTTTGCAGGGCTTTACACTCAGAGGTCAGACCGTGATGCAGCTGGTCAGCACACTTTCCAGTACACATCTGTCAAAGTTTGCCAAGGTTTTCAAAGTCATACCAAACCTCCACAAACTCCCAAGGAAGTGGAGGGACTAACGCACTTCTTTCATGATGACATTTGTAAGGTCCTCTGAATTTAAATTCCAGGAATTTAAATTTGCTCACTCTCTCCAACTCTGATCCCAATGATCACAGGCTTGTACACATTTTATTTTCCCCTCCTTGGTTTTAGTGACATTGAGTGCGAGGTTGTTGTTAGTTCACAATTCCACCAAGTTTTCAATCGTCCTCCTGAATGCTGACTCATTGCCCACTTTTATACAACTAACTACCTGAGGTATCGTCAGGAAATATGTTGATAGTGTTATTCTTATGTGTTATAGAGCCACAGTCATTGGTATTTAACAAGTTGAGGAGGGGGCTAAAACCTGTGGGTCTCCGGCATGGATGGAGATTGTGGAGGAGAGGAAATCCATGATCCAATTACACAGTAGGGTGTCGAGTCCCAGGTCTTGGAGTTTGCTGATCAGTTCTAAGGGGATGATGATGTTAAACGCTGAACTGTAGATGATAAAGAGCATCCTGATGTCTGCATCTCTGCTCTCCAGGTGTTCCAAGGCTTTGTGTAGAGCCAGTAAGATAACATCTGCCTTAGACCTGTTGCTGCAATAAGCGAACTAGAACAGATCCATGTCACCGCTCAGACAGGAACTGATGTGGTTCAACACCAGCCTCTCAACAAACTTCATCAGTGAGGATGTGAGTGTCACTGGCCAGTAGTCAATTTGGCAGATTACCACATTTGGGTATGATTGAGGCTTGTTTGAAACAGGTGAGTACCTTAGTGAGATGTTGAAGATATTCGTGATTATGTTGGCAAATTGGTCAGCACAGGTTTTCAGAACTTAGCCAAGTTTCCTTGGATTCACTCTCCTGAAGGCAGCCAGCACGTCTCCCTCAGAAACTTGAAGCAGAGAAGCATCATGTGAGGGCACTGTGGCTCCCCCTTTTCTGGTGTTCAAATCACGTGTAGGGGGCATTGAGTTCATCTGGAAATGAAGCTTCGCTGTATCCTGCATCAAATTTGTTTTTGTAGCAGGTTAGCCATTTGGCACAGCTGTTGGGTTTACATTCTCATCCAGAATCTCCACCAGCCTGGAGCTGGCTGTCTGTGGGTCGTACCTGCTCCTTGTGTCATGTTCTGGATCTCTGGACTTAGATGCCTGTGGTCTGGCTTCTCTGCAGGTTCTCATCCAGGGCTTCGGGTTGGAGAAAACGCTGATCAATTTGGTGGGGGCATACTCATCCACAGCTGTTTTGATAAAGTCTGTAATGGCCATGATAATGGTAATTCAGATCTTCAGCTGAGTTCAGTCCTGGTCACCTCATTATAGGAAGGATGTGGAAGATATGGAGAGGGTGCAGAGGAGATTGACCAGGATGCTGCCTGGATTGGGAAACAAGTCTTATGAGGCAACTTTAGCAGAGCTGGGGCTTTTCTCTTTGGAGCGTCGAAGGTAGAGAAGAGACTTGGTAGAGGTCTACAAGATTATGACTGGTATAGATAGGGTGGACGGCCAGCGCCTGTTTCCCAGGGCAGGATCTGCAAAATGAAGGGAGGGAAATTTAGGGGAGACATGGGTAATTTTTTTAAACAGTGAGTTGTGGGGGCCTGGAATACCTTGCCGGGATTGGTGGTGGAGGCAGAAACATTAGAGACATTTAGGAGACTCTTAGACAGAACATGGATAAGAGGGAAACAGAGGATTACGGGGTAGGGAGGATTTACTACTTTTTTTTAGGAAGGAATATATGAGTGGGCACAACATCAAGGGCCACAGGGCCTGTACAGTGCTGTATTCTTCTATGTTCTAATTTCCTATACCTCCTTCCCGATGGTAGCCGTGTGAAGGACGTCCGGCTTGGGTGGCGAGGGACCTTGAGGATAAAGGCTGCTTTCTTAAGACACTGTCTCTTAAAGATGTTCTTCATGCAGTGAATGCCTATGACAGTGTTGGCCAAATTTACAACCTTTTCTTGTCCTGTGCATTGCTGACTCCATAACAGACAGTGAAGCAACCATTCAGAATACTCTGCATGATACACCTGTTGTAATTTGCAAGAAGCTCCTCAAAATCTCCTCTAACACCTACTGAGATTTAGATATTTAGACATACAGACCATTTTGGCCCATGAGCCCGTGCCACCTAATTTACGTTTCAAAGGGTGGGAGAAAATGGAGCCCTTGGAGAAAATCCATGCAGGCACGAGGAGAACATGCGAACTCCTTACAGACAGAACGCGATTCGCACCCCGGCCCCGATTGCTGATGCTGTAACAACATTGCGCTAAATCCTACACCAACTGTGCTGCACTTGGCCATTGGTGAGCTCTCTTCATCAATGGATCAACATGGAGGCCCCAGGATAGATCTTCAGCGATGTTGACACCCAGGAATTTGAAGTTCTTTACTCTTTCCACTGCTGACCCCTTGATTGTGTTCTCCTGGTTTCCCCATCCTGAAGTCCACAATCAGTTCCTTATTTTTGCTAATGTTCAGTGCAAAGTTGTTGTTGTGACACCATTCAACCAGCTGATCTGTCTCCCTCCTGTACGATTCCTCATTATTGTTTATGATTCTGCCGATAACTGTGGTGTCATCAGCAAATTGGTAGATGGAATTTGAATTGTTCCTGGCCACACAGTCAATGTAAATAGAGCAGTTGGCTAAGTACATATCCTTGAGGAGCACCTATGTTGATCGTCAGTGATGAGGAGACATTGTTACCGATCCCCACTGACTGTGGTCTCCGGTGAGGAAGTCAAGTATCCATTTGCAGAGGGGGGTGCTGAGGCCCAGGGTTTGGAGCTTGCTGACCAGCATTGAAGGAATACTGGTGTTGAAAGTAGAGCTGTCATCGATGAAAAGCGGCCTGATGCACATGTGCTGTGGTCTCGGTGATCCAGGGCTGAGTGGAGAGTCAGTCAGATTGGATCTGGTAAGGAACGAATGTGGCCGCCCGCAAATTGCAGGGAGTCCAGATCTTTACTTCGGTGCGAGTTAAATCTGGTCATGACCAACTCCTCAAAGCATTTCATCAAGGTAGATGTGAGTGTTACAGGGGTGGTAGTCATTGAGGCAGCTCACACTGGTCTTTTTGGGCACTGTGTTAATGATGCCGTTTTAAAGCGAGTGGGAACTTCCGACTGCAGCAGTGAGAGATTGAAAATGTCAATGAGCACTCCACCATTCTTCAGCAATCCACAACCACCTTTCAGCTGTCCTGATCTCCGGAACCTCTCTCTGTCTGTATGAAGCCTGAAGGAGCACTGCCAGGTTATCAACTTCCCAGAATGCAGTTTCAGAAAAGAACGGTTTGCTTCCTTATCTCGACAGAGCAGTGATAAATTGTGCTGGGTCCTTGAGTAAAGATAGAAATCGCAAATATCAAGGGGAAAGGAGCTGGGGGAGGGCCTCAGAGGTGACAGAGTGCAGGACAGAAGGTGTGAGAGGTGGAGTGAGAAATCATGGGAAGGAATAGAGAAAGAAATGTTGGAGAGAAAGAGAAAATTGTACAGAAGGTAACAATGAGATGGAAACTGTGGTCAAATGGGGATTTCTCTCTGTCTCTCTCTGTCTCTCTGTCTCTCTGTCTCTGTCTCTGTCTCTGTCTCTCTCTCTCTCTCTTTCTCCCCCCTCTCTCTCTCACCTTCTCTCTCCCTCACTCTCTCACTTTCCATCTCTCTCACCTTCTCTCTCCCTCTCTCTCTGTCTCTGCCTCTGTCTGTCTCTCTCTCCCTCTTTCTCACTCTATATTTCCCAGCAACCAATCATCCTCTCTCAATCACCAGCTGAAGATATCTTCAAGGTGTTACAGTGCAGCAGTGAGAATGGGTTTTGAAATGGAGTATTTGTGCATGTTTATCATACTCTGGAGAGCGAAGAAGAAAAACAGTGCCTTGGTGGAGCAGATCGCTAGGCCCAGCACATAGCCAGCAACAAGGCCACAGCAAACAGACAGACAGACCCACAGAACTGCTACTATCACCAACAATGGCGTGCGGGGGCCCGCCAATGCCACCCACCCTATGCACACCATGGCCAGCCATCGTTAATGGCTGCTCCATTTGGTCAATGTGACAGCCTCCTCCACGTGTGGGACTCTCTGTCAGGAAGGGGCTTCCTCATGGACTCCGATGCCGAAATAAGTGACTTCCCCATATGGCCTATGACACTCAGAATGGCAAAATGGGCCTGGCACTGAAGGCAGCGAACAGCACCACCATATGTTTGGCACCCGTACCATCCCCCTCTACTTTGGCAGCCACTGGTTCACGTGGACATTCACGATTATGACTGTGGCGCAACCGCTCCTGGGAGCAGACCCTGTGAGCCCACTGTCTGCTGGTGGACCTAAAAGGGCAGCGTTTGGTGCACACCAGGACTTTTCAAGCCACGCCCCTGGGGGAAGCCAAGTTACCTGTCCCCCACCTCGACTCGTTACTCTTATCCAACAACGCATTCACATGTTCCCTTCAACCATGGCACCTAATTTTCCATTGCCGATCCGAAGCATGGGGTAAGGCACCACATTCTCACCGAGAGCCCCCCGCTCCATGCCAGGATGTGCTTCCTTCCCCCTGAGAAGCTCCCCCTCACCAAGGAGGAGTTTTAAAAAATGGAAGAGCTAGGAATAGAGTGGTGTTCCAACAGCCCCTGCCTCACCCTTGCACATGGTACTGAAGGCAGCAGGAGGATGGAGGCCAAGTGGTGACTATCGCCACCTTAATGAGGCCACCACACCTGATAGGTACCCCATGTCCCACTTCTAAGACTTTACCGCTAACTTACAAGGGGCACGGGTGTTTTCAAAAGTCCACCTCATCAGGGGCTATCATCAGATCTCAATCCATCCTGATGACATCCCTAAAACCACCTTTTGGACTCTTTGAATTCCTGAGAATGCCCTTTAGACTTAAGAACACATCCCAGATCTTCCAGAGGCTGATGGACACAGTGGGCCAGGATCTTCCATTCGCGTTTATCTATTTGGACAAATTTTCATCGCCAGCCACAACAACACGGAGCTCACGGCCCACCTGAAGCTACTGTGTTCCTAGCTTCAGGAAATCAGACTAACTATAAACCCTGTTAAGTGCCAGTTTGGGCTGGGAACCATCACTAAGTGCCAGTTCGGGTTGGAAACGATCGACTTGTTGGGACATCAAATCAACAAGCAAGAGGGAAACCCTTGTCCATTTGGTGCTTCACCAAGCTCTGCATGGTGAATTGGTTGAAAATTCACGGGTCTGATTGAATGTTTATCATTGATTCATAACAGCAGCAGCTCGCATCTGCGTCTCCTTTTCACGTACAGGTAGGGGAAGGGTAAAGACAATGAGGTCTACAAGACGATCCAGAAGGCCAAAGATGCTCTGACCAATGCCACCCTTCTGTTACACCCCAGGCCAGAGGCACCAACCACTCCTCACAGTAGATGCCTCCAGCACAGTGGTAGGGGGTGCACTGGAACAATGGCAGCCCCTGGCCTTCTTTAGCAGGCACCTCCAACCACCCAAACTCAAATACAGCATCTTTGACTGGGAGCTACTGGCATTGTACCTGGCAGTCAGGCACTTCTGGTGCTTTCTGGAAGGCAGGCAATTCAGGGTCTTCACAGATCATGAACCGTTAACCTCTGCCTTCCACAAAATGTCGGACCCATAGTCAGCCAGGCAGCAGCAACACCTCTCATATGTGTCTGAGTTCACCACGGACATCCAACACATCAGGGTAAAGACCAATGTGGTGGCCAATGCATTGTCCCACACCCGTGCAGAATAGACTATTCTGCCCTCAGCAAGGTACAGCAGGAGGACCCTGAAATCCTGACGTATAGAACAGTAGTGTCCAGCCTCAGGCTAGAGGATGTCATCATCAGTCCTGGCAACATCTCCACTGGAAAACCCTGCACCATCGTGCTGGCAGCATGGAGGCGGCAGGTCTTTGACGTGGTGTGCAAGCTGGTGCACCCAGCCATCAGGATTTCTGTTAAAATGGTGCCCAGTTGGTTCATGGAAATGGGTCAGTCAGTGGGACAAGACCTGCATGCTCACCAGATGTTTAAAGTGCAGACGCATGTCAAGGTGGCCCCCACCCCCCCAGACATTCAAGCCAGTGTGACCTTGTTTCAGCCATATTGGACATTGTAGGCCAGCTACCGGTCTCCTGTGGGGAAAGATATCTCCTCTCCATGATAGACTACTCTACAAGGTGGCCAGAGGTGATCCCATTGGCCAATATAACCACCAAGAACTGTGCCAGGGCACTAATTAACACCCCGGTGTCGAGGTTCAAAAGTACACAGTACACTTCAGGACTCTAGGCAGTGCTGGTCAAATTGCTAGGAACCCAACTCCACCATACCATGGCTTATCACCCTCAGGCCAACAGATTGGTGGAGTAGTTCCACAGGCACCTAAATGGCTCAATGTAAGGAGACAAACTGAGCAGATGAGTCACCCTGGGTCCTTCTGGGGATCTGCACCGTGCTGAAAGAAGAGTTCAATGCCTCCGCAGCTAAGATAGCATTCAGCACACCAAGGGAGTTCTTGGCTGCTGCCAAGGACCCAGACAACCCCATGGCCTCATCGGCTAAGCTGAGGGAATAAATGGGCATTTTAGCCCCTCCGCAGTCTCCGCTGCATGGCCAGGCCAAAGCCTACATCCCCAAGTTTTCACTTGGAGGGGACACAACGAACACCTCTGCAATGGCTGTATGAGGGGCTGTATAAAGTAGTCAGACACAACGGGGGTCACCGTGCATGCTGGATATCGGCAGTAAGGAAGTGATTTTCATGATCGACTGCCTCAAACCAGCATATCTGGACATTACTCCATGCAGCCCTCGTGTTGCAGAGATAGGCCACCAAAAGAGGTGATCGCCAGTTCTGTGGAGGGGGGACAGTTGTGTAGCGAATGTGGCAACCGTGTAGACCCCGAGGGGGCCAACAACCTTCATCCCAGGTGATCATCCATACGCCAGGAAACAGCGAGCAATAGCGGGAAGGCTGCCCCATTGGAGATCGGCACTGCTGTCATGTCACTCCCGATGTCAGGAGCAAGGAGTGAATATAAGCAGAGCTTCCAGTGCAATAAATCAGTCTTCAATTTCAACTCCTCGTGTGTGGGTATTCTTTCCACACCATGGCAACCCGCACACTACAGGTGCTCTTGATGGTAAAATATATTTTTCTGGTTACAAAGATTGGCCATGATTCCAAATCCATCTTTCTCCCTCTTCTTCTTCCAACATGGACCTGGCTTCCTTAAGTCCACCACAGGTTGACATTTCATGTGAATCTGCAGGGGTCATTCACTATGCCCGGTGCTCCTCTACATCAGGACTCAGACTAGGAGATCATTTCATTGAGCCCCTTTACTCTGTCAGCTGCAACAGCAGGGACTTCCCAGTAGCCTCCTGTTCCAATTCTAGACCCATTCCCACATGCCCATGTCTGTCCATGGTCTTGTATATTTCCAGACCAAGGGGATCCGTAAATTGGAGGAAGATCACCTTATATTCTGTCTGACACTCTCCAACCCAATGGCATTAACGTCAATTCAATTTTCATTAACCCCCTCTGCTGTGTCTCTTTCTTCCCGTTCATCTTTTTTTCCTCCAGCTCCCCCCACTTCCCTTCCATCTCCTATCAGACAGTTGCCTTTCTTAGCCCTCTGCCCTCTCCCTTGTCATCTTCCACACATATCCACCAATCACCTCTTCCCCGTTAGCCTGTGCTCCTCACCTGGTCCACCTCTCCTCTCCTCTCCCTTCCCCTCCTTTCCCCTCCACTCCTCTCCTTCCCTCTCATTTCCTCTCCTTCCCTCTCCTTTCCTCTTCCCTCCTCTCTCCTTCCCTCTCCCCTCCTCCTCTCTCCTCCCCTGCCTCTCTTCTTTCCTCCTCTGCCCTCCTCTCCTCTCCCCACCCCTTTTCTCCTCCCCTCCCCACCCCTCCTCTCCTCTCCCACTCCCCTCCACTCCTCTCCTGCCTTTCCTCTCTCCTCTCCTCTCCTCCCCTACCTCCTTTCCTTCCCTCTCCCCTCCTCCCTCCCCTGCCTCCTCTCCTTTCCTCTTCTCTCCTCCTCTCCCCTCCCCTGCCTTTCCTCTCTTCTCTCCTCTCCTCCTCTCTCCTCTCCTCTCCTCTTCTCCCCTCTCCTCCCCTCTCCCTCTCCTCTCCTCTCCTGCCTCTCCTCTCTCCTCTACCCCTCTGCCTCTCCTCTCCTTCTCTGCCTCTCCTCTCCCCTCCTCTCCTTCCCTGCCTCCTCCCTCCTCTCCTTTTCTCTCTCTTCTCCTCCACCTTTTCATTCAGACTCCTCAGGGTTTTGCTGATCCCTGATGAAGAGTTCAGGCCCAAAATATTAGTTTCCCTTTAATTCCTATGAATCAGTTCTCCGGCACATTTGTGCATTGGTCTCTCCATGCACTGGGCCATGTGACTGTCACATTCTCTGCTTTTGTATTTATTTAATGACCTGTGTACCGAAACATGACTGCCCGCCTGGCAAAGTAAAGATGAACTCTCCTCAGGCTGAGCGGAAATGGAACCAGGACGATTAGTGCTGCCATGGGGATTGTTCTTGCCAGGACTGAGTCACAGAGGGAATGGCAGCGCTGGATGTCAAGGATCAACTGACCCTAAATTAATCTGCTTTGCCTATTAGGTTAAAATTGCTGGAAACTCATTTTGTCCATAGTCATGACTGATTTTGTAGCTCTGTTTTAGCCATGTTTTCTGTGAATTTTTAAAGTGTAAATGGTGCTAATCTTTGGCGACTTTATTCCCATGCCTGGATTGCACATAAAACAAAGTTTGTCACATCTCTCATGTGACAATTAATATTGGCGACGCGAGTGGTCCAGAGAGAGAGAGTGAATTCCCATCCACTTCCTAAGTGCATTAGCACAGAGAGACATATTTTTATTATGTTGGACTCATCGAGTTACATAGCACAAAGGCAGACCCTTCAGCCAACATCATCCCTGCCAACTCAAGTTCACCTCATTTGCTTGGATTTGACCCTTATCCCTCTAAACCTTCTCTGCCCGAGTACCTGCGTTGTGGTTGAGGAACAGATGGTAAAATGTACTCACTTAAAAATGGGGCAGGCACCAATCTCAATAAGGAGAAAAATGTAGGGGATCCTAATGAAATTCTTCACCTTAGAACCGTAGAACATTACAACATTGAAAACAGGCCCTTCTAGTCTGTGCTGGACTTATCGTTCTGCCTAGTCCCACTGACCTGCATCCAGTCCATCATCCTCCATACCTCTCCCATCCAGTACCTGTCCAAATTCTTCTTAAATGTTAAAATTGAGCCACCGTTCACCATTTCAACTGGCAGCTCATTACACACTCCCACCACTCTCTGTGTGAAGAATTTTCCCTAATGTTCCCCCAAACCTTTCCCCTTTCACCCTAAAGCCATGTCCTCTGGTTGTAACTCACCAACCCTCAGTAGAAAAAAAGCCAATCTACATTTACTCTTTGAATCCCCTCATAATTTTAAATGCCTCTTGCAAATCTCCCCCCATTCCCGACACGCCAGGGAATAAAGTTCTAACCTGTTTAACCTTTCCCTGTAACACAGTTCCAGAAGACCTGGAAACATCCTAGTAAATCTTCTCTGTACTCTTTCTATCCTATTGATAACTTTCCAGTAGTTCAGTGACCAAAACTGTATATAATCCTTCAAATTTGGACTCACCAATGTCTTACACAACTTTACCATAACATCCCAACTCCTGTACTCAATACTTTGATTTATAAAGTCCAATGTGCCAAAAGCTCTCTTTACAATCCCATCTACCTGTGGCACCACTTTTGGGGAATTATGTATCTGTATGCTCAGATTCCTCTGTTTTACTGTCTTTGCTCTTGACTGTGTATGTCCTATTGTGGTTTGTCCTTCCAAAATTAGCACCTCATAATGGTCTGCATTAAATTCCATCTGCCATTTTTCCAGCTGATCCAGATCCCTCTGCAAGCTTTGAAAACCTTCGCAACACCTCCAATCTTAATGTCATCTGCAAACTTGCTGATCCAATTTCCCACATTATCATCCAGATCATTGATATAGATGACAAACAACAATGATCCCAGCACCGATCCCTGAGGCACCCCACTAATCACAGGTCTCCAATCCAAGAGGCCATCTCTCTAGCTCTACTGTTGTATCCAGTTTACTACCTCACCATGAATATAGGGAGTCGGGTAGGGAGCTAAAAAGAAGGACCACAAAGGGGGTAATCTCTGGTTTACTTCCTGTGCCACATGATAGTGAGGGCAAGAATAGTATCAGGTGGAGTATCAATGCATGGCTGGAGGGGTGGAGAAAGGGGCAGGGATTCGAGTTCTTGGATCACTGAGACCCATTTTGGAGGAGATGGGACCTGTAGTGAATGGACGGGTTACATTAAAATCCTGGAGGCCAGGATCCTGGTGGGGTCATTTGCTAGGGTTGTTAAGAAGGCTTTAAACTAGTGTGGTCCAGATAAAGGAGAACAGCAAAGAGAAGGTTTGTCCACAAAGAGAGGCTTGTAGACAAAGTTTGGGGGTGGAAAGACAGTTGATCGAGAAGGAAAATGATCGGTGCAGTGATGGAGGGGAGATGATGGTAATAAGTAATAGAGTTGTCTGTAAAGATAGGGACAAAAAGAGGGAAAGATGTGTGAAATCTTTGAAATGCATTTACTTTAATGCTAGGAGTATTGTAAGGAAGGTGGACGAGCTGAAAGTATGGATAGACACTTGGCAGCATGACGTGGTGGCGATTAGTGAGACATGGTTCAGGAGGGTTGTGATTGGCAGCTAAATATTCTTGGATTTTGCTGCTTTAGGTGCAATTGGAGGGCTGGGGGGTGGTGTGGGATTGCTTGTCAAGGAAAATATTACAGCGGTGCTGAGAGAGTTAGATTGGAGGGCTTGTCAAGAGAGGCATTTTGGGTGGAATTTAAAAATGGTAAAGGAGAAATTACAATTATAGGGGTGAATTATAGAGCACCTAGTGGAGAGCGAGAAATAGAGGAGCAAATGTACAAGGAAATAGCAGAGATTTGTAATAAGCGCAGGGTTGTGACAGTGGGAGATTTTAATTTTCCTAATATAGATTGGGAGATGCATTCTGTGAAGGGGCTGGATGGATTAGAATTTGTAAAATGTGTGCAGGATAGTTTTTTTGCAGCAATACTTTGAGGTACCCACTAGAGAAGGGGCAGTGTTGGACCTACTGTTGGGGAACGAGTTAGGGCAGGTGATTGAGGTGTTTGTTGGGAAGCACTTCAGATCCAGTGATCACGGTACATTAGTTTCACCATAATCATGGAGAGGGATAGGTCTGGTCCGACGATGAAGGTTTTTGAGAGCCAGATTTGATGAAATGAGAATTGATTTGCAAGGAGTGGTTTGGGCTGATTTGTTTCATGGGAGGGAGGTAGAGGAGAATTGGAGGTCATTTAAAGGTGAGATTTTGAGGGTGCAGAATCTTTATGTTCCTGTCAGGATTAAAGGGCAGGGCCAAAAGTTCGAGAGAACTGTGGTTTTCAAGGGAGATTAGAAAGTTGGTTTGAGATAAGAGAGAGGCCTACGTTAAATATAAGAAACAAGGTCTAGATGAGATGCTTGAAATTATATGGTTTGTAAAAAGAAGCTTAAGAAAGAAATTAGGATAGTGAAAAGAAGGTACGAGGTGACTATAGCGAACAGGGTAAAAGTAAATCCAAAGGGATTTTACAAATATGTGAATAGCAAAAGGAGAGTGAAGGATAAAATTGGTCCCTTAGAGAATCAGAGCGGACAAATGTGTGTGGAGCTGAATGAGATGGGGGAGATATTGAATGAGTTCTTCTCTTTGGTATTCACTAGGGAAAAGGATATGGAATCATGTAGGATAAGTGAGGAAAAAGGGGCATTTATGGAAAATGTAGGGATTAGGAGAGAAGGGGTGTTGGAACTTGAGGCATGTAAAGGTGGATAAGCCTTTGGGTCCTGATGGAACTTTCCCCAGGACCTTGAGGGAAGTCAGGGAGGAAATAGCAAAGAGGTTCTGACAGTGATTTTTCAACAGTCACTAAAGGGGGGGAAATGATGCCGCAGGATTGGTGTATCGCAAATGTGGTTCCTCCATTTAAAAAGGGCTCCAGGTGTAGGCCCAGCAATGAGAGTCCAGTAAGTTTGATGTCAGTGTTGGTAAACTAATGAAAAGTATTCTTAGAGATAATAAGTATCTAGAGAGGGAGGGACTGATCATGGGTTGTGCGGGGAAGGTCATGTTTGACAAATTTTTGAATTTTTTGAGGAGGTCTATATGGATTTCAGTAAGGCTTTCGATAAGGTTCCATGTGAAAGGTTGGCAAGGAAGGTTCAAGCGCTAGGTATTAATGTTGAGATAGTCAGATGGGTTCACTGGTGGCTAGGAGGTAGATGCCAGAGAGTCATGGTGGATAACTGTCTGTCAGGATGGAGGCCGGTGACAAGCGGTGTGCCTCAGAGATTGGTGTTGGGTCCCTTGTTGTTTGTCATTTACATTAATGATTTGGATGATGGTGTGGTAAATTGGGTTAATAAATGTGCGGACAATCCAAAAATAGGGGGAGTTGTGGATAGTGAAGATGGTTTACAGAGACTGCACAAGGATTTGGACTGCTTAGAAGAGTGGGCTGAAAGATGGCAGATGGAGTGTGAAGTATTTCATTTTTGGAAGAATAATCAAAACAGGACATATGTGGTGAAAGGGGGGGGGGGGCATTGAGGAATGCAGAGAAACTGAGACCGAGAGATCTTGGAATAATGGTTCATCATTCTTTAAAAGTGGAATCTCATGTGGATAGAGTGGTAAAGAAGGCTTTTGGTATGCTGGCCTTATAAATCAAAGCATAGAATATAGGAGCTAGGAGTTAATGTTGACTGTTCAAGGCATTGGTGAGACTTAATTTGGAATACTGTGTGCAGTTTTGGTCTCCAAATTATAGGAAGGATATCAATGTTAGAGAGGGTGCAGAGAAGATTGTCTGGATTGCAGTATCTAGAATATAAAGAAAGCCTGGATTGCAGTATCTAGAATATAAAGAAAGATTGATTAGACTAGGCCTTTATTCATTGGAGCATAGAAGGTTGGAGGGGGGTAGATTTGGTAGACATTTAAAATCAGGAGGGGGATAGATAGAGTAGATGTGAATAGACTTCCCCTTGAGGGTAGGTGAGATTGGAATGAGGAGTCATAAGTTAAGGGTTAGGGGACAAAAGTTTCTAAGTAACATGAGAGGGAGTTCCTTCACTCAGAGAGTGGTGGCTGAGTGGAATGACCTTCCAGAATAGGTGGTTGCATCAAGGTCAATTTTGTCATTTAAGAAAAAGTTGGATGAGTGCATGGATGTGAGGGGATTGGAAGGTCATGGGCAGGGAGCAGGTAAGTGGGACTAGAGGAGATCACTTAAATCAGTACAGACTTGAGGGGCCGAGATGGCCTGTTTCCGTATTATGGTTATATGGTTATGAATCTTCCTGATGAACTTCCATTGTGGGACCTTGTGAAAGGCCTTACTAAAGTCCATGTAGACAACATTCACAGCCTTTCCTTCATCTACTTTCCAGGAAACCATCTCAAAAATCTCTATAAGATTGGTTCAACACAACCTACCACACACAAAGCCATGTTGACTATCCCTAATCCGTCCCTGACTATCCAAATATCTGATTTCTTGGAACACCTTCCAATAACTCACCTAAAAATGTGGTCAGGTTTATGGGCCTATTATTTCCTGGGCGTTTTTGGAGACTTAAAAAAAAAGAACAATATGAGCTACCCTCCAATCCTTTGACATCTCACCTGTGGCTAAGGGCATTTTAAATATATCTGTTAGGGCTCCTACAATTTTTGCATTAGCATCCCTCAAGGTTTGAGGAAATACCTTGTCAGACCCTGGGATTTTATCTACTTTATTCCCTTTAAGACAACAAGCAGTTCCATTTCTGTGTAGGTTCCATGACCCTACTGATTGTATGCTTCATTTCCCCTGAATCTGTACCAGTTGCCTGAGTAAATATATATCCAAAAAAACATTTACAATCTCCCTGATCTCTTCTGGCTCCAATCAAAACCAACCACTGACCTTGAATTTAAACATTATCAATGCCAATTGCTTTCCTTTGTTTCATATTGTTGACACCTCTTCTTTGGCTTGGCTTCGCGGACGAAGATTTATGGAGGGGGTAAAAGTCCACGTCAGCTGCAGGCTCGTTTGTGGCTGACAAGTCCGATGCGGGACAGGCAGACATGGTTGCAGCGGCTGCAGGGGAAAATTGATTGGTTGGGGTTGGGTGTTGGGTTTTTCCTCCTTTGCCTTTTGTCAGTGAGGTGGGCTCTGCGGTCTTCTTCAAGGAGGTTGCTGCCCACCAAACTGTGAGGCGCCAAGATGCACGGTTTGAGGCGATATCAGCCCACTGGCGGTGGTCAATGTGGCAGGCACCAAGAGATTTCTTTAGGCAGTCCTTGCACTTTTTCTTTGGTGCACCTCTGTCACAGTGGCCAGTGCAGAGCTCGCCATATAACACGATCTTGGAAAGGCGATGGTCCTCCATTCTGGAGACGTGACCCACCCAGCGCAGCTGGATCTTCAGCAGCGTGGACTCGATGCTGTCGACCTCTGCCATCTCGAGTACTTCGACGTTAGGGATGAAAGCGCTCCAATGGATGTTGAGGATGGAGTGGAGACAACGCTGGTGGAAGCGTTCTAGGAGCCGTAGGTGATGCCGGTAGAGGACCCATGATTCGGAGCCGAACAGGAGTGTGGGTATGACAACGGCTCTGTATACGCTTATCTTTGTGAGGTTTTTCAGTTGGTTGTTTTTCCAGACTCTTTTGTGTAGTCTTCCAAAGGCGCTATTTGCCTTGGCGAGTCTGTTGTCTATCTCATTGTCGATCCTTGCATCTGATGAAATGGTGCAGCCGAGATAGGTAAACTGGTTGACCGTTTTGAGTTTTGTGTGCCCGATGGAGATGTGGGGGGGCTGGTAGTCATGGTGGGGAGCTGGCTGATGGAGGACCTCAGTTTTCTTCAGGCTGACTTCCAGGCCAAGCACTTTGGCAGTTTCCGCAAAGCAGGACATCAAGCGCTGAAGAGCTGGCTCTGAATGGGCAACTAAAGCGGCATCATCTGCAAAGAGTAGTTCACGGACAAGTTTCTCTTGTGTCTTGGTGTGAGCTTGCAGGCGCCTCAGATTGAAGAGACTGCCATCCATGCGGTACCGGATGTAAACAGCGTCTTCATTGTTGGGGTCTTTCATGGCTTGGTTCAGCATCATGCTGAAGAAGATTGAAAAGAGGGTTGGTGCGAGAACACAGCCTTGCTTCACGCCATTGTTAATGGAGAAGGGTTCAGAGAGCTCATTGCTGTATCTGACCTGACCTTGTTGGTTTTCGTGCAGTTGGATAATCATGTTGAGGAACTTTGGGGGACATCCGATGCACTCTAGTATTTGCCAAAGCCCTTTCCTGCTCACGGTGTCGAAGGCTTTGGTGAGGTCAACAAAGGTGATGTAGAGTCCTTTGTTTTGTTCTCTGCACTGCACAAAATGAGTGGTGGACTAGCCTCGCCAAACGAACCCAGCTCAGCGCGGACATTGGCGACTTCAGGGGTTTCTACGAGGCTCTAAAGGCTGTGTACGTCCCCTCACCCCAAGTCCAAAGCCCGTTGCGCAGCTCAGATGGCAAAGTCCTCCTCAGCGACAAGATCTCCATCCTCAACCGATGGTCAGAACACTTCCAATCTCTTTTCAGTGCCAACCGCTCAGTCCAAGATTCCGCCCTGCTCCAGCTCCCTCAACAGCCCCTAAGGCTAGAGCTGGATGAGGTCCTCACCCAGGATGAGACATATAAGGCAATCAAACAACTGAAAAGTGGCAAAGCAGCAGGTATGGATGGAATCCCCCCAGAGGTCTGGAAGGCTGGCGGCAAAACTCTGCATGCCAAACTGCATGAGTTTTTCAAGCTTTGTTGGGACCAAGGAAAACTGCCTCAGGACCTTCGTGATGCCACCATCATCACCCTGTACAAAAACAAAGGCGAGAAATCAGACTGCTCAAACTACAGGGGAATCACGCTGCTCTCCATTGCAGGCAAAATCTTCGCTAGGATTCTCCTAAATAGAATAATACCTAGTGTCGCCGAGAATATTCTCCCAGAATCACAGTGCGGCTTTCGCGCAAACAGAGGAACTACTGACATGGTCTTTGCCCTCAGACAGCTCCAAGAAAAGTGTTGACACCTGAACACAATGGAAATCTCTCTCTGGGAAGCTCTAACGTCCTGCACATTCACCACCTTTCCGATCTCTCACCTGAACTGTTCGGTTTTAATGTTCCTTCACCATGAGGAAAGAACATTTAGTTTACTCCACCACACAAATCGCATTGCATTTTCACCTCCCCCCTTGACCTTGGTAACTTCCTCTGGAAACCCTGCACATCAAGGAACAAATGCCTTCAAGATGGATCACACTGCATAGAAGTATAACCTTGCTGAGGGGTTCGCGCCCGAGACACCCAAATACAACCCCCATATGATGTTTTTAAGGGTGGGAGGAAATCGGAGCACCCAGAGGAAACCCATGCAGACAAGGAGAAAATGTACGGTCTCCTTATAGACATCACTGGATTTGAACCCATTGCTAATTATGTAAGAGCATTGCGCTAACCGCTACTGCACTCTCACCACTCTCTGCATTCCCATCTTAATGTTCCCTTCAAACATTTCACCTTTCATCCTTAGCCCATGTCCTCAGGTTCTTGACCTCCAAAGAAATGTTTGCTTACATTTACTCTATCATAATTTTGTACACCTCTATCAAATCTTCCCTCATTCTCCAACAGTCCAAGGAATAAAGTTTGAACCTGTTTAACCCTTGCCTGTAATTCAGGTACAAGTACCACTCACCCTCATACTACAGGCAATTTTCAGCATCCATTTAATTTATTGACCTGCGCCTCTTCAGAACATGAGAGGAGACCAGAGAATCCGAAGGGAACCTGAACATGCTAGTGCCAGAGGTTAGGATTGAACCTGGGTCTCCATCACTGTGAGTCAGTGGCTTGACAAGGTGCACCACCGTGCTGCCTTTTGACCCCACAATTCACAGCTCAAAATAAAGAAAATTAATCTTTCATTTGCTGCTTACAACAGCGTCTTGTTTTCCCTTAGAGTCCCTTTGATTCTGGATGGTTTATTTCCACTCCCATGGACTGGAAATGCTGTTGCTCATGTTCTGGCATTGTTGTAAAAGTGAGAACATTATTGACTAATATTATTGTGAGTCAGTCACAGCTGAAGACAGGGAAACCCAAAGCTTTGAGGTACAATGGTTCTGCCAACCAACCCACAATACCTTTCATCAAAAGAAAGCACTTTACGTGATTTAGTCTCCACAAGCTTCTCAGTTGAAACACAGCGCAAACTCAGGCTCTCGTAGGAGAGCGTAAAATTCCTACTAAGTTGCCAACCTCCAGGGTTTCCTTGGATTTGCATCTGAAAAATAGTAAGGATGTTCAAATATTGGTGTATTATTGTTCTAGTGAGTGCCGGGGAAGTTGATGAGAATATATAGAAAGGAAAAGTATGGATAGTTACATTATAGAAGGATATGAGCCCAACGTATGGCAAATGGGACTAACCCAGAATGTCAACTCTGTCAACATAGATGTGTTGGGCCGAAGGGCCTGCGCAGTGCTGAACGGGTATACATTTCTATGGCTCTATAACTCGGTCAACAAGGATGAGGGGTCGAACGCCTCCACGACTTTATGACAATAGGTGACAAGGAAAATTATTGAGGAAAGGGCAGGCATGGAAGCAATGGTCTGTGATGGCCTTCCTCTGGGTATAACATTGGAAAATAGCAAAGAGCACACGTTGCCATGAATTATTAATTCCAGCTATGCTCTCGGTTCTAAATTCTGGTGGCCTTTGTTCCCCTTTAAAACATCATATGCATAATGTTACTGGGTATAAAAGCAGGTCAATGGGATGGTATTCAGTAGTAAGTGACTCACTGCCTATAAAGACCACAAGACAGAGGAGCAGAAATAAGGTACTCATTCTGTCAAATATGCCCCTCCATTCAATCATAAGCTGATCCATTTTCCCATGCAATCCCACTGCCCAGCCCATAACTCTTGATGCTCTGGCTAATCAATCGTTGATCAACCAGTGGGCTATCCCTCGCAGTCAAGGATTATGGCCTTTGTTCCTGTGTTGGACCACTGTTGTATGTATTTGTCTGGTCGGGCACACACATTGGCCAACTGTACTGGCGGCCCCTCCCACATAAAGGTTCAACAGCCCTGCCCTCTCCCTCCCCAGTGCAGGACAGTCAAGGAGTATGGATCTGCCTTTGTTCTTTTGTTCTTTTGTTCTTTTTTGTTCTTTAGCCTATTAGTTCCTCAACCTCAGTCTTTCAGTAGTTGATGGTGCATCAATTTATTCACTAAAAATTTTTTTTATCAATGGAGCAGATTTCGAGGCCTAAAAGATGGAATCGACCCTCAATCACCTAAAGCATCTATCAACTTTAAACTCTGGCTATGCTGCTTTGAAGACTTCCTGTGGGCGTCTTCAGCCATAGTGTGGTCAGAAACTGATAAATTGCAGGTGCTACACTCCCGCGTTGGCCACTCAGTGTACTCCATGATCAGGGACGCCACGTCGTACCAGGAGGCCGTGAACATTCTTAACAACCAGTCCCTCAGGAAGATCAACGTTGTCTATGCCAGGCACTTTCTAATGAACAGCAAACAGTGACCGATTGAATCAAACACTGAGTTCCTTTGGGTCTTGCAAACCTTTGGAAGGGCCTGTGAATGTAAGGCCGTGACTGCTGCTGAGTACACTGAGGACCCGATCTACATCTGCCAGAGGCTTTGGGAGCTCTCCATCCTCCACTATCCAACATCCCTCTCTATCCTCCCCTCTCTATCCTCAGCTCTTCATTCTCCACTCTCCATCCTCCCCTCTCCACCAGCCCCACTCCACCCTCCCCTCTCCATCCCCCCTCTTCATCCTCTCCTCTCCATCCTCCCTCTTTATCCTCCCTCTCCATCCCATTTCATCCCATCTCCACACTCCCCACCATCCCATCTCCACCCTCCCCTCTCTATACTGCCCTCTCCATCCTTCCATCTCCATCCTTCCCTTTCCATCTGCCCTCTCAATCCTCTCCTCAACAGCCTCCACTCTCCACCTTCCCACTCCATCCTCCCCTCTCTATCTTCCCACTCCATCCTCTCCTCTCCATCCTCCATTTCCATCATCCCCTTTCCATTTTCCCCTCTCCATCCTCCCTCACAATCCTCCCCACTCTCTTCCCCTCTCCTTCCATTTCCATCCTCCCCTATCCATCCTCCCCTCACCATCTTCCCATCCATCCTCCCCACTCCAACCACTCTCCATCTTCCCTTCTCCATCCTCCACTATCCATCCTCCCCTCACCATCTTCCCATCCATCCTCCCCTCTCTAACCACTCTCCACCCTCTCCTCTATCTTCCCCTCTCCATCCTCCCTCTGCCTCTCCCATTTCCATCCTCCCATCTCCATCTTCCCATCAATCATCCCCTCTCCAACCTCTCCTCTCCATCCACCGCTCTCCACCCTCCCTCACCATCCTCCCTCTCCATCCTCCCATCACCATCCACCCCCTCCACCCTCACCTCTCCATCCACCCCTCTCCAACCTCCCCTGTCCATCCTCCCCTAAACATCCTCCCATCTCCATCCATCTCCATCCACCCCTCTCCAATCTCCCCTGTCCATCCTCCCCTAAACATCCTCCCATCTCCATCCATCTCCATCCACTCCTCACCAGCCTTCCCTCTACATCCTCCCCCTCCATCCTCTCCTTTCCATCTTTCCCTCACCAACCTCCCCTCTCCATTCTCCCAATTCATCCTCCATCCTATCCTCACCAGCCTCTCATCTCCCTCCTCCCCTCCATTATCCCCTCTCCATTCTCCCCTCTGCATCCTCCCCTCTCCATCCTCTCCTATCCATCTGCTCCTAAATATCTTCCCCCTCCATCCTCCCCCCTCCACCATCCCCTCTTCATCCTCCCCTCACATTCCTCCACACTCCATCCTCCATTTTCATCCTCCCTCACATTCCTCCCCCTCCATCATTTCCATTCTGCCCTCACCATACTCCCCTCTCCATCCACCCCTCTCCATCCTCCCCTCTCCACCCTCCCCTCTCCATCCTCTGCTCTCCATTCTCTCCTATCCATCTGACCCTCCACATCCTCCCTCTCCAAACACCTCCCACCATCGACCCCTCTCCAACCTCCTCACATTCTTCCCCTCTCCACCTTCCCTCTCCATCTTCCCACTTCATCCTCTCGTCTCCATCCTCCATTTCAATCCTCCCTTCGCCACCGTCCCCTGTCCATATTCCTCCCAACCCTCCCATCTCCAGCCTCCCCTTTCTATCCTGCCCTCTCCATCTTTCTCTCTCCATCCCCACCTCTCCATCCACCTCTCTTTATCCTCCATTTCCATCATCCCTCTGCATTCTCCCCTCTCCATCCTCCCTCACAATCTTCCCTGCTCCATCCTCCACTCTCTATACTCCCCTCCACCCTCTCCAACCTCCCCCCACCCTCTTCCATTTCCCACCCCTCTCCATCCTCCCCTCTACATCATCCCTCACAATCCTACCCTCTCCATCCTCCCCTTTCCATTCACCTTTCTCCATCCTCTCCTCTCAATCCTCACCTCCATCCTACACTCTCCTTCCTCTCACCATCTGCACCTCAACATCCTCCCCTCTGACCCTCCCCCACACCCTCCATCCTCCCCACTCAATCCACCCCTCAAAATCATCCTCCATTCACCACCCTCCCTTCTCCATCATCCCCTCTCCATCCTTCTCTCTCTCAATACTCCCCCCTTCACCCTCCCCTCTCCCTCTTCCATTTCCATCTCCCCTCTCCATCCTCCCCTCACCATCTTCCCATCCATCATCCCCTCTTCAACCTCCCCTCTCCATCCTCCCCACTCCAACCTCCCCTGTCCATCCTCCGCTGAACATCCACCCCACTCCATCCTTCCATCTCCATCCACTCCTCACCAGCCTCCCATCTCCATCCTACCCCTCTATCATCTCCTTTCCATCTTTTCCTCACCAGCCTCCCCCTTCATCTTCCACTCTCCATCCTCCCAATGCATCCTCTCCTCTCCATCCTACCCTCACCAGCCTCCCCTCTCCCTTCTCCCATCTCCATTATTCCCTCTCTATTCTTCCCTCTGTATCCTCCCTTCTCTATCCTCTCCTATCCACCTGCCCCTCACATTCATCCTCTCTCCATTCTAACATCTCCATCCTCCCCTCTCCATCCTTCATTTCCATACTGCCCTCCATCCTCCCCTGTCCATCCACCTCTCCATCCTCCCCTCTCCATCCTCCCCTCCCCATTCTCCCTCTATCCTCCCCTCTCCTATCCTCTCAAAATCCTCCACCATCCAACCTCCCACCTCCATTGTTCCCTCTACATCCCCTTAAAATTCATCCCCTCTCCACTTCCCATCCATACTCCCCTCTCCACCTTCCCACACCATGCACTCTTCTCCAACCTCCATTTCCATCCTCCCCTTGCCATCTTCCCATCTCCACCCTCCCCTTTCAATCCTCCCCTCTCCATCTCTCTCTCAATCCTCCCCTCTCCATCCTCTATTTCCATTATCTCCTCTCCATTCTCCCCTCTCCATCCTCCCTCAAAATCTTCCCCACTTCATCCTCCCCTCTCTATTCCACTCTCCACCCTCTTCCATTTCCATTCTCTCCTATTCATCCTCCCTCACCATCTTCCCATCCATCCTCCCCTCTCCAGCCTCTACTCTCCATACTCTTCTCTCCAAACTCTCCTCACTCCCCCTTCAATCTCCACTCTCCATCCTCCCCTCTCCACCTTCCCACTCCTCACCATCCTACCCTCACCAGCCTCCTCTCTCCATCGTCCCCTCTGCAACGTCCCCTCTCCATCGTATCCTATCCATCCTTCCATCTCCATCCTCCCTCACATTCTTCTCCTCTGTCCTCCCCTCCATCATCCCCTCCATCTTCCCCTCACATTCCTCCCATCTCCATCCTCTAATCTCCAACCTACCCTCACATTCCTCCCCTCTCAATCCTCTTTCCATACCGCCCTCACCATCCTCCCCTCTCAATCCACCTCTCTCCATTCTCCCCTCTCCATCCTCCCCTATTCATCCACCCCTCAACATCCACTCCCTCCCTCCCCTTCCCTCCCCCTCCATCATCCCCTTTCCAGCCTACCCTCTCATTCTTCCCCTCTCCACCTTCATACTCCATCTTCCACACCCCAACTTCCCACTCCATCCTCCATTTCCATCCTCCCATCTCCATCCTCCACTCCCCAACCTCCCCTCTCCATACTCTCCACTCCACCCTCCCATCTCCATCCTTCCCTTTCTATCCTCACCTCTCCATCCCCACCTCTCCATCCTCCCCTTTCCATCCTCCATTTCGATCATCCATTCTATCCTCCCTCACAATCTTCCCCTCTCCATTAGCCCCTCTACTCCACCCTCCACCCTCTTCATCCTCACTCTCCCTCTCCCATTTCTATCCTCCCCTATCCATCTCCCCTCTTCAATCTCCACTCTCCATCCTCTTCTCTCCATCCTCCCCTCTCCATCCACCTCTCTCCATTCTCCCCTCTCCATCCTCCCCTCTCCATCCACACCTCAACATCCTCTCCCTCCCTCCCCCTCCATCATCCCCTTTCAAAATTCCCCTCACCAAACTCCCCTCACATTCCTTCCCACTCCACCTTCCCATCTCCATCCTTCACTCCCCACCCTCCCTCCATCCTCCCCTTTACATTCTCCTCTCCATCCTCTCCTCCCATTCGCTCCTTTCCATTCTTCCCTCTCCATCCTCCCCTCCCCATCTTTCCCTCTCCATCCTTCCCTGTCCATCCTTCCCGCACCATCCTCCACTCTCCAACCTCCCATCTCCATCCTCGATTTCCATCTTCACCTTTCCATCCTCCCCTTACCCTCTTCACTCACAATCCTTCCCACTCCATCATCCACTCTCCATCTTCCCCTCATTATACTCCCTCACAATCCTTCCCTCTCCATCCTCACCTCTCCATCCTCCCCTCTCTATGCTCATGCCTCCATCTTCCCCTCTGCATCCTGCCCTCCACAACCATCTCCTCTCCATACATCCTACAAAATCCTCCCTCTCCATCCTTCCCTCTCCATCCTTCCCTCTCCATCCTCCCTTACAATGCTATCCTCCCCTCTCCATCCTCCCCTCTCCACTGTCCCTTCTTCCTGCCCTCTCTATTCTCCCCTCTCCATCCTCCTTTATGATCCCCCCTCACCCACCTCCCCTCTCTATCCTCCCCATTCCATCCTACCCACTCTACTGTACCATCTTTACCCTACCATCTCCATCCTCCCCTCTAAATCCTCCACTTTCCATTCTCTCCTCGCTATTCTTACCTCCATCCTCCATTTTCATCCTATCTCCAACCTCCCCTCTTCATCCTCCACACTCCATCCACCATTTGCATCTCTCACTTTCCTCACCTCCTAACCTCCCCACCTTCCCCTCTCCACCCTCAACACTCTATTGTACTGCATCCAACTTCCCCTCTCCAACCTCCACTCACCATCCTACCCTGTTCATCCTCCTCTCAACATCTTCTTCTCTCCATCTTCCATTTCCATTCTCCCCTCATTATCCTCTCCTTTCCATCGTCCACTCTCCATCCTCCCCTTTCCCTCCTCCCTCACAATGCTCCACACTATATCATCCACTCTCCATCCTCACTTCTCCATCTTCCCCTCTCCATCCTCGCCTATTCACCTTTCCCTTCCCATTCTTCCCTCTCCATCCCCCATCATCCCCTCTCCATCCTCCTCTATCCATCCTCCATTCTCCATCCTCCCCTCTCCATCCACCCCTCACCATTCTCCCCTCTATGCCCTCCTCCCTCCGTCCTCCCTCTTTATATTCCCCGCTTCCTCCTCCCATTTACATTTCCTCCTCTCCATCCTCCCCTCCCATTCTCCCCTTTCCATCCTTCCCTCTCCATCTACCCCTCTCCATCCTCCCTGTCCATCTTCCCCACTCCATCCTCCATCCTACCCCTCCATCCTCCCATATCCATCCTCATATTTACATAATCTCCTCTCCATCCTCCCCTCCAATTCTCCCTTCCATCCTTCCCTCTCCATCCTCCAACTCCATCCTACCCTTTACATTATCTCCTCTCTATCCTCTCCTACTATTCTCTCCTTTACAATATTCCCAGACAATCCTCCCCAATCCATCCTCCACTCTCCATCTTTCCCTCTCCATCCTTCCCTTTCCCTCCTCCCTCACAATCCTCCCCTCCATCATCCACTCTCCATCCTCCCATCTTTATATTCCCTCACAATCCTCCCCTCTCTATCCTCACCTCTCCATCCTCCCCTCTCTATCCTCACCCCTCTATCCACCCCTCTGCATCCTCCCCTCCACAACATCTCCTCTCCATCCATCCCACAAAATCCTCCCCTCTCCATCATTCCCTCTCCATCTTCCATCCTCCATCCTCCCCTTTCCATCATTCCTCACGATCCTCCCCTCACCGCCATTCACTCTCCATCCTCCCCTCTCCATCATCCCCTCTCAACTGTTCCATCTTCACCCTGTCATTTCCATCCTCCCCTCTGTCCTTTCCCTCCATCCTCCCCCTCCATTCTACCCTCCATCCTCACTCTCCATCCTCTCCTCTCCATCCTCCGCTCTCAGCCCTCCCCTATCTGTCCTCCACTCTCCGGCCTCCCCTTCCACTCTCCCCTCACCAACCTGCCAACTCCATCCTCCAGCCTCCATCCTCCCACTCCATCTTCCCCTCCATCCTACCCTCTCCATCCTCCCCTCTCTATCTTCCCCCTACATCCTCTCCTTTACATTATCTTCAGTCCATCCACCCCTCCCACTCACCCGTCTCCATCCTGCCCTCTCCATCCCTATCCATTCTCCACTCTCCATTCTCCCCTCTCCATCCTCCCCTCTCCAATCTCAATTTCCACCATTGTCTCTCCATCCTCCCCTTTCCCTCCTCCCTCACAAACCTCCCACTCCATCATACATTCTCCATCCTCCCCTCTTTATACTCCCTCACAATCCTCCCCTATCCATTCTCACCTATATTCTCACCTCTCCATCCTCCCCTCTCCATCCTCCCCTCACTATCCTCCCCTCTCCATCCTCCCCTTTCATTCTTCCCTCACAATCCTCACCATCCATCATCCACTCTCCAACCTCCCCTCTTTATACTCACTCACAATCCTCCCTACTCTATTCTCACTTCCATACTCATCTCTCCATCCTCCCCTCTCCAAACCCACCACTCCTCCTTTCTCTCCCCATTGTCCCACCTCCATCCTCCATTGTCCCTCCATCCTCCCATATCCATCCTCCATTCTCCATCCTCTCCATCCATCCCTCTCCATCCTCCCCTCTATGCCCTCCTCTCTCCATCCTCCCTCCCTATCTTCCCCCCTTCCTCCTCCCATTTACATTATCTCCTCTCCATCCTCTCCTACTATTCTCTCCTTAACAATATTCCCTGTCCATTCTCCCCAATCCATCCTCCACTCTCCATCTTTCCCTCTCCATCCTTCCCTATCCCTCCTCCCTCACAATCCTCCCCCTCCATCATCCACTCTCCATCCTCCATTCTTTATATTCCCTCACAATCCTCCCCTCTCCATCCTCACCTCTCCATCATCCCCTCTCTATCCTCACCCCTCTATCCACCCCTCTGCATCCTCCCCTCCACAACATCTCCTCTCCATCCATTCCACAAAATCCTCCCCTCTCCATCATTCCCTCTCCATCTTCCATCCTCCATTCTCCCCTTTCCATCGTTCCTCACGATGCTCCCCTCACCGCCATTCACTCTCCATCCTCACCTCTCCATCATGTGCTCTCAACTGTTCCATCTTCACCCTGTCATCTCCATCCTCCCCTATCTGTCCTACCCCTCCATCCTCCCCTCCATCCTCCCCCCATCCTCCTCTCACCATCCTCCACTCACCATCCTCCCCTCTCCATCCACCATTTCCATTAGCCCCTCTCCACCTTCCCCTCTCCAAGCTCCATTTCCATCATCCTTTCCATTCTCTACTCTCCATCCTCCCTCACAATCCTCCCCTCTCCATCTTTCCTTCTCCCTTCTCCCCTTTCCATCCACCCCTCTCCCATTTCCATCCTTCCCTCTCCATCCTCCTCTCTCCACTGTCACATCTTCACCCTTCCATCTCCAACCTCCCCACTCCAATCTTCCCTTTCTACACTCCATATCAATCCTCTCCTTTACATCCTGCCCTCTCCATCCTCCTCTCTACGCCCTCCCATCTCTGCCCTTCCATCTCCTACCTCCCCTCTCCATCTTCCCTTCTCTGTCCTCCCCTCCACCCTCCACACCATCCTCCCACCTCCATCCTCCCCTCTCCATCCTCCACTCACCATCCTCCCATCTTCCATCATTTCCATCCTCCCTTGTACATTTCCCTCTCTTTCCTCCCCTCCATCCTCCCCTCTCTGTCCTTCCCCCTCCATCCTCCCCTCCATCCTACCCTCTCCATCCTCCCTCTCCATCCTCCCATCTCTACCCTCCACTCTCTGGCCTCCCCTTCCAACCTCCCCTCACCTTCCTCCAACCTCCATCCTCCAGCCTCCATCCTCCCATCCATCCTTTCCTCTCCATCCTACCTCTCCATCCTCTCCTCTCCATCCTCCCCTCTGTTCTACTTTCTCCATCCTACCTCTCCATGCTCTCCTCTTCATCCTCCCCTCTCCATCCTCCCCTGTCTGCCCTCCCTGCTCCATCCCCACTTTCTAACCAACATTTCCATTATCCCCTCTCCATCTTCCCTTCTCCATCCTCCATTTCCATCATCCCCTCTCCATTTTTCACTCTCATTCCTTCCTCACAATCCTCCCCTCTCCATCCTACCCCTCCAACCTCCCCTCTATACCCTCCCCGCTCCATCCTCCCCTCTCTATCATCCCCCTCCATCCTCTCCTTTACATTATTCTCAGTCCATCCTCCCATCCCACTCATCCTTCTCCATCCTTCCCTCTCCATCCTCCCCTATCAATCCTCCACTCTCCATTCTCCCCTCTCCATCCTCGATTTCCACCATTGCCTCTCCATCCTCCCCTTTCCCTCCTCCCTCACAATCCTCCCCACTCCATCATACATTTTCCATCCTCCCCTCTTTATACTCCCTCACAATTCTCCCCTCTCCATTCTCACCTCCATCCTCCCCTCTCCATCCTGCTCTCACCATCCTCCCCTCTCATCCACCATTTCCATGAGCCCCTCTCCACCTTCCCTTCTCGATCCTCCATTTCCATCATCCCTCCATTCTCCACTCTCTATCCTCCCTCACAATCCTCCCTTCTCCATCCTACTCCTCCAACCTCCCCTCTACTCCGTCCCCCTCATCCTCCCCTCTATCTTCCCCCTCCATCCTCTCCTTTGCATTATCCTTAGTCCATCCTCCCATCCCACTCACCCCTCTCCATCCTTCCCTCTCCATACTCCCCTATCAATCCTCCACTCTCCATTCTTCCCTCTCTATCCTCTCCTCTCCATTGTTAATTTCCACCATTGCCTCTCTATCCTCCCCTTTCCATCCTCCCTCACAATTCTCCCCACTCTATCATACATTCTCCATCCTCCCCTCTTTATACAACCTCACAATCCTCCCCATTCTATTCTCACTTCCATACTCATCTCTCCATCCTCCCCTCTCCAAACCCACCTCTCCACCTTTCTCTCCCCATTCTCCCACCTCCATCCTCCATTGTCCCTCCACCCTCCATTCTCCATCCTCCCCTCATCCACCCCTCTCCATCCTCCCTATGCCCTCCTCTCTCCATCCCCCCTCTCTATCTTTCCCCCTTCCTCCTCCCATTTACATTATCTCCTCTCCATCCTCCCCTCTCCATCCTCCATTTCCATTAGCCCCTCTCCACCTTCCCCTCTCCATCCTCCATTTCCATCATCCCTCTTTCCATTCTCTACTCTCCATCCTCCCTCACAATCCTCCCTTCTCCATCTTTCCCTCTCCCTTTTCCCCTCTCCATCTGCCCCTCTCCCATTTCCATCCTTCCCTCTCCATCATTCCCTATCCATCCTCCCCTTTTCATCCTCCTCTCTCCATCCTCGCCTCTCCTCTGTCCCATCTTCACCCTGCCATCTCCAACCACCCCTCTCCAATCTTCCCTCTCTATACTCCATATCAATCATCTCCTTTACATCCTCCCTTTTCCATCCTCCCCTCTACGCCCTTCCATCTCCTCCTCCCCTCTCTGTCCTCCCCTCTCCGACCTCCCCTCTCTGTCCTCCCCTCCACCCTCCACACTATCCTACCACCTCCATCCTCCACTCTCCATCCTCCCTCTCCATCCTCCTCTCCATCCTCCCCTCTCTGCCCTCCCCTCTATGTCCTCCACTCTCCGGCCTCCCCTTCCACTCTCCCCTCACCAACCTCCCACCTCCATCCTCCCCCCATCCTCCATCCAACCCTCTCCATCCTACCTCACCAACCTCCCACCTCCATTTTCCCCTCTCCATCCTCCCCTCTCCATCCTCCCCTGTCTGCCCTCCACTCTCCATTCTCCACTCTCCAAGCAACATTTCCATTATCCCCTCTCCATCTTCCCTTCTCCATCCTCCATTTCCATCATCCCCTCTCCATCTTCCCTTCTCCATCCTCCATCATCCCTTCTCCATTCTCCACTCTCAATTCTCCCTCACAATCCTCCCCTCTCCATCGTACCCCTCCAACCTCCCCTCTATACCCTCCCCTCTCCATTCTCCCCTCTCTATCTTCCCTCTCCATCCTCTCCTTTACATTATCCTCAGTCCATCCTCCCCTCCCACTCACCCCTCTCCATTCTTACCTCACCATCCTCCCCTATCCATCCTCCCCTCTCATTCCCCTCCCCTCTCATCCTCCCCTCACCATTCTCGATTTCCACCTTTGCCTCTCCATCCTCTCATTTCCATCCTCCCTCACAATCCTCTCCACTCCATAATACATTCTCCATCCTCTCCTCTTTATACTCCCTCACAATCCTCCCCTCTACATTCTCACCTCCATCCTTACCTCTCCATCCTCCCCTCTCCATCCTCGCCTCTCCACCTTTCTCTCCTCATTCTCCCCTCTGCATCCTCCATCATCCCCTCTCCATTCTCCCCTATCTATCCTCCATTCTCCATCCTCCCCTTTCCATCCACCCCTCTCCATCCTCCATGTATGCCCTCCTCTCTCTGTCCTCTCTATCTTCCCCTTCCTCCTCCCATGTACATTATCTCCTCTCCATCCTTCTCTCCCATTCACTCCTTTCCATCCTTCCCTCTCCATCCTTCCCACTCCATCCTCCCCTCTCTATCCTCCCTCACCAACTTCCCCTCTCCATCCACCCCTCACCATCCTACCCTCTTCATCCTCCTCTCAACATCCTCTTCTCTCCATCCTCCATTTCAATTCTCCCCTCACCATTGTCCCCTCTCCATCCTCCCCTTTTCCTGCTCCCTCACAATCCTCCCCACTATATCATCCCATTCTCTCCATTCCATTCTTCCTTCACCATCCTCCCCTCTTCATCCTCCACTCCCATCTTTCCCTCTCCATTCTTCCCTGTCCATCCTCTCCACACCATCCTGCACACTCCATCCTCCCCTTACCATCCTCTCCTCTCCATCTTTCTTGCTCCATTCTCCCCTCTCCATACTCCCCCATCTATCCTCCCCTCTCTATCCTCCCTCTCCATCCTCCCTACTTCCTCCTCCCCTCTCCACAATTCCCTCTGAATCTACTTGCATCTTCCACTCTTTATCCATCATGTCCATCCTTCCCTCTCCATGCTCCAATGTCCACCCTCCCCTCTCTAACTTCCATTCTCCATCTTTTCCTCTCCATCCTTCACTCTCCTTTCCCCTCTCCACCCTCCCTCACCATCCACCATTTCCATCCTTCCATCACCAACCTCCGCTCTCCCTCTCCAGTTCAGTGTGCTGTCCACTTGGGGAATCTCTGTGGATCTGTCAGTGTGTGGCCAAGAAGGGGATCCCTGTGGAACTGTTGGTGTGGTGTCCAGATGGGGATCTCTCTGGATCTGAAAGTGTGCTGTCCAGATGGGGTTCTCAGTGGAAATGTCAGTGTGCTGTTCAAATTAGGATCTCTGTTGAACTGTCAGGATGCATCCGAGCTGGGGAACTCTGTGGAACTTACAGTGTGTCGCCGAGATGGGGATATCGGTGGAACAGTCAGTGTGCAGCCCAGGTGGGGATCTCTATGGAACAGTTATTGTGCTGTCCAGATGCAGATCTCTGTGAATCAGACAGTGTGCTGTCCAGATGAGGATCCCGGTTGAACTGTCTGTGTGTGCTCCAGATGGGGACCTCGTTGGAGCTGTCAGTGTGATGTCCAGGTATGGATTTCCTTTAAACTGTCAGTGTACTGTCCAGATGGGGATCTCTGTGGAAGTGTCAGTGTGCTGTCAAGATAGAGATCTCTGTGGAACTGTCATGTGTGGTCCAGATGGGGATCTCTGTGGAACTGTCAGTGTGCAGCCCAGATGGAGATCTCTATGGAACTGTCAGTGTGCTGTCCAGGTGGGGATCTCTGTAGTTCTGGCAGTGTGCTGCCGAGATTAGGATCTCTGTGGAATTGTCATTGTGTTTCCCTGATGAGGATCTCTGTTGAAATGCCAGTGTGGTGTCCAAATGCGGATATCTGTGGAACTGTCAGTGTGATATCCTGATGGGAATCTATATGGAAATGTCAGTGTGCTTCCCAGATGTGGATATCTATGGAACTGTCAGTGTGCTGCCAAGATTGGCATCTCTTTGGAACTGTCAGTGTGCCATCCAGATGGAGATCTCCATGCATCTGTCTGTGTGCTTTGCAGATGAGAATCTCTGAGGAACTTACAGTGTGCTGCCTAGCTGGGGATCTCTGTAGATCTGTCATTGTGCTTCCCAAATGAGGATCTCTGTGGAACTATCTGTGTGCTGCCCAGAAGGGGATTTCTGTGGATCAGTCAGTTTGCTGCCCAGATGGGGTCCTCCGAGGACCTGTCATAGTGATGTCCTGATGAGAATCTCTGTGGAACTATCAGTGTGCTGTCCCGATGGCTATCTCCATGGAACTGTCAGTGTGCTGCCAAGGTGGGGATCTCTTTGGAACTGTCAGTGTGCCGTCCTGATGGGTATCTCCGTGGAACTGTCAGTGTGCTGTCCAGATGAGGATGTCCATGGAGCTGTCAGTGTTCTGTCAAGATGGGAATCTCAACGGAAATGTCAGTGTGCTGCGCAGATGGAGATCTGTTTGGAACTGTCAGTGTGCCATCCAGAATGGGAACTGTGTGGAACTGTCAGTGTGCAGTCCAGACGAGGATCCCTTTGGAACTGCCTGTATGCTGTCCAAATGGGGATCTCAATGGAACTGTCTGTGTGTTGTCCAGATGCAGATCTATGTAGAACAGTCAGTGTGTTGCCCAGAAGTGGATTTCTGTGGATCTGTCTGTTTGCTGCCCAGATGAGAATGCTTGTGGAACTGTCTGTGTGTGGTCCAGATGGGAATCCCTTTAAAACTGTCAGTTTGCTGTCCAGGTGGGGAGCTCCATTGAACTGCCAGTGTGCTGCCCATATGGGGTTCCCTGTGGAACTGTCTATTTGCAGTCGAGATGAAGATTTCTTTGGGTCTGTCAGTGTCCTGACCAGATAGCCATCTCTGTGGAACAGTCAGTGTGCAGTCCAGATAGGGATCTCCATGGAAATGTAGTGTGCTGCCCAGATGTGAATCTCTTTGGAAGTTCAGTGTGCTGACCACTTGGGGAATCTCTGTGGATCTGTCAGTGTGTGGCCAAGAAGGGGATCCCTGTGAAACTGTTGGTGTGGTGTCCAGATGGGGATCTCTGTGGATCTCTCAGTTTGCTGACCAGATGTGGATCTCTGTGAATATGTGAGTGTGCTCTCCATGTGGGAATCTCCATCGAACTGTCAGTGTGGTGTTCAGATGGGGATCTCTGGGTATCCGTCAGTGTGGTACAAAGATGGGATTCTGTGTGGAACTGTCCTTGTGGTGTCCAGATTGGGACCTCTGTAGAACTGTCAGTGTGCTGTGCAGATGAGGATCAAGGTGGAACTGACTGTGTGTGGTCCAGATGGGGATCTCTTTGGAACTGTCAGTGTGCTGTCCAGGTAGGGATCTCCATTGAACTGTCAGTGGGCTGCCCAGATGGGGATCTCTGTGGATCTGTTAGTGTGCGGACCAGATGGGGATCTCTGTGGAACTATCAGAGTGCTGCCCAGGTGGGGATCTCTGTGGAACTCAGTGTGATGTCCCGTTGGGTATCTGTCCCGATGGTGATCTCCATGGAATTGTCAGTGTGCTGTCCAGATGAGGATCTCTGTGGAAATGTCAGTGTGCTGTCAAAATGGGGATCTCTGTGAAACTGTAAGTGTCCTGTGCCGATGGGTAATTCCATGGAACTGTCAGTGTTCTGCCCAGAGGGGGATCTCTGTGGATCTGTCAGTTTGTTGCCGAGATGAGGATCTCTGTGGAACAGTCAGTGTGCTGACCAGATAGCGATCTCTGTGGAACATGTGCTGTCCAGATAGGGATCTACATGGAAATGTCTGTGTGCTGCCCAGATGTGGAGCTTTTTGGAACTGTCAGTGTGTTTTGCAGATGGGGATCTCTGTGGAACTGTCAGTGAGCCGCCAAGATGGGGATCTCCGTGGATCTGTCAGTGTTCTGTCCAGATAGGGATCTCCATGGAAATGTCAGTGAGCTGCCAAGATGGGGATCTCTGTGGAAGTATCAGTGTGCTGTCCAGTTGGGGATCTCTGTGAACCTGTCAGTGTGCTGCCCAGATATGGAGCTTTTTGGAACTGTTAGTGTGCTGCCAAGATGGGGATCTCTTTGGAACTGTCAGTGTGCCGTCCAGAGGGTGCTCTCCATGAACTCTCAGTGTGGTTTACAGGTGAGAATCTCTGTGGAACTGTCAATGTGCTCCCCATCTGGGGTTCCTTGCCATATTTCTATTTCTTTTGTGTTTGTTTTCTCCATCTCTCGCTTCTCTTGCTTGTCTGAGTTCCATGCCCTGAGAGACAGCTCTGCTGGATAATATGATTAGAGATACAGATAGCGAAGGTAGCAACAATATTTCTATCACGAACAACAGAACAGAGGTAAAGGTTGAATGGTGGAAGGTTGCTACAGGATTGAGGGTGGGTGTTTTCACAAGACAATATTCAGACCGGAAGCTCACACAGGGATTCATCAAAATGGTGAAAAGACCCTTTTCCTCTCCTGACGTCAGGTACTTGAATAGGGTTCCAGTAACTACTGAGCACCCCTCCTCTCTTTGACCCACTACCATCAGGAAGGATATCCAGGAGCAATAAAATCAGCTCTGTCAGGCTGGCAAATAGTTTCTTCCCACACATTGTGTCCTCCTTTAACTCCGCGTCTCTTTTAAATGAAACGAATAATTGATTCCAGATTATGTACCAATCTATTTATTTTATATCATATCATTCTATATATACAATATATGATTACATATGTATGTACCCTGGTCCATCCTGACCATTTGGTCAGGTTGTTTCTGCACAATCAAATGGTAATAAACTAAAACTGGATTTGAACATGAATAGATCTCGATAAACTCTAGCTCACAGTACCATAGATGGCTACGGACTGTGAGTGGGGCAAGTGCAGAGAAAACCATGGTGAGTATGGAGATGATGGGACAAAGGGTCAGTTTCCACCCTGTGTGGCTCGATGAGCACAGACCCGGGTGGGTCCAAAGGTTTCTCGTCTCTAAACATTGATGCTGCCTACCCCCAGGTAAAGCACATTATTCATGACCTTAACAAACACCATCCTGGCATTCCTGTAGAACCATGGATCTAGGTCCTCTCCTGAATATAGACGCTGCCATCCATAGCATCTTCCAGGGAGAATTTTCTGGGTGTGGTTTTAGTGGCTTCTCTGTTCTATCGAAAGGAGCGGCACGGTTAGTGTCGTGGTTAACACAACACTGTTACAGCGCAAGACATTGGGACCAGGATTCGAATCCCGCGTTGTCTGTAAGGAGTTTGTACATCTTCCCCGTGTCTTTGTGGATTTACCCGAGGGGCTCCGGTTTCCTCCCACCGTTTGAACCATACCGGGGGTGGTAGGTCAATTGGGTGTAATTGGGTGGCATGGCTCATGGGCAGAAAGGACCTGTCACCATGTGGTATGTCTAAATTTAAGGTGTTTCCATAATTGTTAGCACAACTCTGTGAACTCATTTCTAAGACGATTAAATCTGTTGGTTGCCTGAAGAGGAGAAGCAAGTTTTGTGTAATTTGATACTTGAATCTCAGGCTTTTTATGAACATTCTAGCATGTTTCAATTAATCCTGTGCACACGTTCTTCATTTACACCCAGAGAAGGCCCGGCTTCACACTTGTCTACAGATTTGATGAGAATGCCACCGTTCAGCCCAAAAGGGAAAATAAGATTCTTCTTCCCAGCGTAGCCTTCCGTTGTTCCTTGAGTGAATGGATGCATTTAGCCGAACATCACCACCCCCACAAACAACTCTGTACAGTGAGTAACTCTTATCTTGACTAAACAGTAGCTCCATACAATTACACAGAGAGTGACAATCCCCCTGCTGATCCAAACAGAGCTTCACACAGAACATGAAAATGGTGTGACAGCCATTATAATATTTGATATATTTGGAGAAAGACGCAGACTCCGTCTCTCATGCCATTTCAACCTTGTTGTCATATTGATTCATGTAAATAGTCGCAGAGTCAGTACAGCTTGTGCACTAGTTGAAAGGTTACAGAAACCATCCTGGTGCACACTGATTGCTGTGGGTGAGGCAAAGCTGGAAATGGGTTTCTGGATCCACAAAGGAGGATGGCCAATGCGATCTCAGTACAATGGCGTTGACTCAAAAAAAGATTAAATCTGTGAAGCATGAAACTGATGCTGTGATTGTAGTAAAATCACAGAAATGCTGGAGGAACCCAGCAGGTCTTGTAACGTCCACACAAGGTGAAGGTAACCAGCATTTGAAGCATGAGCCCTTATTCAAGGTACGAGTAAAAAGCAGGCAGGCATCTGAATTAAAAGGCTAGTGGAGGAGGGAAGAAAGGACACGGGGAGAAAGGCAGGAAAGACATGGATAGTAGTGCAGGAGAGGAAGGGTGAGTACTCTGTGAATGCAGAGCAGGAAGAAAGGAGACAGAGGGAAGCATGGAGGTGGGACTAAGAGAAACTGGAGAAGTTGATATTAATGCCATCCAGTTGGAGGGGGCCCAGTCAGAAGACGAAGTGTTGAGATCATGGACTGATGTGGGGAATTAAAATGGGCAGACACTGGGATTTCCACGCTATTGCAACGGGCAGAGCCGAGGTGATCAACAAATCGTCAGCATCTGGTCTGCGTCCAGTCTCACCAAGGTAGAGGAGACCACAGCGGGAGCACCGGATGGAGTAGATGACCTCTGTCAATTCACAAGCAAGGATTTTCTTCATTTGTAAGAACTGCTTGTGACCCTGAATGGTGGTGAGGTGGAAGGTGTGGGCACGTGGAGCATCTCCCGCAGTCACAAAGGTAGACGCTAAGGGGGCAAGCAGAGGGAAGGGAGGAGTGGATGAAGGAGTCATAGAGTGAGCAGTCCCTGTGGAAGTGATACTGTCAGTTCAGAAGATCAATGGGTGAGGGCCAAGCATTGCTGTGTGTTTATATGAAGGACCTGAATTAACATCGGGAAAAGATATACTCAACATAAGAGTCATGTCAACATGCACATTGCTCTCACTCCGATTCAGAGTCATGTCAAACTCCACAGGGCTCTCTCTCCAAATCAGTCATGTCAACCTCCACAGGTATTTCACTCCAAATCAGTCTCATGTCCACCTCCACAGCGCTCTCACTCAAAATCAGATTAATGTCAACCTCCACAGGGATCTCACACCAAATCAGAGTCACGTCAACCTCCACATTGCTCTCACTCCAAATCAGAGTCAAGTCAAGTTCCACAGGGATTTCACTCCAAATCAGATTCATGTCAACTTCCAAAGGGCGCTCACTCCAAATCAGTCTCATGTCAACCTCCAGAGGACTCTCACTCCAAATCAGATTTATGTCAACCTCCACAGGGGTCGCACACCAAATCAGATTCCTGTCAACCTCCAGAGGACTCTCACACCAAATCAGATTCCTGTTAACCTCCACAGGGTACTCACTCCAAATCATGATCATGTCAACATCCACATGGATCTCACTCCAAATCAGAGTCATGTCAACCTCCTCAGGGATCTCACTCCAAATCAGTCATGTGAACATCCACAGGGATCTCACTCCAAATCAGTCTCATGTCCACTTCCACAGGGCTCTCACTCCAAATCAGATTCATGTCAACCTCCACAGGGCTCTCGTTCCAAATCAGATTCATGTCAACCTCCACAGGGCTCTCATTCCCAATCACAGTCATGTCAACCTCCATATGGATCTCACTCCAAATCAGAGTTATGTCAACCTCCACATTGCTCTCACTCCAAATCAGAATCATGTGAACCTCCACAGGGATCTCACTCCAAATTAGGTTCATGTCAACCTCCATAGGGATCTCACTTCAAATCATAGTCATGTCAACCTCCACATTGCTTTGACTCCAAATCAGAGTCATGTCCACTTCCACAGTGCCCTCACTCCAACTTAGAATCATGTCACCTCCACAGGCCGATCACTCCAAATTAGATTCATGTCAACCTCCATAGGGATCTCACTTCAAATCAGATTCATGTCAACCTCCACAGGGTTGTCACTGCAAATCAGTAATTTCAACCTCCATTGGGATCTGACTCCAAATCAAAGTCATATCAACTCCTCAGAGATCTCACTCCAAATCAGTCATATACAACCTCCACAGGGATCTCATTCCAAATCAGATTCATGTCAACCTCCACAAGGCTCTCATTCCAAATCAGAAATTTCAACCTCCATAAGGATATGATTCCAAATCAGAGTCATGTCAACCTCCTCAGGGATCCCACTCCAAATCAGTCATGTCAACCTCCACAGGCATTTCACTCCAAATCAGTCTCATTTCCTCCTCCACAGGGCTCTCACTACAAATCAGATTGATGTCAACCTCCACAGGAAACTCACTCCAAATCAGATTCATGTCCACCTCCACAGGGCTCTCACTCTAAATCAGAGTCAAGTCAACCTCCAAAGGGATTTCACCCCAAATCAGTCTCATGTCCACCTCCACAGCGCTCTCACTCCAAATCAGATTAATGTCAACCTCCACCGAGATCTCACACCAAATCAGATTCATGTCAACCTCAACAGGGCTCTCACTCTAAATCAGAATCATGTCACCTCCACAGGCCTATCACTCCAAATCAGATTCATGTCAACCTCCACATTGCTCTCACTTCAAATCAGAGTCAAGTCAAGTTCCACAGGAATTTCACTCCAAATCAGATTCATGTCAACTTCCAAAGGGCTCTCACTCCACATCAGTCTCAAGTCAACCTCCAGAGGACTCTCACTCCAAATCAGATTCATGTCAACCTCCACAGGGGTCGCACACCAAATCAGATTCCTGTCAACCTTCACAGGGCTCTACTCCAAATCAGACTCATGTCAACTTCCAGAGGACTCTCACTCCAAATCAGATTCATGTCAACCTCCACAGGGGTCGCACACCAAATCAGATGCCTGTCAACCTCCACAGGGCACTCACTCCAAATCATGATCATGTCAACCTCCTCAGGGATCTCACTCCAAATCAGTCATATCAACCTCCACAGGGATCCATTCCAAATCAGTCTCATGTTCACCTCCACAGGGCTCTCACTCCAAATCAGATTCATGTCAACCTCCACAGGGATCTCATTCCAAATCAGACTCATGTCAACCTCCACAGGGCTCTCACTGCAAATCAGTAATTTCAACCTTCATAGGGATCTGACTCCAAATCAGAGTCATGTCAACCTCCTCAGGGATCTCACTCCAAATCAGTCATATCAACCTCCACAGGGATCTCATTCCAAATCAGATTCATGTCAACCTCCACATGGATATCACCCCAAATCAGTCTCAGCTCCACTTCCACAGCGCTCTCACTTCAACTTAGAATCAGGTCACCTCCACAGGCCGATCACTCCAAATTAGATTCATGTCAACCTCCATAGGGATCTCACTTCAAATCAGATTCATGTCATCCTCCACAGGGTTGTCACTGCAAATCAGTAATTTCAACCTCTATTGGAATCTGACTCCAAATCAAAGTCATGTCAACTCCTCAGGGATCTCACTCCAAATCAGTCATATGAACATCCACAGGGATCTCATTCCAAATAAGTCTCATTTTCACATCCACAGGGCGCTCATTCCAAATCAGATTCATGTCAACCTCCACAAGCCTCTCATTCCAAATCAGTAATTTCAACCTCCATAGGGATATGATTCCAAATCAGAGTCATGTCAACCTCCTCAGGGATCTCACTCCAAATCAGTCATGTCAACCTCCACAGGTATCTCATTCCAAATCAGTCTCATGTCCACTTCCACAGGGCTCTCACTCCAAATCAGATTCATGTCAACCTCCACAGGGCTCTCATTCCAAATCAGAGTTATGTCAACCTCCACATTGCTTCCACTCCAAATCAGAATCATGTGAACCTCCACAGGGATCTCACTCCAAATCAAAGTCATGTCAACCTCCACAGGGATATCACTCCCAATTAGATTCATGTCAACCTCCATAGGGATCTCACTTCAAATAATAGTCATGTCAACCTCCACATTGCTTTGACTCCAAATCAAGTCATGTCAAGTTCCACAGGGACCTCACTCCAAATCAGTCTCATGTCCACTTCCACAGGGCTCACACTCCAAATCAGATTCATGTCAACTTCCAAAGGGCTCTCATTCCAAATCAGTCTCATGTCAACCTCCAGAGGACTCTCACTCCAAATCAGATTCATGTCAACCTCCACAGGGGTCGCACACCAAATCAGATTCCTGTCAACCTCCACAGGGCTCTCACTCCAAATCAGACTCATGTCAACCTCCAGAGGGCTCAAACTCCAAATCATGATCATGTCAACATCCACATGGATCTCACTCCAAATCAGTCATGTCAACCTCCAGAGGGCTCTCACTCCAAATCAGAGTCATGTCCAATTCCACAGGGATATCACTCCAAATCAGAGTCATGTCAACCTCCTCAGGGATCTCACTCCAAATCAGTCATATCAACCTCCACAGGGATCCATTCCAAATCAGTCTCATGTTCACCTCCACAGGGCTCTCACTCCAAATCAGATTCATGTCAACCTCCACAGGGATCTCATTCCAAATCAGACTCATGTCAACCTCCACAGGGCTCTCACTGCAAATCAGTAATTTCAACCTTCATAGGGATCTGACTCCAAATCAGAGTCATGTCAACCTCCTCAGGGATCTCACTCCAAATCAGTCATATCAACCTCCAGAGGGATCTCATTCCAAATCAGATTCATGTCAACCTCCACAGGGATATCACCCCAAATCAGTCTCAGCTCCACTTCCACAGCGCTCTCACTCCAACTTAGAATCAGGTCACCTCCACAGGCCGATCACTCCAAATTAGATTCATGTCAACCTCCATATGGATCTCACTTCATATCAGATTCATGTCAACCTCCACAGGGTTGTCACTGCAAATCAGTAATTTCAACCTCCATTGGGATCTGACTCCAAATCAAAGTCATATCAACTCCTCAGGGATCTCACTCCAAATCAGTCATATACAACCTCCACAGGGATCTCATTCCAAATCAGTCTCATGTTCACATCCACAGGGCTCTCATTCCAAATCAGATTCATGTCAACCTCCACAAGGCTCTCATTCCAAATCAGAAATTTCAATCTCCATAGGGATATGATTCCAAATCAGAGTCATGTCAACCTCCTCAGGGATCCCACTCCAAATCAGTCATGTCAACCTCCACAGGCATTTCACTCCAAATCAGTCTCATTTCCTCCTCCACAGGGCTCTCACTACAAATCAGATTGATGTCAACCTCCACAGGGATCTCACTCCAAATCAGATTCATGTCCACCTCCACAGGGCTCTCACTCTAAATCAGAGTCAAGTCAACCTCCAAATGGATTTCACCCCAAATCAGTCTCATGTCCACCTCCACAGCGCTCTCACTCCAAATCAGATTAATGTCAACCTCCACCGAGATCTCACACCAAATCAGATTCATGTCAACCTCAACAGGGCTCTCACTCTAAATCAGAATCATGTCACCTCCACAGGCCTATCACTCCAAATCAGATTCATGTCAACCTCCACATTGCTCTCACTTCAAATCAGAGTCAAGTCAAGTTCCACAGGAATTTCACTCCAAATCAGATTCATGTCAACTTCCAAAGGGCTCTCACTCCAAATCAGTCTCATGTCAACCTCCAGAGGACTCTCACTCCAAATCAGATTCATGTCAACCTCCACAGGGGTCGCACACCAAATCAGATTCCTGTCAACCTTCACAGGGCTCTACTCCAAATCAGACTCATGTCAACTTCCAGAGGACTCTCACTCCAAATCAGATTCATGTCAACCTCCACAGGGGTCGCACACCAAATCAGATGCCTGTCAACCTCCACAGGGCACTCACTCCAAATCATGATCATGTCAACATCCACATGGATCACACTCCAAATCAGAGTCATGTCAACCTCCACAAGGATTCCCTCAAAATCAGCGTCATGTCATCCACCAGAATGCTCTCCATCCAAATCAGTAATTTCAACCTCCATAGGGATATTATTCCAAATCAGAGTCATGTCAACCTCCTCAGGGATCTCACTCCAAATCAGTCATGTCAACCTCCACAGGGACCTCACTCCAAATCAGTCTCATGTCCACTTCCACAGGGCTCTCACTCCAAATCAGATTCATGTCAACCTCCACAGGGCTCTCATTCCAAATCAGATTCATGTCAACCTTCACAGGGCTCTCATTCCCAATCAAAGTCATGTCAACCTCCACATGGATCTCACTCCAAATCAGAGTTATGTCAACCTCCACATTGCTCTCACTCCAAATCAGTCATATCAACCTCGACAGGGATCACACTCCAAATCAAAGTCATGTCAACCTCCACAGGGATATCACTCCCAATTAGATTCATGTCAACCTCCATAGGGATCTCACTCCAAATCAGAGTCATGTCAAGTTCCACAGCGTTCTCACTGCAAATCAGTAATTACAACCTTCATTGGGATCTGACTCCAAATCAGATTCATGTCAACCTCCACAGGGATCTCATTCCAAATCAGATTCATGTCAACCTCCACAGGGCTCTGACTGCAAAACAGTAATTTCAACCTTCATAGGGATCTGACTCCAAATCAGATTCATGTCAACCTCCACAGGGATATCACCCCAAATCAGTCTCATGTCCACTTCCACAGCGCTCTCACTCAAACTTAGAATCATGTCACCTCCACAGGCCGATCACTCCAAATTAGATTCATGTCAACCTCCATAGGGATCTCACTTCAAATCAGATTCATGTCAACCTCCACAGGGTTGTCACTGCAAATCAATAATTTCAACCTCCATTGGAATCTGACTCCAAATCAAAGTCATGTCAACACCTCAGGGATCTCACTCCAAATCAGTCATATCAACATCCACAGGGATCTCATTCCAAATAAGTCTCATGTTCACATCCACAGGGCGCTCATTCAAAATCAGATTCATGTCAACCTCCACAAGCCTCTCATTCCAAATCAGTAATTTCAACCTCCATTGGAATCTGATTCCAAATCAAAGTCATGTCAACACCTCAGGGATCTCACTCCAAATCAGTCATATCAACCTCCGCAGGGATCTCATTCCAAATCAGTCTCATGTTCACATACACAGGGCTCTCATTCCAAATCAGATTCATGTCAACCTCCACAAGGCTCTCATTCAAAATCAGTAATTTCAACCTGCATAGGGATATGATACCAAATCAGAGTCCTGTCAACCTCCTCAGGGATCCCACTCCAAATCAGTCATGTCAACCTCCACAGGTATTTCACTCCAAATCAGTCTCATTTCCTCCTCCACAGGGCTTTCACTCCAAATCAGATTGATGTCAACCTCCACAGGGATCTCACTCCAAATCTGATTCATGTCCACCTCCACAGAGCTCTCACTCTAAATCAGAGTCAAGTCAATTCCAAAGGGAATTCACCCCAAATCAGTCTCATGTCCCCTCCACAGCGCTCTCACTCCAAATCAGATTAATGTCAACCTCCACCGAGATCTCACACCAAATCAGATTAATGTCAACCTCAACAGGTCTCTCACTCTAAATCAGAATCATGTCACCTCCACAGGCCTATCACTCCAAATCAGATTAATGTCAACCTCCACCGAGATCTCACACCAAATCAGATTAATGTCAACCTCAACAGGTCTCTCACTCTAAATCAGAATCATGTCACCTCCACAGGCCTATCACTCCAAATCAGATTCATGTCAACCTCCACATTGCTCTCACTCCAAATCAGAGTCAAGTTCCACAGGGATTTCACTCCAAATCAGAATCATGTGAACCTCCACAGGGATCTCACTCCAAATCAAAGTCATGTCAACCTCCACAGGGATATCACTCCCAATTAGATTCATGTCAACCTCAATAAGGATCTCACTTCAAATCATAGTCATGTCAACCTCCACATTGCTTTGACTCCAAATCAGAGTCATGTCAACCTCCTCAGGAATCTCACTCCAAATCAGTCATATCAACCTCCACAGGGATCCATTCCAAATCAGTCTCATGTTCACCTCCACAGGGGTCTCACTCCAAATCAGATTCATGTCAACCTCCACATGGCTCTTACTGCAAATCAGTAATTTCAACCTTCATAGGGATCTGACTCCAAATCAGAGTCATGTCAACCTCCTCAGGGATCTCATTCCAAATCAGATTCATGTCAACCTCCACAGGGATATCACCCCAAATCAGTCTCATGTCCACTTCCACAGCGCTCTCACTCCAACTTAGAATCATGTCACCTCCACAGGCCGATCACTCCAAATTAGATTCATGTCAACCTCCATAGGGATCTCACTTCAAATCAGATTCATGTCAACCTCCACAGGGTTGTCACTGCAAATCAGTAATTTCAACCTCCATTGGAATCTGACTCCAAATCAAAGTCATGTCAACACCTCAGGGATCTCACTCCAAATCAGTCATATCAACATCCACAGGGATCTCATTCCAAATAAGTCTCATGTTCACATCCACAGGGCGCTCATTCAAAATCAGAGTCATGTCAACCTCCACAAGGCTCTCACTCCAAATAAGTAATTTCAACCTCCATAGGGATATGATTCCAAATCAGAGTCATGTCAACCTCCTCAGGGATCCCACTCCAAATCAGTCATGTCAACCTCCACAGGTATTTCACTCCAAATCAGTCTCATTTCCTCCTCCACAGGGCTTTCACTCCAAATCAGAATGATGTCAACCTCCACAAGGATTCCCTCCAAATCAGAGTCATGTCAACCACCAGAATGCTCTCAATCCAAATCAGTAATTTCAACCTCCATAGAGATATGATTCCAAATCAGAGTCATGTCAACCTCCTCAGGGATCTCACTCCAAATCAGTCATGTCAACTTCCACAGGGCTCTCACTCCAAATCAGATTCATGTCAACCTCCACAGGGCTCTCATTCCAAATCAGTCTCATGTCAACCTCCAGAGGACTCTCACTCCAAATCAGAGTCATGTCAACCTCCAGAGGGCTCAAACTCCAAATCAGTCATGTCATCCTCCACAGGGATATCACCCCAAATCAGTCTCCTGTCCACTTCCACAGCGCTCTCACTCCAACTTAGAATCATGTCACCTCCACAGGCCGATCACTCCAAATTAGATTCATGTCAACCTCCATAGGGATCTCACTTCAAATCAGATTCATGTCATCCACCACAGGGTTGTCACTGCAAATCAGTAATTTCAAACTCTATTGGAATCTGACTCCAAATCAAAGTCATGTCAACTCCTCAGGGATCTCACTCCAAATCAGTCATATCAACATCCACAGGGATCTCATTCCAAATAAGTCTCATTTTCACATCCACAGGGCGCTCATTCCAAATCAGATTCATGTCTACCTCCACAAGCCTCTCATTCCAAATCAGTAATTTCAACCTCCATAGGGATATGATTCCAAATCAGAGTCATGTCAACCTCCTCAGGGATCTCACTCCAAATCAGTCATGTCAACCTCCACAGGGATCTCATTCCAAATCAGTCTCATGTCCACTTCCACAGGGCTCTCATTCCAAATCAGAGTTATGTCAACCTCCACATGGATCTCTCTCGAAATCAGAGTTATGTCAACCTCCACATTGCTTCCACTCCAAATCAGAATCATGTGAACCTCCACAGGGATCTCACTCCAAATCAAAGTCATGTCAACCTCCACAGGGATATCACTTCAAATCATAGTCATGTCAACCTCCACATTGCTTTGACTCCAAATCAAGTCATGTCAAGTTCCACAGGGTTCTCACTGCAAATCAGTAATTTCAACCTTCATTGGGATCTGACTCCAAATCAGAGTCATGTCAACCTCCTCAGGGATCTCACTCCAAATCAGTCATATCAACCTCCACATGGATCTCACTCCAAATCAGAGTCATGTCAACCTCCAGAGGGCTCTCACTCCAAATCAGAGTCATGTCAACCTCCACAAGGATTCCCTCCAAATCAGAGTCATGTCAACCTCCTCAGGGATCTCACTCCAAATCAGTCATGTCAACCTCCACAGCGCTCTCACTCCAAATCAGTCTCATGTCCACTTCCACAGGGCTCACACTCCAAATCAGATTCATGTCAACTTCCAAAGGGCTCTCATTCCAAATCAGTCTCATGTCAACCTCCAGAGGACTCTCACTCCAAATCAGTCTCATGTCAACCTCCAGAGGACTCTCACTCCAAATCAGACTCATGTCAACCTCCAGAGGGCTCAAACTCCAAATCAGTCATGTCATCCTCCAGAGGGCTCTCACTCCAAATCAGAGTCATGTCAAGCTCCACAGGGATCTCACTCCAAATCAGAGTCATGTCAACCACCAGAATGCTCTCACTCCAAATCAGTAATTTCAACCTCCATAGTAATATGATTCCAAATCAGAATCATGTGAACCTCCACAGGGATCTCACTCCAAATCAAAGTCATGTCAACCTCCACAGGGATATCACTCCCAATTAGATTCATGTCAACCTCCATAAGGATTTCACTTCAAATCATAGTCATGTCAACCTCCACATTGCTTTGACTCCAAATCAGAGTCATGTCAAATTCCTCAGGGATCTCACTCCAAATCAGTCATATCAACCTCCACAGGGATCTCATTCCAAATCAGATTCATGTCAACCTCCACAGGGATATCACCCCAAATCAGTCTCATGTCCACTTCCACAGCGCTCTCACTCCAACTTAGAATCATGTCACCTCCACAGGCCGATCACTCCAAATTAGATTCATGTCAACCTCCATAGGGATCTCACTTCAAATCAGATTCATGTCAACCTCCACAGGGTTGTCACTGCAAATTAGTAATTTCAACCTCCCTTTGGAATCTGACTCCAAATCAAAGTCATGTCAACTCCTCAGGGATCTCACTCCAAATCAGAGTCATGTCAACCACCAGAATGCTCTCAATCCAAATCAGTCATGTCAACCTCCACAGGGACCTCACTCCAAATCAGTCTCATGTCCACTTCCACAGGGCTCACACTCCAAATCAGATTCATGTCAACTTCCAAAGGGCTCTCATTCCAAATCAGTCTCATGTCAACCTCCAGAGGACTCTCACTCCAAATCAGATTCATGTCAACCTCCACAGGGGTCGCACACCAAATCGGATTCCTGTCAACCTCCACAGGGCTCTCACTCCAAATCAGTCATGTCAACCTCCAGAGGGCTCTCACTCCAAATCAGAGTCATGTCCAATTCCACAGGGATATCACTCCAAATCAGAGTCATGTCAACCTCCTCAGGGATCTCACTCCAAATCAGTCATATCAACCTCCACAGGGATCCATTCCAAATCAGTCTCATGTTCACCTCCACAGGGCTCTCACTCCAAATCAGATTCATGTCAACGTCCACAGGGATCTCATTCCAAATCAGACTCATGTCAACCTCCACAGGGCTCTCACTGCAAATCAGTAATTTCAACCTTCATAGGGATCTGACTCCAAATCAGAGTCATGTCAACCTCCTCAGGGATCTCACTCCAAATCAGTCATATCAACCTCCAGAGGGATCTCATTCCAAATCAGATTCATGTCAACCTCCACAGGGATATCACCCCAAATCAGTCTCAGCTCCACTTCCACAGCGCTCTCACTCCAACTTAGAATCAGGTCACCTCCACAGGCCGATCACTCCAAATTAGATTCATGTCAACCTCCATAGGGATCTCAATTCAAATCAGATTCATGTCAACCTCCACAGGGATCTCATTCCAAATCAGTCTCATGTCCACTTCCACAAGGCTCTCACTCCAAATCAGATTCATGTCAACCTCCACAGGGCTCTCATTCCAAATCAGAGTTATGTCAACCTCCACATGGATCTCACTCCAAATCAGAGTTATGTCAACCTCCACATTGCTTCCACTCCAAATCAGAATCATGTGAACCTCCACAGGGATCTCACTCCAAATCAAAGTCATGTCAACCTCCACAGGGATATCACTCCCAATTAGATTCATGTCAACCTCCATAGGGATCTCACTTCAAATCATAGTCATGTCAACCTCCACATTGCTTTGACTCCAAATCAAGTCATGTCAAGTTCCACAGGGTTCTCACTGTAAATCAGTAATTTCCACCTTCATTGGGATCTGACTCCAAATCAGATTCATGTCAACCTCCACAGGGTTGTCAATGCAAATTAGTAATTTCAACCTCCATTGGAATCTGACTCCAAATCAAAGTCATGTCAACTCCTCAGGGATCTCACTCCAAATCAGTCATATCAACATCAACAGGGATCTCATTCCAAATAAGTTTCATTTTCACATCCACAGGGCGCTCATTCCAAATCAGATTCATGTCAACATCCACAAGCCTCTCATTCCAAATCAGTAATTTCAACCTCCATAGGGATATGATTCCAAATCAGAGTCATGTCAACCTCCTCAGGGATCTCACTCCAAATCAGTCATGTCAACCTCCACAAGGCTCTCATTCCAAATCAGTAATTTCAACCTCCATAGGGATATGATTCCAAATCAGAGTCATGTCAACCTCCTCAGGGATCTCACTCCAAATCAGTCATGTCAACCTCCACAAGGCTCTCATTCCAAATCAGTAATTTCAACCTCCATAGGGATATGATTCCAAATCAGAGTCATGTCAACCTCCTCAGGGATCTCACTCCAAATCAGTCATGTCAACCTCCACAAGGCTCTCATTCCAAATCAGTAATTTCAACCTCCATAGGGATATGATTCCAAATCAGAGTCATGTCAACCTCCTCAGGGATCTCACTCCAAATCAGTCATGTCAACCTCCACAAGGCTCTCATTCCAAATCAGTAATTTCAACCTCCATAGAGATATGATTCCAAATCAGAGTCATGTCAACCTCCTCAGGGATCTCACTCCAAATCAGTCATGTCAACCTCCACACGGATCTCACTCCAAATCAGATTCATGTCAACCTCCACAGGGCTCTCATTCCAAATCAGTCTCATGTCAACCTCCAGAGGACTCTCACTCCAAATCAGATTCATGTCAACCTCCACAGGGGTCGCACACCAAATCAGATTCCTGTCAACCTCCACAGGGCTCTCATTCCAAATCAGTCTCATGTCAACCTCCAGAGGACTCTCACTCCAAATCAGATTCATGTCAACCTCCACAGGGGTCGCACACCAAATCAGATTCCTGTCAACCTCCACAGGGATATCACCCCAAATCAGTCTCCTGTCCACTTCCACAGCGCTCTCACTCCAACTTAGGATCATGTCACCTCCACAGGCCGATGACTCCAAATTAGATTCATGTTAACCTCCATAGGGATCTCACTTCAAATCAGATTCATGTCAACCTCCACAGGGTTGTCACTGCAAATTAGTAATTTCAACCTCCATTGGAATCTGACTCCAAATCAAAGTCATGTCAACTCCTCAGGGATCTCACTCCAAATCAGTCATATCAACATCCACAGGGATCTCATTCCAAATAAGTCTCATTTTCACATCCACAGGGCGCTCATTCCAAATCAGATTCATGTCAACCTCCACAAGCCTCTCATTCCAAATCAGTAATTTCAACCTCCATAGGGATATGATTCCAAATCAGAGTCATGTCAACCTCCTCAGGGATCTCACTCCAAATCAGTCATGTCAACCTCCACGGGGATCTCATTCCAAATCAGTCTCATGTCCACTTCCACAGGGCTCTCACTCCAAATCAGATTCATGTCAACCTCCACAGGGCTCTCATTCCAAATCAGAGATATGTCAACCTCCTCAGGGATCTCACTCCAAATCAGTCATGTCAACCTCCACGGGGATCTCATTCCAAATCAGTCTCATGTCCACTTCCACAGGGCTCTCACTCCAAATCAGATTCATGTGAACCTCCACAGGGATCTCACTCCAAATCAAAGTCATGTCAACCTCCACAGGGATATCACTCCCAATTAGATTCATGTCAACCTCCATAGGGATCTCACTTCAAATCATAGTCATGTCAACCTCCACATTGCTTTGACTCCAAATCAAGTCATGTCAAGTTCCACAAGGCTCTCACTCCAAATCAGTAATTTCAACCTTCATTGGGATCTGACTCCAAATCAGAGTCATGTGAACTCCTCAGGGATCTCACTCCAAATCAGTCATATCAACCTCCACAGGGATCTCATTCCAAATCAGTCTCATGTTCACATCCACAAGCCTCTCATTCCAAATCAGTAATTTCAACCTCCATAGGGATATGATTCCAAATCAGAGTCGAGTCAACCTCCTCAGGGATCTCACTCCAAATCAGTCATGTCAACCTCCACAGGTATTTCACTCCAAATCAGTCTCATTTCCTCCTCCACAGGGCTTTCACTCCAAATCAGATTGATGTCAACCTCCACAGGGATCTCACTCCAAATCAGATTCATGTCCACCTCCACAGGGCACTCACTCCAAATCATGATCATTTAAACATCCATATGGATCTCACTCCAAATCAGAGTCATTTCAACCTCCAGAGGGCTCTCACTCCAAATCAGATTCATGTCAACCTCCTCAGGGATCTCACTCCAAATCAGTAATGTCAACCTCCACAGGGACCTCACTCCAAATCAGTCTCATGTCCACTTCCACAGGGCTCACACTCCAAATCAGATTCATGTCAACTTCCAAAGGGCTCTCATTCCAAATCAGTCTCATGTCAACCTCCAGAGGTCTCTCACTCCAAATCAGATTCATGTCAACCTCCACAGGGGTCGCACACCAAATCAGATTCCTGTCAACCTCCACAGGGCTCTGACTCCAAATCAGACTCATGTCAACCTCCAGAGGGCTCAAACTCCAAATCAGTCATGTCAACCTCCACAGGGCTCTCACTCCAAATCATGATCATGTCAACATCCACATGGATCTCACTCCAAATCAGTCATGTCAACCTCCAGAGGGCTCTCACTCCAAATCAAAGTCATGTCAACCTCCACAGGGCTCTCACTCCAAATCAGAGTCATGTCAACCTCCTCAGGGATCTCACTCCAAATCAGTCATATCAACCTCCACAGGGATCCATTCCAAATCAGTCTCATGTTCACCTCCACAGGGCTCTCACTCCAAATCAGATTCATGTCAATTCCACAGGGATCTCATTGCAAATCAGATTCATGTCAACCTCCACATGGCTCTTACTGCAAATCAGTAATTTCAACCTTCATAGGGATCTGACTCCAAATCAGAGTCATGTCAACCTCCTCAGGGATCTCACTCCAAATCAGTCATATCAACCTCCACAGGGATCTCATTCCAAATCAGATTCATGTCAACCTCCACAGGGATATCACCCCAAATCAGTCTCATGTCCACTTCCACAGCGCTCTCACTCCAACTTAGAATCATGTCACCTCCACAGGCCGATCACTCCAAATTAGATTCATGTCAACCTCCATAGGGATCTCACTTCAAATCAGATTCATGTCAACCTCCACAGGGTTGTCACTGCAAATCAGTAATTTCAACCTCCATTGGAATCTGACTCCAAATCAAAGTCATGTCAACTCCTCAGGGATCTCACTCCAAATCAGTCATCTCAACATCCACAGGGATCTCATTCCAAATCAGTTTCATGTTAACCTCCACAAGCCTCTCATTCCATATCAGAAATTTCAACCTCCATAGGGATATTATTCCAAATCAGAGTCATGTCAACCTCCTCAGGGATCTCACTCCAAATCAGTCATGTCAACCTCCACAGGATCTCATTCCAAATCAGTCTCATGTCCACTTCCACAGGACTCTCATTCCAAATCAGATTCATGTCAACCTCCACAGGGCTCTCATTCCAAATCAGAGTTATGTCAACCTCCACACGGATCTCACTCCAAATCAGAGTTATGTCAACCTCCACATTGCTTCCACTCCAAATCAGAATCATGTGAACCTCCACAGGGATCTCACTCCAAATCAAAGTCATGTCAACCTCCATAGGGATCTCACTTCAAATAATAATCATGTCAACCTCCACATTGCTTTGACTCCAAATCAAGTCATGTCAAGTTCCACAGGGTTCTCACTGTAAATCAGTAATTTCAACCTTCATTGGGATCTGACTCCAAATCAGAGTCATGTCAACCTCCTCAGGGATCTCACTCCAAATCAGTCATATCAATCTACACAGGGATCCATTCCAAATCAGTCTCATGTTCATCTCCACAGGGCTCTCACTCCAAATCAGATTCATGTCAACCTCCACAGGGATCTCATTCCAAATCAGATTCATGTCAACCTCCACAGAGATATCACCCCAAATCAGTCTCATGACCACTTCCACAGCGCTCTCACTCCAACTTAGAATCATGTCACCTCCACAGGCCGATCACTCCAAATTAGATTCATGTCAACCTCCATAGGGATCTCACTTCAAATCAGATTCATGTCAACCTCCACAGGGTTGTCACTGCAAATCACTAATTTCAACCTCCATTGGGATCTGACTCCAAATCAGAGTCATGTCAACCTCCACAGGGATCTCATTCCAAATCAGATTCATGTCAACCTCCACAGGGCTCTCACTGCAAATCAGTAATTTCAACCTTCATAGGGATCTGACTCCAAATCAGAGTCATGTCGACCTCCTCAGGGATCTCACTCCAAATCAGTCATATCAACCTCCACAGGGATCTCATTCCAAATCAGATTCTGTCAACCTCCACAGGGATATCACCCCAAATCAGTCTCATGTCCACTTCCACAGCGCTCTCACTCCAACTTAGAATCATGTCACCTCCACAGGCCGATCACTCCAAATTAGATTCATGTCAACCTCCATAGGGATCTCACTTCAAATCAGATTCATGTCAACCTCCACAGGGTTGTCACTGCAAATCAGTAATTTCAACCTCCATTGGGATCTGACTCCAAATCAGAGTCATGTCAACTCCTCAGGGATCTTACTACAAATCAGATTCATGTCCACCTCCACTGGGCTCTCACGCCAGATCAGATTCATGTCAACCTCCACAGGTTTATCACATCAAATCAGAATCATGTCAACCTCCAAAGGGCTTTCACTGCAAATCAGACTCATGTCAACCTCCACAGGGATCTCAGTCCAAATCAGTGTCATGTCAACCTCCACAGGGCTCTCACTCCAAATCAAAGTCATTTCAACATCCACAGCGATCTCACACCAAATCAGAGTCATGTCATCCTCCTCAGGGATCCCACTCCAAATCAGTCCTGTCATCCTCCACAGGTATCTCACTCCAAATCAGTCTCATGTCCTCCTCCACAGGGCTCTCACTCCAAATCAGATTGAAGTCAACCTCCACAGGGTTCTCATTACAAATCAGATTCTTGTCCACCTCCACAGGGCTCTCACTCTAAATCATAGTCATGTCAACCTCCACAGGGATCTCACTTTAAATCAGTCTCATGTCCACCTCCACAGTGCTCTCACTCCATATCAGATTCATGTCAACCTCCACAGGGATCTCACACCAAATCAGATTTATGTCAACCTCCACAGGGCTCTCACTCCAAATCAGAATCATGTCACCTCCACAGGGCTCTCACTCCAAATCAGATTCATGTCAACCTCCAGAGGGATCTCACTCTAAATCAGATTCATGTCAACCTCCACAGGGATATTAATCCAAATCAGAGTCTTGTCTACCTCCACAGGGATCTCACTTCAAATTAGAGGTATGTCAACCTCCACATTGTTTGACTCCAAATCAAAGTCATGTCAAGTTCCACAGGGATCTCACTCCAAATCAGATTCATGTTAACCTCCACAGGGCACTCACTGCAAATCAGACTCATGTCAACCTCCTCAGGGCTCTCACTCCAAATCAGACTCATGTCAACCTCCACAAGGATCTCACTCCTAATCAGAGTCATGGCAACCTCCACAAGGCTCTCACTCTAAATCAGTAATTTCAACCTCCAAAGGGATCTGACTCCAAATCAGAGTCATGTCATCCTCCTCAGGGATCTCACTCCAATTCCATCATGTCAACCTGCACAGGGATCTCCCTCCTAATCAGTCTCCTGTCCAGCTCCACAGGGCTCTCACTCCAAATCAGCTTCATGTCAACCTCCATAGGTTTCTCACTCCAAATCAGTCATGTCAAAATCCACAGGGATCTCATTCCAAATCAGTCTCATGTCCACCTCCAGAGGGCACTCACTCCAAATCAGATTCATGTCCACCTGCACAGGGATATCACCCCAAATCAGTCTCATGTCCACTTCCACAGGGCTCTCACTCCAAATCAGATTCATGTCAACCTCCACAGGGCTCTCATTCCAAATCAGATTCATGTCAACCTTCACAGGGCTCTCATTCCCAATCAAAGTCATGTCAACCTCCACATGGATCACACTCCAAATCAGAGTTATGTCAACCTCCACATTGCTCTCACTCCAAATCAGTCATATCAACCTCGACAGGGATCACACTCCAAATCAAAGTCATGTCAACCTCCACAGGGATATCACTCCCAATTAGATTCATGTCAACCTCCATAGGGATCTCACTTCAAATCATAGTCATGTCAACCTCCACATTGCTTTGACTCCAAATCAGAGTCATGTCAAGTTCCACAGCGTTCTCACTGCAAATCAGTAATTTCAACCTTCATTGGGATCTGACTCCAAATCAGATTCATGTCAACCTCCACAGGGATCTGATTCCAAATCAGATTCATGTCAACCTCCACAGGGCTCTGACTGCAAAACAGTAATTTCAACCTTCATAGGGATCTGACTCCAAATCAGATTCATGTCAACCTCCACAGGGATATCACCCCAAATCAGTCTCATGTCCACTTCCACAGCGCTCTCACTCCAACTTAGAATCATGTCACCTCCACAGGCCGATCACTCCAAATTAGATTCATGTCAACCTCCATAGGGATCTCACTACAAATCAGATTCATGTCCACCTCCACAGGGCTCTCACGCCAAATCAGATTCATGTCAACCTCCACAGGGTTATCACATCAAATCAGAGTCATGTCATTCTCCTCAGGGATCTCACTCCAAATCAGTCTCATGTCCTCCTCCACAGGACTCTCACTCCAAATCAGATTGACGTCAACCTCCACAGGAATCTCACTTTAAATCAGTCTCATGTCCACCTCCACAGTGCTCTCACTCCAAATCAGATTCATGTCAACCTCCACAGGGATCTCACACCAAATCAGATTTATGTCAACCTCCACAGGGCTCTCACTCCAAATCAGAATCATGTCACCTCCACAGGGCTCTCACTCCAAATCAGATTCATGTCAACCTCCACAGGGATCTCACTCTAAATCAGCTTCATGTCAACCACCACAGGGATATTAATCCAAATCAGAGTCTTGACAACCTCCAATGGCATCTCACTTCAAATTAGACGTATGTCAACCTCCACAGGGCTCTCACTGCAAATCAGAGTTATGTCAACCTCCAAAGCGCTCTTACTCCAAATCAGTCTCATGTACACCTCCAAAGGGCTCTCATTCCAAATCAAATTCATGTCAACCTCCACAGGGATCTCACTCCAAATCAGATTCATGTTAACCTCCACAGGGCACTCACTGCAAATCAGACTCATGTCAACCTCCTCAGGGCTCTCACTCCAAATCGGACTCATTTCAACCTCCACAAGGATCTCACTCCAAATCAGAGTCATGGCAAACTCCACAAGGTTCTCACTCTAAATCAGTAATTTCAACCTCCAAAGGGATCTGACTCCAAATCAGAGTCATGTCATCCTCCTCAGGGATCTCACACCAATTCCATCATGTCAACCTGCACAGGGATCTCCCTCCTAATCAGTCTCCTGTCCAGCTCCACATGGCTCTCACTCCAAATCAGCTTCATGTCAACCTCCATAGGTTTCTCACTCCAAATCAGAATCATGTCACCTCCACAGGGCTCGCACTCCAAATCAGTTTCATGTCAACCTCCACTTTGCTCTCACTCCCAATCAGATTTATGTCAACCTCCATAGGCATCTGACTCCAAATCAGAGTCATGTCAACCTCCTCAGGGATCTCACTCCAAATCAGAGTCATGTCAACCTCCACAAGGCTCTCACACCAAATCAGTAATTTCAACCTCCACAGGGCACTCACTCCAAATCAGATTCATGTCAACCTCCACAGGGATCTCACTCCAAATCAGATCAATGTTAACCTCCAGAGGGATTTCTCTCCAATTCAGAGTCATGTCAACCTCCACATTACTCTCACTCCAAATGAGAGTCAAGTCAAGTTCCACAGGGATTTCACTCCAAATCAGATTCATGTCAACTTCTACAGGGCTCTCACTCCAAATCAGTCTCATGTCCACTTCCAGAGGGCACTCACTCCAAATCAGATTCATGTCCACCTCCACAGGGCTCTCACTCTAAATCAGAGTCAAGTCAACCTCCAAAGGGAATTCACCCCAAATCAGTCTCATGTCCACCTCCACAGCGCTCTCACTCCAAACCAGATTAATGTCAACCTCCACCGAGATCTCACACCAAATCAGATTAATGTCAACCTCAACAGGGCTCTCACTCCATCTTAGAATCATGTCACCTCCACAGGCCGATCACTCCAAATTAGATTCATGTTAACCTCCATAGGGATCTCACTTCAAATCAGATTCATGTCAACCTCCACAGGGTTGTCACTGCAAATCAGTAATTTCAACCTTCATAGGGATCTGACTCCAAATCAGAGTCATGTCAACCTCCTTAGGGATCTCACTCCAAATCAGTCATATCAACCTCCACAGGGATCTCATTCCAAATCAGATTCATGTCAACCTCCACAGGGATATCACCCCAAATCAGTCTCATGTCCACTTCCACAGCGCTCTCACTCCAACTTAGAATCATGTCACCTCCACAGGCCGATCACTCCAAATTAGATTCATGTCAACCTCCATAGGGATCTCACTTCAAATCAGATTCATGTCAACCTCCACAGGGTTGTCACTGCAAATCAGGAATTTCAACCTCCATTGGGATCTGACTCCACATCAGAGTCATGTCAACTCCTCAGGGATCTCACTACAAATCAGATTCATGTCCACCTCCACAGGGCTCTCACGCCAAATCAGATTCATGTCAACCTCCACAGGGTTATCACATCAAATCAGAATCATGTCAACCTCCACTGGGCTCTCACTGCAAATCAGACTCATGTCAACCTCCACAGGGCTCTCACTCCAAATCAAAGTCATTTCAACATCCACAGCGATCTCACACCAAATCAGAGTCATGTCATCCTCCTCAGGGATCCCACTCCAAATCAGTCCTGTCATCCTCCACAGGTATCTCACTCCAAATCAGTCTCATGTCCTCCTCCACAGGACTCTCACTCCAAATCAGATTGACGTCAACCTCCACAGGAATCTCACTTTAAATCAGTCTCATGTCCACCTCCACAGTGCTCTCACTCCAAATCAGATTCATGTCAACCTCCACAGGGATCTCACACCAAATCAGATTTATGTCAACCTCCACAGGGCTCTCACTCCAAATCAGAATCATGTCACCTCCACAGGGCTCTCACTCCAAATCAGATTCATGTCAACCTCCACAGGGATCTCACTCTAAATCAGCTTCATGTCAACCACCACAGGGATATTAATCCAAATCAGAGTCTTGACAACCTCCAATGGCATCTCACTTCAAATTAGAGGTATGTCAACCTCCACAGGGATCTCACTGCAAATCAGAGTTATGTCAACCTCCACATTGCTCTCACTCCAAATCAAAGTCATTTCAACATCCACAGGGATCTCACACTAAATCAGATTCATGTCAACCTCCAAAGCGCTCTTACTCCAAATCAGATTCATGTTAACCTCCACAGGGCACTCACTGCAAATCAGACTCATGTCAACCTCCTCAGGGCTCTCACTCCAAATCAGACTCATGTCAACCTCCACAAGGCTCTCACTCTAAATCAGTAATTTCAACCTCCAAAGGGATCTGACTCCAAATCAGAGTCATGTCATCCTCCTCAGGGATCTCACACCAATTCCATCATGTCAACCTGCACAGGGATCTCCCTCCTAATCAGTCTCCTGTCCAGCTCCACAGGGCTCTCACTCCAAATCAGCTTCATGTCAACCTCCATAGGTTTCTCACTCCAAATCAGAGTCATGTCAACCTCCACAGGGATCTCACTCCAAATCAGAATCATGTCACCTCCACAGGGCTCGCACTCTAAATCAGTTTCATGTCAACCTCCACTTTGCTCTCACTCCCAATCAGATTTATGTCAACCTCCATAGGCATCTGACTCCAAATCAGAGTCATGTCAACCTCCTCAGGGATCTCACTCCAAATCAGTCATGTCAACATCCACAGGGATCTCACTCCAAATCAGAATCATGTCACCTCCACAGGGCTCGCACTCTAAATCAGTTTCATGTCAACCTCCACTTTGCTCTCACTCCCAATCAGATTTATGTCAACCTCCTCAGGGATCTCATTCCAAATCAGTCTCATGTCCACCTCTACAGGGCACTCACTCCAAATTAGAGTCACGTCAACCTTCACAGCGATCTCACTCCAAATCACTCTCATGTGCACCTTCACAGGGATCTCACTCCAAATCAGATTCATGTTAACCTCCAGAGGGATTTCTCTCCAATTCAGAGTCATGTCAACCTCCACATTACTCTCACTCCAAATGAGAGTCAAGTCAAGTTCCACAGGGATTTCACTCCAAATCAGATTCATGTCAACTTCTACAGGGCTCTCACTCCAAATCAGTCTCATGTCCACTTCCAGAGGGCACTCACTCCAAATCAGATTCATGTCCACCTCCACAGGGCTCTCACTCTAAATCAGAGTCAAGTCAACCTCCAAAGGGAATTCACCCCAAATCAGTCTCATGTCCACCTCCACAGCGCTCTCACTCCAAACCAGATTAATGTCAACCTCCACCGAGATCTCACACCAAATCAGATTAATGTCAACCTCAACAGGGCTCTCACTCCATCTTAGAATCATGTCACCTCCACAGGCCGATCACTCCAAATTAGATTCATGTTAACCTCCATAGGGATCTCACTTCAAATCAGATTCATGACAACCTCCACAGGGTTGTCACTGCAAATCAGTAATTTCAACCTTCATAGGGATCTGACTCCAAATCAGAGTCATGTCAACCTCCTCAGGGATCTCACTCCAAATCAGTCATATCAACCTCCACAGGGATCTCATTCCAAATCAGATTCATGTCAACCTCCACAGGGATATCACCCCAAATCAGTCTCATGTCCACTTCCACAGCGCTCTCACTCCAACTTAGAATCATGTCACCTCCACAGGCCGATCACTCCAAATTAGATTCATGTCAACCTCCATAGGGATCTCACTTCAAATCAGATTCATGTCAACCTCCACAGGGTTGTCACTGCAAATCAGGAATTTCAACCTCCATTGGGATCTGACTCCAAATCAGAGTCATGTCAACTCCTCAGGGATCTCACTACAAATCAGATTCATATCCACCTTCACAGGGCTCTCACTCCAAATCAGTCTCATGTCCACCTCCACAGGGCTCTCACTCTAAATCAGAGTCAAGTCAACCTCCAAAGGGAATTCACCCCAAATCAGTCTCATGTCCACCTCCACAGCGCTCTCACTCCAAACCAGATTAATGTCAACCTCCACCGAGATCTCACACCAAATCAGATTAATGTCAATCTCAACAGGGTTGTCACTGCAAATCAGTAATTTCAACCTTCATAGGGATCTGACTCCAAATCAGAGTCATGTCAACCTCCTTAGGGATCTCACTCCAAATCAGTCATATCAACCTCCACAGGGATCTCATTCCAAATCAGATTCATGTCAACCTCCACAGGGATATCACCCCAAATCAGTGTCATGTCCACTTCCACAGCGCTCTCACTCCAACTTAGAATCATGTCACCTCCACAGGCCGATCACTCCAAATTAGATTCATGTCAACCTCCATAGGGATCTCACTTCAAATCAGATTCATGTCAACCTCCACAGGGTTGTCACTGCAAATCAGGAATTTCAACCTCCATTGGGATCTGACTCCACATCAGAGTCATGTCAACTCCTCAGGGATCTCACTACAAATCAGATTCATGTCCACCTCCACAGGGCTCTCACGCCAAATCAGATTCATGTCAACCTCCACAGGGATCTCACTCCAAATCAGAATCATGTCACCTCCACAGGGCTCGCACTCTAAATCAGTTTCATGTCAACCTCCACTTTGCTCTCACTCCCAATCAGATTTATGTCAACCTCCATAGGCATCTGACTCCAAATCAGAGTCATGTCAACCTCCTCAGGGATCTCACTCCAAATCAGTCATGTCAACATCCACAGGGATCTCATTCCAAATCAGTCTCATGTCCACCTCCACAGGGCACTCACTCCAAATCAGTTTCATGTCAACCTCCACAGGGATCTCACTCCAAATCAGATTAATGTCAACCTCCACCGAGATCTCACACCAAATCAGATTAATGTCAACCTCAACAGGGCTCTCACTCCATCTTAGAATCATGTCACCTCCACAGGCCGATCACTCCAAATTAGATTCATGTCAACCTCCATAGGGATCTCACTTCAAATCAGATTCATGTCAACCTCCACAGGGTTGTCACTGCAAATCAGGAATTTCAACCTCCATTGGGATCTGACTCCACATCAGAGTCATGTCAACTCCTCAGGGATCTCACTACAAATCAGATTCATGTCCACCTCCACAGGGCTCTCACGCCAAATCAGATTCATGTCAACCTCCACAGGGTTATCACATCAAATCAGAATCATGTCAACCTCCACTGGGCTCTCACTGCAAATCAGACTCATGTCAACCTCCACAGGGCTCTCACTCCAAATCAAAGTCATTTCAACATCCACAGCGATCTCACACCAAATCAGAGTCATGTCATCCTCCTCAGGGATCCCACTCCAAATCAGTCCTGTCATCCTCCACAGGTATCTCACTCCAAATCAGTCTCATGTCCTCCTCCACAGGACTCTCACTCCAAATCAGATTGACGTCAACCTCCACAGGAATCTCACTTTAAATCAGTCTCATGTCCACCTCCACAGTGCTCTCACTCCAAATCAGATTCATGTCAACCTCCACAGGGATCTCACACCAAATCAGATTTATGTCAACCTCCACAGGGCTCTCACTCCAAATCAGAATCATGTCACCTCCACAGGGCTCTCACTCCAAATCAGATTCATGTCAACCTCCACAGGGATCTCACTCTAAATCAGCTTCATGTCAACCACCACAGGGATATTAATCCAAATCAGAGTCTTGTCAACCTCCACAGGCATCTCACTTCAAATTAGAGGTATGTCAACCTCCACAGGGATCTCACTGCAAATCAGAGTTATGTCAACCTCCACATTGCTCTCACTCCAAATCAAAGTCATTTCAACATCCACAGGGATCTCACACTAAATCAGATTCATGTCAACCTCCAAAGCGCTCTTACTCCAAATCAGATTCATGTTAACCTCCACAGGGCACTCACTGCAAATCAGACTCATGTCAACCTCCTCAGGGCTCTCACTCCAAATCAGACTCATGTCAACCTCCACAAGGCTCTCACTCTAAATCAGTAATTTCAACCTCCAAAGGGATCTGACTCCAAATCAGAGTCATGTCATCCTCCTCAGGGATCTCACACCAATTCCATCATGTCAACCTGCACAGGGATCTCCCTCCTAATCAGTCTCCTGTCCAGCTCCACAGGGCTCTCACTCCAAATCAGCTTCATGTCAACCTCCATAGGTTTCTCACTCCAAATCAGAGTCATGTCAACCTCCACAGGGATCTCACTCCAAATCAGAATCATGTCACCTCCACAGGGCTCGCACTCTAAATCAGTTTCATGTCAACCTCCACTTTGCTCTCACTCCCAATCAGATTTATGTCAACCTCCATAGGCATCTGACTCCAAATCAGAGTCATGTCAACCTCCTCAGGGATCTCACTCCAAATCAGTCATGTCAACATCCACAGGGATCTCACTCCAAATCAGAATCATGTCACCTCCACAGGGCTCGCACTCTAAATCAGTTTCATGTCAACCTCCACTTTGCTCTCACTCCCAATCAGATTTATGTCAACCTCCTCAGGGATCTCATTCCAAATCAGTCTCATGTCCACCTCTACAGGGCACTCACTCCAAATTAGAGTCACGTCAACCTTCACAGCGATCTCACTCCAAATCACTCTCATGTGCACCTTCACAGGGATCTCACTCCAAATCAGAGTCATGTCAACCTCCACAAGGCTCTCACACCAAATCAGTAATTTCAACCTCCACAGGGCACTCACTCCAAATCAGATTCATGTCAACCTCCACAGGGATCTCACTCCAAATCAGATCAATGTTAACCTCCAGAGGGATTTCTCTCCAATTCAGAGTCATGTCAACCTCCACATTACTCTCACTCCAAATGAGAGTCAAGTCAAGTTCCACAGGGATTTCACTCCAACTCAGATTCATGTCAACTTCTACAGGGCTCTCACTCCAAATCAGTCTCATGTCCACTTCCAGAGGGCACTCACTCCAAATCAGATTCATGTCCACCTCCACAGGGCTCTCACTCTAAATCAGAGTCAAGTCAACCTCCAAAGGGAATTCACCCCAAATGAGTCTCATGTCCACCTCCACAGCGCTCTCACTCCAAACCAGATTAATGTCAACCTCCACCGAGATCTCACACCAAATCAGATTAATGTCAACCTCAACAGGGCTCTCACTCTAAATCAGAAACATGTCACCTCCACAGGCCTATCACTCCAAATCAGATTCATGTCTACCTCCACAGGGATCTCACACCAAATCAGAGTCATGTCAACCTCCACAATGCTCTCACTCCAAATCAGAGTCAAGTCAAGTTCCACAGGGATTTCACTCCAAATCAGATTCATGTCAACTTCCAAAGGGCTCTCACTCCAAATCAGTCTCATGTCAACCTCCAGAGGATTCTCACTCCAAATCAGATTCATGTCAACCTCCACAGGGGTCGCACACCAAATCAGAATCCTGTCAACCTCCACCAGGATTCCCTCCAAATCAGAGTAATATCAACCACCAGAATACTCTCAATCCAAATCAGTAATTTCAACCTCCATAGGGATATGATTCCAAATCAGATTCAGGTCAACCTCCACAGGGACCTAACTCCATTTCAGTCTCATGTCCACTTCCACAGGGCTCACACTCCAAATCAGATTCCTGTCAACCTCAACAGGGCTCTCACTCCAAATCATGATCATTTCAACATCCACATGGATCTCACTCCAAATCAGTCATGTCAACCTCCAGAGGGATATCACTCCAAATCAGAGTCATGTCAACCTCCACAAGGCTCTCACTCCAAATCAGTAATTTCAACCTCCATAGGAATATGATTCCAAATCAGAATCATGTGAACCTCCACAGGGATCTCACTTCAAATCATAGTCATGTCAACCTCCTCAGGGATCTCACTCCAAATCAGTCATATCAACCTCCACAGGGATCCATTCCAAATCAGTCTCATGTTCACCTCCACAGGGCTCTCACTCCAAATCAGATTCATGTCAACCTCCACAGGGATCTCATTCCAAATCAGATTCATGTCAACCTCCACATGGCTCTTACTGCAAATCAGTAATTTCAACCTTCATAGGGATCTGACTCCAAATCAGAGTCATGTCAACCTCCTCAGGGATCTCACTCCAAATCAGTCATATCAACCTCCACAGGGATCTCATTCCAAATCAGATTCATGTCAACCTCCACAGGGATCTCACACCAAATCAGTCTAATGTCAACCTCCAGAGGACTCTCACTCCAAATCAGATTCATGTCAACCTCCACAGGGGTCGCACACCAAATCAGATTCCTGTCAACCTCCACAGGGCTCTCATTCCAAATCAGACTCATGTCAACCTCCAGAGGACTCTCAATCCAAATCAGATTCATGTCAACCTCCACAGGGGTCGCACATCAAATCAGATTCCTGTCAACCTCCACAGGGCACTCACTCCAAACCATGATCATTTCAACATCCACATGGATCTCACTCCAAATCAGAGTCATGTCAACCTCCAGAGGGCTCTCTCTCCAAATCAGAGTCATGTCAACCTCCAGAGGGCTCTCACTCCAAATCAGAGTCATGTCAACCTCCACAGCGATCTCACTCCAAATCAGAGTCATGTCAACCTCCACAAGGATTCCCTCCAAATCAGAGTCATGTCAACCTCCACAGGGACCTAACTCCAAATCAGTCTCATGTCCACTTCCACAGGGCTCACACTCCAAATCAGATTCATGTCAACTTTCAAAGGGCTCACATTCCAAATCAGTCTCATGTCAACCTCCAGAGGACTCTCACTCCAAATCAGATTGCTGTCAACCTCCACAGGGCTCTCACTCCAAATCAGACTCATGTCAACCTCCAGAGGGCTCAAACTCCAAATCAGTCATGTCAACCTCAACAGGGCTCTAACTCCAAATCATGATCATGTCAACATCCACATGGATCTCACTCCAAATCAGTCATGTCAACCTCCAGAGGGATATCACTCCAAATCAGATTCATGTCAACCTCCTCAGGGATCTCATTCCAAATCAGTCTCATGTCCACTTCCACAGCGCTCTCACTCCAACTTAGAATCATGTCACCTCCACAGGCCGATCACTCCAAATTAGATTCATGTCAACCTCCATAGGGATCTCACTTCAAATCAGATTCATGTCAACCTCCACAGGGTTGTCACTGCAAATCAGTAATTTCAACCTCCATTGGAATCTGACTCCAAATCAGTCATATCAACATCCACAGGGATCTCATTCCAAATAAGTCTCATGTTCACATCCACAGGGCGCTCATTCAAAATCAGATTCATGTCAACCTCCACAAGCCTCTCATTCGAAATCAGTAATTTCAACCTCCATAGGGATATGATTCCAAATCAGAGTCATGTCAACCTCCTCAGGGATCTCACTCCAAATCAGTCATGTCAACCTCCAAAGGGATCTCATTCCAAATCAGTCTCATGTCCACTTCCACAGGGCTCTCACTCCAAATCAGATTCATGTCAACCTCCACAGGGCTCTCATTCCAAATCAGAGTTATGTCAACCTCCACATGGATCTCACTCCAAATCAGAGTTATGTCAACCTCCACATTGCTTCCACTCCAAATCAGAATCATGTGAACCTCCACAGGGATCTCACTCCAAATCAAAGTCATGTCAACCTCCACAGGGATATCACACCCAATTAGATTCATGTCAACCTACATAGAGATCTCACATCAAATCATAGTCATGTCAACCTCCACATTGCTTTGACTCCAAATCAAGTCATGTCAAGTTCCACAGGGTTCTCACTGCAAATCAGTAATTTCAACCTTCATTGGGATCTGACTCCAAATCAGAGTCATGTCAACTCCTCAGGGATCTCACTCCAAATCAGTCATATCAACCTCCACAGGGCTCTCATTCCAAACCAGATTCATGTCAACCTCCACAAGGCTCTCATTCCAAATCAATCATTTCAACCTCCATAGGGATATGATTCCAAATCAGAGTCATGTCAACCTCCTCAGGGATCCCACTCCAAATCAGTCATGTCAACCTCCACAGGTATTTCACTGCAAATCAGTCTCATTTACTCCTCCACAGGGCTTTCACTCCAAATCAGATTGATGTCAACTTCCACAGGGATCTCACTCCAAATCAGATTCATGTCCACCTCCACAGGGCTCTCACTCTAAATCAGAGTCAAGTCAACCTCCAAAGGGAATTCACGCCAAATCAGTCTCATGTCCACCTCCACAGCGCTCTCACTCCAAATCAGATTAATGTCAACCTCCACCGAGATCTCACACCAAATCAGATTAATGTCAACCTCAACAGGACTCTCACTCCAAATCAGATTCATGTCAACCTCCACAGGGCTCTCACTCCAAATCAGACTCATGTCAACCTCCAGAGGACTCTCACTCCAAATCAGATTCATGTCAACCTCCACAGGAGTCGCACAACAAATCAGATTCCTGTCAACCTCCACAGGGCACTCACTCCAAATCATGATCATTTCAACATCCACATGGATCTCACTCCAAATCAGAGTCATGTCAACCTCCAGAGGGCTCTCTCTCCAAATCAGAGTCATGTCAACCTCCACAGCGATCTCACTCCAAATCAGAGTCATGTCAACCACCAGAATGCTCTCAATCCAAATCAGTAATTTCAACCTCCATAGGGATATGATTCCAAATCAGAGTCATTCCAACCTCCTCAGGGATCTCACTCCAAATCAATCATGTCAACCTCCACAGGGACCTCACTCCAAATAAGTCTCATGTCAACTTCCACAGGGCTCAAACTCCAAATCAGATTCATGTCAACTTCCAAAGGGCTCTCATTCCAAATCAGTCTCATGTCAACCTCCAGAGGACTCTCACTCCAAATCAGATTCATGTCAACCTCCACAGGGGTCGCACACCAAATCAGATTCCTGTCAACCTCCACAGGGCTCTCACTCCAAATCAGACTCATGTCAACCTCCAGAGGGCTCAAACTCCAAATCAGTCATGTCAACCTCCAGAGGGCTCTCACTCCAAATCAGTAATTTCAACCTCCATAGGAATATGATTCCAAATCTGAATCATGTGAACCTCCACAGGGATCTCACTCCAAATCAAAGTCATGTCAACCTCCACAGGGATATCACTCCCAATTAGATTCATGTCAACCTCCATAAGGATCTCACTTCAAATCATAGTCATGTCAACCTCCACATTGCTTTGACTCCAAATCAGAGTCATGTCAAATTCCACAGTGTTCTCACTCCAAATCAGTCATATCAACCTCCACAGGGATCCATTCCAAATCAGTCTCATGTTCACCTCCACAGGGCTCTCACTCCAAATCAGATTCATGTCAACCTCCACAGGGATCTCATTCCAAATCAGATTCATGTCAACCTCCACATGGCTCTTACTGCAAATCAGTAATTTCAACCTTCATAGGGATCTGACTCCAAATAAGAGTCATGCCAACCTCCTCAGGGATCTCACTCCAAATCAGTCATATCAACCTCCACAGGGATCTCATTCCAAATCAGATTCATGTCAACCTCCACAGGGATATCACCCCAAATCAGTCTCATTTTCACTTCCACAGCACTCTCACTCCAACTTAGTATCATGTCAACTCCACAGGCCGATCACTCCAAATTAGATGCATGTCAACCTCCATAGGGATCTCACTTCAAATCAGATTCATGTCAACCTCCACAGGGTTGTCACTGCAAATCAGTAATTTCAACCTCCATTGGGATCTGACTCCAAATCAGAGTCATGTCAACTCCTCAGGGATCTCACTCCAAATCAGATTCATGTGAACCTACACAGCGCTCTTACTCCAAATCAGTCTCATGTCCACCTCTAAAGTGCTCTCATTCCAAATCAAATTCATGTCAAGTTCCACAGGGATCTCACTCCAAATCAGAAACATGACAACCTCCACAGGGATCTCACTCCAATTCAGAGTCATGTCAACCTCCACAGCGCTCTCACTCCAAATCATGATCATGACAACCTCCACATGGATCTCACTCCAAATCAAAGTCATGTCAACCTCCACAGGGCTCTCGCTCCAAATCAGATTCATTTCAACCTCTACAGGGCTCTCACTCCAAATCAGATTCATGTCAACCTCCACAGGGCTCTCACTCCAAATCAGACTCATGTCAACCTCCAGAGGACTCTCAATCCAAATCAGATTCATGTCAACCTCCACAGGGGTCGCACATCAAATCAGATTCCTGTCAACCTCCACAGGGCACTCACTCCAAACCATGATCATTTCAACATCCACATGGATCTCACTCCAAATCAGAGTCATGTCAACCTCCAGAGGGCTCTCTCTCCAAATCAGAGTCATGTCAACCTCCAGAGGGCTCTCACTCCAAATCAGAGTCATGTCAACCTCCACAGCGATCTCACTCCAAATCAGAGTCATGTCAACCTCCACAAGGATTCCCTCCAAATCAGAGTCATGTCAACCTCCACAGGGACCTAACTCCAAATCAGTCTCATGTCCACTTCCACAGGGCTCACACTCCAAATCAGATTCATGTCAACTTTCAAAGGGCTCACATTCCAAATCAGTCTCATGTCAACCTCCAGAGGACTCTCACTCCAAATCAGATTCATGTCAACCTCCACAGGGGTCGCACACCAAATCAGATTGCTGTCAACTTCCACAGGGCTCTCACTCCAAATCAGACTCATGTCAACCTCCAGAGGGCTCAAACTCCAAATCAGTCATGTCAACCTCAACAGGGCTCTAACTCCAAATCATGATCATGTCAACATCCACATGGATCTCACTCCAAATCAGTCATGTCAACCTCCAGAGGGATATCACTCCAAATCAGATTCATGTCAACCTCCTCAGGGATCTCATTCCAAATCAGTCTCATGTCCACTTCCACAGCGCTCTCACTCCAACTTAGAATCATGTCACCTCCACAGGCCGATCACTCCAAATTAGATTCATGTCAACCTCCATAGGGATCTCACTTCAAATCAGATTCATGTCAACCTCCACAGGGTTGTCACTGCAAATCAGTAATTTCAACCTCCATTGGAATCTGACTCCAAATCAGTCATATCAACATCCACAGGGATCTCATTCCAAATAAGTCTCATGTTCACATCCACAGGACGCTCATTCAAAATCAGATTCATGTCAACCTCCACAAGCCTCTCATTCGAAATCAGTAATTTCAACCTCAAAATGGGGATATGATTCCAAATCAGAGTCATGTCAACCTCCTCAGGGATCTCACTCCAAATCAGTCATGTCAACCTCCACAGGGATCTCATTCCAAATCAGTCTCATGTCCACTTCCACAGGGCTCTCACTCCAAATCAGATTCATGTCAACCTCCACAGGGCTCTCATTCCAAATCAGAGTTATGTCAACCTCCACATGGATCTCACTCCAAATCAGAGTTATGTCAACCTCCACATTGCTTCCACTCCAAATCAGAATCATGTGAACCTCCACAGGGATCTCACTCCAAATCAAAGTCATGTCAACCTCCACAGGGATATCACACCCAATTAGATTCATGTCAACCTACATAGAGATCTCACATCAAATCATAGTCATGTCAACCTCCACATTGCTTTGACTCCAAATCAAGTCATGTCAAGTTCCACAGGGTTCTCACTGCAAATCAGTAATTTCAACCTTCATTGGGATCTGACTCCAAATCAGAGTCATGTCAACTCCTCAGGGATCTCACTCCAAATCAGTCATATCAACCTCCACAGGGCTCTCATTCCAAACCAGATTCATGTCAACCTCCACAAGGCTCTCATTCCAAATCAATCATTTCAACCTCCATAGGGATATGATTCCAAATCAGAGTCATGTCAACCTCCTCAGGGATCCCACTCCAAATCAGTCATGTCAACCTCCACAGGTATTTCACTGCAAATCAGTCTCATTTACTCCTCCACAGGGCTTTCACTCCAAATCAGATTGATGTCAACTTCCACAGGGATCTCACTCCAAATCAGATTCATGTCCACCTCCACAGGGCTCTCACTCTAAATCAGAGTCAAGTCAACCTCCAAAGGGAATTCACCCCAAATCAGTCTCATGTCCACCTCCACAGCGCTCTCACTCCAAATCAGATTAATGTCAACCTCCACCGAGATCTCACACCAAATCAGATTAATGTCAACCTCAACAGGACTCTCACTCCAAATCAGATTCATGTCAACCTCCACAGGGCTCTCACTCCAAATCAGACTCATGTCAACCTCCAGAGGACTCTCACTCCAAATCAGATTCATGTCAACCTCCACAGGAGTCGCACAACAAATCAGATTCCTGTCAACCTCCACAGGGCACTCACTCCAAATCATGATCATTTCAACATCCACATGGATCTCACTCCAAATCAGAGTCATGTCAACCTCCAGAGGGCTCTCTCTCCAAATCAGAGTCATGTCAACCTCCACAGCGATCTCACTCCAAATCAGAGTCATGTCAACCACCAGAATGCTCTCAATCCAAATCAGTAATTTCAACCTCCATAGGGATATGATTCCAAATCAGAGTCATTCCAACCTCCTCAGGGATCTCACTCCAAATCAATCATGTCAACCTCCACAGGGACCTCACTCCAAATAAGTCTCATGTCAACTTCCACAGGGCTCAAACTCCAAATCAGATTCATGTCAACTTCCAAAGGGCTCTCATTCCAAATCAGTCTCATGTCAACCTCCAGAGGACTCTCACTCCAAATCAGATTCATGTCAACCTCCACAGGGGTCGCACACCAAATCAGATTCCTGTCAACCTCCACAGGGCTCTCACTCCAAATCAGACTCATGTCAACCTCCAGAGGGCTCAAACTCCAAATCAGTCATGTCAACCTCCAGAGGGCTCTCACTCCAAATCAGTAATTTCAACCTCCATAGGAATATGATTCCAAATCTGAATCATGTGAACCTCCACAGGGATCTCACTCCAAATCAAAGTCATGTCAACCTCCACAGGGATATCACTCCCAATTAGATTCATGTCAACCTCCATAAGGATCTCACTTCAAATCATAGTCATGTCAACCTCCACATTGCTTTGACTCCAAATCAGAGTCATGTCAAATTCCACAGTGTTCTCACTCCAAATCAGTCATATCAACCTCCACAGGGATCCATTCCAAATCAGTCTCATGTTCACCTCCACAGGGCTCTCACTCCAAATCAGATTCATGTCAACCTCCACAGGGATCTCATTCCAAATCAGATTCATGTCAACCTCCACATGGCTCTTACTGCAAATCAGTAATTTCAACCTTCATAGGGATCTGACTCCAAATAAGAGTCATGCCAACCTCCTCAGGGATCTCACTCCAAATCAGTCATATCAACCTCCACAGGGATCTCATTCCAAATCAGATTCATGTCAACCTCCACAGGGATATCACCCCAAATCAGTCTCATTTTCACTTCCACAGCACTCTCACTCCAACTTAGTATCATGTCAACTCCACAGGCCGATCACTCCAAATTAGATGCATGTCAACCTCCATAGGGATCTCACTTCAAATCAGATTCATGTCAACCTCCACAGGGTTGTCACTGCAAATCAGTAATTTCAACCTCCATTGGGATCTGACTCCAAATCAGAGTCATGTCAACTCCTCAGGGATCTCACTCCAAATCAGATTCATGTGAACCTACACAGCGCTCTTACTCCAAATCAGTCTCATGTCCACCTCTAAAGTGCTCTCTTTCCAAATCAAATTCATGTCAAGTTCCACAGGGATCTCACTCCAAATCAGAAACATGACAACCTCCACAGGGATCTCACTCCAATTCAGAGTCATGTCAACCTCCACAGCGCTCTCACTCCAAATCATGATCATGACAACCTCCACATGGATCTCACTCCAAATCAAAGTCATGTCAACCTCCACAGGGCTCTCGCTCCAAATCAGATTCATTTCAACCTCTACAGGGCTCTCACTCCAAATCAGATTCATGTCAACCTCCACAGGGATATAATCCAAATCAGAGTCTTTTCAACCTCCACAATGCTCTCACTCCAAATCAAAGTAATTTCAACATCCACAGGGATCTCAGACCAAATCAGATTCATGTGAACCAACACAGCGCTCTTACTCCAAATCAGTCTCATGTCCACCTCCAAAGGGCTCTCATTCCAAATCAAATTCATGTCAACTTCCACAGGGATCTCACTCCAAATCAGATTCATGACAACCTCCACAGGGATCTCACTCCAATTCAGAGTCATGTCACTTCCACATTGCTGTCACTCCAAATCAAAGTCATTTCAAGTTCCACAGGGATTTCACTCCAAATCAAATTCATGTTAACCTCCACAGGGCGCTCACTCCAAATCAGACTCATGTCAACCTCCACAGCGCTCTCACTCCAAATCATGATCATGACAACCTCCACATGGATCTCATTCCAAATCAAAGTCATGTCAACCTCCACAGGGCTCTCGCTCCAAATCAGATTCATTTCAACCTCTACAGGGCTCTCACTCCAAATCAGATTCATGTCAACCTCCACAGGGATCTCACTCCAAATCAGTCTCATGTCCACCTCAAAAGGGCTCTCATTCCAAATCAGATTCATTTCAACCTCTACAGGGCTCTCACTCCAAATCAGATTCATGTCAACCTCCACAGGGATCTCACTCCAATTCAGAGTCATGTCACTTCCACATTGCTGTCACTCCAAATCAAAGTCATTTCAACTTCCACAGGGATCTCACTCCAAATCAGATACATGTTAACCTCCACAGGGATCTCACTCCAAATTAGAGTCATGTCAACTTCCACAGGGATCTCACTCCAAATAAGATTCTTGTCCACCTCCACAGGGCTCTCACTCTAAATCAGAGTCATGTCAACCTCCACAGGGATCTCACTCCAAATCAGTCTCATGTCCACCTCCACAGTGCTCTCACTCCAAATCAGATTCATGTCAACCTCCACAGGGATCTCACACCAAATCAGATTCATGTCAACCTCCACAGGGCTCTCACTCCAAATCAGAATCATGTCACCTCCACAGGGATCTCACTTCAAATTAGAGATATGTCAACCTCCACAGGGATCTCACTCCAAATCAGATTCATGACAACCTCCACAGGGATCTCACTCCAATTCAGAGTCATGTCACTTCCACATTGCTGTCACTCCAAATCAAAGTCATTTCAAGTTCCACAGGGATTTCACTCCAAATCAAATTCATGTTAACCTCCACAGGGAGCTCACTGCAAATCAGACTCATGTCAACCTCCACAGCGCTCTCACTCCAAATCATGATCATGACAACCTCCACATGGATCTCACTCCAAATCATACTCATGTCAACCTCCACAGGGCTCTCGCTCCAAATCAGATTCATTTCAACCTCTACAGGGCTCTCACTCCAAATCAGATTCATGTCAACCTCCACAGGGATCTCACTCCCAATCAGTCTCATGTCCACCTCAAAAGGGCTCTCATTCCAAATCAAATTCATGTCAACCTCCACAGGGATCTCACTCCAAATCAGATTCATGTCAACCTCCACAGGGACCTCACTACAAATCACATTCATGTCCACCTCCACAGGGCTCTCACGCCAAATCAGATTCATGTCAACATTCACAGGGATCTCACTCCAAATCAGAGTCATGTCAACCTCCTCAGGGATCCCACTCCAAATCAGTCATGTCATCCTCCACAGGTAACTCACTCCAAATTAGTCTCATGTCCTCCAACACACGCGCTCTCACTCCAAATCAGATTGATGTCAACCTCCACAGGGATCTCACTCCAAATCAGTCTCATGTCAACATCCACAGTGCTCTCACACCAAATCAGATTCATGTCAACCTCCACAGTGCTCTCACTCCAAATCAGAATCATGTCACCTCCACAGGGCTCTCACTCCAAATCTGATTCATGTCAACCTCCACAAGGACCTTGCTCTAAATCAGATTTATGTCAACCTCCACAGGGATATTAATCCAAATCAGAGTCTTTTCAACCTCCACAGCGCTCTCACTCCAAATCATGATCATGAGAACCTCCACATGGATCTCACTCCAAATCAAAGTCATGTCAATCTCCACAGGGCTCTGACTCCAAATCAGATTCATTTAAACCTCCACAGGGATCTCACTCCAAATCAAATTCATGTCAACCTCCACAGGGATCTCACTCCAAATCAGATACATGTTAACCTCCACAGGGATCTCACTCCAAATCAGAGTCATGTCAACCTCCTCAGGGCTCTCACTCCAAATCAGAGTTATGTCAACCTCCACAAGGATCTCACTCCAAATCGGGATCATGGCAAGCTTCACAAGGCTCTCACACAAAATCAGTAATTTCAACCTCCATAGGGATCTCACTCCAAATCAGATTCATGACAACCTCCACAGGGATCTCACTCCAATTCAGAGTCATGTCACTTCCACATTGCTGTCACTCCAAATCAAAGTCATTTCAAGTTCCACAGGGATTTCACTCCAAATCAAATTCATGTTAACCTCCACAGGGCGCTCACTGCAAATCAGACTCATGTCAACCTCCACAGCGCTCTCACTCCAAATCATGATCATGACAACCTCCACATGGATCTCACTCCAAATCAAAGTCATGTCAACCTCCACAGGGCTCTCGCTCCAAATCAGATTCATTTCAACCTCTACAGGGCTCTCACTCCAAATCAGATTCATGTCAACCTCCACAGGGATCTCACTCCAAATCAGTCTCATGTCCACCTCAAAAGGGCTCTCATTCCAAATCAAATTCATGTCAACCTCCACAGGGATCTCACTCCAAATCAGATTCATGTCAACCTCCACAGGGACCTCACTACAAATCACATTCATGTCCACCTCCACAGGGCTCTCACGCCAAATCAGATTCATGTCAACATCCACAGGGATCGAACTCCAAATCAGAGTCATGTCAACCTCCACAAGGCTCTCACTCCAAATCAGTCATGTCATTCTCCACAGGTATCTCACTCCAAATCAGTCTCATGTCCTCCTCCACAGAGATCTCACTCCAATCAGTCTCATGTCCACCTCCACAGTGCTCTCACTCCAAATCAGATTCATGTCAACCTCCACAGGGATCTCACACCAAATCAGATTCATGTCAACCTCCACAGGGCTCCCACTCCAAATCAGTATCATGTCACCTCCACAGGGCTCTCACTCCAAATCTGATTCATGTCAACCTCTACAGGGCTCTCACTCCAAATCAGATGCATGTCAACCTCCACAGGGATCTCACTCCAAATCAGTCTCATGTCCACCTCAAAAGGGCTCTCATTCCAAATCAAATTCATGTCAACCTCCACAGGCATTGCACTCCAAATCAGATTCATGTCAACCTCCACAGGGATCTCACTCCAAATCAGAGTCATGTTAACCTCCATATTGCTTTGACTCCAAATCAAATTCATGTCAAGTTCCACCGGGATCTCACTCCAAATCAGATTCATGTCAACCTCCACAGGGAGCTCACTCCAAATAAGATTCTTGTCCACCTCCACAGGGCTCTCACTCTAAATCAGAGTCATGTCAACCTCCACAGAGATCTCACTCCAAATCAGTCTCATGTCCACCTCCACAGGGCTCTCACTCCAAATCAGATTCCTATCAACCTCCACAAGGATCTTTCTCCAAATTAGAGTCATGTCAACCTCCACTTTTCTCTCAATCCAAATCAGAGTCATGTCCTCCTCCTCAGGGATCTCACTCAAAATCAGATTCATGTCAACCTCCACAGGGACCTCACTACAAATCACATTCATGTCCACCTCCACAGGGCTCTCACGCCAAATCAGATTCATGTCAACCTCCACAGGCTTATCACATCAAATCAGAATCATGTCAATCTCTACAGGGCTCTCACTGCAAATCAGACTCATGTCGACATCAACAGGGATCTCACTCCAAATCAGAGTCATGTCAACCTCCACAAGGCTCTCACTCCAAATCAGTAATTTCAACCTCCATAGGGATCTGACTCCAAATCAGAGTCATGTCAACCTCCTCAGGGATCCCACTCCAAATCAGTCATGTCATCCTCCACAGGTAACTCACTCCAAATCAGACTCATGTCCTCCAACACACGGGCTCTCACTCCAAATCTGATTGATGTCAACCTCCACAGGGATCTCACTCCAAATCAGTCTCATGTCAACATCCACAGTGCTCTCACTCCAAATCAGATTCATGTCAACCTCCACAGGGATCTCACACCAAATCAGATTCATGTCAACCTCCACAGGGCTCTCACTCCAAATCTGATTCATGTCAACCTCCACAGGGACCTTACTCTAAATCAGATTCATGTCAACGTCCACAGGGATATTAATCCAAATCAGAGTCTTTTCAACCTCCACAGGGATCTCACTGCAAATCAGAGTCATGTCAACCTCCATAGTGATCTCACTGCAAGTCAGAGTTATGTCAACCTCCACAGGGATCTCACACCAAATCAGATTCATTTGAACCTACACAGCGCTCTTACTCCAAATCAGTCTCATGTCCACCTCCAAAGGGTTCTGATTCCAAATCAAATTCATGTCAACCTCCACATGGTTCTCACTCCAAATCAAAGTCATGTCAATCTCCACAGGGCTCTGACTCCAAATCAGATTCATTTAAACCTCTACAGGGCTCTCACTCCAAATCAGAGTCATGTCAACCTCCTCAGGGATCTCACTCCAAATCAAATTCATGTCAACCTCCATAGGGATCTCACTCCAAATCAGATTCATGTTAACCTCCACAGGGATCTCACTCCAAACTAGAGTCATGTCAACATCCACAGGGATCTCACTCCAAATCAATCATGTCAACCTCCACAGGGCTCTCACTCCAAATCATGATCATGACAACCTCCACATGGATCTCACTCCAAATCAAAGTAATGTCAACGTCCACAGGGATCTCACTTCAAATCAGAGCCATGTCAACCTCCTCAGGGCTCTCACTCCAAATCAGAGTTATGCCAACCTCCACAAGGATCTCACTCCAAATCGGGATCATGGCAAGCTTCACAAGACTCTCACTCAAAATCAGTAATTTCAACCTCCATAGGGATCTGACTCCAAATCAGAGTCATGTCACCTCCACAGGGCCCGCACTCCAAATCAGGTTCATGTCAACCTCCACTTTGCTCTGACTTCCAATCTGATTCATGTCAAGCTCCAGAGGACTCTCACTCCAAATCATATTCATGTCAACCTCCAGAGGGCTCTCACTCCAAATCAGATTGATGTCAATCTCACAGGGCTCTCACTCCAAAGCAGATTCATGTCAACCTCCAGAGGGCTCTCACTGCAATTCAGGCTCATGTCAACCTCCACAGCGCTCTTACTCCAAATCAGTCTCATGTCCACCACCAAAGGGCTCTCATTCCAAATCAAATTCATGTCAACCTCCACAGGGATCGCACTCCAAATCAGATTCATGTCAACCTCCACAGGGCTCTCACTCCAAATCAGAGTCATGTTAACCTCCATATTGCTTTGACTCCAAATCAAAGTCATGTCAAGTTCCACAGGGATCACACTCCAAATCAGATTCATGTCAACCTCCACAGGGAGCTCACTCCAAATAAGATTCTTGTCCACCTCCACAGGGCTCTCACTCTAAATCAGAGTCATGTCAACCTCCACAGAGATCTCACTCCAAATCAGTCTCATGTCCACCTCCACAGGGCTCTCACTCCAAATCAGATTCCTGTCAACCTCCACAAGGATCTTTCTCCAAATTAGAGTCATGTCAACCACCACTTTTCTCTCAATCCAAATCAGGGTCATGTCATCCTCCTCAGGGACCTCACGGCAAATCAGAGTTATGTCAACCTCCACATGGCTCTCACTCCAAATCAATCTCATGTCCTCCTCTACAGGGATCTCACTCAAAATCAGATTCATGTCAACCTCCACAGGCTTATCACATCAAATCAGACTCATGTCAACTTCCACAGGGATCTCACTCCAAATCAGAGTCATGTCAACCTCCACAAGGCTCTCACTCCAAATCAGTAATTTCAACCTCCATAGGGATCTGACTCCAAATCAGAGTCATGTCAACCTCCTCAGGGATCCCACTCCAAATCAGTCATGTCATCCTCCACAGGTATCTCACTCCAAATCAGTCTCATGTCCTCCAACACACGGGCTCTCACTCCAAATCAGACTGATGTCAACCTCCACAGGGATCTCACTCCAAATAAGATTCTTGTCCACCTCCACAGGGCTCTCACTCTTAATCAGAGTCATGTCAACCTCCACAGGGATCTCACTCCAAATCAAATTCATGTTAACCTCCACAGGGCGCTCACTGCAAATCAGACTCATGTCAACCTCCACAGGGCTCTCACTCCAAATCATGATCATGAGAACCTCCACATGGATCTCACTCCAAATCAAAGTCATGTCAATCTCCACAGGGCTCTGACACCAAATCAGATTGATTTAAACCTCTACAGGGCTCTCACTCCAAATCAGAGTCATGTCAACCTCCACAGGGATCTCACTCCAAATCAAATTCATGTCAACCTCCACAGGGATCTCACTCCAAATCAGATACATGTTAACCTCCACTGGGATCTCACTCCAAATTAGAGTCATGTCAACATCCACAGGTATCTCACTCCAAATCAATCATGTCAACCTCCACAGGGCTCTCACTCCAAATCATGATCATGAGAACCTCCACATGGATCTCTCTCCAAATCAGAGTCATGTCAACCTCCTCAGGGCTCTCACTCCAAATCAGAGTTATGTCAACCTCCACAAGGATCTCACTCCAAATCGGGATCATGGCAAGCTTCACAAGGCTCTCACTCAAAATCAGTAATTTCAACCTCCATAGGGATCTCACTCCAAATCAGATTCATGACAACCTCCACAGGGATCTCACTCCAATTCAGTGTCATGTCACTTCCACATTGCTGTCACTCCAAATCAAAGTCATTTCAAGTTCCACAGGGATTTCACTCCAAATCAAATTCATGTTAACCTCCACAGGGCGCTCACTGCAAATCAGACTCATGTCAACCTCCACAGCGCTCTCACTCCAAATCATGATCATGACAACCTCCACATGGATCTCACTCCAAATCAAAGTCATGTCAACCTCCACAGGGCTCTCGCTCCAAATCAGATTCATTTCAACCTCTACAGGGCTCTCACTCCAAATCAGATTCATGTCAACCTCCACAGGGATCTCACTCCAAATCAGTCTCATGTCCACCTCAAAAGGGCTCTCATTCCAAATCAAATTCATGTCAACCTCCACAGCGCTCTCACTCCAAATCATGATCATGACAACCTCCACATGGATCTCACTCCAAATCAAAGTCATGTCAACCTCCATAGGGCTCTCGCTCCAAATCAGATTCATTTCAACCTCTACAGGGCTCTCACTCCAAATCAGATTCATGTCAACCTCCACAGGGATCTCACTCCAAATCAGAGTCATGTCAACCTCCACAGGGATCTCACTCCAAATCAGACTCATGTCAACCTCCACAGGGCTCTCACTCCAAATCATGATCATGAGAACCTCCACATGGATCTCACTCCAAATCAAAGTCATGTCAATCTCCACAGGGCTCTGACACCAAATCAGATTGATTTAAACCTCTACAGGGCTCTCACTCCAAATCAGAGTCATGTCAACCTCCACAGGGATCTCACTCCAAATCAAATTCATGTCAACCTCCACAGGGATCTCACTCCAAATCAGATACATGTTAACCTCCACTGGGATCTCACTCCAAATTAGAGTCATGTCAACATCCACAGGTATCTCACTCCAAATCAATCATGTCAACCTCCACAGGGCTCTCACTCCAAATCATGATCATGAGAACCTCCACATGGATCTCTCTCCAAATCAGAGTCATGTCAACCTCCTCAGGGCTCTCACTCCAAATCAGAGTTATGTCAACCTCCACAAGGATCTCACTCCAAATCGGGATCATGGCAAGCTTCACAAGGCTCTCACTCAAAATCAGTAATTTCAACCTCCATAGGGATCTCACTCCAAATCAGATTCATGACAACCTCCACAGGGATCTCACTCCAATTCAGTGTCATGTCACTTCCACATTGCTGTCACTCCAAATCAAAGTCATTTCAAGTTCCACAGGGATTTCACTCCAAATCAAATTCATGTTAACCTCCACAGGGCGCTCACTGCAAATCAGACTCATGTCAACCTCCACAGCGCTCTCACTCCAAATCATGATCATGACAACCTCCACATGGATCTCACTCCAAATCAAAGTCATGTCAACCTCCACAGGGCTCTCGCTCCAAATCAGATTCATTTCAACCTCTACAGGGCTCTCACTCCAAATCAGATTCATGTCAACCTCCACAGGGATCTCACTCCAAATCAGTCTCATGTCCACCTCAAAAGGGCTCTCATTCCAAATCAAATTCATGTCAACCTCCACAGCGCTCTCACTCCAAATCATGATCATGACAACCTCCACATGGATCTCACTCCAAATCAAAGTCATGTCAACCTCCATAGGGCTCTCGCTCCAAATCAGATTCATTTCAACCTCTACAGGGCTCTCACTCCAAATCAGATTCATGTCAACCTCCACAGGGATCTCACTCCAAATCAGTCTCATGTCCACCTCAAAAGGGCTCTCATTCCAAATCAAATTCATGTCAACCTCCACAGGGATCTCACACCAAATCAGATTCATGTCAACCTCCACAGGGCTCTCACTCCAAATCAGTATCATGTCACCTCCACAGGGCTCTCACTCCAAATCTGATTCATGTCAACCTCTACAGGGCTCTCACTCCAAATCAGATGCATGTCAACCTCCACAGTGATCTCACTCCAAATCAGTCTCATGTCCACCTCAAAAGGGCTCTCATTCCAAATCAAATTCAAGTCAACCTCCACAGGGATCGCACTCCAAATCAGATTCATGTCAACCTCCACAGGGATCTCACTCCAAATCAGAGTCATGTTAACCTCCATATTGCTTTGACTCCAAATCAAAGTCATGTCAAGTTCCACCGGGATCTCACTCCAAATCAGATTCATGTCAACCTCCACAGGGAGCTCACTCCAAATAAGATTCTTGTCCACTTCCACAGGGCTCTCACTCTAAATCAGAGTCATGTCAACCTCCACAGAGATCTCACTCCAAATCAGTCTCATGTCCACCTCAACAGGGCTCTCACTCCAAATCAGATTCCTTTCAACCTCCACAAGGATCTTTCTCCAAATTAGAGTCATGTCAACCTCCACTTTTCTCTCAATCCAAATCAGAGTCATGTCCTCCTCCTCAGGGATCTCACTCAAAATCAGATTCATGTCAACCTCCACAGAGACCTCACTACAAATCACATTCATGTCCACCTCCACAGGGCTCTCACGCCAAATCAGATTCATGTCAACCTCCACAGGCTTATCACATCAAATCAGAATCATGTCAATCTCTACAGGGCTCTCACTGCAAATCAGACTCATGTCGACATCCACAGGGATCTCACTCCAAATCAGAGTCATGTCAACCTCCACAAGGCTCTCACTCCAAATCAGTAATTTCAACCTCCATAGGGATCTGACTCCAAATCAGAGTCATGTCAACCTCCTCAGGGATCCCACTCCAAATCAGTCATGTCATCCTCCACAGGTAACTCACTCCAAATCAGACTCATGTCCTCCAACACACGGGCTCTCACTCCAAATCAGATTGATGTCAACCTCCACAGGGATCTCACTCCAAATCAGTCTCATGTCAACATCCACAGTGCTCTCACTCCAAATCAGATTCATGTCAACCTCCACAGGGATCTCACACCAAATCAGATTCATGTCAACCTCCACAGGGCTCTCACTCCAAATCTGATTCATGTCAACCTCCACAGGGACCTTACTCTAAATCAGATTCATGTCAACGTCCACAGGGATATTAATCCAAATCAGAGTCTTTTCAACCTCCACAGGGATCTCACTGCAAATCAGAGTCATGTCAACCTCCATAGTGATCTCACTGCAAGTCAGAGTTATGTCAACCTCCACAGGGATCTCACACCAAATCAGATTCATGTGAACCTACACAGCGCTCTTACTCCAAATCAGTCTCATGTCCACCTCCAAAGGGTTCTGATTCCAAATCAAATTCATGTCAACCTCCACATGGTTCTCACTCCAAATCAAAGTCATGTCAATCTCCACAGTGCTCTGACTCCAAATCAGATTCATTTAAACCTCTACAGGGCTCTCACTCCAAATCAGAGTCATGTCAACCTCCTCAGGGATCTCACTCCAAATCAAATTCATGTCAACCTCCATAGGGATCACACTCCAAATCAGATTCATGTTAACCTCCACAGGGATCTCACTCCAAACTAGAGTCATGTCAACATCCACAGGGATCTCACTCCAAATCAATCATGTCAACCTCCACAGGGCTCTCACTCCAAATCATGATCATGACAACCTCCACATGGATCTCACTCCAAATCAAAGTAATGTCAACGTCCACAGGGATCTCACTTCAAATCAGAGCCATGTCAACCTCCTCAGGGCTCTCACTCCAAATCAGAGTTATGCCAACCTCCACAAGGATCTCACTCCAAATCGGGATCATGGCAAGCTTCACAAGACTCTCACTCAAAATCAGTAATTTCAACCTCCATAGGGATCTGACTCCAAATCAGAGTCATGTCACCTCCACAGGGCCCGCACTCCAAATCAGGTTCATGTCAACCTCCACTTTGCTCTGACTTCCAATCTGATTCATGTCAAGCTCCAGAGGACTCTCACTCCAAATCATATTCATGTCAACCTCCAGAGGGCTCTCACTCCAAATCAGATTGATGTCAATCTCACAGGGCTCTCACTCCAAAGCAGATTCATGTCAACCTCCAGAGGGCTCTCACTGCAATTCAGGCTCATGTCAACCTCCACAGCGCTCTTACTCCAAATCAGTCTCATGTCCACCACCAAAGGGCTCTCATTCCAAATCAAATTCATGTCAACCTCCACAGGGATCGCACTCCAAATCAGATTCATGTCAACCTCCACAGGGCTCTCACTCCAAATCAGAGTCATGTTAACCTCCATATTGCTTAGACTCCAAATCAAAGTCATGTCAAGTTCAACAGGGATCACACTCCAAATCAGATTCATGTCAACCTCCACAGGGAGCTCACTCCAAATAAGATTCTTGTCCACCTCCACAGGGCTCTCACTCTAAATCAGAGTCATGTCAACCTCCACAGAGATCTCACTCCAAATCAGTCTCATGTCCACCTCCACAGGGCTCTCACTCCAAATCAGATTCCTGTCAACCTCCACAAGGATCTTTCTCCAAATTAGAGTCATGTCAACCACCACTTTTCTCTCAATCCAAATCAGGGTCATGTCATCCTCCTCAGGGACCTCACGGCAAATCAGAGTTATGTCAACCTCCACATGGCTCTCACTCCAAATCAATCTCATGTCCTCCTCTACAGGGATCTCACTCAAAATCAGATTCATGTCAACCTCCACAGGGACCTCACTACAAATCACATTCATGTCCACCTCCACAGGGCTCTCACGCCAAATCAGATTCATGTCAACCTCCACAGGCTTATCACATCAAATCAGACTCATGTCAACTTCCACAGGGATCTCACTCCAAATCAGAGTCATGTCAACCTCCACAAGGCTCTCACTCCAAATCAGTAATTTCAACCTCCATAGGGATCTGACTCCAAATCAGAGTCATGTCAACCTCCTCAGGGATCCCACTCCAAATCAGTCATGTCATCCTCCACAGGTATCTCACTCCAAATCAGTCTCATGTCCTCCAACACACGGGCTCTCACTCCAAATCAGACTGATGTCAACCTCCACAGGGATCTCACTCCAAATAAGATTCTTGTCCACCTCCACAGGGCTCTCACTCTTAATCAGAGTCATGTCAACCTCCACAGGGATCTCACTCCAAATCAAATTCATGTTAACCTCCACAGGGCGCTCACTGCAAATCAGACTCATGTCAACCTCCACAGGGCTCTCACTCCAAATCATGATCATGAGAACCTCCACATGGATCTCACTCCAAATCAAAGTCATGTCAATCTCCACAGGGCTCTGACACCAAATCAGATTGATTTAAACCTCTACAGGGCTCTCACTCCAAATCAGAGTCATGTCAACCTCCACAGGGATCTCACTCCAAATCAAATTCATGTCAACCTCCACAGGGATCTCACTCCAAATCAGATACATGTTAACCTCCACAGGGATCTCACTCCAAATTAGAGTCATGTCAACATCCACAGGTATCTCACTCCAAATCAATCATGTCAACCTCCACAGGGCTCTCACTCCAAATCATGATCATGAGAACCTCCACATGGATCTCTCTCCAAATCAGAGTCATGTCAACCTCCTCAGGGCTCTCACTCCAAATCAGAGTTATGTCAACCTCCACAAGGATCTCACTCCAAATCGGGATCATGGCAAGCTTCACAAGGCTCTCACTCAAAATCAGTAATTTCAACCTCCATAGGGATCTCACTCCAAATCAGATTCATGACAACCTCCACAGGGATCTCACTCCAATTCAGTGTCATGTCACTTCCACATTGCTGTCACTCCAAATCAAAGTCATTTCAAGTTCCACAGGGATTTCACTCCAAATCAAATTCATGTTAACCTCCACAGGGCGCTCACTGCAAATCAGACTCATGTCAACCTCCACAGCGCTCTCACTCCAAATCATGATCATGACAACCTCCACATGGATCTCACTCCAAATCAAAGTCATGTCAACCTCCACAGGGCTCTCGCTCCAAATCAGATTCATTTCAACCTCTACAGGGCTCTCACTCCAAATCAGATTCATGTCAACCTCCACAGGGATCTCACTCCAAATCAGTCTCATGTCCACCTCAAAAGGGCTCTCATTCCAAATCAAATTCATGTCAACCTCCACAGGGATTTCACTCCAAATCAAATTCATGTTAACCTCCACAGGGCGCTCACTGCAAATCAGACTCATGTCAACCTCCACAGCGCTCTCACTCCAAATCATGATCATGACAACCTCCACATGGATCTCACTCCAAATCAAAGTCATGTCAACCTCCATAGGGCTCTCGCTCCAAATCAGATTCATTTCAACCTCTACAGGGCTCTCACTCCAAATCAGATTCATGTCAACCTCCACAGGGATCTCACTCCAAATCAGTCTCATGTCCACCTCAAAAGGGCTCTCATTCCAAATCAAATTCATGTCAACCTCCACAGGGATCTCACACCAAATCAGATTCATGTCAACCTCCACAGGGCTCTCACTCCAAATCAGTATCATGTCACCTCCACAGGGCTCTCACTCCAAATCTGATTCATGTCAACCTCTACAGGGCTCTCACTCCAAATCAGATGCATGTCAACCTCCACAGTGATCTCACTCCAAATCAGTCTCATGTCCACCTCAAAAGGGCTCTCATTCCAAATCAAATTCAAGTCAACCTCCACAGGGATCGCACTCCAAATCAGATTCATGTCAACCTCCACAGGGATCTCACTCCAAATCAGAGTCATGTTAACCTCCATATTGCTTTGACTCCAAATCAAAGTCATGTCAAGTTCCACCGGGATCTCACTCCAAATCAGATTCATGTCAACCTCCACAGGGAGCTCACTCCAAATAAGATTCTTGTCCACTTCCACAGGGCTCTCACTCTAAATCAGAGTCATGTCAACCTCCACAGAGATCTCACTCCAAATCAGTCTCATGTCCACCTCAACAGGGCTCTCACTCCAAATCAGATTCCTTTCAACCTCCACAAGGATCTTTCTCCAAATTAGAGTCATGTCAACCTCCACTTTTCTCTCAATCCAAATCAGAGTCATGTCCTCCTCCTCAGGGATCTCACTCAAAATCAGATTCATGTCAACCTCCACAGAGACCTCACTACAAATCACATTCATGTCCACCTCCACGGGGCTCTCACGCCAAATCAGATTCATGTCAACCTCCACAGGCTTATCACATCAAATCAGAATCATGTCAATCTCTACAGGGCTCTCACTGCAAATCAGACTCATGTCGACATCCACAGGGATCTCACTCCAAATCAGAGTCATGTCAACCTCCACAAGGCTCTCACTCCAAATCAGTAATTTCAACCTCCATAGGGATCTGACTCCAAATCAGAGTCATGTCAACCTCCTCAGGGATCCCACTCCAAATCAGTCATGTCATCCTCCACAGGTAACTCACTCCAAATCAGACTCATGTCCTCCAACACACGGGCTCTCACTCCAAATCAGATTGATGTCAACCTCCACAGGGATCTCACTCCAAATCAGTCTCATGTCAACATCCACAGTGCTCTCACTCCAAATCAGATTCATGTCAACCTCCACAGGGATCTCACACCAAATCAGATTCATGTCAACCTCCACAGGGCTCTCACTCCAAATCTGATTCATGTCAACCTCCACAGGGACCTTACTCTAAATCAGATTCATGTCAACGTCCACAGGGATATTAATCCAAATCAGAGTCTTTTCAACCTCCACAGGGATCTCACTGCAAATCAGAGTCATGTCAACCTCCATAGTGATCTCACTGCAAGTCAGAGTTATGTCAACCTCCACAGGGATCTCACACCAAATCAGATTCATGTGAACCTACACAGCGCTCTTACTCCAAATCAGTCTCATGTCCACCTCCAAAGGGTTCTGATTCCAAATCAAATTCATGTCAACCTCCACATGGTTCTCACTCCAAATCAAAGTCATGTCAATCTCCACAGGGCTCTGACTCCAAATCAGATTCATTTAAACCTCTACAGGGCTCTCACTCCAAATCAGAGTCATGTCAACCTCCTCAGGGATCTCACTCCAAATCAAATTCATGTCAACCTCCATAGGGATCTCACTCCAAATCAGATTCATGTTAACCTCCACAGGGATCTCACTCCAAACTAGAGTCATGTCAACATCCACAGGGATCTCACTCCAAATCAATCATGTCAACCTCCACAGGGCTCTCACTCCAAATCATGATCATGACAACCTCCACATGGATCTCACTCCAAATCAAAGTAATGTCAACGTCCACAGGGATCTCACTTCAAATCAGAGCCATGTCAACCTCCTCAGGGCTCTCACTCCAAATCAGAGTTATGCCAACCTCCACAAGGATCTCACTCCAAATCGGGATCATGGCAAGCTTCACAAGACTCTCACTCAAAATCAGTAATTTCAACCTCCATAGGGATCTGACTCCAAATCAGAGTCATGTCACCTCCACAGGGCCCGCACTCCAAATCAGGTTCATGTCAACCTCCACTTTGCTCTGACTTCCAATCTGATTCATGTCAAGCTCCAGAGGACTCTCACTCCAAATCATATTCATGTCAACCTCCAGAGGGCTCTCACTCCAAATCAGATTGATGTCAATCTCACAGGGCTCTCACTCCAAAGCAGATTCATGTCAACCTCCAGAGGGCTCTCACTGCAATTCAGGCTCATGTCAACCTCCACAGCGCTCTTACTCCAAATCAGTCTCATGTCCACCACCAAAGGGCTCTCATTCCAAATCAAATTCATGTCAACCTCCACAGGGATCGCACTCCAAATCAGATTCATGTCAACCTCCACAGGGCTCTCACTCCAAATCAGAGTCATGTTAACCTCCATATTGCTTTGACTCCAAATCAAAGTCATGTCAAGTTCCACAGGGATCACACTCCAAATCAGATTCATGTCAACCTCCACAGGGAGCTCACTCCAAATAAGATTCTTGTCCACCTCCACAGGGCTCTCACTCTAAATCAGAGTCATGTCAACCTCCACAGAGATCTCACTTCAAATCAGTCTCATGTCCACCTCCACAGGGCTCTCACTCCCAATCAGATTCCTGTCAACCTCCACAAGGATCTTTCTCCAAATTAGAGTCATGTCAACCACCACTTTTCTCTCAATCCAAATCAGGGTCATGTCATCCTCCTCAGGGACCTCACGGCAAATCAGAGTTATGTCAACCTCCACATGGCTCTCACTCCAAATCAATCTCATGTCCTCCTCCACAGGGATCTCACTCAAAATCAGATTCATGTCAACCTCCACAGGGACCTCACTACAAATCACATTCATGTCCACCTCCACAGGGCTTTCACGCCAAATCAGATTCATGTCAACCTCCACAGGCTTATCACATCAAATCAGACTCATGTCAACTTCCACAGGGATCTCACTCCAATTCAGAGTCATGTCAACCTCCACAAGGCTCTCACTCCAAATCAGTAATTTCAACCTCCATAGGGATCTGACTCCAAATCAGAGTCATGTCAACCTCCTCAGGGATCCCACTCCAAATCAGTCATGTCATCCTCCACAGGTATCTCACTCCAAATCAGTCTCATGTCCTCCAACACACGGGCTCTCACTCCAAATCAGATTGATGTCAACCTCCACAGGGATCTCACTCCAAATAAGATTCTTGTCCACCTCCACAGGGCTCTCACTCTTAATCAGAGTCATGTCAACCTCCACAGGGATCTCACTCCAAATCAAATTCATGTTAACCTCCACAGGGCGCTCACTGCAAATCAGACTCATGTCAACCTCCACAGGGCTCTCACTCCAAATCATGATCATGAGAACCTCCACATGGATCTCACTCCAAATCAAAGTCATGTCAATCTCCACAGGGCTCTGACACCAAATCAGATTCATTTAAACCTCTACAGGGCTCTCACTGCAAATCAGAGTCATGTCAACCTCCACAGGGATCTCACTCCAAATCAAATTCATGTCAACCTCCACAGGGATCTCACTCCAAATCAGATACATGTTAACCTCCACAGGGATCTCACTCCAAATTAGAGTCATGTCAACATCCACAGGTATCTCACTCCAAATCAATCATGTCAACCTCCACAGGGCTCTCACTCCAAATCATGATCATGAGAACCTCCACATGGATCTGTCTCCAAATCAGAGTCATGTCAACCTCCTCAGGGCTCTCACTCCAAATCGGGATCATGGCAAGCTTCACAAGGCTCTCACTCAAAATCAGTAATTTCAACCTCCATAGGGATCTCACTCCAAATCAGATTCATGTCAACCTCCACAGGGATATCACCCCAAATCAGTCTCATTTTCACTTCCACAGCACTCTCACTCCAACTTAGTATCATGTCAACTCCACAGGCCGATCACTCCAAATTAGATGCATGTCAACCTCCATAGGGATCTCACTTCAAATCAGATTCATGTCAACCTCCACAGGGTTGTCACTGCAAATCAGTAATTTCAACCTCCATTGGGATCTGACTCCAAATCAGAGTCATGTCAACTCCTCAGGGATCTCACTCCAAATCAGATTCATGTGAACCTACACAGCGCTCTTACTCCAAATCAGTCTCATGTCCACCTCTAAAGTGCTCTCTTTCCAAATCAAATTCATGTCAAGTTCCACAGGGATCTCACTCCAAATCAGAAACATGACAACCTCCACAGGGATCTCACTCCAATTCAGAGTCATGTCAACCTCCACAGCGCTCTCACTCCAAATCATGATCATGACAACCTCCACATGGATCTCACTCCAAATCAAAGTTATGTCAACCTCCACAGGGCTGTCGCTCCAAATCAGATTCATTTCAACCTCTACAGGGCTCTCACTCCAAATCAGATTCATGTCAACCTCCACAGGGATATAATCCAAATCAGAGTCTTTTCAACCTCCACAATGCTCTCACTCCAAATCAAAGTAATTTCAACATCCACAGGGATCTCAGACCAAATCAGATTCATGTGAACCAACACAGCGCTCTTACTCCAAATCAGTCTCATGTCCACCTCCAAAGGGCTCTCATTCCAAATCAAATTCATGTCAACTTCCACAGGGATCTCACTCCAAATCAGATTCATGACAACCTCCACAGGGATCTCACTCCAATTCAGAGTCATGTCACTTCCACATTGCTGTCACTCCAAATCAAAGTCATTTCAAGTTCCACAGGGATTTCACTCCAAATCAAATTCATGTTAACCTCCACAGGGCGCTCACTGCAAATCAGACTCATGTCAACCTCCACAGCGCTCTCACTCCAAATCATGATCATGACAACCTCCACATGGATCTCATTCCAAATCAAAGTCATGTCAACCTCCACAGGGCTCTTGCTCCAAATCAGATTCATTTCAACCTCTACAGGGCTCTCACTCCAAATCAGATTCATGTCAACCTCCACAGGGATATAATCCAAATCAGAGTCTTTTCAACCTCCACAATGCTCTCACTCCAAATCAAAGTAATTTCAACATCCACAGGGATCTCAGACCAAATCAGATTCATGTGAACCAACACAGCGCTCTTACTCCAAATCAGTCTCATGTCCACCTCCAAAGGGCTCTCATTCCAAATCAAATTCATGTCAACTTCCACAGGGATCTCACTCCAAATCAGATTCATGACAACCTCCACAGGGATCTCACTCCAATTCAGAGTCATGTCACTTCCACATTGCTGTCACTCCAAATCAAAGTCATTTCAAGTTCCACAGGGATTTCACTCCAAATCAAATTCATGTTAACCTCCACAGGGCGCTCACTGCAAATCAGACTCATGTCAACCTCCACAGCGCTCTCACTCCAAATCATGATCATGACAACCTCCACATGGATCTCATTCCAAATCAAAGTCATGTCAACCTCCACAGGGCTCTCGCTCCAAATCAGATTCATTTCAACCTCTACAGGGCTCTCACTCCAAATCAGATTCATGTCAACCTCCACAGGGATCTCACTCCAAATCAGTCTCATGTCCACCTCAAAAGGGATCTCATTCCAAATCAGATTCATTTCAACCTCTACAGGGCTCTCACTCCAAATCAGATTCATGTCAACCTCCACAGGGATCTCACTCCAATTCAGAGTCATGTCACTTCCAAATTGCTGTCACTCCAAATCAAAGTCATTTCAACTTCCACAGGGATCTCACTCCAAATCAGATACATGTTAACCTCCACAGGGATCTCACTCCAAATTAGAGTCATGTCAACTTCCACAGGGATCTCACTCCAAATAAGATTCTTGTCCACCTCCACAGGGCTCTCACTCTAAATCAGAGTCATGTCAACCTCCACAGGGATCTCACTCCAAATCAGTCTCATGTCCACCTCCACAGTGCTCTCACTCCAAATCAGATTCATGTCAACCTCCACAGGGATCTCACACCAAATCAGATTCATGTCAACCTCCACAGGGCTCTCACTCCAAATCAGAATCATGTCACCTCCACAGGGATCTCACTTCAAATTAGAGATATGTCAACCTCCACAGGGATCTCACTCCAAATCAGATTCATGACAACCTCCACAGGGATCTCACTCCAATTCAGAGTCATGTCACTTCCACATTGCTGTCACTCCAAATCAAAGTCATTTCAAGTTCCACAGGGATTTCACTCCAAATCAAATTCATGTTAACCTCCACAGGGAGCTCACTGCAAATCAGACTCATGTCAACCTCCACAGCGCTCTCACTCCAAATCATGATCATGACAACCTCCACATGGATCTCACTCCAAATCAAACTCATGTCAACCTCCACAGGGCTCTCGCTCCAAATCAGATTCATTTCAACCTCTACAGGGCTCTCACTCCAAATCAGATTCATGTCAACCTCCACAGGGATCCCACTCCCAATCAGTCTCATGTCCACCTCAAAAGGGCTCTCATTCCAAATCAAATTCATGTCTACCTCCACAGGGATCTCACTCCAAATCAGATTCATGTCAACCTCCACAGGGACCTCACTACAAATCACATTCATGTCCACCTCCACAGGGCTCTCACGCCAAATCAGATTCATGTCAACATTCACAGGGATCTCACTCCAAATCAGAGTCATGTTAACCTCCTCAGGGATCCCACTCCAAATCAGTCATGTCATCCTCCACAGGTAACTCACTCCAAATTAGTCTCATGTCCTCCAACACACGCGCTCTCACTCCAAATCAGATTGATGTCAACCTCCACAGGGATCTCACTCCAAATCAGTCTCATGTCAACATCCACAGTGCTCTCACACCAAATCAGATTCATGTCAACCTCCACAGTGCTCTCACTCCAAATCAGAATCATGTCACCTCCACAGGGCTCTCACTCCAAATCTGATTCATGTCAACCTCCACAAGGACCTTGCTCTAAATCAGATTTATGTCAACCTCCACAGGGATATTAATCCAAATCAGAGTCTTTTCAACCTCCACAGGGATCTCACTTCAAATTAGAGGAATGTTAACCTCAACAGGGCTCTCACTGCAAATCAGAGTCATGTCAACCTCCACATTGCTGTCACTCCAAATCAAAGTAATTTCAACATCCACAGGGCTCTCACTCCAAATCATGATCATGAGAACCTCCACATGGATCTCACTCCAAATCAAAGTCATGTCAATCTCCACAGGGCTCTGACTCCAAATCAGATTCATTTAAACCTCCACAGGGATCTCACTCCAAATCAAATTCATGTCAACCTCCACAGGGATCTCACTCCAAATCAGATACATGTTAACCTCCACAGGGATCTCACTCCAAATCAGAGTCATGTCAACCTCCTCAGGGCTCTCACTCCAAATCAGAGTTATGTCAACCTCCACAAGGATCTCACTCCAAATCGGGATCATGGCAAGCTTCACAAGGCTCTCACACAAAATCAGTAATTTCAACCTCCATAGGGATCTCACTCCAAATCAGATTCATGACAACCTCCACAGGGATCTCACTCCAATTCAGAGTCATGTCACTTCCACATTGCTGTCACTCCAAATCAAAGTCATTTCAAGTTCCACAGGGATTTCACTCCAAATCAAATTCATGTTAACCTCCACAGGGCGCTCACTGCAAATCAGACTCATGTCAACCTCCACAGCGCTCTCACTCCAAATTATGATCATGACAACCTCCACATGGATCTCACTCCAAATCAAAGTCATGTCAACCTCCACAGGGCTCTCGCTCCAAATCAGATTCATTTCAACCTCTACAGGGCTCTCACTCCAAATCAGATTCATGTCAACCTCCACAGGGATCTCACTCCAAATCAGTCTCATGTCCACCTCAAAAGGGCTCTCATTCCAAATCAAATTCATGTCAACCTCCACAGGGATCTCACTCCAAATCAGATTCATGTCAACCTCCACAGGGACCTCACTACAAATCACATTCATGTCCACCTCCACAGGGCTCTCACGCCAAATCAGATTCATGTCAACATCCACAGGGATCTCACTCCAAATCAGAGTCATGTCAACCTCCACAAGGCTCTCACTCCAAATCAGTCATGTCATTCTCCAGAGGTATCTCACTCCAAATCAGTCTCATGTCCTCCTCCACAGAGATCTCACTCCAATCAGTCTCATGTCCACCTCCACAGTGCTCTCACTCCAAATCAGATTCATGTCAACCTCCACAGGGATCTCACACCAAATCAGATTCATGTCAACCTCCACAGGGCTCCCACTCCAAATCAGTATCATGTCACCTCCACAGGGCTCTCACTCCAAATCTGATTCATGTCAACCTCTACAGGGCTCTCACTCCAAATCAGATGCATGTCAACCTCCACAGGGATCTCACTCCAAATCAGTCTCATGTCCACCTCAAAAGGGCTCTCATTCCAAATCAAATTCATGTCAACCTCCACAGGGATTGCACTCCAAATCAGATTCATGTCAACCTCCACAGGGATCTCACTCCAAATCAGAGTCATGTTAACCTCCATATTGCTTTGACTCCAAATCAAAGTCATGTCAAGTTCCACCGGGATCTCACTCCAAATCAGATTCATGTCAACCTCCACAGGGAGCTCACTCCAAATAAGATTCTTGTCCACCTCCACAGGGCTCTCACTCTAAATCAGATTCATGTCAACCTCCACAGGGACCTCACTACAAATCACATTCATGTCCACCTCCACAGGGCTTTCACGCCAAATCAGATTCATGTCAACCTCCACAGGCTTATCACATCAAATCAGACTCATGTCAACTTCCACAGGGATCTCACTCCAATTCAGAGTCATGTCAACCTCCACAAGGCTCTCACTCCAAATCAGTAATTTCAACCTCCATAGGGATCTGACTCCAAATCAGAGTCATGTCAACCTCCTCAGGGATCCCACTCCAAATCAGTCATGTCATCCTCCACAGGTATCTCACTCCAAATCAGTCTCATGTCCTCCAACACACGGGCTCTCACTCCAAATCAGATTGATGTCAACCTCCACAGGGATCTCACTCCAAATAAGATTCTTGTCCACCTCCACAGGGCTCTCACTCTTAATCAGAGTCATGTCAACCTCCACAGGGATCTCACTCCAAATCAAATTCATGTTAACCTCCACAGGGCGCTCACTGCAAATCAGACTCATGTCAACCTCCACAGGGCTCTCACTCCAAATCATGATCATGAGAACCTCCACATGGATCTCACTCCAAATCAAAGTCATGTCAATCTCCACAGGGCTCTGACACCAAATCAGATTCATTTAAACCTCTACAGGGCTCTCACTGCAAATCAGAGTCATGTCAACCTCCACAGGGATCTCACTCCAAATCAAATTCATGTCAACCTCCACAGGGATCTCACTCCAAATCAGGTACATGTTAACCTCCACAGGGATCTCACTCCAAATTAGAGTCATGTCAACATCCACAGGTATCTCACTCCAAATAAATCATGTCAACCTCCACAGGGCTCTCACTCCAAATCATGATCATGAGAACCTCCACATGGATCTGTCTCCAAATCAGAGTCATGTCAACCTCCTCAGGGCTCTCACTCCAAATCAGAGTTATGTCAACCTCCACAAGGATCTCACTCCAAATCGGGATCATGGCAAGCTTCACAAGGCTCTCACTCAAAATCAGTAATTTCAACCTCCATAGGGATCTCACTCCAAATCAGATTCATGTCAACCTCCACAGGGATATCACCCCAAATCAGTCTCATTTTCACTTCCACAGCACTCTCACTCCAACTTAGTATCATGTCAACTCCACAGGCCGATCACTCCAAATTAGATGCATGTCAACCTCCATAGGGATCTCACTTCAAATCAGATTCATGTCAACCTCCACAGGGTTGTCACTGCAAATCAGTAATTTCAACCTCCATTGGGATCTCACTCCAAATCAGATTCATGTGAACCTACACAGCGCTCTTACTCCAAATCAGTCTCATGTCCACCTCTAAAGTGCTCTCTTTCCAAATCAAATTCATGTCAAGTTCCACAGGGATCTCACTCCAAATCAGAAACATGACAACCTCCACAGGGATCTCACTCCAATTCAGAGTCATGTCAACCTCCACAGCGCTCTCACTCCAAATCATGATCATGACAACCTCCACATGGATCTCACTCCAAATCAAAGTCATGTCAACCTCCACAGGGCTGTCGCTCCAAATCAGATTCATTTCAACCTCTACAGGGCTCTCACTCCAAATCAGATTCATGTCAACCTCCACAGGGATATAATCCAAATCAGAGTCTTTTCAACCTCCACAATGCTCTCACTCCAAATCAAAGTAATTTCAACATCCACAGGGATCTCAGACCAAATCAGATTCATGTGAACCAACACAGCGCTCTTACTCCAAATCAGTCTCATGTCCACCTCCAAAGGGCTCTCATTCCAAATCAAATTCATGTCAACTTCCACAGGGATCTCACTCCAAATCAGATTCATGACAACCTCCACAGGGATCTCACTCCAATTCAGAGTCATGTTACTTCCACATTGCTGTCACTCCAAATCAAAGTCATTTCAAGTTCCACAGGGATTTCACTCCAAATCAAATTCATGTTAACCTCCACAGGGCGCTCACTGCAAATCAGACTCATGTCAACCTCCACAGCGCTCTCACTCCAAATCATGATCATGACAACCTCCACATGGATCTCATTCCAAATCAAAGTCATGTCAACCTCCACAGGGCTCTCGCTCCAAATCAGATTCATTTCAACCTCTACAGGGCTCTCACTCCAAATCAGATTCATGTCAACCTCCACAGGGATATAATCCAAATCAGAGTCTTTTCAACCTCCACAATGCTCTCACTCCAAATCAAAGTAATTTCAACATCCACAGGGATCTCAGACCAAATCAGATTCATGTGAACCAACACAGCGCTCTTACTCCAAATCAGTCTCATGTCCACCTCCAAAGGGCTCTCATTCCAAATCAAATTCATGTCAACTTCCACAGGGATCTCACTCCAAATCAGATTCATGACAACCTCCACAGGGATCTCACTCCAATTCAGAGTCATGTCACTTCCACATTGCTGTCACTCCAAATCAAAGTCATTTCAAGTTCCACAGGGATTTCACTCCAAATCAAATTCATGTTAACCTCCACAGGGCGCTCACTGCAAATCAGACTCATGTCAACCTCCACAGCGCTCTCACTCCAAATCATGATCATGACAACCTCCACATGGATCTCATTCCAAATCAAAGTCATGTCAACCTCCACAGGGCTCTCGCTCCAAATCAGATTCATTTCAACCTCTACAGGGCTCTCACTCCAAATCAGATTCATGTCAACCTCCACAGGGATCTCACTCCAAATCAGTCTCATGTCCACCTCAAAAGGGATCTCATTCCAAATCAGATTCATTTCAACCTCTACAGGGCTCTCACTCCAAATCAGATTCATGTCAACCTCCACAGGGATCTCACTCCAATTCAGAGTCATGTCACTTCCAAATTGCTGTCACTCCAAATCAAAGTCATTTCAACTTCCACAGGGATCTCACTCCAAATCAGATACATGTTAACCTCCACAGGGATCTCACTCCAAATTAGAGTCATGTCAACTTCCACAGGGATCTCACTCCAAATAAGATTCTTGTCCACCTCCACAGGGCTCTCACTCTAAATCAGAGTCATGTCAACCTCCACAGGGATCTCACTCCAAATAAGATTCTTGTCCACCTCCACAGGGATCTCACTCCAAATCAGTCTCATGTCCACCTCCACAGTGCTCTCACTCCAAATCAGATTCATGTCAACCTCCACAGGGATCTCACACCAAATCAGATTCATGTCAACCTCCACGGGGCTCTCACTCCAAATCAGAATCATGTCACCTCCACAGGGATCTCAATTCAAATTAGAGATATGTCAACCTCCACAGGGATCTCACTCCAAATCAGATTCATGACAACCTCCACAGGGATCTCACTCCAATTCAGAGTCATGTCACTTCCACATTGCTGTCACTCCAAATCAAAGTCATTTCAAGTTCCACAGGGATTTCACTCCAAATCAAATTCATGTTAACCTCCACAGGGAGCTCACTGCAAATCAGACTCATGTCAACCTCCACAGCGCTCTCACTCCAAATCATGATCATGACAACCTCCACATGGATCTCACTCCAAATCAAACTCATGTCAACCTCCACAGGGCTCTCGCTCCAAATCAGATTCATTTCAACCTCTACAGGGCTCTCACTCCAAATCAGATTCATGTCAACCTCCACAGGGATCTCACTCCCAATCAGTCTCATGTCCACCTCAAAAGGGCTCTCATTCCAAATCAAATTCATGTCTACCTCCACAGGGATCTCACTCCAAATCAGATTCATGTCAACCTCCACAGGGACCTCACTACAAATCACATTCATGTCCACCTCCACAGGGCTCTCACGCCAAATCAGATTCATGTCAACATTCACAGGGATCTCACTCCAAATCAGAGTCATGTCAACCTCCTCAGGGATCCCACTCCAAATCAGTCATGTCATCCTCCACAGGTAACTCACTCCAAATTAGTCTCATGTCCTCCAACACACGCGCTCTCACTCCAAATCAGATTGATGTCAACCTCCACAGGGATCTCACTCCAAATCAGTCTCATGTCAACATCCACAGTGCTCTCACACCAAATCAGATTCATGTCAACCTCCACAGTGCTCTCACTCCAAATCAGAATCATGTCACCTCCACAGGGCTCTCACTCCAAATCTGATTCATGTCAACCTCCACAAGGACCTTGCTCTAAATCAGATTTATGTCAACCTCCACAGGGATATTAATCCAAATCAGAGTCTTTTCAACCTCCACAGGGATCTCACTTCAAATTAGAGGAATGTTAACCTCCACAGGGCTCTCACTGCAAATCAGAGTCATGTCAACCTCCACATTGCTGTCACTCCAAATCAAAGTAATTTCAACATCCACAGGGCTCTCACTCCAAATCATGATCATGAGAACCTCCACATGGATCTCACTCCAAATCAAAGTCATGTCAATCTCCACAGGGCTCTGACTCCAAATCAGATTCATTTAAACCTCCACAGGGATCTCACTCCAAATCAAATTCATGTCAACCTCCACAGGGATCTCACTCCAAATCAGATACATGTTAACCTCCACAGGGATCTCACTCCAAATCAGAGTCATGTCAACCTCCTCAGGGCTCTCACTCCAAATCAGAGTTATGTCAACCTCCACAAGGATCTCACTCCAAATCGGGATCATGGCAAGCTTCACAAGGCTCTCACACAAAATCAGTAATTTCAACCTCCATAGGGATCTCACTCCAAATCAGATTCATGACAACCTCCACAGGGATCTCACTCCAATTCAGAGTCATGTCACTTCCACATTGCTGTCACTCCAAATCAAAGTCATTTCAAGTTCCACAGGGATTTCACTCCAAATCAAATTCATGTTAACCTCCACAGGGCGCTCACTGCAAATCAGACTCATGTCAACCTCCACAGCGCTCTCACTCCAAATCATGATCATGACAACCTCCACATGGATCTCACTCCAAATCAAAGTCATGTCAACCTCCACAGGGCTCTCGCTCCAAATCAGATTCATTTCAACCTCTACAGGGCTCTCACTCCAAATCAGATTCATGTCAACCTCCACAGGGATCTCACTCCAAATCAGTCTCATGTCCACCTCAAAAGGGCTCTCATTCCAAATCAAATTCATGTCAACCTCCACAGGGATCTCACTCCAAATCAGATTCATGTCAACCTCCACAGGGACCTCACTACAAATCACATTCATGTCCACCTCCACAGGGCTCTCACGCCAAATCAGATTCATGTCAACATCCACAGGGATCTCACTCCAAATCAGAGTCATGTCAACCTCCACAAGGCTCTCACTCCAAATCAGTCATGTCATTCTCCACCGGTATCTCACTCCAAATCAGTCTCATGTCCTCCTCCACAGAGATCTCACTCCAATCAGTCTCATGTCCACCTCCACAGTGCTCTCACTCCAAATCAGATTCATGTCAACCTCCACAGGGATCTCACACCAAATCAGATTCATGTCAACCTCCACAGGGCTCCCACTCCAAATCAGTATCATGTCACCTCCACAGGGCTCTCACTCCAAATCTGATTCATGTCAACCTCTACAGGGCTCTCACTCCAAATCAGATGCATGTCAACCTCCACAGGGATCTCACTCCAAATCAGTCTCATGTCCACCTCAAAAGGGCTCTCATTCCAAATCAAATTCATGTCAACCTCCACAGGGATTGCACTCCAAATCAGATTCATGTCAACCTCCACAGGGATCTCACTCCAAATCAGAGTCATGTTAACCTCCATATTGCTTTGACTCCAAATCAAAGTCATGTCAAGTTCCACCGGGATCTCACTCCAAATCAGATTCATGTCAACCTCCACAGGGAGCTCACTCCAAATAAGATTCTTGTCCACCTCCACAGGGCTCTCACTCTAAATCAGAGTCATGTCAACCTCCACAGAGATCTCACTCCAAATCAGTCTCATGTCCACCTCCACAGGGCTCTCACTCCAAATCAGATTCCTATCAACCTCCACAAGGATCTTTCTCCAAATTAGAGTCATGTCAACCTCCACTTTTCTCTCAATCCAAATCAGAGTCATGTCCTCCTCCTCAGGGATCTCACTCAAAATCAGATTCATGTCAACCTCCACAGGGACCTCACTACAAATCACATTCATGTCCACCTCCACAGGGCTCTCACGCCAAATCAGATTCATGTCAACCTCCACAGGCTTATCACATCAAATCAGAATCATGTCAATCTCTACAGGGCTCTCACTGCAAATCAGACTCATGTCGACATCCACAGGGATCTCACTCCAAATTAGAGTCATGTCAACCTCCACAAGGCTCTCACTCCAAATCAGTAATTTCAACCTCCATAGGGATCTGACTCCAAATCAGAGTCATGTCAACCTCCTCAGGGATCCCACTCCAAATCAGTCATGTCATCCTCCACAGGTAACTCACTCCAAATCAGACTCATGTCCTCCAACACACGGGCTCTCACTCCAAATCTGATTGATGTCAACCTCCACAGGGATCTCACTCCAAATCAGTCTCATGTCAACATCCACAGTGCTCTCACTCCAAATCAGATTCATGTCAACCTCCACAGGGATCTCACACCAAATCAGATTCATGTCAACCTCCACAGGGCTCTCACTCCAAATCTGATTCATGTCAACCTCCACAGGGACCTTACTCTAAATCAGATTCATGTCAACGTCCACAGGGATATTAATCCAAATCAGAGTCTTTTCAACCTCCACAGGGATCTCACTGCAAATCAGAGTCATGTCAACCTCCACAGGGATCTCACACCAAATCAGATTCATGTGAACCTACACAGCGCTCTTACTCCAAATCAGTCTCATGTCCACCTCCAAAGGGTTCTGATTCCAAATCAAATTCATGTCAACCTCCACATGGTTCTCACTCCAAATCAAAGTCATGTCAATCTCCACAGGGCTCTGACTCCAAATCAGATTCATTTAAACCTCTACAGGGCTCTCACTCCAAATCAGAGTCATGTCAACCTCCTCAGGGATCTCACTCCAAATCAAATTCATGTCAACCTCCATAGGGATCTCACTCCAAATCAGATTCATGTTAACCTCCACAGGGATCTCACTCCAAACTAGAGTCATGTCAACATCCACAGGGATCTCACTCCAAATCAATCATGTCAACCTCCACAGGGCTCTCACTCCAAATCATGATCATGACAACCTCCACATGGATCTCACTCCAAATCAAAGTAATGTCAACGTCCACAGGGATCTCACTTCAAATCAGAGCCATGTCAACCTCCTCAGGGCTCTCACTCCAAATCAGAGTTATGCCAACCTCCACAAGGATCTCACTCCAAATCGGGATCATGGCAAGCTTCACAAGACTCTCACTCAAAATCAGTAATTTCAACCTCCATAGGGATCTGACTCCAAATCAGAGTCATGTCACCTCCACAGGGCCCGCACTCCAAATCAAGTTCATGTCAACCTCCACTTTGCTCTGACTTCCAATCTGATTCATGTCAAGCTCCAGAGGACTCTCACTCCAAATCATATTCATGTCAACCTCCAGAGGGCTCTCACTCCAAATCAGATTGATGTCAATCTCACAGGGCTCTCACTCCAAAGCAGATTCATGTCAACCTCCAGAGGGCTCTCACTGCAATTCAGGCTCATGTCAACCTCCACAGCGCTCTTACTCCAAATCAGTCTCATGTCCACCACCAAAGGGCTCTCATTCCAAATCAAATTCATGTCAACCTCCACAGGGATCGCACTCCAAATCAGATTCATGTCAACCTCCACAGGGCTCTCACTCCAAATCAGAGTCATGTTAACCTCCATATTGCTTTGACTCCAAATCAAAGTCATGTCAAGTTCCACAGGGATCACACTCCAAATCAGATTCATGTCAACCTCCACAGGGAGCTCACTCCAAATAAGATTCTTGTCCACCTCCACAGGGCTCTCACTCTAAATCAGAGTCATGTCAACCTCCACAGAGATCTCACTCCAAATCAGTCTCATGTCCACCTCCACAGGGCTCTCACTCCAAATCAGATTCCTGTCAACCTCCACAAGGATCTTTCTCCAAATTAGAGTCATGTCAACCACCACTTTTCTCTCAATCCAAATCAGGGTCATGTCATCCTCCTCAGGGACCTCACGGCAAATCAGAGTTATGTCAACCTCCACATGGCTCTCACTCCAAATCAATCTCATGTCCTCCTCCACAGGGATCTCACTCAAAATCAGATTCATGTCAACCTCCACAGGGACCTCACTACAAATCACATTCATGTCCACCTCCACAGGGCTCTCACGCCAAATCAGATTCATGTCAACCTCCACAGGCTTATCACATCAAATCAGACTCATGTCAACTTCCACAGGGATCTCACTCCAAATCAGAGTCATGTCAACCTCCACAAGGCTCTCACTCCAAATCAGTAATTTCAACCTCCATAGGGATCTGACTCCAAATCAGAGTCATGTCAACCTCCTCAGGGATCCCACTCCAAATCAGTCATGTCATCCTCCACAGGTATCTCACTCCAAATCAGTCTCATGTCCTCCAACACACGGGCTCTCACTCCAAATCAGACTGATGTCAACCTCCACAGGGATCTCACTCTTAATCAGAGTCATGTCAACCTCCACAGGGATCTCACTCCAAATCAAATTCATGTTAACCTCCACAGGGCGCTCACTGCAAATCAGACTCATGTCAACCTCCACAGGGCTCTCACTCCAAATCATGATCATGAGAACCTCCACATGGATCTCACTCCAAATCAAAGTCATGTCAATCTCCACAGGGCTCTGACACCAAATCAGATTCATTTAAACCTCTACAGGGCTCTCACTCCAAATCAGAGTCATGTCAACCTCCACAGGGATCTCACTCCAAATCAAATTCATGTCAACCTCCACAGGGATCTCACTCCAAATCAGATACATGTTAACCTCCACAGGGATCTCACTCCAAATTAGAGTCATGTCAACATCCACAGGTATCTCACTCCAAATCAATCATGTCAACCTCCACAGGGCTCTCACTCCAAATCATGATCATGAGAAACTCCACATGGATCTCTCTCCAAATCAGAGTCATGTCAACCTCCACAAGGATCTCACTCCAAATCGGGATCATGGCAAGCTTCACAAGGCTCTCACTCAAAATCAGTAATTTCAACCTCCATAGGGATCTCACTCCAAATCAGATTCATGACAACCTCCACAGGGATCTCACTCCAATTCAGTGTCATGTCACTTCCACATTGCTGTCACTCCAAATCAAAGTCATTTCAAGTTCCACAGGGATTTCACTCCAAATCAAATTCATGTTAACCTCCACAGGGCGCTCACTGCAAATCAGACTCATGTCAACCTCCACAGCGCTCTCACTCCAAATCATGATCATGACAACCTCCACATGGATCTCACTCCAAATCAAAGTCATGTCAACCTCCACAGGGCTCTCGCTCCAAATCAGATTCATTTCAACCTCTACAGGGCTCTCACTCCAAATCAGATTCATGTCAACCTCCACAGGGATCTCACTCCAAATCAGTCTCATGTCCACCTCAAAAGGGCTCTCATTCCAAATCAAATTCATGTCAACCTCCACAGGGATTTCACTCCAAATCAAATTCATGTTAACCTCCACAGGGCGCTCACTGCAAATCAGACTCATGTCAACCTCCACAGCGCTCTCACTCCAAATCATGATCATGACAACCTCCACATGGATCTCACTCCAAATCAAAGTCATGTCAACCTCCATAGGGCTCTCGCTCCAAATCAGATTCATTTCAACCTCTACAGGGCTCTCACTCCAAATCAGATTCATGTCAACCTCCACAGGGATCTCACTCCAAATCAGTCTCATGTCCACCTCAAAAGGGCTCTCATTCCAAATCAAATTCATGTCAACCTCCACAGGGATCTCACACCAAATCAGATTCATGTCAACCTCCACAGGGCTCTCACTCCAAATCAGTATCATGTCACCTCCACAGGGCTCTCACTCCAAATCTGATTCATGTCAACCTCTACAGGGCTCTCACTCCAAATCAGATGCATGTCAACCTCCACAGTGATCTCACTGCAAATCAGTCTCATGTCCACCTCAAAAGGGCTCTCATTCCAAATCAAATTCAAGTCAACCTCCACAGGGATCGCACTCCAAATCAGATTCATGTCAACCTCCACAGGGATCTCACTCCAAATCAGAGTCATGTTAACCTCCATATTGCTTTGACTCCAAATCAAAGTCATGTCAAGTTCCACCGGGATCTCACTCCAAATCAGATTCATGTCAACCTCCACAGGGAGCTCACTCCAAATAAGATTCTTGTCCACTTCCACAGGGCTCTCACTCTAAATCAGAGTCATGTCAACCTCCACAGAGATCTCACTCCAAATCAGTCTCATGTCCACCTCAACAGGGCTCTCACTCCAAATCAGATTCCTGTCAACCTCCACAAGGATCTTTCTCCAAATTAGAGTCATGTCAACCTCCACTTTTCTCTCAATCCAAATCAGAGTCATGTCCTCCTCCTCAGGGATCTCACTCAAAATCAGATTCATGTCAACCTCCACAGGGACCTCACTACAAATCACATTCATGTCCACCTCCACAGGGCTCTCACGCCAAATCAGATTCATGTCAACCTCCACAGGCTTATCACATCAAATCAGAATCATGTCAATCTCTACAGGGCTCTCACTGCAAATCAGACTCATGTCGACATCCACAGGGATCTGACTCCAAATCAGAGTCATGTCAACCTCCTCAGGGATCCCACTCCAAATCAGTCATGTCATCCTCCACAGGTAACTCACTCCAAATCAGACTCATGTCCTCCAACACACGGGCTCTCACTCCAAATCTGATTGATGTCAACCTCCACAGGGATCTCACTCCAAATCAGTCTCATGTCAACATCCACAGTGCTCTCACTCCAAATCAGATTCATGTCAACCTCCACAGGGATCTCACACCAAATCAGATTCATGTCAACCTCCACAGGGCTCTCACTCCAAATCTGATTCATGTCAACCTCCACAGGGACCTTACTCTAAATCAGATTCATGTCAACGTCCACAGGGATATTAATCCAAATCAGAGTCTTTTCAACCTCCACAGGGATCTCACTGCAAATCAGAGTTATGTCAACCTCCACAGGGATCTCACACCAAATCAGATTCATGTGAACCTACACAGCGCTCTTACTCCAAATCAGTCTCATGTCCACCTCCAAAGGGTTCTGATTCCAAATCAAATTCATGTCAACCTCCACATGGTTCTCACTCCAAATCAAAGTCATGTCAATCTCCACAGGGCTCTGACTCCAAATCAGATTCATTTAAAACTCTACAGGGCTCTCACTCCAAACCAGAGTCATGTCAACCTCCTCAGGGATCTCACTCCAAATCAAATTCATGTCAACCTCCATAGGGATCTCACTCCAAATCAGATTCATGTTAACCTCCACAGGGATCTCACTCCAAACTAGAGTCATGTCAACATCCACAGGGATCTCACTCCAAATCAATCATGTCAACCTCCACAGGGCTCTCACTCCAAATCATGATCATGACAACCTCCACATGGATCTCACTCCAAATCAAAGTAATGTCAACGTCCACAGGGATCTCACTTCAAATCAGAGCCATGTCAACCTCCTCAGGGCTCTCACTCCAAATCAGAGTTATGCCAACCTCCACAAGGATCTCACTCCAAATCGGGATCATGGCAAGCTTCACAAGACTCTCACTCAAAATCAGTAATTTCAACCTCCATAGGGATCTGACTCCAAATCAGAGTCATGTCACCTCCACAGGGCCCGCACTCCAAATCAGGTTCATGTCAACCTCCACTTTGCTCTGACTTCCAATCTGATTCATGTCAAGCTCCAGAGGACTCTCACTCCAAATCATATTCATGTCAACCTCCAGAGGGCTCTCACTCCAAATCAGATTGATGTCAATCTCACAGGGCTCTCACTCCAAAGCAGATTCATGTCAACCTCCAGAGGGCTCTCACTGCAATTCAGGCTCATGTCAACCTCCACAGCGCTCTTACTCCAAATCAGTCTCATGTCCACCACCAAAGGGCTCTCATTCCAAATCAAATTCATGTCAACCTCCACAGGGATCGCACTCCAAATCAGATTCATGTCAACCTCCACAGGGCTCTCACTCCAAATCAGAGTCATGTTAACCTCCATATTGCTTTGACTCCAAATCAAAGTCATGTCAAGTTCCACAGGGATCACACTCCAAATCAGATTCATGTCAACCTCCACAGGGAGCTCACTCCAAATAAGATTCTTGTCCACCTCCACAGGGCTCTCACTCTAAATCAGAGTCATGTCAACCTCCACAGAGATCTCACTCCAAATCAGTCTCATGTCCACCTCCACAGGGCTCTCACTCCAAATCAGATTCCTGTCAACCTCCACAAGGATCTTTCTCCAAATTAGAGTCATGTCAACCACCACTTTTCTCTCAATCCAAATCAGGGTCATGTCATCCTCCTCAGGGACCTCACGGCAAATCAGAGTTATGTCAACCTCCACATGGCTCTCACTCCAAATCAATCTCATGTCCTCCTCCACAGGGATCTCACTCAAAATCAGATTCATGTCAACCTCCACAGGGACCTCACTACAAATCACATTCATGTCCACCTCCACAGGGCTCTCACGCCAAATCAGATTCATGTCAACCTCCACAGGCTTATCACATCAAATCAGACTCATGTCAACTTCCAGAGGGATCTCACTCCAAATCAGAGTCATGTCAACCTCCACAAGGCTCTCACTCCAAATCAGTAATTTCAACCTCCATAGGGATCTGACTCCAAATCAGAGTCATGTCAACCTCCTCAGGGATCCCACTCCAAATCAGTCATGTCATCCTCCACAGGTATCTCACTCCAAATCAGTCTCATGTCCTCCAACACACGGGCTCTCACTCCAAATCAGACTGATGTCAACCTCCACAGGGATCTCACTCTTAATCAGAGTCATGTCAACCTCCACAGGGATCTCACTCCAAATCAAATTCATGTTAACCTCCACAGGGCGCTCACTGCAAATCAGACTCATGTCAACCTCCACAGGGCTCTCACTCCAAATCATGATCATGAGAACCTCCACATGGATCTCACTCCAAATCAAAGTCATGTCAATCTCCACAGGGCTCTGACACCAAGTCAGATTCATTTAAACCTCTACAGGGCTCTCACTCCAAATCAGAGTCATGTCAACCTCCACAGGGATCTCACTCCAAATCAAATTCATGTCAACCTCCACAGGGATCTCACTCCAAATCAGATACATGTTAACCTCCACAGGGATCTCACTCCAAATTAGAGTCATGTCAACATCCACAGGTATCTCACTCCAAATCAATCATGTCAACCTCCACAGGGCTCTCACTCCAAATCATGATCATGAGAACCTCCACATGGATCTCTCTCCAAATCAGAGTCATGTCAACCTCCACAAGGATCTCACTCCAAATCGGGATCATGGCAAGCTTCACAAGGCTCTCACTCAAAATCAGTAATTTCAACCTCCATAGGGATCTCACTCCAAATCAGATTCATGACAACCTCCACAGGGATCTCACTCCAATTCAGTGTCATGTCACTTCCACATTGCTGTCACTCCAAATCAAAGTCATTTCAAGTTCCACAGGGATTTCACTCCAAATCAAATTCATGTTAACCTCCACAGGGCGCTCACTGCAAATCAGACTCATGTCAAACTCCACAGCGCTCTCACTCCAAATCATGATCATGACAACCTCCACATGGATCTCACTCCAAATCAAAGTCATGTCAACCTCCACAGGGCTCTCGCTCCAAATCAGATTCATTTCAACCTCTACAGGGCTCTCACTCCAAATCAGATTCATGTCAACCTCCACAGGGATCTCACTCCAAATCAGTCTCATGTCCACCTCAAAAGGGCTCTCATTCCAAATCAAATTCATGTCAACCTCCACAGGGATTTCACTCCAAATCAAATTCATGTTAACCTCCACAGGGCGCTCACTGCAAATCAGACTCATGTCAACCTCCACAGCGCTCTCACTCCAAATCATGATCATGACAACCTCCACATGGATCTCACTCCAAATCAAAGTCATGTCAACCTCCATAGGGCTCTCGCTCCAAATCAGATTCATTTCAACCTCTACAGGGCTCTCACTCCAAATCAGATTCATGTCAACCTCCACAGGGATCTCACTCCAAATCAGTCTCATGTCCACCTCAAAAGGGCTCTCATTCCAAATCAAATTCATGTCAACCTCCACAGGGATCTCACACCAAATCAGATTCATGTCAACCTCCACAGGGCTCTCACTCCAAATCAGTATCATGTCACCTCCACAGGGCTCTCACTCCAAATCTGATTCATGTCAACCTCTACAGGGCTCTCACTCCAAATCAGATGCATGTCAACCTCCACAGTGATCTCACTGCAAATCAGTCTCATGTCCACCTCAAAAGGGCTCTCATTCCAAATCAAATTCAAGTCAACCTCCACAGGGATCGCACTCCAAATCAGATTCATGTCAACCTCCACAGGGATCTCACTCCAAATCAGAGTCATGTTAACCTCCATATTGCTTTGACTCCAAATCAAAGTCATGTCAAGTTCCACCGGGATCTCACTCCAAATCAGATTCATGTCAACCTCCACAGGGAGCTCACTCCAAATAAGATTCTTGTCCACTTCCACAGGGCTCTCACTCTAAATCAGAGTCATGTCAACCTCCACAGAGATCTCACTCCAAATCAGTCTCATGTCCACCTCAACAGGGCTCTCACTCCAAATCAGATTCCTGTCAACCTCCACAAGGATCTTTCTCCAAATTAGAGTCATGTCAACCTCCACTTTTCTCTCAATCCAAATCAGAGTCATGTCCTCCTCCTCAGGGATCTCACTCAAAATCAGATTCATGTCAACCTCCACAGGGACCTCACTACAAATCACATTCATGTCCACCTCCACAGGGCTCTCACGCCAAATCAGATTCATGTCAACCTCCACAGGCTTATCACATCAAATCAGAATCATGTCAATCTCTACAGGGCTCTCACTGCAAATCAGACTCATGTCGACATCCACAGGGATCTCACTCCAAATCAGAGTCATGTCAACCTCCACAAGGCTCTCACTCCAAATCAGTAATTTCAACCTCCATAGGGATCTGACTCCAAATCAGAGTCATGTCAACCTCCTCAGGGATCCCACTCCAAATCAGTCATGTCATCCTCCACAGGTAACTCACTCCAAATCAGACTCATGTCCTCCAACACACGGGCTCTCACTCCAAATCTGATTGATGTCAACCTCCACAGGGATCTCACTCCAAATCAGTCTCATGTCAACATCCACAGTGCTCTCACTCCAAATCAGATTCATGTCAACCTCCACAGGGATCTCACACCAAATCAGATTCATGTCAACCTCCACAGGGCTCTCACTCCAAATCTGATTCATGTCAACCTCCACAGGGACCTTACTCTAAATCAGATTCATGTCAACGTCCACAGGGATATTAATCCAAATCAGAGTCTTTTCAACCTCCACAGGGATCTCACTGCAAATCAGAGTCATGTCAACCTCCATAGTGATCTCACTGCAAGTCAGAGTTATGTCAACCTCCACAGGGATCTCACACCAAATCAGATTCATGTGAACCTACACAGCGCTCTTACTCCAAATCAGTCTCATGTCCACCTCCAAAGGGTTCTGATTCCAAATCAAATTCATGTCAACCTCCACATGGTTCTCACTCCAAATCAAAGTCATGTCAATCTCCACAGGGCTCTGACTCCAAATCAGATTCATTTAAACCTCTACAGGGCTCTCACTCCAAATCAGAGTCATGTCAACCTCCTCAGGGATCTCACTCCAAATCAAATTCATGTCAACCTCCATAGGGATCTCACTCCAAATCAGATTCATGTTAACCTCCACAGGGATCTCACTCCAAACTAGAGTCATGTCAACATCCACAGGGATCTCACTCCAAATCAATCATGTCAACCTCCACAGGGCTCTCACTCCAAATCATGATCATGACAACCTCCACATGGATCTCACTCCAAATCAAAGTAATGTCAACGTCCACAGGGATCTCACTTCAAATCAGAGCCATGTCAACCTCCTCAGGGCTCTCACTCCAAATCAGAGTTATGCCAACCTCCACAAGGATCTCACTCCAAATCGGGATCATGGCAAGCTTCACAAGACTCTCACTCAAAATCAGTAATTTCAACCTCCATAGGGATCTGACTCCAAATCAGAGTCATGTCACCTCCACAGGGCCCGCACACCAAATCAGGTTCATGTCAACCTCCACTTTGCTCTGACTTCCAATCTGATTCATGTCAAGCTCCAGAGGACTCTCACTCCAAATCAGATTGATGTCAATCTCACAGGGCTCTCACTCCAAATCATATTCATGTCAACCTCCAGAGGGCTCTCACTCCAAATCAGATTGATGTCAATCTCACAGGGCTCTCACTCCAAAGCAGATTCATGTCAACCTCCAGAGGGCTCTCACTGCAATTCAGGCTCATGTCAACCTCCACAGCGCTCTTACTCCAAATCAGTCTCATGTCCACCACCAAAGGGCTCTCATTCCAAATCAAATTCATGTCAACCTCCACAGGGATCGCACTCCAAATCAGATTCATGTCAACCTCCACAGGGCTCTCACTCCAAATCAGAGTCATGTTAACCTCCATATTGCTTTGACTCCAAATCAAAGTCATGTCAAGTTCCACAGGGATCACACTCCAAATCAGATTCATGTCAACCTCCACAGGGAGCTCACTCCAAATAAGATTCTTGTCCACCTCCACAGGGCTCTCACTCTAAATCAGAGTCATGTCAACCTCCACAGAGATCTCACTCCAAATCAGTCTCATGTCCACCTCCACAGGGCTCTCACTCCAAATCAGATTCCTGTCAACCTCCACAAGGATCTTTCTCCAAATTAGAGTCATGTCAACCACCACTTTTCTCTCAATCCAAATCAGGGTCATGTCATCCTCCTCAGGGACCTCACGGCAAATCAGAGTTATGTCAACCTCCACATGGCTCTCACTCCAAATCATGATCATGACAACCTCCACATGGATCTCACTCCAAATCAAAGTCATGTCAACCTCCACAGGGCTCTCGCTCCAAATCAGATTCATTTCAACCTCTACAGGGCTCTCACTCCAAATCAGATTCATGTCAACTTCCACAGGGATCTCACTCCAAATCAGAGTCATGTCAACCTCCACAAGGCTCTCACTCCAAATCAGTAATTTCAACCTCCATAGGGATCTGACTCCAAATCAGATCATGTCAACCTCCTCAGGAATCCCACTCCAAATCAGTCATGTCATCCTCCACAGGTATCTCACTCCAAATCAGTCTCATGTCCTCCAACACACGGGCTCTCACTCCAAATCAGATTGATGTCAACCTCCACAGGGATCTCACTCCAAATAAGATTCTTGTCAACCTCCACAGGGCTCTCACTCTTAATCAGAGTCATGTCAACCTCCACAGGGATCTCACTCCAAATCAAATTCATGTTAACCTCCACAGGGCGCTCACTGCAAATCAGACTCATGTCAACCTCCACAGGGCTCTCACTCCAAATCATGATCATGAGAACCTCCACATGGATCTCACTCCAAATCAAAGTCATGTCAATCTCCACAGGGCTCTGACACCAAATCAGATTCATTTAAACCTCTACAGGGCTTTCACTCCAAATCAGAGTCATGTCAACCTCCACAGGGATCTCACTCCAAATCAAATTCATGTCAACCTCCACAGGGATCTCACTCCAAATCAGATACATGTTAACCTCCACAGGGATCTCACTCCAAATTAGAGTCATGTCAACATCCACAGGTATCTCACTCCAAATCAATCATGTCAACCTCCACAGGGCTCTCACTCCAAATCATGATCATGAGAACCTCCACATGGATCTCTCTCCAAATCAGAGTCATGTCAACCTCCTCAGGGCTCTCACTCTAAATCAGAGTTATGTCAACCTCCACAAGGATCTCACTCCAAATCGGGATCATGGCAAGCTTCACAAGGCTCTCACTCAAAATCAGTAATTTCAACCTCCATAGGGATCTCACTCCAAATCAGATTCATGACAACCTCCACAGGGATCTCACTCCAATTCAGTGTCATGTCACTTCCACATTGCTGTCACTCCAAATCAAAGTCATTTCAAGTTCCACAGGGATTTCACTCCAAATCAAATTCATGTTAACCTCCACAGGGCGCTCACTGCAAATCAGACTCATGTCAACCTCCACAGCGCTCTCACTCCAAATCATGATCATGACAACCTCCACATGGATCTCACTCCAAATCAAAGTCATGTCAACCTCCACAGGGCTCTCGCTCCAAATCAGATTCATTTCAACCTCTACAGGGCTCTCACTCCAAATCAGATTCATGTCAACCTCCACAGGGATCTCACTCCAAATCAGTCTCATGTCCACCTCAAAAGGGCTCTCATTCCAAATCAAATTCATGTCAACCTCCACAGGGATTTCACTCCAAATCAAATTCATGTTAACCTCCACAGGGCGCTCACTGCAAATCAGACTCATGTCAACCTCCACAGCGCTCTCACTCCAAATCATGATCATGACAACCTCCACATGGATCTCACTCCAAATCAAAGTCATGTCAACCTCCATAGGGCTCTCGCTCCAAATCAGATTCATTTCAACCTCTACAGGGCTCTCACTCCAAATCAGATTCATGTCAACCTCCACAGGGATCTCACTCCAAATCAGTCTCATGTCCACCTCAAAAGGGCTCTCATTCCAAATCAAATTCATGTCAACCTCCACAGGGATCTCACACCAAATCAGATTCATGTCAACCTCCACAGGGCTCTCACTCCAAATCAGTATCATGTCACCTCCACAGGGCTCTCACTCCAAATCTGATTCATGTCAACCTCTACAGGGCTCTCACTCCAAATCAGATGCATGTCAACCTCCACAGTGATCTCACTCCAAATCAGTCTCATGTCCACCTCAAAAGGGCTCTCATTCCAAATCAAATTCAAGTCAACCTCCACAGGGATCGCACTCCAAATCAGATTCATGTCAACCTCCACAGGGATCTCACTCCAAATCAGAGTCATGTTAACCTCCATATTGCTTTGACTCCAAATCAAAGTCATGTCAAGTTCCACCGGGATCTCACTCCAAATCAGATTCATGTCAACCTCCACAGGGAGCTCACTCCAAATAAGATTCTTGTCCACTTCCACAGGGCTCTCACTCTAAATCAGAGTCATGTCAACCTCCACAGAGATCTCACTCCAAATCAGTCTCATGTCCACCTCAACAGGGCTCTCACTCCAAATCAGATTCCTGTCAACCTCCACAAGGATCTTTCTCCAAATTAGAGTCATGTCAACCTCCACTTTTCTCTCAATCCAAATCAGAGTCATGTCCTCCTCCTCAGGGATCTCACTCAAAATCAGATTCATGTCAACCTCCACAGGGACCTCACTACAAATCACATTCATGTCCACCTCCACAGGGCTCTCACGCCAAATCAGATTCATGTCAACCTCCACAGGCTTATCACATCAAATCAGAATCATGTCAATCTCTACAGGGCTCTCACTGCAAATCAGACTCATGTCGACATCCACAGGGATCTCACTCCAAATCAGAGTCATGTCAACCTCCACAAGGCTCTCACTCCAAATCAGTAATTTCAACCTCCATAGGGATCTGACTCCAAATCAGAGTCATGTCAACCTCCTCAGGGATCCCACTCCAAATCAGTCATGTCATCCTCCACAGGTAACTCACTCCAAATCAGACTCATGTCCTCCAACACACGGGCTCTCACTCCAAATCAGATTGATGTCAACCTCCACAGGGATCTCACTCCAAATCAGATTCATGTCAACCTCCACAGGGCTCTCACTCCAAATCTGATTCATGTCAACCTCCACAGGGACCTTACTCTAAATCAGATTCATGTCAACCTCCACAGGGATATTAATCCAAATCAGAGTCTTTTCAACCTCCACAGGGATCTCACTGCAAATCAGAGTCATGTCAACCTCCACAGGGATCTCACACCAAATCAGATTCATGTGAACCTACACAGCGCTCTTACTCCAAATCAGTCTCATGTCCACCTCCAAAGGGTTCTGATTCCAAATCAAATTCATGTCAACCTCCACAGGGATCTCACTCCAAATCAGATTCATGTCAACCTCCACAGGAATCTCACTCCAAATCAGAGTCATGTCAACCTCCACATTGCTGTCACTCCAAATCAAAGTCATTTCAAGTTCCACAGGGATCTCACTCCAAATCAAATTCATGTTAACCTCCACAGGGCGCTCACTGCAAATCAGACTCATGTCAACCTCCACAGGGCTCTCACTCCAAATCATGATCATGAGAACCTCCACATAGTTCTAACTCCAAATCAAAGTCATGTCAATCTCCACAGGGCTCTGACTCCAAATCAGATTCATTTAAACCTCTACAGGGCTCTCACTCCAAATCAGAGTCATGTCAACCTCCTCAGGGATCTCACTCCAAATCAGATACATGTCAACATCCACAGGGATCTCACTCCAAATCAATCATGTCAACCTCCACAGGGCTCTCACTCCAAATCATGATCATGACAACCTCCACATTGATCTCACTCCAAATCAAAGTAATGTCAATGTCCACAGGGATCTCACTTCAAATCAGAGCCATGTCAACCTCCTCAGGGCTCTCACTCCAAATCAGAGTTATGCCAACCTCCACAAGGATCTCACTCCAAATCGGGATCATGGCAAGCTTCACAAGACTCTCACTCAAAATCAGTAATTTCAACCTCCATAGGGATCCAAATCAGAGTCATGTCAACCTCCACAGGGATCTCACTCAAAATCAGAATCATGTCACCTCCACAGGGCCCGCACTCCAAATCAGATTCATGTCAACCTCCACTTTGCTCTGACTTCCAATCTGATTCATGTCAAGCTCCAGAGGACTCTCACTCCAAATCATATTCATGTCAACCTCCAGAGGGCTCTCACTCCAAATCAGATTGATGTCAATCTCACAAGGCTCTCACTCCAAAGCAGATTCATGTCAACCTCCAGAGGGCTCTCACTGCAATTCAGGCTCATGTCAACCTCCACAGCGCTCTTACTCCAAATCAGTCTCATGTCCACCTCCAAAGGGCTCTCATTCCAAATCAAATTCATGTCAACCTCCACAGTGATCGCACTCCAAATCAGATTCATGTCAACCTCCACAGGGATCTCACTCCAAATCAGAGTCATGTTAACCTCCATATTGCTTTGACTCCAAATCAAAGTCATGACAAGTTCCACAGGGATCTCACTCCAAATCAGATTCATGTCAACCTCCACAGGGAGCTCACTCCAAATAAGATTCTTGTCCACCTCCACAGGGCTCTCACTCTAAATCAGAGTCATGTCAACCTCCACAGAGATCTCACTCCAAATCAGTCTCATGTCCACCTCCACAGGGCTCTCACTCCAAATCAGATTCCTGTCAAACTCCACAAGGATCTTTCTCCAAATTAGAGTCATGTCAACCTCCACTTTTCTCTCAATCCAAATCAGGGTCATGTCATCCTCCTCAGGGACCTCACGGCAAATCAGAGTTATGTCAACCTCCACATGGCTCTCACTCCAAATCAATCTCATGTCCTCCTCCACAGGGATCTCACTCAAAATCAGATTCATGTCAACCTCCACAGGGACCTCACTACAAATCACATTCATGTCCACCTCCACAGGGCTCTCACGCCAAATCAGATTCATGTCAACCTCCACAGGCTTATCACATCAAATCAGAATCATGTCAATCTCTACAGGGCTCTCACTGCAAATCAGACTCATGTCAACATCCACATGGATCTCACTCCAAATCAGAGTCATGTCAACCTCCACAAGGCTCTCACTCCAAATCAGTAATTTCAACCTCCTCAGGGATCCCACTCCAAATCAGTCATGTCATCCTCCACAGGTATCTCACTCCAAATCAGTCTCATGTCCTCCAACACACGGGCTCTCACTCCAAATCAGATTGATGTCAACCTCCACAGGGATCTCACTCCAAATAAGATTCTTGTCAACCTCCACAGGGCTCTCACTCTTAATCAGAGTCATGTCAACCTCCACAGAGATCTCACACCAAATCAGTCTCATGCCAACATCCACAGTGCTCTCACTCCAATTCAGATTCATGTCAACCTCCACAGGGATCTCACACCAAATCAGATTCATGTCAACCTCGACAGTGCTCTCACTCCAAATCAGAATCATGTCACCTCCACAGGGCTCTCACTCCAAATCTGATTCATGTCAACCTCCACAGGGACCTTACTCCAAATCTGATTCATGTCAACCTCCACAGGGACCTTACTCCAAATCAGAGTCTTTTCAACCTCCACAGGGATCTCACTTCAAATTAGAGGAATGTCAACCTCCACAGGGCTCTCACTGCAAATCAGAGTCATGTCAACCTCCATAGGAATCTTAATCCAAATCAGAGTCTTGTCAACCTCCACAGGGATCTCACTCCAAATCAGATTCATGTTAACCTCCACAGGGCGCTCACTGCAAATCAGACTCATGTCAACCTCCACAGGGCTCTCACTCCAAATCATGATCATGAGAACCTCCACATGGATCTCACTCCAAATCAGAGTCATGTCAACCTCCTCAGGGCTCTCACTCAAAATCAGAGTCATGTCAACCTCCACAGGGATCTCACTCCAAATCAAATTCATGTCAACCTCCACAGGGATCTCACTCTAAATCAGATTCATGTTAACCTCCACAGGGTTCTCACTCCAAATTAGAGTCATGTCAACATCCACAGGGATCTCACTCCAAATCAATCATGTCAACCTCCACAGGGCTCTCACTCCAAATCATGATCATGACAACCTCCACATCGATCTCACTCCAAATCAAAGTAATGTCAACGTACACAGGGATCTCACTTCAAATCGGGATCATGGCAAGCTTCACACGGCTCTCACTCAAAATCAGTAATTTCAACCTCCACAGTGATCTCACTCCAAATCAGAATCATGTCACCTCAACAGGGCCCACACACGAAATCAGATTCATGTCAACCTCCACTTTGCTCTCAATTCCAATCAGATTCATGTCAACCTCCACAGGGCTCTCACTGCAATTCAGGCTCATGTCAACCTCCACAGCGCTCTTACTCCAAATCAGTCTCATGTCCACCTGCAAAGGGCTCTCATTCCAAATCAAATTCATGTCAACCTCCACAGGGATCTGACTCCAAATCAGATTCATGTCAACCTCCACAGGGATCTCACTCCAAATCAGAGTCATGTCAACCTCCACATTGCTGTCACTCCAAATCAAAGTCATTTCAAGTTCCACAGGGATCTCACTCCAAATCAAATTCATGTTAACCTCCACAGGGATCTCACTTCAAATTAGAGGTATGTCAACCTCCACAGGGCTCTCATACCAAATCAGATTCATGTCAACCTCCAGAGGGCTCTCACTGCAATTCAGGCTCATGTCAACCTCCACAGCGCTCTTACTCCAAATCAGTCTCATGTCCACCTCCAAAGGGCTCTCATTCCAAATCAAATTCATGTCAACCTCCACAGGGATCTCACTCCAAATCAGATTCATGTCAACCTCCACAGGGATCTCACTCCAAATCAGAGTCATGTCAAACTCCACATTGATTTGACTCCAAATCAAAGTCATGTCAAGTTCCACAGGGATCTCACTCCAAATCTGGTAACCTCCACAGGGCTCTCACTGCAAATCAGACTGATGACAACCTCCACATGGATCTCACACCAAATCAAAGTCATGTCAACCTCCACATGTCTCTCACTCCAAATCAGATTAATTTCAACCTCCACAGGGATGTCACTCCAAATCAGAGTCATGTCAACCTCCTCAGGGCTCTCACTCCAAATCAGACTCATGTCAATCTCCACAAGGATCTCACTCCAAATCAGAGTCATGGAAACCGCCTGAGGGATCTCACTCCAATTCCATCATGTCAACCTGCACAGGGATCTCCCTCCTAATCAGTGTCCTGTCCATCTCTACAGGGCTCTCACTCCAAATCAGAGTCATGTCAACCTCCGCAGGGATCTTACTCCAAATCAGATTCATGTCAATCTCCACTTTGCTCTCACTCCCAATCTGATTCATGTCAACCTCCACAGGGATCTCTCTCCAAATCAGAGTCATGTCAACCTCCACTTTGCTCTCACTCCAAATCAGATTCATGTCAACCTCCAGAGGACTATCACTCAAATTCATATTCAAGTCAACTTCCAGAGGGCTCTCACTCCAAATCAGATTCATGTCAATCTCCACAGGGCTCGCACTCCAAATCAGATTCATGTCAACCTCCACTTTGCTTTCACTCCCAATCAGATTCATGTCAACCTCCACAGGGATCTCTCTCCAAATCAGAGTCATGTCAACCTCCACTTTGGTCTCACTCCAAATCAGATTCATGTCAACCTCCAGAGGACTCTCACTCCAATTCATATTCATGTCAACCTCCAGAGGGCTCTCACTCCAAATCAGATTCATGTCAACCTCCACAAGGATCTCACTCCAAATCAGAGTCATGGCAACCTCCACAAGGCTCTCACTCTAAATCAGTAATTTCAACCTCCATAGGGATCTGACTCCAAATCAGAGTCATGTCATCCTCTTCAGGTATCTCACTCCAAATCCATCATGTCAACCTGCACAGTGATCTCCATCCTAATCAGTCTCCTGTCAACCTCCTCAGGGCTCTCACTCCAAATCAAAGTTTTGTCAAACTCCACATTGCTGTCACTACAAATCAAAGTCATGTCAAGTTCCACAGGGATCTCACTCCAAATCAAATTCATGTCAACCTCCACAGGGATCTCACTCCAAATCAGATTCATGTCAACCTCCACAGTGATCTCACTCCAAATCAGACTCATGTAAACCTCCACATTGCTGTCATTCCATATCAAAGTCATGTCAAGTTCCACAGGGATCTCACTCCAAAACAGAGTCATGTCAACATCCACAGGGATCTCACTCCAAATCAGTAATGTCAACCTCCACAGGGCTCTCACTCCAAATCATGATCATGACAACCTCCACGTGGATCTCACTCCAAATCAAAGTAATGTCAACGTCCACAGGGATCTCACTTCAAATCATCGTCATGTCAACCTCCTCAGGGCTCTCACTCCAAATCAGAGTTATGTCAACCTCCACAAGGATCTCACTCCAAATCGGGGTCATGGCAAGCTTCACAAGGCCCTCACTCCAAATCAGTAATTTCAACCTCTATAGGGATCTGACTCCAAATCAGAGTCATGTCATCCTCTTCAGGTATCTCACTCCAAATCCATCATGTCAACCTGCACAGTGATCTCCATCCTAATCAGTCTCCTGTCAACCTCCTCAGGGCTCTCACTCCAAATCAAAGTTTTGTCAAACTCCACATTGATGTCACTACAAATCAAAGTCATGTCAAGTTCCACAGGGATCTCACTCCAAATCAAATTCATGTCAACCTCCACAGGGATCTCACTCCAAATCAGATTCATGTCAACCTCCACAGTGATCTCACTCCAAATCAGAGTCATGTAAACCTCCACATTGCTGTCATTCCATATCAAAGTCATGTCAAGTTCCACAGGGATCTCACTCCAAAACAGAGTCATGTCAACATCCACAGGGATCTCACTCCAAATCAGTAATGTCAACCTCCACAGGGCTCTCACTCCAAATCATGATCATGACAACCTCCACGTGGATCTCACTCCAAATCAAAGTAATGTCAACGTCCACAGGGATCTCACTTCAAATCATCGTCATGTCAACCTCCTCAGGGCTCTCACTCCAAATCAGAGTTATGTCAACCTCCACAAGGATCTCACTCCAAATCGGGGTCATGGCAAGCTTCACAAGGCCCTCACTCCAAATCAGTAATTTCAACCTCTATAGGGATCTGACTCCAAATCAGAGTCATGTCAACTTCCACAGGGATCTCACTCCAAATCAGAATCATGTGACCTCCACAGGGCCGCACTCCAAATCAGAGTAATGTCAACCTCCACTTTGCTCTCACTCCAAATCAGATTGATGTCAATCTCCACAGGGCTCTCACTCCAAAGCAGATTCATGTCAACCTCCATAGGGATATTAATCCAAATCAGAGTCTTGTCAACCTCCACAGGGATCTCACTTCAAATTAGAGGTATGTCAACCTTAACAGGGCTCTCATACCAAATCAGATTCATGTCAAACTCCAGAGGGCTCTCACTGCAATTCAGGCTCATGTCAACCTCCACAGCGCACTTACTCCAAATCAGTCTCATGTCCACCTCCAAAGTGCTCTCATTCCAAATCAAATTCATGTCAACCTCCACAGGGATCTGACTCCAAATCAGATTCATGTCAACCTCCTCAGGGCTCTCAATCCAAATCAAAGTTTTGTCAAACTCCACATTGCTGTCACTACAAATCAAAGTAATGTCAACGTCCACAGGGATCTCACTTCAAATCAGAGTCATGTCAACCTCCACAAGGATCTCACTCCAAATCGGGGTCATGGCAAGCTTCACAAGGCTCTCACTCCAAATCAGTAATTTCAACCTCTATAGGGATATGACTCCAAATCAGAGTCATGTCAACCTCCACAGGGCTCTCATTCCAAATCAAATTCATGTCAACCTCCACAGGGATCTCACTCCAAATCAGAGTCATGTCAACCTCCACATTGCTTTGACTCCAAATCAAAGTCATGTCAAGTTCCACAGGGATCTCACTCCAAATCAGATTCAGGTTAACCTCCCCAGGGCTCTCACTGCAAATCAGACTCATGTCAACCTCCACAGGGCTTTCACTCCAAATCATGATCATGACAACCTAAACATGGATCTCACTCCAAATCAAAGTCATGTCAACCTTCACAGGGCTCTCACTCCAAATCAGATTCATTTCAACCTCCACAGGGATGTCACTCCAAATCAAAGTCATGTCAACCTTCACAGGGCTCTCACTCCAAATCAGATACATGTTAACCTCCACAGGGATCTCACTCCAAATTAGAGTCATGTCAACATCCACAGGTATCTCACTCCAAATCAATCATGTCAACCTCCACAGGGCTCTCACTCCAAATCATGATCATGAGAACCTCCACATGGATCTCTCTCCAAATCAGAGTCATGTCAACCTCCTCAGGGCTCTCACTCCAAATCAGAGTTATGTCAACCTCCACAAGGATCTCACTCCAAATCGGGGTCATGGCAAGCTTCACAAGGCCCTCACTCCAAATCAGTAATTTCAACCTCTATAGGGATCTGACTCCAAATCAGAGTCATGTCATCCTCTTCAGGTATCTCACTCCAAATCCATCATGTCAACCTGCACAGTGATCTCCATCCTAATCAGTCTCCTGTCAACCTCCTCAGGGCTCTCACTCCAAATCAAAGTTTTGTCAAACTCCACATTGCTGTCACTACAAATCAAAGTCATGTCAAGTTCCACAGGGATCTCACTCCAAATCAAATTCATGTCAACCTCTACAGGGATCTCACTCCAAATCAGATTCATGTCAACCTCCACAGTGATCTCACTCCAAATCAGAGTCATGTAAACCTCCACATTGCTGTCATTCCATATCAAAGTCATGTCAAGTTCCACAGGGATCTCACTCCAAAACAGAGTCATGTCAACATCCACAGGGATCTCACTCCAAATCAGTAATGTCAACCTCCACAGGGCTCTCACTCCAAATCATGATCATGACAACCTCCACGTGGATCTCACTCCAAATCAAAGTAATGTCAACGTCCACAGGGATCTCACTTCAAATCATCGTCATGTCAACCTCCTCAGGGCTCTCACTCCAAATCAGAGTTATGTCAACCTCCACAAGGATCTCACTCCAAATCGGGGTCATGGCAAGCTTCACAAGGCCCTCACTCCAAATCAGTAATTTCAACCTCTATAGGGATCTGACTCCAAATCAGAGTCATGTCAACTTCCACAGGGATCTCACTCCAAATCAGAATCATGTGACCTCCACAGGGCCGCACTCCAAATCAGAGTAATGTCAACCTCCACTTTGCTCTCACTCCAAATCAGATTGATGTCAATCTCCACAGGGCTCTCACTCCAAAGCAGATTCATGTCAACCTCCATAGGGATATTAATCCAAATCAGAGTCTTGTCAACCTCCACAGGGATCTCACTTCAAATTAGAGGTATGTCAACCTTAACAGGGCTCTCATACCAAATCAGATTCATGTCAAACTCCAGAGGGCTCTCACTGCAATTCAGGCTCATGTCAACCTCCACAGCGCACTTACTCCAAATCAGTCTCATGTCCACCTCCAAAGTGCTCTCATTCCAAATCAAATTCATGTCAACCTCCACAGGGATCTGACTCCAAATCAGATTCATGTCAACCTCCTCAGGGCTCTCAATCCAAATCAAAGTTTTGTCAAACTCCACATTGCTGTCACTACAAATCAAAGTAATGTCAACGTCCACAGGGATCTCACTCCAAATCGGGGTCATGGCAAGCTTCACAAGGCTCTCACTCCAAATCAGTAATTTCAACCTCTATAGGGATATGACTCCAAATCAGAGTCATGTCAACCTCCACAGGGCTCTCATTCCAAATCAAATTCATGTCAACCTCCACAGGGATCTCACTCCAAATCAGAGTCATGTCAACCTCCACATTGCTTTGACTCCAAATCAAAGTCATGTCAAGTTCCACAGGGATCTCACTCCAAATCAGATTCAGGTTAACCTCCCCAGGGCTCTCACTGCAAATCAGACTCATGTCAACCTCCACAGGGCTTTCACTCCAAATCATGATCATGACAACCTAAACATGGATCTCACTCCAAATCAAAGTCATGTCAACCTTCACAGGGCTCTCACTCCAAATCAGATTCATTTCAACCTCCACAGGGATGTCACTCCAAATCAGACTCATGTCAATCTCCACAAGGCTCTCACTCTAAATCAGTAATTTCAACCTCCAAAGGGATCTGACTCCAAATCAGATTCATGTAAACCTCCACATTGCTGTCACTCCATATCAAAGTCATGTCAAGTTCCACAGGGATCTCACTCCAAATCAGAGTCATGTCAACCTCCACAGGGATCTCACTCAAAATCAGAGTCATGTCAAACTCCACAGGGATCTCACTCCAAATCAAATTCATGTCAACCTCCACAGGGATCTCACTCCAAATCAGATTCATGTTAACCTCCACAGGGATCTCACTCCAAATTAGAGTCATGTCAACATCCACAGGGATCTCACTACAAATCAATCATGTCATCCTCCACAGGGCTCTCACTCCAAATCATGAACATGACAACCTCCACATGGATCTCACTCCAAATCAAAGTAATGTCAACGTCCACAGGGATCTCACTTCAAATCAGAGTCATGTCAACCTCCTCAGGGCTCTCACTCCAAATCAGAGTTATGTCAAATTCCACAAGGATCTCACTCCAAATCGGGATCATGGCAAGCTTCACAAGGCTCTCACTCAAAATCAGTAATTTCATCCTCCATAGGGATCTGACTCCAAATCAGTGTCATGTCAACCTCCACAGGGATCTCACTCCAAATCAGATTCATGTCAAGATCCAGAGGACTCTCACTCCAATTCATATTCATGTCAACCTCCAGAGGGCTCTCACTCCAAATCAGATTGATGTCAATCTCCACAGGGCTCTCACTCCAAAGCAGATTCATGTCAACCTCCACAGGGATCTCACTTCAAATTAGAGGTATGTCAACCTCCACAGGGCTCTCATACCAAATCAGATTCATGTCAACCTCCAGAGGGCTCTCACTGCAATTCAGGCTCATGTCAACCTCCACAGCGCTCTTACTCCAAATCAGTCTCATGTCCACCTGCAAAGGGCTCTCATTCCAAATCAAATTCATGTCAACCTCCACAGGGATCTGACTCCAAATCAGATTCATGTCAACCTCCACAGGGATCTCACTCCAAATCAGAGTCATGTCAACCTCCACATTGCTGTCACTCCAAATCAAAGTCATTTCAAGTTCAACAGGGATCTCACTCCAAATCAAATTCATGTTAACCTCCACAGGGATCTCACTTCAAATTAGAGGTATGTCAACCTCCACAGGGCTCTCATACCAAATCAGATTCATGTCAACCTCCAGAGGGCTCTCACTGCAATTCAGGCTCATGTCAACCTCCACAGCGCTCTTACTCCAAATCAGTCTCATGTCCACCTCCAAAGGGCTCTCATTCCAAATCAAATTCATGTCAACCTCCACAGGGATCTCACTCCAAATCAGATTCATGTCAACCTCCACAGGGATCTCACTCCAAATCAGAGTAATGTCAAACTCCACATTGATCTGACTCCAAATCAAAGTCATTTCAAGTTCCACAGGGATCTCACTCCAAATCTGTTAACCTCCACAGGGCTCTCACTGCAAATCAGAGTTATGTCAACCTCCACATTGCTCTCACTCCAAATCAACGTAATTTCAACATCCACAGGGATCTCACACGAAATCAGATTCATGTGAACCTACACAGCACTCTTACTCCAAATCAGTGTCATGTCCACCTCCAAAGGGCTCTCATACCAAATCAAATTCATGTCAACCTTCACAGGGATCTCACTCCAAATTAGATTCATGTCCACCTCCACAGGGCTCTCACTCCAAATCATGATCATGACAACCTCCACATGGATCTCACTCCAAATCAAAGTCATGTCAACCTTCACAGGGCTCTCACTCCAAATCAGACTCATGTCAATCTCCACAAGGATCTCACTCCAAATCAGAGTCATGGAAACCTCCTCAGGGATCTCACTCCAATTCCATCATGTCAACCTGCACAGGGATCTCCATCGTTATCAGTGTCCAGTCCAGCTCCACAGGGCTCTCACTCCAAATCAGTTTCATGTTAACCTCCATAGTTTTCTCACTCCAAATCAGAGTCATGTCAACCTCCGCAGGGATCTCACTCCAAATCAGATTCATGTCAATCTCCACTTTGCTCTCACTCCCAATCAGATTCATGTCAACCTCCAGAGGACTCTCACTCAAATTCATATTCATGTCAACCTCCAGAGGGCTCTCACTCCAAATCAGATTCATGTAAATCTCCACAGGGCTCGCACTCCAAATCAGATTCATGTCAACCTCCACTTTGCTCTCACTCCCAATCAGATTAATGTCAACCTCCACAGGGATCTCTCTCCAAATCAGAGTCATGTCAACCTCCACTTTGGTCTCACTCCAAATCAGATTCATGTCAACCTCCAGAGGACTCTCACTCCAATTCATATTCATGTCAACCTCCAGAGGGCTCTCACTCCAAATCAGATTCATGTCAACCTCCAATAGGATCTCACTCCAAATCAGAGTCATGGCAACCTCCACAAGGCTCTCACTCTAAATCAGTAATTTCAACCTCCATAGGGATCTGACTCCAAATCAGAGTCATGTCATCCTCCTCAGGGACCTCACGGCAAATCAGAGTTATGTCAACTTCAACAGGGCTCTCACTCCAAATCAAAGTCATTTCAACATCCACAGGGATCTCACACCAAATCAGATTCATGTGAACCTACACAGCACTCTTACTCCAAATCAGTGTCATGTCCACCTCCAAAGGGCTCTCATACCAAATCAAATTCATGTCAACCTTCACAGGGATCTCACTCCAAATTAGATTCATGTCCACCTCCACAGGGCTCTCACTCCAAATCATGATCATGACAACCTCCACATGGATCTCACTCCAAATAAAAGTCATGTCAACCTCCAAAGGGCTCTCACTCCAAATCAGATTCATTTCTACCTCTACAGGGCTCTCACTGTAAATCAGAGTCATGTCAACCTCCACAGGGATCTCACTCCAAATTAGTCTCATGTCCACCTCCACAGTGCTCTCACTCCAAATGACATTCATGTCAACCTCCACAGGGATCTCACACCAAATCAGAATCATGTCACCTCCACTGGGCTCTCACTCCAAATCAAAGTCATGTCAACCTCCACAGGGCTCTCACTCCAAATCAGATTCATTTCAACCTCTACAGGGCTCTTACTCCAAATCAGAATCATGTCAACCTCCTCAAGGATCTTTATCCAAATTAGAGTCATGTCAACCTCCACAGGGCTCTCACTCCAAATCAAAGTCATTTCAACATCCACAGGGATCTCACACCAAATCATATTAATGTGAACCTTTACAGTGCTCTTACTCCAAATCAATCTCATGTCCACCTCCAAAGGGCTCTCACTCCAAATCAGATTCATGTCAACCTCTACAGGGATCTCACTACAAATCAGATTCATGTCCACCTCCACAGGGATCTGACGACAAATCAGATTCATGTCAACTTCCACAGGGTAATCACATCAAATCAGTCTCATGTCCACCTCCACAGTGCTCTCACTCCAAATCAGATTCATGTAAACCTCCACAGGGCTCTCACTGCAAATCAGATTCATGTCAACCTCCAGAGGGCTCTCACTCCACATCAGATTCATGTCAACCTCCACAAGGATCTCACTCCAAATCAGAGTCATGTCATCCTCCTCAGCTATCTCACTCCAAATCCATCATGTCAATCTGCACAGGGATGTCCATCGTAATCAGTCTCCTGTCAACCTCCTCAGGGCTCTCACTCCAAATTAGAGTCTTGTCAAACTCCATATTGCTGTCACTACAAATCAAAGTCATGTCAAGTTCCACAGGGATCTCACACCAAATCAGATTCATGTCAACCTCCACAGTGCTCTTACTCCAAATCAGTCTCATGTCCACCTCCAAAGGACTCTCATTCCAAATCAAATTCATGTCAACCTCCACAGGGATCTGACTCCAAATCAGATTCATGTCAACCTCCACTTTGCTCTCACTCCCAATCAGATTCATGTCAACCTCCACAGGGATCTCTCTCCAAATCAGAGTCATGTCAACCTCCACTTTGGTCTCACTCCAAATCAGATTCATGTCAACCTCCAGAGGACTCTCACTCCAATTCATATTCATGTCAACCTCCAGAGGGCTCTCACTCCAAATCAGAGTCATGGCAACCTCCACAAGGCTCTCACTCTAAATCAGTAATTTCAACCTCCAAAGGGATCTGACTCCAAATCAGAGTCATGTCATCCTCCGCAGGGATCTTACTCCAAATCAGATTCATGTAAACCTCCATTGCTGTCACTCCATATCAAAGTCATGTCAAGTTCCACAGGGATCTCACTCCAAATCAGAGTCATGTCAACCTCCACAGGGATCTCACTCAAAATCAGAGTCATGTCAAACTCCACAGGGATCTCACTCCAAATCAAATTCATGTCAACCTCCACAGGGATCTCACTCCAAATCAGATTCATGTTAACCTCCACAGGGATCTCACTCCAAATTAGAGTCATGTCAACATCCACAGGGATCTCACTACAAATCAATCATGTCAACCTGCACAGGGATCTCCATCCTTATCAGTCTCAAGTCAACCTCCTCAGGGCTCTCACTCCAAATCAGAGTCTTGTCAAACTTCACATTGCTGTCACTACAAATCAAAGTCATGTCAAGTTCCACAGGGAGCTCACACCAAATCAAATTCATGTCAACCTCCACAGCGCTCTTACTCCAAATCAGTCTCATGTCCACCTCCAAAGGGCTCTCATTCCAAATCAAATTCATGTCAACCTCCACAGGGATCTCTCTCCAAATCAGAGTCATGTCAACCTCCACTTTGGTCTCACTCCAAATCAGATTCATGTCAACCTCCAGAGGACTCTCACTCCAATTCATATTCATGTCAACCTCCAGAGGGCTCTCACTCCAAATCAGATTCACGTCAACCTCCAATAGGATCTGACTCCAAATCAGAGTCATGTCATCCTCTTCAGGTATCTCACTCCAAATCCATCATGTCAACCTGCACAGGGATCTCCATCCTAATCAGTCTCCTGTCAACCTCCTCAGGGCTCTCACTCCAAATCAGAGTCTTGTCAAACTCCACATTGCTGTCACTACAAATCAAAGTCATGTCAAGTTCCACAGGGATCTCACACCAAGTCAGATTCATGTCAACCTCCACAGCGCTCTTACTCCAAATCAGTCTCATGTCTACCTCCAAAGGGCTCTCATTCCAAATCAAATTCATATCAACTTCCTCAGGGCTCTCACTCCAAATCAGAATCTTGTCAAACTCCACATTGCTGTCACTACAAATCAAAGTCATGTCAAGTTCCACAGGGATCTCACACCAAATCAGATTCATGTCAACCTCCACAAGGCTCTTTCTCCAAATTAGAGTCATGTCATCCTCCACTTTTCTCTCACTCCAAATCAGAGTCATGTCATCCTCCTCAGGGATCTCACTCCAAATCAGAGTCATGTTAACCTTCATATTGCTTTGACTCCAAATCAAAGTCATGTCAAGTTCCACAGGGATCTCACTCCAAATCAGATTCATATCAACCTCCACAAGGCTCTTTCTCCAAATTAGAGTCATGTCATCCTCCACTTTTCTCTCACTCCAAATCAGAGTCATGTCATCCTCCTCAGGGACCTCACATCAAATCAGAGTTATGTCAACTTCAACAGGGCTCTCACTCCAAATCAAAGTCATTTCAACATCCACAGGGATCTCACACCAAATCAGATTCATGTGAACTTTCACAGCGCTCTTACTCCAAATCAGAGTCATGTTAACCTTCATATTGCTTTGACTCCAAATCAAAGTCATGTCATTTCCACAGGGATCTCACTCCAAATCAGATTCATGTTAACCTCCACAGGGATCTCACTCCAAATCAGAGTCATGTCAACCTCCACAAGGCTCTCACTCCAAATAAGTAATTTCAACCTCCATAGGGATCTCACTCCAAATCAGTCATGTCATCCTCCACAGGTATCTCACTCCAAATCAGTCTCATGTCCTCCTCCACAGGGCTCTCACTCCAAATCAGAGTCATGTCAAACTCCACAGGGATCTCACTCCAAATCAGATTCTTGTCCACCTCCACAGGGCTCTCACTCTAAATCAGAGTCATGTCAACCGCCACAGGTATCTCAATCCAAATCAGTCTCATGTCCACCTCCACAGTGCACTCACTCCAAATCAGATTCATATAAACCTCCACAGGGATCTCACGCCAAATCAGATTCATGTCAACCTCCACAGGGCTCTCACTCCAAATCAGAATCATGTCACCTCCATAGGGCTCTCACTCCAAATCAGATTCATGTCAACCTCCACAGGGATCTCACTCTAAATCAGATTCATGTCAACCTCCACAGGGATATTAATCCAAATCAGAGTCTTGTCAACCTCCATAGGGATCTCACTGCAAATCAGAGTTATGTCAACCTCCACATTGCTGTCACTCCAAATCAACGTAATTTCAACATCCTCAGGGATCTCACACGAAATCAGATTCATGTGAACCTACACAGCGCTCTTACTCCAAATCAGTGTCATGTCCACCTCCAAAGGGCTCTCATACCAAATCAAATTCATGTCAACCTTCACAGGGATCTCACTCCAAATTAGATTCATGTCCTCCTCCACAGGGCTCTCACTCCAAATCATGATCATGACAACCTCCACATGGATCTCACACCAAATAAAAGTCATGTCAACCTCCAAAGTGCTCTCACTCCAAATCAGATTCATTTCTACCTCTACAGGGCTCTCACTCTAAATTAGAGTCATGTCAACCTCCACAGGGATCTCACTCCAAATTAGTCTCATGTCCACCTCCACAGTGCTCTCACTCCAAATGATATTCATGTCAACCTCCACAGGGATCTCACACCAAATCAGAATCATGTCACCTCCACAGGGCTCTCACTCCAAATCAAAGTCATTTCAACATCCACAGGGATCTCACACCAAATCATATTAATGTGAACCTTTACAGCGCTCTTACTCCAAATCAATCTCATGTCCACCTCCAAAGGGCTCTCACTCCAAATCAAATGCATGTCAACCTCCACAGGTATCTCACTCCAAATCAGATTCATGTCAACCTATACAGGGATCTCACTACAAATCAGATTCATGTCCACCTCCACAGGGATCTGACGCCAAATCAGAATCATGTCAACCTCTACAGGGATCTCACTCCAAATCAGAGTTATGTCAACCTCCACAATGCTCTCACTCCAAATCAGTAATTTCAACCTCCATAGGGATCTGACTCCAAATCAGAGTCATGTCAACCTCCTCAGTGATCCCACTCCAAATCAGTCATGTCATCCTCAACAGGGCTCTCACTCCAAATCAGTCTCATGTCCACCTCCACAGTGCTCTCACTCCAAATCAGATTAATGTCAACCTCCACAGGGCTCTCATACCAAATCAAATTCATGTCAACCTCCACAAGGCTCTCACTCTAAATCAATAATTTCAAACTCCATAGGGATCTGACTCCAAATCAGAGTCATGTTAACCTCCATATTGCTTTGACTCCAAATCAAAGTCATGTCAAGTTCCACAGGGATCTCACTCCAAATCAGATTCATGTTAACCTCCACAGGGCTCACACTCCAAATCAGAGTCATGTCAACTTCCACAAGGATCTTTCTCCAAATTAGAGTCATATCAACCTCCACTTTTCTCTCACTCCAAATCAGAGTCATGTCATCCTCCTCAGGGACCTCACGGCAAATCAGAGTTATGTCAACTTCAACAGGGCTCTCACTCCAAATCAAAGTCATTTCAACATCCACAGGGATCTCACACCAAATCAGATTCATGTGAACTTTCACAGAGCTCTTACTCCAAATCAATCTCATGTCCACCTCCAAAAGGCTCTCACTCCAAATCAGATTCATGTCAACCTCCACAGGGATCTCACTACAAATCAGATTCATGTCCACCTCCACAGGGCTCTCACGACAAATCAGATTCATGTCAACCTCCACAGGGTTATCACATCAAATCAGAATCATGTCAACCTCTACAGGGCTCTCACTGCAAATCAGACTCATGTCAACTTCCACAGGGATCTCACTCCAAATCAGAGTTATGTCAACCTCCACAAGGCTCTCACTCCAAATCAGTAATTTCAACCTCCATAGGGATCTGACTCCAAGTCAGAGTCATGTCAACCTCCTCAGGGATCACACTCCAAATCAGTCATGTCATCATCCACAGGTATCTCACTCCAAATCCATCATGTCAACCTACACAGGGATCTCCATCCTTATCAGTCTCAAGTCAACCTCCTCAGGGCTCTCACTCCAAATCAGAGTCTTGTCAAACTCCACATTGCTGTCACTACAAATCAAAGTCATGTCAAGTTCCACAGGGAGCTCACACCAAATCAAATTCATGTCCACCTCCAAAGGGCTCTCATTCCAAATCAAATTCATGTCAACCTCCACAGGGATCTCTCTCCAAATCAGAGTCATGTCAACCTCCACTTTGGTCTCACTCCAAATCAGATTCATGTCAACCTCCAGAGGACTCTCACTCCAATTCATATTCATGTCAACCTCCAGAGGGCTCTCACTCCAAATCAGATTCATGTCAACCTCCAATAGGATCTCACTCCAAATCAGAGTCATGGCAACCTCCACAAGGCTCTCACTCTAAATCAGTATTTTCAACCTCCATAGGGATCTGACTCCAAATCAGAGTCATGTCATCCTCTTCAGGTATCTCACTCCAAATCCATCATGTCAATCTGCACAGGGATCTCCATCCTAATCAGTCTCCTGTCAACCTCCTCAGGGCTCTCACTCCAAATCAGAGTCTTGTCGAACTCCACATTGCTGTCACTACAAATCAAAGTCATGTCAAGTTCCACAGGGATCTCACACCAAATCAGATTCATGTCAACCTCCACAGCGCTCTTACTCTAAATCAGTCTCATGTCCACCTCCAAAGGGCTCTCATTCCAAATCAAATTCATGTCAACCTCCACAAGGATCTTTCTCCAAATTAGAGTCATGTCATCCTCCACTTTTCTCTCACTCCAAATCAGAGTCATGTCATCCTCCTCAGGGACCTCACGTCAAATCAGAGTTATGTCAACTTCAACAGGGCTCTCACTCCAAATCAAATTCATGTCAACCTCCACAGGGATCTGACTCCAAATCATATTCATGTCAACCTCCACAGGGATCTCACTCCAAATCAGAGTCATGTTAACCTTCATATTGCTTTGACTCCAAATCAAAGTCATGTCAAGTTCCACAGGGATCTCACTCCAAATCAGATTCATGTTAACCTCCACAGGGCTCTCACTCCAAATCAAATTCATGTCAACCTCCACAGGGATCTCTCTCCAAATCAGAGTCATGTCAACCTCCACTTTGGTCTCACTCCAAATCAGATTCATGTCAACCTCCAGAGGACTCTCACTCCAATTCATATTCATGTCAACCTCCAGAGGGCTCTCACTCCAAATCAGATTCATGTCAACCTCCAATAGGATCTCACTCCAAATCAGAGTCATGGCAACCTCCACAAGGCTCTCACTCTAAATCAGTAATTTCCACCTCCATAGGGATCTGACTCCAAATCAGAGTCATGTCATCCTCTTCAGGTATCTCACTCCAAATCCATCATGTCAACCTGCACAGGGATCTCCATGCTAATCAGTCTCCTGTCAACCTCCTCAGGGCTCTCACTCCAAATCAGAGTCTTGTCAAACTCCACATTGCTGTCACTACAAATCAAAGTCATGTCAAGTTCCACAGGGATCTCACACCAAATCAGATTCATGTCAACCTCCACAGCGCTCTTACTCCAAATCAGTCTCATGTCCACCTCCAAAGGGCTCTCATTCCAAATCAAATTCATGTCAACCTCCACAGGGATCTCACTCCAAATCAGATTCATGTCAACCTCCACAGGGTTATCACATCAAATCAGAATCATGTCAACCTCTACAGGTCTCTCACTGCAAATCAGACTCATGTCAACTTCCACAGGGATCTCACTCCAAATCAGAGTCATGTCAACCTCCACAAGGCTCTCACTCCAAATAAGTAATTTCAACCTCCATAGGGATCTGACTCCAAATCAGAGTCATGTCAACCTCCTCAGGGATCACACTCCAAATCAGTCATGTCATCCTCCACAGGTATCTCACTCCAAATCAGTCTCATGTCAAACTCCACAGGGATCTCACTCCAAATCAGATTCTTGTCCACCTCCACAGGGCTCTCACTCAAAATCAGAGTCATGTCAACCGCCACAGGGATCTCAATCCAAATCAGTCTCATGTCCACCTCCACTGTGCACTCACTCCAAATCAGATTCATATAAACCTCCACAGGGATCTCACGCCAAATCAGATTCATGTCAACCTCCACAGGGCTCTCACTCCAAATCAGAATCATGTCACCTCCATAGGGCTCTCACTCCAAATCAGATTCATGTCAACCTCCACAGGGATCTCACTCTAAATCAGATTCATGTCAACCTCCACAGGGATATTAATCCAAATCAGAGTCTTGTCAACCTCCACAGGCATCTCACTTCAAATTAGAGGTATGTCATCCTCCACAGGGCTCTCACTGCAAATCAGACTCATGTCAACTTCCACAGGGATCTCACTCCAAATCAGTAATTTCAACCTCCATAGGGATCTGACTCCAAATCAGAGTCATGTCAACCTCCTCAGGGATCACACTCCAAATCAGTCTCATGTCCACCTCCACAGTGCACTCACTCCAAATCAGATTCATATCAACCTCCACAGGGATCTCACTCCAAATCAGATTCATGTCAACCTCCACAGTGCACTCACTCCAAATCAGATTCATGTCAACCTTCACAGGGATCTCACTCCAAATCAGATTCATGTCAACCTCCACAGTGCACTCACTCCAAATCAGAGTCTTGTCAACCTCCACAGGGATCTCACTTCAAATCAACGTAATTTCAACATCCACAGGGATCTCACACGAAATCAGATTCATGTGAACCTACACAGCGCTCTTACTCCAAATCAGTGTCATGTCCATTTCCAAAGGGCTCTCACTCCAAATCAAATGCATGTCAACCACCATAGGGATCTCACTGCAAATCAGAGTTATGTCAACCTCCACAGGGCTCTCACTCCAAATCAAAGTCATTTCAACATCCACAGGGATCTCACACCAAATCATATTAATGTGAACCTTTACAGCGCTCTTACTCCAAATCAATCTCATGTCCACCTCCAAAGGGCTCTCACTCCAAATCAAATGCATGTCAACCTCCACAGGGATCTCACTCGAAATCAGATTCATGTCAACCTCCACAGGGATCTCACTACAAATCAGATTCATGTCCACCTCCACAGGGCTCTGACGCCAAATCAGATTCATGTCAACCTCCACAGTGTAATCACATCAAATCAGGATCATGTCAACCTCCACAGGGCTCTCACTGCAAATCAGACTCGTGTCAACCTCCACAGTGCTCTCACTCCAAATCAGATTCATGTCAACCTCCACAGGGATCTCACACCAAATCAGATTCATGTCAACCTCCACAGGTATATTAATCCAAATCAGAGTCTTGTCAACCTCCACAGGGATCTCACTTCAAATTAGAGGTATGTAAACCTCCACAGGGCTCTCACTGCAAATCAGACTCATGTCAACCTCCATAGGAATCTTAATCCAAATCAGATTCATGTCAACCTCCAGAGGGATCTCACTCCAAATCAAATTCATGTCAATGTCCACAAGGATCTCACTCCAAATCAGAGTCATGTCATCCTCCTCTGATATCTCACTCCAAATCCATCATGTCAACTTGCACAGGGATCTCCATCCTAATCAGTCTCCTGTCAACCTCCTCAGGGCTCTCACTCCAAATCAGAGTCTTGTCAAACTCCACATTGCTGTCACTACAAATCAAAGTCATGTCAAGTTCCACAGGGATCTCACACCAAATCAGATTCATGTCAACCTCCACAGCGCACTTACTCCAAATCAGTCTCATGTCCACCTCCAAAGGGCTCTCATTCCAAATCAAATTCATGTCAACCTCCACAGGGATCTGACTCCAAATCAGATTCATGTCAACCTCCACAGGGATCTCACTCCAAATCAGAGTCATGTTAACCTCCATATTGCTTTGACTCCAAATCAAAGTCATGTCAAGTTCCACAGGGATCTCACTCCAAATCAGATTCATGTTAACCTCCACAGGGCTCACACTCCAAATCAGAGTCATGTCAACTTCCACAAAGTTCTTTCTCCAAATTAGAGTCATGTCAACCTCCACTTTTCTCTCACTCCAAATCAGAGTCATGTCATCCTCCTCAGGGACCTCACGGCAAATCAGAATTATGTCAACTTCAACAGGGCTCTCACTCCAAATCAAAGTCATTTCAACATCCACAGGGATCTCACACCAAACCAGATTCATGTGAACTTTCACAGCGCTCTTACTCCAAATCAATCTCATGTCCACCTCCAAAGGGCTCTCATTCCAAATCAAATTCATGTCAACCTCCACAGGGATCTCACTCCAAATCAGATTCATGTCAACCTCCACAGGGATCTCACTACAAATCAGATTCATGTCCACCTCCACAGGGCTCTCACGACAAATCAGATTCATGTCAACCTCCACAGGGTTATCACATCAAATCAGAATCATGTCAACCTCTACAGGGCTCTCACTGCAAATCAGACTCATGTCAACTTCCACAGGGATCTCACTCCAAATCAGAGTTATGTCAACCTCCACAAGGCTCTCACTCCAAATCAGTAATTTCAACCTCCATAGGGATCTGACTCCAAATCAGAGTCATGTCAACCTCCTCAGGGATCACACTCCAAATCAGTCATGTCATCCTCCACAGGTATCTCACTCCAAATCAGTCTCATGTCCACCTCCACAGTGCACTCACTCCAAATCAGATTCATATCAACCTCCACAGGGATCTCACGCCAAATCAGATTCATGTCAACCTCCACAGGGCTCTCACTCCATATCAGAATCATGTCACCTCCATAGGGCCCTCACTCCAAATCAGATTCATGTCAACCTTCACAGGGATCTCACTCTAAATCAGATTCATGTCAACCTCCACAGGGATATTAATCCAAATCAGAGTCATGTCATCCTCCACAGGGCTCAGACTGCAAATCAGAGTCATGTCAACCTCCACCTTGCTCTCACTCCAAATCAACGTAATTTCCACATCCACAGGGATCTCACACGAAATCAGATTCATGTGAACCTACACAGCGCTCTTACTCCAAATCAGTGTCATGTCCACCTTCAAAGGGCTCTCATACCAAATCAAATTCATGTCAACCTCCACAGGGATCTCACTCCAAATTAGATTCATGTCCACCTCCACAGGGATCTCACTCCAAATCATGATCATGACAACCTCCACATGGATCTCACTCCAAATAAAAGTCATGTCAACCTCCACAGCGCTCTCACTCCAAATCAGATTCATTTCAACTTCTACAGGGCTCTCACTCCAAATCACATTCATGTCAACATCCACAGGGATATCACTCCAAATCAGAGTCACGTCAACCTCCACAAGGCTCTCACTCAAAATCAGTAATTTTAACCTCCATAGGGATCTGACTCCATATCAGAGTCATGTCATCCTCCACAGGTATCTCACTCAAAATCAGTCTCATGTCCACCTCCACAGTGCTCTCACTCCAAATCAGATTCATGTCAACCTCCACAGGGATCTCACACCAAATCAGATTCATGTCAACCTCCACAGGGATATTAATCCAAATCAGAGTCTTGTCAACCTCCACAGGGCTCTCACTGCAAATCAGACTCATGTTAACCTCCATAGGGATATCACTCTAAATCAGATTCATGTCAACCTCCAGAGGCCTCTCACTCCAAATCAAATTCATGTCAACGTCCACAAGGATCTCACTCCAAATCAGAATCATGGCAACCTCCACAAGGCTCTCACTCTAATTCAGTAATTTCAACCTCCATAGGGATCTGACTCCAAATCAGAGTCATGTCCACCTCCAAAGGGCTCTCATTCCAAATCAGATTCTTGTCAACCTCCGCAGGGTTATCACATCAAATCAGAATCATGTCAACCTCCACAGGGATCTCACTCCAAATCAGTAATTTCAACCTCCATAGGGATCTGACTCCAAATCAGAGTCATGTCAACCTCCTCAGGGATCCCACTCCAAATCAGTCATGTCATCCTCCACAGGTATCTCACTCTAAATCAGAGTCATGTCAACCTCCACAGGGATCTCACTCCAAATCAGTCTCATGTCCACATCCACAGTGCTCTAACTCCAAATCAGATTCATATCAACCTCCACAGGGATCTCACACCAAATCAGATTCATGTCAACCTCCACAGGTCTCTCACTCCAAATCAGAATCATGTCACCTCCACAGGGCTCTCACTCCAAATTAGATTCATGTCAACCTCCACAGGGATCTCACTCTAAATCAGATTCATGTCAACCTCCACAGGGATATTAATCCAAATCAGAGTCTTGTCAACCTCCACAGGGATCTCACTTCAAATTAGAGGTATGTCAACCTCCACAGGGCTCTCACTGCAAATCAGAGTCATGTCAACCTCCACATTGCTCTCACTCCAAATGAAAGTAATTTCAACATCCACAGGGATCTCACACCAAATCAGATTCATGTGAACCTACACAGCGCTCTTACTCCAAATCAGTCTCATTTCCACCTCCAAAGGGCTCTCATTCCAAATCAAATTCATGTCAACCTCCACAGGGATCTCACGCCAAATCAGATTCATGTCAACCTCCACAGGGATCTCACTCCAAATCAGAGTCATGTCAACCTCCACATTGCTGTCACTCCAAATCAAAGTCATTTCTAGTTCCACAGTGATCTCACTCCAAATCAAATTCATGTTAACCTCCACAGGGCTCTCACTCCAAATCATGATCATGACAACCTCCACATGGATCTCACTCCAAATAAAAGTCATGTCAACCTCCACAGGGCTCTCACTCCAAATCAGTGTCATGTCATCCTCCTCAGGGATCTCACTGCAAATCAGTGTCATGTCAACCTCCACTTTGCTGTCCCTCCAAATCAGATTCATGTCAACCTCAAGAGGACTCTCACTCCAATTCATATTCATTTCAACCTCCAGAGGGCTATCACTCCAAATCAGATTCATGTCAAGCTCCACAGGGATCTCACTCCAAATCAGAGTCATGTCAACCTCCATAGGGCTATTAATCCAAATCTGAGTCTTGTCAACCTCCACAGGGATCTCACTCCAAATTGGAGGTATGTCAACCTCCACAGGGCCCTCATACCAAATCAGATTCATGTCAATCTCCAGAGGGCTCTCACTCCACTTCAGGCTCATGTCAACTTCCACAGCGCTCTTACTCCAAATCAGTCTCATGTCCACCTCCAAAGGGCTCTCATTCCAAATCAAATTCATGTCAATCTCCACAGGTATCTCACTCCAAATAAGATTCATGTCAACCTCCACAGGGATCTCATTCCAAATCAGAGTCATGTCAACCTCCACATTGTTGTCACTCCAAATCAAAGTCATGTCAAGTTCCGCAGGGATCTCACTCCAATTCAGCCTCATTTCAACCTCCACAGGGCTCTCACTCCAAATCATGATCATGACAACCTCCACATGGATCTCACTCCAAATCAAAGTCATGTCAACCTCCTCAGGTCTCTCACTCCAAATCAGAGTTATGTTAAACTCCACAAGGATCTCACTCCAAATCGGGGTCATGGCAAGCTTCACAAGGCTCTCACTCTAAATCAGTAATTTCAACCTCCACAGGGAACTGACTCCAAATCAAAGTCATGTCAACCTCCACAGGGATCTCACTTCAAATCAGAGTCATGTCAACCTCCTCAGGTCTCTCACTCCAAATCAGAGTTATGTCAAACTCCACAAGGATCTCACTCCAAATCGGGGTCATGGCAAGCTTCACAAGGCTCTCACTCTAAATCAGTAATTTCAACCTCCTCAGGGATCCCACTCCAAATCAGTCATGTCATCCTCCACAGGTATCTCACTCCAAATCAGTCTCATGTCCTCCTCCACTGGGCTCTCACTCTAAATCAGAGTCATGTCAACCTCCACAGGTATCTCACTCCAAATCAGAGTCATGTCAACCTCCACATTGCTGTCACTCCAAATCAAAGTCATTTCTAGTTCCACAGGGATCTCACTCCAAATCAAATTCATGTTAACCTCCACAGGGCTCTCACTCCAAATCATGATCATGACAACCTCCACATGGATCTCACTCCAAATAAAAGTCATGTCAACCTCCACAGGGCTCTCACTCCAAATCAGATTCATTTCAACCTCCACAGGGATCTCACACCAAATCAGAATCATGTCACCTCCACAGGGCTCTCACTCCAAATCAAAGTCTTGTCAACCTCCACAGGGCTCTCACTCCAAATCAGATTCATTTCATCCTCAACAGGGCTCTTACTCCAAATCAGAGTCATGTCAACCTCCACATTGCTCTCACTCCAAATCAGTGTCATCTCATCCTCCTCAGGGATCTCACTGCAAATCAGTGTCATGTCAACCTCCACTTTGCTGTCCCTCCAAATCAGATTCATGTCAACCTCAAGAGGACTCTCACTCCAATTCATATTCATTTCAACCTCCAGAGGGCTCTCACTCCAAATCAGATTCATGTCAAGCTTCACAGGGATCTCACTCCAAATCAGAGTCATGTCAACCTCCATAGGGCTATTAATCCAAATCTGAGTCTTGTGAACCTCCACAGGGATCTCACTCCAAATTGGAGGTATGTCAACCTCCACAGGGCCCTCATACCAAATCAGATTCATGTCAATCTCCAGAGGGCTCTCACTCCACTTCAGGCTCATGTCAACTTCCACAGCGCTCTTACTCCAAATCAGTCTCATGTCCACCTCTAAAGGGCTCTCATTCCAAATCAAATTCATGTCAATCTCCACAGGTATCTCACTCCAAATAAGATTCCTGTCAACCTCCACAGGGATCTCATTCCAAATCAGAGTCATGTCAACCTCCACATTGTTGTCACTCCAAATCAAAGTCATGTCAAGTTCCGCAGGGATCTCACTCCAATTCAGCCTCATTTCAACCTCCACAGGGCTCTCACTCCAAATCATGATCATGACAACCTCCACATGGATCTCACTCCAAATCAAAGTCATGTAAACCTCCACAGGGATCTCTCTTCAAATCAGAGTCATGTCAACCTCCTCAGGTCTCTCACTCCAAATCAGAGTTATGTCAAACTCCACAAGGATCTCACTCCAAATCGGGGTCATGGCAAGCTTCACAAGGCTCTCACTCTAAATCAGTAATTTCAACCTCCACAGGGATCTGACTCCAAATCAGAGTCATGTCAACCTCCTCAGGGATCCCACTCCAAATCAGTCATGTCATCCTCCACAGGTATCTCACTCCAAATCAGTCTCATGTCCACCTCCACAGTGCTCTAACTCCAAATCAGATTCATATCAACCTCCACAGGGATCTCACACCATATCAGAGTCATGTCAACCTCGTCAGGGATCTCACTCCAAATCCATCATGTCAACCTGCACAGGGATCTCCCTCCAAATCATTCTCATGTCCAGCTCCACAGGGCTCTCACTCCAAATCCGCTTCATGTCAACCTCCACAGGTTTCTCAGCACAAATCAGATTCATGTCATCCTCCTCAGGGATCTCAATGCAAATCAGAGATATGTGAACCTCCACAGGGATCTCACTTCAAATTAGAGGTATGTCATCCTCCACAGGGCTCTCACTCCAAATCAGAATCATGTCACCTCCACAGGGCTCTCACTCCAAATTAGATTCATGTCAACCTCCACATGGATCTCACTCTAAATCAGATTCATGTCAACCTCCACAGGGATATTAATCCAAATCAGAGTCTTGTCAACCTCCACAGGGATCTCACTTCAAATTAGATTCATGTCAACCTCCACAGGGATCTCACTCTAAATCAGATTCATGTCAACCTCCATAGGAATCTTAATCCAAATCAGAGTCTTGTCAACCTCCATAGGGATCTCACTGCAAATCGGAGTTATGTCAACCTCCACATTGCTCTCACTCCAAATGAAAGTAATTTCAACATCCACAGGGATCTCACACGAAATCAGATTCATGTGAACCTACACAGTGCTCTCACTCCAAATCACATTCATGTCAACCTCCACAGGGATCTCACACCAAATCAGAATCATGTCACCTCCACAGTGCTCTCACTCCAAATCACATTCATGTCAACCTCCACAGGGATCTCACACCAAATCAGAATCATGTCCACCTCCACAGTGCTCTCACTCCAAATCACATTCATGTCAACCTCCACAGGGATCTCACACCAAATCAGAATCATGTCACCTCCACAGGGCTCTCACTCCAAATCAGATTCATTTCATCCTCTACAGGGCTCTTACTCCAAATCAGTGTCATGTCAACCTCCACAGGGATCTCACTCCAAATCCATCATGTCAACTTGCACAGGGATCTCCATCCTAATCAGTCTCCTGTCAACCTCCTCAGGGCTCTCACTCCAAATCAGAGTCATGCCAACCTCCTCAGAGCTCTCACTCTAAATCAGAGTCATGCCAACCTCCTCAGAGCTCTCACTCCAAATCAGTCTCATGTCAACCTCCACAGGGATCTCACTCCAAATCAGAGTCATGCCAACCTCCTCAGAGCTCTCACTCCAAATCACATTCATGTCAACCTCCACAGGGATCTCACACCAAATCAGAATCATGTCACCTCCACAGGGCTCTCACTCCAAATCAAAGTCATTTCAACATCCACAGGGATCTCACACCAAATCAGATTCATGTGAACTTTCACAGCGCTCTTACTCCAAATCAATCTCATGTCCACCTCCAAAGGGCTCTCATTCCAAATCAAATTCACGTCCACCTCCAAAGGGCTCTCACTCCAAATCAAATGCATGTCAACCTCCACAGGTATCTCACTCCAAATCAGATTCATGTCAACCTCTACAGGGATCTCACTACAAATCAGATTCATGTCCACCTCCACAGGGATCTGACGCCAAATCAGATTCATGTCAACCTCCACAGGGTTATCACATCAAATCAGAATCATGTCAACCTCTACAGGGCTCTCACTGCAAATCAGACTCATGTCAACTTCCACAGGGATCTCACTCCAAATCAGTAATTTCAACCTCCATAGGGATCCCACTCCAAATCAGTCATGTCATCCTCCACAGGTATCTCACTCCAAATCAGTCTCATGTCCACCTCCACAGTGCACTCACTCCAAATCAGATTCATATCAACCTCCACAGGGATCTCACGCCAAATCAGATTCATGTCAACCTCCACAGGGCCCTCACTCCAAATCAGATTCATGTCAACCTTCACAGGGATCTCACTCTAAATCAGATTCATGTCAACCTCCACAGGGATATTAATCCAAATCAGAGTCTTGTCAACCTCCATAGGGATCTCACTGCAAATCAGAATTATGTCAACCTCCACATTGCTCTCACTCCAAATCAACGTAATTTCAACATCCACAGGGATCTCACACGAAATCAGATTCATGTGAACCTACACAGTGCTCTTACTCCAAATCAGTGTCATATCCACCTCCAAAGGGCTCTCATACCAAATCAAATTCATGTCAACCTCCACAGGGATCTCACTCCAAATTAGATTCATGTCCACCTCCACAGGGATCTCACTCCAAATCATGATCATGACAACCTCCACATGGATCTAACTCCAAATATAAGTCATGTCAACCTCCACAGCGCTCTCACTCCAAATCAGATTCATTTCAACTTCTACAGGGCTCTCACTCCAAATCAGAATCATGTCACCTCCACAGGGCTCTCACTCCAAATCAGAGTCATGTCAACCTCCACAGGGATCTCACTCCAAATCAAAATCATGTCAACCTCCACAAGGATCTTTATCCAAATTAGAGTCATGTCAACCTCCACTTTGCTCTCACTCCAAATCAGAGTCATGTCATCCTCCTCAGGGATCTCACACCAAATCATATTAATGTGAACCTTTACAGCGCTCTTACTCCAAATCAATCTCATGACCACCTCCAAAGGGCTCTCACTCCAAATCAAATGCATGTCAACCTCCACAGGGATCTCACTCCAAATCAGATTCATGTCAACCTCCACAGGGATCTCACTACAAATCAGATTCATGTCCACCTCCACAGGGCTCTGACGCCAAATCAGATTCATGTCAACCCCCTCAGGGTAATCACATCAAATCAGGATCATGCCAACCTCCACAGGGATATCACTCCAAATCAGAATCACGTCAACCTCGACAAGGCTCTCACTCCAAATCAGATTGATATCAACCTCCACAGGGATCTCACTCCAAATAAGATTCTTGTCCACCTCCACAGGGATCTCACTCCAAATCAGTCTCATGTCCACCTCCACAGTGCTCTCACTCCAAATCAGATTCATGTCAACCTCCACAGGGATCTCACACCAAATCAGATTCATGTCAACCTCCACAGGGATATTAATCCAAATCAGAGTCTTGTCAACCTCCACTTTGCTCTCACTCTAAATCAGATTCATGTCAACCTCCAGAGGGCTCTCACTCCAAATCAAATTCATGTCAACGTCCACAAGGATCTCACTCCAAATCAGAATCATGGCAACCTCCACAAGGCTCTCACTCTAATTCAGTAATTTCAACCTCCATGGGGATCTGACTCCAAATCAGAGTCATGTCATCCTCCTCAGGGATCTCACTCCAAATCAGAGTCTTGTCAAACTCCACATTGCTGTCACTACAAATCAAAGTCATGTCAAGTTCCACAGGGATCTCACACCAAATCTGATTCATGTCAACGTCCACAGCGCTCTTACTCCAAATCAGTCTCATGTCCACCTCCAAAGGGCTCTCATTCCAAATCAAATTCATGTCAACCTCCACAGGGATCTGACTCCAAATCAGATTCATGTCAACCTCCACAGGGATCTCACTCCAAATCAAAGTCATGTTAACCTCCATATTGCTTTGACTCCAAATCAAAGTCATGTCAAGTTCCAAAGGAATGTCACTCCAAATCAGATTCATGTTAACCTCCACAAGGCTCTCACTCCAAATCAGAGTCACGTCAACCTCCTCATGGATCTCTCTCCAAATCAGAGTTATGTCAACCTCCACATTGCTCTCACTCCAAATCAAATTCATGTCAACCTCCACAGGGATCTCACTCCAAATCAGATTCTTGTCAACCTCCACAGGGTTATCACATCAAATCAGAATCATGTCAACCTCTTCGGGGCTCTCACTGCAAATCAGACTCATGTCAACCTCCACAGGGATCTCACTCCAAATCAGTAATTTCAACCTCCACAGGTATCTCACTCCAAATTAGTCTCATGTCCTCCTCCACAGGGCTCTCACTCTAAATCAGAGTCATGTCAACCTCCACAGGGATCTCACTCCAAATCAGTCTCATGTCCACCTCCACAGTGCTCTAACTCCAAATCAGATTCATATCAACCTCCACAGGGATCTCACTCCAAATCAGAATCATGTTACCTCCACAGGGCTCTCACTCCAAATTAGATTCATGTCAACCTCCACATGGATCTCACTCTAAATCAGAGTTATATCAACCTCCACATTGCTCTCACTCCAAATGAAATTAATTTCAACATCCACAGGGATCTCACACCAAATCATGATCATGACAACCTCCACATGGATCTCACTCCAAATAAAAGTCATGTCAACCTCCACAGGGCTCTCACTCCAAATCAGATTCATTTCAACCTCTACAGGGCTCTCACTCCAAATCAAAGTCATGTCAACCTCCACAGGGCTCTCACTCCAAATCAGTGTCATGTCATCCTCCTCAGGGATCTCACTGCAAATCAGTGTCATGTCAACCTCCACTTTGCTGTCCCTCCAAATCAGATTCATGTCAACCTCAAGAGGACTCTCACTCCAATTCATATTCATTTCAACCTCCAGAGGGCTCTCACTCCAAATCAGATTCATGTCAACCTCCATAGGGCTATTAATCCAAATCTGAGTCTTGTCAACCTCCACAGGGATCTCACTCCAAATTGGAGGTATGTCAACCTCCACAGGGATCTCATTCCAAATCAGAGTCATGTCAACCTCCACATTGTTGTCACTCCAAATCAAAGTCATGTCAAGTTCCGCAGGGATCTCACTCCAATTCAGCCTCATTTCAACCTCCACAGGGCTCTCACTCCAAATCATGATCATGACAACCTCCACAGGGCTCTCACTCCAAATCATGATCATGACAACCTCCACAGGGATCTCACTCCAAATCAGTCTCATGTCCTCGTCCACAGGGCTCTAACTCCAAATCAGATTGATGTCAACGTCCACAGGGATCTCACTCCAAATAAGATTCTTATCCACATCCACAGGGCTCTCACTCTAAATCAGAGTCATGTCAACCTCCACAGGGATCTCACTCCAAATCAGTCTCATGTCCACCTCCACAGTGCTCTCACTCCAAATCAGATTGATGTCAACCTCCACAGGGATCTCACACCAAATCAGATTCATGTCAACCTCCACATGGCTCTCACTGCAAATCAGAATCATGTCACCTCCACAGGGCTCTCACTCCAAATCAGATTCATGTCAACCTCCACAGGGATCTCACTCTAAATCAGATTCACGTCAACCTCCACAGGGATATTAATCCAAATCAGATTCATGTGAACATACACAGCGCTCTTACTCCAAATCAGACTCATGTCAACCTCCACAGGGATCTCACTCCAAATTTTGATCATGACAACCTCCACATGGATCTCACTCCAAATCAGATTCTTTTCAACCTCTACAGGGCTCTTACTCCAAATCAGATTCATGTCAACCTCCAGAGGGATCTCACTCCAAATCAGAGTCATGTCAACCTCCTCAGGGCTCTCACTCCAAATCAGACTCATGTCAACCTCCACAAGGCTCTCACTCTAAATCAGTAATTTCAACCTCCATAGGGATCTGACTCCAAATCAGAGTCATGTCATCCTCCTCAGGGATCTCACTCCAAATCCATCATGTCAACCTGCACAGGGATCTCCCTCCTAATCAGTCTCCTGTCAACCTGCTCAGGGCTCTCACTACAAATCAAAGTCATGTCATCCTCAACAGCGCTCTTACTCCAAATCAGTCTCATGTCCACCTCCAAAGGGCTCTCATTCCCTATCAAATTCATGTCAACCTCCACAGGGATCTCACTCCAAATCAGATTCATGTCAACCTCCACAGGGATCTCACTCCAAATCAGAGTCATGTCAACCTCCACATTGCTTTGACTCCAAATCAAAGTCATGTCAATTCCACAGTGATCTCACTCCAAATCAGATTCATGTTAATCTCCACTGGGCTCTCACTGCAAATCAGACTCATGTCAACCTCCACAGGGCTCTCACTCCAAATCATGATCATGACAACCTCCACATGGATCTCACTCCAAATCAAAGTCATGTCAACCTCCACAGGGCTCTCACTCCAAATCAGATTCATTTCAACCTCTACAGGGATCTCACTCCAAATAAGATTCTTGTCCACATCCACAGGGCTCTCACTCTAAATCAGAGTCATGTCAACCTCCACAGGGATGTCACTCCAAATCAGTCTCATGTCCACCTCCACAGTTCTCTCACTCCAAATCAGATTCATGTCAACCTCCACAGGGATCTCACACCAAATCAGATTCATGTCAACCTCCACAGGGCTCTCACTGAAAATCCGAATCATGTCACCTCCACAGGGCTCTCACTCCAAATCAGATTCATGTCAACCTCCACAGGGATCTCACTCTAAATCAAATTCATGTCAACCTCCACAGGGATATTAATCCAAATCAGAGTCTTGTCAACCTCCACAGGGATCTCACTTCAAATTAGAGGTATGTCATCCTCCATAGGGATCTCACTGGAAATCAAAGTTATGTCAACCTCCACATTGATCTCACTCCAAATCAAAGTAATTTCAACATACACAGGGATCTCACACCAAATCAGATTCATGTGAACATACACAGCGCTCTTACTCCAAATCAGACTCATGTCAACCTCCACATGGATCTCACTCCAAATCAAAATCATGTCAACCTCCACAGGGCTCTCACTCCAAATCAGATTCTTTTCAACCTCTACATGGCTCTTACTCCAAATCAGAGTCATGTCAACTTCCAGAGGGATCTCATTCCAAATCAGACTCATGTCAACCTCCACAAGGATCTCACTCCAAATCAGAGTAATTGCAACCTCCACAAGGCTCTCACTCTAAATCAGTAATTTCAACCTCCATAGGGATCTGACTCCAAACCAGAGTCATGTCATCCTCCTCAGGGATCTCACTCCAAATCCATCATGTCAACCTGCATAGGAATCTCCCTCCTAATCAGTCTCCTGTCAACCTCCTCAGGGCTCTCACTCCAAATCAAAGTCATGTCAAGTTCCACAGAGATCTCACACCAAATCAGATTCATGTCAACCTCCACAGCGCCCTTACTCCAAATCAGTCTCATGTCCACCTCCAAAGGGCTCTCATTCCCAATCAAATTCATGTCAACCTCCACAGGAATCTCACTCCAAATCAGATTCATGTCAACCTCCACAGGGATCTCACTCCAAATCAGAGTCATGTCAACCTCCACATTGCTTTGACTCCAAATCAAAGTCGTCAAGTTCCACAGGGGTCTCACTCCAAATCAGATTCATTTCAACCTCTACAGGGCTCTCACTCCAAATCAGAGTCATGTCTACTTCCACAGGGATCTCACTCCAAATTAGAGTCATGTCAACCTCCACTTTGCTCTCACTCCAAATTAGAGTCATGTCATCTTCCTCAGGGATCTCACTCCAAATCTATCATGTCAACCTGCACAGGGAACTCCCTCCTAATCAGTCTCCCGTCCAGATCCATAGGGCTCTCACTCCAAATCAGCTTCATGTCAACCTCCACAGCTTTCTCACTCCAAATCAGAGTCATGTCAACCTCCACAGGGCTCTCACTCCAAATCAGCTTCATGTCAACCTCCACAGGTTTCTCACTCCAAATCAGAGTCATGTCAACCTCCACAGGGCTCTCACTCCAAATCAGAATCATGTCACCTCCACAGGGCTCGCACTCCAAATCAGATTCATGTCAACCTCCTCTTTGCTCTCACTCCCAATCAGATTCATGTAAACCTCCACAGGGCTCTCATACCAAATCAGATTCATGTCAACCTCCAGAGGACTCTCACTCCAATTCATATTCATGTCAACCTCCAGAAGGCTCTCACTCCAATCAGATTCATGTCAATCTCCACAGGGCTCTCACTCCAAAGCAGATTCATGTCAACCTCCACAGGAATCCCACTCCAAATCAGAATCTTGAAAACCTCCACTGGGATCTCACAGCAAATCAGAGTTATGTCAACCTCCACAGGGCTCTCATTCCAAATCAGATTCATGTCAACCTCCACAGGGCTCTCACTCCAATTCAGGCTCATGTCAACATCCAGAGGGGTCTCTCACCAAATCAGAATCATGTGAACCACCACAGCGCTCTTACTCCAAATCAGTCTCATGTCCACTTCCAAAGGGCTCTCATTCCAAATCAAATTCATGTCAACCTCCACAAGCATCTCACTCCAAATCAGATTCATGTCAACCTCCACTTTGCTCTCACTGCAAATCAGACTCATGTCAACCTCCACAGGGCTCTCACTCCAAATCAGTAATTTCAACCTCCGTAGGGATTTGACTCCAAATCAGATTCATGTCAACCTCCACAGGAATCTCACACCAAATCAGAGTCATGTCAACCTCCACAGGGATCTCACTGCAAACCAGAGTTATGTCAACCTCCAGAGAGCTCTCATACCAAATCAGATTCATGTCAACTTCCAGAGGGCTCTCACTCCAAATCAGATTCATGTCTATCTCCACAGGGTTCTCACTCCAAATCAGATTCATGTCCACCTCCACAGGGCTCTCACGCCAAATCTGAGTCATGTCAACCTCTACGGGGCTCTCAATCCAAATCAGATTCTTGTCAACCTCCACAGGGCTCTCACTCCAAATCAGATTCTTGTCAACCTCCACAGGGCTCTCACTCCAAATCAGTCATGTCAACCACCACAGGGATCTCACTCCAAATCAGTCATATCAACCACCACAGTGCTCTCACTCCAAATCAGATTTATGTCAACCTCCACAGGGATCTCACTCCAAATCAGTCATATCAACCTCCACAGGGATCTCACTGGAAATCAGAGTCATGTCAACCTCCACAGGGCTTTGACTCCAAATAAATGTCATGTCAACCACAGGCATCTCACTCCAAATCGGAGTCATGTCAACCTCCACAGGCTCTCACTCTAAATTAGATTCATGTCAACCTCCACAGTGATCTCACTCCAAATCAGAGTCATGTCAATCTCATCATTGCTCTCACTCCAAATCAGAATCATGTGAACCTCCACGGGGATATCACTCCAAATCAGTCATATCAACCTCCACAGGGATCTCACTCCAGATTAGAGTCATGCCAGCCTCTACAGGGCTTCTGGCCATTTCAAAGCAATTTCAGTTCTACTACCCAGGCATTTATGTCAATTTCATATCTTCGCGGATGCTCCAGTTGGATTGTGGAATCTGAAGTGCCATTGGCAGATGAAGATAATTAATTTCTCCCTCTAATCTCGGCTATAATTCCTCACATACACAAATAAATGCTGAAAAATAGTTGATAGCACCTTTATCAGCTGATGAATCATTGGAATGTTTGCACTGAAATACTGATTTTGCTTTTGTCCATGGAGCAGAGGCAGGTGATTGACAGAGCAATGTTCGGCTTGCAGGACCCAACTTGGAGGAACCGCACTCTTTTTCAGAGGTGTGCCTTATGCCCATTGGCCCATAGATCTCCTCGACTTAAATTCAGATCAACTTAGGATGGAAGTTTTGTGTGTTGGGCGTAGGCAGGGAAATGTCCAAGGCTGATGAGATTAGAGTAAAAATGATCATCGCGTCCCACTCATTAGGAGGCCTTTCAGCACAACTTGTCACTGCCACCCAAACTAATCCCATTATCTGCATTCAGCCGACGCCTCTCTAAACCCTTCTTGTCTTTTGAATGTTAAAATTGACCCAGCGTCTCGCACTTCCCCTGCTAGCTGGTTCCACGCACCCACCCACCATCCCTCATGTGAGAGAGGGCCCCTCAGTCCATTTTATATTTTTCCCCTCTCATTATAAATCCATGCCCTCTAGTTTTGCTTTTATCTATGCCAGGAAAAAAAGTCCATAAGCTCAGAAGAGATAGGTACAGAATTAGGCCTAGGTACAGAATTAGGCCATTCAGCCCCTCAAGTCTACTCTGTCACTGGAATCGTGGCTGAAGTATTCTTCCCTTCGTCCCCATTTTCCTGCCTTCTCCCCATAGCCTTTGACACCCTTACTAATCAAGAACGTCTCAACCACTACTTCAAATTGACTGAACGATTTATCCTCATCAGTACCCGTGGCAATGAGCTGATGTCTATTTATCATATCTCTGTCCCTCATGACATTATAAACCTCTTTCACATCCCCCTCCCCCTCAGCCCATGTGAAAGGTTCCAATCTATCCAGCCATTCCTTATATTTCTTGCAAATCCTTCTGCCTGGATTTCTGCATTGCTGCAGGAGTTTCTAAATAAATCAGGTAGCATCTGTGGAGGAAAATGGCCAGTCAATATCTGGAGTCGAGACCCTTCATTTGGTTGAGATGAAGGGTCTCAGTTTAAAACACCAACAGAAAGAGAGAGAGGGGTTTAAGGAGAGAGGGGAACGGAGAGAGTGAGGAGAAAGAGGAGAGAGAGGAGGGAGAGAGAGGAGAAAGAAGGGGTGTGAGGAGAGAGAGGGGAAAGGGAGAAAGGGGAGGGAGATACAGTAGCAAGAGGAGGAGGGAAAAAATGAAAGAGGGAGGAGAAAGTAATAACAGAGATAGGAATAATGGAGATGGGAAGGAGAGAGAGGTGAGAAAGAGAAAGAGAGAGTGAGAGAGGAGAGAGAGCAACATTGAAAGCGACAGAGAAGGAGATAGAAACAGAAAGAAGAGAGAGAGAGAGAGAGAGAGTGCTGTTGAGACTTTGGTCGACACATTCCTTGAGCCAGCGTACTTGTTTTCCAACATGACGTCGTCCTGACAACAGATGCATTTGATACTTTAAAATGTTAATTAGACAGATATTGTGGAGAACCATGCGAGGCCAGATGGAAAGGCTGGACAATGGGATTGGTCATGCAGCAAACTAACCTTGGCTCAATGGGCTGAATAGCCTTTGTTCCAATGACAGGAATTCTCTGATTTGATATTGTACATGGACCTTTTCCTCGAGAGCCCACACTGCTCTCTTCTTTCAGAGCAATTTGACTCTCGGCATGTTATTCTTCTGTATGAATCTCTCTGCATTCATGTCCTGCACCCTCCCACAGTCACTGTCTTGAACGCACTTGTTCTCTGCATATCCAACAACCACCCTGTACATTTTCCAGTACATTTCACCCATCATTGTTCCCAACTTTACCAACTGTTCCTCCATCCCTTGGAACATCAGTTCCAAATTCCTTCTTTCCTTCACGGTTAGCCCAAAGCCTTTACAATGTCATTGATTGGGACCGGGGTTCGAATCCCACGCTGTCTGTAAGGATTTTGTTCGTGGTTTTTCACCGGGGGCTCCGGTTTCCTCACATCATTCAAAAGGTGCCGGGGTATACCGTGTAGGGCAATTGGGTGTAATAGAGTGGCATGGACTCGAGGGCTGAAAGGGCCTGTTACCATGCTGTATGTCCAAATTAAATTTAAAAGTTCTCTTTCTGCTTTCAAAAGCCTCCCAAAGTTTCCTGCCGTCTCTATTCAGTTCATTCTCTTCATTCTCCATTTTCAAAGTTCTTCCTTTATTTCCATCGTCATAATACATAAAATGTGTTTAATTTTGTTTGCCGGTTAGTGCAGCGCCCCACCCCTACCCAGAAGAGAAAAGGCCAGAGTGTTCCTCAGAGACACTAAGTGTCACCCATGGACCCCGTCACCTCCAGCATCACCCCTGGCGGTTCATTCTCTTCTTCCCTCCCACCTTCATCCACCTTTTCCTCTTCCCCTTCCCTCCTTTCCTCTCCTACTCCCACATCGCCCCCCCCCCCCACCCTTTTATTCAGATATCTACCTGGTTTTGGAAGTGCTCAGTCCTGAAACATTGCCTGCCCTTTTCTTCCTCTGCATGCTGTGTGACTGGTGCTGCATGATCAGTTTACGGAAAGACTGGAACGGAAGGCTTTTATTAGCTAGAGATGGACGGCATCCCTTGTGTTGCTGACTCACACTGACCCGGTCTCAAACTGAGGGCAGGGTTGTGGCATGTCGGCCTTTATGGGGGATAAAGGGGAGGAGTCATGAACCGGCCAGTGAGAGCAGGGTCGAACATAGAAAGTTGAGGTATTTACATGCACAAAATGGTTTCATCACATCCACCCCCTCTTTAAAAAGAAGTCCCGGTAGGGGTGTGGTGCAGTCAGACGCCCTCATAAGTCCATTCTGTCTAGAGACCTCCTTGGCAATGTGACCGACGTATCTCAGGTGGTGTGGTGGCCTCCGTTGTTTGCGGCTGCTCCTGCCCGGTTGGCCCAACTGGGGTGCTGGGCTGAACCAATGGGGTGGGTGCATGTGTACCGGCTGGCATATTGGCTAAGGAGGAGGGAGTAGGAATCTGGGGCACTGGATAGCTGGTGGGGGTGGGGGTGGGTGGGTTATCCGACTGTCAGGTGAAGGAAGGGGTGGTCCAGATGGGCCCTTGCATGCTAGGTCCCGGATGGATACTGTATCCTTGTGTGTCCAGGAATGCCATGTAGGTGTATTGTGGGTTGGCGTGGAGCAGATGGACCTTCTCAACTAGTGGGTTGGACTTCAGGCTCCTTATGTGTTTCCGCAGGAGTACAGGCCCGGGGACGTCAACCAGGTAAGTTCTTGACCCCGATCTCCTGGGGAATGTAAAGAGTATTTCATGAGGCCCTTGGACTTTAAGGCCAGTAGTACTGTGATAGATTATGTTATATTTTATATTGTATATAGATATGTTTTAAAGGAGATAAATTGTGGCAGGTGTTTTAGTGTAGGTTACATACAAACACTTCAAAACAGATCTCATTTAAAATGCCAGACATCTGCTCAAGGCAGACAGTTCAGGCACTGAGAGCCTTTGCACAAACTTTGATGAATGCCTATAAGGATTTCACAAGTAGGTGTTAATTTGACATGCTGTGGAGTAATGGATTATTGTTTTAACCATATAACCATATAACAATTACAGTACGGAAACAGGCCATATCAGCCCTTCTAGTCCGCATCAATTTAAGTGAACTCCACAAATCCCACAGAATGTGGGAATAAGCTATTTCCCAGCCTGGCTCTCGTGATTTTGATGCTCTTACCTGATGGTAGCAGGTTGAAGATGATGTGTGATGGATGTTGGGGGTCTTCAATAATTCTTTAAACCTGATTTAAGATTGCCAGTGACCTCCTGTTGAAGAGTTCAGGCCCAAAATATTGATTGTATTTTACCTGGAAAGCAACAGATGAATGAACTCGGAAGATTAGGTCTGGAGCTGTAGTCTGTCTGAGTGCAGTTGGCTGTTCTAAGTGGGTCATGTGGTTTTCTCTGTGAGAGAGAGAGAGAGAGAGAGAGAGAGAGAGAGAGAGAGAGAGAGAGAGAGAGAGAGAAAATTGAGTTCTACAATTTTACAGTCAGCAGCAGCAGCTGAGACTGGAACAGGACAAGCTGGCAAGCTTGTGGAAAACCCCCATTTTGAAGATGGGTTGTGAGTGCTTGATTCAGCCTGGTCAAACAAAGCCCTTGTGGTCCATACAAGAGGAGAGGAGTGGCTACCTAATGTTTCACTTCAAATAAGGGAATCCAAAAGGAACTCTGTGGTGATCTGAAAGAAAGAGATTATCATCGAGAAAACCCTGATGGGGCAAGTTTCTTCAGCAAGACACTGAAGTGGCTGTTCAGAAGAAAACAGTTGTGGGTGTCCAACGAGCAACAAATCTCTCTCTAAAAACTGGAAAGAATCTTCCTGAACGGTAACCATTTACCTTTCAAGCACCAAAGCCTGATGAACTTCATAAATGTTAAATTCTGTGCACAGTATAAGAATTGCCTGAAACCACTGAACTTGGAGGAATGAGAAGTGAGATTGGACTGTGAATCAAAGAACTTCTCTAAACTTATACACTTTACATGCACGTGCGCTTAGAATTAGAAGGGGGTTAAGTTAATAGTAATGAGTTAAAGTTTGGTCCTGTTTTCATGTTTAAAGATAATTAAAAGCTACTTTTGTTTAAGTAACCATTTGTCTTGGTGAATTTCTATTGCTGCTGGGTTTTGGGGTCCTCTGGGCTCATAACAGTACTGCCTTCTAGACCGTGCTGTTTTCCCACTCCACCCGGCCGCTCCCTTTGGGGTTATAGCTGGTGGTATGGCTAGAGGCAATGCCCTTGGACAGTAGGAATTGGTGCAGCTCGTCGCTCATGAAGGACAAACCCCTGTCACTGTGGACATAACAGGGGTATCTAAAGATGGTGAACAGATTGTTCAGAGCTTTTATGATGGTGGCTACGGTCATGTCCGTGCAGGGGATGGCAAAAGGGAACTGCGAACACTCATTGATGACGGTGAAGTACACATTGTGGTTCCTAGAGGGTAAGGGCCCTTTGAAGACCATACTTAGGCATTAAAAGGGATGAGTGGCCTTGATCAGGTGTGACCTGATAGAAGCGCGGTTTGCACTTCGTGCAGACCCGGCAATTTTTGGTCAGCGTCCTGACGTTGTCGATGGAGTAGGGGAGATTACAGGCCTTGATGAAATGGAGAAAAGCAGGTGATCCCTGGGTGGCAGAGGTCATCGTTCAGAGCCTGCAGTCAGTCCATCTGCGCACTGGTACATTTCCCCTGAGAGACAGTGTCAAGAGGCTTGATGAGCTTTCTAGGCTGGTACAGCATGTCATAGTTGTAGGTGGAGAGCTTGATTCTCCACCTCAGAATTTTATCATTTTGATTTTACCCCATTGCTGATTGTTAAACATAAAGGTGACTGCCCATTGGTTAGTCAGCAAGGTAAATGCTTACCTGCGAGGTAACGCCTTCAGTGCTGTACTGCTTCAATGATAGCCTGAGCCTCTTTCTTGATGGAGAATGCCGGATCTCTGGGCCCTGGAAGGTACGCGAAAAATGCTACAGGCCTGCCTGCCTGGTCTCCACCTGGAACGGGATGGATTCAACCACTGCATGCATCGTGGCCTTTGGAATGTCAGCTTTGATTCGGTCAAATGCCTCGCGGACTTCTGCCAACAGGGGAAAAATGGTGGCCCTGATGAGGGGATGGGCCTTCTCTGCGTAGCTGGGGACCCATTGGGCAGAGTAAGAGAAAAACCCCAGGCATCTTTTCAGGACCTTGATGAAGTGAGGGAGGGGGGAGTTCTAACAGTGGGTGCATGCAGTCAGGGTCGAGGCTAATGACTCCATTCTCCACCATGCAGTCTACTATAACCAGGCTAGGTGAGCTGAAGACACACTTCCCTGTGTTACACGTTAGGTTAAGGTGCTTCGGGTGTGGAGGAATTTCTGGAGGTTCCTGTCATGGTCCTGCTGGTCAGGCCGCAGATTGTAACGTTGTTGAGATATGAGATGGTGGCCCACAGCCTGTATTGGTCCACCATCTGGTCTATCTCCCTTTGGAAGACAGACACTCCATTCATGACCCCAAAAGAGACTCTAAGGCAATAGGTACAGTCAGCCACCTACCTCGAAGGCAGTGTACTGGCGGTCGTCAGGGCGAATGGGGAGCTAATGGTATGCAGACATAAGGTCAGTGATTGAGAACACCCTGTATTGTGCAATCTGGTTCATCATGTTGGCGATGCCAGGTAAGGGATAGCTGTCTAGCTGGGTGAACCTATTGATGGTCTGGGACCATCCGTTGTTTCACACTTGGGCTCTTCAGGGGCTCGTACTTTGTTCTATCACCTCCTCAGTGAGGAGGTGTCTCACCTCTGGCTTAATGAACACCCTGTCCTCAGCGCTCTATTGCTGGATTTCAGTGATGATGGGCTTACAGTCAGGCGTGAGATTAGTGAACAGGAGCAGGGGGATCCAGAGCATGTAGAGGGCACATGGCAGGTGCGGTTATCTGGCCTGGGGCTGCTGGTCGACCATATGGGAAAGAGGTAGCAGCCGGTTCACATATTGTGGTGGGGGGAGGTGCTGGAGGGTAGGGCCTGTCATACTCCATAGTGACACTCTTTAAGTTACATTGGAAGTCCACCCCAAGATGAGACAGGTGCCCAGAGCTGTGGCAGAACAAGGAGCATAAAGCTTTGGACCATCAGGGTTTCTGTGCAGTTCCCTCAGACCTTTTTAAGAGGGCTTGTAAGGCTAGGGACACGCTGAATTTTGCCGGCTCCCCTTCCAGAGAGTATCACTGAACAGTGTGAGGATGAATGAAGATCTCAGTGCTTCCCGTGTCAAATAGGCACTCGGTGGGGTGGTCATTTACCTGCACACTCATTGAGGCCCCGGAGAGTTGATACGGTCAGCGTTGATCTAAAGTACCGCTGCCAGCATCAACTTGTCTTCCGAGGGGTTCTGTTGTATTTCAGTCATCCGACAGGAAGGTGGTCATGGTGGTGGCCCCTGTGGCTCAATTGCGGCCCCGAGAAGAAAGAGAAAGCGGAGGTAGTGTCATTGCCAGAAGGGATGGGGGAGGACAGAAGTGACGTCATTATGGTTGGTGGTTGCCATAGTGTGTGTGGGGGAAGGGGAGAGGGAGGAGAGGAAAAGAGGGGGAGGAGGAGGAGGGGGAGAGGGGAGGGGTTAGGAGGAGGGGGAAGGAGGAGGGGGAGGGGGAGAGGGAGGAGAGGAAAAGTGGAGGAGGGGAGGAGGAGGAAGGGGAGAGGGGAGGGGAGGAGGAGGAGAAAGGATGAGGGGGAGGGGGAGAGGGAGGAGAGGAAAAGAGGAGGAGGGGAGGAGGAGGAGGAGGAGGGGGAGAGGGGAGGGGGAGGAGGAGGGGGAGTGGAGGAGGGAGAGGAGGGGAAGGAGTTGTTGTTGTTGGTGGCTCACACTGACCTGGACGAACTGGGGGCAGGGTTGTGGCATGACAGCCTTTAAAGGGGAGGAGTGGGAGACGGGTCGAACATAGAAGGTCAGGGTATTTACGTACACAAGTGGTTTCACCACGTTGTGCTGAGATTCTTTCTTGTTCAACAGCAGGAGACCTTCATTATCAGTACACTTTAACATTGTGGTGACACTTTGTTCCATGTGATCCGAGTTGTGAAGATATGTGGCCCAGAGGAACCATGTTTCGTTTTGCTGTATCTTTGTTGTCAGATGACAATGAATATGAACTTGACTTGATTGAGACACTGGGTATTCTTGGATTCACCTCCCTCTCTTCCTGTCCATTCCAGCAATGATCCTGGTTTTAAACCTCCGATATGATCAGGACGCGCTTCGGGAGGGGAGGGGAGATGCTCACATGCCAGCTACAAGCTATAGAAGTCAATAGGTCAGGCAGCATCCATGGAAAGTGACAAGAGAGTCATTGTTTCTGGCCAAAACCATTTCAGGACTGGAAAGAAAGTGGGGAGAAAACAGAATAAAATGGTTGGGGGGGGGGGGTGGGAGGTGAGGGGAGGAGCATGACCTGGCAGGTAATAGCTGAATACACATTTATACACATTTAAATGTAGACAGGCAGCTACATTTTACAGGCAATTTCAGCCCACGAGTCCATGTCGCCCATTTATACCCAATTAGTCTACAACCCCTGTACATTTTGAAGGGTGGGAGGAATCCAGAGCCCCGGAGAAAGCCCACAAAGACACATGGAAAGCGTACAAATTCTTTACGGAGAGCGCGGGATTTGAACTGAAGTCCTGAAAGAGTGTTCCACTAACCCCTACGCCAACCGTGCTGCCCACTGGCGGGACGGAAGAAGGTAGGTGGGGAGGGAGCAGAATGGGAAGCAATAGGAGAAGAGGCAGAGGGCTGAGGAAGATGCACTCTGATAGGGGAGGATTGTGAGAAGAAGGAAGGTGTGGGTGACAGGCAGTTTGGGAGGGTGGGAGAAGGGAACAAGAAGGAAAGGAGGAATGGGGCCACAAAGCTCAGGGAAAGCAAAAGGTTTGCCTCAATTTTCCAGCATCTACAGTCTTGTTTGTGATCATTGATCCACATCAGGACTCATCTCCACGAGCTGAGCACCATTTTGCAGGATGCCTTAATATCTTGTCCACGTACAAAGGTCAGGCTCTGCATTAATGGCACTGGCTGTCAACGTGCGGGGATTTGGACTGAACCCACACTGAGCATCAGGGCTAATCTGCTTACCAATGGCAAGGAGAGACCGGAACAAAGAGCAGAGGAGAAATGATCCTGAAGAATGAGGACATAGAAGTTGTGTTCAGACAATTGGATCGGCATGTGTAGGAACAGAGGGAAACTGTGGATCATACAAACATACATTGGATTGCTGTAAACTATGAAGGGGAAGGATTCAGAGTCCAGGATTATCAAAGGCCTGTCTGCACTTTTGTAGCATTGCATTCTTTTTACAGTAATTTGAGGTGGTATGGTTAGTGTATTGGTTAATGCAATGTTTTTCAATGCCAAAGACCCGAGTTAGAATCCAACACTGTTTGTAAGGAGTTTGAATGTTCTCCATGTGATGTGCGTGGGTTTCCTCTGGAGGCTCCAGTTTCCTCCCCCCGCACCCCTGAAAACATATGAGGTTTGTAGGTTAATTGGGACCTGTCCAAACAGCCGGGCTGCTGGCGTCTCGAGGTGAAGAACCCGTGGAAGCTGGAGGCTGCTGGAGACTGCGGTCGGGAGACTCGTGCCGGGCTGCGGACTGCTGGAAAGAGGCTCGAATTGGCTGGAGGGGTACCAGGTTTCAGAACTGGGATATGAGGAGGTGCCGAGGGCACTGAAGGGTCTCTGACTGTGTCGGATCTGGAGCTCGGACCACCAATGGTTTGGACTGGACTCTGTGAGGCTGCAGAAGCTGTGGGGGAGGCTTTCTTTTGTTTCTTTCTGACTGTAAGAGGCGCTTAGGCAATTTCTACCAGTGGCGAATCTGTCTGCCTTGCAGCAGGCAAAAATAAATTTCATGTAATACAACACTGTTTTATTATTATAACAATAAATTACATCTTGAATTGGTGTATTTGAGCTACACAGACATGTGGGCCAGAAGGGCCTGGTACCGTGCTGCATCCTTATATTTATTTATATTTTTATATCTAAATATTATTATATTTATTATCTTTGTTTCTCATGTGTATTAATTTAATTTATACTTACTGTTTGTTAGTGTCTTTTACAAACCCTGTACAGCTGCCCCAAGCAGGAATTTCAATGCATCTCTAAATTGGACTCATTGATATGACAACATCCTTTCATCATGCCCAGTGAATTAAAATCCCTCTCAACAGATTCACTCCCTTTGCTTTGATCTCACCAGGTCAAAATTAGGCTGGCAACCAGTTCAGTTCAAGTGGTTGAAACAAATGATCTTGACTGGGTGAAGTACTATGCAAATTTGTCTGTGAAAACACAGCAACATTTTCTGAAAGACAGATCTGCAAATAGTAGACCTTTAAAAGAGTGTTTCAGAGACCACAGGATTACTTTAGGACTGTTCAGTGTGGCAGTTAATCTGAAGCCACTCTATCACCACTGACATTCATTACAAACCCTCTAACTCCCACAACTACCTGCAGTACACATCCTCACAACCTGTCCCCTGCAAGGACTCCATCGTCTTCTCTCAATTTCCCGTCTCTGCCGCATCTGCTCCCAAGATGAGGTCTTCCAGTCCAGAGCCTCTGAAATGTCTGCCTTCTTCCACAAACGTGACTTCCCCTTGACCACTATTAACTTGGCCCTCACCCACATCTCCTCCATTCCCCGCTCATCTGCCCTAGCCCCCCCTGCCCCTATAAACAATAAACACAGAATCCCCCTTGTCCTCACCTACTACCCCACCAGCCTCCACATCCGACATATTATCCGCCGGAATTTTCGGAACCTACTACAGGACCCCACCACCAGACACATTTTTCCTTCTTCTCGCCTCTCAGCCTTCTGTAGGGACCGCTCTCTCCATGACTCCCTTGTGCACTCTTCCCTCCCCATCCATTGCCCCCCTGGCAATGTGGTTGTAGGAGTTGTAATACCTACACCCACGCCTCCTCCCTCACCACGGTCTGAGGTCCCAAACAGACCTTTCAGGTGAAGCAACACCTCACTTGTACCTTCAAAGAACTCATTTACTGTATCAAGTGCCCCTCTGTGGCCTTCTCTCTACTGGAGAGACCAGTCACAGATTAGGAGATCGCTTTGCCCAGCACCTCCTCTCCATCGGCAACAAAAGCGACCTACCCTTAGCCAACCATTTCAATACTGAGTCATACTCTCAAGTTCACATGTCTGTCCATGACCTTTCACACTACCCCACCCTGACCACACGCAGATTGGAGGAACACCACCTCATTTTTTGTCTGGGCCCCCTTCAACTCCAGGGCATGGACATAGAGTTCACTGCATTACACTAATCAGCTTGCCTCCCCCCCCCATTCCCCCCACTAGATATTCCAGTTCCTACTTCCTTTCTCTCTCCACCTAGCCTAGACTATTTTCCGCCCCATGGTGGTGTCCCTCCCCCTCCACCTATCATCTCCCACCCTCACCATCCCCCCACATTTCCCCTCTTTGTTTGGGCATCTCTCATGTTCCCCCACACCTTGATGAAGGACTGCACCCCAAAACATTGATGTATCTTTTCCTTTGCTACATAAAGACACTGTTTAACCTGCTGAGTTTCTCCAGTATTTGTGTGTTTCTTCACTTAACCACCAGTGTCCACAGAATCCTGTGTTTTACACCATCACCCTAGCTTCAGTGGTTTCTGAGAGAATAGGGCAGCAGCAGCTTACAATCATTTTACCTCCAGTTTTAAGTCGGTTTGAAGGGGCTAACCAGCATCTGACAAGCTTTGATCAAACAACAGGTGCAGCCGAGATTAATTCAGGGATGGTCAGAGAATCACAGTTTTAGCATTACAGCACCAATGATCAGAGCCAGGGTTCGAATCCTGTGCTGTCTGGAAGGAGTTTGTACATTCTTTCTGTGTCAGTGTGGATTTTCCCAGGGAGATTCATTTTCTTTCCACCCTTCAAAAATGTACCAGGGGTTGAAGGTTCATTGGCTGTTAATTGGGTGCCAGTGTTCATGGGCTGAAAGGGTCTGTTACAGTGGTGTATGTCTGTATGTATGTATATAGGTATGTCTAAATTAGTCAAGGGAATGTGATTAAAGGGAAAGATTTATATGATCTGAAGAGAAACCAGATTATGCTTGACTGTATTGAACTCACTGCAGACCAACAAGTCTCCAGGGGAGGATGGGTTTCCACCTGAGTTCTATAAAGAATTTAAAGATTTACTGATACCCCTCTGTATGGAGGTGGTCAACCAGGCAATGGAGACCCATGCCCTCCCAGAACCTTTCTCAAAAACAATCATTAAAAAGACAAATATTCATTATTGCCGTCCTGTAGACCTATCTCACTGTTAACTACAGATTATAAGATACTTGCCAAAGCCCTGGTGAATAGATTGGTGAACTATTTGCCAAAACTGATAAACAAAGATCAGGCGGGCTTTGTGCAAAAGAGACAGACAGTGGACAATATTGGCCGACTGTTTAGTATAATGCATCTGGCACAAACCAGGAACAAGAGGGATCTGGATGCAGTGAAGGCATTTGACAGGTGAGAATGGGATTTTCTATTCAAAGTGCTGGAAAAATTGGGGATAGGGCCAACTTTTACAAATTGGTAAGGGCATTGTATCATGTGCCCAATGCTAAAGTTGTAACCTATGGACAAATTTCTCCAGCTTTCCCACTGACAAGATAGAAACATAGAAACATAGAAGATAGGAGCAGGAGTAGGTCATTCGACCCTTCGAGCCTGCTCCGCCATTCAACGAGATCATGGCTGATCTTAAAGTTCAGTACCCCATCCCCGCCTTCTCTCCATAACCTTTAATACCCTTATACTGAAGAAATATATCTAATTCCCTCTTAAATATATTTAATGAACCTGCCTCCACTGCCCTCTGTGGCAATGAATTCCACAGATTCACCCCCCTCTGGGTAAAGAAATTCCTCCTCATCTCAGTCCTAAATGGTTTGCCTATTATCCTCAAACCATGGCCCCGGGTTCTGGATTTTCCCATCATTGGAAACATCCCATCTGCATCCACTCTGTCCAGTCCTGCCAGAATTTTATATGTCTCTATGATCAAGTAGACAAGGTTGCCTGCTGTCTCCAGTCCTGTTCATATTGGCCATGGAGCCATTAGCTGAAGCCATTAGATGGGATCCAGACATTAAAGGTTTAGAGGCAGGGCAGGAAGAACATAAAATCAATTTATTCACAGCTGATGTACTGATATATCTGACAGACCCAGTGAACTCATTGTCCAGGCTGTGCTCTACACTGGAGGACTATGGGGAGATCTCTGGCTACAAGATTAATTGGAATAAGAGTGAAATTATGCCACTCACTAAGGGGGACTACAGTCAATGTCAGCAGAACAGCTATTTAAAGTGGCCACAAAACAGGATAAAATATCTAGGAGTTAGAACAGATAACAACTTGAATAATTTATATGGGTTGAACTTGCTGGAAAGGATTGAGGAGGTCTAAAATAGGTGGATGTCCCTTCACATAACCTTGGTTGTCAGGGTCAACTGTATTAAAACAAATGTGTTGCCGAGGTTTCAGTACCTCTTCCAGACACCGCCCGTGACATTACCCTGGGGATTCTTCCAAACTCTGCTCTTATGGGTAAGAAGATTTCTATGGAATGGAAAGGTGGCCAGGGTCTCTATGGAAAAATTGACCTGGGATTACAGTCTGGGTGGGTGTACAAATGCCAGACTTCAAAATATACTATTGGGCAGCCCAGTCGAGATACATCACCTACTTTTTTAAGGGGGAGATGTACCATCCAGGGCACAAACTGGCCTGTACATGGTGTGTGAGAAGGCGGCAGAGGACTTGGTTTAAAAATGGGATGCTAAATTGTTTGCTGGAAAACCAGACAGCCCCATATTAAAACAAATCTTCATTATTTGGAATAAAATTTACCAATATTTAAGTATCAAAGTGGGGTTGTCCCCAAAAATCCCCTGACTCCAAATAGATTAATACCATTAATGGTAGGTAACAAGATCCCGGACACCTGGTGTCGGAATGGCATCAGGTACATAGAGGAGGGGCAACATGCCATTCGAACAACTCACACATAATATGGTTTATCAAACAAGATGTTCCACTGTTATCTTTAGATAAGATCTTTTCTACAGGACAAATTAGGTCCAACCATGGCCCTGCCAAAATGCAATGAATAGAGACCCTGATTCGAAGAGGGAGCATACGGAAGTTCATCTCGGTAATGTATTTCTTGCTCCAAGCAGAAGGACCCAAACCAGACCTTCACAAATCAAAACAGAGGTGGGAGTCAGACTTAGAAACAGTGATTGATAAGGGGTGCTGGTCCAACCTATGTCAGACCAGCATGACTACAACCATCAACACGTGGTACAGGCTGGTGCAGTTCAATTTTCTGCACCAGCTATATATGACACTGCAAAAATTGAACAGATCTAAATCAGAATTATCAGATCAATGTTTTAGATGCAACGTCGAGACAGGAACCTTTGAGCCCGCACCTGGACATGGACCAAGGTGAGGCCCTTTAGGGTGGAGAATTCCCACAGGATCCTGAGTTGTTCCTGTTGGGAAATATAATGGTCATGAGACTTATGATGAATCCATCCAAATTCCATATTCAATTTGTGATGATCACATTGGCAATGACCAGGAAGTGCGTAGCGGCTCCCAGAAATCCAACTCCTTCCTGAGCATTACACGTTGGAACTGATCCTATCTGTCTGTCTGGTAAGTTTGAAATAGTCTTAATTATTCTTAACGATGCTAGTTTTCGCAGATCACAATATATTCTGTGATCGCCAGTGGTGTATCTGGGGCAAGACCTGAAATTGTGCCCCTGTCCCTTAAAACTAACTTACTCACATTTTACACACACTGGAATTGTTCACACCCCTCCCCCTCCCTTCTGCTCCCCTCCCCTCCCCTCTCTCCTCCCCTCCCCCTCATCTCCTCCCCACCCCACCCCTTTCCCCTCCCCTCCGCTCCCCTCCCCTTCCCTCCCCTCCCTTGCTAAACACATTTCGTTAAAAGAAAACCTTCTTACTCTGGTGGAGGCTGCCGGCAGCCGGCTCAATGTGGGATCAATGGCTCTCTTCATCACCCATAATCCCCCATGCAGTTAGAAACGCTTGCATTTCCCTGGTGCCCACATTGAGCCGTCGCTGCAAGCTGCCGGGGCAGCCGAGAAGCGGCTCAATCGGATGTCTGGGTCAACTCCAGCATCATTGCATCTCTGCTGTTAAATGTGGGGTAACAGCTGGCTGGAGCTAAGACTGAAGCGGTCGGACGAGGCAAGGACAGTGGCACCCCCCCTTTAAGGTTAGCCTATTATCACCTTTAATCAGGATTATTAACATCAGTGTGGAATCTGCTAGCTGCTCCACAGAAATGAAAATGAAAATGAAATGCTTCTTATAATTCACGGTACATAATTGCAGGGGCCTTGAAAATCCAGGGGCTGTAACATGCGCTACTTTCACTGCTATGTGAATCTAGCCCTGCGTCCAATAGTCAGATAGAACTGGAGGAGCAAATCTGTTGAGAGATCGCAGACTGATGTAAGACGCAGAAAGTTGTGATTGTGGGGGATTTTAACTTTCCACATATTGACTGAGACTAAAAGGGCTGGGTGGCTTGGGGATTGTGAAATGTGTACAGGAAAGTTTTATAAATCAGTATATAGAGGTACCAACGAGAGAGGATGCAATACTGGAACCAGACAGGTCACGTGACAGAGTCTGTGTAGGTGAACATTTTGGTTCTAGTGATTTATGGTAAAGGATAAGTCTGGCCCTTATGTTTGGATTCTAAATTAGAGGAAAACAAATTTTGTGGAAGTTAGAAAGGATCTAGGAAGAGTGGATGGGATATTTTGTTTTCTGGCAAGGATATGTTGATTAAGTGGTGGCCTTCAAGGGCAACGTTTTGAGCGTGTAGAGTTCGCATGTTCCTGTTAGGATTAAAGGCAAAGTTACCAGGCAGAGGAACCTTGGTTTTCAGGGGATATTGGCGATCTGATTAAGAAGAAGGGGGAGGTGGACAGCAGGTATGGGCAACAAGGAGCTAATAAGGTATTTGAAGAGCAAAGAAAATGCAAGAAAATACTCAAGAAGGAAATCAGGAAGGCAAAAAGAAGACATGAGGTTGCTCTGGCAGATAATGTGAAGGTAAACCCAAAGGGTTTCTACAGGTATATTAAGAGTGAAAAGATCAGAGTAGTCAAGTATGTGAGAAGCCTCTTGTAACAGGGAGATCATAAACAGATTTTTTGCATCAATATTTACTCAGGAAATTGGCAGAACTGTTAAGGAAGGAAGGGAAACAAACAGAAGAATCATGGAACAGATGGAAATTAAGGAGGAGGAGGTGATGCTGCCTTACAGCGAATAAAGGTAGACAAATCCCTCAGGCTGGATACAATATTCCCTTGGGCCTTGAGGGAGACGAATGTAGAAATTGTAGGGGCCCTGGCAGATTTATTCAAAATGTCCTTCACCACAGGTAAAGTACTAGAGGATTGGAGGGTAGCTCATGATGTCCTAAGGCTCCAAAAATATACCGGGTACTTATAGGCCAATGAGCCTGATGTCAGTAGTAGGTAAATTATTGGAAGGAGTTCTGAGAGATAGGATATATATGTATTTGGACAGCCATGGGCTGATTAAGGAGAGTCAGTGGTAGGTCGTGTTTAACGAACCTTGTAGCGTTTTCGAGGAGGTTACCAAGAAGTTTGATGTAGGAAAGGCTATGGATGTTGTCTACATGGACTTTAGTAAAGCCTTTGACAAGGTCCCACATGGGAGGTTAGTTCAGAAGGTTGTGACACTAGGTATCCATGGAAAGCTTGTAAAGTGGATTCAAAATTGACTGTGGGAGAAGACAGAGGGTTGTAGGGGATAGTTACTTCCCAGACTGGAGGCCTGTGACTAGTGGTGTGTCTCAGGGATCTGTGTTGGGACCACTGTTGCTTGTTGTCTATATCAGTGATCTGGCCTGTACTGTGCTGTATTGTTCTATGTTCTATAGAATTTGAGTTAAAGGGAAAGATTAAACAGGTTAGGACTTTATTCCTTGAAGCAAAGAAGAATGAGGGGAGATTTGATTTGATTTAATTTACAAAATTATGAGAGGTGTAGGCAGAGTGGATGGGAGTAGAGTTTTTCCACTTAGATTGGGGGAGATAAATATGAGAGATTGAAATTTTTAGCTGAAAGGGGAAAGGTTTAGGGGAACATTAGGGGGAACTTCACTCAGAGAGCGGTGGGAGTGTAGAATGAGCTGCCATCTGATGTGGTGAATGTGGGCTTGATTTTGAGTTTTAAGAATAAATTGGATAGATATGTGGATGGGAGAGGTCTGGAGGGTTATGGATTGGGAGCAGGTCGATGGGACCATTGAACAAAGGTCAGCATGGACTATAAGGGCCGAATGGTCTGTTTTCTGTGCAGGAGCAGTCTACTGTTCTATGGTTCTATGGGTATGATGTGGAAAAAGATGAGGTCATCCAGTTTGGGCTGGAAAAAAACTACTCAAGAAAAGAAACATATGCAAAGGAGAGAAACATAAACAAAGAAAGAAATGCAAACAAACTGAAGGTGCAATAGAGAAAATAACTATTCAATAATAGATCATGTGCAAAGTGCGAGTCCTTAACTGATTCCCTGATGGAATTTTTTGTTGAGGGGTCTGATGGTGGAGGGGAGGCAGCTGTTCCTAAACCTGGGGGTGCGAGTCATATGGCACTGACACTTCTTTCCTGATAGCAGCAATGAGAACAGTGTGTATCCTTGATGATCGATGCTGCTCTCCGATAGCAGCGCTCCCTGTAGATGATCTCGATGGTGGGGAGGGTTTTGCCTGTGATGTCCTGGGCTGTACCCACTACCATTTGCAGGGCTTTCCACTCAGGTGTATTGGTGTCCCCATGCCAGACCGTGATGCAGCCGGTCAGCACACTTTCCACCACACCTGTGTGGAAATTTGCCAGGGTTTTCAATGTCGTACTGAACCTCCGCAAACTCCTGAGAGAGTAGAGGGAGTGGAGTGCTTTCTTCACGGTGACATTTGTATGTTTAGGTCCAGAAAACATCGTCTGAGATAGTGACTCCCAGTAATTTAAATTTGCTTACCCTCTCCACCTCTGATTCCCCAGGGATCGCTGGATTGTAAACCTCCGGCTTGCCCTTACTAAAATCAACAATCAACTCCTTAGTTTTGGTGACATTGAGTGCGTGGTTGTTGTTGGTGCACCATTCAGCCAAGTATTCAATCTCCCTCCTGTTTGCTGACTCATTCCCTTCCTTTATACAACCCACTACTGTGGTATCGTTGGCAAAATTTGTAGATGGTGCTATTGTTGTACAGTCATAGGTGTAAAGTGAGTACAGCAGGGGGCTAAGAACACAACCTTGTAGTTCTCTGGTACTGATGCAGATTGTGGAGAAGATGTTCTTACTGACTGTGATCTAGAGGTGAGGAAATCCAGGATCCACTTGTGGTGTTGAGTCCCAGGTCTTGGAGTTTGCTGATCAGTTCTGAGGGGATGGATGATGGTGTTAAATGCTGGACTGTAGTCAATAAAGAGCATCTTTATGTCTGCATCTCTGCTCTCCAGGTGTTCCAGGGCTTTGTGTAGAGCCAGTGAAATGGCATCCGCCATAGACCTGTTGCTGCAATGGGCGAATTGGAACAGATCCATGTCACCGCTCAGACAGGAGCTGATGTGGTTCAACACCAGTCTCTCAACAAACTTTGTCAGTGAGGATGTGAGTGCCACTGCTCGGTAGTCATTTCGGGTACTATTATAATACTATTATGGCGTTGTTGAAACAGGTGGGTACCACCCCCTGGTATATGTTGAATATATGCTTCATTTGTAAGTTGGCCAGTACAGGATTTCAGTACTCTCCAAATACTCTATCCGCACTGGATGCCTTCTATGGATTCACTCTCCTGAAGGCAGCCCACACGTCATTCTCGGATACCAACAGGAGAGGACCATCAGGGGACATGGGAGTGTGCAGTGCTTTGTACTTATTTTGGTGGTCAGATCGGATGTGGAAGGGATTGGGTTGATCTGGGAGTGAAGCTTTGCTGTGTCCTGCTGCGCCGGATTTGGTTTTGTCAGTTAGGCCCTGCCACAGCTGTTGGGTATCCTTGGTTCTTTACATTCTCATCCAGAATCTTCACTTTACCCAATGTGGAGTAACCACTGTTAATTCTGTTTTTACGTGCATGGCTGGTCCACCCCTTGCTGTTGTACCTGTGACTCCTCCCCCTTGATTCCCCTAATAAAGGTGGCAACACCATAACCCCTCCCCCAGAACCAGCTCGGGTCTCGGGTCTCGGGTTTTTGGTAATAAAAGCCTCTCAGTCAGGTAACTTGGAGTTATTGGTAGTACATCACCTGGGAGATAACCTTCTGCAGGTAATTCCTGCTCCTTCTCTATCATCTGGATCACCGGACTTAGATGCTCTAAACAGGTTCCAGATTTCATCCAGGGCTTTGGGTTGGGGAAAACTCTGAATGATTTGATGAGAACACGCTCAGCCACAGCTGTTTTGATAACTGTGACTGTGATGTAATCATTCATATTATCCACTGAGTTCTTGATCACCACCCAATCCACAGTCCTGTAACCATCCTTCAGCCTCCTGTGATCACCTTCTGACTGTCCTGATCTCTGGAGCCTCCTTTGTTAGAAGGTAGAAGGAGCACAGCTTGCCATAGTGCAGTCTCAGGATAGAATAGTAGTCCTTCCTTATCTCCGTGTCGCCGTGATCAAGTGTGTTGGCACCCCTGAAAGAGCAGGTTACGTTCTGGTGGCAATTGGGCATGGTTTTCTTGATACAGGCTTGATGCAAGGCATCGACTGTGGTTTGTAGTGCGTCGGGCTGGGCCGTCTCTTGGTCTCTTGGTCACTCACCACATCATGAAGATCCACGTGCCTGTTTGCAATCAGCATCAGGATGACACATACTCTCAGATAAAAGGGTCTGCATTTCATTGAGATTTTCTCTAAAGCAGTTGAACAGGAAGTCGACATGACCCCAATGTCAGTGGACCAATCGGTGTTAACTCAAAAACTCACACCGCTCCCCTTCTCTTTGCCAGAATCTGAGTTGGGAGGTCTCATTCCCCTGAAATTTATAAAATTTAGAGAGGCAAACTATTTTTGTAAGAGACTGATGGGTGTTGACATGCAGTGGGTCCTGCATAACCTTGTATATGAATCACTCAGTGTTAATATTCAGGTTAAACAAGTAACTCAGAAGGGTGGCAGGGCCTATTGCAGTTCTGTACCTCCCTGTCTGAAACATTTTCAGAATTCACATCATCTGCCAATCAAGGTTGGACACTAGCCATCCATTAATGCATAGTTTACCGTTGGCTCATTTAAATTACTTAGGATAATATCATTGGCGAGATGCCCAGGTCAGAAGTGTATTAAAAAAATCACTGCATAGCACATTCTCTCTCTCTCTCTCTCTCTCTCTCTCTCTCTCTCTCTCTCTCTCTCTCTCTGTCTTGTGGTCCAAGCCCCGGGCATTGTGCTACCGTAGATATTGCTAGAAGTGTCGCGGGTAAGGTGTGGACTATACCTAGTGTTGCGATATATCAGTGCTTGCAAAGAGCCGCACCCCTGTTAGCAAAGGGAACTGGGAGTGTGTTTGGAAGCCCCTGTTTGTGAAGAATGTACATGTGCAGGAGGGCATAGAAGGTAAATGGCCACTGGTATCAAGTCCAACTAGGGTCGAAAGTGAATGTCAATATAGTTTAGTAATATAGTCATTGAGTATTGTTTGATGTTCTCTACCTGTTTGCCTCTTGTGTATTAATTAACGTTACGTATGATTGTGACGCTTGTGTCCAGACTCGTCTCTCTCTGATAACCCCAACACAATAGGGTGGTACGGTTGGTGCAGCGGTTAGAATAATGCTGTTGCAGCACCAGCGATTGGGACCGGGTTTCAAATCCTGTGCTGTCTGTAAGGAGTTTGTACGTTCTATCTGTGTCTGCGTGCATTTTCACCGGAGTCTCCGGTTTCCTCCCACCCTTCAAAAGTGTGCCGGGGGGAGGTTATAGAACAATTGGGTCTTGTGAACAAAAAGGGTCTGTTACCATGCTGTATATCTAAATTTGAAAAATGGGGCTAGTTTGTGTAGATAACCTGGTCAGCATAGAGTAGGAGAGTAGAACTCGATGAATGATGATAGTGCAATTCAGTGGCACCTACACACCAGGAACCTGCTGACTTGTGCCTAGTTTGAGTTTCACCAGACCAGCTTGACTCCAGACTAGCCATTCTCAATGGGTGCCATACTGCCCGCGGGGGTGGGGGGGGGGGGTGCCACAGCACATTTTGGAGCCGGGGTGGGGGGGGGTGTGGGGAGTCAGGCCCTGAAATATAAAATTTTAAAAAAGTTTTTATGTAGTTGGTAGGAGAGAAGTAAGAAAGAAGCCAATTAAATTTGACTGCTTCATGGGGAAGTGGTCTCAGAAACTTTGAGCAGAGTTCCAAGAGGGCGATATCCAAATTAAGGTTGAGAATGGCTTGCTCTAGCCTTATCATAGCCTTGGTAAAATGAGGGCCCAGCACAGAGGCAAATAGGAAGTGCTCATCCTTCCCATCCTTGTGGGTCAGGTTCAAGCCTGCATCCAGTGGTGTCTGTGTGGGTTCATTTTCTCCCTGTGAGTCCATGAGCTTTGTCCTGGTTCCTTGGTTTCCTCCACATTGTAACGGTTGGTGGGTTGATTGACTGCTCTAAATCATTACTCAATCATTACTCATTTGATGATGTAGCTGGTCACTCAGCTCCTGTACGGGTAGCATAGTTGCCATAGCAGTTAGCACACTGCTGTTGCAATGCCAGCGATTGGGACTGGGGTTTGAATCCCGCGCTGTCTGTAAGGAGTTTGCACTTTCTCCCACATCCATGTGGGTTTTACCCAGGGGCTCCGGTTTCCTCCCACCATTCGAAACGTGACATCAAGTAGGTTAATTGGGCGGCACAGGCTCATGGGCCTAAATGGCCTATGACTGCACTGTATGTAAAATAAATTACTAATGTAGGTGGGTGGTGAGAGAACCAAGATGAAGTTTAACCATATAACAATTACAGTATGGAAACAGCCCCTTTCATCCAATTTAAGTGAACTCCACTAGTCCCACCAACCAGCTCCCTGTCCATACCCTCCAATCCCCTCACACCAATCCCCTAACCCTTAACTCATGACCCCTTGTCCCAATCTCTCCAACCCTCAAGGGGAAGAGCCTATTCACATCTACTCTATCTATCCCCTTCATAATTTTATATACCTCTATCAAATCCCCCATCAACACTCCACACTCCAATGAATAAAGACCCAGTCTACTCAATCTTTCTTTGTATTCTAGATACTGCAATCCAGGCAACATTTTAGTAAATCTTCTCTGCACCTTATTGATATCCTTTCTATAATTTGGGGTCCAGAACTTCACACAATATTCCAAACTTGGACTCACCAATGCCAGAAACAATATCAACATCACCTCCCAGCTCCTATATTCTATGCTTTAGTTTATAAAGGCCAGCATACCAATAGCTTACTTCACCACCCTATCTACATGAGAATCCACATTCAAAGAATGATGAACCGTTATTCCAAGATCTCTCTGTTCCTCTGCATTCCTCAATGCCCCCCCCCCCCCACCCCTTCACTGCATACATCCTATTTTGGATGTTCTTCCCAAAATGAAACACTTCAAACTTATCTACATTAAACTCCATCTGTCACCTTTCAGCCCACTCTTCTAAGCAGTTTGAATCCTTTTTGCAGTCCCCAAAAACCATCCTCACTATCCACAACTCCCCCTATTTTTGTATCTTCTGCATATTTACTAACCCAAGTTACCACTCCATCATCCAAATCATTAATGTAAATGACAAACAACAAGGGATCCAACACCGATCCCTGAGTCACCGGCCTCCATCCTGACAGACAGTCATCCACCATGACTCTCTGGCATCTACCTTCTAGCTACCATTGAACCCATCTGACTATCTCAACATTAATTCCAAGTGCCTGAACCTTCCTTACCAACCTTCCATGTAGAACCTTATCGAAAGACTTACAGAAGTTGATGGACATCTGAGAGAATGGGTTACATGGAAATACAGAATAGGCTGGCTGAATGAACCCTTTCAATGTCTTAAAATATCAATATGTACATAAGGCATGAAGTGAGACTCCCTGCCTTGACATCAAGCTTCGATTAGAGTGGGTTCAATGAGTCCTGGTTAATTGATGGAGCATCAAGGGTGATATTGGCCGTAGAGTTCAGTGATGCCGACTCACTAAGGATGGTCTGGGTGGTGAGGGAGAAGGTGTGAGAGAAAGTGTTGCACTTTCTGTGGTTGCAGGGAAAAGGACAGGGGGTAACCAGGGAGGTAGGTGACAGGTGAGAGGTTACGTAAACCTTGAGGAGTACACGAGCTTAGTGACTGGCTGCATCAGCAAGTGCATTGAGGATGCACCAAGATTAAATGCTTCACAACTAGGGCTAACCAGAAACCATGAGTGGATGCAGAGGTCCAGGCCCTTCTCAGAGCTCAGGTCAGGGGATAAGATGACACTAAGATCAGCCACAGGGCTGAACTCTCCAGTGCAATCGGGAAGGCAAAGTGGGGATCCACAGACAGCTGTGCATCACTGGCAACACAAGGCGCACAGATCACAAGTCAACCTTGCAAATTAAGGACAATGAAGCCTCCCTTCTGGACACACGGAACACATTCTATGCACAGCTTGATGACACCAAAGAAAGCTCTGAGTTCTTTGGCCAAGTTGAGGAGAACCCTATCCAAGATGGTGCCACATAAGGTGGTGGGACCAGACAATATACCTGGTCGGGTAATAAAGGACTCCACAGACCAATTGATGGAGGTCTTCATGACACCTTAAGATAGCCACCATCATCTTGGTACCCAAGAGGGTGACATAACAGGCCTCTGTGGCACTGACCTCCACCATTATGAAATGCTTTAAGTGTCTGGTTAGACACTGGATCCATTTCAATTTGCATCTAGAAGAAACGATGCCATAGCCTTGTCTCTTCACTCCATCCTGGCCCACCTGGAGAATGATGCCTCATATGTTCATTCACTTTATCTAGGTGTTTAATGCAAACATTCTCCAGAGGCTGGTGGAGAAGCTGTCCTCAACACCCCTCTCTGTAATTGAATCCTGGACTTCCTAATGGACAGTCTATCCGGGTCGGTAGCAGAATGTCAAGCACTGTCATGCTGGGCACTGGTGCACCTCATGGCTGTGTGCTCAGTCCATTCCTGATTATGATACTGACTCCCCACTGTATCACCAGAGCCAGCTCGAACAGTGTCAACAGGTTTGCAGGTAACACAACAGTCGTCGGGTTCATCAGCAACAACGATGAGTAGCACTACAGAGAAGAGGTGGAAAATCTTGTGATTTACAGGGGACTGCTTGCATCTGAACTGGAGGGGGACCAATATCCTTGTGGGAAGGTTTGCTTGTGCTGCTCTAGTGGGTTTAAACTAGATTTGCAGGGGGAGGGGAACCAGGCTGATAGAGGAGTGGAGGAGGGAAAAGATGATGTGAAAATTACATGCACCGTTAGAAGTCAACGGGTTGTACAGGGTGGATATGTAATTGATTTCAATGCAAAGCATATTGTAGAGCATGGATTGGCATGTGGAATTATGACATTGTGGCCATTAGTGAAACTTGGTTGGAGGAGGGACAGGATTGGCAACCAAATGGCTTCTGTTGCATTAGATGTGATAGAAATGGGGGGGGGGGGTAGATGAAAGGGGGAGGACTGGCATTGCTCATTAGGGAAAATGTCACAGTTGTGCTCGGGCAGGACAGACCAGAGAATTCATCTACTGAAGCTATATAGGTGGAGCTGAGGAACGGGAAAGGTATGACCACACTCATGGGGTTGTATTATAGACCACCCAATAGTCAACAAGAATTGGAGGACCAAATCTGTAGAGAGGTAGCAGACAGCTGCAGGGAACATAAGGTTGTGATAGTAGGGGATTTTTAACTTTCCACATATTGACTGGGACTCCCATAATGTAAAAGGCCTGGATGGCTTGGAGTTTGTCAAATGTGTTCAGGAAAGTTTTCTAAATCAATATTTTGAGGTCCCAACTGGAAAGAGTGCAATACTGGATCTCCTACAGGAACAAGACAGGACAGAAGACAGAAGTATGTGTAGGGGAACGTTTTGGATCCAGTGATCATAATGCCATTAGTTTCAAGTTAATTATAGAGAAAGTTAAGTCTGGGCCTCGGATCGAGATTCTAAATGGGAGAAAGGCCAATTTTGAGGAAATGAGAAAGGATCCAGAATGCGTGGATCAGAATAAGTTGTTTTAGGGTAAGGGTGTGGGAGGTAAACGAAAGACCTTCAAAGCTGAAATTTTGAGAGTACAGAGTTTGTACGTTTCTGTCAGGAACAAAGGCAAGGTTTTCAGATATGGAGAACCTTGGTTTTTCGAGGGATATTGGGGATCTGGTTTGGAAGAAGATAGAGGTGTATAACAGGTATAGGCAACATGGAGCAAATTAAGTACTTTGTGTAAAAGATGCAAGAGAAAATCTAAGAAGGAAATCAGGAAGGGTCAAAGAAGACACGAGATTGCATTGCAGAAAATATTATGGAAAATCTTAAGGCTTTCTACAGGTATATTAAGATCAAAAGGGACTAAATTGGTCCCCTTGAACATCAGAGTGGTCAGCTTTGTATGGAGCCAGAAGAAATAGGGGAGATCCTAAATGTTTTGAAGTGGGAACAGAGTCGTGGGAAGTAAGGAAAACAAGCAGTAAAGTCATGGGACCTATACAGATTATAGAGGAGAAGGTGCTTGCTGTATTAAAGCAAATAAGGGTGGATAAATCCCCAGGGCCTTACAAGGTATTCCCTCAGAGCTTGAGGGAGGCTAGTGTAGAAATGGCAGGGGCTCTGGCAGAAATATTTAAAATATCCATAGCCACAGGTGTGGTGCCAGAGGATTGGAGGGTAGCTCACATTGCTTCGCTGTTTAAAAAAGGCTCCAAAAGTAACTCTGGAAATTATAGGCCTGTGAGCCTAATGCCCGTAGTGGCTAAATCATTGGAAGGTGTTCAAAAAGATTGGATATACAATTATTTTGATACCCAAGGACTGATGAGAGATAGTCCACATGAAATTTCAATTTCAATAAAAATATTGAAAAAGAAAGGAAATTACTTTTTCTTTATAATCTTTGGGTCCAAACCATGTATACCACCACCCAGTAAGTCCTGCAGCAGTTCAGCACCACGTTCTCAAGGTCAGTCTGAGATGGGAACAAAAATCTGGCCTGATCAGATTCAGAAAACTGAATCACTGCAACATTTCAAATGTTGAAAGACACAGACGGAGTAAGTTATTTCCCATGGTGGGAGAGTCCAGGACAAGAGGGCACACAATTTCAGGATTGAAGGGTGTCCGCTTAGAACAGGGATGCGGAGAAATTTCTTCAGCCAGAGGGTGACGAATCTGTGGAATTTGTAGCCACAGGTGGTTGTAGAGGCCGGGACATTGGATGTATTTAAGGCAAAGACTTATGCGTTCTTGATTAGCCAGGGCATCAAAGGTTATGGGGAGAAGGCCGGGCAGTGGGACTGTGGGGAAATGGATCAGCTCATGATTAAATGGTGGGGCAGCCTTGATGGGTGGAATAGCCTATTTCTGCTCCTGTACCTTATGGTCTTAATAGCAGACCAGTTCCTCCTGTTCTTAGTATTTGAAAATTCCTTCATGGTATCAAGCCCATTATCACTCATTCTCTAGGATTAGTCTTCGTGGAGAATCATCCTTTCAAAGCATTGAGCATTATTTTGACATATCCAATCGCACACTCAAAAGAGTGACTTCTTGTAACTTTAATGCTATTTTGGACGTTGGATAAATTTGATATTAAAGGAGTAATTAAAGGAGTCTGATGCTTCAACCAGGGAGACTAGGTGGAGAGGGGACAATGTGTCTGGTGGTGGGTTCATACGCTAGGTGGTGGAAATTTCAGAAGATGATATAGTAGGAGAATCTCGGATAAGGGGGACTAACTTTAGGATTGAAGAGACCTCAATTAAAACAGATACGGAGGGATTTCTTTACCTAGAGCCTGGCGATCCTCTGGAATTTACTACCACAGGCGGAGGTGAAGGCCCAAGTCATTGGGTGTAATTAAGGCAGAGTTTGGTAGGTATCTGAATTGTCAGGGTATCAAAGGTTATAGGGAGAATGTTGGAGGAGTGAGGCTGAGTGGGAGAATAGATCAGCTTATGATGGAATGGTGGAGTGGACTCAATGGGCCGAGTATCCTACTTCAGCTCCTATATATTATGGTCTTATGGGTGCAGAAGCTGGTGGGTTTAGGGGTGGTGTTAGGGCAATCCTATCCATTGCATCTGGGGGTGGAGGGGTATAGGGTAGATGTGCAACAAATGGGGAATATGTTGGTGAGGGCCAAGTTGATGGTGGTGGAGGGGAAGCCATGTTGTTTGAAGAAGAGGATGATCTTGCATGGAAGGTCTCTTCCTGGGAGCAGATGTGATGGAGACAGAGGAATTGTGAGAAAGCAAAAGAATCTTGACAGGGACAGGGTGTGAAGAGGGGTAGTCGAGGGAATGGTGAGAGTTCATGGGCTTGCTGAAAATGTCTGTGGACAGTTTGTCTTAAAGATGGAGATATCAAGAAAAGGGAGAGTGTTTGTCCAGGCACAATCATTAACCAACACGTTTCTCTTTCCAAACCTCTGCCAATGCTGTTAGTTCTCTGTATATTCATGTGTTTTTTTAAATTTAGAAATACAGCGCAGTAATAAATATTTCTGGCCCATGATCTTACACTGTCATAATACAGACCTGTGACCCATTAACCCACTAACCCCATGTGTCTTTGGAATGTGGGAGGAAACCAGGCCACCTGGGGTCATGGGGAGAAGGTATAACTCCTTATGGACAGTGGTGGATTCGAACAAAGGTCGCTGGTTGATAATAGTGTTGCTCGATCAGAACCAGGTCTATTATCATGAACAAGTGTCATGAAAAGTGTTGTTTTGCAGCAGAAGTATTGTAAAGAACAAAGTGTAAAACGACCATAAATCACAATTTTGTAAATACAAGATTTAAAGAATAAATAACTAGTGTCATCAAAGATAAAAGTGACCTTATGTTCAGAAATCTGGTGGTGAAACTCATCCTTAATTTCCTGAGGTTTCTACATAATTATTGAATCATGTCTAGTAGCATTTATTCTTCCAAAAGCTTGCTCCGTTTTTAATTGCCAAGCTAAAACTTTATGAGGTCTCTCACCCAACTCATAATATCGGTGTTTAGTTCTCTGTAGTAATTTCTCAAATTTATGTTTGTAACGAATTATACCGTAATTTCATATTAACTAAGTGAGTTTTCTTAACTTCCGTAGAATTTTGTTGTAAATCCTTTTCCAAAATCTCTATCTACTTCACCAGTTTACTAACCTCAGCCACATGTTGTTTCTTAATTTTAGCAGTATAACTAATAATTTGTTCCCGTAAATAAGCTTTCAAAGTATCCCACAGAACAAATTTACTATCAATTGAGCCAATATTTATTTTTTGCTCCGTAAATGGTTATATGGTTAAAAGAAGCATCCCTTATAAATTTACTAAAGTCAGGATTTTTCAACAAATCTCCAACGCTAAATATTCTCCACTCTCTCCGAACCTGTACACATAGTTAATAACAAAGAATGATCAGTCAAAATCCTGCTGTTATATTCAACCTTCAAAACCTGGCCTTGTAATGTTCTGATACTAAAAATGAATCTATTCATTTGGAATAGATGGAATGAACAAAATGAAAAATCATTCTCCTTAGGATTTAGCTTTCTCCATATATCTACCAAATTCATATCTTTCATTAACACCATTAATTGTTTAGCCATTTTAGTTCTAATTATTAATTTTGGAGATTTATCTAATAATGGATCTCAGCAACAATTAAAATTGCTCCCTGTGATAATTTTATCATATGCTTGTCTTAAATTAAAAAAGGAGTTCATCATAAACTGCTCATCATCTATATTCATTAAAGTCCTAGATTCAGAAAAGATTTTACAATTAACAGTCTAAAGTCTACCACCTGACTTAGAAACTGAACCCAATTTAAAAGATAACTTTTTATTAATCAAAATAGTGACTCCTCTTGCTTTAGAATTAAAAGAAGACACTATAACTTGTCCCACTCAATCTCTTTTTAATTTCTGATGCTCTTCTTCAGTCAAATGTGTCTCTTGCAAGAAAAAATCAACCTTCAATTTTTTAATATGAGCCAAAACACCCTTGTTGCTGCAATCCAACGTTCTTATCTGCTACAGAAGGCCATCAATCATCCTGGGGCCCAAGAAGAGTGGAGTGAGCTGCCTCAATGACTCTTGTCCTTAGTACTCACATCTATTGTGATGAGATGCTTTGAGAGGTTGGTTTGGGCTGAATTAACTCGCACCCAAGTAAAGATCTGGGCCCACTGATGTTGACCTATCATCACAATCACTCCACAGTAAATGCAACACCACTCAGCTCTGGATGACCTAGACTTTCGCCACTCTTTATTGACGACAATTCAGCTTTCAACACCATCATATGCTCAGTGTTGGTCAACAGGCTCCAGATCCTGGGCCTGTGCACCCAACTCTGCCATGAGATCCTTGACTCCCTCATCAGAGGACCACAATCAGTACGAATTGGAAACAACCTCTCCTCCTCATCGACGATCAACACAGGCGCACCTCAAGGATGTGTGCATGGCCCACTGCTCTACCCATTATACACCCATGACTGTGTGGCTAGGCACTATGCAAATGCAGTCCATGAATATGCCTATAAAACCACAGCCGTCGGCAGAATCAAAGACGGTAATGAGGAAATGTATAGGAGAGATCAGCTTGTTGAGTGGTGCCACAGTAACTATCTTGCGCTCAATGTTGGCAAAACCAAGGAAGGAGAAAGGGAAACCAGTCAGAATGCTCTCCACAGTTTACCTGTGGAAATTTATAAGTCTTTGGCAACACACAGATCTCTTCAAACTCCTAATAAAATATAGCTGCTGGTGTTTTATAGTTTTATAGTTGCAGGGACATGATGGTCAGAGATGTTTACACCCAAGAATGCAAAGTTTTTTACCCTCTCCCACTGCTGACCCCTCGATGAGACTGGTTTATGTTCTCCTGGCTTCCCCTTCCTGAAGTTGCAAACATTAACCCTAGCTGCAACATTAACCATGCCAACCTCTGTGAGTGAGGTAAACCACTGTATGTATGTTAGCCGTCTGGACACGCCCCTTGGCTGACTGGAACCGTGGCTCCCCCCCACAGACACCTGAACAAAGGTGACCGTCCCACACCCCCTTCCCCAGTTCAAGACAGCCGTCCAGCATGAACGTGCCTTCATTCTATTGCTAATAAAAGCCTATCAATTTTACATGACTTCTAGTTTTTTGTTGATCATGCATCAATTTTATTAGCAATAAATTTTGATAATGGAGCAGATCCTAAAACCAGAGAAGTTGGAAATTGACCCACAAAATCACCTGAAGCTTCCATCAACTTTGATCTCTGACTGCGTTGCTTTGAAGTGTTCCTGCAGGCATCATCACTCGATTAGAGAACGACAAGCTGCATGGACTACAGTCCTGGATCGGGCCCCTAGTATATTCAATGATCAGGGACACCGAATCATACCCAGAGGCGATGGACATCCAGAAGGGCCAGTACCTGAGGAAGGTAAACTAAGTCTACGTGAGACACATCTTGGCTACCTGAAAACAGCAACCTGGGGAATCAAGCACCGAGTACCTCTGGGCCCTGCGAGCTCTCAGACTGGCCTGCAACTGCAAGGCCATGAGAGCCATGGTGAACATGGAGGATCTGATCAGAGATACTTATGTCGTGGGCATCAGGTCCAACTACATCCAGCAGAGATTGTTGGAACAAGGTGAGCTCAATTTGACAGGCACGCTAGAGATGGGCCTCCCGAATATGGAAGCCTACTTGGCTGACAACATGGCCACCTTGTGGTTGTCCTAGGCACTGCCTTCTTGGGATGTGGGAGGGCCTCAACCCTGCAGAAAGCTGCCACCACCACATCATGTCAGCGATCTGACCATGGCCGCTGTACTCTGAAAGTACCTAACACCATTACCGCCATGTTCCGCCAGCGACCCGATCACGGCTGCTGTACTCCACAAGCACCTAACACCGTTACCACCATGACCTGCTAGCATCCTGACCACGGCCACTGTACTCTACAAGCACCTGACACCATAACTGCCATATCCTGCCAGTGATCCAACCAGGCCGCTGTACTCTGCGAGCACCCAAAGTGCTACTTCTGTGGACTGAACAAGCACTTGAGGAAATACTGCCTGGTGAAAGACGCGGTTTGCTCTAATTGTGGGATGAATGGATATTATGCAAAAGTGTGCAAGTCCAAGTCCCCCAAGTCAGCAGCACTGCATACAGGCCAAGGGGGAAGCCATCTTGGATGCTCCCATCTTTGAAATCCAACAGTGCCACATGCGAGCCAATGAGAGGCACCATCTTGAACACCGTCATCTTGGGACCAAACACACAAACGCTCCACTGAACATACAGACAGTATGTTCAGTGCCCTCTATCACGCTGGACCAAGGTAGCCCTCACCAACTCACTTGATTGATGATGTGCATCCAGGTAAATGACCATGTGATAAGCAGCCTGTTTGACAGCGGGAGCATGGAGAGCTTCATCCACCCTGACACGTTGCGGTGTTACTCCCTCACAGTACGGCCAGTGAGCCACAAATTTTCTTTGGCCTCTAAGTCCCATATGGCTGATAGGTACTCTGACCATGCGGGGCAAAGACAACAAAGATTTTAAACTCCTGGTAACGTCACAGCTTTGTGCTGCCGTGCTACTCAGGATGGACTTTCAATGCCACCTTAATAGTGTAATGATGGACCCCATCTCCCCCCATCACTTCTGTAACTAGCAGTTTTTAGGTTGCCCACTGTGCTCCACCAGCAAACATCCCCCCACCCCAAACTGGGCCTCTTCCCCCACTGCTCTCCACCAGCAAAAACCCCCACCTCTTCCCCCACCGTTTCATGAAGATTACCCATGGTGCATGACCTATGGACTCCCAACTCTCAAGATTACTCCTCCACCGCTGTTCATGAACCTCACCCCTGATCGTAAACTCGTTGCCACCAAAAGAAGGTGGGATGGTGCTGGGGACAGGGCCTTCATTAGATCGGAGGTGCAGCAACTACTCAATGAGGGGATCATTGAAGCCAGAACCAGCCCCTGGAGAGCCCAAGTGGTGGTGATGAAGAATGGGGAGAAACACAGAATGGTCATTGACTACATTCAAACCATTAACAGATACACACAGCTGGACTTGTACCCTCTCCCCCACATATCCGATATGGTAAACCAAATGGCCCAATATCAGGTATTCTCCACTAGTGATCTAAAGTTTGCATACCACCAGCTCCCCATCTGCCCAGTGGACTGCCAATACACTGGTTTCGAGGCAGATGGCCACCTCTACCATTTCCTGAGGGTTCCCATTGGTTTCACCAACATGGTCTCTGTTTTCCAGCTGGAGATGGACTGAATGGTAGACCAGTATGAGCTGCAGCCCACATTCCCATATCTGGACAATGTCACTATTTGTGGCCATGACTTTCAGGATTATAATGCCAACTTCAAAAAATTCTTCCTGTCCGCCAGACTCTTTAACCTTATATACAATAAGGCTAAGTGCGAGTTTTGCACGACCTGCCTTGCTATCCTTGACTGTTGTGGAGAATGGAGTCATTGGTCTCATGTACCTGCTTTTGGAACTCCCCCTCCCCCACAGCCTCAAGACCCTGAAAAGGTGCCTGGGCTTCTTCTCCTAATATGCCAAGTGGGTCCCCAATTTTGCGGACAAGGCCCACCCCCTCATTAAATCCACCTCCTTTCCCCTGACGTCTGAGGCCCATGCAGTTTTCAGTTGCATCAAGGCAGACATCACCAAGGTCACAAAGCATGCTGTGGATGAATCCATCCCATTCCAGGTGGAAGGCGATGCATCCAACTTCACTTTTGCCACCACCCTTAACCAGGCGGGCAGACTCATAGCCTTCTTTTCCTGCATTCTCCAGGGCCCCGAAACTTGACATTTCTCCATTGAAAAGGAAGCCCAAAGCATTGTCAAGGTGATAGGACACTGGAGACACTACCTTGCTGGCAAACGATTGACTGACCAATGTGCAGTTGCCTTCATGTTCAACAACTGGTAGTGAGGTAAAATCAAAAACGACAAGATATTGAGGTGGAGAATTGAACTTTCCACCTACAATGATGATATCTTTTACCGACCGGGAAACTCAATGATCTTCCAGTCACCCTATTCCTCGGAACATGTGCCAGCACACACATAGATGGTTAGATGCTCTCCACAATGATCTCTGCCACTCCGGGGTCACCAGGTTCTTCCACTTTATCAAAACCCATAACCTACCTTACTCCATCGAGGAGATCAAGACCATGACCAGAAACTGCCAGGTCTGTGCGGAGTGCAAACCACGCTTCTATTGACCAGACAGAATGCATCTGATAAAGGCCACCCATCTCTTTGAACGCCTGAGCATCGGTTTCAAAGGGCCCTTCCCTTCCTCTGACTATAACATGTGCTTCCTCGACATCATTGATGAGTACTCATGTTTCCCGTTCGCCATTCCCTCCTCAGCCATGACCATTGCCAGTCATCAAGGCACCATGCAGTGCCTTCACCCTGTTGGGGTATCCATGCTATATTCATAGCGACCCGGGGTCCTTTTTTCTGAGTGACGAGCTGCATCAGTACGTGCTGGCCAGAGGCATCGCCATGAGCAGGACCGTCAGTTACAACCCCTGAGGAAACGGGCAGGTGGAAAGGGAGAAAGCTACCGCCTGGAAAGCCACCCTACTAGCCCTGCAGTCTACAGGCTCCAGATTGCTCTTTTACAACCACCAATCCCACTCCACACGATAGAAGGTTTTCCTTCCTTAGGAAGTCCTCTTCAGGGACCACATTGCCAGCCTGGCTGACATCCTCAGGGCCAGTCCTACTCCAGAAGTGTGAGGAGCCATACATCTGACCCACTGATCGAAAGGATCCACCTCCCTCACGTCAACCCCCAATATGCCTATGTAGTGTACCCTGATGGGCACAAGGACACAGTCTTTGTTAGGGACCTGGTGCCCTCAGGGGTTCCTGAGACCATTACTGATCACTCCACATCCCTTCACCTATCATTACCTATGATGCAGTAGGGCTGTGGCATGTTACCCCAGCCCCAGCGGATGGGAGCCAGACCCCTCGCCACACATTCACTGAGCCAACGACTACATATAGGCGTTTCACACTGTCCAGGACTCAACAGCTGTGCCACAGCCTGCACTATAACAGTCACAATGGCAGGCCAGACCACCCGAAAGACCTGAAAGTAATAACTTTTCTTGCACTTCAGCTCACCGGACACTCCAAAACAAGGAATGAACATGGTAAACCACTGCATCTATATTTAGTTGTCTGGACATACCCTTTAGCTGACTGGACCTGCGGCTCCTCGTATGGACTCCTGAATAAAGGTAACCATCCCACACCCTCCCCCCCAGCTCCGGACAGTCGCCCAGCATGAATGTGCCTCCATTATATTGCCAATAAAAGCCTATCAGCTTTACATAACTTTCAGTCTTTTGGAGTTAGTGATGGTGGATCAGTGAGCTGTCGATATTTTACACAAGCTATATTCCTGCCACAACATCTAATCTCTCCCCATTTCTGTCATGCTTCTCCCTTCTGCTTGTTATCCAATCTTCTTTGCTCCCTCTGGTTGTGTCATGCCTTTCACAATGAAATGCATCATCTGCCCTTGATCTTCCTTAAAGTGATCCCGGCGCTTCCAATCTTAACTACTTCCTCAATGCAGGGATGATGACAGAAGGATAATAAATGCAGGCATTTCCGATGATGTCCACGTCCCATGAACAAATAATTAAAAGTAATGTCTGACAGTGCCCTCCGTCACCCTGTCTCCAGGTAATTACCCCACCCCAGGTTGTGTATATGCTGCTCTCTGCTTAATGTTTGGCATTCAGTACCTTCAGCGAAAGGGATTTCTCATGTATTTCTAGTTTTTGCTCTTCGTATATAATTCACTCATTCTACTCACATATTGTGCACTCTTGGATCTGCTGCAGAATCAAAGGGACTTGATCAGGTGGTTATTTTTAAGTAATTTTAATCAAATTATAAAGTAAGTCTTACAGGAAGACAAATTGCATTGCAACCATTGAATCGATCTGAAGCTCAGAGAAGAGCCCAGGAAACATTTTAGCTAAGAGCTAAAACTCTAGATACTAAATGAATCCATTGCTGTCACAAACCACAAACAGTAAAACGACACACCATTCACTGAGGAACAAAACACTGAAGAATTCTGAAGAGAAATACACCCATTGCACTAAAATTCAAACACAAGGTTTGGCAGCTCAGTAGTCCACACTACATCTGGGAGACCAGATCTCTAGAGGGAGATCCTCGATACTATATATGGGAGCGTTGCACTGTCTACAAGAAGAAATGGAGTGCATTTCTAACATGGCATGATGGACAATGACTGTCTTGGTTGACTTCCATCTTTTGCAAGAAGCAGACATCAGTTGATCAAGATTCCCAGTTCAAACATAGTCTTTGCAAAGAGGTACTGGTTGATTTATTTTTCCCCTCTAGTCTTCACTGGAAGGTTATTCCATTAAAGTTTCTCATTAAATATTGTACCACATCCTTTGGACCTGGTACCCACTGACCCATTGCCCTTTCCACAATGGCTGGGCTCAAATTGGATGAGAGCAATGTTGAAGGAGAGGAGAGTGGATTGCAGTCCTGTCACCCCCCACCCTCCCCCCCCACATCCACTTCTCCAATCCCTCTCTTCCTTGCCCCTATCCACAGGGTCACCTTCACCAAACCTCACTGGACTGCTCCAAGTTCCAGCTCCCTCTCCTTGCGAGCAACTCTGTGGAGTCTTTGTGGGACACAGATGCAGAAAATGTCATGTAACCCCAGCTCCAAGATGCCATATTCCTAGCCTTATGTTTTCAGTTTTTGAATCAATAAAAAAACTGTCAATTAATTGTAAAATTTTATGTTAAATATGTGGTGATAAATAGAACATATTGCACACACTTTAACATTTGTAAGCACAGTGAAGATATACAAGGATTGTAATCTGTAAGATACCCTAATTCTAATGATCTGTTCATTTTTTGCATTTTGGCTGGGTAATGGATTTGAGGGGTTGATCACTGACCTGAAGATTAAAAGCACAACTGGAACCTTAATTTGGAAACATACTGTAAATCCCCAGGAAGGGCAATTGATGAACTGCCCTCTAAGTGGTTCACGTTGCTAACTTTTTGCCTCTTGCCGGATGGCGAACATGCCCCAAAGGTCCCGTATTTATCCTAATGTTTCTTTTTTTAAACTAGATTCATTCTCAACAGAGAGAAAATAAATTAATTTCAAGCAATCCAGCTGATTTAGGTTATGAAAATGCACAATGCCACTGCTTGGCTTGGTGAAAGGACTTTGAGAATGAAAGATACTGATTGACAAATGCCAACTAGTCCCAGAGGTACTTTGGCAACTGCCTCAAGGTGAGGGATCGAGTAGCCACATGTTAATATTACCGAGCAGTGGATTAGATCAATCTTCCATTTTACATTCCTGCTGCAACTTATTTGCCTGTAACTGTTTATGACTGGGCACGTCAGGTTGAGAATACCCTCAACCTATGGCCTTGTTGAGGGTTATGTTAAATCCAGCCCCTTCACCGGACATCTAATTCCACTCTCGCCCACAAGCGCTGGGCAGACATCAAGTTTGAAGTCACCCCTCCAACACCTTCAAAGTAAGTAGAGTGAGAGAGATTTTCCCAGCTGCAGAGGCCCTGGTCAAACGCATAACGATCTGAGCTCTGCACTTCCCAATGCTGCTGGGGATCAGATGCCCCACCAGGGAGGTCTCACTCTTCAGACAATGTCTGAAGTTGGTTGTGTTTTCTGGTAAGCACAGCGAATTGAAATCAAGATTGTAATCTGCACATCACACTTACCTAAAGTTTCCTTTTGTATATTTTTATTTCATGTTAACATTATAGCATGGTAGAAGGCCTTTCAGGCCCATAAAAGCCATGCTACCCAATTGCATCCAATTAACCTACCAACTCAATTTTTGGAATGTGGGAGGAAACATGTGGGCTTGGGGAGAACATATAAGTTCCTTACAGACAGTGGTGGATTTGAACTCAAGGTGCTGGCACTGTACAATGGATGGGCGAAGGATGGGGGAGTGGGAGCTCAAGCTATAAGTTGATGGACAATAGGACCTCCGACAAAAGATTCACAAATATAGCCTAATAACTATGGAGAGACAGAGCTCTGTAAAACATCCTTCAGCCCTGGTGTGCAACTATAACTGTTCACACTATTCTCCCCAAACCAACACCCTTTCCCCCTCCAAGTTTTCCCCACATACACACACACACACACACACACACACACACACACACACACACACACACACACACACACACACACACACACACACACACACACACACACACACACACACACACTCCACAGTGGTCAATGAGGCTAACAGTCTGTGCATATTTAAGATGTAGGAGGAAGCTGGGTCACAGAGAGAACATACAAACGCCATCCTTGGGCTGCATTGGTCGTCAGTCAGGATTGAACCCATGTTGCTGAAGCTGTGAGGTGCCAGCTCCTCTCACAGTCCCTCAGCGTGCGGCCTTCAAGATGGCATCAATCTGCTATCTCCAAAAATAGTTAATTGGCTGGTTGATCAACCATCTTATCGAGTGGTTGCAATAGATGACCCCAGCAGTAGACATCGGGAGGTAGTCAGAAAGGGATTGTTCACTGCCCCCAAACTTCTCCCCAATGTCCTCACCATCCTGTGGAGAAGCTGGCACAACTCTGGAGTTGTGGCACTACCCAAACGAGATGTAGTGAAGAAGAAATCAGCACCAACCAGTTTCACTTCCATTTGGACCTCATGGTGACAGGCAAAGTGTGGCATAGAAGCCAAAAAGACATAGTCACCAATCTTCTCACACTGAGGCACAGAACATGCAGCAACAAACAGGCCACTTGGCCTTGTTAAATTAATTTAATTTAATTTAGACATACAGCACGATAACAGGCCCTTCTGGCACACGAGGTTGTGCCGCCCAATTACTCCCAATTGACCTACAACCCCGGTGTGTTTTGAACAGTGGGAGGAGCCCACACAGACAAACTCCTTACGGAGAATGTCGGATTTGAACCCAGGTCTTGATCGCTGACGCTGTAACAGCGTTGCGCTAACCACAAGGCCAACCGTGCCGCCCCACTGGTCCACATCAAGAGGAAAGATTATTGAGAGGTGGAGATGAAAAGCATGTGGGGGGTGGGGGTGCTTTGGATGCTGGTGCGCTCATTTTTATACCAGAGGAGATCTTCGCGCTGAGGTGATTACATCAAATTAACTTAAAATGCTTGAGTTAATTCTAGTAATGATGTTAATGTTGCTTGATTTTGTTCAGTGAATGATAACTTAATTGTGTTGTAAAGTTAGTCCACTACATGTTACCTCAGAAAGATGTCAGTTACTGGCTCAACATGCTAAGTGCCTGGAACGGTTCAAAGTTCCTGGTACAAACAAGGTTAAACTCAGAACCAATAAATTAGTGAGTTTGGATATAGGACGTTACAGTCACATTAGTGAAAGGTGAGTGTTTGTAAAGATGACTTGTGCAGAGTGTTCACTTCTTCTGGTGAACACTTCCAAGCCCTTAGGTAGCAGCCGTCACAGTTTGGTCTCTGGGCAAAGCCATCGACACTTGCTCAGGATATATAATTGAAAAAGAGGATCCTTCCACAGGAACTGGTTCCAATCGACTGATAGCCTTGCAACAGCGGTGGCCTGTTAATTTGCATCCACGTGCTACTTTGTGTCTGCTGTTTCTCTTCTCTTATCCTGCCTGACCCCAAAGACACAAAGTAACTGAGTCACAACTGGTGAGATGCAGCTTGGGATGAAGGCTTAGAAGAACAATCACAAAACATGGGAGTCTGAGCCCCAGTCGATGGTTCACGTTCACTCTCAAAGCAACAATCATTCCCTTCAGTAAGAACAAGTTTGTTAATCCACACAGCACCCACAATTCTGGCCCTGTCAGTGTGAACTAGACGCAGATCTCAATGGGCGTGGTGACCAGAATCCGAGTGCTGCTGCTCTCCCTTGATGCTCTCTCATAGCTGCTGTTGGACGAAAGGGAGCTGGACATTGTCATGGCCGTAAAGCGGGATGATGGAGTTTCCATGGAGATAGCATTCTTCGGCACACTGCACACAGGGGACAGGCTCTGTTGCTTCATCCTGGCCACCAGGTCTTCTTCGGAGGAAGAGCTCACATCTGCAATGCTATTGCTACAATCCGTGTCCAGCATCCACCGATAACTCAAGTATCTGAATATCTCCTTGACTGAGCATCTTCTCTCCGGCTCGATGGGCAGAAGTTTCCTGAACATGCGGAGAGCATCGTCGGTGAACCTCCTCCATTGCGATGGCACATTGGACCCTCGACGCTTTTGCCATCTCACAAACTCATCATAGAAAGAGTCTGAGAGGAGAGCTTTCTCCCAGGGGAAGTTTCCTGTAAGCATACAGAACAGGAGCACTCCAAAAGCCCAGACATCAATACTGTATTCCACAGAGAAGCCCTCATGTTTGGAGGCATCACAGAGCTCCGGGGCGGTGTAAGGGATGGTACCACTCACCCGTTTGACTGGAGTGCCAGCCCGACGGGTCATTCCAAAGTCTGACAGTTTAACCTTACGGCACTCCTTGTCAAAGATGAGGATGTTCTCTGGCTTGATGTCACGGTGGACCAGCTTCCTGCTGTGAAGATAGTCTAGAGCTAAGGCCACTTGGTGCACACAGCGCTTAGCAATCTGTTCAGGAAGACCCACCTTCAAGAGAATAAAATCACATGTTAGAACTTGGCCCTTCCTGGCACTGAGTCATTACTCTTTCACGTCTGATTTTAGGCACAGGATCACAGGTTGAAGGAACACAAAATTAAAACTGGTCTGATGAAAGATCCAAACCCGAAATGAACAAACAAAACAAAGGACCCGAGGTACATGGTTAGACAAATACAGCATGGAAACAGGGCCTTTGGCCTAATGAGTCTAAACCAGTGGTTCTCAAACTGTTTCTTCCCACTCACATACCACCTTAAGTAATCCCTACGCCATAGATGCTCTGTGATTAGTGAGTGGGAATGGAATGTTGAGAACCACTGCCCTTATCCAATAGTTACTGAAATATTTTGCTTGAGAAAAATTGTCATTGGCCCATTTCCTTCGGAGTACTGAAACCATGCACATAACAAGTCAATTAGGTGGTTTTACTTCCCACTCACATCCCACCTTAAGCAATCCCTTACTAATCACAGAGCACCAATGCCATAGGGATTACTTAAAGTGGGATGTGAGAGGAAAGAAAAAGGTTGAGAACCACTTGTCTAAACTGACTTTGTGAGGCCCCATGTGGAGGATTGTGTTCGGTTTTGTCACGAGCTGCCAGAAGAATGTCGTCGAGCTGCAGAGGGTGCAGAGAAGGATCATGAGGACGTTGCCATGACTTGGGGGCCCTGAGCTCTAGGGAGAGGTTGAGCAGGTTGGGGCTTTATTCCTTGTGCTCAGGAGAATATCCAAAATTATGAGTGAGATAGATCTTAGGTGAACACACAGAGTCTTTTGCCCAGACTCCAGAGGACAGGGGTTGAAGGTGAAAGGAGGGAGGTTTAACAGAAACCTGAGGGGTGCCTTTTTTACACAGAGGGTAGTAGGTGCATGGAATGGGCTGCAGGAGGAGGTGGTTGAGGCAGGTTCTATTGCAATCCTTAAGTAAAACAACTGGATGGATCCATGGATCCATGGATAGGATAAGTTCAGAGAGATATTGGCCAAATGCAGGTAGAAGGGATGAGTGTTTCCGAACTCCGAACTCTATCACTCTAATTAATCCCAATTTTCATTTCCCAAATTCTCCTCAGCTTCCTCCCTCCTCGAACCCCATAATTCTAAAATTCCCCTCACGTTATGGACAACTTACTAACAACGTGGAGGAAACCTGAGTACCAAGAGGAAATGGAGTGGGGATCGGTGGGAAAGGGAATGCAAAGTCCACATTGACAGTGCCCAAGGTCAAGGTTTAACGCAGGGTCTCTGGTACTGGCAGGAAGTGGCTCGCTCAGCTGTGTCCCCATACCTCCCTGAAGAATGACCGCAGACCCTGAATTTGCGAGGCTCATGAAATGAAGGGATCATGGAGCAAAATGAATAAAGTGTTTCCATGCTGGGCATGGTGCAATGGCCACTCAAGTAAGGTGGGGTGTGGGGGAGGGACAGGTGAGATCTCTCCCAACTTGGGCCAGTCATTTGGATTAAAAAAACAAAATGTATTTAGTTGGAATATTCCACAATGAAGACAATGAGAAATTGGTATTATTTAATTTTTAAATGTAATTTAATCGTAATGGGGGAAGGCCATTGTGACCAATTTGCCGCTCAATTTACACCTAATTAACCTACCAGCCCCGAATATTTTGGAGGGTGAGAGGACACTGCAGATCCCGAGGAAAACCCATGCAGACATGGGGAGAATGTACAAGCTCCTTACAGATAGCGTGGGATTCGAACCCTGGTCTCGATCGCTGGCACTGTAACAGCATTGCACTGACCTCTACACCAACTGAGCAGCCCAAATTTCTTTCTTGTAATTTAATGAAAATCCACATTCACTTCGTGGTTAGTATAACGCTGTTACAGCGCCAGCAATTGAGACCGGGGTTCGATTCCCGCGCTGTCTATAGGGACATTTCCCCATGTGTGCGTGGGCTTTCCCTGGAGGTTTCCTCCCAACATTCAAATTGTACCGGGGATGTAGGTTAATTGAGTGCAAATTGGGTGGCATGGGCTCGTGGGCCAGAAGGGCCTGTTACTGTGCTACATGTCTACATTTTAAATTTAAATTTTAAATAAAAAAAAATAACATTTAATTACTTCTAAGTCATGTTTTGGGTTTAGTTTCAATGTAACTGTATTCAAAAGTAACATGGAACATCGGAACATGTCTTAAATTATTGTCTTCAGCATCCAGGATGCAGTAAGGCTGCTGTGCAGACCACCACCCGTCACAGAAGATCTGAGATACCCAGGTATCAACCTAACCTTGGATTATGGGACGGATGAACTCTCCATCCTCCCCAGCAATGACCTGCTGCCTGGACCTGTGATTGGCCATGTCACAATGGCAAATGACCAAAGAAGGGAAAGCAGAAGGCACACAAACGGAGATGAGTACCTGGGGTGGAATGATGTCAAATAGATCCCCTGCAGTTGCGTACTCCTGGGCAAACACATAATACTCATCGGTTTGAAAGGCAATGCCAAACATATCAATGATGAAAGGGGAAGCTGACAGATAAAGGGAAATGCTGTACTCTCTGAGGAAACTCTTCAGTTTGGTCGTCTTCTTCCTCAGGAACTTCAAAGCCATTTTTGTACCTGAAATCAAAAAAATAATAGCATTACTCTTTATTCACATGCTGGTGTGTGGCTTGGAGCAAATGGCCCTGATTATAAATAACTCTGTACAATATGTTTTGTCTCATCGGTGGTAGAGGGAATATATCTTAGAGTCAGAATTTATTGTCATGAACATGCCACAAAATTCATTGTTTTGTGGTAGCATCACAGTGAAAATATTAAATAAATAAATTAGTGAAAAAATAAGAGAAAGTGAGGTTCATTGTCCATCCAGGAATCTGATGGCGGAGGGGAAGAGGCTGTTCTTGTGCCGCTAAGTGTTCATCTTCAGGCTCCTGCATTTCCTTCCCGATGGTAGCAGAGTGAAGAGGGTATGGCCTGGGTGGTGAGCATCCTTGAGGATAGAGGCTGCTTTGATAAGAAACCACCTCTCAATGGAGTGGAGACTGGTGCCCATGATGGTGGTGGTCGAGTTCACTACCCTTTGCAGTTTTTCTTGTCCTGTGTATTGGCAGTCAGAATGTTCTCCACCTGTAGAAATTTGCAAGAGTGTTTGGTGACATACTGAATTTCCTCAAACTCTTAGTCTTCTTGAAGTTCACAATCATCTCCTCGGTTTTGCTGACATTGCGTACAAAGTTGTTGTTGTTACACCACTCAACGAGCTGATCTACCTCCCTCATGTACGCTTCCTCATTTACGTCTGTGATTCTGCTGACAACTGTGGTGTCAACGACAAATTTGTAAGTAGCATTGGAATTGTGCCTGGCCACACAGTCTGGGTGCATAGTGAGTAGAGCAATGGGCTGCGTACGCATCCCTGGGGTGCGCCTGTGCTGATAATCAGTGAGGGGGAGATGTTGCCAAATCATACTGACTGTGATCTTCCAGTTGCAGAGGGGGGGTACAAAGGCCCAGGGTTTGCAGCTTGTTGACCAGCACTGAGGGAATAATGGTGTTGTAGGCTGAGCTGTAGTCGATGAAGAGCAGCCGTATGTAGGAGTTGCTGTTTTCTAGAGATTCCAGAGCTGAGTGGAGAGCCAGCGATATTCCATATGCTGTGGAGCAATTCTTATGGTAGGCAAATTGCAGTGAGTATAGATTTTTACTTAGATACATGTTAATTCTGGCCATGATTAATCTCTCAAAGCACTTCATCACTAGATGTGAGTGTACTGGGTGATAGTCATTGAGACAGGCCACCCACCCTACTCTTCTTGGGCACTGGGGTGATTGTTGCCCTTTTGACGCAGGTGGGAACCTCCAACTGAAGCAAAGAATGGTTGAACATGGCTGTGAACACTCTGGCTATTTGGTTTGCACAGATTTTCAGTCCCCTGCAAGGTGCTGAGTAGGTTCTGAGGGCCCTGGAGTACTGGAGAGCCACCAAAATCCCTGCTATCCCTAATGGACAATGCTTTCTGAGGCACTACTGCAAATTTTACAATACACTTATCCTGGGTCAGCAATGGCCAATACTAGAGGACACCTGTTTAAACTGGGGAATTTTAGAGGAGATGTTAGAGGTGGATTTTTTACTCAGAGAATGGGTGCCTAGAATGTAGGGGACGTGGTGGAGGCTGGTACAATAGGGATAGGCACATGGAAGTAAGAAAGTTATGGTGTGAGGTAGGGAAGGTTTAGAATGTTGCGGGTGTACAGTCAGCCCTGTACTGTGTTGCACTGTTCTAAGTTCACTGTTCCAATAAAATAGGGCTTCAGAAGGATTAGCTGAAGTCAGATAGAGTGATAGTCACAGGGGGCTTGATAATCAGGGAACAGACAGGAGATTCTACAGCCACAAAAGAAACTCCAGGATAATGAGCTGCCTCCTGGGTGCTCAGATCCAGGGTGTCTCCGAGCAGCCAGAGGTCATGGTACATACCAGCAGGTGTCAGGTAGAGGTTCTGCAAAGTTTAGGAAGTAAGTGATAATCTCTAGATTCTTCCCGGTGCCGCGTGGTAAGGGAGGTTCGAGATCCTTTGTTTTTTTCACCCAAGACTCTCGTAAACTTCCACAGGTGTACCATGGAGAGCATTCTGACTGGTTGCATCGCTGCCTGGGTAGGGAGGCACTCATTTTCAGGACAAGAGTAAACTCCAGGGGGTTGTTAACTCAGCCTACGACATCACAGGTGCCAGACTTCACTCCATTGAGGACATTGACAAGAGGTGGTGTCTTAAGAAAGCAGCCTCTATCCTCAAAGACTCCCACCACCCAGGCCATGCCCTCTTCACTATGGTTTTTTCTTTCTTTCTTTGGCTTGGCTTCGCGGACGAAGATTTATGGAGGGGTAAATGTCCACGTCAGTTTGTGGCTGACAAGTCTGATGTGGGACAGGCAGACACGGTTGCAGCGGTTGCAGGGGAAAATTGGTTGGTTGGGGTTGGGTGTTGGGTTTTTCCTCCTTTGTCTTTTGTCAGTGAGGTGGGCTCTGCGGTCTTCTTCAAAGGAGGTTGCTGCCCGCCGAACTGCGAGGCACCAAGATGCACGGTTTGAGGCGAGATCAGCCCACTGGCGGTGGTCAATGTGGCAGGCACCAAGAGATTTCTTTAGGCAGTCCTTGTACCTCTTCTTTGGTCTTCACTATGGTACCATCGGGAAAAAGGTACAGGAGCCCAAAGATCAGCACTCAGTGGCACGAGGACAGCTTCTTCCCTGCTGCCATCCTGAAAAATCAATGAACCTCAGACACTGCCTCACTTTTTATGCACTATTATTATTTTTTAAAATTTATTGTTGTAAGGTGGTTTATATGAATGTTTGCTCTGTGATGCTGCCGCAAAACAACGAATTTCATGGCAAAAAATTCTGATACTGACAGGAAGATTGTGCAAATAAGTGGCAGATGAGATGGTGAGGTGGGTAGCATAGCAAGGTTTTGGATCATTGAACCTTTTCTGGGAAGGGGTGATCTTTACAAGTGGGACATGTTGCACCTGAACTGGAGGGGAACCAATATTCTGGCAGGGAGGTTTGCCAATGCTTTTGGGGGAGGAGGGGGTGGTGTTTAACCAAGATTCACAGCAGGGTGGGAACCAAAGTGAAGAGGCAGCTGGTGCCCAAGTAGGGACAGCTGGTAGGGGGTTTATGTGGTATGATGGCAGCGGGGAAGAAGCTGCCCTCGTGCCACTGAGTGCTCATCTTTGGGCTCCTGTACCTTTTTCCCAATGGTACCATAGTGAAGAGGGCATGGCCTGGGTGGTGGGAGTCTTTGAGGATAGAGGCTGCTTTTTTAAGACACTGCCTCTTGTCAATGTCCTCAGGGAGTTCAGGCAAAATTGCAGGCCCTGGGATGCAACACGGACACAGAGTCAAAAAAAAAACAAATTCAGGGCTAAAGGTTTTGTATTTAAATGCACACAGCATAGAAATAAAGTGGATAAACCTTGTAGTAAAGCTACAGGTTGGCTGGTATGACGTTGCGGCCATCACGGAGTTGTGGCTAAAGGATGGATGTCATTGGGAGCTGAATGTCCAAGGATGCACAGTTTATGGAAAGGACAGGCAGGTAAACATTGCGGGTTAAGTAGTGACTCTGTTGGCAGTTATATACAGACCTCCAAACAGTAGCCTGGATGCAGCCAACAAATTACAGCAGCAGGATAGAAAAGACATTTCAGAAGAGCAGGTCATGGGGGATTTTAACATCCAAGTAAATTGGGCAAACCAGGTTGGGACTGGATCTCAAGAGAGAGAATTTGTAGAAAGCCAACGAGATGGCATTTTAGAGCAGCTTGTTGATGAGCCCATGAGTTGCATGTAGTGTAATGTACCAGAGGTGATCAAAGAGCTTGGGGTAATGGAACCATTAGGGGGCAGTGATCAATTGGGATTTAACAAGAAGAACTGAAAGTCAGGTGTATCAGTGTTTCAGTGGAGTAAAGGAATTACAGGGGCATGAGAGGGGAACTGGCCAAAGTAGATTGGAAGGGGGCACTGGTAGGGAAGACGGCAGAGTAGCGACGAGTGGAGTTCCTACAAGAAATGGAGAAGGTGTAGGTTAAATACAGATCGAAAAAAGAGGAAATATTCTCACGGAAAAATGTCACAAATATGGCTGACAAGGGAAATCAAAGCCAACGTAGAAGGACAAAAAGAGAGCATTCAAGGGAGCAAAAATTAGTGGGAAGGTAGAGGATTGAGAAGTTTTAAAAAACTTGCAGAGGTATCTAAAAACTCACAAGGGAAAAGATGAAGTATGAAAATAGGCTAGAAAATAGTATCACAGGATACAAAAAGCTTTTTCAGGTATGTAAAGAGTAAAAGAGAGGTGAGAGTAGAGATAGGACCACGAGAAAATGACAATGGAGAATTAATAATGGGAGACAAGAAGATTGAGTAAGTAAGCAAAGACTCTTGCAAATGTCTATGGGTGTACAGTGGAGAGCATTCTGACTGGTGGCATCACTGTCTGGTCTGGAGGTAGCCAGGCACAGGTCAGGAAAAAAACTACTGTACAATGAATTGTGAACTCAGCTATCACAGGCACCAGCCTTCATTCCATCAAGGACCTCGACAAGAGGCAGTGTCACAACAAAGCAGCCTCTATCCTCAAGGACCCCCATCTCCCAGGCCGTGCCCTCTTCTCACTGCTTCCGTCAGGAAGAAGGTACAGGAGCCTGAAGACAAGCACCAAATGGTACAAAAACAGATTCTTCCCCCCCCCCCCACCCCCGCCCTCAGATTTCTGGATGGACAATTAAACCCAGACACCACCTCACTTTCCCTTCTATTGTACTAATTTATTTATTTTTTAAATATATAATTTATAGCAAGTTTGTATCTCTGGTGCTGCCACGTTTCATGACATGTTGATGACAATAAATTCTGATTCTGATTCTAACAAAGGAAATAAATGAGTGTTTTTCAAGACTTTATCGTGGAAGACACTTGCAGAGTGCAATATGTTTAAAGGTATCAGGGAAGGGAAGTAAGTGCAGTTACTATTTCATGGGAGAAGGTGGATGTGGAATGCTCTAAGAGTGGATAAGTCTCTCAGACCAGATGGATTGTACCCTCGGGTTCTGAAAGAGATTGTGGAGGCTTTGGTGATGAGCTTTCAGATTCTGGCCTGATCATAAAAGATGAAAAAATCACAAATGGTACCTCATCCTCCAAGAAGGCAGGAGGCAGCAGAAAGGAAATTATAGACCAGTTAGCCTGACATCAGTGGTTGAAAAGATGTTGGAGATGATTGTCAAGGACGAGGTTGCAGAGTACTTGGAGCCACATGACAGGATAGACAAAACCCAGCATGGTGTCCTGAAGGGAAAATGCTGCTTGAGAAACCTGTTGGAATTCTTTGAGGAAGTGAGAAGCAGGCTGGATATGGGAGATGCAGTAAATGTGTATTTGCATTTTGAGAAGGCCTTTGACAAATTGCCACACATGAGACCACTTAACACGAGCTCGTCATATAATAGGAAACATACTATCGTGGGTAGAGCTTTGGCTGATTGGTGGGAAGAAGAGAGTTGGGAAATAAAGATCATATTCTGATTGGCTGCCATTGCTGGTGGTGTCCACAGGGGTCAGTGTTGGGGCCACTTCTTATGTGTATATTATGGAACAAATGGGTTTGTGGCCAAGTTTGCAGATAATACGAAGGTAGGTGGAGGAGCGGGTAATTTGGAGGCAACAGGGAGGCTGCAGAAGCACTCAGACAGATTAAGAGAATGGGCAGAGAAAGTGTCAAATTAAATGTAATGTTGGAATGTGTATGGTTATGCGCTTTGGTGGAAAAAATAAATGGGCCGATTATTTTATGTGGGTATAAAACTGAAAATCCCCAGTTGCAAAGGGACCTTGTGCAGGATAGCCTGAAGGTAAACTTGCAGGTTAAGTCGGTGGTGAAGAAGATAATTGCAATACTGGCATCCATTTCAAGTGGAATAGAATGTAGGAGCAGGAATGTGATGCTGAGGGTTTATAAAAGGCACTGACGAGTCCTCATTGAGTTTTGTGAGCAGTTTTGGGCTCCTCTTTTAAGAAAGGTTGGCATGGTGGTTAGCACAGCACCTTTACAGCACCAGCGTTCGGGACCAGTTCGAATCCCATGCTGTCTTTACGGAGTTTGTACTTCCTCCCCACGTCTGCATTGCTTTTCTTTGGGGGCTCCAGTTTCCTTCCACCGTTCAAAAGCTAACTGGGGTGTAGGTTAATGGGGTGTAATTTAGGTAGCATAGACTTGTAGGGCCAAATTTTCCTGTTGCAGTACTGTATGTCTAATTTAATTTAAATAAAAAGATGTCCTGATGTTGGAGAGGATTCAGAGGAGGTTCACAAGAATTATTCTGGGAATGAAAGGGTTACCATATGAGGAGCTTTTCATAGCTCTCGGCCTGTACTCATTGGAATTTAGGTGAATGGGGGGGGGGTTAGGTTAGGGTGCTGAATGTTGAAAGGTGTGAAAGAATAGATGTAGAAATCTTGTTTTCCATTGTGGGAGAGTCGAGGACAAGAGGGCACAACTTCAGAATTGAAGAGGGTCCAATTAGAACGGAGATGTAGAGAATTTCTTCAGGGAGGGTGGTAAATCTGTGGAATTTGTTGCCACAGGCAGTTGTGGAGGCCAGGTCATTGGGTGTATTGAAGGCAGAAATTGATTGATTTTTGATTAACCAGGGCATCAAAGACTATGGGGAGAAGGCCGGCAGTGGGGCTGAGTGGGGAAATGGATAGGTCTATGATTAAATGGTGGGGCAGACTCGATAGGCTGAGTAGCCTATTTCTGCTCCTGTGTCTTATGGTCTTTTGACTATATTGCAATGCCTTTGAATAATATCTGATGACCTGCATCCAATAGTTTTAAGAATGTGAACCAAAATGCATTGCTGGAGAAACTCAGCAGGTCAGACAGTGTAACAAAGAGAAGGATACAGAATCAATGTTTGGGGCTTGAGCCCTTCAGATAGTTCAATTTTTTCAAAACTCACTGATGTCAGCAAGGGCACCAGGAGACTAGAACACAGGCAATGTGACACCCATGTTCGAACAGAAAGGAAGACAGAAGATTATCCTTTTATTGTTTGAGTCGATAACTAAACAGGAAATAACGAATGATTTAGGAAAGCCGAATATGATCAAATCTAATCAATATTGCTCTATGTATTGAAAGGCAAATCATGTTTGATAAATTTGACTGAATTTTTTGAGGATTTGGAGGTGTGAAGCTTGTTTCCAAGGCTGAAATAGCTAACATGAATGGGGATTTCTTTAAAGTGCTTTGGAGTAAGTACAGGGTGGATGCAAGAGGAAAGTTTTTCCACACAGAGAGTGGTGGGGGCATGGAATGTGTTGCTGGCAACAGTGGTGGAGGCAGAGGCAAGAGACGATTAGATAGGTACATGGAACGGAGAAAAATGGAGGGCTATGCTGATGGGCAAATTTGAGCAGCTGTTAGGATGAGTTGTGAGATCAGCACAACTCACTGACAAAAGACAAAGAAGGAAAAACCCAACACCCAACCCCAACCAACCAATTTTCCCCTGCAGCCGCTGCAACCGTGTCTGCCTGTCCCGCATCGGACTTGTCAGCCACAAACGAGCCTGCAGCTGACGTGGACATTTACCCCCTCCATAAATCTTCGTCCGCGAAGCCAAGCCAAAGAAGAATGGTCTGAAGCGCCAATTGATGAACGGCTCATGCCCGAAACGTCGAATCTGTATCCTTATCTTTGCTGCATTGTTTGCCCTGCTGAGTTTCTCCAGCATTTTGTTTTTACTTCAACCACGGCGTCTGCAGACCTTTCTGTTTTACTTCTGCACTATGTGGTAGATTTCTAAATTCTATGTTCCGTGTGGTAGAGGGGAACATGCAGATATAATGTATTTAGATTCCAAAAGGCATTTGACAAGGGGATGATGCATAAATTATGAGCCTTGGTATTAGAAGAAGTATGTTAGCTTGGATTGAAAACTGTCCATCTGAGAAGGCAAGGTTTTATTTTTTGGATTTTTTAAAACTTTATTTATTCATTCAAAAAACAAATGATATATGACATATACAGCAATTAAACATGAACATTCTTTTATATATATATAAAAAAAGAGAAAAGAAAGAAAAAAAAAAGATTTCCCCCCCCCCCTTCAGCCAACTCTCCTAAGGAGAGCCATAAAAAAAGAAAAAAGAAAGAATATTAAAAAAAGTTAAATATACATATTAAAATATAATCAATATAAATTGAAATGTAAATATTCTGAGTATAACAGCCACTTATTAATTAAAAAATTATAATTATCATGTGAAACATATGTAATTTTTCCATTATTAAACAATATTTCATCTCATTATGCCATCTATTAATATCAATCATAATTGTATCTTTCCACGTACCAGCAATATATTTTTTTGCTACAGATAAAGCTAAATATACAAAAGCAAGCTGAAACTTATCTAATCCCAAGCTTTTCAGAGGTTGCAAACTATCAAATAAAAATACTGTTGGATCTAAAACTATTTTAATCTTATACAGATATTCTAAAAATTATTGAATTTTCTTCCAAACAGCATGAAAAAAAGTTCCAACCGTATCACCACATCTAAAACACAAACCTGATTTGATTAAATGGAAAGATTTACCTATTAATTTAATGGGAAGGATAAATACAATTAAGATGAATATCTTTCCGCATATACATATACAATATTTGTTTCAATCTATTCCGTATTTACTTGATAACATTTTTTTTCGAGATTTGAATAAAATGGTTAGGGAGTTTTTATGGAGGGGTAAATTTTCGAGAGTAGCTTTGAATAAATTAACTTGGAAATATGAGTTAGGGGGATTACATTTACCACATTTTCAAAATTATTATGAGGCAGCCCAACTTAAATTTATTAGTTCATTGATGGATTTGGTACAGCCTACTAGTTGGGCTAAAATTGACATGGCAAGTATTTCTGAATTTGAAATACATCAATTTTTGTTTAGATGGAATATAAATTTGTTACAACAATATAATGTGCCTATACTAAAACATTTAATGAAGTTATGGATAAAGAAAAATAAAATGATAGGCTCTAGGGGTAAATTATTGGCTTTGACTCCGTTGTATAATAATCAAAGTTTATTGCATTGGAAATTTATAGATGTGAAAAATTTGCGAGATTGTTTTAAAGAGGGTGTTTTTATCTTTTAATCAGATGAGAGAAGATTTTGGTATTGATAAGAACTCTTTATTTCTTTATTATCAAATTCAATCTTTGGTAAAATGTATGTTTGGTAGAGATATGATTTTACCTGAAATGACTAAATTTGAGACTTTTCTTATGAAGGTACCAGAGAAGGGTTATATTTCATTTATGTATCAAATATTACAGGAGGATATGGATAAAAAGGGTTGGGATAGATCTAAAATTAAATAAAGTGGATATTGGTTTTACTTTTTCTGAAGAGGATTGGTTAGATATCTGTTATGATAGTGTAACTAGATCGATCAATGCACGTTATGCAATGATTAATTATAATTTTTTGCATTAATTATATTTGACACCTGAAAAATTTAAAAAATATGGTTTTAATGAATTATTTTTTATTTTTTATGTAAACAGGACTTGGATTGAGAGAATGTGGGAGTCAGTTGCTTTAAATAGGTGTGAATGGGAGTTGGAGCTTGAGAATGCGAGTCTCTAAATAGGTGAGTGGTAGAAGCAGAGCAGCCATTGTGGGAGTGGCCAGAGTTCGAGTGGGGAATTAAGGCTTTGGTGAGAAGAGGCTTTGGTGAGAAGAGGCCAAGGTAGTGGTGCAGGAGCTTAAATGAGGTAAAGCCTAACCAGGAACAAAAAGGATTCAGGAGGGCACAGATAAGGGGTTACCTTATATTTTTCCCAAGTTCATTCTTAGTGGGAATGGCAGCCAAGGCAGGGGAATTCTCCTCTTGCAGAACTTGAGTCATCAGGCAAGCCTGCAGTATCCCTGATGACGTCATCTGCAAGAAGTGCATCCAACTTCAGCTCCTGACAAGCCGAGTTAAGGAATTGGAGCTGGGGTTGAATGAACTCCCAATCATTCAGGAGGCTGAGGGGGTGATGGATAGGAGTTACAGTGACAACTCTCACACCTAAGAGGCAGGAGGAGGGTAAATGGGTGACAGTCAGAAGAGGGAAAGGGAACAGGCAGGTAGTGTTGGGCACCTATGTAACCGTTACCCTCAATAACAAGTAGACCATTTTGAATCCTGTTGGTGAATGCGACCCACCAGGAACAAGCCACGGTGATGTCACTGGTATAGAATCTGGTCCTCTGGCTAAGAAGGGAGGAGAAAAGGTGAGGTGTAATGATGGGAGACTCCACAGTTATGGGAACATATAAGAGGTTCTGTGGAAGAGATCGAGTATCCCAGGTGGTTTGTGGGTCCGAGATATCTTAGATTGAATTTACGGTTTTCACAGGAGGGAGGGAGCATAGCTGGATGATGTGGTCCATGTAGGGACCAATGACATGGGTGAGGAGGTCCTGCAAGGAGAGTTCAGCAAGTTAGGCATTAAGTTGAAGAACAGGACCTCCTAGTTAGTATGATCTCAGGATAGAGGTTCCAATCAAAGAGAATGATCTCCTATTAGGGAATGAGACAGGACAGGTGACAGAAGTGGGAACATTTTGGGTCTAGTGATCATAATCTCATTAGTTTCAAGTTAATTATGGAGAAACATAGAAACATAGAAAATGTTATGATTGATATTAATAGATGGCATAATGAGATGAAATATTGTTTAATAATGGAAAAAATTACATATGTTTCACATGATAATTATAATTTTTTAATTAATAAGTGGCTGTTATACTCAGAATATTTACATTTCAATTTATATTGATTATATTTTAATATGTATATAGAAAATAGGTGTAAGAGAAGGCCATTTGGCCCTTCAAGCCATTTTGATCATGGCTGATCATCTACTCAGTACCATGTTCCAGCTCTCTCTCCATACCCCCTGATCCCCCGAGTCACAAGTACTAAATCCAACTCTCAAATATAGCTATGGAACCGGCCTCAATCACTTCCTGTGGCAGAGAATTCCATAAATTCACCACCTTCTGAGTGAAAAAATTCTTCCTCATCTCAGTCCTAAGGATGGGCCTGGGCCTCGGGTTGAGATTCTAAATTGGAGAAAGGCCAACTTTGAGTAAATGAGAAAGGATCTAGAATGCATGGATTGTTTTCAGACAAGGAAGGCCGAGGGAAGTGGAAGATCTTCAAAGGTGAAATTTTGAAAGTACAGTGTTTGTATGTTTCCTGTCAGGATTAAAGGCAAAGTGAGCAGGCATTGGGAACGTTGGTTATTGAGGGATATTGTGGAACTAGTTCAGAAGGGGAGGTGTATAACAGGTAAAGGCAACATGGAGCAAATAAGGTATAAAAGATGATGGAAAACCAGAAGAAATAAGGCTAAAAGAAGACTTGGCAGACAATGTGAATAAAAATCCTAAGGGTTTCTACAGGTATATTGAGCAAAAGGATAGTAAGGGACAAAATTGGTCCTCTTGAAGATCAGAGTGGTCAGCTATATATGGAGTCAAAAGAAATGAGACAGGTCTTAAATGTTTTTTTTTGCATCAGTATTTACTCAGAAATTTGCACAGAGTTGTGGGAAGTAAGGAAAACAAGCAGTGAGATTATGGACATAAAAGGAGGTGGTGATTGCTGTCTTAAAGCAAATAAGGGTGGATAAATTCCCAGGGCCTGATAAGATATTCCCTCGGACCTTGAAGGAGGCTAGTGTAGAAATGGCAGGGGTCATTGCAGAAATAAATAATATCCTTCCCCATGGGTGAGGTGCCGAGGATTGGAGGGTAGCTCATGTTGTTCTGTTGTTTAAAAAAGACTCCAAAAGTAACCTGAAAATTATAGGCCAGTGAGTCTGGCATCAGTAGTAGGTAAGTTATTGGAAGATGTTCTAAGAGTCTTAATATATACAATTATTTGGATAGCCAAGGACTCATTAAGAATAGACAATGTGGCTTTGTATATGGTAGTCGTATATAATCAATATTAAAGTTTTTTTTTGAGGAGGTTATCAAGAAAGTTGATGAAGGAAAGGCTGTGGACGTTGTCTGCATGGACGAGGCCTTTGTTAAGGTCAAACTAGGGAGGTTAGTCAAGAAGGTTCAGATACTCGGTATTCATTGTGAGATAGTAAACTGGATTTGACATTAGTCATATGGAAGAAATCAGACTGGAGGCCTGTGACTAGGGGTGTGCCTCAGGGTTCGGTGCTGGGACCATTGTTGTATATCATATATATCAATTATCTGGATGATAATGTGGTAAATTGGATCAGCAAGGTTGCATATGACACCAAGATTGGAGACGTTGTGGACAGTGAGGAAGGATTTCAAAGCTTGCAAAGGGATCTGGATCAACTGGAAAAATGGGCTTAAAAATGGTAGATGGATTTGTTGCAGCCAAATGCAAGGTGTGTTTTAGAAGGTCAAACAAAAAAAGGACATTCATGGTAAATGGTAGGGCACTGAGGGGTGCAATAGAACAGAGGGATCTGGGATACATAATTCCTTGAAAGTGGCATTGTAGGTAGAACAACACAGCTGTTCCTGACGACTACACCTGCAAAAGGTGCTTCCAATTGCAACTCATGAGCGACCGTGTTAGGGAGCTTGAGTTGTAATTGGATAAACTGAGGATCATAAGGGAAGCAGACCGAGTGATAGAGAGGAGTTACAGGGAGACAGTCACCCCCTAGAAGGCAGGAGTCAGGGAATTGGGTGACTGTAAGGAAAGGAGGGAGAGTGCCAGTGCAGAGTACCCCTGTGAAAGTGCCCCTCAGCAACATGTATTCGGCATTGGATACTGCTGGGGAGAACAGCCTATCAGGGACGAGTCGTGGGGGTCAGGTCTCTGGCACAGGGGCTGCCCCTGAGGCTCAGAAGGGAAGGAGGGATAAGAACAGGGTAATTGTGGTTGGGAACTCACTTGTCAGAGGGACAGATAGGAGGTTTGTTGGACGAGATCGGGGATCCAGGTTGCTCTGTTGCCTTCCTGGTGCTAGGGTCAGGGATGTCTCTGATCGAGTTCACAGAATTCTGCAAGGGGAAGGTGAGCAGCCAGAAGTCGTGGTCCATGAGGGGACCAATGACTTAGTTAGAAGTGGGGATGAGGTCCTGAAACAGGAATACATAGAATTAGACAGGAAGTTAAAAAACAGGACCTCTAAGGTAGTAATCTCTGGATTGCTGCCGGTGCCACGCGCTAGAGATGGTAGTAATAGGAGGATGTGGAGAATGAATATGTGACTAGAGCTGGTGCAAGGCTCTTCTGGGGAAAGTCGGACCTGTACAAAAGGGACGGACTCCACTTGAGCTGGAGGGGGACCAATATCCTGGCAAGCAGATTTGCTAGAGCTGTGGGGGAGGGTTTAAACTAGTTTGGCAGGTGGTGGGGAGCAGAGTTTGCGAGCAGTGTCTAGGGTGAATGGCCACCTAGTTAAGAATGATAAAGATAACAAAGGAAGGATGGAAGTTAAGGTAAAAGGTAGAATAGGGAATATATGTGAGGGTCATTCTCTGAAATGCATGTACTTTAATACAAGAAGCATAGTGACCAAGGTAGATGAGCTTAGAGCATGGATTGGCACTTGGAATCATGATGTTGTGGCAATTAGTGAGACCTGATTACAGGAGGGTCAGGACTGGCAACTAAATATTCCAGAATATTTAGATGTGATAGAACAGGGGGTAAAAAAAAAAGGGGAAGGAGTTGCTCTGCTCGTTAAGGAGGACATTACTGCCGTGAGGTGGCAGGATGGTTTGGAGGGATCATACAGTGAGGCTGTTTGGCTGGAACTGAGGGGTGGAGGAGGCATGAGGGCACTAATAGGAGTGTATTATAGACCACCAAATGGGCCAAGAAAATTGGAAGAACAAATTTGTAAGGAGATAGCATATATGTGTAATAAACATAAGGTAGTGATCATAGGAGATTTTAACTTACCTCACATTGATTGGGATATCCATACAGTAAGAGGGCTGGTTGGCTAGAGTTTGTCAAATGTGTGCAAGATAGTTTTCTTAATTAATACGTAGAGGAACCAACTCGGGATGGTGTAATACTGGATCTCCTGTTCGGAAACGAGATAGGTCAGGTGTCTGATAGTGGGGCCATTGGAGAACAAATTGTGATCTAGTGATCACAACTCTATTAATTTTAAGGAAGAGCAAAGAAGGGCCTAAAGTTGAGGTTCTGGATTGGAGAAAAGCAAATTTCGAAGGAATAAGAATGGATTTGGGGAGTATTGAGTGGGACATGATTTTTTCAGGAAAGGATGTAAATGAAAAATGGAGAATATTCAAAGAAGAAATTTTGAGAGTACAGAGTAGATATGTTCCAGTGAGGATCAAAGGAAAGGCTGGAAGTCATAGGGAGCGCTGGTTTTCGAGGAATATTAGAAATTTGGTTAGGAGAAAGAGGGAGGTGTACAAGAGGTATAAACAGCAGGGTGCTGAGAAATTGAAAGAGGACTACAAGGAGTGTAGAGAAAAATCTTGAAAGAGATTAGAAAGGCCAAAGAGAGGCACAAAGAGGCTTTGGCAGGCAGAGTAAGAATAAATCCAAAGGGTTTCTATAGGTACATTAAAAGTAAAAGATTAGTGAGGGATAGAATTGGACCCCTTGTAGATAGGGAGGGTAGGCTATGTGAAAAGTCAGAGGAGATGGGGGAAATTTTAAATGATTTCTTTTCCTTGGTACTCACTAGGGAAAAAAATATTGTACCAGTTGAAGTAAAGAAAAATAGTGGGGAGGTCATGAATCATATAAGGATAACCGAGGAGGCAGTGATGACAGTGTTAAAAAAAGATAAAGATGGACAAATCTCTGGGTCCAGACAATGTATTCCCAAGGACACTCAGGGAGACTAGTGTACAGATAGTGGGGCCATTAACAGAGATATTTAGGATGTCACTGGTCATGAGGGTAGTGCCAGAGGATTGGAGGGTGGCTCATGTTGTTCCGCTGTTTAAGAAAGGATCCAAATGTAATCCTGGCAATGATAGACCTGTGAGTCTGACGTTTATGGTGGGTAAGTTGATGGAAAGTGTTCTGAGGGATGGCATTTACAAATATTTGGAAGAAATGGGATTGATAGGTAGTGGTCAGCATGGTTTGGTCAGGGGTAGATCATGCTTAACAAACCTTATAGAGTTTTTCGAGGGGTTACAAAAAAGATTGATGAAGGGAAGGCTGTGGATGTTGTCTATTTAGACTTTAGTAAAGCTTTTGACAAAGTTCCCCACAGGAGGTTAGGAAAAAAGTTGGAGGCATTAGGTATAAATAAGAAGGTAGAGAAGTGGATTCAGCAATGATTGGACGGGAGGTGTCAGAGAGTACTGGTAGAAAATTGTTTGTTAAATTTGAGGCCGGTGACTAGTGGAATTCCTTAGGGATCAGTCCTGGGTCCACTATTGTTTGTTATATATATTAATGATCTGGAAGAAGGGGTAGTGAATTGGATAAGTAAGTTTGCAGATGATACAAAAATTGGTGGTATTGTGGACAGTGAGGAAGATTACCGTAGCTTAAAAAGAGATATAGGAAAGCTAGAGGCGTGGGCTGAGAAATGGCTGATGGAATTTAATACGGATATGTGTGAAGTGTTGCATTTTGGAAAGGCAAATCTAAATAGGTCATATACATTGAATAGTAGACAATTGAGGAGTGCAAAGCAACAAAGGGATTTAGGAGTTATGGTAAATAGTACCCTCAAAGTTGATACTCGGGTAGATAGAGTGGTGAAGAAGGCATTTGGAATGTTGGCCTTTATAAATCGGAGGATTAAACATAGAAGAAACATAGAAGATAGGAGCAGGAATAGGTCATTCGGCCCTTCGAGCCTGCTCCACCATTCAATGAGATCATGGCTGATCTTAAAGTTCAGTACCCCATCCCCACCTTCTCTCCGTAACCCCTAATTCCCTTATACTGAAGAAATATATCTAATTCCCTCTTAAATATATTCAGTGAATCTGCCTCTACTGCTCTCTGTGGCAATGAATTCCACAGATTCACCACCCTCTAGGTAAAGAAATTCCTCCTCATCTCGGTTCTAAATCATTTGTTCATTATCCTCGAACCATAGCACCGGGTTCTGGACTCCCCCACCATTGGAAACATCCCTTCCGCATCCATTCTGTCCAGTCCTGCCAGAATTTTAGATCCCCTCTCAATCTTCTAAACTCCAGCAAGTACAATACCAAATTGCGCAATCTTTCCTCATGTTATTCCTGCCATTCCAGGTATCAGCCTGGTGAATCGCCTTTGCACTCCCTCCATTGCAAGAACATCCTTCCTCAGATAAGGTGACCAAAACTGCACACCATACTCCAGGTGTGGTCTCACCAAGGCCCTGTACAGCTGCAGTAAGGTATCCTTATTCCTATACTCAAACCCTCTTGATATGAAGGCCAACATACTATTTGCCTTTTTAACCGGCTGCTGTACCTGCATACTTGCCTTCAGTGACTGGTGCACAAGAACCCCTAGGTCTCTCTGCACTTCCCCATCTCCCAATCTACTGCCATTCAAATAGTAATCTGCCCTCCGGTTTGTATTACCAAAGTGGATAACCTCACATTTTCCACATTGTAGTGCATTTGCCATGTATCTGCCCAGTTCCCCAATTTATCCAAATCACACTGGAGCTTCCTGACCCCCTCTTCAGTGCACACAACCCCTCCTAGCTTAGTGTCATCTGCAAATTTGGAGATATTACATCCAATCCCCTCATCTAGATCATTAATGTAAATTGTGAACAGCTGGGGTCCCAGTACAGATCCCTATGGCACCCCACTGGTCACCGCCTGCCTCTCAGAAAATGAGCCATTTATCCCAACTCTCTGTTTTCTATCTGCCAGCCAGTTCTCAATCCACATCAATCCCATGAGCCTTGATTTTGGAAGCCAGTCGTTTATGTGGGACTTTGTCGAAGGCCTTTTCAAAATCCAGGTACACCACATCCTCTGGCTCTCCCCCATCTATTTTACCTGTCACCGTCTCAAAGAATTCCAATAGATTTGTCAAGCATGATTTACCTTTTATGAATCCATGTTGACTCTGTCTGATCCCTTCTCTGCTAGTCATATGCTCCGCTATTACATCCTTAATAATGGATTCCATCATTTTTCCCACTACTGATGTAAGGCTCACTGGCCTATAATTCCCCACTTTTTCTCTACCCCCCCTTTTTAAATAGTGGGGTAACATTAGCTACCCTCCAATCTATGGGTATTGATCCTGAGTCTATCGAGTTCTGGAAAATAATTCTTAAAGCATCTGCTATCTGAATGTCCACTTCTTTAAGTACCCTAGGATGTAGATTATCAGGCCCTTGGGATTTATCGGCCTTCAATCCCTTCAACTTCCCCAAGACCATGTCCTTAGAGATACTGATTTCTTTCAGCTCCTCCCTTGCATTAGTCTCTATGTTTCCCAACATCCTTGGGAGGTTATTTGTATCCTCTCTTGTGAAAAGAGAACTAAAGTAAGAACTTAATTGGTCTGCCATTTCCTTATTCCCCATTATATATTCCCCTGATTCTGACTGCAAGGGACCTACTCTGGATTTCACCAATCTTTTCCTCTTGACATATCTATAAAAGCTTTTGCAGTCGGTTTTTATATTTGCCGCAAGCTTACTTTCGTAATTTATTTTTGCCCTCTTGATTAATCCCTTCGTCCTCCTTTGCTGCATCTTGAACTGTTCCCAGTCTGGATTTGGTACTTTTTTTGGCCAATTGATATGCTCTCCCTTTAGACTTAATGCTGTCTCTAATTTCCCTTGTTATCCACGGTTGAGTCACCTTTTTTGGTTTATTTTTATGCCAAACCGGTATAAATGATTTCTGCAATTCTTCCATTGTCTATCCACTGTAAACCCCCCCCCCATAAACACCACCTAATCAAGCTTACTCAACTCCCATCTCATACTATCATAATTCCCTTTATTTAAATTCAGGACCTTAGTCTCGGTTTTAATTTCTTCACTCTCCATGTCGAGTGAGAATTCGATCATATTGTAATCGCTCCTACCCAAAGGGCCTCGTACAACAAGATTGCTGATTAGCCTCTTTTCATTACATAATACCCAGTCTAAAATGGCCTGCTCCCGAGTTGGTTCCCCGACATATTGGTCTAGATAACTGTCCCGTAAATATTCAAGGAATTCCTCCTCCTCAGTATTTTTACTAATTTGGCTAGTCCAATCTATATGTAAATTAAAGTCTCCCATGATGACAGCTGTTCCTTTATTGCACGCTTTTCTAATTTCTCTTTTTATGTCTTCCCTCACCTCTACATTACTATTTGGAGGCTTATATACCACCCCCACTAACGTTTTCCACCCCTTGCTATTCCTCAGTTCTATCCATATAGATTTCGCATCTTCCGAGTTAATATCCTTCCTGTCAATCCCTTCTCTCACCATCAAAGCTACCCCACCCCCTTTTCTTTCTTGCCGATCCCTCATAAATATTGTATACCCTGGGATGTTAAGTTCCCAGGCTTGCCCACCTTGCAGTCATGTTTCTGTAATCCCAATCAAATCGTATTTGCTTGTCTCAATTTCCACAGCCAATTCATCTACCTTGTTCCGAATGCTTCTTGCATTAAGATATTGTAGAACTCGTCGAAAGAACCAAAGACTTGTTGATCCAAACCAAGGCTTTTATTAGCAAAAGACCGGAGCTCTTCACAGGTGGCCGACCAGTCCGGATTGATCCGACCTGGCTAGGGACACAATAGGTGTGGCTTAGCTCTCAGCCAATCGCTGTAAGCACAGTCTAGATACAGTAACTATATACACTATGTACATTGGTGATAGATCTGTACTATCACATTCACCCCTTCTTGGAGAATTGACCCTGGGAAAAAAAACAAAAACGAGGGAGAGAATGAAAAGGAAGGGGTAGGTCAAGGACTGTAGCGGTCAGGGGGTCTGACCATCCGGCGTGACCGCCGTGGTGCCGGGATTGGGGTCGCTGGAGTGGTGTCGCCAGCGGGCTCGTCGGGTGCGACTGCTCCGTCGCTCAATTCCCCAGTCGTTTTGTCGGCAGGGTGGCCCGGGTCATTGGGGTGCTGTTGGTCCTTCTGTTCCGGCACGGGGCCTGGAGCATAAGGAGTTGGGGGGTTTGCTGGGTCTACCGCGTCCTGAGCTAGGTCCCGCACCGAAACAGTGTCCTCCCGCCCGTCTGGGAACTCCACGTATGCGTAATGTGGGTTCGCGTGGAGTGGTCGTTCTTTGAGTGCCGGACGTGGCGTCGCAAAAGGACGGGGCCAGGGACGGTGAGCCATGCCGGTACAGTGGTTCCCGATTCGGATTTCCTCGGGAAAAGGAACATCCTTTCGTGGGGGGTGGCATTTGTTGCAGTACATAGGAGGGAGCGGATGGAGTGTAAGGCACTAGTGAGAACCTCCTGCCAGTGAGAGGTGGGGAGACCTTTAGACCGGAGAGCCAGTGTAACCGCTCTCCATATGGTGGCATTCTCCCTCTCGACCAAGCCATTACCGCGTGGGTTATAGCTCGTGATCCTGCTTGAAGCAATACCACACTCCAGGAGGTACTGTTGCAGCTCTGCACTCATGAATGAGGACCCCCTATCACTGTGGATGGAATTGGGGTACCCGAAGATGGTGAAAATACTGTGAAGGGCCTGTATCACTGAGGTGGCAGTGGTGTCTGGGCAGGCCACAGCGAATGGGAAGCGGGAGTACTCGTCGATGGCCGTAAGGATGTAGGTATTACGGTTGGTCGACGGTAGGGGTCCCTTAAAGTCTACGCTAAGACGCTCGAAAGGGCGGGTGGCTTTGATAACGTGGGAGTTATCCGGACGGAAGTAGTGGGGCTTACATTCGGCGCACACCGAACAGGATCAGGTCATGGAGCGGATCTCCTCGACTGTGTAGGGTAAGTTGCGCGCCTTGACAAAGTGAGCAAACGTAGTGACCCCTGGATGACAGAGCGCCTCATGGAGTTTCCGTAGTCTGTCCATCTGTATGCTGGCGCACGTCCCCCTGGAGAGCGCGTCAGGCGGGTCGTTGAGCTTACCAGGCCGGTACAGGATGTCATAGTTAAAGGTGGAGAGTTCGATTCTCCATCTGGCAATTTTGTCGTTTTTTATCTTACCACGCTGGGTGTTGCTGAACATGAAGGAGACCGCGCGTTGATCAGTCAACAGTGTAAAGCGCCTCCCAGCGAGGTAATGTCTCCAACGACGCACCGCTTCAACTATGGCCTGGGCCTCCTTCTCGATCGAGGAGTGTCTACTCTCCGGACCCTGGAGGGTTCTGGAGAAGAAGGCTACAGGCCGACCGGCCTGGTTCAAGGTGGCTGCCAGGGCGAAGTCGGATGCATCGCTCTCGACTTGAAACGGGACAGACTCATCGATCGCGTGCAGCGTCGCAGCAGCGATGTCAGATTTGATTCGATCGAAAGCCGCTGTGGCTTCGGTCAAGAGGGGAAAAGAGGTGGTCTTGATAAGAGGACGTGCCTTGTCGGCGTAGTTTGGAACCCATTGGGCGTAATACGAGAAAAGGCCAAGGCAGCGTTTGAGAGCTTTCTGGGTATGTGGGGGGGGTAAGTCCATTAAGGGACGCATGCGGTCAGGATCTGGCATGACTATCCCGTTCTCCACCACACAACCTAGAATAGCGAGTCGTGTAGTCCAGAACACACACTTGTCCAAATTGTAAGTCAGGTTTAGCTGACGGGCAGTTTGAAGAAATTTGTCTAAGTTGGCGTCGTGGTCCTGCACGTCGTGGCCGCAGATGGTGATATTGTCCAGATACGGGAAGGTAGCGGTCCCGTTCTGGTCCACCATCCTGTCCATTTCCCGCTGGAAGACCGCGACACCATTCGTGACCCTGAATGGTACCCTGAGAAATTGATATAGCCGCCCATTCGCTTCAAAGGCCGTGAATGGTCGGTCCTCGCAGCGGATCGGGAGCTGGTGGTAGGCCGAACGTAGGTCAATAGTGGAGAAAATGCGGTACTGGGCGATCTGGTTCACCACATCCGTGATGCGTGGCAGGGGGTACGCATCCAGGAGTGTGAAGCGGTTAATGGTCTGGCTATAGTCGACCACCATCCGTAGTTTTTCCCCATTCTTGACAACCACCACCTGGGCTCTCCAGGGGCTTGAACTGGGTTCGATGATGCCCTCATCCAGCAATCTACGCACCTCACTCCTAATGAATTGCCTTTTTTCGTAACTATATTGCCGACTTTTGGTGGCCACAGGCTTCCAGCCAGGGGTGAGGTTTGCGAAGAGTGCTGGCGGGGCAATCCGGAGTGTGGAAAGGCTGCAGGATTGGCCCCGGGGCACGGGGGCGGGTTGCTCGGATGCTTCGGGAGTGGGGCGATGGCAGACCGAGAGGGGGGCGTGGGGTCCCCCAAAGTGTAGGGACACCGTTTGGAACTGACACTGGAAGTCTAATCCCAGCAACACTGGGGCGCACAATTGGGGAAGGACGAATAATTTAAAGTGGGTGACCGTCACGCCCTGTACTTCCAGCGTGGCGATGCAATACCCCTTTATCCAAGTCGAGTGCGACCTCGTCGCTAATGAGATCCTCTAGGTAGTGGGGATAATGTCAAGTCCCCAACGGAGGGCCAGATCTGGCTGGATAAAACTCTCAGTTGACCCAGAGTCAAATAAGCAATTGGTGTAGTGTCCATGCACTTTAATCAGTTCCATTGCTCTGGTGAGGGGATGAGAGCATTGCTGGTTTAATGTTATTGAAGCAGTTGACAGGGGAGTTTTGCGCGATGACGTCACGCAGCGGGATGACGTCACGCAACGGGATGACGTAGTCAACGCTCGAGGAGCAGGTTGGAGAACCTCCCGGAAGTGCTGTTGTGGCGGGTGAATGGTAAGTAGTGGGGTTTGTAGTTGCTCGCGATTGGCGGTTAGGCCCTGGCGGTCGTCAGCGATGGACGCTAGGGTGAGCACCTGGTTGGCCGCGGGGGTGGCTGCGGCGGCGGTAGCGTCGGCCCCGGGGGTGTCCGTGGCGGCGGCAGCAGCGGCGGTAGCGTCGGCCCCGGGGATGTCCGTGGCGGCGGCAGCAGCGGCGGTAGCGTCGGCCCCGGGGGTGTCCGTGGCGGCGGCAGCAGCGGCGGTAGCGTCGGCCCCGGGGGTGTCCGTGGCGGCGGCAGCAGCGGCGGCGGTAGCGTCGGCCCCGGGGGTGTCCGTGGCGGCGGCAGCAGCGGCGGCGGTAGCGTCGGCCCCGGGGGTGGCTGTGGCGGCGGTAGCAGCGGTGGTAGCGTCGAGTGTTCCGCACGGGGGCGAGAGGCGGGCCATCACCATGGTTGCGAGGGTGGGTTGCCCCTTCCGGGTTCGGCGTCTCCGTGACGTCAGGCGTTGCCGTGCAAGGGAGCCCTCGCTCTCATTGGACCAGAGCTCTGGGGAAGAAGAGTTTGAATGGGATAGTGGCGATTGGGCTTCACACGAGGCACTGTGCTTGCTGGCGGCCATTTTAGACCTACAGACTACAGCAAAGTGGCCGTTTTTAAGGCACTTCTGGCACCTGGCTTTTCTTGCTGGGCACTGGGATCTGCTGTGCTTGTCCCTCCCGCAGAAATAACATTTTGGGTTCGCAGGGGGCAGGGTAGCAGCAGCCGACAGGCCGTCAAGGGTAGGGTAGAAGGGCACTCTACTCACATCAGAACGAGGGGTCCAGTCCCTAGAGAGCTCGGTGGACTTTAAGGCTGCGTCCTCCATTGTGATTGCAATCCGGGCCACGTCCTCTAGTTTTTCTACCCCTTGTTCGAGCAAGCGCAGCCTCACTTCATTCGATCTGAGCCCAGCCACATAGGCATCCCGGACGAGATCATTTGTGATCTCGGCAGCAGTTTTGTCCACACAGTTACAGTCCTTGCCCAATGCCTTTAATACTTGTAAATATGCCCTGCTGGACTCACCGGGCTGTTGCTTCCTCGACGCAAGCACGAGCCGGGCATGAACTCTGTTCACCGGTTGATCATACAGTCCTTTCAGTACCTTTATAGCTGCGGTGTAAGTGGTCTCATCCTGGATGTTCTCGTAGACTCTCAAGGACACCATAGACAGCAATGCTGTTAGACGCTGGTTATCCTCCTCTACCTGAATGAATCTCAGGAAGTTTTCAAAGTTCAGCAGCCAGAAGTTAAAGGCTTTGAAGGCTGTAGCTGACTGTGGGTCGATATCAAGTTTTTCTGGCCGAGTTAAACGCTCCATCCCTTTCAAAAAAAATTCTTTTTGCTAATAAAATTGTAGAGCTCGTCGAAAGAACCAAAGACTTGTTGATCCAACAAGACCGGAGCTCTTCACAGGTGGCCGACCAGTCCGGAATGATCGGACCTGGCTAGGGACACAACCCTTTAAGGCCCAAACAATAGGTGTGGCTTAGCTCTCAGCCAATCGCTGTAAGCACAGTCTAGATACAGTAACTATATACACTATGTACATTGGTGATAGATCTGTACTATCACAGATATAAAGCCTTCAGATTTGCTTTTTCTGATTTTTTACTTTCACTGCCTAACCTAACTTTTCCTATTTTATCTTTCCTGTCCTTTGCCCTATCATACAGGTTCCCATCCCCCTGCTAAATTAGTTTAAACCGCATCCAACGGCTGTACCAAACCTAGCTGCCAATATATTGACCCCTTTTGGGTTTAGGTGTAACCCATCCTTCTTGTAAAGGTCATGTCTTCCCCAAAAGAGATCCCAATGGTCCAAGGAGCCAAAATCCTGTCTTTTACACCAGCCCCTCAGCCACACATTCATTTGTCTTAACCTTCCATTTTTGTCCTCAGTTGCACTTGAATTCAAGAGTTGGGATGTTATGATGAAATTGTACAAAACATTGGTGAGGCCAAGTTTGGAGTACTGTGTACAGTTTTGGTCACCAAATTATAGGAAGGATATAAACAAAATAGAGAGAGTCCAGAGAAGGTTCAGGAGAATGTTGACAGAATGTCAGGGTTTGAGTTGCAGAGAAAGGTTGAGCAGCCTGGGGCTTTTTTCTCTGGAGCGTAGAAGATTGAGGGGGGTTTTGATGGAGGTGTTCAAGATTTTAAAAGGGACAGAGAGAGTCAACGTGGATAGGCTTTTTCAATTAAGAGTGGGGGATATTCAAACCAGAGGCCATGGTTTGAGATTGCGGGGGGAAAATTATAAGGGGAACATGAGGGGAAATTCTTTCATGCAAAGGGTGGTTGGGATGTGGAATAAGCTTCCAGCAGAGGTGGTTGAAGCAAGGACGTTATTTACATTTAAGGAAAGACTGGATAATTACATGGAGGGGAGAGGATTGGAGGGGTATGGACCAGGTGCTGGTCAGTGGCACTAGAAGTTGGGGATTTGTTCCGGCATGGACTAGTAGGGCCAAACTGGCCTGTTCTGTGCTGTATATGGTTATATGGTTATATGGTAAAGAGAGATTTTGGCACATTGGCCTTAATAAATCTAATTATTGAGTACAGGAGTTGGAATGTTGTGGTAAAGTTGTATAAGTCATTGGTGAGGCCAAATTTAGAGTATTGCGTACAGTCTCCGAACTATAGGAAAGGTATTAATAAGATAGAAAGAGTGCAGAGAGAGGGGAGCATGGCAAGATGGCGTAAGGAACAGACGTGGCTTCCAGTCCTCTCCTGACTCTAACTTATTGTTTTGTCTTTAAGTGCCCGTTAAAACTCTTAAAAAAGTTTATAAATAGTATGAGGTGTTGAATTAATACCTAATGGTACATTTGTTAAAAAAAAGTAAAAGGAAACATCAACAGATTGTTAAAAAATTATATTTTCCGAAATTATCTGAGCCTGCTTGTTTACAAAAAGTCACAACTCAGTGTGAAATGGATCCAGGAAAAGAAGCGAAGAATTTGGCATTGGAACTCCGCTCTGTATCTGTGAGTCTTTCTGAAGGTCATTCTCAGCAGCCTTTAGAACAAAGGGCTGGCCGGGTGCCAGTATTTCAAACAACGTCTACTGTGAGTGCTGTTACTGAGACTTTGACTGCTGAATTAGCTGGGGCGCCACCAGTTGGAGAGTTAAAGAGTAGACATTTGACTGCTACACCACCAGTTACAACAGCTCTTCCAGATACTGACGTAACGAAGCTTTTAAAGGAGGTTTGGATCAAAGATAACCCTGATCATCAGCCTCCTGATACTTCTGGGGGGTCTGTGGCAGGGGCTCTTACATGGAGTCAAACTGCAAGAAAAGCTACTAAATTAAAAGAAGGGATAGAAGGTCCTCTGATTCCACAAGAACAGCAGGATCCCACCATGTCTGGATCTACTTATGTTGATATACTTTTCAAGAGTCTTGAACATAAGATATTTTCTTCAATGATGCATTTAGGTGATTCTATGAATAATCTTACTTCTAAGATTAATGCATTGGTGGATGTCAATACTCAACAGATGGCTGATTATGGAACTTATAAAGTCGAAACTATTTAAAGACTTGAGATGTGTGATCAAGGATTATCTGATGTACAAGATCAATTGCAAGATGTGAATAAAACAATTGAAATGCTACAGATTCAGAATAAAAATTTAGCAAAAAAGGTTGATTATTTGGAGAACCAATCCAGACGGAATAATGTGAAAATTGTCGGCTTGCCAGAAGGCATAGAAGGGCCAGATCCAAGAAAATTTTTCACTGAATGGATTCCACAAGTGTTGGGACAAGATAAGTTTCCTGAAGGTTTAATATTGGAACGGGTTCATAGAGCTTGAGAAGGAGACCTTTTTCAGGACAGAATCCAAGACGTGTTCTGGTTCGCTGTTTAAATTACTGTGATAGAGAGACTATTTTACGTATGGCTATTAGAAATGCACAGCAAAACAGATCTCCTTTGATGGTTCAGAGTAATCATGTTTTTTTCTATCCGGATTTGAGACAGGAAATTATGTTTCAATGACATGAATTTAATTCTGTGAAAGAATTATTGTGGAAAAAAGGATATAAGGCAACATTTAGATACCCTGCGGTACTGAAGATTTTTCAGGATGGATATCAACCAAAGTTCTTTGATAATCCTAAAGAAGCTATGGATTTTGCTCAGTCTTTATCAATTACGCAATTCCAGGAACGACGTAGTCCTCCACGGTCTCCAAAGAGGGCAGAGCTGCAAGAAGGGAATCTGATTTCTGGAAGAAATGGAAGAAACGGTGGTCGCAATGGCAAAGTTGATTAAAATAAAAAATTATTTTTTGTTGAGAAGATTTCAAATAGTGATGGGAGTTGGGAGAAGGAACTGGGTGGGCACCAATTTCCAGAAGTCATCAGCTGTGTGTGAGTTATCTCACACCCAATATTTTGGGGGAGTTACCACATTAGGCGGTTTAAACAGGAGGAGGTAATTGTGACCACCGACCTGTTTTTTTTTTTCTTTTTAATTTTTGGGTTAGGGAGTGAAGCTTTTTTTTATTATCATTTTTAAATAATTTTAAAAATTTTTTATATAAAACTTTTTTTTTATTTTTTGGTTGTAATTTAAAAGGGGAATTAAGGGTTTTTTTCTTTCTTCTTTTCTTTTTTTTGGGGGGGTTTCTTTTTTTTTCTTTTTTTCCTTTTTTTTGTTTGTTTTTTGTTGTTGTGTTTTATTGAGTGTAAGAAATGTCTAAATTGAAGTTTGCTTCTCTTAATGTTCAGGGTTTAAATGATCATATTAAGCGTAAGAAAGTACTTGCTTATTTAAAAAAATTAAAAGTTGATGTTGCTTTTTTAAAGGAAACTCATTTAACAGATAAGGAACATTTGAAACTCAAACGTGAATGGGTTGGGCAAGTTTTTTATTCTTCGTTTAATTCTAAGGAAAAGGTGTAGCAATTTTGGTACATAAGAATCTACCATTCCAGTTACAGAACGAAGAGAAAAATGGTGGAAGATTATTAAAATTAAATTGTACAATCTTTAATGAGGCATGGACTTTGCTTGATGTTTATGCTCCTAATGTTGAGGATGCAGCTTTTGTTGTGGATATGTCTTTATTACTTGGACAATCGAACTCTAATGTGATGATTGGGGGAGATTTGAATGTGGTGTTGGAGCCTTTATTGGACAAGTATCCAAGAGTAATTAAGAAGTCTAAGATGGCAGTTCAAGTAACTAATATGATAGCAGATTTGAATTTAATTGATATTTGGCGAAGAGTTAATCCTACAGAGAAAGATTTTTCTTTTTATTCCTCGCGACATAATTCTTTATCTAGAATTGATTATTTTTTAATATCAGCACATTTGCAGGATAGGGTTACATCTGTGGAGTATAAGGCTAGATTGGTTTCGGATCATTCACTATTATTATTAGAATATTTGAGTTCACAAGATGTTCAGAAAGCTTCAAGATGGAGATTTAATACTATACTATTGCAAAAACCAGAATTTATTAGTTTTTTAAAATAGCAAATTGAAATTTTTATTGGTATTAAAAATTCTGTTTCTAGTCATTTTGTTTTATGGGATGCAATGAAAGCTTTTTTTGCGAGGCCGAATTATCAGTTATGCCTCTAAAGTAAAGAAGGAGAGAATTAAAGAGATTGAAGACTTAGAGGAAAAGATAACTGCTACTGAAAATGAATTTCAAAAACATGCTACTGAAACGCAAAAGAATCAGTTAACTAATTTAAAATTTAAATATAATGAATTACAAACATATTGGTTTGAATGTTTAATGAATCGAACTAAGCATAAGTTTTATGAATGGGGTGAGAAAGCTCATAAAGTTTTGTCATGGCAATTAAAAAAGGAACAATTATCAAGGATTATACCAGCGATTAGAAAGAAATCAGGTATTACTTTTAATCAAAAGGAGATTAATGAGGAATTTTGTAATTTCTATAAACAATTGTATACTTCAGAATGTAAAGATGTAACTGGAGACGCAATAGATTCTTTCTTCGAAAATATTAACTTGCCACAATTGAATCAAGAAGACAGACAAGAGTTAGATAAACCTTTTACAGAAGATGAAATAGAAAGGGCAATAAGAGACATGCCGAACGGAAAGGCACCTGGTGAAGATGGGTTTTCTATAGAGTTTTATAAAGTTTTTTATGCTGATGTATCTTCTATTTATAAGGATGTATTACAACAAACTTACGATACTTTTTAATTACCTGAGTCTTGTTCTAACGCAATAATTATGGTTATACCAAAAAAAGATAAAGACCCTTTACAGGTTTCTTCTTATAGGCCAATTTCATTGTTAAATGTAGATTATAAAATTGTAGATAAAATTATGGCTAATAGATTAGCTCAATATCTGCCTAAAATTATAAATGGTGATCAAACAGGATTTATAAAAAACAGGTATGCGTCAGATAATATTTTACGGTTAATAACCTTGATAAATAAATCTAAATTTCAGTTGAATTATCCAATAGTGGTTTCATTGAATGCAGAAAAGGCTTTTGACAGAGTGGAATGGAAGTTTCTGTTCAAAGTACTTGAGAAATTTTGTTTTGGTTCTTCATTTATTGGGTTGATAAAGGCTTTATATAATAGCCCGAAGGCTAGAATTGCTGTTAATGGCCAAATTTCAGAATCTTTTAGTTTGACAAGATCTACTAGACAAGGATGTCCATTGTCACCTGCTTTATTTGCTATAGTTATTGAACCTTTAGCACAATTAATACGTCAAAATGAAAATGTTAAAGGTATGAGAGTTCTGAATGAGAAATACAAGATTAATTTTTTTGCTGATGATGTTTTATTATATTTGGTGGATCCGGATATTTCTTTACCTGCAATTCGAGAATGTTTAGAAATTTATGGCCAATTATCTGGTTACAAAGTAAATTGGGCTAAAAGTGAAATTTTACCAATTTGTAAAGGTGATTATTCAGTATATAAAAATATTAGAAATTTGAAGTGGACTACACAAATTAAATATTTAGGAATTAATGTTAATATGGAATTTCAAGAATTATATTCAATTAATTATTTTCCTTTAATAAAAAGGATTAAATTAGATTTGATTAGGTGGAGGGATCTACCTTTGGGTTTACTAGGGAGGATTAATAATATAAAAATGAATATTTTTCCTAGAATACAATATTTGTTCCAATCAATTCCTTATTTTTTTTAAAAAAAGTTTTTTTAAGGACTTATATAAAGCGATTAGAGAATTCTTATGGAAGGGAAAATTTCCGAGAGTAGCAATGAGAAAATTGATGTAGGATTTTCAATTTAAGATTACCGAATTTTCAGAATTATTATGAAGCAGCTCAATTCAAATTTCTTAGTGCATTAATGAATATGGATGACCCACCTAGTTGGGTAAAGATAGAAATGGCGGTTATTTTAGAAAAATTTCCTCATGAGTTTTTGTTTCGATGGAATAAAAATTTATTACGAACTTATGATGTGCCAATATTGAAACATTTATTGAATTTATGGACAAGTAAACTTAAAAAATTGGGACTTAAAAATATATATTCTGGAAGATTGCCATTGTATAATAATCAACTTGTTCCTTTTACGGTCTCCAATGCCACTTTGAAACAATGGGAAAAGAAGGGAATAAAAAATTTATCTGATTGTTTTTCTGAGGGTTGTTTTTGTTCCTTTGACGAATTACAAAAGAAATATGGTATTAGTGCAAATTCTATATTTGTATATTATAAATTAAGATCTTTTGTAAAACAGTTATGTGGTTGACATATGATTTTATTGCCTGAATCTAGTTTTGAAGAATATATACTTTCAATACCAAAAAAGGGATATATATCTGATTTGTATTGTATTTTACAAGAAATTGATAGTAAAAAAAACTGGGATAAAGATAAGTTGAAATGGGAAAAAGATTTAGGACATAAAATAGCTGAAGAAGCTTGGATGGAAATTTGTCAGAATAGTATTCGGAAATTAATTAATGCTAGACTAGCGATGATTAATTATAATTTTATTCATCAGCTATATTTAACGCCGGAAAAATTTAAAAAATTTGATCTTAGTAAGTTGGATTCTTGTTTTTGATGTGATCAGACGGCCAATACTTTTTTGCATACTGTTTGGTTTTGTGATCGATTGCAACAGTTTTGGAAAGGTATTCAATCTGTTTTTAACAGTTTATATAATATCCATCTTGTATTAGATCCCGATATATTTTTATTAGGGAACATGCAATCATTAATTGATTTAGGTTTAGAGGATTATCAGATTTCATTTATCTATTTAGCTTTAGTTGTGGCTAAGAAATGTATAGCACTTACTTGGAAAGATAGAAATATACTAACTTTAGATAAGTGGTATTTGGAAATGAAATTTTGTTTGACTATGGAAAGGATATCTTTTTCAATTCAGGATAAGATGTCTTTTTATAAGTTAAAGTGGACTCCGTTTGCTAATTATATGCATTTAAGTTTGATTTAAATATATGTTTAAGCGTGATATTTTAGTATTGACATTTTTTTTTGTTGTTAGAATTTTTTTTAGGTTAAGTTTTATCTCTTTTTTTTTGTAAGTGGGTATTTTTTTCCATATATAATATTGTCAATTTTATTAACTCTTCACTCTTTATTTTGGGGGGGGGGAGGGTTGGACTAATTTTAAGTTAGACTATTAATATTGTGTTACAATTAATGGGGGGGGGGTTATTTTGTGTAGTTTTCTGATGTAATATTGTAATCATACCTTTTTTAATTTTTTTTTCTATTTTTCTTTAAATGTAATTCTCTATTGTATTCATGTTATAGAATTTTAAATAAAGTCTTCCAAAAAAAAGAAAGAGTGCAGAGAAGATTTACTGGGATGTTACCAGGACTTCAGGAACTAAATTACAGGGGAAGATCAAACATGTTTGGACTTTATTCCATGGAGCGTAGAAGAAGGAGGGGAGATTTGATCGAGGTATTTAAAATTATGAGGGGGATTAGACAGAGTGAATGTAGATGGGCATTTTCCACTGAGGGTCAGTGAGATACAAACCAGAGGACATTGGTTAAGGATGAAAGGGAAAAATTTTAGTGGGGACATAAGGGGGAACTTCTTCACACAGAGAGTGGAGGGAGTGTGGAGCGAGCTGCCAACTGAAGAGGTGAAGGTGCGCTTAAATGAAAATTTTAAAAATTGGACTGGTACATGGTTGGGATGGGTATGGAGGGCTAAGGACTGGTGCAGGTCAGTGGGAAGGGCCAAAGGGCCTGTTTTCTGTGCTGTAATGATCTGTGGTTCCATGTTTCTACATGCAACACAGTAACACGACCTTCTGGCCCACAGCCCCATGATGCTCAATTACCCCAATAAACCTGTAACCCTGGAATATTTGAAGAGTGGCAGGAAACTGGAGCATCCGGAGAAATTCATGGGAAAACTCTTTACAGACAGGGCTGGATTCAAATCCGATCACTGGGGCTGTAATAGTGCTGCAGGAATTGCTACGTGATCCCTACGTGAACCATTACAACCTGATCACTGGGGCTGTAATAGTGCTGCACGAACCGCTACGTGGTCCCTACGTGCACCATTACAACCTGATTGCTGGAGCTATAATAGTGCTGCACAAACCGCTACGTGATCCCTATGTGAACGATTACAACCCGATCGCTGGGGCTGTAATAGTACTGCACGAACTGCTACATGATCCCTACGTGAACCATTACAACCCGATCGCTGGGGCTGTAATAGTTCTGCACAAACCGCTACATGACCCCTATGTGAACCATTACAACCTGATTGTTGGTACTGTAATAGCACTGTGTGAACCACCACATGATCCCTACATGAACGATTACAACTTGATCGCTGGGGCTGTAATAGTGATGCATAAACCACACGTGATCCCTATGTGAACCATTCAACCCAATCACTAGGGCTGTAACAGCACTATGCAAACCATTACATGATCCCTATGCAAACCATTACAACCTGATCGCTGGTGCTATAATAGCGCTGTGCAAACTACTATGCTATCCCTATGTGAACCACTACAACCAGATTGCTGGTGCTGTAATAGCACTGTGCGAACCACAACATGATCCCTACATGAACCATTACAATCCGATCACTGGTGCAGTAGAAGCACTGTTTGAACCACCACATGATCCCTACATGAACGATTACAACCTGATCGCTGGGGCTGTAATAGTGCTGCACAAACCACACGTGATCCCTACATGAACCATTCAACCCAATCGCTAGGGCTGTAAGAGCACTGTGCAAACCATTACATGATCCCTATGCAAACTATTACAACCTGATCGCTGGTGCTGTAGTAGTGCTGTGTGAACTACTACGCTATCCCTATGCGAACCACTACAACCAGATTGCTGGTGCTGTAGAAGCACTGTGAGAACCACTACGTAATCGCTATGCAAAACTTTACAACCCGATCGCTAGGGCGGTAGAAGCACTGTGCGAACCATTATATGATCCCTATGTGAACCATTACAACCCGGTCACTGGGGCTGTATAAATACTGTGTGAATCACTACATGATCCCTACATAAACCATTACAACCTGATCGCTGGTGCTGTAGAAGCACTGTGTGAGCCATTACATGATCCCTACATTAACAATTACAACCCAATCGCTGGTGCTGTAATCTGTGAACAACTACGCTATCCGTGCCATGCAGGTGTTGGAATAAGTGAGTTTTTCCAGGCTGGAGGCATGTAACTCATGGACTAGCAAAGAGATTGGGTCTTCACCCTCAATTGGGTTATAATATGCAGTAATGGCCCATCAATACATCCCATTATAATGGGGCAATGTAATACAGTATATCTTCATTGTATTGGGGAAATGTATTACTCTCTGTTGTATTGGGGCAATGGAATCTATCCCCACCAGATCACATGGACATCAGAAAACAGAATACTCGGAGGGAATGAAAGTTATCGTTTGCCAACTATATGAAAAATGTATGAAGGAGTATATTTGTGATGGAGACATGTGATTCTGCAAAGAGACATGGATAGAGTGATTGGGGAAACATCTGACAAATGGCATTTAATGTAGGGAAATGTGAGGACACATACTTAGGTAAAAAGAGATCAAACGTGGACCATTATCTAAATGGAGAGAGTTTGCAAATGAGTGTAGTTCTGAATATTCCAGGTGCTCACAAAATCACAAAACGCTAGAATGTAGGTTCAACAAGGAGTTAAAAAAGCCAAATGGCATGTTGCCTTTAAAACAAACTGGTTGGACTTTCACAATTGGGCCTTCTGGAATACTGTCCATAATTGTCATCCCCTTTCCAGCAAAAAAGATCTTGTAGCAGTGGAAGGGGTCCCAAGGAGATTCATTGGGTAATTTCTGGAACAAGGGGATTGACCTATCAAGTGGGGCTTGTGTTCCTTGGAGTTTAGGATGATTTTATTCTAAGAATCACAGCTCTAAGGGGACTTAACCGGATGGATGATGAGACATTTCCACTAACGGGAGTGTCAGAAACAAGAGGACACAATTACAAGAGAAGGCAGCGATCATTTAAAGCTTCTCTCACTGGTTCGTGAATTCCTGGAATTTTGTGCCCCTGAAGGTGGAGGAGGCCGGAATGCTGGATATGTTTAGGGTGGAGATAGATAAATATTTGAATGTGCAAGGAATTGAGGGCCATAGCATCTGGCAGAGAGGAGGGGCTGAAGCCATGACCACACTGAATGGTAGGGAAGGTGATGGGCCATGAAGCCATGACCACACTGAATGGCTGAGCAGCCAACGCTGTGTCCTTGTGTGTTCAATGGAGACAGTGTTATTGCAATGGGGTGTAATGCATTGTCCCAAGACAATGGAGGGATACTTCATGACTCCCAATATAATGAGGGGGTAACACATTCCCCCAGGACAATGGAGATATATTTTATTGTTACAATACAGTGGGGCTGTCAAACATTCCCACAATACAAAGACAAAACTGTATTGCAGTGTGAAAAATGAAATTCATTGTTCATTCTCCGACAGGAAAGGCACTGTTCATTACTTGGAACAGACGGCATGCCCACTCCGACCACACAAACTGGAATCAGGAACTGGTCTTATTCAGAGCAAATCTGCAGCTCTCGCATAATCCTTAAAGCAAACTAAATGCTTGAGGAATGTAATGAGGCTTTCCCAGCAGCCTCATTCTGTACTTAGCGTGCGAGACTGGACAAAGGCCTCCCACCACCCTCAGAGAATGTTTTCTGGCTCCATGTGGCAGCTCAACATTGTTTTGTGGGCAGGCAGGATTTGTCGAGCCAGATTGCAATTCAGTGAGATTGACCCAAATGAGGCCTTCATCCGAAAGACAGCCGCCTTTCTGTGAATGTCCTCCTTGCTGATGAGCTTTTCTGGGACCACTAGTCCTCCGGGTATGCCTGTTTTGAATTTTTTAAGTTCATTTAACTGCCCATTGCCACAAAGGATCCAAGCCTAGGCATCTGATGTTCAATTGAGATATCAGATGTAAACATAGTGCAGGATGCAAACATGCTGGAGAAGTTCAGAAGGTCACAGAGCATCCATCGAAAATAAAAGGCCTGAACCCTTGTCATGTAAACATCGGCCATTTCTTCCCCGCATCGTTCAAATGCTCATTGTTTCAGGATCAATGGAGATTGGTGCATCATTTAATCGTTCATTACCTGTTAACCATAAGTCCGTTGGCTTAGCATTGGTATTCCTAAAAGCAACAGCATTCATTTATACAGGGCCTCTAAGTACAAGAAGGAGTTTGTTCAAACCAGAGCAGACAGTGAGCAAAAGATTAGTTTTACGAAGAACAGAGATGAAATGTAATTCCAGAGTTTAGCTTCTGCATGGCTGGATCCTTTGCCAGTAGTGGAACTGGGGCATAGAAGAGACCAGAACAACAGGTACACACAGATCTGAGATGGAGCTGGACCAAATAGAGGAGGCAGTAGAGGGACTGGGGGGGGGGGGGGATGTAGACATTATAATGATAAGAAGGATATTGTGTGGTGGTACACCACCAGCCTACTGTAGGGGGTAACCTCTGCACCTGCAAGAGTGTAAGGGGACAGGACAACACCTGGCCAGCTGTCAATCAGTCGGCCTGAATGGATTAAACCCCACCTGGTCGGGTGTCAATCACCTTCTGGGATATAAGCTTGTGCCGGCCTCCCGAGGTCTCACTCAGAGTTGCTGCAGCCACAGCCAGCCTGGCTCTGTGGAAGTCTTTGTGGATTAAAGCCTGTTGTACAGTCTTTATCTTTGTGTGTGTCTGATTCTGGCTAACAGTGCACCACATATTGAAAAATTGATGCAGATACAGTAATGTCAGAATGAACCTTGCCGATCTGGAGGTCTGTTTGGTGGTGGGCAGTCCCCAAACCTAGAGCAGGCATTGAGCACAGACGATTGGACAAGCATAAAGTTGAACTGTGGTTTGAGGGAGTCAAAAACAGCTCTCTGGAGGAAACAATCTTTCAAGTATACAAGTCCTAATGCCTTGGGTGGGCCCAGGCGCAGATACATTTCAAAGCCTGCTGTGTGAGAGCAGGAATAATGAATTTAATATGGGTATGGAGAGTAAGGGGACAGGGATCATGCAACATTACAGTGAAGTAAAGACCCTTCAGGCCACATGGAAAACCCACTCCACAACTATCTATCCACTCCCTGCCTCATGGATGTAGAAACATCCATGTGCCTATCAAAAACTTTATGCACACAGTGGTTTTCATTGCTGCTTTTCAATTTAATTTCTTAACCCAAATCTCCAGCAGTCAAATGTTTAACCCTTGGGTCTTCTTCTCAGAAGAAAAAAAATGTCACAGAAAATTCAAAAATATTTATTTCCTCATTCTCAACGATAATTAACAAAATTAGAGGATGGAACAATGAAGCTGGAATGGGAGCCTGCTTAACTGGCTGGGGTAGTTGGAGATGGGAGGCATCTTCTCAGGAATTCAATCACACCCCCCAGCAGGATTTCGTGTGAAAATGGATTACTTCTGTGCCATCTCATAGCATCTCAGAAGTCTGACTAGGCCCTTCAGGCTGCATCACCTTTGAGCACGTGATTTCCATGTCACGGGCATGGGTGACACCGTACTCCAAGGAAGTAACCCTCCTGTTGTGAGCATTGTGAGACCTCTTGTCCTTGGAGCAACCTCTGGGGTTATCCCCAGTACAACGAAAATCAGATGCTGGAACAAACTCAGTTACAGCAAGGAACAAGTGGAAAGAGAACAAAGTTAAGGCCTCAGGTCAGAAACACTGCCAGATGAACATGTCCTACCTGAAATGCTCATTTGTTTCTCATGACACAGATGCGGCCTGAACTGCTGAATGTTTCCAGCAGTTTCTAGTTTTGTTTCAGACCCCAGTGGGATGCCGGATTGGGTCCCCAATCAGAGAAGTCCCAATGGGTTATTTTATTCTTTGGGGTCCATCCCTATTCGCTGCTGATACTCAGCCCTCCCACATGGTGATATTGGTATTGCTCTCTTCAAAGCCCAGGAATGGAAATCTCCATCATTCTGAACCCCACAAACTCCTGGCCACCAAGGAACAGGTGATAAGGACTCCTTGGTGGCAGCAATGAGGTGAGGGAGATATTTACAATTTTCAGATGTAAATCTTTAGTTGCATTCTGCCTAACCCTTGAGACCTGTGTTGATTTTCTCCAAAGAAAATTAAATGAACATTCGTGGAGCTTGCAGCTCTTTTCAACAATCCCTTCTGCTTTCTTTTCCTTCTTTTCTTTTTCTTGATTTTTCTTATATCTACTCTTTTCTTTGTGCTTTTTTCTTGGGTGGGGGAGGGGGGAGAGGGGTGTTGGGGCACAACCAACATGTGTGATTTTTAATTTTGTAATTGACTGCATGTTTGGCCAAAAAATTTAAATAAAGCACTTAAAAGAAAGCATGAGAGAGGGGTCCCACTGCATGGGCAACAGACAGACAGATCTCCCTATCGACTCTGCCCTGGCGTGCCCTGGAGAGGCCACTCCAGCTTCGATTTATAATGCAGCAACTCCAGGATCCATCTCAATAGCCACAGTGGATGGTGCTCAACAAACCAGTGATGGTCGACCATGACCCACAGAGGCCACAATATAAATAGGAGAGGTAACATGACATGACCATGAAGTCCAATGAAATTGAGATGGTCCTCCTGCCAGATTCTAGAAACATTGGAGCAACTTGCAACAGTGAGAAGCAACAGGCAAGGCTGCCGATTACAATGGATTGAAAATGGATGAAAATCCATAGTCTGCCTGCATACATTGGTAAAGGGTCCTGAGACAAAATGCCAACTGATCATTTTCTCCATGACCCTTGCCTGGCCAGCTGAAGCCTCTCCGTTAATGTGTTATCACATGAACGTAATGCTGAGGGACAGCCATACAGGCAACTAGTGCATAAAACCCGTATGTATGTTGGGCCAATCTACTGCAACCCAGGTCATTATGTCAGGTGTTCAACACTCAAGCAGAAGAAGAGTGGAACAGTGAAGGCATTTAAATGTAAATTTAGACATACAGCAAGGTAACAGGCCCTTTTGGCCCATGATCCAATTACATCCAATTAACCTACACCCCCCGTGACATTTTGAAGGGTGAGAGTAAACTGGAGCCCCCAGGAAATCCCACACAGACACGGGGAGAACGTGTAAACTCCTTTCAGACAGCACGGGATTTGAACCCTGGTCCCAATCACTAACCATGCCTCTCCTCAATAACAAAGTTGCTAGACCATGCCTCAGTGCTGGCAGAGAAATCCATTCACTTCTGCTTAGAATATTTTGATGGGATCCCAACAATAGCTTGAGTCCATATGTGATGTTTCTAATGAAAGTCAAGGTGGGTCCAGGGAAAGCTGGTACTCAAACACCATCAAGTGAATCGACATCTTCAATGCTGGTACAGTACTGCTGTGAAATCTCAAGAGAAAATGATTATCAGCAAGTATTAAATCTGTCAAATTAATAATAATGTTGTATGGGTTTAAGGAGTCTCAGATTAATTTATGTTTTATCTTTCCTTGAAGATAAATAGAACTACAGAACGTTACTGCACAGAAAAACAGGCCATTCAACCCTTCTGGTCTGTGCTGACATATGAAACTAGCTATTCCCACTGACCTACTCTCATTCCATAACCCTCCAGATCCCTCCTATGCATGGATTTATCCAATTTATTTTTAAAACTCAAGATTGAATTTGCATTCACTACATCAGATGGCAGCTCATTCCACACTCTTACCCTCTGTGAGTGAGAAACTTTCCCCTAATGTTCCCCTTATCCCTCTCCCCTTTCAACCTAAAGATACAACCTCTTGTATTTATCTCCTCCAATCTAAGTGGAAACATCCTGCTCACATCTACTCCGTCTATACCCCTCATAATCTTATAAACCTCTATCAAGTCTCTCCTCATTCTTCTTCATTCCAAGGAGTATCAACCTAACCTGTTTAATCTTTCCTGATAACTCAACTCCTGAAGACCCAGCCACATCTTAGTAAATCTTCTCTGCACTCTTTCAATCTTATTGATATCTTTCCTGTTGCTGGGTGACCAGAACTGCACACAATGTTCTAAGTGTGGCCTCACCAATGACTTGAATAACTTCAACATAACATTGCAGCTTCTATACTCAATACTTTGATTTATAAAGACTAAGATGCCAAAATCTTTCTTTACAACCCTGTCCACAGGTGACACCATCTTCAGAGAATAATGTGTATATGTATTCCCAGATCTCTCTGCTCCTCTGCACTGCTCAACATCCTACCATTTACTCTGTATGTCCTACCCTGATTCATTCTTCCAAAGTGCAACACCTCACACTTGACTGCATTAAATTCCATCAGCCATTTACTAGCCCAATTTCCAAACTGGTCCAGATCCCTCAGGAACTTTGAAAATCTTCCTCACTGTCCACGACGCCTCCTATCTTTGTGTCATCAGCAAACCTGCTGATCCAATTCACCACGGAAACCATGGAACTCAAAAATCGAAGAGAGAAAGCCATGAATTATCAATCCCAGGGGGCTGCCTTCAAAGGTATTAGCAATAATAATCGAGTCATAGAGTCACAGTGTGGTGACTTTAGTCCAACTTTCCTATCCCAACTAAAATGTCCCACCTGCTATGCACCTCTAAACATGGCAATAGTACCTGCCTCAATCACCTCCTACACTCAGGTATCCCTCAGGGTTTTTTTTAATTTGAAATTTAGACCTACAGCACAGTAACAGGCCATTTCAGCCCTCACTCCATGCCATTCAACTTACACACCTATTAACCTAAAGCCCTGGTACGTTTGAAATAGTGGGAGCCCCTGGAGAAAACCCACACAAACATAGGAAGAACATACTGTTACGAGCCCAGAGGACCCCAAAACCCAGCAGCAATAGATATTCACCAAGACAAATGGTTACTTAAACAAAAATTGCTTTTAACAGTCCAATCTCACTTCTCATTCCTCCAAGTTCACTGGTTGCAGGCAATTCTTATACTGTGCACAGAATTTAACATTTATAAAGTTCATCAGGAAGGTTCTTGTCGGTTTCCAGAGAGAGATTAGTTGTACGCTGGACATCCACAACTGATTCCTTTTTTAATCAGTCACTTCAGTGTCTTGCCAAAGAATCTTGCCCCCTCAGGGTTCTCCAAATGATCACCTCTTTTTTTCAGGTCACCACAGAATTCCCTTTTGTTTCTCTTATTTCAAGTGAAACATTAGACAGCCAGTCCTCTCCTCTTGCATGAACCGCAAGGGCTTTGACCAGACTTCAAGCACTCACAACCCACCTTCCAAATGGGTTTTTCCACTAGGTTGCCAGCTTGTTCTGTTCCAGTCCCAGTTGCTGCAGTTTAAAACTGCAGAACTGATCTCTCTCTCTCTCTCTTGACTCTCTCTGCTTGCAAAACCACATGACCCTCCTAGAACAGCAAGTTCCACTACATACAGAAGGTGGCTCCGACAAGTTCTTTCATCTGTTGCCTTTTGTAAACAACAATCCATTAGACTTGGGCACTCTCCAAAGCTTTTGCAAAGGCTCTGGGGCCGACATGTCTAGCATGAGCAGAGCTCCAGTATTTTAAATAAGATCTGTTTTAAAGTGTTTGTATGTGACCTACACTTAAAAAAAAGCCCCAATTTATCTCCCAAAAAACACATCTATATTTTGTCACAGTACAAACTCCTTACAGACAGCTCGGGATTCAAACCTCGGTCCGGTCTGGATCACTGGTGTTGTGTTGTGCTAACCACTACACTAACCATGTCACCCTAGGTACTTGTTCAATCTTCCCCTCACCTTAAACCTATGCCCTCTGCCCACCGATTTCCTCTGCTCTGAGCAAAAGTCTTTATGTTCACCCGAGAGTGAACATAAGTCTTTATGTTCACACAACTAGTAGCTTGTTTACCCCTCACCTAGAACATGTAGAGAACACAAAGTTCTAGTCAGCATTCCGGAGGAAGCACTGTCATTATCTCAAGGTGTTATACATCTGGGGCATGAATGATGGGAAGGGGTACTAATAATGGAAATAGTCACAGAGCTTTTTCTCCAGGGTAGGGAGTCTAAAACAAGGAGGCACACATTTGAAATGAGAAGTCGGTTGGTGGGGGAGGTGGGGGTGGGAGAAGAGAGTTACAAGGTACCCAAGAGGCATCTTTATCACACAGAGGTGGTAGATACATGGAACGAGCTGCCAGAGGAAGAGGTAGTGGTGGGAACAATTGTAACATTCAGATATGTTCATGAATAGAAAAAGTTTAAAGCAGTGGTTCACACACTTTTTCTTTTGATTTTCATACCCCATTTAGCAATCCCTTACTAATCACAACCAGCTCAGGCCAGCAACTTGGTCCACATGGACGGGTTAGGCCAAAGAACCTTTTTCCGTGATATATTTAGTAACTCTATGGCTCTAAAACATCCCATGGCCCAGTTCTTTCCCACTGCATTGGTTAATACTTCCTTCAACTCACCGGTCCATTCAAATTGCTGGATGTGGCAGCAGGCTTTACAGCTGAATTTCTTAAAGAACAGTGTCCAAAAAGAACTTCATCCACTGCTTTGAGGATGAGTGTGAAATAAGAGGCTATATTAGTTTTCTTTCATCTTGGGGCAGCACAGTTTGCGCAAAACTGTAACAGCGCCAGCGATCAGGACCGGGGTTCGACTCCCGTGCTGTCTGTAAGGAGTTTGTACGTTCCTCCTGTGTCTGTGTGGGTTTCCCTCAGTGGTTTGGTTTCCTCCCACTTAGGTTAAAATCTAATTTACTTATTTAAACACACAGCAAGATAACAGGCCCTTTCGGCCCACGAGCCCATGCCACCCAATTACATCCAATTGACCTACAACCCTTGATACATTTTGAACAGTGGGTAGAAACTGGAGCCCCCGAGGAAAACCCACGCAGACACTGAAAGAATGCATGAACTCTTTACAAACAGCATGGAATTCAAACCCTGATCCCGATCAGGGTAACAGCATTATGCTAACTGCCACACAGTGTTTTTCAAATCGGGCTCAGATTATTTCCTGTGACTGTTTCTTGCCTGCTTTAAATGTCACAGGCAGCCAGCTTCCAATTTCACAACACTCACCATGTGCACACAAGTGGCACAGTGCACAGGTAAATTGGGCTGGCCCACAGAATTAAAACTCATTGTCAGTTACATTCCTGGTGAAGAGCTCAGAACTGCTGGGCACATTCTCCACCCAAGGTGTGGTCCCTGGAACTGTCAGCTGTGGGAAACATGTCAGCGGCTACATCTTCAACAGATTTGTGCCATGACGGCGAGGGATGAACCCGATGTTATCCCAGCTGAAGGTAAATGCACCCAAGAGCAGGACAGCATAAACTCCCCTCAAAATAAACAGCTCAAGCACAAAAACAAAAGTTGCTGGAAAATTTTTAAAGGGACTGGTATCGAGGAGCTTTACAGGGCTTACCATCAAGCTGAGGATTTTCTTTTATGCAGGTAAATGCAGCAATATCCCAAATCTTTACAATGAAGAATTTATTTGAGTATTTCTAACAGAGATTATCTGCTGTTTATCTCAACCCTGTTAGTGGGAATTTACTGCATATATTTGTAGCTGGGTTACCAAGATAATAACCCTTGGAACAGGAGCAGGAGTCGGCCATCTGGCCTGCCAAGCCTGCTCCACCATTCTATAAGGTTGTGGCTGCTTCCTCTGCTATAAATGGCTTTAAGCTCCTTCAAGAGCCACCATATTTCAATTCTGCATTAAAGAACAAGAAAGGTTGGAGGAGTCACGTGATGGAATAGTGGCCAGTCATGGAACTCCAGCCCTCTCCGGAAAAGTTTTAAAAAAACACACAAAACACAAAGGCACAAACATAAAAATTAAAACAAAGTGAAAGTAAAGGTGGGAAGAAAATGGCAGCAAAGAAAGAAAAGTTGAAAGCAACGGGAAGAAGAGAAGAAGAGAAGAAGAAAGAACGTCGGAAGAAGAAGGTGAAGGCCTTACCTGTCCGAGGAGGCCCGCCGCGGAGAGAGAAGCCCGCTCCCTAAGGCCAGTTGAAGTCCCGAGCTCGGGACTACAAAAATGGCTCGCGGAGCCAAGTAAAAGTGCGCAACCACGCATGAAAAAAAAACACTGACGGGAGGGGGGACCAGCTGAGGAGTCGATCTCCACAGCTGAGAATGACAGCTACAACACAACAAGAAGAGAACATAGAAAACAAGGAGAACAAGAAAGAAGAGAGTAAAAAGAAAACAAGGAAACAACAGATGACCAACCCAGAGGAAGAAGAAGAAGAAGAACATAGAGAAATGGAAGAAGAAGGGAAAGGCAAGACAATGGATATATTTTTTTTTAAAGAATATATGGAATCAATAAAAGAATGGCAATTACAAGAATTTAGTGAAATAAAAAGAAGAATTAAAAGTGCAGAAGAAAAAATGAATAGATTAGAGATGGTCATGTCAGATATAGGAAAAAGAGTGGACAAGGTGGAAGAACGAGAAACAGCCGTAGAAATGGAAGTAGAGGACTTAAAAAAGAAATTAGAAGAATCTAATAAAAAAGTTAAAGAGACACAAGAGCTGTTAGCTCAGAAGATAGATATAATGGAAAATGATAATAGAAGAAATAATATAAAGATAGTGGGCCTTAAGGAAGATGAAGAAGGCAAGAATATGAGAGAATTTATAAAAGATTGGATCCCCAGGGTCCTAGGAAGACCAGAATTACAGGAAGAAATGGAAATAGAAAGGGCACATAGAACATTAGCCCCGAAACCACAGCCACAACAAAAATAAAGATCCATTTTAGTAAAATTCTTAAGATATACAACAACAGAAAATATATTGGAGAAAGCAATGAAGAAAATAAGAGAAGACAAAAAGCCACTGGAATACAAATGTCAAAAATTTTTTTTCTATCCAGACATAAGTTTTGAACTCCTGAAGAAGAGAAAGGAGTTTAATACAGCAAAAGCGATCCTATGGAAAAAAGGATATAAATTTATGCTAAAGTACCCAGTGGTACTTAAAATAGTTATTCCAGGGCAGCAAAACAGACTATTCTCGGATCCGGAGGAAGCACGAAAATTTTCAGAACAACTACAAAACAGGCAGAGAAATGAAGACATGTAACGAGAGTAAAAATGACCACGAACTATATGTATGTGTGTATATGGGTATATATATATGTGTGTGCGTGTGTGTATGTATATATGTGTGTACATGAGTGTATCCGTATTTAAAGGAAAATATATAGAGTATAGATAAGAATTAATAAGGAAAAGAAAGGGAAGAGAGGAAGTAAGGAGGGAATTAAGAGAGTGACCTTTGTTATATATGAAAATTGAAATCTTTTCTGGGGGGGGCTGGGTGGAGTTACGGTCACTGCGAAATCAGTTGACGCTTGCGAGTGAATTCGCAAATCCAAATGGAGAGGGAAGATGTGGTTGCCTGATAAGGGATAAAGGGCAACTCAGGAAGGGGAGGGGATAGTGGGGTTAAAGAAATTTTAGATAAGAGAATAAGGGAAATGTTTGATGTTTTAGAAATGTTGTCTTATAAAGTGTCCAAAACAAGAAAGCAGAAATGGATAAGAAGGAAAGGTGATGATGAGGAAACGGAAAGGAAAGATAAACAAAGTATGAAATGGCTACGTTGAACTATATGACTTTAAATATTAACGGAATACATAACCAAATCAAAAGGAAGAAACTGCTAAATTTACTGAAAAAAGAAAAAATTGATATAGCATTCGTGCAAGAAACACATTTAACTGAAATGGAGCACAAGAAATTAAAGAGCGATTGGGTAGGACATGTAACAGCAGCGTCATATAATTCAAAAGCTAGAGGAGTAGCTATATTAATCAGTAAAAATGTACCAATTAAAATAGAAGAGGAAATAATAGATCCAGCAGGGAGATATGTAATGATAAAATGTCAGATATATTCAGAGTTTTGGAATCTACTCAATGTATATTCACCTAACGAAGAAGATCAAAAATTTATGCAAGATATTTTTTTGAAGATAGCAGACACGCAAGGGAACGTACTAATAGGAGGGGATTTCAACCTTAATTTGGATTCAAACATGGATAAAACTGGGAAAAAAATAAATTAACAGAAAGAACAAAGTAACCAAATTTATAATTAAATCGATGCAAGAAATGCAACTTTTGGATATATGGAGGAAACAACACCCAAAGGAAAAGGAATATTCATATTATTCGGGTAGACATAAAACATACTCAAGAATAGACCTATTCCTGTTATCAGCTCGTATGCAAGACAGAGTAAGAAAAACAGAATATAAAGCTAGAATATTATCGGACCACTCACCCCTGATATTGACAATAGAGTTAGAGGACATCCCTCCAAGAATGTATAGATGGAGATTAAACTCCATGCTACTTAAAAGGCAGGATTTTAGAGAATTCATTGAAAGACAAATTAAAATGTACAGAATCAGTGAAAGATAAGTTTATACTATGGGACGCAATGAAAGCGTTCATCAGAGGGCAAATAATAAGTTATGTAACTAAGATGAAGAAGGTCTACAATCAGGAAACAGAGCAGTTGGAAAGGGAAATAGTAAATATAGAAAAAGAATTAGCAATGAAGGAAGACACAACTAAAAGAAGAGAATTGGCAGATAAAAAAATAAAATATGAAACACTACAAACATATAAGGTGGAGAAGAACATAATGAAGACAAAACAGAAATATTATGAACTAGGGGAAAAATGCACAAAATTCTAGCATGGCAGCTTAAGACAGAACAAACTAAGAGAATGGTATTGGCATCAAGGAAAAAAGACAAACAAATCACATATAATCCAACGGAGATTAATGAAAACTTCAGAGAATTCTATGAACAATTATATCAAACTGAAAACGAAGGGAAAGAAGACAAAATAGATGAATTTTTAACTAAAATTGAACTACCAAAATTACAAATAGAGGAACAAAATAAATTAACAGAACCATTTGAAATAGTAGAAATACAAGAGATAATAAAAAAACTACCAAATAATAAAAGACCAGGAGAGGATGGATTCCCAATAGAATTCTATAAAACATTTAAAGATTTATTAATTCCTCCCCTCCTGGAAGTAATCAACCAGATTGATAAAGCACAAAGCTTACCAGATTCATGCAAAACAACAATAATTACAGTAATACCAAAGACAGGGAAAGATCCACTCGCACCAGCGTCATATAGGCCAATATCTTTACTTAACACAGATTATAAGATAATAGCTAAACTATTAGCAAACAGATTAGCCGACTATGTACCAAAAATAGTAAATCTAGACCAAACTGGATTTATTAAAAAAAGACGAACAACAGACAATATTTGTAAATTTATTAACTTAATTCATGCAGTAGAAGGGAATAAAGCTCCAACAGTAGCAGTTGCTTTAGACGCAGAGAAAGCCTTTGACAGAGTAGAATGGAATTATTTATTTAAAGTATTACAAAAATTCAGTTTACCAGAGAAGTATATTAATTGGATTAAAGCATTATATAAGGGGCCATTGGTGAAAGTGACAGTGAATGGATATATGTCAAAGCAATTTAACTTAAGCAGATCAACAAGGCAGGGATGCCCACTATCACCCTTATTGTTCGCATTAGCTAAAGAACCACTAGCAGAATTGATAAGAACAGAAAATAAAATAAAAGGGATAAAAATAAAAGACAAGGAATATAAAATCAGTTTATTTGCAGATGACGTTATAGTATACTTAACAGAACCAGAAATATCAATAAAAGAATTACATAAGAAATTGAAGGAATATGGAGAAGTGTCGGGTTACAAGATTAATGCAAATAAAAGTGAAGCAATGCCAATGAATAATGCGGATTTCTCAAAATTTAAGAAAGAATCACCATTCAGATGGCAAATGCATGCAATACGATACCTAGGTATACAAATAAATAAAAACCTCGGCCATCTATATAAACTCAATTATTATCCACTAATGAAAAAATTACAGGACGACTTAGAACATTGGAAAGACTTACCACTAACACTAATAGGAAGGATAAACTGTATTAAAATGAACATTTTCCCAATACTTCAGGCATTGCCAATACACTTGACAGAGAAATTCTTCAAGGAGTTAAAGAAAATAATAAGGAAATTTTTATGGAAAGGGGGGAAACTGAGGATAGCACTAGATAAATTAACAGAATGGTATAAACAAGGAGGCTTACAACTGCCAAACTTTAAAAATTATTATAGAGCTGCACAATTAAGATACCTATCAGATTTTTATCAAACAAGGGAAAAGCCAGATTGGACTAGATTAGAACTAGATAAAATAGGGGAGAAGATACCTGAACATATATTATATAAATGGGATGAAAAATTGGTACAACGTAGGAATTCTCCAGTATTACATCATCTGCTCAATGTTTGGAAGAAGATTCATGTAGAAAGGAATAAAACAAATTACCAATTACCAAAACTAATACTGACGCAAAATCAGCTAATCCCTTTTACAATAGATAACCTTTCCTTTAGAGAATGGGAGAAAAAAAGGCTCAAAAGAATAGAAAATTGCTTTTCAGGAAATAAATTACTATCCTTTGAAAAAATGAAGGATAAATATAATATAACTCAAAATTCCTTTCCTTTGGCTTGGCTTCGCGGACGAAGATTTATGGAGGGGGTAAAAAGTCCACGTCAGCTGCAGGCTCGTTTGTGGCTGACCAGTCCGATGCGGGACAGGCAGACACGATTGCAGCGGTTGCAAGGGAAAATTGGTTGGTTGGGGTTGGGTGTTGGGTTTTTCCTCCTTTGCATTTTGTCAGTGAGGTGGGCTCTGCGGTCTTCTTCAAAGGAGGCTGCTGCCCGCCAAACTGTGAGGCGCCAAGATGCACGGTTTGAGGCGTTATCAGCCCACTGGCGGTGGTCAATGTGGCAGGCACCAAGAGATTTCTTTAGGCAGTCCTTGTACCTTTTCTTTGGTGCACCTCTGTCACGGTGGCCAGTGGAGAGCTCGCCATATAATACGATCTTGGGAAGGCGATGGTCCTCCATTCTGGAGACGTGACCCATCCAGCGCAGCTGGATCTTCAGCAGCGTGGACTCGATGCTGTCGACCTCTGCCATCTCGAGTACCTCGACGTTAGGGGTGTGAGCGCTCCAATGGATGTTGAGGATGGAGCGGAGACAACGCTGGTGGAAGCGTTCTAGGAGCCGTAGGTGGTGCCGGTAGAGGACCCATGATTCGGAGCCGAACAGGAGTGTGGGTATGACAACGGCTCTGTATACGCTTATCTTTGTGAGGTTTTTCAGTTGGTTGTTTTTCCAGACTCTTTTGTGTAGTCTTCCAAAGGCGCTATTTGCCTTGGCGAGTCTGTTGTCTATCTCATTGTCGATCCTTGCATCTAACTCAAAATACAGTGTTGGCATACTACCAACTGAAATCCTACTTGAAGGACAAATTGGGAAGCAGTCTGAGGTTACCAGAGGGAAGTCATTTTGAATATGTGATTACAGACACAATAATAATCAAAAAATTTATAACAAACATGTATATTAAACTACAAGAAAAGGAGAATGAGGAAGCAATTGGTAAAACTAAACAAAAATGGGAACAAGATTTAAACATAAAGATAAAGAAGGAAGCATGGGAGAAGTTATGCTCTGGAACTATGAGAAATACAATAAACACAAGGTTACGTATGATACAATATAACTGGATACACAGGCTATACATTACACCTCAAAAGTTAAATAAATGGGACCCAACAGTATCTGACAGATGTTTTCGCTGTAAAAATGAAATGGGAACAACAATTCATGCAATTTGGACATGTGAGAAAGTGAAAAAATTTTGGGAAGATCTAAACCAGATATTAGTCACGAAAAGCAATATAACAAAAAAACCCAGAGATCTTCCTCCTAAGTAACATAAAAAAACAAAGAATTTGGACTTGATTTGTATGGTGCACAAAAAAGATTTGTTAGGATAGCCCTAGCTGTAGCAAAAAAATGTATTATGTCAGCCTGGAAATTAGAAGATAACTTGAGAATACAACAATGGTATATAGAAATGAATAAATGTATTCCACTAGAAAAAATAACATATAATTTAAGAAATAATATTACAATATTTGAACAAATATAGGAGCCATACATGAAACGCAATAGAGAAAACCTACCCGGGACATCTACCACCTAAAATGACAGAAGGAGAAGGAAATGAAAAGAATTGACTCAGTGGAACTTCTTGTTTATTTTTATTGAGTGACAACATTGTTTGACGGGTTTAATGTATCTTAGATTCTGAACTTTAAATGAATGGGAGGGGAGGTAGGGAGGGTGGGATGGGAAGAGGGAGGGGGGGGGAGAAAACGACACTATATATTTGAAAAGGAAAATGTATGTATCTTGATCAATGTGGTTTATAGTGTGAAAAATAAAATTTTTTTTTAAAAAAAGAGAAGGAGAAACAGAAGAGACAATCCACAGGGCAGTGACCACAGCAGCGGACCAGCGAGGGGCTCTGCGGCTGAGGAACCCAGGCCACGGGCTGTTGGCAGCTCCAGGAGAGGAATGCACGCAAGCCACAGGCTGCAGACTGCTGGCAGAAGGCATACCAGGTATCGGAACTGGGACACGCAAGGGTGCCGAAGGGTTCCTGTCTGTGTCAGAGGTTTGGATCTGGAGCTCGTGTTGGATTCTGTGTGTTGTAGAAGCTGCGGGAATGCTGGAGGTGAATCCGCAGACTCTCGCTGACTTGGGGAGACTGTCTTTTGCCTCTCTTTCTCTGACTGTGAGAGGCACTTCAGGCAATTTATGCCGGTGACAAATCTGTTTGCCTTACACCAGGCAAAAGCAAATTCCATTTAACATTGCTCTGTTTTTATTATATTTTGAATCCTGAATCTTGAACTTCAAAAAAAAACAAGAAAGGATCTACATAAGTCTCACTCTGCTTCACCAACAGATATTCCACAGACATCACTGTGATCAGAGATTGGTGCAGAAGAGAGAGTGGACAGATATCACTGTGTTTGGAGGGAGACAGGTTGGTCAGGAATCCCTGCGATGGACTCATGGGCAGATATAATAGTTGATCAAACCTGCTGGGACATGCACCACAGTGATGGAAAACACATAAACCTGGAACCTGAAGCCAAAAACTGCTGGTAGAACTCAGTTCAGCAACAAGCTTCCGTTTACAGGAAAGAAGGAGTACCTGCATACCTCTGACTTTGTGAATAACCAGGTCCACCTTGCCATAGGTGCCCTTTCCCAGCTCTCTGATCACCTCGTAGTACTTATTCACCTCCAGCCTCTCCAGGTTCTGAGCTGTGAGTAACTGGAGCTCCTCCAGGACATCACTTGTTCCTCGGGACATCAGTGAAGAATTCATGGCCGCAGAAGGACAATGATATCTGCACTGGCACTGCTCTCAGATCCTTCGCCCTACAGGAAAGGTGAGAAACTATCATAACAAGTTCAAGTTCTGATACAACATTGAAGACACAACTGAAGATAAAATCATTTATAAGCCATTCAGCTCCCCACCATGACTACCAGCCACCCCACATCTCCATCGGGCACACAAAACTCAAAACGGTCAACCAGTTTACCTATCTCGGCTGCACCATTTCATCAGATGCAAGGATCGACAATGAAATAGACAACAGACTCGCCAAGGCAAATAGTGCCTTTGGAAGACTACACAAAAGAGTCTGGAAAAACAACCAACTGAAAAACCTCACAAAGATAAGCGTATACAGAGCCATTGTCATACCCACACTCCTGTTCGGCTCCGAATCATGGGTCCTCTACCGGCATCACCTACGGCTCCTAGAACGCTTCCACCAGCATTGTCTCCGCTCCATCCTCAACATCCATTGGAGCGCTTTCATCCCTAACGTCGAAGTACTCGAGATGGCAGAGGTCGACAGCATCGAGTCCACGCTGCTGAAGATCCAGCTGCGCTGGATGGGTCACGTCTCCAGAATGGAGGACCATCGCCTTCCCAAGATCGTGTTATATGGCGAGCTCTCCACTGGCCACCGTGACAGAGGTGCACCAAAGAAAAGGTACAAGGACTGCCTAAAGAAATCACTTGGTGCCTGCCACATTGACCACCGCCAGTGGGCTGATATCGCCTCAAACCGTGCATCTTGGCGCCTCACAGTTTGGCGGGCAGCAACCTCCTTTGAAGAAGACCGCAGAGCCCACCTCACTGACAAAAGGCAAAGGAGGAAAAACCCAACACCCAACCCCAACCAACCAATTTTCCCCTGCAGCCGCTGCAACTGTGTCTGCCTGTCCCGCATCGGACTTGTCAGCCACAAACGAGCCTGCAGCTGACGTGGACTTTTACCCCCTCCATAAACCTTCGTCCGCGAAGCCAAGCCAAAGAAAGAAAGAAATTTAAATTGGGCACGAGCCTGTGCTGCTCAATTGATCTACTACCCCTAGTACATTTCAAATGGTATGTCTCAATAACCAAGAGAAAGGCAAAAATTCCGGATGCTGGAATTTTGAGAGCAAGATTGAGGTCAGCTGGTGTTTGGGGAGAGAAATGTCCAATGTTTCAGGCCAGGACCCTTTTTTCTTAATGGTACCTGAAGGAGTCTATATTTAAGACAGTGTTTCCCAAGGTTTAGTCTTCTCTAAAAATGCACTGAAGTATTAGTCAAGCCTATGGAGAGCAATTTGGATTCATGGAGCTCTGAAAGATGAGAGTGCCATGGATGACACCAATCTTCACAGTGTAATTTGACCAGGAGTAAGTGAAAGAATCTTCATTCATGTGTGGCCTTATACCCTCCAAGGGAAAGCCAAAATAGCCAAGGGCTACTTTTAACTGACAGAAACTGAAATACTGTTTGTTCAGAGACATACCATCTTCAAATTCCATTCATCACACACACAAGGATAATGAATGGATAACTCTGCTTGTGTCAGATAGTACACCTGCGGACATTATCATAGATCACTAGGCAGATATAGATGGGCAGTATAATCATCTCTATATGCAGTAGTATCACACTGGCAGTCTGGGTGCCAACGTATATCAATGCACAGATTGATCTTCCCCTGTTACATTGGAGACCTGGAGTGAAAAGTGTTGCACTAAGTTGTACTGTGCAATAGATTTAAAGTTGCTTTATGGCTTGTAATTTCTGTAGTCTGGAAGACGTGGTGTACCATGTATATACAGAGTGTGAGAGGTTGCAGCCTTTATTTGAATATCTGAGGATGTTGCTCTTTAAGTTCTGACTACATTTCAATTCCACAATCCTGATCTTTGGACAGGGAGCTGGCCAAATTAGCTATTCATAGGTCCAGGCAGTGGGCAGTCAAGAGTTCGACCCCAGGCTGACAGTCCATGTTTACAACCATGCCCAGGTGTCCCTGTAAAAGGACCATGTAGTATCCATGGGTGCAATGGGGTATTTCTGGGACCAGTGGATGCAACACAGGTTTGAGTGGGCTCTGGATGGTGATGGTCATATTATAATTTGAAACTGTATGTAACTGAAGTATTATAATATTGTATTAATGTGATTTCTTGTTTTTTTTTTTCTTCTTTGGCTTGGCTTCGCGGACGAAGATTTATGGAGGGGGTAAAAAGTTCACGTCAGCTGCAGGCTCGTTTGTGGCTGACCAGTCCGATGCGGGACAGGCAGACACGACTGCAGCGGTTGCAAGGGAAAATTGGTTGGTTGGGGTTGGGTGTTGGGTTTTTCCTCCTTTGCCTTTTGTCAGTGAGGTGGGCTCTGCGGTCTTCTTCAAAAGAGGCTGCTGCCCGCCAAACTGTGAGGCGCCAAGATGCACGGTTTGAGGCGTTATCAGCCCACTGGCGGTGGTCAATGTGGCAGGCACCAAGAGATTTCTTTAGGCAGTCCTTGTACCTTTTCTTTGGTGCACCTCTGTCACGGTGGCCAGTGGAGAGCTCGCCATATAATACGATCTTGGGAAGGCGATGGTCCTCCATTCTGGAGACGTGACCCATCCAGCGCAGCTGGATCTTCAGCAGCGTGGACTCGATGCTGTCGACCTCTGCCATCTCGAGTACCTCGACGTTAGGGGTGTGAGCGCTCCAATGGATGTTGAGGATGGAGCGGAGACAACGCTGGTGGAAGCGTTCTAGGAGCCGTAGGTGGTGCCGGTAGAGGACCCATGATTCGGAGCCGAACAGGAGTGTGGGTATGACAACGGCTCTGTATACGCTTATCTTTGTGAGGTTTTTCAGTTGGTTGTTTTTCCAGACTCTTTTGTGTAGTCTTCCAAAGGCGCTATTTGCCTTGGCGAGTCTGTTGTCTATCTCATTGTCGATCCTTGCATCTGATGAAATGGTGCAGCCGAGATAGGTAAACTGGTTGACCGTTTTGAGTTTTGTGTGCCCGATGGAGATGTGGGGGGGCTGGTAGTCATGGTGGGGAGCTGGCTGATGGAGGACCTCAGTTTTCTTCAGGCTGACTTCCACGCCAAACATTTTGGCAGTTTCCGCAAAGCAGGACGTCAAGCGCTGAAGAGCTGGCTCTGAATGGGCAACTAAAGCGGCATCATCTGCAAAGAGTAGTTCACGGACAAGTTTCTCTTGTCTTGGTGTGAGCTTGCAGGCGCCTCAGATTGAAGAGACTGCCATCCGTGCGGTACCGGATGTAAACAGCGTCTTCATTGTTGGGGTCTTTCATGGCTTGGTTCAGCATCATGCTGAAGAAGATTGAAAAGAGGGTTGGTGCGAGAACACAGCCTTGCTTCACGCCATTGTTAATGGAGAAGGGTTCAGAGAGCTCATTGCTGTATCTGACCCGACCTTGTTGGTTTTCGTGCAGTTGGATAATCATGTTGAGGAACTTTGGGGGACATCCGATGCGCTCTAGTATTTGCCAAAGCCCTTTCCTGCTCACGGTGTCGAAGGCTTTGGTGAGGTCAACAAAGGTGATGTAGAGTCCTTTGTTTTGTTCTCTGCACTTTTCTTGGAGCTGTCTGAGGGCAAAGACCATGTCAGTGGTTCCTCTGTTTGCGCGAAAGCCGCACTGTGATTCTGGGAGAATATTCTCAGCGACACTAGGTATTATTCTATTTAGTAGAATCCTAGCGAAGATTTTGCCTGCAATGGAGAGCAACGTGATTCCCCTGTAGTTTGAGCAGTCTGATTTCTCGCCTTTGTTTTTGTACAGGGTGATGATGGTGGCATCACGAAGATCCTGAGGCAGTTTACCTTGGTCCCAACAAAGCTTGAAAAACTCATGCAGTTTGGCATGCAGAGTTTTGCCGCCAGCCTTCCAGACTTCTGGGGGGATCACTGAATAAACCACCTTTGTTAAAGGAAAAAAATGCAGATTGAAGGAGTTATGACTGGAATCTGTGGGGACATGAAATTAATATTCAAGAACAAACAACAGCATTCACGGATGGAAATACAGAGTGATGCTTCAAGTCAAAACCCTGCCGCAGGACAGAGCAGGAAGCCTCCTCTTTCCCTCCATAGATGCTGCCTGGCCCGCTGAGTTTCTCCAGCAGTTTGCCGTCTGACCATAGACTCCAGTAACTGTAGCATCTAGAAGCTCCAGTTAATCTCTCAGGGCCATTTGGATTGAATTTTGCAAGGCAGCTATTGAATAGAACAAAAGATCACCCAAGGACCAGCCTGCCAAGGATGGGATGGGTAAAGAATCAACTCGATCATCTACACATATTTCAATTAACTTGGAGAGATGGCATTTGGAGAGGTCAGGTTCTTTCAGGTTTCCTCTCCAGACAGAGGGTGGTGGGTGTATAACAAGGTGCCGGAGGAGATAGTTGAGGAAGGTACTATTGCAGCAATTTAAGGAACAGGTAGATGGATACATGAATGGGATGGTAAATGAGAATTATGCCAGCTCTTTGTTTTAACATTTCAGTGAAAGATTCCAGCCGGGTCGCCTTCAGGCTGCAGTGGAGTCTCTGCCTTCCGGACAATATGTTCAAGCCTTGGAGCCCACACAATTTAAACCAGCCATGACCCCCTTAGGGATCTGCTCAGGCTTTATGGTCCCCTTCCCTGCAGAAGCTCTGGTTTCTTTCCTACTTCTATCCTGCCAACTCATAAACAGGTGAGAAAACAAGACTTCTACTAAATGTGCTGTGCTGCCCCCTGAGAGGGCAGGGGCCCCCGTTCCAGACTCCCTGAAGCTTTTCAGGACTGCGGAGGTGGGCTGCAGAGAAGCGAAACATCACCAATCTTCCCTTCCCTCCCCGCAAGTTGATCCACTTCGCTTCACGGATTCAGCCTGACTCATTCAGCAGCCCCAGATTCACATCACATGCATAAGATCCCAGAGACCGGGTTTCGGTGCCTGCGACGAGCCCGAAAACCAAAAAACAAGGACTGCAGGAAGATGTTGAAATGCGCAGCGAACGGCGAGAGGCTGGAGAGACAGCGGGGCCAGACGGCAGTCGTGAGGCCCCTTCCAGCTGTAGACGAGTAGTCGAGACACAACGGGGGCAGACGGCAATCGCGACGCCCCTTCAAGCTGTGAATTAGAGACAGCGGGGCCAGACGGCAGTCGCGACCTCCCCTTCCAGTTGTGGACGAGAGACAGCGGGGCCAGACGGCAGTCGTGACCCCCTTCCAGCAGCTGTGGACGAGAAACAGCGGGGCCAGACAGCAGTCGGACGTCCCTTCCAGCTGTGGACGAGAGGCTGGCGATACAGTAGGCAGCCATGACGCCCCTTCAGCTGTGAACGAGAGGCTGGAGAGACAGCGGGCCCAGACGGCAGTCGCGACGTCCCGTCCTTTTGTAGATGAGATGCTGGAGAGAGAGACAGCGGGGCTAGATGGCAATCGCGACGCCCCTTCTCGCTGTGGACGAGAGACAGCGGGGCCAGACAGCAGCCTCGACATCCATTCCAACTGTAGATGAGAGACAGCGGGACCAGACGGCAGTCGCGATGCCCCTTCCAGCTGTAGACGAGAGGCTGGCGAGACAGCGGGGCCAGACGGCAGCCACGACATCCATTCCAACTGCAGACGAGGGAGAGAGCGGGGTCAGATGGCAGCCGCGATGCCCCTTCCTTCTGTAGACGAGAGGCTGGAGAGACAGCGGGGCCAGACGGCAGCCACGACCTCCCTTCCAGCTGTGGACGAGAGGCTGGAGTGACAGTGGGTCCAGACGGCAGTCGCGACCCCCTTCTAGCTGTGGATTCGGCCGCAGACCCCAACGCTGCCCCGTCCCTTTCGGGAATGTTGGTTCACAAGGCATCAGGAGGAGCAGGTGACCACGCAAACGGTGCTCCCACCTTCACTCACCCGACGGCGGGCGCTGCTTTTGGAATCCTTCGCTGAAAACGTTTGACCAGCTCGAAGGCAGCGAATATCAAGCTCCTTGACCCCGATATGGGAAGAGTGAACCAGGGTCATGTCTACACCCCCCACCCCAGCACGATCCTGGTGCGCGTTCCCTCGCCTGCAATTCGCATCAATCCTCGTCCCTCCTTCCGCGTCAGGCACCTGCTTCCCTCGCGTCGCCGGCTTTCCTCGCTCATCCTGCTGTTGTGGCCGGCCCCGACTGTCAGACTCCGTGCTTGTTGTTAAACACAGCCTCGCCTTCCATGCAACCGTCAACGTTACTCCTAACTGCTGTCGGGGATGGCAATCGCGCGGCTCACAAACGGGGCGAGTTGGCCCTATTCCAGGGACTGTCCACAGATCATTCCTTCCATATCCTCATTGTGAAGAGCAATATGAAGCAAACGGGGAACTCTTAGAGTATGTAAAATACATTAGTCCACGGCATTTTGGCTGCAAAATCAATATATGAGGGGCAGAACGCGAGAGGAGATCATTTGGCCCTTGCACTGCGCTGGCTCTCTGAAAATCCAACCAGTTCGCTCCATGTTCTTCGAATTGAAATCATTTGCCCCCTCACTTTTAAAAGTCACTGTTGGATTTTCTTCCGCAGTGTTTCTGGCGGTGCATTCGGAACATAAGAATTCTGCGTTAAAATAAATGATCTCTTCACCGAAATATTCAACATAAAAGGATTCGGGAAAATACCGTGTCATTGGCGATCGTTTATTAACATGCAGCTTGTTCAACATCCAGGGTCCGACAATAAACACTTGGGAAGGAGACGCAGTCAATGAAGCAGGGTTTCACTGGGCAAGGCAGCGGTGTCCGGCACGGTTCCGAGAAGGATGCGCACCAGTCCCGTCCTCTTCCACATCGATCAGGTGTGCACTGGGCTATGGCTAAAACAAGCTCCACCAGTCGAGCATGTCAACACACACCAAGTCAACTATCTCCATTAGCATCTCTGGGCACCGGCTTTTTTAAAATCCAAATCACATCACGACCCTCTCCATCCAAGTAGATTATTATTAATACCACAATTAAGCCCCCGGCATCTTTTTGCCTGCAAGAGCCATGACAAGGTCTTTGAATCGGTCCAGATCATTAATTTCTCTTTATTGACGAAGTTCGTTTCATGATCAAATGCAAAAGCAAAACCTGGTTTCCTTTGCTTACAATCTCCAAAACGTAGCAAGGTTGAAGTGGGTTTTTTAAAATGAAACTTTACCCCCCAAAAATTGCTTTAGGCGAACCGTTGCGAGAAGAAGCAGTCGGGGCGGCGCGGCGCAGGGACACGACGAGGGAAACAGACACCGTCTTCATTCCGCCCCAGTGAAGCAGCCCTGCAGAGAGCTTGGACCCTCGGATTTCGCATTCTAGCCCAATGCGCTGTCATATGTGCGTCCTGTCCTCGCAGATCAGCCAACCCAAATACTTGTGTGCGTGGGTATGGGTAAACATAATGCATAGCAACGCTGCAGCGACCTTACTGTATATGCAGGTAAAAAACACATATACTGCAATAGGGAGTAAAATACAATGATCTACAGAGCTTGCATTTTAATATCGCTAACTTTAATGTGTTGAGAACCCTTGCACCATTGTTGTTCCATGAGCAAATTAGCTTAACATATAAACATGCTTTCTCATTGTTGATATGATCTATTCCTGTACGATTATACTTTGACACCATTTTAATCTACAACGGCGAAGTTGCGAGGTGCCTCACCTTCCTGGAGGGATGTCTGCTGACAGGGCAGCCCAGATGCAAGGCAAGGATGGAATCTGCTGCAGCTTCCAAGGGTATCATTGACTTTCTTCTTTGTGTGGGAGGACCCTGTTCTCTTCTTGCCTTTAGTCTGCCCCGTGTGATGGTGCTTTCTCGCCCCCCCCCCTACTTCGCTCACGCGCAACCGCTAATCATTCGATAGATTCCGTCTCCCTCCCCTCGATATAACTCGCGGCTCACACTTGCGTCTTGTCGCCAGTTGAGGGGTATTTAAAGGGCCCCGGAGTAGCCGGCGGACAGTCGGATCTGCCCATGGAGCAGCGACGCCCAATCAGAGACGAGCGGACGGGCCGGTTGACCAATCACAATCGGTCCCCGACAATAGAGATTCCACTGTAAGGGGGGGGGGAATCACCCACCAATCAGAGTGCAGCTGAGATGCATCAATCGGCGGAGAGAGGCCGGGGCGATTTGCAGATGCCCGTCAGCGCTCCCCGCCCTTTAGCACACGGGCTGACTGGAAGAGAAGAGCCGCGCAAAAGCGAAATCCTGCGGATGCTGGAAATCGGAAGCAGTCACAGAAAATGCTGGAAAGGGTCGGCATGAGGCAAGAAACCACTTCATGCCGACGACCAGAGAAGAATGGCCGCGGGAACCGTGATCGCCCCCCGGACTGTGCAAAATGCGGGCAGCAACGGGGGCTGAAAGGTGTTCCCAGGGAAAGTCCCAGATCGCTCAGTTGCACCGCCACATCCACTGTGGACGAGCGCAGATGCCAGAGAGCGGGCGGATATCATGAATGAACCTCTGGTGAAATTGCAGCCTGTCATCTGTTGCCTTTATTTCTGATGCAAACAGCGCATCACCGTTTTAATGCTTCGTGCACCCGGCGGAGTCAATGTCACCATTCGTGTTGTATTACATCTGGCCAGCATGTTTCACGCACCATAAAGTGGAACTGTGGACTGTCACACCACTGCTGAATAGGTTCACATAAACCATTCCTCGCCAAGGCTTGCTCCCAAATATTCTACAAATAGATTCATTTTCACAAAATAGGTGAGACGAGAAAAGTACATATTCCTTCATTACCAGCTGGACAGAAGCAAGGAGCAGATTCCATTGTTAATTCACGTATTGATAAGATGGGGAGTGCATGAAGCAGGACAGCAGTGCATGGGGCATTCGCCCTTGATGCAAGCGTGTGGTGTATGGGATAGCTTGGATGAGTTTGTTAGATTGTTTCAACACTTCAGTTCAATTACGAAAGTGTGACAAGGGATCTTCTATGAATATTTTGAGACTTCCTGGCATTTTTTTTTTCTGTTGAGAACCATATTAAGGAGCCGGAGTGGGTTATCAAGCCCTTCAAACCTGGTCTACCATCCATCAGGGCCAATTTAATTCCCTTTCCCAATATCCCTTGATCCCCTTAATATCCAGAAATTCAGCCAGTTCTGCTTTGAATGTTCTTGTTCATGGTGCTCAGTCTTCTAGGGGAAAATTCCCAAACATCCAAGTGGAGACATTTCTCCTCAACTCAGTCCAAAATGACCAATGGCTTATTTTGAGCTGGAAATACCTATTTTTAGGGGCTCTTTCTTTCCCGTGTTCAGCCCATTGAGCTATGTGAGAATACTCATTGAAAGAACATGGCTGGGCCTTCTCAATTTATTTGTTATTCTAGAATCTCAAGAAGCAGTCCATTAAATTTTCCTCAATGATAAACATATCCTTTTGGAGACAAAAACTATATTCATAGGCCATACGAAATCACATCAGGGTTCCCTTTATAATTACAGAAAGACTTCTTTATGCCTGTATTCAAATTTTCAACATAAAATAACAATATCCATCTGCTATCCTAACTGTTGGCACTCCTGTGCCAGGGCAACTTATTCATTTTGAGTCAGCTTTTCTCAATCTGTAACCATTTAAAAATTGGCCTGCTTTTGTTTTGTGTAACAAGGTGCATATTTTCATATTAATTTCCAAGTATCATATTTTCATCCTCTCCTCAGCTTCGGCATATCATAGAACCATTGAACCATAGAACTATGGCATGGAAATCAGGCCCTTCAGCCCTTCTAGTCTGTGCCAAAACATCATTCCACTAGTCCCACTCACCTGCACCCACTCCATAACCCTCCAGACCTCTCCCCTCCATGTATCTATCCAATTTATTCTTAAAAATTAAGAGTGAGCCTTCTTTCTGACACATCAAATAGCAGCTTGTTTCGCATACCCCACCACTCTGGATGAAGAAGTTCCCCTTAAACCTTTCCCCTTTCATCTTAAATTCATGTCCTCTTGTATTTATCAAAGTGGAAACAGCCTACTCACATTAACTTTGTCTATACCACTCATAACCTCTATCAAATCTCCTCTCATTCTTCTATGCTCCAAGGAATAAAGTCCTAACCTGTTTGTGACTCAAATCCTGAAGACCCAGCAACATCCTAGTTGTAGCGGGCCACCGATCGCGCCACGCCCGAAGTGACAACCCGACACCGGGAGTCTGCGTCTTACACAGCCGGCAAAGACGAGCTATGCGCTTCAAAGTCAGTGCTCAACTCAGCACATGGCTGCAGCACCCCACTCTGATAAGTTGGCCAGCGGGAGCCAATTGGGTAGAACTAGGGAAACAGCCACACTCGGGGATGAGAGGGGCTCACTGATTGGCTGCTCCCCAGGTAGCACTAAAAAAATCAATCATAATGACACCAGTTAAGTGGCATGATGACATAAGAGATGGACTTCTGAGCCCTTTAGAAGCAGAGCTGCGAGCACAATAAGCCAATGTTGAATTCACTCCTGTAGTGTGTGCCTTTTCTTTGAGTGTAATCTCTCCAGCAGTAACAGCTGCTACATAGTAAATCTTCTCTGCACTCTTTCAATCTTACTGATAGCCTTCCTGTAATTTGGTGATCAGAACCACCCACACTACTCCAAATTTGGCCTTACCAATATCTTATACAACCTCACCATAACATCCCAACTCCTGCACTCAATATTTTGATTTATGAAGACCAAGATGCCAAAAGCTTTCTTCACAACTCTGCCTATCTGTGACTCCTCTTTCAGAGAATAATGTATCTTTATTCCTTGATCCCTTTGTTCCTCCACCCTCCTCAGTGCCTTACCATTTACTGTGTATGTCCTACCTTGATTTGTCCTTCCAAAATGCAACACCTCACACTTGTCGGTATTAAATTCAATCTGCCATTTTCTGTTCCATTCTTCCAGTGGGTTCAGATCACTCTGGAAGCTTTGAAAACCATCACTGTTCAGAACATCTTTTTTTGTGTGATCAGCAAACTTGTTGATCCAATTTACCACATTATCGTCTCAGCACCGATCCCTGAGTCACACTACTAGTCACAGGCCTTTCTACATCGCAAGAAGTATCATTAATGATCTTGGAAACATGATGTTTGGTTCATTCAGCCAAATCATTGCTGCATTGTGAATGGTGGGAGCCAAACACAGCCACAGTTTAAGTGCTTATGGAAGATTTGAATAGTCCCACTCTTTGATTTTATCCATTCATCAATTCTTAATCCATGTCAGTACTCCCGATTCCATGTACTCTAATCTTGTTGACCAACCTCTGACATGTGATCTTATCATAAGTCTTCTGAAAAATCTCTTTTTAGTACAACCACTAGTTCTGGCTTTATCCTCCACATCATTTCCTCAGAGCTTGTTTGATGTGTTAAATTTGATTTCCCTTTCAGTGATATGCTCCATCCTATCATAATGAGTTTATTGTCCTAACCAGAAGTTCAATCTACATATGCACTGAACTTCTTACTGACACAGCCAAACAAGTACTTTGGTTAAAAACAAATATAAAACTAACCCATTACAGAAAGAGATGATAAATATAAAAAATAGTTAATAATTATTCACCATGACAGTTAGTGCTAAACAAAGTGGCTTTCAAACAGTGAAGAAATGTCTTTTTGTGGAGCTGGAGTAGTTTATGATTGGGGGTAGTCAGGAGAGGTTCAAGAACCCCTGATTGCTATTATAAAGGAACTGTTCTTAAACCAAGAGGCACTGGTCTTCAGGCTTCTGAACCTTCTGCTTGAGAAGAGGTTGTGACTGGGGGGTGATGGGGCATGGGGCTGATGTGGACTGCCTGCTTGAGGATGTCTTCAATGGATGGGAGGTCAGAGCCTGTGATTAACCTGGCTATGTTTCTTCCCTTCTTCCTTGGCCCTCGAATGACCACATTGAGCAGTGATGCAAGCAGTCAGGAAGTTGTCACTGAACACCTGCAGAAGGTGATTTGCCATCTTCATGAGTGCCTCGATGTGGTGGCTCCAGAAGACGTCCTATGATATGTGGACTCCAAGGAACTTGAAGGTACTATCTGTCTCCATCTCCATCTCCATACCATCAATGCGTTCAGCTGCCAGGCCCCTCCTAAAATCCACAACAAGCTGTTCTGTCATTGCCTCGTCTCTTTAGATTCTAGAATTTTTCCACATAATAAATGTCAGGCTAATGAAGCAGTGATTTCATTCTTCCTCCTTTCCTAAAGACAGCACAGTTGGTGTAGCAGTTAGTGCAATGCTGTTACAGCGCCAGTGATCAGGACCAGGGTTCAAATCCCACGGTGTCTTTAAGGTGTTTGTACATTCTCCCTGTTTCCGCTGGGAGCTCCAGTTTCTTCCCAAACTTTGAAATGTACCAGGGTTGTAGGTCAATTGGGCGGCATGGGCTTGTGGACTGAAAGGGTCTGTGTATGTCTAAATAAAAACATTAAATAGTTGGGTCACATGTTTCCTTCCAATCTGCAGGAATCATTCTGGAATCTACGGAATTCTAGACGATTGCTGGGCCCATGTATTTCATGATATTAATTCCTCATTCACCTTGGACCCAAGATTGGTTCAAAGGTTCCTTTTATTGTCATATAATAGTAGATTAAAAATGTAATATACATGATATATTTCAACTTTTGTCTGCCATAAGCCAAGCAAAGAGACACCTTTCAGCATTGGTCCTAACAATAGGATATAGAAAAGCAAAAGAAGGTCCCTTCAGAGACAGTGAGCATCCATGGCTTCACCTCCAGGGCTCCTGCAGCCTTTGCGGCTGCATAGACTCCTGTCCCAAAACATTGGCCACCCAAGGTCCAGATCCAAACCTCTGATAATAGTGGACATACTTTCAGATCCAGGCAACATCCCGGTAAATCTCCTTTGCAACTCTCCATTACCTTCCACATCCTTCCTGTAATGAGGTGACCAAAACTGAACACAATATTCTAAGTGTGGTCTCACCAGAGATTAAAAGAGCTGTAACATTACCTCGTGACTCCTGAACTCAATCCCTTGATTAATGAAGCCCAGCATACCATAGGCCTTCTTGACCATCTTATCAACCTGCACAGCAACCTTGAGAGATCTATGGATTTGGACCCCAATGTCCCACTGTTCTTCCACACTTAATTATCCTATGATTAACCATGTACTCACCTTCAAGTTTGACCTCCCAAAATGCATCACCTCACACTTATCAAGATTGAGCTCTATTTGGCACTTTCTGCCCAACTCTGCATCTGGTCTATATCCTGTTGGCGCTATGCACAATTCCTCAAGCCCTCGTATCATCTACAGACTTACTGACACATCCCTCTACATCTTTGTTCAGGTCATTTATAAAAATCACGAAGAACATGTCTCCCAGAACAGATCCCTACAGCTCTCCACTAGTCACTGTCCTCTAGGCAGAAAACTTACTGTCCAGAACTGCTCTCTGCTTTCTACAGGTAGACCAATTTTTTATCCACACAGCCATGGATCCCATGCTTAATGACTTCCTCAATGTGTCTCATATGGGGGACCTTACTATCCATATGCTCCACATCTACCACCCTACATTCCTCAATTTATTTTGTTTCATCCTCAAGAAACTGAATTAGGCTCAGTGTCTGAAAAGGCACAGCCTTTCCCTCACAAAGCCATGCTGACTATCCCTGAGAAGACTGTATTTCTCTAAAATCTCAAAATTCCTGTCCTTAAGAATCCTCTCCAATAGTTTTCCCACCATTGATGTAAGACTCACTCATCTATAATTCCCAGGATTCTCCCTGTTACCTTTTTTAAACAAGAGGACCACATTTACCATTCTCCAATTCTCCAGCACCTCCCCTGTGATCGTCACCATTGCCACAGCAATATCTTCTCTCCCTTCCCATAGCAACCTGTGGTATATCTCATCAGGTCCCGGGGACTTATCAATCCTAATGTTTTTAAGAATATCCAGCCCTTCCTCTTTCTTATGGTCCAGCACATAAGCCTGTTCTGTTCTGACCTTACCTCGACAAAGGTCCTTTTCATAGTCAGTACGAATCGGAAAAAAAGTCACCTCCAGACTGACAATCAACACAGACGCACCTCAAGGATGTGTGCTTAGCCCACTGCTCCACTCACTGTGACTGTGTGTTCAGGCACAATTCCAGTGCCGTCTTCAAATTTGCTGATGACACCACAGTTGTCAGCAGAATCGCAAACACCAATGAGGAAGTGTACAGGAGGGAGATAGATCAGCTCCTTGAGTGGTGTAACGACAACAACAACCTTGTGCTCAACGTCACCAAAACCAAGGAGATGATTGTGGACTTCAGGAGGAAGTCAGGGGAACACGACCTAGTCCTTATTGAGGGTTCATTAGTGTAGATGGACAAGGACTTCAAATTCCTGGGTGTCAACATCTTCAAGGATCTGTCCTGAAGCCTCCATGTTGATGCAAGCATGAAGAAGGCTCGCCAGCAGCTATACTTTGTGAGATGTTTAAGGGGATTTAGTTTGTCACTGAAAATCACAAAAACTTCTACAGATGTACTGTGAAGAACATTCTGGCTGGTTGCATCACTGTCTGGTATGAAGGCGCCAATGCTCAGGACAATAAAAAACTCCAGAGGGTTGTTAACTCATTCTGCAACATCTTGGGAATCTGACCACTCCATCAAGGACCTTGGTAAGAGACGGTGTCTTAAAAAAGTGGCTTCTATCCTCAAACACCCCCACCACCCAGGCCATGCCCTCTTCACTCTGCTACCATTGGGAAAAAGGTACAGGAGCCTAAAGACGAGCACTCAGCGGCACAAGGACAGCTTCTTCCCCAATGCCAGCAGATTACTGAATGATCAGTGAACCAAAGATCCTGTCTGATTTTGACTTTTCGTGCACAATATTTATTTCTGTAATGTGGTTAATATGAATGTTTGCTCTGTGATGCTGCCACAAAGCAACAAATTTTGTGACTTGTTCATGACAATAACTTCAGATTTGGAATCTCTGGTGAATACTGAAGGAAGTAAGGCCTCCCTAACCTCATCCACATCCATGACCTATCTCATTCTCATTATCCTTTTGTTCCTCACATACGCATAGAACGCCTTTGGATTTTCCTTAATCCTACTTGTCAAGACCTTCTCATGCCCACTTCCAGTTCTTCCAAGTAACTTCTTGAGTTCCTTCCTACTTCCATACAATTCTCATGCTTCCTAACTTTTTAACTAGCTGCCTGTTGTGTTGGGAAAAGGATCAGGTTTGGTGGGTTCACAGAGAGACAAGTCTAGACACAAGTATTACAATCACACATAACTTTTATTAACACTCGGGAAACAAACAATTACTAATTCACGTAAATGACGATACAGACATTCACCTCAGACATCAGTTGGACTCTGACAATAGTAAACCTATATTCAACCCTGCTCACACACTATAAACAGGGACTCTTACACACACTCCTGGTTCCCTATTCAATGGGGGTGTGGCACTACTGCAAGTATTGATCTATCACAGTACTATGGCTCAGATTCAGTGTTGTGCACACCTTACCCATGGCCCTTCCAGAAACATCCACAGTAGTGATCTGGCGTGGGGTGGTGTCCAGGATTTGGCCCACGAGGCAGAGAGAGTGAAGGTGTTCTGTGCTGGTGCGAAATACAGTGCAAATCATTGATGACCCTAAGTGATTTAAATTAGCCAAAGGCAAGGTGTGCACTAATATGTGGCCGGACAGGTGATGTGACTTCAGAATAAGTTTCTGATGCTGAGAACAAGTGACCACACATGACATTCTGTCCCTTGGAAGCCACATCACTCTGTAACCATTATGATGACAAATCAATGAATCTATGTAGATATTATGACTCTAAAAACAGGAAAGGGACATAAAAGAACAAAAATTTGAGGTTCCAATAAGAGATGATACAAATTAAAAGGATTAATATACAACCATCCCTGACATGTGTCCAAGTTCCATTCAGACCGACCGGTCGGATCTCAAAATGGATGCAAGTTCTGTTAGCATGGAGGTTGTCCCCACATTATCAGTCCCCACACTAATCCCACTAGCCCGCAAATTCCTGACAGCCTACTCTGGCTGAAGATCATGTAACCTGTGTGTCCAAGGCAGAAATTGGGAGAAGGATGGGATGGACGATAAAGATCAAGAGGCTACATGGTTCAAGATTTGCTTCATGAGTTGAAAGGATGGGATTGGCTCATATTGATGCAATTCCTCTGGTTCCATCAAATGTGATGCCCTTCGATGCCACACAGTCTCTGGCGCAGGTGATGGGGAATGCAGCGACTTTGACAGGCCCCACACTGATCACACTGCCCAGTGCTGACCTAACAACCCAATATCTGTCCTCACACTGATCATAATGCCCCACGCACTCCCAACAGCCCACTTGCAGTCCACACAATGATCCCACTGACCCACATTCCTCACAGCCCAGATCAGTCCCCACACTGATCCCACTGCCCTGCCTTCTTCTTACAGCCCACATCATTCCCCGCACTATCCAACTGCCCTACATACTTCTTACAGCCCAATATCAGTCCGCACACTGTTCCGACTGCCGCGCATTTTCCTAACTGCGCAATATCAGTCACCACACTGATCCCACTGCCCCACATTCACCCAACAGCCCTGTCAGTGCCCACACCAAACCCACTACCCCACATTCTCCTTACAGCCTACTATCAGTCCCCTCACTGATCTCATTGCTTCACATTCTCCTTACAGCCCACTATCAGTCCCCTAACTGATCTCACTGCCCCGCATTCTCCTTACAGCCCACTATCAGTCCCCACACTGATCCCACTGCCCCACGCTCTCCTTCCAGCCCACTCCCCACACTCTCCTTCTAGCCCACTATGTCCCCACACTGATCCCGTTGACCTGCATTCTCCTTACAGCCCTCTATTAGTCCCCACGCTGATCCCACTGTCCCACGCTCTCCCAACTGCACACTATCAGCCCCTACACTGATCCAACATCCTTTCATTATTCTTACATCACACATCAGTCCCCAAACTGAATCACTGCCCCGCATTTTCCTTACTGCCCACTATCAATCCCCATACCGATCTCTCTGCGCCAGGCTCTCCCAACAGCCCATTATCAGTCCCGACACCGATCCCACTGACCCACATTCTTCTTTGAGCCCACTATCAGTCCCCACACTGATCCCACTACCCCATACTCTCCTAACAGCCCATTATCAGTCCCCACACTGATCCCACTGCCCAGCATTCTTCTTACAGCCCACTATCAGTCCCCACACTGATCCCACTGACCTGCATTCTTCTTGCAGCCCATTATCAGTCCCCACATTGGTCGCACTGCCCCGCATTCTCCTCAATGCAATATCAGTTCCCACACTGATCCCACTGCCCCACGTTCTCCAAACAGCACACTATCAGTCCCACTGATCCCACTGCCCTGCATTCACCTTACAGGCAACTATCAGACCCACATTGATTCCAATGCCTCACGATCTCACAACAGCCTAAAATCAGTCCCCACACTGATCCCACTGCTCAACTTTCTCTCAACATTGCACTATCATTCCCCACCCTGATCCCACTGCCCCACACGTTCCCAACAGCTCACTATCAGACCCCACACTGATATAACTACCCCGCATTCTCCTTAAGCCCTCTATTGGTTCCCATACTGATCCAACAGCCCCTCATTCTACATACAGCACACTTTCATTCCCCACGCTGATCCCACTGCCCCACGCTCTCCCAAAAGTCAACTATCAGTCCCCACACTGATCCCAGTGCCCCACACTCACCCAACCTCCCACTATCAATCCCCACACTGATATATCTGCCCCGCATTCTCCTTACAGTCCACTATCAGTCCAAGCCCTGATCCCACTGCCCCACATTCTCCTCAATGCAATATTTGTCCCCACACTGATCCCACTGCCCCACATTCTTCTTACAGCCCACATCAGTGCCCACACTGAACCCACTGCCCCGCATTCTCCTTACAAACTACTATCAGTTCCCATGCTGATCCCACTGTCCCACACACTCCCAACAGCCCACTAATGGTCCCCACACAATCCCACTGCCCCACACTCTCACAACAGGCCACTATAAGTCCACACACTGATCTCACTGCCCTGCATTCTCCCAACAGCCCACTATCAGTCCTCACTCAGATCCCAGCGCCCCATGCCCTCCCAACAGTCCATTATGTCCCCACACTGCTCCCAGTGCCCCACACTCTCCCAACAGCCCACTATCAAACCCACACTGATATATCTGCCCTGCTTTCTTTTTCCAGCCCACATCAGTTGCCACACTGATCCCACTGTCCTACATTTTCCATACAACCCACTATCTGTCCAAACAATTATCTCACTGACCCACACTCTCTCTACAACCCACTATCAGTCCCCACTCTGATCCCACTGCCCAACACTATCCCAACAGCCCACTATCAGACTCCACACTAATACAATTACCCCACATTCTCTTGACAGCCCACTATCAGACCCATACTGATTCCACTGCCTCGCATTCTTCCTGCAGCCCATTATCAGTCCCCACACTAATTTCACTGTCCCTCATTCTCCTAACAGCCCACCATCAATCCCCGCCCTGATCCCAGTGCCCCATCCTCTCACAACAGTCCAATATCAGTCCCCACACTGATCCCACTGCCCCACACTGATATAATTACCCTGCATTCTACTTAAAGCCCTCTATTGGTCCTCTTGCTGATCCCACTGCCCCACGCTCCCCCATCAGCGCACTCTCTATCCCCACACTGATTCCATTGCCCCATATTCACCAAACAGCCCTGTGTCAGTCCCCTCACTGATAAAACTACTCCACATTCGCCTTAAAGCCAACTATCAGGCCCCACACTGAACCCATTGTCCCGCCTTATTCTTACAGCTCACTTAATTCCCCACACTGATCCCACTGCCCCACATACTTCTGATAGCACACTACTAGTCCCCACACTGATTTGACTGCTCCGAATTTTCTTATCTGCACATTATCAGTCCCCACACTGATCCCACCTCCACGCTATCCCAACAGCCCTGTGTCAGTCCCCTCACTGATATAATTACCCTGCGTTCTTCCTATACCCCACTATTGGACCCCACATAGATCCCACTGCCCCACGCTCTCCCAAAAGAACACTAATGGTCCCAACACTGATGCCACTGCCCCACGCACTCACAACAGGCCACTATCAGTCCCCACACTGATCTCACTGCCCCACATTCTCCCAACAGCCCACTAGCAGTCCCCACACTGATGCCACTGCCCCACGCTCTACCAACAGCCAACTATCAGTCCCTACACTGATCTCACTGCTCCGCCTTCATCTTACAGCCTACATCATTCCCCGCACTGATCCCACTGCCCCACATACTTCTAACACACCACTATGAGTTCCCACACTGATTCAACTGCCCCGCATTTTTTTTAACTGCCCACTATCGGTCCCCACACTGACCCCACTTCCCCACGCTCACTCAACAGCGCACTCTCAATCCCGACACTGATCCCACTGCCCCACATTCACCCACCAGCACTGTGCCAGTCCCCTCACTGATATAACTAACCCGCATTCTCCTTAAAGCCCTCTATTGGTCCCCACACTGATCCCACTTCCCCACACTCTCCCAGCAGCCAACTATCAGTCCCCACACTAATACCACTACCCCAGGTTCTCCCAACTGCTCACCATCAGTTCCCACACAAATCCCACTGTCCTGCCTTCTTCTTAGAGCCCACATGATTCCTCGCATTGATCCCACTTCCCCACATAATTATTACAGCCCACTATCAGTCCCCACACTTAACCCACATGCCCACATTCACCCAAGAGCCCTGTGTCAGACCCCACACTGATCCCACTGCCCCATATTCCCTTTACAGACAACTATCTGTCCCCACACTGATCTCAGTGTCCCGCATTCTCCTTACAGTCCACTATCAATCCCACACTGATCCCACGGCACCGCATTCTCCTTAAAAGCCACTATCAGTCCCCACATTGATCCCACTGCCCTCACTCTCCCAACAGCCCAATATCAGTCCCCACATTCTTCACACAGCCCCACATATGTCTTACACCCCACATCAGTGCACACAGTGATCACACTGCCCAACGCTCTACCAACAGCCCACCATCAGTCTCCACAATGATCCTATTGCCCCGCAATTTCCCAATTGCCAACTATCAGACCCCACTCTGATCCCACAGCCCCGCCTTCTTCTTAGCGCCCACATCATTCCCCACACTGATTCCACTGCCCCACATACTTCAAAAACTCCAATATTAGACCCCACACTGATTCGACTGCCCCGCATTTATTTAACTGCCCACTATCAGTCGCCACACTGATCCCACTTCCCCACCCTTACCCAACAGCGCACTCTCAATCCCCACAATGATCCCACTACCCTACATTCACCCAACAGCCCTGTGCCAGTCCCCTCACTGATATAACTACCCTGCATTCACCTTAAAGCCCACTATTGATCGCCACACTGATCCCACTGCCCAACGCTCTCCCAACAGCACACTATAAGTCCCCACACTGAACCCACTGTCCTGCATTCTTCATACAGCCCACTATCAGTCACCACCCTGATCCCACTGCCCCACACTCTAACAATAGCCCACTATCAGTCCCCACATTGATCCCACTGCCCAACACTATCCAAACAGCCTAATATAAGGCACCACACTGATATAATAACCTTGAATTCTACTTAAAGCCCACTATTGGTCCCCATGCTGATCCCAATGCCCCACGCTCATTCAAGATCCCACTATCAGTCCCCACAATGATCTCATTGCCCCACATTCTCCCAACAGCCCACTATCAATCCCCACACTGACCCCACTTCCCCACGCTCACTCAACTGCGCACTCTCAATCCCGACACTGATCCCACTGCCCCACATTCACCTAACAGCCCTGTGTCAGTCCCCTCTCTGATATAACTACCCCGCATTCTCCTTAAAGCCCACTATTGGTCCCCACACTGATCCCACTTCCCCACGCTCTCCCAGCAGCCAACTATTAGTCCCCACACTGATCCCACTACCCCAGGTTCTCCCAACAGCTCACGATCAGTCCCCACACTGATCCCACTGCCCTGCCTTCTTCTTAGAGCCCACATGATTCCCCGCATTGATCCCATTGCCCCACATAATTATTACAGCCCACTATCTGTCCCCACACTTATCCCACATACCCACATTCACCCAACAGCCCTGTGTCAGTCCCCACACTGATCCCACTGCCCCATATTCCCTTCACAGACAACTATCTGTCCCCACACTGATCTCACTGCCCCACATTCTCCTTACAGTCCACCATCAATCCCACACTGATTCCACTGCCCCACATTCTGTTCACGCAATATCAGTCCCCTCATTGATTCCACTGCCCCACGCTCTCACAACATCCTACTATCAGTACCCACACTAATCCCACTGCCCCACGCACTTACAAGAGGCCACAATCAGTCCCCACACTGATGTCACTGCCCCGCATTCTTCCAACAGCTGACTATCAGTCCCCACACTGATATAATTACCCTGCATTCTACTAAAGTCTGCTATTGGTCCCCATGCAGATCCGATTGCCCCACGCTCATCCAAGATCCCACTATCGGTCCTCATGCTGATCCCACTGCCTCACGCTTTGACAAGAGCCAACTATGAGTCCCCACACTGATCCCACTGCCCCACGGACTTACGCCACTATCAGTCCCCACACAGATCCCACTGCCCCACCCTCTACCAACAGCCAACTAACAGTACCCACACTGATCCTAAGGCCCCACATACTTCTAACAGTTCACTATTAATCCACACACTGATTCGACTGCCTCGCATTTTATTAACTGCCCACTATTAGTCCCCACACTGATGCCACTTCCCCACGCTGGCCCAACAGCGCACAGTGAATCCCCACACTGAACCCATTGCCCCACATTCACCCAACAGCCCTATGTCACTCCCCTCACTGATATAACTGCGCTATAAATTACGATATAAATTCACCTTAAAGCCTATTGGTCCCCACACTGATCCCACTGCCACACGCTCTCCCAACAGCCCATTATCAGACCCCAAACTGATCCCACTGCCCAACTCTCTCCCAACAGCATACTATCAGTTCCCAAACTGAACCCACTGTCCCGCATTCTTCATACAGCCCACTAACAGTCGACACCCTGATCCCACAGCCCTACACTCTACCAACAGCCAACTATCAATCCCCACACTGATCCAACTTCCCAACGCTCCCCCAACAGCTCACGCTCATTCCCCGCACTGATCCCAATGCCCGATGCTATTCCAAAACACAACTATCAGTACCCACACCAATCCCACTGCCACACGCTCTCCAAACAGCCCATTATCAGACCCCAAACTGATCCCACTGCCCCACGCTCTTCCAACAGCCCACTATCAGTCCCCAACCGATCCCACTGCCCCACAATTCCCTTACAGACCATATCACTGCCCACACTGATCCCACTGCCCCACATTCTTCTTACAGCCCACCATCAGTCCCCACACTGATCCCACTACCCACACTGTCCCATCAGCCCACTAATGGTCCCCACACTGATCCCACTGCCCCACATTCTCCTTCACGAAATATCAGTCCCCACATTGATTCCACTGCCCCACGCTCTCACAACAGCCTACTATCATTCCCCGCACTGATCCCACTGCCCCATATTCTTCTAACAACCCACTATCAGTCTCCACACTGATCCCACTGCCCCGCCTTCTTCTTACACCCCACATCATTCCCCGCAATGATCCCACTGTTCCACATACTTCTAAAAGCCCACTATTTGACCCATACTGATTCAACTGCCCCGCATTTTTTTAACTGTCCACTATCAGCTCCTACACTGATCCTACTCCCCCGTGCAACAGTGCACTCTCAATCCCCACACAGATCCCACTACCCCACATTCACCCAACAGCCCTTTGTGGTCCTTTCACTGATATAACTACCCCACATTTGCCTTAAAGCCCACTATAGGTCCCCACCCTGATCCCACTGCCCCACACTCTGACAACAGAGCACTATCAGTCCCCGCTCTGATCCCACTGCCCAACAGCCCACTATAAGACCCCACACTGATATAATTACTCTGCATTCTCCTTAAAGCCCACTATTGGTCCCACTGCCCCACATTCTCCTTCACGCAATAACAGTCCTCATACTGATCCCACTGACCCACGCACTCCCAACAGCACACTATCAGTCCCCACATTGATTCCACTGCCCTACGCTCTCACAACAGCCTACTATCATTCCCCGCCTTCTTCTTACACCCCACATCATTCCCCGCACTGATCCCACTGTCCCACATACTTCTCTTTCTTTCTTTGGCTTGGCTTCGCGGATGAAGATTTATGGAGGGGTAATGTCCACGTCAGCTGCAGGCTCGTTTGTGGCTGACAAGTCCGATGCGGGACAAGCAGACACGGTTGCAGCGGTTGCAAGGGAAAATTGGTTGGTTGGGGTTGGGTGTTGGGTTTTTCCTCCTTTGTCTTTTGACAGTGACGTGGGCTCTGCAGTCTTCTTCAAAGGAGGTTTCTGCCCGCCGAACTGTGAGGTGCCAAGATGCACGGTTTGAGGTGATATCAGCCCACTGGCGATGGTCAATGTGGCAGGCACCAAGAGCTTTCTTTAGGCAGTCCTTGTACCTCTTCTTTGGTGCACCTCTGTCTCGGTGGCCAGTGGAGAGCTCGCCATATAACACGATCTTGGGAAGGCGATGGTACTCCATTCTGGAGACGTGACCTACCCAGCGCAGTTGGATCTTCAGCAGCGTGAATTCGATGCTGTCGGCCTCTGCCATCTCGAGTTCTTCGATGTCGGAGATGAAGTCACTCCAATAAATGTTGAGGATGGAGCGGAGACAATGCTGGTGGAAGCGTTCTAGGAGCCGTAGGTGATGCCGGTAAAGGACCCATGATTCGGAGCCGAACAGGAGTGTGGGTATGACAACGGCTCTGTATACGCTAAACTTTGTGAGGTTTTTCAATATCACATATCAGTCCCCACACAGATCCCACTTCCCCGCGCTTCCGCAACAGCACACTCTCAATCCCCACACTGCCTTGTATTCCCCCAACAGCCCAATATCAATCCTCACACTGATCCCACTGCCCCACCTTCTCCCAACAGCACACTAATGGACCCCACACTGTTCCCACTACCCCAGACTCTACCAACAACCCACTATCAGTCTCCACACTGATCCCACTGACCCGCCTTCTTTTACAGGCCACATCATTCCCTGCACTGATCCCACTGCCCCACATACTTCTAAAAGCCCACTATCAGTCCCAACACTGATCCCACTTCCCCACGCTCCCCCAACAGCACACTCTCAATCCCCACACAGATACCACTGCCCCACATTCAACCAACAGCCCTGTGTTAGTCCCCTCACTGATCTCACTGCCCCGCATTCTCCTCACAGCCCACTATTGATCCCACACTGATCCCAATGCCCCACGTTCTCCTTCCAGCCCACAATCAATCCCCACATTGATACCACTGCCCCACGCTCATCCAACAGCCCACCATCGGTCCTCACGCTGATCCCACTGCCCCACGTTCTCCCAAAAGTCAACTATCTGTACCCACACTGATTCCACTGCCCCACACTGTTCCAACAGCCCACTATCAGTCCTCAAGCTGATCCCACAGCCCCAAGTTCTCCCAACAGCCCACTATTGGTCGTCACTCTGATCCCACTGTCCCACCGTCTCCCAAAAGCAAACTATCAGTAGCCACACTGATCCCACTGCCCCATGTTCTCCTAACAGCCCACTAACAATCCCCAAACTAATCCCACTGCCCCACACACACACACACAACAGGCCACTGTTAGTCTCCACACTGATCTCACTGCCTTGTATTCTCCCAACAGCCCAATATCAGTCCACACACTGATCCCAGTGCCCCACACTCTCCCAACCTCCCACTATCAATCCCCACACTGATATTCTGCCCCACATTCTCCTTACAGACCATTATCAGACACCACATTGATCCCACTCCCCCGCATTCTCCTCAGTGCAATATCAGTACGCACATTGATTCCACTGCCCCACGCTCTCCCAACAGCCTACTATCGGTCCCCACACTGAACCCACTGTCCCGCATTCTTCATACAGTCCACTATCAGTCCCCGCTCTGATCCCACTGTCCAACACTATCCCAAAGCCCACTATCAGACCCCACACTGATATAATTACCCTGCATTCTCCTTAAAGCCAACTATTGGTCCACACACTGATCCCACTGCCCCATGCTCTCCCAGCAGCACACTATCAGTCCCCGCAATGATCCCATTGCCCTGCATTCAACTTACAGTCAACTATCTGTCTCCACACTGATCCCATTTCCCCGCATTCTCCCGACTGCCCACTATCCGTCCCCCCACTAATTTCACTGCCCTGCATTCTCCTTACAGTGCACTCTCAGTCCATACACTGATCTCACTGTCTCACATTCTCCTTACAGCCCATTATCAGTCCCTGACCTGATCCCACTGCCCCACACTCTTCTTTCAGCCCATTATCAGACCCCACACTGATCCCACTGTCCCACATTCTCCTTCACGCAATATCAGTCCTCATACTGATCCTACTGACCCACGCTCTCCCAACAGCACACTATCAGACACCACTCTGATATAATTACCCTGCATTCTACTTAAAGCCCTCTATTGGTCACCATGCTGATCCCACTGCCCCACACTCCCCCAGCAGCATACTCTCAATTCCCACACTGATTCCACTTCTCCACATTCACCCAACAGCCCTCTGTCATTCCTCTCACTGATATAACTACCCCGTATTCGCCTTAAAGCCCACTATTGGTCCCCACACTGATCCCACAACCCCACATTCTCCCAAAAGCACACTATCAGTCCCCACACTGATCCCACTGCCCCACCTTATTCTTACAGCCCACATTATTCCCCACACTGATCCCACTGCCCCACATACTTCTAATAGCCCACTATTAGTCCCCACACTGATTCGACTGCCCTGCATTTTCTTATCTGCCCCCTATCAGTCCCCACACTGATCCCACTTCCCCACACTGATATAATTACCCTGCATTCTCACTAAACCCCACTATTGGACCCCACACTGATCCCACTGCCCATTGCTCTCCCAACAGTTCACTATCTGCTCCCACAATATTCTATCCCACACTGATAGAATTACCTCGGATTCTCCTGAAAGCCACTATTGGTCCCCACACAGATCCCACTACCCCACAAACTCCCAACAACCCACCCTGATCCCACTGTCCCACACTCTGACAACAGCCCACTATCAGACGCCACACAGATATAACTACCCCACGTTCTCCTTAAAGTGCACTATTGGTCCCAACACTGATCCCACTGCCCCACATTCCCCTTACAATCCATATCAGTGCCCACACTGATCCCACTGCCTCGCATTCTCCTTACAGCCCAATATCAGTCCCCAGCCTGATCCAACTGCCCCACACTCTGACAACAGCCCACTATCAGTCCCCGCTCAGATCCCATTGCCCAATCCTATCCCAACAGCACACTATCTGACACCACACTGATATAATTACACTGGATTCTACTTAAAGCCCACTATTGGACCCACGCTGATCCCGCTGCCCCACGCTCATCCAACAGCCCACTATCGGTCCTCACGCTGATCACAATGCCCCACGCTCTCCCAAAAGCCAACTATCAGTACCCACACTGATCCCACTGCCCCACATTCTTCCAACAGCCCACTAATGGGCACCACATTGATCCCACTGCCCCATGCTCTACCAACAGCCCACTATCATTCTCCACTCTGATCCTATTACCCCGCAATTCCCCAATAGCCAACTATCAGTCCCCACTCTGATCCCATGGCCCCACATTCACCCAACACCCCGTGTCAGTCCCCACACTGATCCCACTGCACCGCAATCTCCATAAAGCCCACTATCAGTCCGCACATTGATCCCACTGCCCTTAATCTCCCAACAGCCCAATACCAGACCCACATTGTTCGCACTGCCACACATTCGTCTTACAGCCCATATCAGTGCACACACTGATCACACTGCCCCATGCTCTATCACAGCCCACTATCAGTCTCCAAACTTATCCTATTGCCCCACAAGTTCCCAATAGCCACCTATCAGTCCCCACTTTGATCCCACTGCCCCTCCTTCTTCTTACAGCCCACATCATTCACTGCACTAATCCCACATGCCACACTAGCCCAAAAGCCAACTATCAGTACCCACACTGATCCCACTGCCGCACATTCTCCCAACAGCCCACTAATGGTCCCCACACTGATCCCACTGCCCAACATTCTTCTTAATGCAATATCAGTCCCCACATTGATCCCACTGCCCCACATACTATTAACAGCCCACTATTAGTCCCCATACTGATTCCACTGCCCTGCATTTTCTGCACTGCCCACTATCAATCCCCACACTGATCCCACTCCCCACGCTCCCTCAACTGCACACACTCAATCCCCACACTGAACCCACTTTCCCGCATTTTCCTTACAGCTGACTATCAGTTCCCATACTGATCCCACTGTCCCAACAGCCCACTAACGGTCTCCTCACAGATCCCAGTGCCCCATGCTCTCCCAACAGTCCACTATCTATTCCCACAATATTCTCACTGACACACGCTCTCCCTACAACCCACTATCAGTCTCAACACTGATCCCACTGCCACGCATTCTCCTTATACCCCACAATCAGTCCCCGTTCTGATCCCACTGCCCCGCATTCTCCTCAACGCAATAACCGTCCCCACACTAATTTCACTGCCCTGCATTCTCTTTACAACAAACTCTCAGTCCACACACTGATCTCACTGTCGCTCATTCTCCTAACAGCCCACTATCAGACCCTGCCCTGATTCCATTGCCCCACACTTACCTTACTGCCCGTTATCAGTTACCACACTGATCCCACTGCCCCACATTCTCCTCTACGCAATATCAGTACCCACATTGATTGCATTACCCCACGGTCTCCCAACAGCACACTATCAGTCCACACCCTGATCGCACTGCCCCACACACTGACAACAGCCCACTATCAGTCCCCGTTCTGATCCCACTGCCCAACACAATCCCAACAGCCCGCTATCAGACACCACACTGATAAAATTACCCTGCATTCTACTTAAAGCTCACTATTGGACCCAATACTGATCCCATGCCCCACACTGATCTAAGATCCCACTATCAGTCCTCATGCTGATCCCACTGTCCCACATTCTCCCAACAGCCCTCTAACGCTCCCCACACTGAACCCACTGCCCCACACACACACAACAGGCCGTCAGTCCCCACACTGATCTCACTGCCTTGTATTCTCCCAACAACCCAATATCAATCCTCACACTGATCCCCCTGCCGCACGTTCTCCCAACAGCCCACTAATGGATCCCACACTGTTCCCACTGCCCCAGACTCTACCAACAATCCACTATCAGTCTCCACACTGATCCTACTGACCCGCCTTCTTTTACAGCCCACATCATTCCCTGCACTGATCCCACTGCCCCACATACTTCTAAAAGCCCACTATCAGTCCCCATACTGATCCCACTTCCCCACGCTCCCCCAACAGCACACTCTCAATCCCCACACTGATCCCACTGCCCCACATTCAACCAACAGCCCTGTGTCAGTCCCCTCACTGATCTCACTGCCCTGCATTCTCCTCACAGCCCACTATTGTCCCCACACTGATCCCACTGCCCCACGCTCTCCTTCCAGCCCACAATCAGTCCCCACACTGATACCACTGCCCCACACTCATCCAACAGCCCACTATCGGTCCTCACGCTGATCCCACTGCCCCACGTTCTCCAAAAAGCCAACTATCTGTACCCACACTGATCCCACTGCCCCACATTCTCCTCAACACAATATCAGTACCCACATGCATTCCACTGCCCCACGCTCTCCCAAAAGCAAACTATCAGTAGCCACACTGATCCCACTGCCCCATGTTCTCCTAACAGCCCACTAACGATTCCTAAACTGATCCCACTGCCCCACACACACACAACAGGCCATTGTTAGTCTCCACACTGATCTCACTGCCTTGTATTCTCCCAACCTCCCTCTATCAATCCCCACACTGATATATCTGCCCCGCATTCTCCTTGCAGCCCACTGTCAGTCCATGCCCTGATCCCACTGCCCCACACTCTCCTTACAGACCATTATCAGACCCTACATTGATCCCACTGCCCCGCATTCTCCTCAGTGCAATATCAGTACGCACATTGATTCCACTGCCCCACGCTCTCCCAACAGCCTACTATCGGTCCCCACACTGAACCCACTGTCCCACTTTCTTCATACAGCCCACTATCAGTCCCCACACTGATCCCACAGCCCCACGTTCTCCCAACAGCCCACTATTGGTCGTCACGCTGATCCCACTGTCCCACCGTCTCCCAAAAGCAAACTATCAGTAGCCACACTGATCCCACTGCCCCATGTTCTCCTAACAGCCCACTAACGATTCCTAAACTGAACCCACTGCCCCACACACACACAACAGGCCACTGTCAGTCCCCACACTGATCTCACTGCCTTGTATTCTCCCAACATCCCAATATCAATCCTCACACAGATCCCAGTGCCCAACGCTCTCCCAACTTCCCACTATCAATCCCCACACTGATATATCTGCCCCGTATTCTCCTTACAGCCCACTATTAGTCCATGCCCTGATCCCACTGCCCCACACTCTCCTTACAGACCATTATCAGACCCCACATTGATCCCACTGCCCCGCATTCTCCTCAGTGCAATATCAGTACGCACATTGATTCCACTGCCCCACGCTCTCCCAACAGCCTACTATCGGTCCCCACACTGAACCCACTGTCCCACTTTCTTCATACAGCCCACTATCAGTCCCCGCTCTGATCCCACTGCCCCACACTCTCCCAGCAGCACACTATCAGTCCCCACACTGATCCCACTGACCCACATTCTCCCTAATGCAATATCAGTCCACACATTGATTCCACTCCCCCACACTCTCACAACAGCCTACTATCTTTCCCCACACTGATCCCACTGCTCAACATTTTCCCAACACCCCATTATCAGTCCCCACCCTGATCCCACAGCCGCACGTTCTCCGACTATCAATCCTCACACTGATCACACTGCCCCACGCTCATCCAACAGCCCACTATCGGTCCTCACGCTGATCCCACTGCCCCACACTCTCACAACAGCTACTATCTTTCCCCACACTGATAAGGTTCTTGCAACATCCCACTATCAGTCCCCTCCCTGATCCCACGGCCCCACATGCTCCCAACAGCCGACTATCAGACCCCACACTGATACTAACCCGCATTCTCCTTAAAGCCCACTATTGGTCCCCACACTGATCCAACTGCCCCGCATTCTCCTTACTGCCCAGTATCAGTCCCCACACTTATCCCACTGCCTTGGACTCTCCCAATAACATTCTTTTATCCTAGAAATAAGAGATGCTGTTACATACACTATGGCGGGATATTATGTAATGGTCAACATTGTACACATGCAGTCGTTATTACTGGTGGACGTATGACCAAGCGTAATTTTTATATTTACTGTATTTTTTCTTTATTTTAAAACATTTTTACATTTTTTTTTCTCCCCTGTATGAGAAGGGAGGTTAGGAAAAGGAACTTGTTTTGTCCCTGACATATAGGTCTCGTTTCTCCGGCTTGACTGGCATATGTGAGCACCCTTCCCACTAACGTCTGTGAGAAGGCAGTGCAGGGTCATCCATCAGGTGTCAGAGCCGACTCTTGGCTTGGCCTCACGCTTGGGCACTTCCTACGCACAGCGCTCAGATGCCTGTTGCCGTGCTTTCCCTTGGTGATGCAGTGGGGCAGGCTGGCAGCTGCGCATGCAGGGTCTACTAGGAGCGTCCAATGTTTCTGGCTAACATTTAGCAATGCTGCTGCTTCAGGTGGGAGACAAGGGGGCTCCCAATTCCCTTCTCTCTCATTGGGACGCAAGAGCTCTGGACGACCTGTCTGACCAACAGATGATTGCCAACGCCTTGTGGGCACCGCCAGAAGGGGTCGACTATGGCACCACCCGATGGGAACAGGATGCCTTTCCTGCTTGCATTCCTTTAACTCGCCTGAGTTGGATCCCTGAACCGATAGCCCCCACCCCATGAAGCACTTTTCAGTTAATTGGCAGGCTGGAGGAACGCTGTCATTGTCAAGTGAATCAGAATATGTACATTTCTTACTATTGTTTCATCAATGACACGCAACTTATAAACTGTAACTTTGTAATTTCAATTCCCTGACGCTAACTTATAAGACATCGTTACTGCAGCTCAGGGTGATTGAAAAAGAGAGAAGACCAAAGTCTGCGCCCATAATATATCACAAAAGGCACAATCAAATGTCCAATGCTGAGGTTTAGGTTTCCATGGCAACCGCTGTTGAGGAAACATGTCATGCTGAGGAAATTCTTCGTACTCATTGACAAGAGCTCCTGTAGGTAAAACGAGCTGATGGCTGGGAGCAGCAATAAGATTGCAGCAAACTGTTTGGATGAGACATTCATAGAGTCCCACATCAAGAAGAGGAACAGCTTGAAGGGTGATCTTCTCTGGGAGATGGGTTTGGGAGAGCTTAAAAGATAGATTAGTCAGGGGCCACCTCTGGTGAGGGACCACCAGAGGGGAGGCTGGTTCAGCTCCACCTCTGCAGGACTCCCTCGCCGCAATGCTCTGTCCAGAGAGCACACAGCATGACATCACAGAACTTCGCCTCAGCCCTGAAAATGTGAGCAGGAGCTCTCTGCTCCATGTACTCTGATCCCTTCAGGAGGGTAATGGCTTCCTGGACTACCATCCCGGTTGCTAGACCCATGAGGGGCAAAACCACTCCTCTATGGTCAGGATGTGTGGCAGTGACTAAATACCCCACCAAGGCACCTGTCACTTCCCTGGTTCTTGGATGCCCAAGGTCGTAGGTACCCATGATCAGTGTCCCCGTATTGATGGTGTACCACTGCGACCAGTTGTGTAGGCCCCATTCAAGGAGGGCAGGAACCATGCCCGGATGGCAGTTACCACCCGTTCCCATAGGGTGGTGCCATCACTGACCCATTCTGGCGGTCCCTGCAAGGTGTTGACAATCATCTGCTGGTCAGACGGGTTGCCTAGGGCACTTGCTTCCTGATGAGAGAGAAGGCAATTGGGAGCCCCCTTGTCTCCCACCTGAAGCAGCATCATGACCACTGGTGGTATCAGTCCCCTAGCCCGGTTAGTCCCTTAGCAGAGAAGTACCGGGACTCCATTATCTCACTGTGACTTCCTATGTGCCCACTTGAGGTCCCCCTGTTTTCAGCTACCTCCTGTTTTAGAGAGTCGATGGGGTACCCTTGTGCAGACCTGTTAATCTTGCAAAGGCTCAAGGATGTAGGAAGCGGGAAGTGTACAGTAGGATTCAGTTTCCTCATGGTTATCACCATCCATCCATACATACCCATCTTCCACATGTGTCGATCCCCTCCCCCTGCTGAACAATGGTTCAGCCTTTCCCTGGGTTAAACTGCGAGTCAGACCAATGAGCTGCTGGCAGCTGGTATGTTTCAATCTGCTTAGCAGCTGCCTCCACCCTGCCTCAGAGTTCACAACACTCATGCTGCAGGGATTCTATCTCCTTATCTTTCTGGGTGCCCTGATCACTTAACTCGGACGTGATACCCCTCTGGCGCCTAAGGAGGGATATCAGTAACCAAAGGCCTCTCCAACAACTCCAGGTGAGAGACCATGTGGTGCCCTATCTCCTTTCCGTGGGGTTGACCCAATCTGCACGCATGCTGCCAAATGGGTTGATGGTCTGACAGTCATCAGTCCATCTGGGGATTTTATAATCTGACCCCAGAATCCCTTCCTTATGTGGGTTGTCTCCTGCTGCCCCCATTGGTAAGGAGGTAGACGGTCACACATACACCCGACAGGACACCCACATACACATTTATTAAAATAATTTCCCACATTGTTAACATGATCTTCCACTGTGGTTAAGAGTCCACGGGTGTCCAGCTGAAGTTCTTTGAACCCTGCTTGCACCACCAATTGTTGTGTTGAGAAGAGTATCAGGTTCAATGGGTTCACAGAGAGACAAGTCTGGATGCAAGCATTACAATTACATGTGACTTTTATTAACACACAGGAAACAAACGGGAGAACATTAAACGGTACACAATTACTAATTTACGTAGATGATGATACAGGCATTCACTTCAGACATCAGTCGGACTCTGACAACGGTAAACCTATATTCGACCCCACTCACACACTATAAACAAGGACTCTTACACGTGCTCCCAGTTCCCTGATCAACGGGGGCTGTGGCTCTACTATCGCAATACCACAGCTCAGCTTCAGTGTAGTGCACACCTCACCCATCCACAGTAGTGACCTGGTGTGGAGTGGTGTCTGGGGCTTGGACCACGAGGCAGAGAGAATGAATGTACTCTTCGCTGGTGCTAAATACAGTGTTAATCATGATGACCCTAGCTGATTTAAACTAGCCAACGGCAAGGTGTGCATTAATTAGTGGCTGGAGTCCAACCTTGACTGATGGGTGACGCGACTTCTGAATAAGCTTCAGATGGGGAGGACCCACAATAAATACATTCCCGACAGGCAGGGAAGCCTCACTTCCTCCACACAGAACACTGCCTCTCCTGTTTTGTCAACCGTAGTTCCCTTTTCCTACCATCTTTTCCTTGTCTCAGTGGGACAAACCATCCAGAAACTCACACAAGTGGTCACTAAAGATCCTCCATATTACTTCTCTGCTTTTTCCCAAGAAAATCTGTTAACAATTTTTTTGCAGATGGAATTTAATGCAGACAAATGTGAAGTGATGCATTCTGGAAGGGAAAACCAAGGTAGGACATACACAGTAAATGGTCGGGCACTGAGGAGTGCGGAGGAGCAGAGAGATCTGGGGATACAAGTATATTGTACCCTGAAGGTGGTGTCACAGATGGACAGGGCTGTAAAGAAAACTTTTGGCATCTTAGCCTTTATAAATGAAAGAAATGAGTCTAGGAGTTGGGATGTTACGTTGAAGTCGTTTAAGGCCAAATTTGGAATATAGTGTGCAGTTCTGGGTGCCAAACTACAGGAAGGATATCAATAAAATTGAAAGAGTGGAGAGAAAATTTACAAGGACGTTGCTGGATTTTCAGGAGTTGAATGACAGGGAAAGATTAAACAGGTTAGGACTTTATTCCTTGGAACATAGAAGAATGAGGGGAGATTCAACAGAGGTTTATAAGATTATGAGAGGTATAGACAGAGTGGATGTGAGGAGGCTTTTTCCACTTAGATTGGGGGAGATAAATACGAGAGGTTTAAGTTCCTCACTCAGAGGGTGTTGGGAGTGTGGAACGAGCTGCCAGCTGATGTGGTAAATGCAGGCTTGTTATTAAATTTTAGGAATAAATTGGATGGATACATGGATGGGAGAGGTCTGGAAGGTTATAGAATGGGAGCAGGTCAGTGGGACTAGCAGAATAATTGCTGGCACAGACTAGAAGGGCTGAATGGCCTGTTTGGTTCTCCCTAGTTCCCACCTTGACCCATTGTAATTAAACACTTTTCCACGTTGTCCGCTTTTATCCTTTTCCATCGCGATGTTAAAACGTGGTTGATTTCACTGAAATGTTTCCCCACCGAGAGATGTATCACCTGACCAGGTTCATTACCCAGTACTAGATCTGGTACAGCCTCTCCTCTTGTTGACCGGTCTACATACTGCATCAGAAATCCTTCTTTGACATATCTGACAAATTCTGCCATATCTATCGCCCTCTTGCAGTCAGGAAGCGCCAGTCAATTTTTGGGAAGTTAAAGTTTCCTGTAACAAAAGCCTAGCAATTCCTGAACTATTCCAAAATCTTCCATCATCTCTGTTCTTCAGTGCCTATAGACCACTCCCAACAGAGTGATAGCTCCCTTCCTATTTCTGACTTCCACCCACACTGACTCAGTAGACATTCCCCCCACAGCGTCCTCCCTTTTTTTGCAGCTGTGATACTATCCTTGACCAGTAATGGTACCCCTCCCCCACCTTTTTAAACTCCCATCCCATCCCTTTTAAAATCTCTAAACTCCGGTACCTGCATCAGCCAATTCTGTCCTTCCATTAGCCAAGTCTCTGTAACAGCCTCAACATCGTAGTTCCACATACTGATCCATGCTCTAAGTTCATCTCCTTTATTCCTAATGGTCCTTGCATTGAAATAGACATTGAAATAGACCCCTTCCTCCCCTGCCAGTCCTTCCTCACAAACTCAAAAGATATTGCATCATCCTTTCCACCTTTTGCCCTAATCTCTGCTGTCAGATTCTGGTTCCCACTCCCCTGCCAAACTTATTTAAATCCTCCCCATCAGCTCTAGCAAACCTGCCCACTAGGATATTGGTCCCCCTCCAGTTCAGATGCAGCCCGTCCTTTTTGTGCAGGTCACACCTTCCCCAGAAGAGATCCCAATGATCCACAAATCTAAACCAGAAGAAATGTTATTCCTTTATCTGTCCTATTAAACTCTTTGTTGGCTTAAACAGGTACTTCCTGCAATGATATTTTATATGGTTTTTCTGCAGAATATCTTTTGAAGATCCAAGTTAATTATACCTTTCTGTTCTGACATTCTCAAAGAACTCTAATAAGTTTGTGCAGATTTATTTTTCTTTTGTAAACAGCATCTGGCGTCAAGGTTGATAGGAGTTGTTATCTTCACAATGGGGGGCCACGGTTGGTGTAGCAGTTAACACAACGCCTTTACAGCTTCAGCAATCGGGACCGGGGTTTGAATCCTGCGTTGTCTATAAGGAGTTTGTACGTTCTCTCTGTGTCTGCGTGGGTTTTCCCTGGGGGCTCCAGTTTCCTTCCAGTTCAAAACGTACCTCGGGTGTAGATTAATTGGGTGTGAATTGGGTGGCATGGACTCGTGGCGGAAATGCCCTGTTACCGTGTTGCATGTCTAATTTAGATTCTTTTAAAAATTGAAAGTTCTTCACCAACTCCCATTACCTACACCATTCGATTCATGTGCTGCTCCTTACTGTATACTTCAATACCCATCTAACCACAACTTCTATCGACCAGGACCCCTACCCATCAGTCATATGTGTCCCTTCCCCTCCGTCCCCCGACATACTTGTCACTACTCTAAAATCCCTGCCTTGCTCCCTCCCCCCACGGCTTACTTTTTGGAGCACTGGTTAGTGTCTGAATTGGAACATAGGAACATAGGAACATAGGAAGTAGGAACAGGAGTAGGCCAAAAATGACCCATCGAGCCTGCTCCGCCATTCAATACGATCATGGCTGATCTAATTTATGACCTAACTCCACCTACCTGCCTTCTCCCCATATCCCCTAATTCCTCTATCATGTAAAAATTTATCTAACCAAATTTTAAATATGTTTAATGAGGCAGCCTCAACCACTTCCCTGGTTAGAGAATTCCAAACATTCACTACTCTCTGGGAAAAACTATTTTTCCTCATCTCTGTCCTAAATCTACTCCCCCGAATCTTGAGACTGTGTCCTCTCATTTTAGTTTCCCTGGCCAGCTCAAAAAACCTTCCTACATCTATCCTATCCATACCCTTCATAATCCTATATGTTTCTATAAGATCTCCTCTCATTCTTCTGAACTCGAGCGAATACAATCCTAGACGATTTAATCTTTCATCATAAGTCAACCCCTTCATCCCAGGGATCAACCTAGTAAACCTCCTCTGGACCGTCTCCTTCCTCAAATATGGTGACAGAACTGGACACAGTACTCCAGGTGCAGTCTCACCAGTACCTTATACAGTTGCAACATTACCTCCCTACTCCTGAATTCAATTCCTCTAGCGATGAAGGCCTTCTTAATAACCTGCTGCACCTGCAACCTAACTTTTTGCGATTCATGCACAAGCACTCCCAAGTCCCTCTGCACTACAGCATGCTGTAGTTTTTCACCCTTTAAATAATATTCAGCTCTTTTATTTTTCTTGCCAAAGTGGATAACCTCACACTTATTAACATTGTACTCCATCTGCCAGACCTTTGCCCACTCATCCAGCTTAACTATATCCCTCTGCAGACTCTCCACATCCTCATTACAATTTGCTCTTCCACACAATTTGGTGCCATTCGCAAACTTGGCTACACCACATTTTGTCCCCTCCTCCAAGTCATCAATGTAAATGATGAACAGTTGTGGGCCTAACACTGACCCCTGCGGCACCCCACTTACCACTCTCTGCCAACCTGAAAAACTCCCACTTATCCCGACTCTCTGCTTCCTGTCAGACAACCAGTTTTCAATCAAGGCCAATATACTTCCCCGGACTCCACTTTCCTATAACTTACTGATAAGTCTCTTGTGCGGCACCTTATCAAACGCTTTCTGGAAATCCAAATATACAACATCAACCTGTTCCCCTCTATCCGCCGCACCCATTATATCCTCAAAGAATCCTAACAAATTTGTCAAACAAGATCTTCCCTTTCTAAAACCATGCTGCGTCTGCCTGATTGAACCCTTACGTTCCAAAAGATTTACTATTTCATCTTTAATGATGGCTTCAAGCATTTTTCCAACTACAGACGTCAAGCTAATTGGCTGATAATTTCCAGTCTTCTGCCTACATCCCTTCTTAAAAAGTGGCGTGACATTTGCTGTCTTCCAGTCTGCCGGGACCTGCCCAGAATCCATGGAATTTTGGTATATGACCACCAATGCATCAACTATAACTTCTGCCATTTCCTTCAGAATCCTTGGATGCATATCATCAGGACCAGGTGATTTGTCTGGCTTTAGTCCCATTAGTTTCTCCATCACTACTTCCTTTGTAACAACTATTTTATCAAGGCCCTCCCCAACATTCGCATCCTTAACTCCGCACCTGGGCATGCTGGACGTGTCTTCCACCGTGAAGACTGACACAAAATATTTGTTTAATGCCTCGGCCATTTCCTCATTTTTTTACTACCAGTTTTCCTTTCTCATCCTCCAAGGGTCCTATGTTAACTCTGGCCACCCTCTTCTGTTTTATATATTTATAAATTTTTTTGCTTTCTGTTTTTATATTTCGTGCCAATTTTCTTTCATAATCCTTTTTCCCATTTCTTATTACCCGCTTTGTAACCCCTTGTTGTCTCTTAAAGTTTTCCCAATCTTCCAGTTTCCCACTGCTCTTTGCAGCTTTGTACACCTGCACCTTCAATTTTATACTCTCCTTTGTTAACCACGGTTGATTTTTCCCTCTCTTGCTGCCCTTTTTCCTGACCGGAATATATTTTTGTTGAGCATTACAAAATATTTCTTTGAAAATCTTCCACTGTTCCTCAACATGTTTCATCAATTAGCTTGTGCTCCCAGTCCACTCTGCCCAATTCCTCCCTCATCCTATGGTAGTCACCCCTGTTTAAGCATAATATATTAGTTTTAGATCTAACTATTTCCCCTTCCATTTGAATGAGAAATTCAATCATACTATGATCGCTATTTCCCAGATGGTCTTTGACTATTACATCATTTACTCTACCTATCTCATGGCACAACACTAGATCCAGGAGAGCATTTTCTCTTGTGGGTTCCTTAACATGCTGCTCAAGAAAGCTATCGCGGAATTGAACTGAATTGAATTGAATTATTTAATGTAACGTGCACTGAGCAACAGGAAAAAGCTTTGTGCTGTCCAGTTAAGTTGCTCTGTACAAAACAAAAGGTGCAGAGTATGGTGTTACAGAGAGAGAGGAAAAGGTAAAGTTGAACCATGACAAGGGGAGAGGGTGAGAAATGGAACAGGACAGCAGGTGGAGAAGATGATACAATGTGTTGTGGGTCTGAGAGGAAGGACCAGGAAGAGAGAAAACATTTTACCAATTCAAAAGTCCATTCAAGATCTATTCCGGAGATTGATAACAGCAGAGAAGAAATTGTCCTTGAATCTGGCAGGGTGTTATTTCAAACATATGTCTTTCACTTGAAGGGAGTGGGGAGAAGTGGAGGGATGTGCCTTTCAATATGTTGGCTGCTTTCCCGAGGCATCAGTAAGTGTAGTTGGGGTTGATGGAGGGAAGGTTTTGCTTGTGTGATGTCCTGAGCTACATTCACAATTCTCTGCTATTTCTTGTGGACTTGGGCAGAGCAGATTCCGTTCCAAGCTGCGATACACCTGACAGGACACGTCCCATGGTGCTTCGATAAAAAATAGAAAGGGGCATTTGGGACATGGCAAATTTCCTCAGGCTTCTAATAAGATAGGTGGATTGGTAGGCTTTCTACAACATGGTCGGACCAGGACAGAGTGTTGGAACAGTTGGACAAATGACAGTTCCTCCTTCCAAAGTCAATCACCTCACATTATCCCACATTAGATTCCAGACAAATGGGAAGTGTTCCTTCCTGTCTTGTGGCTTGAATGTAAAGGAAATACCATGAGGGGAGGTGTGTTAGGTGCTGAGCCACTCTCAACAGCATATCCATCCTCTGAAGTAAAACACGAAAGTCTGCAGACAGTGGTTAAAGTAAAAACATGATGGAGAAACTCAGCAGGTCAAACAGTGTCCTTTATACAGCAAAGATAAAGATACCGAACCAACGTTTCAGCCTTGAGCCTTTCATCACGGTATGGAAAAATGGCAGTTTAGTGATAGAGTGCTACCAGCAGGAGGAGTCGGAGTGTATAGCATCTGGGGAATGTTTCATCTAGGAAATGCGGTAGATTTAAGATGAATACCTTCCCATGAGGTCTGCAAATGTACCTTCTGTTTTTAATGCTGGTTGCTTAGTTAATAAATCTAGGTGTTTTAAAAAGAACCCAAGTTTCTTTATTGTAATAAAAGAAACATCACATGGTACCAGGAGTGGAAAAAATAGGCAAGTTCTGCTGCGCACAGGAGTGAAAGAAAAAAAACCCCACGGTGTGCATTATGAGTAATAATCAAAATCAGCAGTGAAAATATGGAGAGTTTAAAGATTCCTAATGCTGTAAAATAGACTGGAAATATTGACCACGAGTGGAGACTGTTTACACAAAGGTTAAAGCTTTATCTGCAAATGATTGGAATCGATAGCCAACTGGATACATGGAAGATTGCACTGCTATCTACCATGGTGAGACCTCAAGCTCCAAAGGTTTTCAACACATTTGTTTTTGGGCAGAGCAAATTCAACGAGGTTATCGAGATGTTTGATGAACACTGTTCACCAAAGGAAAATGAAACCTTCAAGAGATACATGTATTGCTCATGCATGCAGCTGCAGGGAGAGAGCCTCGATAATTTTTTAATGGACTTAAAATTAAAAGCAAAAACATGTAATTTTGGATCACTGCAAGGTTCAATGATCTGTGATGATATTATGCAAAATGAGAGAAAATTTTCTGGAAGAGACAGTGCTTACCTTACCTGGAGCTGTGAAGATATGCCAAGCCAATGAATTAGCTCTGCAGCACTCAAAAAAGTTTGGTTATAGTTCAGTGCCAGTGAAAAAGAAGGCATAGTTACAGCCACAGTGTCTACACACACACACACACACACACACACACACACACACACACACACACACACACACACACACACACACACAGCAAAAAAATTGGGAGACTTCAATTGTAAACGATACGGCACTAAACATGCACCAAAGAAAAGCCCAGCTTATGGGAAAGTGTGTAACAAGTACGAAGGGCAAAGTCACGATGCAAAGCAATGTTTTTCCAAAGGATAACTAAACAGAAGTAAGTGTACACACTATAGAAGATACTTTATACTCTTTCAAAGAATCTGCTCTCAGTGATACACTTTTCGTGGGCATGGTGATTCAGGAGGTGAACATTGTTGAGCAGGATAAATGGACTTGTCATTGCATAAAAATGACACAAATATTCCTTTCAGGTTAGACACGGGCAAAGGTCAATTTGATCTGTGAGCGCAACATCAGGGCAATGAAGATAAAGTCATACATCCATGCAAATCCCGTACAGCTCGAAGGACAGAGCATTGACACGAAAGGTACATGTAAACTCAAGGTGAAAGTTAAAGATAAACAGCACCACCTCAGATTCACAGTAGTCCCAGGTGGACATGAATCACTGCTGAGTGACAAAGCATGTGAAAACTTAAACCTAGTCAAGAGAGTGTATCACACCATGCACAGAACAGCGTAGAGGAAATACTGGATCAATTCCCCAACATCTTCAAGTTCTTTGGAGTTCTACCATTCACCTTTAAGGTACAGTTAAAGAGGACACACCCCAAGGCAAGTAGTTCATGCCCCAAAAGAAAAGCTCAAGCAGGAACTTGACCGAATGAGGGGTTATAAAGGAAGTGGAGGAGCCCTTTTAATGGGTGAATTCAGTGGTGTGTATCAAAAAGAAGAATGGTTACCTACACATGTGCATGGACCCAAAAGACTTGAATACCAGTATAAAGAGGGAAATTTATCAGATTCCAACCAAAGATGAAATTGCAAGTGAGATGGCCGGTACAAAGTTTTTCACTAAATTGGATGCATCCCAGGGTTTCTGGCAAATAAAACTGCATGCTGATAGCATAAAATCTTGTACATTTAATACACCGTTTGGCCGATACTTCTGTCAGAGGATGCCTTTTGGAATTTCCTCAGCTCCAGAAGTATTCCACAGAATCATAAAGCACATCATAGAAGACATAAATGGGGTACGTATGTGCATGGATGACATGATGCTTTGGAGATCCACACAGGAACAACTTAATGAGAGGCTCATCAAAGTGCTATAACACATCGAGAAGTAGGGATTAAAGTTAAACAGAGAAAAATGTCAGTTTGCTGTGAAAGAAATCACTTTTCTCAGAGATAAACTGTCAGAGGCAGGTGTGGAGCCAGACAGGAGCAAGGTGAAAGCAATTTTAGAGGTGCCCATATCCAGTGACAAAAAATGGCATGTAGAGAGTACTGGGAATGATCAATTTCATTGCGAAATTCATACTAAACCTGTCTTCTAAAACAATGCGCCTAAGGAAGTTGTTATAGGACAAATGTGAATTCAAGTGGACCACCAACCATGAGGAAGAATGGGGACGACTGAAGACCATTTTAACTGCAGAAGCAGTACTTTTGATGATCTTTGATGCAACAAGAAAGATGAAAATATCCATAGACGCTTCAAAAGATGCAATAGGTGCCGAACCATTTCAGACTGTGGGAGAAGATTGGAGGCCAGTGGCAGACGCAAACTGGATCCATTGTTGTTTGTCATATATATTAATGACCTGGATGATAGGGTGGTAAATTGGGTTAGGAAATATCCATATGATATTAGGATTGGTGGTGGTGTGGACAGTGAGGAAGGTTTTCAAAGCTTGCTCTGGGATATAGGACAGTTAGAAGAGTGGGTTGAAAGATGGAGTTTAATGCTGAGAAGTATGAGGTGAGACACAGACTTCGGTTCCAGAGGGACAAGCTGGCATGCTTTGGAATTCGGCCTAGTCAAAGGAGAGGACTGAACGTCTGGTGTTTCCCTTTGAATAGGAGAAACCAAAAGGAAATCTGTGGTGACCTGAAAGAAAGAGGTTATCATCTGGAGAACCTTGAATGGGGCAAGTTTCATCAGCAAGACACTGGAGTGGCCGATTAAAAAGGAATAAGTTGTGAATGTCCTGGAACAAGAAAAACTCTTTCTCTGAAAACCAACAAGAACCTTTCTGAGTGGTAACCATTTACCTTTAAAGCACCAAAGCCTGGTGAACTTTATTAATGTGCACAGTACAAGAATTGCCTGCAACCAGTGAGATTGGATTGTGAAGCAAAGAACTTTTCTTGATAACACGTTCCATTTACTTCTGTTTAAGCTGATGGAACAGTCAACTGAACCTAACAACTCCAGGATCCCCCCCCCCCCCGGAAGTGTTTTGTGCCGTGCTTTTGGTTGGAGTCACCTCTGGCTAACCAATCAGTTTCTACATTTTCTTTGATATTAGGGTAACGTCAGACCCTGTCTCAATTTGAAATCTCTTTAGGATGCCGTTAAAGTGCACTTTCACATATTTCCTGCATTTGGCGTTAGCCACCTTGAACGTCGTTGTGATAGGTTTCACTTTTGAGGGTGAAGTGAACTTATCAGGTGTTTTCTGTCTTCCAACTCTACAGTATCCTGCTTTATGCCCCAGGCGCTTGCATTTACTGCAGCGTTGATGACTGCACGGGCAGTCACGAGTGTAGTGCCACTCATTGCAGTTCCAACAGGCGCTGGGTGGTTTTTCTGGGAGGGTCACACTTTTGTTTTGTTCAGTGGGATCTGCTGACTTGACTGGACACAACCGCTTGAAGATGGATGTTTCTGCTTCCACCATTTTGTGGTTGTGTTTGAAGAGTCATATCTGGCTCCTCAATCTTCACTAGTAACCGTGTTCCGAGGTCGGCCTCTTGGTGTGATTACAAAGACTAGACACTTGAACTAGTCTTCAGTCAGCATAGGGAGTTTAAAACACTCGCACTGTTGATTTACCATCCCCGCATATGTCACAAAATCTCCGCTATCTCTCTTGGTCATTTTGAAACATTGATACCGAATGTTGAACAGTGATGTTTGCTCACTGAATATTTCTGCCATTACATCGTGTTTCCCTAAAAATGAGCTCCCGGGGTCGTTTTGGCAGAATGAAGTTTGTGTCGCGCTCGCGTTCTTGAGTACCGAATTTCCAGAACAACAGCCTAATCTTCCACGCTTCACTGAACTTGGAAACGTTGACTGAAAACAAGTCTTCATACTTTTTGTACCAAGTTCCAAAAGTGCATGACTCTGAGCCATAATTAAACTCAGTGATAGAGCTCATTAATACATATGCAGAATTTGTTTTAACCTTGATTGAAGCTCCAACGGACATTTTTGCTGCCAGCTGGTCCATTAGCTTTGCTTTAATCAGTTCCAAGCTCTCTTGCTGTGGTTTGAGGACAGCCTTGAGCTGTTCCATTGTTACTGACATTTTGCTTCAGCCTCATCACCAAAATATGTTGTAACTGCCCAAAATGTTTGGGCTCGTAGCTAAGGAATCCAACACCCATTTTGAGTTTACTCAGAGAATTAACCACAGACACAGTTTCACCAAACCACACCCAAACTCTCTTGCTATTTATAGAAATGTAAACAAGCTTGACTTCAAGGCACAAAACAGTCTCGTGATCCATTCAATTGATTGATGGCTCCAGTGGTAACACCCACTCCTGGCAAATGTGCATCACTCTGATTAGGGTGTCCTACCACAGCTATCACTGGACACTGGCCCTCACCTGATGCCAGCACTCACTGGGCCTTAACCCTCACTGGATGCTGCCCCTCATTGGACATCAGCCATCGCTGGATACTGGCCCTCACTGGACATCGGCCCTTACCGGATGTCTGTCCTCACTGGACATCATTATCAGCTGTTGCTGGACACTGACTCTCAACAGACATCAGCCATCACTAAACACTGGGTCCCACTGGATGCTAGACCTTGGTGACACCAGCCCACACTGGACATCAGCTGTCACTGGCACCAGCCCTTGATGTATGATGGACCTTGCTGGACATTGCCCCTCACTAGGGACCAGCACACTAGACATCAGCCCTTGCTGGATACCAGGCCTCACTGGATGCTGGCCCTCACCAGATGCTCACCCTTGTTGGCCCCAGCAAGACATCTGCACTCACTGGACACTAGCCCTTGCTGCACTCTGCCCCTTGCTGGATCTCAGCCTTCACTGGACATGACCTCCATGCACATTTTGTTGTAGACACCATATAATCTAGGGTTCCAAACTGAATGAGAGATGTCTTAATGAGCCAGTCATGAATCCAGATTCAAGTTGCTCTCAGGTGGAAACCTGCAGTACCTGAACTAACTCTAGGGTGAATCCTGGCTAGATATGTCCCAGTTTGGGAAGGAATGAAGCCTCGAAATCTCTTTTCTCTCAATTTCTGGTCTTTTTGTCAACAAAGCAGAATTACCAATTCTAATAAGTAATTTGCACAATGTGAACTGCAATTGTAAAATGGCAATCTGTATCTGAAATCCCCACGGCAGTGGCTCCCTCAACACTGAAAGGTGCGACTTCAATCCTGTGCCTGGGAGTAATTGTTTTCAACTCTCTATGTTAAAACCTACAGGGATATAACTGAAGCATCTTTGGCGGCTCGTCCACGCAACAAGCGAAACGGATCCAGCAGTCACGGGCGAGACCGCAGCCAACAGCAACCAGGTGGGTTCTGAGTGCGTGACAGACCTCAGACCAGAAGCCGATGTCACTTCTGCCCCGCAAAGCATGGAGATTGCTGGGAGCAGGTTCTTAACCGCGTGCATATTCAACCAGTAAACAGTCCAACTGGACCCTGCTCAACTCAGTGAGTTGCTTTCACTTGCTGCGATCAGCCCGACCCCATTGGTGACCCCGAAGGCCAACTGGAATTTGGAGCCTGCATGAACGATTGGGCTCTGCAGAATGCATTTTCCCTTAAACTGCCAACCTTCTGGACCACACAACTCCTAGTCTGGTTCAAGCAAGCAGAGGCCCAATTCCAGGTCAGGCAAATTGTCTCGGATGCCACCAGAAATTACTACGCGAAGGGCACCCTTGACCAGGAGACAGTGGGCCTGTTAATCGACTTTCTGCAACAGACAGACACGAGGCACTCAAGGCCTTGTCTATCTGTACATTTGGGTTCTCCTGCTGTGAACTGGCTGCATGGTTACTGCATATGGATGGCCTGGGCAACCCTTTGGCATTAGCCCAGACGAGTGACATGCCAGCACTGGCAGACGGCCAAAAGCCGTGCTTCCTTTTTGAACAGATCTTCTTGGAGAAAATGCCAGAAGACATCCGCCTCCTGATAGCAGATGAAGACTTCACCCGCGCAGGGTGGCTGCCCACGTGGACGTATTGTGGCACCTCAAAGAAAATGACGGAACCATCAAAATTAGTGCTGCATCACGGCCGAAAGCCAGCCGTCCCACACCCCAGCAGCGAAGCGCATAACACCACAACCATGGGATGACACCACTCTGAGTCTTGGTGTTTTTATCATCAAAGGTGGTGTCCAGAGGCCTCCCACTGCCAACCACCATGCTCATTCCAGAGAAACGCCAGGACCAGCCACTGCTGATGGCCTGCTCTTCGTTTGGGACAAACACTCCGAGTGTAGATTCCTGGTGGATATGGAAGCAGAAATCAATGTCTTACACCCCTCAAGCCATGATACCCGAACTAGAAGAAGAGAACCAACAGCAGCAGCATCCACACGTATGGCACAAGAACCATCCCCTTGCAGTTCGGTTCCAGCTGCTTTACGTGGACATTTATGCTGGTCACAGGATCACAGCCATCACTGGGTGTGGCCTTCCTCTGCGTACAATCCCTGCTTGTGGATCTGAAGGGTCAATGATCGGTCAATGCGAAGACGTTCCAGGCTTTCTCCCTCAGTGAGGCTAGGTTACTGCCACAGTTTTCCTCAACAGACCCCAAGCACGGCATGGTGCACCACGTCCCCACATTGGGACTTCCCTTTCATGCCCGGGCCCAACAAACTCTGCCATGCGAAAGAGAAATGCAAGAAAGTGGAGGTGATGGGGATTGTGCAGTGTTTTGACAACCTGTGGGCCTCCCCAGTCCATTTGCTGCCCAGATCATTGGGGGAGAGAGTGGAGACTATGCAGTGACTAAAGGAGGCTAAACGCCATGCCACATATCCAGGACTTTACGGCCAACCTGTACGGGGCGCACATCTTTTAGAAGATTGACCTGGTCCAAGGGTATCATCAGATCCTAGTCCACCCGGATGATGTACCAAAGATGACCCCCTCTACCCCTTTGACCTGCTCAATTTCCTCAGGATGCCGTTCAGGCTGAAAAACACGATGCAGAACTTTCAGCGTCTGATGGATGCAGTAGGGCAAGATCTGGACTTTCTGTTCATCTACCTGGATGACATCTAGCACATCTATGCCAGCTCTGCCGCCACTGCCTAAGCGGCTACAGCCTGTCTATCAACCCGGCCAAGTGCCAGTTTGGCCTACCCGCCATCGACTTCTTAGGACACTGCCACAGAGCTGTTCCTCTGCTGGCAAAAGTTGAAGCCATCTGTCCATTCACCAGGCCCAGGACTGTTAAAGGCCTGCAGGAATTTGTTGGGATGGTTACCTTTTACCACCAGTTCCTGACTGCAGAATGCAGCCCAGATCACGCAGCCCCTTTTGGCTTGATGTCCAGCAAGGTCAAAGAGGTCACCTGGATAGAGGAGGCGGCTTTTGAACAAGCCAAGAACGCACAAGCAAATTCAAGGCTGGATTATGCAGCATTAGGTGAGGTGCAATGACTGGACAGCGAGATGCCATTGTAATGAACTGCAGTCTCAGGACTCCGCCTCGAAGATGTACCTATTGAGCCCGAAGGTAACAAGCTCCTTTGTGAGGTGTCCACTGGGCAGCTTCGGCCCATTGTCCTGACCGATTGGAGGCACCAAGTGTTCGACGCCTTACCCAGCCTTCCATCTGGGTGACCATCTGGCTGATTGCAGATAGGTTCATGTGGCACAGCCTACACGAGCAGGTGGGGCACTAGACTAGGACATCTATGCACAGTCAAACCTCCAAAATCCAGTGGCATGTGAAGGCCCCACTTCAACCCTTCCAGCCGACACATAGGAGGTTTGAACATGTCCACGTGGATTTCGTCGGCCCTCTGCAAAATACCTGCAAGATACAGGTTGACGAGGTGCCTGGAAGCTGTCCCAATCACTGACATGGCCATGGAGACATGACCAGAGCTCCAGGTGGCATGGTTCGGGCTCCCAGCCCATGTCTCTTTGGACAGGGGTGCACAGTTCACCTCAGCTTTGTCGTCTGCACTGGCACAACTCCTTGGAACCCTGTTCCACTGAACGACTGCTTACCACCTGCAGTCCCCCTTGAAGTCAGTCTTGATTGCATGCTTCTGAGGGCCAGACTGGGTGGATAAACTCCCCTGCTTGGCATCCATACAGCACCAAAGGAAAACCTGACTGTATCATCGGCCGAACTGGTTTACTGTGCCCCGTTCACAGTTCCTGATGAATTTATGCTTAACTACTTAACTAAACTCTAGGAGAGACTTGGAACACTTGCCCCAATCCCCCACTATGGAACAACACCTTCAACAAAATGAGCAATATCCCACCACTGCTAGCGGGATATTTTGGACAGATCCATTAGCATAATGGTTAGCGCCATGGTATTACAACGCTGGTGACTTACGTTCAAATCCGATGCGGTCTGCGGTGTCTGCATGAGTTTCCTCCGGGTGCTCCACTTTCCTCCCACTCTTCAAAACATATACGGGTTGTAGGTTAATCAGGGTATTTGGGTGGCGTGGACTCATGGGCTGGAAGGGTTTGTTAATGTGCTGTATGCCTACATTTTTAAATTTAAAAAATATAACCGAGTTGCTTTGAAATGTCTCATCAGTGAAGTTCTTTAATGAATGCTGTGTAGCGACTTCTTTACTGAGACAATCCATCTGCATTGTGAGTCTTTTACAGCGAGAGGACCTCTTCAGATAATGAGTGGGGGGGAGAAAATGGCACCGTATATATTTGAAAAGGAAAAAGTATGTATCATGGTTAATGTGGTTTATGGTGTGAAAAATAAAAAATTAAAAAAAAAAAATAAAAAAGATAGTGACTGGAGCACTTGGCCATTGTTGGCTGTCAATTCCTTTTACTGCCTTTGGTTAAAAGATGAAAGATTATGATCAAATCCAAACTTTGAGTAAAAATCAACAGTCCTGGAAATTTGACAGTTACTGTGCTTTATATAATCCATATTATAAATGACCAGCAAAGATTAAATGGGAGTTTAATTCAAAGATGCAAAACTACTCTGTAGTTTAAGTGAGTTAACAAATGGGATAAGTAATTATAGGCAGTTTGCCTTCCACATTGAAACAATTATTTGCAAAATGATGTACCCTAAAAATATTCAGGAGAACATGGTTGAACTTTAATAAAAAGAATATCTTTTAATAAAATCAGATGAAAATGAAAGAGTACTCATTTTTCATGCCTCTGTGGATGAGTGTGTATATGTGTATGAGCGTGCATGCACATGCACACTTGTCTGCTTAAGGACATAACTGATCTCATGGGCTGGGCTGAATCAGCTAATCGGGCTTTCCCAGCCCCAAGAAATCACTGAACTTCTGTGTGTGATAAAAGCTGGATCGTATTCAGCCACAATGATGTCAATCAAAATCTTCCATTAAGGTTCACACACAAATCTGAGACAGGTGACATGAATGAAATCACCTGCATGTTCTAGAAACATTCCAAGAGGACAACAACCCAATGTTAGCAAGGCAATCGAAAGGTAAACAAGGAGTCTGCACGAGCAGGGGTTTAATGCAGTACACAGGCATGCTGGAGGATCTCAACAGGTCCAGCGAGGGGTAGGGGTACAGACTAGGAAGGGGACAACAGGTCACGCGAGGGGAGGGGAAGGGGAGGGGTACAAGTTAGGAAGAGGACAGCAGGTCATGCGAGGGGAGGGGTACAGGCTAGGAAGGGGACAACAGGCCACACGAGGGGAGGGGAAGGGGAGGGGAGCGGTACAGGCTAGGAAAGGGACAACAGGTCACGCGAGGGGAGGGGAGGGGAGGGGTACAGGCTAGGAAGGGGACAACAGGTCACACGAGGGGAAGGGAAGGGGAGGGGTACAGGCTAGGAAGGGGTCAACATGTCATGCGAGGGGAGGGGTACAGGCTAGGCAGGGGACAACAGGTCACGCGAGGAGAGGGGAAGGGGAGGGGAGCGGTACAGGCTGGGAAAGGGACAACAGGTTACGCGAGGGGAGGGGAAGGGGAGGGAAGGGGTACAGGCTAGGAATAGGACAACAGGTCACGCGAGGGGAGGGGAAGGGGACAACAGGTCACGCGAGGGGAAGGGAGGGGACAACAGGTCACATGAGGGGAGGTGAAGGGTAGGGGAGAGGTACAGGCTAGGAAGGGGACAACAGGTCACGCGAAGGGAGGGGAAGGGGTACAGGCTAGGAAGGGGACAACAGGTCACGCGAGGGAAGGGGAATGGGAGGGGAGTGGTACAGGCTAGGAAGAGAACAACAGGTCATGCAAGGGGAGGGAGAGGGGAGGGGTACAGTCAAGGAAGGCGACAACAGTTCACACGAGGGGAGGGGTACAAGCTAGCAAGGGGACAACAGGTCACGCAAAGGGAGGGGAAGGGGAGGGGAGCGGTACAGGCTAGGAATGGGACAGGTCACGCGAAGGGAGGGATACAGTCTAGGAAGGGGACAACAGGTCTCGTGAGGGGAGGGGAAGGGGAGGGGAGAGGTACAGTCTAAGGAGGGTAGGAGGGGAAGAGGAGAACAGATGTGAGAGGTGATAGGGGAAGGGACAAATGGTATGATATTTACTTTCTAATATTAGAAAGGAAGGGAAGGCCAGAAGATCAGAAATATAAACAATAGGCCATTCAGCCCTTCATACCTGATTTGCCAGTGAGTAGGATCTTGGCTGCAGTCAACATAAGGTGCTGGTGGAATTTTAACACAAGCAGGAAAGTCTCCAAAGAAGAAGCTGGAAAACTGATCTATGCAGATCTGGAAGTCAGACATCATCCAAACAAGAGAGACAGTTAAAGTTTCAGGTTGATGTTGTGTGGTTCTCTTTCTAGGCATTTGGCAGGAGGCTTCTGCTCAAAGTGGAGCCATTTAGCAGTACAAGGAGGTTCAGTAAAAGCAGCTGGAAAAGTTAAAGGAGAGGAACAGAAACCAACATCTGGCATTGGAGGAGATGGACAAGAATGGATTGAGTATTGGATGGAGAGAGAAGAAAAGAGACCATGAAGAATATAGAGGCCGGTTTAGAATGCTTCTCTGTGCTTGCCAATGGAGTAAAAGGAATTACAGTGGCATGAGGAGGGAACTGGTCAAAGTAGATTGGAAGGAGGTACCAGGTGGGAAGACGGCAGAGCAGCAGTGGATGGAGTTTCCGCCAGAAATGGGGAAAGTGCAGGATAAATACATTCCAAAACAGAGGAAATATTCAAATCGAAAAATGTCACAGTAAAGAAGCAAAAATTAGGAGGTAAATAGAGGACTGGGAAGATTTTAAAAACTTACAGAAGGTAACTTACACAGAGGGGAAAAGTAGGTGTATAAAAGTAAGCTAGCAAATAATTTCAAAGAGGCTACAAAAAGCTTCTTCAAGTATGTAGAGGAGGGAGTAGATATAGAACCACTAGAAAATGATGCCGTAGAAATAATAACGGGAGACAAGGAGACATCAGAGGAACCAAATGAATATCTTGCATCAGTCTTCAGTATGGAAAACACTAGCCATGTGCCAGATGTCAAAGGGTATCAGGGAAGAGAAGTGGGTGCAGTTACTATTTGAAGGGAGAAGGTGCTCAGAGAGATAATTGGTCTAAGGGTGGATAAGTCTCCCAGACCAGATGGATTGCATTCAGGTCCTGAACAAAGTAGTAGTGGAAAACGCCTTTAATGACCTTTCAGGAATCAATAGATTCTGGTATGATCCCGGAGGACTGGAAATTCACTCTAATATTCAAGAATGGAGGGAAGCAGCAGAAATAAAATTGTAGACCGGTTAACCGGACATCTGTGGTTGGGAAAAAAATACAAAATGCTGGAAGAGCTCAGCAGGTCAAGCAGTGTCCTTAATGTAGCAAAGGCAAAGATACAGAACTGACATTTCGGGCTTGACCCCTTCATCAAGGTGTGGGGGAATGCCGGCAGGCGTCCGACCAAAAGAGATGGGGGGGTGTCCAAGTCAGGAGATGATAGATGGAGAGAGGAGACAGCAGTAATGAGGGGGAGGAGAGATGGCTGGGTGTTGGAAAACTGGAAAGGCAGGAAAGGGGAAGGGGAAAGAAAAGACGAGCAGGTTTAGTGGAAAGCAGTAGTGGATGTTCATACCATGTTCGTTCACCCATGCAGCCCTGCCATCCCCCTCCCCCTCATTGTTGCTCTCGCATCCAACCATATTGTGGTGGTGTGTGCGCGAGCACAGTGAGGGGAACTGAGCCAGCAGGCTGTAAGCTCATTAGCACAGCTAGTTTAATTCGAATTTCGGGCTCCAGCCTTTAAGGCCCTCTGGTGCCCATTATTTACACCCCAGAAGTCTCAACACGCTAACATAAGCGTGTACGTGTACTTCTGGTCTGTACCAGAGAGAAGGACCCATGACACCATCTTTGCCGCGGCTGCTCCACTGACCATACGTAACAAGTGGAGCCTGCTCGCCGCTACAAATACGTGCGCAGCCACACAACCCCCTCCTCTCCCAGAAATGGCACAGTGGTCTCACTGCGCTTCGCGGGTTAGGTCTCCTCCTATGGTGGCCGACCCACTGCCACCGACTGTGACAAGTCCAAGTGTTCCGGTCTGAGGCAGTCCAGGGTGAACAGTTCTTCTTTGCCCCCGATGTCAAGCATGAAAGTGGAGGCATTCCTATGAGGTACTTGTAGGGATGCTGGAGGGGTGGCTGTGTCCGTCCCTGTACACGAGCACATAGTTCCAGGGTCTAGGCCAGTGGGGTAAACTGAGGGGGGGAGGGGTTGGCAGTGTCATGATGGTGGTGGTGGTGTGAGTGATCCCAATTTGTCTCTCAGTTTGTCTTTCCAGTGGGTGCTGACCTGTCCTGGCAGTGAGGGCAGGAGTTGGCCTGGGTCTGCTACCAGTTCACCGTACTCCAACTCCGCTGAGGAGACTTGCAGGTCGTCCTTTGTTGCTGTGCGGATTCCAAGGAGGACCCATGGCAGTTCGTCCACCCAGTTTGGCCTCTCTAGCTGTGCCATCATTGCCAACTAAAGGTGGGGTTGAAAGAGCTCAACTAATCTGTTGGACTGGAGATTGTAGGCATGTGGTGTGGTGTAGCTAGGTGTCCAGGAGTTTGGAGAGTTTGTTCCAAAGGACGGACATGAATTGGGCCCCCCGATCAGTTGTTATGTGTGCTGGGACTCAAAATCAGGAGACCCAGGCAGAGAGGAAAGCCTGGGTGCATGTCCAGGATTGGGATGGCCTCTGACCACCTGGTAAATCTGTCCACCATCGTGAGCAGGTACCGCAACCCATGGGAGACTGGCAAGGGCTCCACTATGTCGAGGTGGACATGCTGGGACCTGCGAGTTGGTGCGTTGGGCTTGGTGCGCCGCTGAACCTTCACAGTTTGGCAGAGCGCACAGGTTTTTGCCCATTCACCAACCTGATTGTGCAGCCCATGCCAGACGAACTGGGAGAATATAATTCATACCGTGGTTTGGATGGAGGGATGGGAAAGCCGCAGCGTGTCAAAAACCATTCATCTCCATTGGACAGGGACAATTGGTTGGGGTTGACCGGTGGAGACATTGCAGAGCAAGGTTGCGCCATTAGTGTCCAGTGGGACGTCCTGGAGCTGCAGACTCTTGATCGTTGTCCTGTAGCTGTGGGTTTTTGCGTAAACTTGCTGGTTTTGTGCCAGGGCATGAACAGCTGGCCTGGTGAGTGCATTGGCCACAATTTTCTCTTTGCCCGAGAGGTGATGGATGGAAGGTGGTCAATTCCTAGACACAAGCTAAGTGCCACTGCTGGTGGGAGGACCATGGGTCGGAAGACTTGGATCATCCTTCTTGCTTGTTGATCTCTCCAAGAATTTGTTTCTGGGTTTGAGCTTACCCCAAAGTACAAAAGAGTTGATCTACCAGGATCTGGCACAGACTGGATGGGCTGAATGGCTTTCATCTGTTCCATAACCATACCAAGGATTGTTGGAGCTTTGCAAAAAATCTGACAATATCTGTCTGCCTAAGGTGCAGTGTGGGTCTAGGATTCGTATTGTGCATGTGTCTGAGATTTGATGTCTGTTTGCAAGCACTAGCTTGCTGTACAATACACCAACATGCCAGAGAAACTCATGCAGAGTTCATTGGGTAGCCAACGTTTTGGGTCTGGGCCCTTCTTAAGGTGACTTTTCCTTGATTACATTGACAACTACACTAATATAGTCGTGACCTGCATCCCCAATGAGCTCAACAACTTTACCCCACTCTGTTGCAAACTTGTTCCCTCAACTCAAATCACTTAGTTAATAAGTAAAACGCAAAGGTCTGCAGACACCTTGGTTGAAGTAAAAACACAATGCTGGAGAAACTCAGCAGGTAGAAACAGGCTGGAGCCCATCTCAAGGTATGGAAATTGTCGGCAGGCATCACGTTCCAACCAGATGACATTGACATCAACTTTATTTATTTATTCTAACCTGCTCTCCTTACGCCCCCCACCCCCCCCCCCCCCACCTTTCCTTCCTCCTGTCAGCTCTCCACCCCCTTCCCTCTCTATTCACCCAGCCAGCCCTCCTTCCCCGCTCGCTGCTGTCCCCTCCCTGCCTTTATGACCACCCCTCCCCCCAACTCTTTCATTTCAACACCTGCCGGCATTTTTCCACACCTTGAGGGTGGGCTCCAGCCTGAAACGTCAGTCCTATATTTTCAGCTTTATGGTATAAAGGACACTGCTTGACCTGCTGAGTGTTCCACCAACCTTGTGTGTTTTTGCCTCACTTGGTTCATCCCTGGCAACTCTCACCTCTTCCTTGATGGCCCTGTCTCCATCTCAGGAGACAATTTACGAGAGACATCTGCCATAAATTCCCCACCTCCCATAGTTACATCAACAACACCTAGAACCATAAAACACTACAGCAAATAAACAGGCCCTTCGACCCTTTTAGTCTGTACCAAACTATTATTCTGCATATTCCCACTGACCTGCAACCAGACCATATCCCTCATGGAATATAAATATTATAATTTTAATTAAATATAACAAATATAAATAATAATGAATAGTAAATATAACTAATATGCGATGATATTTCCAATCTCTCCTCTCCCCATGGTGATATCTCTGATCTCCCCTCTCCCTGTGGTGATATCTCTGGTCTCCCCTCTCCCTGTGGTGACATCTCTGGTCTCCCCTCTCCCTGTGGTGGCATCTCCGATCTCCCCTCTCCCTGCGGTGACATATCTGGTCTCCCCTATCCCTGTGGTGGCATCTCCAATCTCTCCTCTCCCCATGGTGATATCTCTGGTCTCCCCTCTCCCTGTGGTGGCATCTCCGATCGCCCCTCTCCCTGTGGTGATATCTCTGGTCTCCCCTCTCCCTGTGGTGATATCTCTGGTCTCCCCTCTCCCTGTGGTGACATCTCTGGTCTCCCCTCTCCCTGTGGTGACATCTCTGGTCTCCCCTCTCCCTGTGGTGACATCTCTGGTCTCCCCTCTCCCTATGGTGACATCTCTGGTCTCCCCTCTCCCTGTGGTGACATCTCTGGTCTCCCCTCTCCCTGTGGTGGCATCTCCGATCTCCCCTCTCCCTGCGGTGACATATCTGGTCTCCCCTATCCCTGTGGTGGCATCTCCAATCTCTCCTCTCCCCATGGTGATATCTCTGGTCTCCCCTCTCCCTGTGGTGGCATCTCCGATCTCCCCTCTCCCTGTGGTGATATCTCTGGTCTCCCCTCTCCCTGTGGTGGCATCTCCGATCTCCCCTCTCCCTGTGGTGACATATCTGGTCTCCCCTCTCCCTGTGGTGGCATCTCCGATCTCCCCTCTCCCTGTGGTGGCATCTCCAATCTCCCCTCTCCCTGTGGTGGCATCTCCAATCTCCCCTCTCCCTGTGGTGGCATCTCCGATCTCCCCTCTCCCTGCGGTGACATATCTGGTCTCCCCTATCCCCATGGTGATATCTCCGTTCTCCCCTCTCCTTGCGGTGACATTTCTGATCTCCCCTCTCCCCACAGTGACATCTCTGATATCTCTCCATGTGGTGATATCTCTGATCTCCCCTCTCCCCACAGTGACATCTCCAATATCTCTCCATGTGGTGATATCTCCGATCTTCCCTCTCCCCATGGTTTCATCTCTGATATCTCTCCAAGCAGTGACATCTCCGATCTCCCCTCTCCCAGCGGTGACATCTTCGCTCTCCCCTCTCCCCGTGGTGACATCTCTGATACCCCCACTCCTCGCGGTGACATCTCTGATCTCCTCTCTCCCTGCGGTTTTCTTTTTTTTTGTATAATTTATTTATTGTTCAAAATAAGGCATACAGATGCAAAAACCCATTTAAGATCTCCCCCATCTTTTTTGACTCCATAATAGCCAACCACTATCATCTTCAAGAGGGAGGATTTTGTTCTTTACTGTCCTTTGACTCGTAACACACCTGTAGAAGCCCTTAGGATTTCCCCTCACCTTGCTGGCCAAAACATCTTCATGTCTTCTTCATCCCTCCTAACTTCTTACTTTTTTTCTTGCATTTTTGTACTCCTTTTTGTTGCCTGTACCCTCTCCTTCTTAACCTGATCCCCAATATTCCTCGAAAACCAAGGTTCCCTACGCTATTTAACTTTGTTCTTAATTCTGATGCAATATGTAGTCTCGGTTCTCAAAATATCACCTTTGAAAAACTTCCACTAACCAAGCACATCCTAGAAACTAATGGCATTATGATCATTTGACACATTTCCGTCAACTCCCTGAATCATCCCCTGCTTGCTCATACCTTGAAGAAGGCCTCAGGTCTGAAACAGTTGTTGGACATCTTTTCCTTACATGGTGCTGTGGGCACTGCTGAGCTCCTCCAATACGTCTGTGTCCTTATTGTCTAGCTCCCGAAGAGGAGATCAAGTATTGCACACTCTGTCTGGTTGAGAAGTTAGAGAACCTTCCTGAACACATTTGACAACTCTTAACCCGCTCAACCCTTTAAAAGTATGGGACTCCCAGACAAGTTTAAAGCATTTACTATCACAGCTGTTTCCTGTAGCTGCCTGCCCTCCCTCTGCCGATTTGCTGCTCCATTTCTCACTGTCTATTGGGTGTTCTGGAATATAACCCCATTTCCAATCTTCAACTACACCCATCCAACTTCAGTAGTCAAGCCCCCTCGCCTATCCTGTCTGAGCACTCCATGAGATGTTCCTTGATGAGCAATGCCACTCCTCCCCCATTCACTCCTCACCCATTCTATCGCATCTGAAACAACAGATGTCTGTGCATTGACTGCCAGTCCTGCCCCTCCTGCAACCAAGTTTCATTCACGGCCACAATCCCATAGCTCCACATGCCAATCCAAGCTCTCAGCTCATCTGTCTTTCCTACAGTATTCCTTGAATTGAAATAGACACATCCAGAACATTATTTCCACCATGCACAACGGGTTAAGAGTTGCAGTCTCAACACAATCTTTTCCCACCTCCACTCCACTAACTGCTTTGGCCCTTTGTTTCTTGTACCCCTACAAATCTAGCTTAACCACCTCCCCCCCACCACCCCAGAGCAGCACGAGCAAACCTTCCCACAAAGCTATTAGCCCCTCACCCAGTTCAGATGGAAAGTATCCCCCAGTACAAGTTCCATCTTCCCTGAAAGAGAGCTCAATGATACAGAAAACTGAAGCCCTCCCTCTTGCACTATCTCTGGCCATATATTATTTCTAACCTCACTAGCACATGGCACTGGATGCAATCCTGAGATCACAGCCTTGGTGGTCCTGACTCCCTGAATATCCTTTGCAGGATCTCCTCACCCTGCTTACCTATGTCATTGGTCTCCTACATGAACCATGACATCTGGCTGCTCACCTTCCCTGTTGAGAATGTCATGAATTTAATCAGAAATATCTCAGACCCTGGCACCTCGGACGCAACATACCATCCAGGATTTTCAATCTCTTCCACGGGACCTTTTATCTGTTACCCTAAACATTAAATCGCCTACCACTGCAGCTCACTTTGGCTCCTTCTGTCACTTCCTGGCCACAAGGCCAGATTCCATGTCAGAGACCTGATCGCTGTGGCTTGTCCCATCCCCTTTAACAGTATCCAAAATGGTTGAAATGTTACTGAGGGGAAGAGTCAGAGGGCCCCCCCCCCCCACACTGAGTTCCTGTTCTCTTTCCCTCTCCCTCGCCTAGAGTGTGATTTTTTTCCCTGTAACTCCTGTCTATCACCCCTCAGTCTCCCAGATCTGAAGCTCTATCTCCATCTCTGGTTCCTGAACACAGCTTGTAAGATGTTGCAACTCGATGTGCTTCTCACAGATGATCATCAGGGCTTCCCTGACTATCCATGTATGGCAGAGGAGCATCTCCCTGACCTGGCTGCCATCCACACTGTTAATGAAATGCACCGTTAATGAATTCTCTTGTTCCGCTCTCTCATCTCAACTCCTGCACCATCACTTCAACGTCTGAGCACCAAAGTCCAACTCTTACATAGCCATTCCCACAGTGCAGACTCCACATCATCTTCCCTGCCCTGTTGGCTACAGCTAATTAACATGGACCTACCTTTCCCAGTGCTTTTTAAATGATCCTCCTCCCAGCCCACTCCTGCAACACCTGTCAGGAAATTCCTGCCCCACTCTGTCTCCTGTAAGGATTTCATTGCTCACTCTCAATTTCATTGAATGTGTTACATCTGCTCCAAGGATGAACAAACAAGCCTGTCAGCTTCCAGCAACAGGGCTTGGAACTTTCTGGATGTGAGATTTGCCCAGGATTATTTGCTTTGTTACTTTGCCTCATGAGTTTTAATCAGAAATATATTATTGAGAGTAGGACAGGAGTAAAGACGAGACTGTTTCTGTCATTGTTGAACAACCTGTGTACTACCAATCAAGGCAATTGCATAGGCAATCAAGGGTATTGTGTTAGCTGAGGATTTGCTGTTATCTTGACACAGACAAAGTAACAAGGGAGGACTGAGACCAGTGTCCCTCTCTCTTCCCCAAGAGACAATTCAGGGCTTATCCAGAGAACAGTTGTGAGCATCTTAATAAGTTCCTCAATGACTCAAAAGCTCTTTTCTCCTTGTAATCCCAGCTGTTCAGTGAACTCACGGCTCAAGAAGGTGGCTTCCCAATGAATTCTCTAGTGTCAGAAAGTTTTAACCCATCGACTGCTACTTTTACCCATGGCAACCCTAGCCTCACCTTACAGTTATTTCCTCTGCTGGATCTGTCCTGTCCTACTCTTTGGGGAATTGAAATATTTAGTTCCACATATAATAAGACATACAGTGATTTAACATCAGATTTAATGCAAACCTGGATATAATGTGATCGGCCAGTGGACCCCTTTTCTCCCTCTTTCTGAATTGAAATTGATTTCAGATCAAAATGGAATGCACCGTTAGAAGACGAAAATCTTTTTCAGTGAAAGATAAGCATCACACATTTGGCAGGATCTAGAATCAATGTCAAACCCAAGTTGCACAAGACCTCGGCAGGCCTGAATTAACACTTTGCTGCTGGAAATCTCAGGAAGTTAAGTTTTGTGTATCACTCTGGAAAGTCAAGGTCTGGATTCCTCCCCCAGCCGGCACTATCTCTTTTCTGAGATTTCCTGCTTCTGGTTCATTCTGTTTATTCCTTGAAGAAGGGCTCAGCCCCGAAATGTTGGGAATATATCTTTATCTCCCACAGATGCTGAAAAACCATCTGAGTTCATCAAGAATTTTGATGTGTTTTTACCACAATCACAGCGTCTGCAGACATTTGTGTTTCATCCTGGGGATTTATCAACCCTTTATTTTCGTGGATATAAAAAGTGCAATCTCTTTAGAAAACCATTAGAGGAAAATTGTGGTTGATCAGGACTTTGATGGTGCTAGATTGTCAAATATATTGGATATTATTTTATACAGTATGCCCCTATTTTACCAGTCTCCATCACAACCCTCAGATATGCACTGCAGGCACCCACCATTCCCTGGGTATAAATGTACCTCTGACTTCTCCCCTAAACATTCCTCTACTCTACTTATACATGTCCTCTGGTATTTGCTGTTATCACCCCAGGGAAAAGGTGCTGGCTGTCCACCAAGATTATTTCTTCATCATATAGACCTCTACTAAGTTGTCTCTTGTCCTTTTTGCTTCATCTGACATGTTCTCCAATCCAGGGCACATCTTCATAGATAACCTTTGCATCTGGTCTGTTGCACCTGCATCATTCCTGTGATGAGGTGGCCTGAGTTTAACACAATACTCCGTGTTATATAGTCCGTGTTTTATAGAGCTGTAACATTACCTCATCACCCTTAAACACAATCCCTGAAAAAAAACGGCAAACAATGGGAAGGTGCTTAACTGGGGAAGGGCTAATTATGAAGTGGTGAGGCAGGAACAAGCGAGAATAAATTGGAAACAGATGTTTAAGGGCAAATTCACAGAAGAAATGTGGAAGAACTTTAGGACCACTTGATCAGGGTTAAAGATAGCTTTGTCCCACTGGAACAAGGAAAAGATGGTAGGAGAAGGGAAATGTGGCTGACAAAACAGGTCAGGCAGAGGGGACAGAGGTCAAGAGGAAGAAGGAAGCATACATTAGAAATAGGAAGCAGGAAACAGGAAAGGCTCATGAGAAGTGTATGGTAGCCAGGAAGGACTTTGGAGAGCTAAAATGGGTCACAAGAAGGCCTTGGCTTGTAGGATTAAGGAGAACCCCAAGGTATTCTACGCATATGTGAAGAACGGAAGGATGACGAGAATGAAGGTGGAGCCGGTTAAGAATATGTGGCAACATGTGCCTGGAGGCAGAGGAGGTTGGGGAGGTCCTAAATGAATACTTTGATTCAGTATTCACGAAGGAAAAAGTCCTTGAACAGGGAGAGGTGGAAACAGGACAGGCCTGTGTGCTGGAGAATGTGGAGTTTAAGGAAGTGGAAGGTGTTGGATCTTCTGAAAATCATCAAGATTGATGTCCCCAGGGCTGGACGTGATATATCTCAGGGTGCTGAGGGAAGAGAGAGTTGGGGCAGTAGCTATGATCATTGAATTCTCTTTGTCAACATTGAATGTGCAGGATAACTGGAGAACAGGAAATGTAGCCCCCTTGTTTAAAAAAGGTAATAGAGAGAATCCTGGGAATTATAGACCAGAGAGTCTAACGTCTGTGGTGTGCAAACTACTGGAGAGGATTCTTAAGGATAGGATCTATGAGCATTTGGAGAAGTCCAGTCCACTCAAGGATGGTCGGCGTGGGTTTGTGAAGGGAAGGTCGGGGCTCTCGTGCCTAATGGAGTTTTTTTGAGGAGGTAACAAAAGGAATTGATGAGGGTCAGGTGGTAGATGTGGTCGATATGGACTTTTGCAGGACATTTGATAAATTCCCCCACGAGAGACTCATTCAGAAAGTCATGAGGCACGAGATCAGTGGAACCTTGGCTATGTTCATTCTTTCCTTCCACTACTACTCTCTGCCTGGAGGTTGGTAAGTCGCAGGGACCTACCCTGGGACCCACCCTGGGACCCCTGCTCTTTGTGGTTTTTCTAAATGACCTAGATGAAGAGACGGAAGGATGGGTCAGTATGTTTGCGAATGACACGCAGGTTGGAGGAGTTGTGGATTGGGATGGAGGTTGTTGAAGGTTAGAAGAGAATATAGACAGGTTGCAGAGTTGGGCAGAAAATGGAATACAATCCATATAAATGTGAGGTGATGCATTTTGGAAGGTCAAACCAGAAGGCTGAGTACAGGGATAATGGTCAGTTACTTAAGAGGGTGGGTGAACAGAGGGACCTTGGGGTCCAAATCCCTCAAAGTTGCCACATAGGTAAATAGGATAGTTAAGAAGGCCAATGGCAATCTGAGTTCAGGAGTAGAGAGAACATGTTGCAACTCTACAAATCTCTGGTGAGACCCCACTTAGAGTCTTGTGTTCAGCTCTGGTCACCTCATTACAGGAAGGATATGAACGCTATGGAGATGGTGAGGGGAGATTTACCAGGATGTTGCCTGGATTGGGAAATAAGTCTTATGAGGCAAGGTTAACAGAGCTGGGACTTTTATAATGAGAGGAGACTTAATAGAGGTCTACAAGATTATGAGAGGATCAGCAAACATTAGAGGACGTGTTTACAAAGTGAAGGGAGGCAAATTTTGGGGAGGCAAGTTTTTTACACAGTGAGTTGTGAGGGCCTGGAATGCCTTGCCGGGGATGGTGATGGAGGCTGAAACATTGGGGTCATTTAAGGGATTGTTAGACAGAAACATGATGAAAAAAAAATAGAGGGTTATGGGGTAGGTAGGGTTTAGTACTTTTTTTTAAGGAAGGAATATATGTCGGCATGTGGCAGCCCGCAATTGTGGAGATCGGGCTGGCACATCGCGCGGCAGCAGACACGGATAGAGATCACTAAAGCGACTCCTAGGACAACAAACCAACAGGGGTAGAAGCTGGGGCAGCATCAGACCAATAGCCCAAAATGGTGTTGATCAAGCTACCTGCTAATTCAGCAGAAACAGTCTGGGGAAGAAGGGCATTCAAATGCATGGACATTCCGGTCCGCTATTGTTATTTATATGAATGACTCATGTCAATCAGCAAAAACGGCGGGAACTTAAAACAGTATAAAAGCAGTCTTTCCAGCCCTAATAAAAGAGTGCGCTTAACCTGCCACACTTTGTGTGTGTGTGTGTGTGTGTGTGTGTGTGTGTGTGTGTGTGTGTGTGTGTGTGTGTGTGTGTGTGTGTGTGTGTGTGTGTGTGTGTGTGTGTGTGTGTGTGTGTTACTTTGTAGCAGTCAGCTACAATTGGTGACCCCAATGGTTTCTTTGGCTTGGCTTCGCGGACGAAGATTTATGGAGGGGGTAAAAAGTCCACGTCAGCTGCAGGCTCGTTTGTGGCTGACAAGTCCGATGCGGGACAGGCAGACACGGTTGCAGCGGTTGCAGGGGAAAATTGGTTGGTTGGGGTTGGGTGTTGGGTTTTTCCTCCTTTGCCTTTTGTCAGTGAGGTGGGCTCTGCGGTCTTCTTCAAAGGAGGTTGCTGCCCGCCAAACTGTGAGGCGCCAAGATGCACAGTTTGAGGTGATATCAGCCCACTGGCGGTGGTCAATGTGGCAGGCACCAAGAGATTTCTTTAGGCAGTCCTTGTACCTTTTCTTTGGTGCACCTCTGTCACGGTGGCCAGTGGAGAGCTCGCCATATAACACGATCTTGGGAAGGTGATGGTCCTCCATTCTGGAGACGTGACCCATCCAGCGCAGCTGGATCTTCAGCAGCGTGGACTCGATGCTGTCGACCTCTGCCATCTCGAGTACTTCGACGTTAGGGATGAAAGCGCTCCAATGGATGTTGAGGATGGAGCGGAGACAACGCTGGTGGAAGCGTTCTAGGAGCCGTAGGTGGTGCCGGTAGAGGACCCATGATTCGGAGCCGAACAGGAGTGTGGGTATGACAACGGCTCTGTATACGCTTATCTTTGTGAGGTTTTTCAGTTGGTTGTTTTTCCAGACTCTTTTGTGTAGTCTTCCAAAGGCACTATTTGCCTTGGCGAGTCTGTTGTCTATCTCATTGTCAATCCTTGCATCTGATGAAATGGTGCAGCCGAGATAGGTAAACTGGTTGACCATTTTGAGTTTTGTGTGCCCGATGGAGATGTGGGGGTGCTGGTAGTCATGGTGGGGAGCTGGCTGATGGAGGACCTCAGTTTTCTTCAGGCTGACTTCCAGGCCAAACATTTTGGCAGTTTCCGCAAAGCAGGACGTCAAGCGCTGAAGAGCTGGCTCTGAATGGGCAACTAAAGCGGCATCGTCTGCAAAGAGTAGTTCATGGACAAGTTTCTCTTGTGTCTTGGTGTGAGCTTGCAGGCGCCTCAGATTGAAGAGACTGCAATCCGTGCGGTACCGGATGTAAACAGCGTCTTCATTGTTGGGGTCTTTCATGGCTTGGTTCAGCATCATGCTGAAGAAGATTGAAAAGAGGGTTGGTGCGAGAACACAGCCTTGCTTCACGCCATTGTTAATGGAGAAGGGTTCAGAGAGCTCATTGCTGTATCTGACCCGACCTTGTTGGTTTTCGTGCAGTTGGATAATCATGTTGAGGAAATTTGGGGGACATCCGATGCGCTCTAGTGTTTGCCAAAGCCCTTTCCTGCTCACGGTGTCGAAGGCTTTGGTGAGGTCAACAAAGGTGATGTAGAGTCAATTGGTGACCCCGATGGTTTAGAAGGAATCCATATAACCATATAACCACTTACAGCACAGAACAGGCCAGTTCGGCCCTACTGGTTCTTGCCATAACAAATCCCCACCCTCCTAGTCCCACTGACCAGCACCCGGTCCATACCCCTCCAGTCCTCTCCTATCCATGTAACTATTCAGTCTATCCTTAAATGTAAGCAATGATCCCGCCTCAACCACGTCTGCCGGAAGCTCATTCCACATCCCTACCACCCTTTGTGTAAAGAAATTTCCCCTCATGTTCCCCTTATAATTTTCCCCCTTCAATCTTAAACCATGTCCTCTAGTTTGAATCTCCCCCTTTCTTAATTGAAAAAGCCTATCCATATTTACTCTGTCTGTCCCTTTTAAAATCTTAAACACCTCTATCAAGTCCCCCCTCAATCTTCTACGCTCCAGAGAAAAAAGCCCTAGTCTGCACAACCTTTCCCTGTAACTCAAACCTTGAAATCCTGTCAACATTCTCATGAACCTTCTCAGCACTCACTATCTTGTTTATATCTTTCCTATAATTTGGTGACCAAAACTGTACACAGTACTCCAAATTTGGCCTCACCAATGCCTTGTATAATTTCATCATAACCTCCCTACTCTTCAATTTAATACTCCGATTTATGAAGGCCAACATTCCAAATGCCTTCTTCACCACACCATCTACCTGAGTATCAGCCTTGAGGGTACTATTTACCATCACTCCTAAATCCCTTTGTTGCTCTGCACATCTCAATAGCCTACCATTTAATGCATATGACCTATTTAGATTTGCCTTTCCAAAATGTAACACCTCACACTTATCTGTATTAAATTCCATCAGCCATTTCTCAGCCCACACCTCCAGCCTTCCTAAATCACCTTTTAATCTACGGTAATCTTCCTCACTGTCCACAATACCACCAATCTTTGTATCATCCGCATACTTGCTTATCCAATTCTCCACCCCTACTTCCAGATCGTTAATATATATAACAAACAATAGTGGAGCCAGGACCGATCCCTGAGTAACTCCACTAGTCACCGGCCTCCAATTGAACAAACAATTTTCTACCACTACTCTCTGACACCTCCCATCCAACCAGTGCTGAATCCATTTCACTACCTCCTTATTTATACCGAATGCCTCCACCTTTTTTCCTAACCTCCTGTGGGGAACTTTGTCAAAATCTTTACAAAAGTCGAAATAGACAACATCCACAGCTTTCCCTTCATCAACCTTTTTAATAACCCTCTCGAAAAACCCAATCAGGTTTGTCAAGCATGATATACCCCTGACAAAACCATGCTGATTACTCCCTATCAATCCCTGTACCTCCAAATATTTGTAAATACCATCCCTCAGAACACTTTCCATCAACTTACCCACCACAGACATCAGACTCACGGGCCTATAATTCCCAGGTTTACATTTGGACCCTTTCTTAAACAGTGGAACCACATGCGCCATCCTCCAATCCTTTGGCACTACCCCCGTGGCCAGTGACATCCTAAATATCTCTGTTAATGGGTTCACTATCTGTCCACAAGCCTCCCTGAGTGTCCTTGGGAATATTTTGTCTGGTCCCGGAGATTTATCCACCTTTATCTTTTTCAACACAGCCATCACTACCTCCTCGGTTATCCTTATATGCTTCATGACCTCCCCACTATTTTTCTTTACTTCAAATGGTTCAATATTTTTTTCCCTAGTGAATACCGAGGCAAAGAAATCATTCAAAATTTCCCCCATTTCCTCTGACTTCTCACTCAGCCTACCTTCGCTATCTACAAGGGGTCCAATTTTATCCCTCACTAATCATTTACTTTTAATGTACCTATAGAAACCCTTTGGATTTATTTTTACCCTGTCTGCCAAAGCCTCTTCGTGCCTTTTTTTGGTCTTTCTAATTTCTTTCTTAAGATTCCTTCTGCACTCCTTGTAGTCCTCTTTCAAATTCTCAGCTCCCTCTTGTACACCTCCCTTTTTCTCCTAACCAAATTTCCAATATTCCTCGAAAACCAAGCCTCCCTATGACTTCCAGCCTTTCCTTTGATCCTCACTGGGACATATCTACTCTGTGCCCTCAAAATTTATTTTTTGAATATCCTCCATTTTTCATTTACATCCTTACCTGAAAAAATCGTCCCACTCAATACTCCTCAAATCCATTCTTATTCCTTCGAAATTTGCTTTTCTCCAATCCAGAATCCTCAACTTTATGCCCTTCCTTGCTCTTCCCTAAAACTACCCGAAAACTAACAGAGTTATGATCACTAGACCCAATTTGTTTTCCAACATTAATGACCGATACCTGACCTAGCTCGTTCCCTAACAGGAGATCTAGTATTACACCGTCCCCAGTCGGTTCTTCTACTAATTGATTTAGAAAACAATCTTGAACACATTTAATGAACTTTAGCCCATCCAGCCCTCTAACTGTATGGGTATCCCAATCAATATGAGGGAAGTTAAAATCTCCCATGATCACTACCTTATGATTCTCACACATATACGTTATCTCCCTACAAATTTGTTCCTCTAATTTTCTTGGCCCATTTGGTGGTCTGTAATACACCCATATTAGCACCCTCATGCCTCCTTTACCCCTCAATTCCACCCAAACAGCCTCACTGGACGATCCCTCCAGACCATCCTGCAACCTCACGGCAGTAATGTCCTCCTTAACAAGCAGAGCAACTCCTCCCCCTTTTTTACCCCCTGATCTATCACATCTAAAACAAATGTATCCTGGAATATTAAGTTGCCAGTCCTGCCCCTCCTGTAGCCAGGTCTCACTAATTGCCACAGTATCATGACCCCAAGTATCTGTCCATGATCTAAACTCATCTACCTTGTTCACTATGCTTCTTGCATTAAAATATATGCATTTCAGAGAATGACCCTCACATATATTCTCTTTTCTACCTTTTACCCTAATCTCCATCCTACCTTTGTTATCGTTATTATTCCTATCTAGGTGGCCATGCTTCCTTGCCACTGCTCTCACTCTCTGTTCCCCACCCCCCTGCCAAACTAGTTTAAACCTTCCCCAACAGCTCTAGCAAATCTGCTTGCCAGCACATTGGTCCTCGTCTAGTTCAAGTGGAGTCTGTCCCTTCCCCAGAAGAGATCCCAATGATCCAGAAATCTTATCCCTTGCCCCCTTCACCATCTCTTTAGCCACACATTCATCCTCCACATCCTCCTATTTCTACCCTCACTAGTGCATGGCACCGGCAGCAATCCAGAGATTACTACCTTGGAGGTCCTGTTTTTTAACTTCCTACCTAATTCCTGTTTCAGGACCTATCAATGGAGAATGAAGCATCAGTCAGCACAGTTGGCCTGAAGCTCCCGACCTTCTGGCCAGTTCGACCCAGCATGTGGTTCAACCAGGCAGAGGCTCAGTTCCAGATTTGGGGTATCACAGCAGAGACCACCCAGTACTACAATGTGGTCAGTGAGCTGAATCCGCAGACTGCAAACAGAGTGGCCACCATCTGAAGGCACTTACACTGCCTTCAAAGAGCTATATAACCGAGATGTTCGGTCTCTCACGGCAAGAGCGAGGAGCATGTTTGCTCTACCTGGATGGGCTTGGAAACAGATCCCTGTCGGCACTCATCATTGAGATGCTGGCCCTCCTGGGATATGAACATCCAGCATCATGTTCGAGCAGGCGTTCCTGGAACAGATGCCTAAAGGCATCCAACTGCTCCTGGAGGATGCGGATTTCACCGACCTCCGGAAAGTCCCAGCATGGGCAGACATTCCATGGAAATAGAAATAGAAGTACTCGGCTACCATGGGGCTCATAAAGATGGGGCACTGAGGCCTGCCAATGCCAGACTCCCTGTGAGTTCCAGGAAAATTACAAGGCCTGAAGACTGCATATAGGTCCTCCTAGGACCGCCTGTCTGGCAGACGCTTCCTGGTGGATTCAGGAGCAGAGGTCAGCGTGATACCACCGACAGGGTTGGACACTAGGCGCAGGCTAGCAGGACCCACGTGGAGGGCTTCCAACAACAACAGTATATGGACCTATGGCACCCGTAGGGCCGAGCAGCAGTTCGGGGGCAGTCACTTCTCTTGGGAGTTCACACTGGCCGCAGTGGAACAACCACTCCTCGGAGTGGATTTCCTGTCAACCCACAGCATCCTATTGGACCTTAAGGGTAAGCAACTCATCCACACCAAGACCTAACAGACCATCGCACTGAGGAGCACTAGGTTTCCGGCAATGCACCTAAACTCCGTCCACAGCTCAGAAGATGAGTTCTCCAAGGTGCTAGCAGGATTCCTGACAATCCTTTCCCCTCAGTTCATGGCAGAGATGACTCAACACAACGTCAGACATCACATCCTGACCAAGGGCCCACCTCTCCATGCAAGGGAGAGCCGACTTTCCCCGAAGAAGTTCCAACTGGCTGAGGAGATCTGCAAGCTCAAGGAGTTGGGTGTTGTTTGAAGGTCAGACAGCCCATGGGCCTCGCCCCTGCACACGGTGCCTAAAGCAACTGGGGGTTGGAGACCATGTGGCGACTATCGCTGGTTCAAAGAGGCCACCACCCCAGACTGTTACCCCATTCCACACATCCAGGATTTTGCAGCAAACCTGAATGGGGCAACAATAATCTCAAAAGTGGACCTCATGCGAGGATATCACCAGATCAGGGTGCATCCTGATGACATCCCTAAGATGGCTATCCTCACTCCATTTGGGCTGTTCGAGTTCCTGAGGATACCATTCAGGCTCAAAAGTTGGCACAGACATTCTAGCGACTGATGGATGCAGTTGGCTGAGACCTGGATGGCACTTTCATCTACCTCGATAATATCCTCGTGGCAAGTAGAACCCAACAGTAACAACTTCAGCAGCTTCAAAATCTATGAAATCGTCTGCAGGAGTTTGGCCTCACCATCAACCTGGCCAAATGCCAGTTTGATCTGAACACCAATGACTTCCTGGGCCACAGGATTACAAAGAACAGGGCCACAACCACTGCCCGACAAGATAGAGGCCATCCGCAGCTTCCCGAAGCCCAGTACAACCAAAGGTCTGAAGGAGGTCATGGGGATGATAAACTTTTATTGCAGGTTTATTCCAGCAGCTGCTCGAGTATGCACTCTCTGTTCATCCTGATGTCCGGCAAGGAGAAGGACCTGACTTGGCATGACGAATCCGCACGTGTGTATGTGGAAACCAAGGAAGCCCTGGCCAAAGCTGCACTCCTGACCCACCCCAGACCAGATGCACCCACGGCCCTTACATTTAATGCCTCAGGAACAGTGATTGGTGGAGTCCTGGAGCAGGAAGATAGAAGGAAGTTGGTACCCACTAGCTTTCTTTAGCAAACATCTGCGCTCCCCTGAACTAAAGTACAGTGCTTTTGATAGAGAGCTGCTGGCACTGTACTTAGCCATCTGTCACTTCCAGTACTTTCTTGAGGGAAGGGCTTTCATGGACTACAAACCTCTGACTTTCGCCCTGGCTAAAATCTCCAATCCCTGGTCAGCCCGCCAACAGACACACTTGTCTTACATCTTGGAGTGCACCACTGATGTCCAGCACATCTCAGGCAAAGACAACATGGTCGCGGATGCCTTGTCAAGACACAGCATCCACTCCTTGGTCAATGGTCTGAACTTCACAGCACTGGCAGAGGCACAGCAGCAGGACAAGAAGATCCTGCAGTACAGGACCGTTGTCACAGGCCTTCGGCTTCAGGATGTTCCAGTTTGCACAGGCACTACCACCCTCCTGTGCAACATGGCCACTGGACAGGTTCGACCTTTTGTCCCAATGGCATGGAGGCAACGAGTTTTTGACTCCATTCCCGGACTGGCACACCTATCCACCAGGACTACGGTCCGGCTGGTGGCCAGCAAGTATGTGTGGTATGGATTGCAGAAACATGTCTGGGGGTGGGCCAAGGTGTGTACGCAGTGCCAAACAGCCAAAGTGCAGTGACATACCAAGGTTCCCCCCCCCACCCCCCCAACAGTCTTTTGAGCCAATGGAATGTATGTTTGGCCACATTCACATAGACATAGTGGGACCCTTGCCAGTCTCTCAGGGTTTCCACTACCTGTTCATGGTGGTCGACCACTTTACTTGGTGGCCAGAAGCAATCCCCCTGGCCGACACGTCCACCAGGTACTATGCCAAAGCACTCCTCTCATCCTTGATTGCAAGATGTGAACTGCCACAGCACATCACTTCTGACCAAGGCGCACAGTTCACCTCCAGTTTGTGGACTGACATTGCCAACCTGTGGGGCGCTCAGCTACACCATATGATGGCATACCACCTGCAAGCCAATGGCATGGTGGAGCATTTAAAAAAGACCTCCACGCATCCTCCACTGAACTCATCTATGGAGCCCCACTCACGGTTCCTGGGGGTTCTATTCCACAGGCCAGAGGACAGCAGGAGGTGTCAACTACCTTCCTGGACAGGCTGCACGAAAAGGTCAGTGACCTGGCTCCGATCCCACCCTCCAGACACGGACAAGCCAAGTCCAACATCCCCAAACACGCAGAGGACCTCACCGTTCACCACTGCAGAAGCCATTAATAGGTCCCTTTCAAGTCATCCGGAACAACGGAGCCACCTTCGAGTTGGACATTGGTGGTAAACCAAAGGTCTTCACTACAGATAGACGCAAGCCTGCCCACACAGACCCAGAAGAACCTGTGGAGACACCAACACCTTGACGCAGAGGCAGACCACAAAAGACTTTGGGGACTATACCTACGTGCACTATAGACTGTAACGCCAGATCTGGTTGGGGGGGGGGGGTCATGTTGGCAGTCTGCAATTGCGGAGATCGGGTTAGCACATCGCGCGGCAGCAGATGCGGACAGAGATCGCTAAAGCAACTTCCAGGACAATGAACCAGTGGAGTTAGAAGCTGGGGCACCATCAGACCAACAGCCCTAAAATGGTGTTGGTCAAGCTGCCCAGCTAACTCAGCAGAAACAGGCTGGGGAAGAAGGGCCTTCATATGCATGGACATTCCCACCCGCTATTGTTATTCATATGGATGACTCAGTTAATCAGCAAAAACGGCGGGAACTTGAACAGTATAAATTTCCAGCTCTAATAAAGGAGTGGCTTAACCTGCCACACTGTGTGTGTGTTTCTTTGTAGCGGTTGGCTACAGGCACAACATCGAGGGATAACATCCCGTACTGTGCTGTAGTGTTCTCTTCTTCTTCTTTGGCTTGGCTTTGCGGACGAAGATTTATGGAGGGGGTAAAAGTCCACGTCAGCTGCAGGCTCGTTTGTGGCTGACAAGTCCGATGCGGGACAGGCAGACACGGTTGCAGCGGCTGCAGGGGAAAATTGGTTGGTTGGGGTTGGGTGTTGGGCTTTTCCTCCTTTGCCTTTTGTCAGTGAGGTGGGCTCTGTGGTCTTCTTCAAAGGAGGTTGCTGCCCGCCAAACTGTGAGGTGCCAAGATGCACGGTTTGAAGCGATATCAGCCCACTGGCGGTGGTCAATGTGGCAGGCACCAAGAGATTTCTTTAGGCAGTCCTTGTACCTTTTCTTTGGTGCACCTCTGTCACGGTGGCCAGTGGAGAGCTCGCCATATAACACGATCTTGGGAAGGCGATGGTCCTCCATTCTGGAGACGTGACCCATCCAGCGCAGCTGGATCTTCAGCAGCATGGACTCGATGCTGTCGACCTCTGCCATCTCGAGTACTTCGACGTTAGGGATGAAAGCGCTCCAATGGATGTTGAGGATGGAGCGGAGACAACGCTGGTGGAAGCGTTCTAGGAGCCGTAGGTGATGCCGGTAGAGGACCCATGATTCGGAGCCGAACAGGAGTGTGGGTATGACAACGGCTCTGTATACGCTTATCTTTGTGAGGTTTTTCAGTTGGTTGTTTTTCCAGACTCTTTTGTGTAGTCTTCCAAAGGCGCTATTTGCCTTGGCGAGTCTGTTGTCTATCTCATTGTCGATCCTTGCATCTGATGAAATGGTGCAGCCGAGATAGGTAAACTGGTTGACCGTTTTGAGTTTTGTGTGCCCGATGGAGATGTGGGGGTGCTGGTAGTCATGGTGGGGAGCTGGCTGATGGAGGACCTCAGTTTTCTTCAGGCTGACTTCCAGGCCAAACATTTTGGCAGTTTCCGCAAAGCAGGATGTCACCCTGTACAAAAACAAAGGCGAGAAATCAGACTGCTCAAACTACAGGGGAATCACGTTGCTCTCCATTGCAGGCAAAATCTTCGCTAGGATTCTACTAAATAGAATAATACCTAGTGTCGCCGAGAATATTCTCCCAGAATCACAGTGCGGCTTTCGCGCAAACAGAGGAACTACTGACATGGTCTTTGCCCTCAGACAGCTCCAAGAAAAGTGCAGAGAACAAAACAAAGGACTCTACATCACCTTTGTTGACCTCACCAAAGCCTTCGACACCGTGAGCAGGAAAGGGCTTTGGCAAATACTAGAGCGCATCGGATGTCCCCCAAAGTTCCTCAACATGATTATCCAACTGCACGAAAACCAACAAGGTCGGGTCAGATACAGCAATGAGCTCTCTGAACCCTTCTCCATTAACAAAGGCTGTGTTCTCGCACCAACCCTCTTTTCAATCTTCTTCAGCATGATGCTGAACCAAGCCATGAAAGACCCCAACAATGAAGACGCTGTTTACATCCGGTACCGCACGGATGGCAGTCTCTTTAATCTGAGGCGCCTGCAAGCTCACACCAAGACACAAGAGAAACTTGTCCGTGAACTACTCTTTGCAGACGATGCCGCTTTAGTTGCCCATTCAGAGCCAGCTCTTCAGCGCTGTAGTGTTCTATGCTCTATATAACACACCATTCGCCTTCTTAACAAACCTTGAATGATCCATGAACCTGGTCCCCAAGATCTCTCTGTTCCTCCACACTGTTAAGAATCCTGCCATATTAACCACATACTCTTCCTTCAGGCATCACTTCACTACTTTCCTGGATTGAACTCCATCTACCACTTCTCTGCCCAGCTCTGCTTCCAGTCTATGTCGGTACTAAGTGTGTTGGCTCCCACTGTTCACACTTAGCAGGCAATATACCTGCTGCCTGCTTATTTGATTTTGCATGAGAAACCTGTCATCAGTACATTTAGGAAGTAAAATCGAAACTTATAATGAGTCACGGAGCATAATTAATGATGGAAAGGAATTGTGCTGATGCAGAGTCTCTGTGTCATTCAGACTATTCAACCTATTGTAATGTTGGCTTGGGGTCTTTTGTTGGATGATATCAGGTCGGAATTAGCCATCCTTTTGAGCTAATTAAATCAGTCAGTACAAGATGACATTGATTTGTTCAGACCGGCATAAGGCACATTGAATGTTAAAGCCACTGTGTTCCAGCATGTCGACTGAGTGACATGTCAGGATACTGGTGCACGTCGAGCTGTGATTGAATTTTATGGTATCTGATGGATAGATGCAAATTCAACATGAAGCATCCTTCGTGATTTAACAAAGTGCTTTGGACCATTCGCTTCCTTGATATACAGTCTCTGTTGTAAAGGGTCAAACTGCCTGCAGCAAGTAGATGAGATGATGAAAGCTTTGTTTAAAACCTCAAATGAAAAGTAACCTTGAGCAGAGTATCATTACCATCAGATCTACACTAAAGGGTATGCATGTACGGTCAAGTGATACAGCACAGAAATGTACCTCTCAGTCCACATTGCCATGCCAGCAATCAAGTACTTATCGATATCACTCTTCTTTACCAGCACCCTGGTTTATAGCATTGTGTGTTTGAGAACTTGGAGCACTTCAAGCACTCTTTGAGATGAGTACTGTACTGTGAAAGTACCTGGCTCCATGACCTCATCAGTGTGGTCCAGATTCCCAGCACCGTCTGGAGAAAACGTTATTCCTTGCATCCTTCTAATCCTTTTACTCCTCACTATGTCATCTTGTCCTGCCAGCCAGTGGTGGGTTAACTACCACCCGGGTTCTAGGCTGAGGCCCCCCCCCTGCCCCATGGCCCCCATCCTTTATCCAATGTTATGACACTTGTGAAGCACATGAGGAACTCAGCTGGTCTTGTAGCATCCACAGGAGGTAAAGATAGCTTGAGGCAGGGCCCAGGCTCAAATTGTCGGCAATTCATCCTTACCCACTACGGTCGTTACGAGACTGGCTGAGTTCTTCCTGCTTTTCTATGCAGGGAGACGTCATGTTCCCCGTCCCGCTGGGCAGGGAGAGGTCATGTCCCCCGTCCCGCTGAGCATGGAAAGCTTGCCATACTGCTGTGGCCAGGTGGGTGACCGTGGAAACGTGTTGCAGCTCTGTGTGTAGACGCAGGGAGGAAGGTCCACAAATGTTCCCCCTTTCCCCGGGTTCCTGCAGCGCTGTGAGTCCAGCGCACCATTCCTCCAGTGCTCCTGTATATATGCACACTTCTCCAACCTGCAACAAGGAGGTCCATTTCTGCTACTTTATAGACGGTTTCAACACCTTGATGATCTTGTTAGCACAATAGAAAAGAATTGCTCGGCTGACTCATTCACCATGAACTTTTCATCTGCTGGGAGGAGACCTGTAATTTTTAATGAAATCGAGGATGAAGGAGAATAATGAACCTCGTTGTTTTTGTTACATCACCTGTTTAACGTGTCAGACCCCTTCCCTTCTGGCCTCCTAGGCTCCACCCTACTTATCCTAATGGCTAATCCGCCACTGCGCCTGGGCAGGTGAAGCTGGCAGTTACTGTGGGCCTGAATCAGTGTTGTTCCGTTACTGGGGTGTTGGTTTTTGGGAGTCGACGGCAGTGGGATGGCACCCGGCGGACTGATGAAGATTTGCGTTTTGTGTGTAATTCTCTACCTTCCCACCTAACAATTATATTTTTAATGTCCAATTCAGTCAGAGAGACATTAAAAATGAAATAGTTTGGGGGGGAAGGTGGAGGATGATTGGGGTGGGGGGGGGTGTGGAGGTTGAAAGCAGCTCGCCTCACCCAGAGTGCCAGGAGCTGGAGGCAGAAAGTTGTGATTCATGGTACTCAGGTGGGTGCCACTGTGATTGTCTGAGAGGCTTCCACATTGAGGTGGCCATTGGCTCTCAGAATCACCCAGCTCAGCTGTGACAACCACAGTGCCACTAATTAGTTAAATGCCCAGCTCTGATCTCTGAGCGAGCTGCTTTAATTCAATATTCCCCCACTCCCCAATCCTCCACCTTCCTAGTTCACTCCACCAAATGTAGATTTTTAACTCCCAATTCGGTAGGAGAGATATTAAAAATCTACTAATTTGATGGGAAGGTGATGGATTTGGGGGTGGGGTTGAATCCTTCCCCTGAGCCCTTCATCAAGATACGGAAAAATGTTGTCAGGTGTCCAAACGAAAAGGTAAAGGGCAAGGCGTGGGGAGAGGAGCATGGTCACAAAGGCAGGAGGTTATGGAGAAGTGTGAGAAAAAAGCCAGGGGGAAGGGAATGGAGGGGGAAAGAGAGCATGTTAGAAGAAAATGGAAAAGTTGATGTTAATGCCATCCAGCTGGAAAGGGACCAGACAGAAAGTCAGGTGTTGTTCCTCCAATTTACAGGTGGTCTTGTTGGGATAGAAAATTAAGCCATGGACGGATATATGAGTATGGGAGTGTGATGTGTAACTGAAATGGTTGGCCACTAGGAGGTTCCTGTCACTGGTGCAAACAGAGTGAAGGTGTTCAGAGAAGTGATCTCCCAATCTGTGCCAAGTCTCTCCGATGTAGAGAAGACCACAAAAGGAGCACTGGATGCATGAAATCAATGCTGTGGATACACAAGTGAAGAGATGCTTCACTTAAAAGCCTGTTTGGGGCCCGGACTGTAGTGAGGGAGGAGGTGTGGGCGCAGGTGTGGCATCTCCTACGGCCACAGGGGAAGGTGCCGGGGTGGGGGGAGGGCATGTGACGATGGGGGGGGGGGAATGAGCGCATGAGGGAGACACGGAGGGAGTGGTCTCTACAGAAGGCAGAGAGGAGAGGAGAGGGGAAGATGTGCCTAGTAGTGGGATCCAGTGATGTTCCAACTCATTGTCTCAGCCAATGAATGCAAGCCGACCATGCACCAACAATCACATAATATCCACCTGTGTTGCTCCCATCAGGGAATCCAAGGTGTGTCAGTTCAATAAACCCCACAGGCCCTGCCATTGATTGTATATCTTGGGCTGGTTTGATTTCACAAAAGAGATCACTTTGAACTTGTCTGAGTTAAATTCCTTCTGCCAGACCCTCGCCGGCTTTCCCAAATCATCCTAGCCTTCTGACTTCTGACATCCTTCCTCATTCTCCAACTACACCACCAACCTTGGTGTCATCTGTAAACTTACTAAACACACCTCCTACATTCTTATCCTGGTCATTAATATAGATGGCAAACAGCAGTTTGCTGTGGCACACCACTGGTTACAGGCCTCCTATCTGAGTAATAACCCCTACTCTCCAATTCCTTCCAACAGGCCAATGTTATATCCATTTGGCTATCTCATCCTGGATCCCATGTGATTGAACCTTTTGGACAAGGGAGCATTTGAGGGCAAGCTCCCTTTTCGAGGAATATTGGGGATCTGGTTTGGAAGATGTATAACAGGAATAGGCCACATGGAACAAATGAGGTACTTGAGGAGAATAATAATGCAAGAAAAATCTCAAGAAAGAAATCAGGAAGGCAAAAAGAAGACACGAGCTTGCTTTGGCAGACAATACGAAGGAAAATCCTAAAGGTTTCTATTAAGAGCAAAAGGAGAGTACAGGACAAAATGTGTCCCCTTGAAAATCACACTCCCACTACCCTCTGAAATTCCCCCTCATGATTCCCCTAAACTTTTCCTCCTTCAATCTCCTCTTGTTTGAATCTCTCTCCCCACCGCCCCCCACTCCCACCTTCAATGGAAAAACCCTGTCCACATTTATTCTATTGTCTCCCTCATAATTGTAAATACCTCTATCAAGTCACCCCTCAATCTTCTATGCTCCAGGGAATAAAGTCCCAGCCTGTTTAGCCTTTCCCCTGTAACTCAAACCCTGAAACCCAGGCAATATTCTTGTAAATCTTCTCTGCACTCTCTCTATTTTGTTGATATCCTTCCTGTAATTCGGTGACCAAAACTGCACACAATAGTCCAAATATGGCCTCAACAATGCCTTATACAATTTCAACATGACACCCCAACTCCTGTATTCAATACTCTGATTTATGAAGGCCAACATACCAAAAGCTTTCTTCACCACCCTATCTACCTGTGACTCCACATTCAGGAAATTATGTACCAAAATTCCTAAATCCCTTTGTTCTACTGCACTGTTCAATTGTCTATCATTTAACGTGTATGACCTTTGCTTATTGGTCCTACCAAAATGTAGCACCTCACACTTCTCAGTATTAAACTCCATCTGTCATCTTTTGGCCCATTCTTCTAACTGTCCTATATCCCAGTGATAATCTTCCTCACTGTCTACAACACCACCAATCTTCGTATCATCTGCATACTTGCTAATCCAATTTACCACCCTATCATCCAGGTCATTGATATATATTACAAACAACAATGGACCCAGACCGATCCCAGAGGCACTTCACTAGTCACTGGCCTCCAATTTGACAAACCATTTTCCACCACGACTCTCTGGCATCTCCCATCAAACCATTGTTGAATCCATTTCACTACTTCATCATTAATACCTAATGCTTGAACCTTCCTAACTGAACTCTTTTGCAGAACCTTGTCAAAGGCCTTTCTAAAGTCCATCTAGACAACATACTAAGAATCTTCTTAGTAACCTCCTCGAAAAATTCTATGATTTGTTAAACATGATCTACCACATACAAAATCATGTTGACTACTCCTAATCTGTCCCTCTTTATCCAAGTAATTGTAAATTCTATCGTTAAGACTATTCTCCATTAATTTACGTACCACCGACATCAAACTCACAAGCTTATAATTACACAGTTTAAAGGTTTTTTTAAACAGTGGAACAACATGAGCCCCCCTCCAGTCCTCTGGCACCTCCCCCGTGGCCAGTGACATCTTAAATATTTGTGTCAGAGCCCCCGCTATTTCTACACTAACCTCCCCAAAGGTCCTAAGGAATATCTTATCAGGACCCGGAGATTTATCCACCTTGATTCTCTGTAAAATAACCAGTACTACCTCCTCATTCATCTGTAGATTATTCATGACCTCACTACTAGTTTTCCTTACTTCACTTGACTTAGTGAATACTGAAGAAAAATATCATGTAAAATTTCCCCCATCTTTCTCACTCCTCACAGAGCTGACCCCCTCTGATCTTCAAGGTACACAATTTTATCCCTCACTATTCTTTTACTTTTAATGTACCTGTAGAAACCCTTTGGATTTTATTTTTACCTTGCCTGCCAAAGCAGCCCCATATCTCCTTTTAGCCTTTCTAATTTCTTTCTTAAAAATTTTTTTACACTCTTTATATTCTCAAGCACTTCATCTCTTCCCTGCCATCTATACACATCCCTCTTCCTCCGAACCAAATTCCCAATATCCCTTGAAAACCAAAGCTCCCTCTATTTTCTAACCTTACCTTTAATCCTCACAGGGACAGACTGACTCTGTATCCTCAAAATTTTCCTTTTGAATATCCTCCATTTATCTGTTACATCCTTCCCAGAAAATAAATTCTCCCAAACCACACCCTCTAAATCCTCTGCATTACCTCGAAAATCGAGTTAAGGTGTTCTAAGAGATGGGTTTACAAGTATTTGGATAGCCAGAGATTGATAAGGAATGGTCAATATGGCTTTGTGTGGGATCGATAATGTTTAACCAATCTTAGAGTTTTTTGAGGAGGTTACCATGAAAGTGATGAAGGAAAGGCCATGGATTTTGTCTACATGAACTTTTGTAAGGCTTTGACAAGGTTAGTCAGGACGTTGCAGACACTCAGTGTTCAGGGCGAGGTAGTAAATTGGATTTGACATTGACCAGAGAGTGATGGTAGATGGTTGCTTCTCAGACTAGAGGCCTGTGACTAGTGGACCTTATGGATCGATGCTGGGACCATTATTGTTTGTTGTCTAAATCAATGCTCTGGATGATAATGTGTTAAATTGAATCAGCAAGTTTGCAGATGGATGACACTAAGATAGGAGACAATGTGGATGGCGAGGAAATTTTTCAAAGCTTGCAGAGGGATGTGGACCAACTGGAAAATGGACTGGAAATTGACAGATGGAATTTAGTGCTGACAAGTGTGAGGCAGGTTTTGCGTCAGAAGAGATCTAATTAGTGTGACTGCGGTGTGGGGAGGGGGGTTGCCTTACCCGCCATGGACCTTCTCCGTCCACAGGACCGTCACACTTCCCCCTCCCTCCAGTGTTCTTTGAAGAGATAAATCCGCCACAAATCATCAACACAATCGAAGCGCATGGTCATGGAGACTCGACACAGCTGACTGTGAACCCCAGGAATCGGGGTGCCTTGTTGACTCCTTCCTTCCTTCCTTCCTTCGTAATGTTGCCGAAGCCTTTCCCTTTTGCGTGAAATAAGCTACAGATCCACCAAGCAGCCCCAACCACATCAAACTCTCCATCAAATACAAGATCCCAGAATGAGTGAGCTGAAAACCAAATTTCAGGAACAGCGACAAATGTGCAGACACTGCTGCCTGGAGCTAGCTGGTGTTTGATTCACCTTATGTCCAACCTGCTAGAAATGGGGAGGGTGGGGGGGAAATGTGTACAATGCATAATCCGAACCCTGCTGCCTGTGGAGATCTCAATAAATCACCGACATAATATTCTTTCAGATGTCACACATGCATGTAATTTTATTTTCTTATTTTGATTTTTATTTCATTTAATTTTGTTTAGTGAAAAGGTTAATTTTAATATGATAGGTATAAATTAATTTAAAACATTTTGCACCGAAGGCTTGGCCTGTGGATGTTGGGTGGGGATGAGGGGGGGGGGTCATGGCCCACTAATTCCCTCCCTTGGTTCCAGCCGGGGTGTGAGGTGTTGCATTTTGGAAGGACAAATCAAGAAAGGAAGTACACGGTGGAAAGGAGTGCGGTAGAACGGAGAGATCCGGGAATACAGAGACATAATTTCCTGAAAGTGGTGTCACAAGTGAACAGGGTTGTAAGGAGAGCTTTTGGCATCATGGCCTTCATAAATCAAAGGATTGAGTGCAGATGTAATCACCTAACTGCAGGAAAGTTATCTAAAAGATGGAAAGAGTGCAGAGAAAAGATGTTGCCCGGACTTCAGAAACTGAGTTACAGGTAAAGGTTAAACAGGTTAGGACATTATTCCCTGAAGTGTAGAAGAGGGGAGATTTGCTGGAGGTATTTAATTTATGAGGGGGATCAACAGAGGCTGGATGAGATACAAACCACAAGACATGGCTAATGGTGAAAGGGCTAAGTTCAGGGGGAATCGTAAGAGGGAACTTCTTCTCACAGAGAGTGGTGAAGGTGTGGAATGAGTTGCCAGCTGCAGTGGAGAATGCAGGCTCAAATTTAACATTTAAGATTAATTTGTGCAGGTACATGGATGGGAGGGATATGGAGGGGTATGGATTGGGTGCAGGTCAGTGGGACTGGGCAGAATAATAGTTCTGCACTGACTAGAAGGGCCGAAGGATTTGTTCCTCTGCTATCATGTTCGATGGTTCTGTGGTGTTCAAGCAGCAGCTGGGACAGTGGCTAAAAATTCCTTCATTTGGGGACTGATGGGCCAAGTTTCAAACATCTTAAATATGTCCCTTCTCTTAGTGCTCTGCATTACATAGATTTGGCTCCAATTACATCCTTGATTATGCAGTGGCTTTTGAAAGCGAGTGCTTTGGAACAAGATTTCTCCTTTTTTGTTGAAAAACATTGATACATGCAGTGCTAATATCAAATCTGTCCTCATGGAAGGATCATAAAACAGGGTGGATCTTTTCAACCCAGAAAGATGCTGGAAATCTCTGCCTCAGCAAGTCCCAACAGCTGCCCTCCCAGTTTACAACAGCTGCCCCCTCTTTGCCAAACAAAGACATGGGCTCTGAAAGGCTCACACCCTGTGGCTATCAGGCAGCTGGGTCACGTGTTACAGATGCCTTTGAGCAGGCAAAGAAAGAACAGCAGGGTTCTTTGAGAGATGGTTCAGTTGGTGAATGAGATGCATGTCGGGATGGGGGGTGGGGAGGGGTGGAGAGAGAACTCAAGTCGAGTCGTCACCTTTTTTTATAGTTCATCCTATACTCACACAGTAAATACGAGATCGCATTTCTCCAGGACCACAGAGCATATTTACATAAATATAAGTTAAAATACAAGTTAAACACATTGAACTATTAAAATATTAAGATGTATACAGTAAACAGTCTACAATGCTGTGTAGACTGGAGGGATGCCAGAAAATGATGACCTAACTATATGTCCAGGAGACTTCAACTTCTCCATAAATGTTGTTCTTTAATGCACACAAACGTGCCAACACAGAGATGCATAAACCTGCACACAAAAAAACACAACACACACGCACAGACATATACAGAGTTGTACCTCCATACATATACAGACACTCATGGACATACACACATAGACATAGGCATGCCTACAGAGTCATGCATCTTTGGCTTGGCTTCGCGGACGAAGATTTATGGAGGGGTATGTCTACGTCTGCTGCAGGCTCATTGGTGACTGACAAGTCCGATGCGGGACAGGCAGGCACGGTTGCAGCGGTTGCAAGGGAAAATTGGTTGGTTGGGGTTGGGTGTTGGGTTTTTCCTCCTTTGTCTTTTGTCAGTGAGGTGGGCTCTGCGGTCTTCTTAAAAGGAGGTTGCTGCCCGCCGAACTGTGAGGCAAGATGCACAGTTGGAGGTGATACCAGCCCACTGGCGGTGGTCAATGTGGCAGACACCAAGAGATTTCTTTAAGCAGTCCTTGTACCTCTTCTTTGGTGCACCTCTGTCTCGGTGGCCAGTGGAGAGCTCGCCATATCACACGATCTTGGGAAGGCGATGGTCCTCCATTCTGGAGACGTGACCCACCCAGCGCAGTTGGGTCTTCAGCAGCGTGGATTCGATGCTTGCGGACTCTGCCTGCTTGAGTACTTCAATGTTGGTGATGAAGTCATTCCAATGAATGTTGAGGATGGAACAGAGACAGCGCTGATGGAAGGGTTCTAGGAGCCGTAGGTGATGCCGGTAGAGGACCCATGATTCGGAGCCGAACAGGAGCGTGGGTATGACAACGGCTCTATACACGCTGATCTTTGTGTGTTTTTTCAGGTGATTGTTTTTCCAGACTCTTTTGTGTAGTCTTTCAAAGGCGCTATTTGCCTTGGCGAGTCTGTTGTCTATCTCTTTGTCGATCCTTGCTTCAGATGAAATGGTGCAGCCAAGGTAGGTAAACTGGTTGACTGTTTTGAGTTCTGTGTGCCCAGTGGAGATGTGCGGGGGCTGGTCATACACTTACATGAACATACACAAACTCTTATATACACTAACGGACATGCATAGACACATATAAATGCACGCATACACACACACACACACACACACACACACACACACACACACACACACACACACACACGCACTTGGACAGGCCAATGGAGAGAGATAGACAGACACGGACACAGGTACAGAGAGAGAGAGAGACAAGCACAGAGAGAGGTAGGCACTGAGATAGACAGAGGGAGAGAAAGAGAAAGAAAATTAAACCATGCAAGCAGAAGCACCAACCCCCCATTCACACCTCTATACCTTACCCCCACCTTTAGACCTTCATCCAACTAACAAAAACCCTAACCCTGATTGCCTTGAAAGGTATAGTATACAGATGAGTTGCTTCACATCATCCACTGAGGCAGAAATGACCAGCACAAGGAGGGGCTCTGGGCTGGAGGTGAGGAACCTACTCATTCTAGGCAGAAGGAGCATTGAGGCAGTGTTAACAAGTGGTGAGATACCCAAGATATTTTGACCTCCAGTCTGAGTGCAGCCTCAGCACCTTGGGAATGAGTTTTGGAGCTGTAATGTGAAAGGCCCCATGAGCTGAGTGGGCTCTTTCAGTGGCATCTAAACATAGAATGAAACAGGGTGTGCCCTGTGATTATGTGACTGTCAAACACCAGCTGGGAGCTCCAATTTAAAGTTGGGGAAGCTTGAAGGGTGCTTTGTACGATCACTGACATCATTCAATGCATGCCCAATGCGGTGAAGGATCAGATGGAGTAGAATTGATCCTTACCCAAAGTGTCCGGATAAATTCCATGAATGATTGAGATAATTTACTCTGGGTTAATACACAAAAGTGCTGGAGAAAATCAGCAGGTCACACAGGATCCAGGGAGTAAAGGGTAACCAATGTTTGGGCCTGGGTCCTTTGTCTGGAATCTGGAAAAACAGGGAGAGACGTCTGAAGAAAAAGGTGGGGGGAGGAGGAGAGTGGAGGGGAGGGGGAAGGTGTTGCAGCACAGGCTGATTGGTGAAAGGCGATAGAGGAAAGTGGGATGGTCCAGGAGAGAAGTTATCAAGGGCAAGTTCTGCTGGACTGACAAAGACTAATTCCACTTTCTCCAAGTCAAAGGTGCAGCCATGAGGATCTGTATGGGTCCCAACTATGCCTACCTTTTCGTGGGAAGTATGGAGAAAAATAATGGGGGCACTGCTGAAGCTGCTGTAATGGTCCCCCTACAGTTGGTGCAGACCGTGGAGAGCAGAGACACACTGTAACTCTGCAGGGTCCTACTGCCCGGTTCAAAAGCCAACCGCTCCATGTCGGCTTTAAGCAGCTTGTTGAAGGAGCTGATGGTGCTTTGTTTAAAAATCTTGCAACCTATATACCCCAGGTTGCTATGGGAAGTGAGGGAAGAGATGCTGGGACAGTAGCGATGATCTTTGAATCCTCTTTGGCAGCAGGGAATGTGTCGAAGTGTTGGAGAATGGCAAATGTTGTCCCCTTGTTTAAAAAAGGTAATAAGGAGAACCCTGGAAATTCTAGACGGGTGAGTCTTATGTCAGTGGGGTGTAAACTAATGGAGAGGATTCTTAAGGAAAAGGTCTATGAGCATTTGGAGAAGTCCAGTCTACTCAAGGATAGTCAGCAGGGCTTTGTGAAGGGAAGGTTGTGATTCACAAGCCTAATTGAGTTTTGTGAGGAAGTAACAAAAGAAATTGATGAGGATAGGGTTGTAGATGTGGTCTACATGGATTTTAGCAAGGCATTTGACAAGGTTCTTCACAAGAGACATCCAGAGAATCATGACTCATGGGAACAGTGGAACCTTGGCTGTGTGGATAATAAATGGGCTTGCAGAAAGAAAGCAGAGAGTATTAGTGGAAGGAAATTGTTTTGTCTGGAGGTCAATGACTAGTGGAGTGCCCGCAGGGATCTGTTCTGGGACCCTCTGCTCTTTGTGATTTTTTAAAATACCTGGATGAAGAGGCAGATGGATGGCTCAGTAAGATTGTGGATGAATCGAAAATTGGAAGAGTTGTGGATGGAGCTGAAGGTTGTCGAAGGTTACTAGAGGGTCTAGACGGTGCAGAGTTGGGTGAAGAAGTGGCAGATAGATTTCAATGTGAATAAGTGTGTGGTGATGCACTTTGGAAGGACAAACCAGAAGGCTGTGTTCAGGGTTAATGGTCGGTTACTTAGGAGTGTGGATGAATAAAGGGACCTTGAGGTTCAAATCCATACATCCCTCAAGGCATTGGTGAGGCCAAATTTGGAGTACTGTGTACAGTTTTGGTCACCAAATTATAGGAAAGATATAAACAAAATAGAGAGAGTGCAGAGAAGGTTCACGAGAATGTTGACAGGATTTCAGGGTCTGAGTTACAGGGAAAGGTTGTGCAGACTGGGGCTTTTTTCTCTGGAGCGTAGAAGATTGAGAGGGGACTTGATAGAGGTGTTTAAGATTTTAAAAGGGACAGACAGAGTAAATATGGATAGGCTTTTTCAATTAAGAAAGGGGGAGATTCAAACTAGAGGACATGGTTTAAGATTGAAGGGGGAAAATTATAAGGGGAACATGAGGGGAAATTTCTTTACGCAGAGGGTGGTAGGGATGTGGAATAAGCTTCCGGCAGACGTGGTCGAGGCGGGATCATTGGTTACATTTAAGGAAAGTGGATTGTTACATGGATAGGAGGGGACTAGAGGGGTATGGACCGGGTGCTGGTCAGTAGGACTAGGATGGTGGGGATTTGCTACGGCATGGACTAGTAGGGCCGAACTGGCCTGTTCTGTGCTGTAAGTGGTTATATGGTTATATGGTTATATGGTCGCTGCCCAGGTTGATAGAATAGTTAAGAAGGCCAATGGGATGCTGGGCTTCATTAATAGAGGGATTGAATTCAGGAGTAGAGAGGTCATGTTGCAACTCTACAAATCTCTGGTGAGACCACATTTAGAGTTTTGTGTTCTGTTCTGGTCACCTCATTATAGGAAGGATGTGGAAACTCTGGAGGGGGTGCAGAGGAGATTTACCACGACATTGCCTGGATTGGGAAATAAGTCTTATGAGGCAAGGTTAGCAGAGCTGGGACTTTTCTCTTTGGAGCGTAGAAGGATGAGAGGAAACTTGATCAAGGTCTACAAGATTATGAGAGCCATAGATAGGGTGGACAGCCAATCCCTGTTTCCCAGGGCAAGAATGGCAAACACCAGAAGACATGCACAAACATAGGGGAGGTAGGTTTAGTGGAGACATCAGGGTTAAGTTTTTACAGAGAGAGTTATAGGAGCCTGGAATGCCTTGCCTGGGGTGGTGGTGGAGGTTGAAACATTAGGGGCTGTAATGTGACTGATTGCACTCAAAGACAAGTGAAGAATACAAATATGTTTTTACAATCAATGGCCAGTAGTCACAATAGTCCTGAGGTGAATTTGAGTTAAGGCAGGGAAACCAGGGTTTATACTGGGGTAGGTGAGGGTGGAGCCAAGGGAGGGGCCAGCATCTGAATTCCAGTTCACTGCATTCCTCTCTTCCTTCAGAATTGAAATTGTGGGTGAAAACAGAGACCATACATTCAAAAGAAAAACTAATGGTTTACAAATATTAGCAAGTTGAGACTATCAGGAGGTCCAGTTATTCTGGTCATGCGCCTCAGTACTGGAGGACTTTGGGCTTCCTCAACTTCCTGGACCCCCTGTGGTACAGGATTACTGGGTGTTGAGGGCTCCGGCTCTGGTCGCAGATGGATGGTGCGAGCAGTGTTGTCTGGAACCCTGAGTGGGGCACTTGGTAGTTCCTGGCTCGTTTGAGGCATTGGATTCTCAGTTCTGGCAGGTGCCAGGTCTCTGATCAAGACGGTGTCCTCTCTGCTGTTAGGGTCTGCCACGTAGGCATACGTTGGGTTGGCGTGCAGCAGGTACACCTTCTCAATCAGGGGGTCTGTCTTGCTCCTCTTCACGTGTTTTCTAAGCAGGACTGGCCCCGGTGACATTAGTCAAGCCAGGAGAGTGGTCCCAAATGTGGATTTCCTCTGGAGATTAAACATTAACTTATGAGGAGTTGCATTGGTCGCTGTGCAGGAGAGCAACCTTATGGAGTAGAGCACTGTGGGTAGGACTTATTTCATGGCTTTCCATACAGTCGTGTTCCTTTTTCAACTTGTCCATTCCCCCAGGGATTGTAGCTAGTCGTCCTGCTGGAGGCAATGCCTCGCGTTCAGGTACTGGCATAGCTCTTCACTCATAAATTATGAGCCCTCGTCGCTATGGATATAGCTGGGCTACCAGAACAGAGTGAAAATAGAGTGCAAGACCAGAGGTGGTCATGTCTGGGCAGGGGATAGCAAACGGAAGACGTGAATACTTGTCGATGACATTGAGAAAGTATAAAGGAGGGGACCCTTGAAATCGAAGGGGTGGGATCAGGTGCACTTTGTTGGGCCAGTAGAAGTGTGGTTTGCACTCAGAGGAGACCTGGCAGGACCTGGTAATTTCCTTGATATCTCAATGGTGTAGGGCAGGTTGCTTGGCCTTGATGAAATGAGCCATGCAAGTGATGCCTGGGTGGCAAAGCTCATCGTGAAGTGACCACAACTGGCCGGTGTGTGCAGAGGCACAGCTTCCTCATGATAGGGAATCTGGAGGTTCATCGAGATATCTGGCCTGTATGCTATATCATAATTCTAGGTGGAGAGTTTGATCCTCCACCACGCAATCTTATCATTCTTTATTTTACCCCTTTTTGCATTATTAAACATAAATGCCACCGATTGCTGGTTGGTGAGCAGTGTAAATTTTCTGCCGGCCAGGTGTTTGATGGCCTCTACAATGGCTTGAACCTCTTTCTCCACAGATGGGTTCTGAAGCTCGTGGCCTTGTAGGGTGCAGAAGGAAAAGGTATCCGGCCTGCCCACCTAGTCAAGGGTGGTGGCCAGACCTATGTCAGTGGTATTACATTCTTGTCTGGCCTTTGCGATGTAGCTCTGAATGTTGTAAAAGGCCATCTGAGTTTCGGAAGATAATGAGAAGGAGATTGATTTTAAGAGGGGGCGGACTTTATCTGCGTTGTGAGGGACCCACTGGGAATAGTAAGAGAAGATGCCCAGGCACCTCCTTAAGGCCTTCATGGTCTTTGGGATCGGAGGTCTAACAGGAGGTGCATTCAGTCGGGGTCAGGGCCAATGATGCCATTCTCCACCACATAGCCCAGGATCAGCAGATGCTTAGTCTGGAATACGCACTTACTGGAGTTGTATGTGAGGTTCAGGGTCTTGGCCTTATGGAGAACCCTCTAGAGGTTGGCGTCGTGGTCTTCAAGATTGTCCACATATAGTGACGTTATTGAGATAAGGGAAGGTGGTCTTCAACCTGTATTCGTTGACCATTTTGTCCCTTTGCCTCTGGAAGATGGAGACCCCATGAGTGATGCCTAAAGGGAGCCTCCCGAACTGATAAAGCTGTCCATCTGCCTCATATTCTGCGTAGGGACGGTCCTCAGAAAGGATCGGTAATTGATCGAATAGTATTTCGTTTACCATGCCTGAAATTCAAGGGAGGGGATATGCGTCCAGGAATGTGAAGCAATTAATTGTTTAACTATAGTCTTCTATGGCAGACTTGTAAGTAGCACAGTCTCTTTGGGGCCAACTCGAGAGAGAACTGCTGACCTCTGGAGACTATCAAAGATGAAGATGTCTTGCATGGCTGTCAGGTAGGACTGGAAGCACTCCAGCCAGTAGGCGAACTCCTCTGGGGCCTCAGGGGACAGAGAGTCGATCTGGAGCATGCCTGGCTTCAACAGGCTTCCATCCTGCTTCAAAATTAGGCTATTAAAATTGTAACACAACTGATTGCACTCAGAGACATGAGGAGTACAAACACACTTTTAATAGCTAACAATCAATGGCCAGTAGACACAATAGTCCTCAGGTGAATCTGAGGTAAGGTGGGAAAACGAGAGTTTATATTGGGGCAGGTGAGGGTGGAGCCGGCCATCTGAACAACACACAGACAGTGAATTCCAGTTCACTGCAGGGGCATTTAGGAGACTCTTAGGCACATGGATGATTGAAAAATAGAGGATTATGGGGTAGGGAGGGTTGAGTACATTTTGTAGGGACATATAGGTCAGCACAACATCGAGGGCTGAAGGGTCTATACTATTAGTAACCACGGAGGTCTGTGTTCAAAATGCTGGCGCATGTTCCATCAGCATACCACAAGGGTTTACAGACTCCGGGGAGTAGTGGACACAGGAAATGGGGAGAACAGCCCCCATTGAGAAGCAGAAGCATAGGAGATGACCCCACAGATCTACGACCATGACAGTGGGGGAGCAAGGGCCTCAGTGCCTGAATGATCCTCACAGGCTCCAGACTGTCAGCAACCTGCAGTCAAAGAACTCACACAGGCTGTGGGCTGCTGTCAAATGGCTCATTGGAACCAGATCCAAGAACCTGAATTTGAGAGAGTGCTGAGGGTAAGATTGGCTCCCGAAGGGCCTTGGGCTCTGAAGGGCCCCTGATTGTATTGGAGGTTTGGACACGGATTCCAAGTTACTGCTGGTTTGAACAGAATCTGTGTGGTCACAGATGCTGTGGGAGCACTGGAGGGCAATTCAAGGAATTCTCTTTCTCCTATTGTTAGGGGCTCTTGGTGACTGTTTACCTTGCAGCAAACAAAAAAATTGAAGTATATCATATTACATTTTTATTTATTAATACGTGACAATAAAAGGAATCTTTGAACTTTTGGAATAATCCAAGTCTACACAGGTAAGTCTCCTTAACTCACTGGTTCTCAGCCTTTTTTCTTCCACTCGCACACTACCTTACGTCATCGGTGCTCAGTGATTAGTAAGGGATCGCTTAAGGTGGGATGTGCGTGGAAAGAAAAAGTTTGAAAACCACTGTTTTCATCGTCCCTAATTGACTCGTTATGTGCACGGTTTCATAACTCCAAAAGAAGTGGGCCAATGACGATTTTTCTCAAGCAAAATATTTCAGTAACAATTACATTTAGAGCAGTGATTCTCAACCTTCCCTTCCCACCCATACACCACCTTAAGCAATCCCTTACTAATCATAAAGCACCATTGGCATAGGGATTACTTAAAGTGGGATGTGAGTGGAAAGAAAAAGGTTGAGAACACTGCCTTAAGTCTTCCTCTGTTTCATCGAAGTCAGCATTAGTGCTGCCTTGTGCTCCCATGAAGCGTTCACAACTTTATCCACTTGCTGCCAAATTTCAACCTGACCTCAAATTTACCTGGTCCATCTCTGGCAAAAATCTCCCCTTTCTCCATCTCAAGAAACAAGATATCTACAGACATCTTCATTAAACCCGCTAACTCCCACAATTACCTCATCCCACCCTTCTCCTACAAGGATTCTGTTCCTTTCTCCCAGTTCCTTCACCCTCTGCCTAATCTGTTCCCAGGATGAGCTCTTCCGTTCCAGAATATCGGAGATATTCAAACCATCTATTGCAATTAACTCACCCCGAACCTGCTGCTTTCTGCACATCTCGTGGCACGGTTAGTGCTGAAAGTCTGAGTTCAAGTCTGGCGCTGTCTGTAAGGAGTTTGTGCACTCTCTCCATGACTGGATGGGTTTTCTCCAGGTGCTCGACTTCTTCCCACCCTTCCAACGATATGGAGGCTTAGGCTGATTGTGGTATTTGAGTGGCACAAGCTCCTGGGCCAGAATTGCCTGTTATCTAAATTTAAAATTTATATCAGCACTGGCCCCCTCTGTCCCGAGACACGGTTCACCTCATCCACACTTACTGCCCCTTCAGCTTCTGCATCCGCCCCCTACAGCTTAACCCCACTACCAGGCCTTCTCCACTTCCCAAAGGGATTGCTCCCTCACCCACTTGCCACCAATTGCCTCCTACACCTGTGACTGCAGAAGATGCTCCATTTGTGCCTGCACCTCCTCCCTCAGCACCATTCAGAGCCCCAAACACACCTGCCAGGTGATGCAACATTTCATTTGTAAATTTGCAAGGGTCATCTCCTATATCCAGTGCTCCCGCTGTAGTCTCCTCTACATCGGACGTAGACTGGGAGACAGTTTTGCTGCAACTGTAAGGACTGCCCAGTGGCCATCCATTTTAATTCCACACCCCATTGCCACACTGACATGTCTGTCTCTGGCTTGATGCACTGTCAAATCGAGACCACCTGTAGATTAGAGGAACACCTCATATTTCATCTTGGCACTCTCCAACCAGAGGGCATTAACATCTGCTTCTTCAGCCGCATCCCCTAGTCTCCTTCTTTCTCTATCCCTACACTATCTCCTTTCCTCTTCTAAGCCCTTCCCTTCCTTCTTTGCCCTCTCCCCATCACTTCTCAGCTTCTTTCTCTACTACCCTTCCACTGTATCCACCTGCTGGTTTGTGCTTTCGCCCCCCCCCCCCTTTCCCCCTCCTCCTTCTCCTTCCCCTCCCTCTCAACTTTTTATTCAATAGCTGCCTATTTTACAAAGTTCCTGATGAAGGGCTCAGGCCCAAACTGTCGACTGGCTTTGACTTCCTATGGACACTGCATGACTTGCTGATTTTCTGTGGCACAATGGTGAACTCCAGCATCTGCAGACTCCTGTTCACCAGCACAAGCTTTATTTGTTCAGATGGTTAATCCATTGAGGTAAGCAGAGCTGGAGGTTGAATGGAAAAGCAGACAAATGCTGGAGAAACTCAGAAGGTCAAACGGGGCCTTTATGTAGCAACGGGGAAGATACAGAACCAACGTTTCAGGTTGGAGCCCTTCAAGGTGTGAGGGAACATGAGAGGTGTCCGAAAAAAAGGGGGGAAATGTGGGGGGTGGTGAGAGTGGGAGATGATAGGTGGAGCGAGGGGAGACCGTGGTGGGGCAGGGGAGAGGAGTCTAGACCAGGTGGAGAGAGAAAGGAAGTAGGAACTGGAATAACTAGTTAAAGGGGGGGAGAGGGGGAAAAGGCAAGCTGATTAGTGGAATGCAGTGAACTCTATGTCCATGCCCTGGGGTTAAAGGGGGGCCCAGACAAAAAGTGAGGTGGTATTCCTTCAATCGGCATGTGGTCAGGGTGGGGTCGTTTGAAAGGCCATGGACAGACATGTGAACTTGAGAGTGTGACTCAGTATTGAAATGGTTGGCTAAGGTAAGGTTGCTTTTATTGCGGATGGAGAGGTGGTGCTGGTGCTGGGCGAAGCAATCTCCTAATCCGCGGCCGGCATCTCTGATGTAGAGAAGTCCACAGAGGGGGCACCGGATGCAGTAAATGAGTTCTTTGGAGGTACAGGTGAAGTGTTACTTCACCTGAAAGGGCTGTTTGGGACCTCAGACCACGGTGAGGAAGGAGGTGTGGGTGTAGGTATTACACCTCCTACGACGACAGTGGAAAGTGTCGGGGGAGTGGATGATGGGTGGGGAGGGAAAGGTGCAAAAGGGAATCACAAAGGAAGTGGTCCCTACAGAAGGCTGAGAGGGGAGGAGAAGGAAAAATCTGTCTGGTGGTGGGATCCTGTAGTAAGCACTGGAAATTCTGGTGGATAATGTGTTGGATGTGGAGGGTGGTGGGGTGGTAGGTGAGGGCGAGGGGGATTCTGTGTTTATTGTTTCTGGGGCGGGGTGGCTAAGGCAGATGAGCGGGGAATGAAGGAGATGCAGGTGAGGATCGAGGTAATAATGTGGAGGGAAAGCCACATTTGTGGAAGAAGGCAGACATTTCAGAGGCTCTGGACTGAAAGACCTCATCTTGGGAGCAGATGCGGCAGAGACGGAGAAATGGAGAGAAGGAGATGGAGTCCTTGCAGGGAACTGGGTGTGAGGACATATAGTCCGGGTTGAATGGAGGAAACATGGTGATTTAAGCCTCAGAGAGACATACCATTAGTTTCCAACATTGTTTAGCTGCAGCTCTCTGTATCTAATATCAAAGTGGAAATTGAAAATAACCTGTTTATGAAGAGACAGAAAAGCTTTTAGCCCTAACGTAAATTTGCTCTATAAATAATTAGAAGAATGTTACTTTTTTCACATGCTGAACATTGTGTGAGCCCCTCAACAGTATTGGTCAGCTTATTTGGAGTTAATGACACTGCATTTTATTCCAGCTGGAGGCACTGAGAGATTTGCTCTCTCATCACTGCACAACGACTGCTATACAAACACAGGCTTCGTGAGTCTCTGAGATACTCGAGAACTATAGTTGACCTGAGGGGAACATCACCTGTGATGCATGTTATCCCCGAGATGACTGTGGTAGAGTGGAGACAGTCACCCACCTCTTTGCAGAATCTAGAGCTTGTCATGGGTCATAGCCAGCAGCAGTGTGACAGAGGACTCTGCTCCTGTGCATGTATGCGGAGACGGACATCCAGAACTGCTGGAAAATCATCATCTCTGTGAAAGCTGACCTTCGTCTGCCCGAAATGTGTTTGTCTTCCAGCACATGGAGATATCAATCCTGCCGACTGGCACATTTCAGGGTGCAAGAGTGCGCACTGAGGCTTGGTGCAGCCAAAATGAGGGCATTGCAGGGAGGGCCCACAGTCTAGCGTCCTGCCATTACTGGTCACTGATCATCTGAGACCGAAAAGAATCCCTCAAATAACAGAGGAGAGTAATGACAAGGAGTTACAACAGTGGCAATGGTGCTACGTAACTAATTAGATAATGAATGTAACAATGTATAGTATTTATGAATATGACATCGCTTTGTGAAAAATAATGCACTCTTTACCTTTGGACAAAATGCTGTGTTCAGGCTGGATGTGTGCTATGAACAAACTGTGGTCTTTATTTTCACTCAGGGGAATTCTCCAAATGGGCACACACTGACAAATGTACTCAGCACACATGCCCAGTATTCTGAGAAACAAGTGTTTAACTGCTTCAGCACCCACCACCCATAGGCCTGGTATACTGAGAATAGAGGGTTTAACTTCTTCAGCACCCACCACCCACAGGCCTGGTATACTGAGAATAGAGGGTTTAACTTCTTCAGCAATCACCACCCACAGGTAAAGTATACTGAGAATAGAGGGTTTTGGAGGGTTATTGGCAGAGAGTGGGAGGTTTGAGCTAGTGGAGTTGTTCTAGTGAATTGGTGCGGACTCGAAAGGCCGACATGGCCTGTTTCTGCTCCGTAAATGGTTATATGGTTATATGGTTATAAACTTCTTCAGCACCCACCACCCACAGGCACAGTGTACCGAGAAATGATGGTTTAACTTCTTCAGCACCCACCACCCATAGACATGGAATACCGAGAAATGAGGGTTTAACTTCTTCAGCACCCACCACCCACAGACATGGAATATCGAGAAATTAGCGTTTAAATTCTTCAGCACCCACCACCCACAGACATGGAATACCGAGAAATGAGGGTTTAAATTCTTCAGCACCCACCACCCACAGACATGGAATACCGAGAAATGAAGGTTTAACTTCTTCAGCACCCATCACCCACAGACATAGAATATCGAGAAATGAGGGTTTAACTTCTTCAGCACCCACCACCCACAGACATGGAATACTGAGAAATGAGGGTTTAACTTCTTCAGCACCCATCACCCACAGACATAGAATATCGAGAAATGAGGGTTTAACTTCTTCAGCACCCACCACTCACAGACATGGAATACCGAGAAATGAGGGTTTAACTTCTTCAGCACCCACCACCCACAGACATAGAATATCGAGAAATGAGGGTTTAACTTCTTCAGCACCCACCACTCACAGACATGGAATACCGAGAAATGAGGGTTTAACTTCTTCAGCACCCACCACCCACAAGGCACAGTATAACGTAACAAATAAATAAGCACATACACACAAAAAGTTTGTTTCCAGTGTTCTGGATTGGGATGGGCCCATTGCAGTTGGCCCTACAGAGATGCCTCCAGTCTGGAGGGATGAGTGAACACGAGAATGCGCTTGACGTGCAGGACCTGTCCACGTGACCTGTGAGGAACCATCATGTGTCAGCATCACTTGTTGAGGGCAGACTTTTAATTGGCACCTGGAGGACAAATCACACATCAGCTACAAGGGCCAATGATATATCAACCTCACAGTGAGCAGATCTAACCCTTGATTGACAGATGATGTGACTTCTGACTAGGATCCAGCCAGAGGTCACATGACTCTCCACAATCCATATTCCCACCAGATTCCAGACAGAGAGGCCACGTGACTCTCCACAATCCACACTCCCACCAGACTCCAGACAGAGAGGTCACATTATCTTCCACAATCCAAATTTCCACCAGGTTCCAGACAGAGAAGCCACGTGACCCTCCACAATCCACACTCCCACTAGGCTCCAAACAGGGAGACCATGTGAGCCTCTACAATCCACACTATATTGCACCCCTCAGAAATCTTCACACCATACCAATCCATTTACAGGCTACTATCCTGCGGACATATCTACATTACCCACTGATGGCCCACCAATTTCCCCTCAGCCCCACAGATCCACCATGGGTTCCCTGGCTCATTTAATTTGTTCACTAACTCTCATGTGTGGCGAGTGAGTGGTATTCCCCAAAAGGCCCCGCTTCTTATTAACAGCAACTCTGCACGTAGTCCAAGGCCATCCTTATGCTGAAGTCCTATAGCCACCTCATTGGCCAGCGTCTCCACCACGGTGGCCATTTGCTTGGTGCTCTTTTAGATCGACGAGGCGCATGGTGGCACACAACCCAGATAGCAGCCACCTTTCCATCCCATGGGTAACCAGGGGTCGGCCCAGCAGCCATGCATCCATGACATACCATTTATCCCCCAGGGAGCAGCCACCTTCACCGGGCTTTTGGCTGCAGTCCCTCTCGTGGCTAGATACACTGCTTGGAGCAGTACTGGCCTTACTGTCTGCACAAACATTCCCAAGGCTTGCTCACTGTTCAGAGGCTCACTCTGAGAGTTGGGACTTTATTGGCCAGAATATGCACAGGGAAAGGGTCGGCCTTGAGCCACCCACCCCACCGAGGGTCATCGGATCTGCAACTGTTACTGGTGTGGGGCAGAGTTGGCTGGCAATCATTACCTTCCAAAAACAGGAATATCAAAACCCCGGGGAGAAGGACAGTTCCCCCACCCCCATCCCACCTCCCCCAAGTCTCTGTTTTCAGTGTCAGCAGGGATTGGTGTACATGGCAGATCTTCAGTAGCATTCAAATTGTTGATGTATTCATCAGCCACGTGTCCAACCACCACTTCCAGTGCCCGCAGCTGCGAATGAAGGAAGCTTACTCTCTCTGGATTTTCTGTGTGTGTGTGTGTGTGTGTGTGTGTGTGTGTGTGTGTGTGTGTGTGTGTGTGTGTGTGTGTGTGTGTGTGTGTGTGTGTGTGTGTGTGTGTGTGTGTGTGTGTGTGTGTGTGTGGGTGTGGGTGCATGTGTTGGTGTATGTGTCCCCGCATGTGTGTGCATGCACACACAGACAAGTCATTTTCATTTCCCCCAGTAATGCCACCATTGCACTCTTCCCAGTCCATGCGCTACAAACCTATGTGATTCTTGGTGTCCAGGAGACTAGCTGCTCCACTTGTCCTCTCAGTAAGAGTGTGACACAAAACACACACACACACACACACACACACACACACACACACACACACAATAATAACGATGGTTGTAACGATCTTCTATAACATTCTATGAAATATCTACAATTAACAGTAGTAACAGTCAACAAAAAATCTGCGAGCTTCTCTTAGCCTCCTTATACAACCCACCAACCCAGATGAGGAGCTAACGAACTCTGAGTCTCTCGTGTTCAAATACCCATGCACGCACCAATTGACCAAAGAGAGAACGCGTGCATGGATGTGACATGGGGCACAGTGACAGCATCGATCCCAAGGATGCCACCAAAGCCTGCGGCTGGCTCAACGGAACACTCATGACCTTCACAACGAACCTAAGTAAGTAACCTGCTTTTGGCCCCTCAATTTCGGCTTAATGTCTTGAATAATAATTACACCATTATACAATCAATTATAAATAGCAATCAAACACAATATATTCCAATATTACGTAGATCTTTGCTCTTCATTCTTCATAAGGCCCGAGGTTACCAGCACATAGCCTCAAAAAGGACTGATCTTTACCACCACTCTGGGCTAGTAAAGTCTGTAGTCTGTGGAGTGAGCAAAGTGCAAGGTACAAAATACAATAAAATAATGTCAGTTTGAATATGTCAAAGTTCCTCAGTCTCCTGTAAAGGCAGACTTAGTTGCATCTGTCCTGGGTTTTAAAGTCTTTCTTCAACAGTTCTCAATATAGTTACAATATAGCTAATCAGGGGTATATCACTCCAATACAGAGTGCAGGATTTCAAATGGCATTCCTCCCACTTCCTGAATGGAGATATTACTTGAATAACTCGAAAGCACTGTTCAAATAACGTCATTGCTTTTGGAAGACGAATAATCTTTGATCCAGAGTACACTTGCATCTTCGAGTTAAAACGGTGACCTCAGACAGAATAGGCACAACTCTCCTTTTTAGTTTAACATCAGCCACGTCTTCAGCCTACTGCTCCTCACAGGAAGAGTTTGATCTCTTGGAATCAGATATTAAAGGAGGTTTCTCTGATCCGCTTGATTCTAAAGGATGAGTCTCTTTAACCTTTCCAACAACTTGTATGCTCATCCTTTTCTATCTTTTCTGCAGTTGGTCAGATTTAAGAAGATTCAAATGACATTGGTTCTTCGAACTCCAACAGCCACGGCATATGTAGAATCCTGTGAAGAAGCAGGCCGACTCCAATTCCAGTTCCTACAGCTCTCTTTTACTTGAGCTGCAGCTTTTTCAGCCATTCTGGCTTCTACTGCCGTTTCCTGCAATCCAAATCCAATTTTCCAACTTCTAATTCAGTCTCCTTTTCTGACAGTTTAATCTGAGGCCTTTTATTAGGTTATCTCTGCATTCAATTATTTTGACAGGAAAGTAATTCTCCCATTGTCTTCTGAGAAATTAATCACTTGACCTGGAGTGAAAGGGTCATATGATGCATTGGAACTTCTGCTTTCAGTCTCGCTGCAGTAAACCCAAAGTGTCTGAATTTCTTCATCTTGCTGAAAATCCCTTTCTTTCTGTATCGTTATTAGGTACATTCTTGATGGTTTTCTGTATTCAGTGTGTTCTATTATTAACCATTGACTTGTTCTGCTCTTTCACAAGATGAATCTCCTCCTCCAACCTTTTGCATCTTGATAAAACTGAATCCCTTTCCTCAATAACTGGATACAGTATTTATTCTTTTCTTTTTCCGCTCCCTGGCTTTGCGAATTCTATCTACTAAATTGATTAAATTATCTCCATTCTTGTCAATTGGCTCTTTTGCTTTTTTTCTTGGTCACTTTCAAAACTGAAGAATCCCATTTTTCTAAAAACCAGCTTTGTTTCCAAGGACAAAGTTAAAATCTTTCTTGTTACTGTTTTCAAGATTTTCAAATATTTCCAATTCCCTTTTCAATGTTTCGCTCTCTAAAGGCAGTTGTATCAGATTGTCAGCTCCTTGCAATTTTCTATGCTCACCAGTTTTGCAGTGTGCTGCGATATATTTTCATTGACCTTGTCTCCTGGAGAATCTACTTTCAGATTTGTTCTCAGTCATTTGTTATAGTCCTGCCTCAGATTTAGTTTCACAGAAATAGTCACCATCTTCTAAGACGTAATTTTCATCCACTTCTGATGAAAATCATTCCTTCAACGCTGGGTTAGATGCTTTTGAAATATTTCTGTCAGTATAATTGTCATAACATTCATCTGTTCTCTTTTTTGTCAGAAGTGGCCTTCTGTCCTGACCTGCTGTTCCCACAGCTCCTCAAGTTTCACAACTGGGGCGTGCTACATGATGACATGGGGTTGGACTGCAAAAGTTGAAAAAAAAAGTCTGCAAGATTTAAGAAAATTAGAAGTATTGGAAGACCTGCAGAGCATTTCAAAATGGCACCAAAGAAAGAAAAGCCAGCCGTTACAGTACAAGAAACTGAGCGAGAAAAAGCTTGAGATAAGACAAAAGACCGACCTTGAGGAAGGATCCAGGAGTTGTTCGTAAGGTACTGCCCAGAGATGATAAGCCAGGAGCTGGGAAAACCTTGGAATCTGCAGCACAGGGTCTCTCCAGACAATGGTTGCCAGACTTGCACATACACAGAGACAAAAAAAAGGTAACTTTAAAAAAAACAGACAGACCTCCAGCTCCAGTGGGCAAGACGATGAACAGGAATAACAGGAGATTTTGTTTACTCAAAGTCCTAAGGCCACACAGATGGAGAAAATGAAAGAATCATTTATTTCTGCAGCAGAAATGAAAGCATAGATGGAATCTTTCCAACAAGATAGGGAGTTTATAATGGCAAAAATAAAAAGATAGGGACAGATTGTAGCTGAAAATAAGTCCTTTATGGAGAAACTTGAGAAAATAATGCAGCAGGTGGATAAAAGATTTGGTTGTGGATGAGAAAATTAAAGGAAATGAATTTGAAATTCAAGGCATTAAGGAGCAAATGAAAGTGGCACCAGCAGAAGTCACAAAAGATCAGTTAATGCAGAAAATAGACATTTTAAAGAACTTCAGCAGAAGAAACAGTAAGTCTTTGGACTTTGGAAGGTGATGAAGGACAAGAAATAAAAAGCTTTTATAGCTTTTCAAGCAATGCTTGAAAGTGTCTGAATTTCAAGGAGACATTGCAATTGAGAGAGTGCATAGAAGATTGAGACAAAGCCACAGCTGGGCCAGAAGCCACATCCGATGCTAGTCAGATTTCTTCAATATGAGAGACGAAAGTAGACTTTAGAGGTGGCGGCGAAGCCTACTGCTCCTCACAGGAAGAGTTTGAGATTTATAATGGGAATAAGACTTTTTAAATATCCTGATACAAGTTTTGAGTTGTTAAAAAAAGAGGAAATAATTCAATGCAGTGGAAGAAAGAAAGGCTACGCCTTTGTCTTAAGGTATTCGGTAGTCTTGAAGGTATTTGTTCCAGAAGGGAGAAATAGGTTTTTCATGGAACCTAATGAGGCAAAGGTGTATCCCAATTCATTGCCTGAAGGTGGATGTTGATACTTGAATGTATGGAACTGGGGGAAAAAAGCAATATTTTGAGAGAGTTTAAATGGGGAGGAGGGTTTAACCTTTAGGTGGTCTAAATATATTGTAAAAGATCTATGAAAGAATTAGATCTATGATAAAAAGATAGAATAAGGTTTGGTATATCGAGTGAGTTAGTAGGGACCATGAGCTTAACCATAGCGAAGTCATGTGCATGAAGGTGATTTGGATCACATCTCGAATAGATCAGGGGATGGAGACATAACAACATCAAGCACCTCTGGGGGTGGGGGGGTCTTTTCTAATGTTTTTTTCTTTCTTTTCTTATTTTACGCCTGGATTGACTAAGATTATTGTAACATATGCTGCTATTTTAATGGGAATGAGAGGAGTGGGAAAGGGATGATTGATGGACAAAAGATTTAATATTGGTACTTAATGGCAGGAAAATTGAATTTTATTAGTATTAATGGAATTCAGAATCTAATGAAATGAAAAACAAATGTTAACTTATATGAAAAAGATTAAAGTACCTATAGCTTTCTTGCAGGAAACTCATTTGACTGAAATAGAACATGAGAAGTTAAAAAGAGATTGGGTTGGATCAGTATTGGCTTCCTCATTTAATTCCAAGGCCGGAGGAGTAGCTATATTAATAAATAGAAATTTACCAATTAAAATGTTGGATACAACTATAGATAAAGCAGGGAGATATATAATGATTAATTGTCAAATTTATTCAGAATATTGGTCAATAATGAATATATATGCACCAAATGTGGACGATGGAAAATTTATAAAAGATATTTTTATGCAATTATCAAGTGCCCAGGAGAAAATGATAATGGATGGAGATTTTAATTTTACTTTTGATTCAAAACTCATTAGATCAGGTGGAGATAATGTTAAAAATAAAGTAGTTAAAATCATGACAGAATTAATAAATGAGATGAGGCTTGTTGATAGGTGGAAAAAAATTCATCCTAATAATAGGGACTATTTTTTATTCTTTTAGACATAAGACATATTTGTGTATTGATATGTTTTTAGTCTCTACACAATTACAAGCTACAGTTCAGAAGATTGAATATCAAGTAAGAATATTATCACCTCATTCACCTTGAGTGCTGTCTATTGCATTAGAAGAAGAACAAAATGTAGGTTATAGATGGAGATTTAATATAGTACTTTTAAAGAGGAAAGACTTTTGTGAATTTATGAGACAACCGATAAAGTTTATTCTAGAAATTAATGAACACTAATTAGCAAATAAATTTATTATATGGGACTCTATGAAAGCATATTTAAGAGGACAAATTAAAAAGTTACACATCTAAAATAAAGGAATATATGAAAGAAGTAGATCAATTAGACAAAGATATATTGTAGATAGAAAAGGAATTGCAAGTCATAAAAATGAAGAGAAAAGAAGATTATTGGAATCAAACAATTGAATCTTTATATAATACAATCTTATAAAGTAGAAAGAGATGTATTGCACACACGGCAGAAATATTATGAATTAGGTGATAGAGCCCATAAAGTTTTAGCATGGCAACACAAAGCAGAGCAATTATCAAGAACAATAATAGCAACAAAAAGAAAAACTGGTCAAATTACATATAAAGCACAAGAAATTAATTATAATTTTAGGAATTTTTATATATCAGTCCGAATCTTTAAAAGACGAGGAAAAAAAATAGATGATTATTTATCATGTTACATTGTTGAATTAAATGTCGATGAAAAAAATGGAATTATCCAATTCCTTTACTGATGTTGAAGTATATGATATTTTGATGTCTTTGCCAAATAATAAGGCTTCGGGAGAGAATGGTTTCTCTCCAGAGTTTTATAAAGTATTTAAGGAGTTGTTAATTCCTGTTTTTATGGGACTTTTGGATCAAATGAGATACTCTAATAACTTACCAGAACCTTTTAAAACAGCATTAATAACAGTTATTCCATAAAAGGGAAAAATCCTTTATTAGACCCATATTATAATTAAATACAGATTATAAAATTGTATCTAAATTATTAGCTAACAGATCAACAAAATATTTTCCAAAATTAATAAATATAAATCAGACTGACTTTATTAAATGCACAAGATCCATGGACAATATAGTTAAAATTATTTTATTAAATGTAACCCAGAAAGAAAAGATACCAGCAGAAGCAGTGGCTTTAGATACAAAGAAGTGTTTGATAGACTAGACTGGGACATTTATTTGAAGTATTGAATGTTTTTGGAATTCAAAATGATTTTATAAATTGGATAAGAGCTTTGTATAATCATTCAAAAGCTAAGGTAGCCATGAATAAGCAAATATCTAAACCTTTTCTATTAGAAAGGTCACCTAGACAAGGATGCCCATTATCACCATTTTTATTTGCATTGGCTATACCACCATTGGCAGAAGTGACAAAAAGAGATAATGGGATTAAGGGTTTTATGATAGAAGATAGAGAACATAACATTAGCTTGTTTGCAGCTGATGTTATATTTGATCTTACAGAAGCAGAAATATAATTGAAGAAAATAATTGTATGATTGGCAGAATATGGTTTGATAACAGGTTATAAAATTATTATGAGCCCAAAGGATCCCAAACCCCAGCAGCAATAGATATTCACCAAGACAAATGGTTACTTAAACAAAAATTGCTTTTAATTATCTTTAAACATGAAAACAAGATCACACTTTAACTTATCTATTATTAACGTAACTAACCTAACTTAAACCCCTTCTAATTCTTAGAGCACATGTAAATAATATGTGTGCAAGTTTAGAAAAGTTATTTAATTCACAGTCCAATACAGTTCTCCACATTTCCCTCAGTCAATAGGGCACCTTCCTTATGATGACCAATATATTGGCAGGCATGTTAAACTCACGGATGTAGTCGATATCTTCCGTGGCATTAAAACATCCCCTTAGAAAGTGGGAATAAGCTTATGGATCCTTTGTGTCTTCCAGTGTTATCGACGACCATGAAAGATCTTTCTCCATACGAGCCATAGCAATTTTATGCTCCTTGCTAAAATGTTGCTGCAGTAAAGAGTTAGCCATTGTGAATCCTCTGTCTGAGTCCACATCCAGGCATCTCCTTACAACTTCCCTTGGCTCTCCGCTCGTGTGCTGTTCCAATTAACAGAGACTACTTCTGTGGTTTTTGTTCTTGCTTTCACTACTGCATTCAAAGGGTTTAATGAACGCCTGGTACTGAAGTGGGCCACCGTCAAAAACTTGAACCTCCTTCTTGGGCATGGAAGAGAAAGACTTCAGCTGGATTACTGATGCACTAATTTCATTTTGCCTTTCTATGACTGAGAGTATGTTACTCTGTTCACCGTGGCTCGTAGCAGGTAATGTAGCTGGAGATATCACGTACACGTTCACCTGGAATTCTGATGCTTGACTGGAGCCGAGCTGCAGCTCTGTCTGCGGCTTGTCACCATGAGTGCTCGTGGATTTGTCCGTGTTCGCATATCTTGTAACTGTGGTGTAAAAGGATCTGCCTAAACACTAAATGCATTATTTTTCTGTTGTCATTTCTCAAGATACCATCAATCGCTTCAGTTAATTTACTTTGAACACCAGATAATCTGAGGCTCCTGGTATCTCCATTTTGGCCCTGGGAGCAGCAATGTTTCCCTTCCAGCATCAGCTGCTGTTTTCCTGCTCTTCCAAAGCATGTTTATCCTTAAGCAACTTTTCTTGTACAGGTGCCGAACCTTTTACCTGGGATTCCGAACACCACCAATCTCCAAAAACTGATGCTTTGTTCTGGTAGATGACATCTGCTCATCAAAGATGGAGTTTGGCATCAAACATGGCCTGACATGACCCTCGCTCAACTCCTGTATATCTCGCCACATTCTGCCTCGAGTCGACTGGGTCTTTATTCAATGGAGCGTAGAAGGTTGAGGAGGGATTTGGTAGAGGTATTTAAAATTATAAGGGTGTTAGATAGAATAGTTGTGAATAGGCTCTTCCCCTTGAGGGTAGGTGAGATTGGAATGAGGGGTCATAACTTTAGGATTAGGGGAACATTTTTAGAAGTAACATGAGAGGAAGCTTCTTCACTCAGAGAGTGGTGGCGGAGTGGATGGCCCTTCCAGAAGAGGTGGTTGCAACAGGGTCAATTTTGTCATTTAAGAGAAGGTTGGATGAGTGCATGTGAAGGGCATGGAGGGTAATGGGTAGGGAGCAGGTCGGTGGAACTAGTGGAGTTCACTTAAATCGGAGCGGACTAGAGGGGCCGAGATGGCCTGTTTCCGTAATGTAATTGTTATATGGTTATATGGATAATTTGCGGTATCCTTGTCTAATAAATGGCCCTTTGTGGTGTGCGCTGTCGCTAATTAGTGAGATTTTCGCCTTTTAAGAGCAGCTCCCTGCCAGGATTAGCGGGATTGTTAGTTAGAAGAGCCCCTTCCTGTTGAGTGTCATCACCACCTGCCCTCCCAGCTGATGTGATGTTTGAGTTGCAATGTGTGTTTACTACATTTGCTCTGTTTGAGATGCCCACGGTTTGTGGGCCAGTTTTATTTTGAGATTTTACTTTAAAATAAAGAAAAACATGCTAATGATATCTTTATTCATCTAAATTAATTTAACACCCTGTACCCCCTGTTATGTGCGAATTTGCACGATTTTGAAGCATCACATTTCCTTAAAGGGTCCGCCATTTTAAAATGATTCTGAAATCTGGAAGATTCCAAACAATGGCAGCTGTCCAGTCCCGATGATCCCAGATAAAAGGTTGGGCTCCTGTATAACAGGAGCAGCAACTTCTGCCCTCAGCATTTATATGAGCAGATATTGTACTGGAAACTCTGGAGCTTGATCCAAAAGAACTTGCTTTGCTTCTCCTACTTCCAACATTTGACACAATGTCACCTGGTTGTATTTCTTCCAACATGTCCGATGTTGTCTTAATACTTGACTCTTTCTCAGGTCAAAATTTCACATTTTTGCATTTTCATCCTCTTCACCAACTTCAGCCATTTCCAAGTTGCTGTCTTTCTATTCAGTTGATGTCTTAAGTAATGGTTTTGCAATGTCTTCATTCCCATCCAGCCAAAGCCACCTCTTCTTCTATTGCAAGCTTCAGTGTTTTGACACCATTTGTGTCTAGATTCTGTTGCTTCATTTCTGCTTTGAGATCCGTGACCTACAAGTCTTCAATACATCGTGCTTTAGCGGCGATGCCAGTGGCAGCAGTGGCCATTTCATGGGTCTCCAACCACCGTCCATTGAGCTTGAGCCCCAAACATACACCACACAACAGTCCCCAATGGACTAGCAGCATGTCCAAACTGTGTTCACACTGCAACAAATACACGAGGCCACAAATGTAAGCAGACTGCTTCTGATGGCTGTGATGTGCTGTTGTCAACAAGTGAGTTTCCACTGTCAATAATATCAATGATTCTTGGGGAATGGATCCACCAACATGTCCATAGGACTTTCTTCTCTAGTATTAGAAGCTCTGCACCCCTCTCTGGCCGAATCTCAGACAGATGGATGTCAGCAGCCTGCTCTCAGAATTTCCAATGTGGCCACCTTCAAGATTGGGTTGGGCAAGTGATAGCATCTTCTTTTAATTCCAAAGCTCGAGGAGTAGCAATTTTGATACATAAAAAAGTGCCTTTTATTTTGGAGTCTTTTTCTGCTAATGCAGGTAGAGTTTTGAAGGTTAATTGTAAAATATTTTCAGAAGCTTGGACCTTGATGAATCTGTATGCACCAAACAAAGATGATTTATTACCGATGCATTTTTGTATTTGAATGAATCCAATGAGAATATTATAGTAGGAGGGTACTTTAACTGTTGCTTGGATCTATTGTTGGATAAATCTCCAAAAATTGTGAAGAAAATAAAATGGTGAAAATAATAATTGAGTTGATGGGGGAGTTAAATTTAGTGGAAATATGGATGAATCTGACCGAAAAAGATTTTTCATTTTATTCTTGCTCATGATGATTTGTTTTCAAGAATAGATTTTTCTTTGGTATCAGCACATTTGCAGGGTAGAATTGGACAGGCTGAATATAAGAGTAGGATTTGTCTGATCATTCATTATTGTTAATTTCATGTAGTGCCGCTGGAGTGGCAGAAATTAATTATCGTTGGAGATTTAATGAAATGTTGTTAAGAAAACCTGAATTTATTAAGTTTGTAAGAGATCAAATTAGTTTCTTTTTAGAAATGAATGAAGGTTCAGTTCAGAGTAAGTTTACTTTATGGGATACTTTAACAGCATATCTGTAGGGCCAGATTATCAGTTATACAGCGGAAAGTCAGAATTTAGAAAAATAAATTGCAGTATTAGAGAAGAAATTTCAGGAAAATTAAACAGAGGACAATAAAATACAATTGTCTAAATTGAAGGTTCAATATATAATACTATGCAAACTTATACTTACGAAAAAATGATTCAACAATCAAAACAGTGTTATTATGAGTTGGGTGAAAGAGCTCATAAGGTTTTAGCTTGGCAGTTGAAAACTGAGCAAACATCTAGAATGATTAATGCTGTTAGGAGAAATTCAGAGATAACTTACAAACCACAGGATATTAATGATGAATTTCATAGATTTTATTGGAATTTATATACATCTGAAGGGACTTCTAATATGGAGCAGATTGAATCTATTTTGGCTTATTTACCTTTATTAGAGGAAGAGGATATTTCTATATCCTCCAAACCAAGGGCATTTATTAGGACAATTTCCCCCAAAATGTTCCAAATCCTTTTCTGTTCCAACAATATTTTTGCTGACTAAAAAGCCGCTTGGAGGCTCTTGATTGTAGTGCATTTAGATGGAGTCACCACGGTCCAGATGAGTTTTAAATGGTTTACTTATTAACACACAAGACTTGTAGCAATTTATAATAATGTAACATTCCATTAATGACAATGAAAATAACGATGGTTGTAAAGATCTTCTTTAACGTTCTATGAAATGTCTACAATTAACAGTAGTAACAGTCAACAAAAACATCTGCGAGCCTCGCACACCCTCCTAATACAACCCGCCACCCCAGATGAGGGGCTAATGAACTCTGAGTCTTTTTGCACCCAAACCCCCACGCATATCGCCAGTACGCAAAATCCATCAGGTATATGCCAAATCTTTCTTTGGCTTGGCTTCGCGGACGAAGATTTATGGAGGGGGTAAAAAGTCCACGTCAGCTGCAGGCTCGTTTGTAGCTGACAAGTCCGATGCGGGACAGGCAGACACGATTGCAGCGGTTGCAGGGGAAAATTGGTTGGTTGGGGTTGGGTGTTGGGTTTTTCCTCCTTTGCCTTTTGTCAGTGAGGTGGGCTCTGCGGTCTTCTTCAAAGGAGGTTGCTGCCCGCCAAACTGTGAGGCGCCAAGATACACGGTTTGAGGCGTTATCAGCCCACTGGCGGTGGTCAATGTGGCAGGCACCAAGAGATTTCTTTAGGCAGTCCTTGTACCTTTTCTTTGGTGCACCTCTGTCACGGTGGCCAGTGGAGAGCTCGCCATATAACACGATCTTGGGAAGGCGATGGTCCTCCATTCTGGAGACGTGACCCATCCAGCGCAGCTGGATCTTCAGCAGCGTGGACTCGATGCTGTCGACCTCTGCCATCTCGAGTACTTCGACGTTAGGGATGTAAGCGCTCCAATGGATGTTGAGGATGGAGCGGAGACAACGCTGGTGGAAGCATTCTAGGAGCCGTAGGTGGTGCCGGTAGAGGACCCATGATTCGGAGCCGAACAGGAGTGTGGGTATGACAATGGCTCTGTATACGCTTATCTTTGTGAGGTTTTTCAGTTGGTTGTTTTTCCAGACTCTTTTGTGTAGTCTTCCAAAGGCGCTATTTGCCTTGGCGAGTCTGTTGTCTATCTCATTGTCGATCCTTGCATCTGATGAAATGGTGCAGCCGAGATAGGTAAACTGGTTGACCGTTTTGAGTTTTGTGTGCCCGATGGAGATGTGGGGGGGCTGGTAGTCATGGTGGGGAGCCAAAATCCATCAGGTATATGCCAAATAACAGAAAAGAAAACCTCATACGCAGATGCAACATGGCATGAAATGGCAATGTTGACCCAGAGAATCCGCTGAAGCCCAGAGCTGGCTCAACAGAATGCCACTGATGCCCGCAACAAACTCAAGTAAGTAACCCCATTTTGGCCCCTACACAGGGGTTTAATGTCTTCAGCACCCACCACTCGCAGGCATGATGTACTGAGTTACAAATAAATGAGCACATACACAAAAATTTGGTCTCCAGTGCAGGACTGGGGTTCACATGCGGGTCTCCACCTTGGCCTCAGAGACCTAAAGGATTGACCCTCCAACACAAAATTTCACCCTGAACTCGGTGATCTGCAGAACCAAGTTTTAGACGTAGGTTTCCACCTTGGACCCTGCAACCTATAGGACTGAGCTTCTGTCATGAACTCCCATCCTGTCTCCGGGAGCACAAGGGCCTCTCTCTCCATGATCTTCACCTTTCCTTCCAATCTTCTCTTCTCAGAGACTGAATGGTTTGTCCTCAATAAAGGCCCCACCTTCATCCCTCTTCTCTCATACCTTAATGAGTTCTGCGCATGCCATGATGTTGAACTCTTCTTCCATTGGCTCTGTCTCCAGTCTACATGATTCTCCATCCATCCCCATCTACAGATCTCTTCTCCCACTTTAAAATGTCTTCCTCGTCCTGGACACCTCGTTCCGGTCTTCTACTTGCTCTGGATTTTTATATGTCCAATGTTCTTCATGACATCCACTGTATGGATTTCACTATTCCCCTCACTCATTCCAATCTCACCCCCTCAGAACACTTGGCCTTCCACTCTCTCCGCACCAATTTGAACCTCACTATCAACCCACAGACAAGGGTGGTTCTGTTGGTCTGGTGCACTGACTGTTATCTGGCTGAAACTAGATGACAACTCTGAGATACCTCCTCTTACTTACCCGTCCAACATGAGCCCACCAGAACTCTGCATCAAGCCCCATCTCTGAACTCATCACTTCCGTTATCTCAATGGCACGGCCTCCAACCTTATTGCTTCCCAACCCCACAATGCCCGCTTCTACCTCCTACCCAAGATCCACAAACCCAATTGTCTGCATGCTCCTGCCCCACCGAATTGGTCTCCACTTACCTTGACTCTGTTATTTCCTCCCTGGTCTAGTCCCTCCCCACCTACATCCAGGAATACTTCACCCGCCCCCCCCCATCTTTTCAACAACTTCCAGTTCCCTGAACTCAATCACTTCATCGTTACCATGTATACATATACACCCCATTCCCCATACACCTCCAAACCCCATACTGAAGGCCTCAAAGCCCTTGGTTTATTTTTGAACCAACCAGTTCCCCCTTTACTACCACCCTTCTCTGCAACAGCCTCACTAATTTCTTCTTTGATTCATCCCACTTTCTCCAGGTTAAAGGGATACCTGCATTGGTCCCAGTTATGCCTGCCTGCAATTTTGTTGGCTACATGGAGTAATCCACGCTACAAGGCATTGCCTCATTACCCTTTCTCCACTACATCGATGACTACTTTGGTGCTGTTTCATGTCCCTATGATGAGCTTGTTGACTTCATCCACTTTGCTGCCATCTTCCACCCTGAACTCAAATTCACTTGGTCCTTCCTCAATCTCTCTGTCTCCATCTTAGGAGTCAAATTCTCGATGGACAGCTTTAGTAAACCCACCAACTCCAACAGCTACCGCGACTGCACCTCTGTCCCCTTTAAGGATTTCATTCCTTCCTCTCAATTCCTCCGTCGCATCTGCTCCCAGGATGAGGACTTCCGTGCCAAATCATCAGAGATGTCCTCCTTCTTCAAACAATGTGGCTTTCCCTCTACCACCATCAACTTGACGCTCACTCGCATATCGTCCATTACCCTGTCCTGTCTCTCCATTCTGTCTCCTTTCACACAGATATGATAAATTCTTACCTTGTCCCTTTGCAGTGAACTGAGATTCACTGGTGGTGTGTTATTCTGATGGCTGGCTCTGCCCCCATCTACCCATATATAACCCTGGTTTCGCGCCTAAACCCTGAGACCCTCTGAAGTCCACTCAGTTATAAGCTAATAAAAGCATTGGTTCTCACTCCAGTCGTGAGAACTTTTATTCATGCTACAATTTTATTAGCTTATTCCCTAAATGATGGAAGTGTTACTCAAGCCAGGTTTGCTGCTGACTGACCTTCCGTTCCCCCGAAGTGGCTGAGGAGTTCATGTACTGGCTAGACTGCTTCCAGGCCTACCTGAACACAACCAGAGATGTCTTCCACACTGATGAGCTCGAGGGTAGGAACAAAAGAGTATGCAGTCATCGGGGACTGCACTACATATGATGCTGCCATCAAGGCATTGAAGGCTAGGTATGAGGTCTTAGCGAGGCACTGACTTGCTCTACATCGCCAACGGCCAGGATAGACCCTTGATGACCACTTATTGGATTTGTGGACACTTGCCAAGAAGTGCAGGTATGAAGCGACTACGGGCAACCCAGGATGGTGGGGGTCACTCGAGTGAGGAGTATGGAGTCTCCGATGTCCTAGCATTGATGGTTCTAGATCAGGCAGACCTCACCAGCTCAAAATCTCCATAGTGATTGTGAAGGTAAATGGACATTCCACTAAATGCTTAATTGACACAGGCTCTACTGAAAGCTTCACAGAGTCATGGACTGGGCAAGAATACAACGTAAAGATATATCCTTCCAATTATCTCATATTCCTTGCATCTTATTCACATTCTACATGTTTTCAACAGCATTATATGGTACATTTATCATTTGAAAGGGGAAATTTTGTAAGATACACCTATATGTACGTGATAAAGAACAGATCCGGGGCACTCTAGTCATGGGGATCCGCTCGAGGAACATGAGGCAGCGACTGCTCAAGTTGGGTAAGAAGGATCTGGCAGGCCACGTTAAATTGGAAAATAGTTGGAACAGGCCAAGCTCAAGAATGACGACCTTGAAGCTAGTGAGCTCGCACACCCAGGTGACCTCTTCCAAGGACTGGCTTTCTCCTGGCCTTCTCTCCATATCCAATCAACATCGTTTGTCTGTTGGTCTGTACTCCTCCCCTGCCTTTTCTTTTAACTCAGACACCTGCCTGCTTTTTACTTATACCTTGAAGAAGGGCTCAGGCTTAATATGTCATTATATATCGTCACCTCCTATGGCCACTGTGAGACCTGTCAGGCAGTCCTGATTCTGATGCTCCTGCATCTCCTTCCTGAGGGTAGTTGGTCAAAGAATTTGTATGAATTTGTAGGGGCGTCATCAACAATTCTTTAAACCCAACGCTCCCAGTGAATGTTGTCAAAAGAGGAATTTGTTGAATAATCCTTTGTATTGTCATCCAGTCCAATGGTTTTCAGCTACCATACTACACAATGAGGAAGATACACAAGACACTCTCAACTGTGCTCTGGTAAAACATCATCAAGATGAGTGGAGTTCAGGAGTCATGTTGCAATTCCACAAATCTCTGGTGAGACCACACAGAGAATTGTGCTCAATTTTGGTCACCTCATTTCAGAAAGGATGTGGAAGCTATGGAAAAGGTACAGAGGAGATTTACCAGGATGTTGCCTGGATTGGAAAATAAATCTTATGAGGCAAGGTTAGCAGAGCACAGGTGTTTCTCTTTTGAGTGTAGAAGGATGAGAGGAGACTTAATAGAGGCATTAAGGACATATCGAGGACAGCCAGCACCTGTTTCCCAGGGCAGGGATAGCAAACACTAGAGGACATGTGTACAAAGTTAAAAGAGGGAAGTTTAGGGGAGACATCAGGGGTAATTTTTTTTACACAGAGATTCGTGGGGGCCTGGAATGCCTTGCCAGGGATGGTGGTGGAGGCTAAAACATTGGGGGCATTTAAGAGACTCTTAGACAGACACATGGATGGAAGAAAAATAGAAGGGTGGGGAGGGTTTCATTTATTTTTTTAAGGAATATAAGGTTCGGCACAACATTGAGGGCTGAAGGGTCAGTAACCTTGCCCTTCTCAGCCTCCTTGGGAGGGGTAGGTGCTGCTATGCCTTCCTGACTAATGAGGAGGTGTTGTGGTTCTAGGGTAGGCCGTCACTTACATGCACACCAAGGAAATATCCACTCTCTCCATGACAGAGCCACTGATATGCAGAGGAGAGTTGCCATTTATGGATGTGATGTATCATGATGTCTTCGTGTATCCATGATGTTTGTTTACTTATCCATATCCCTTTTAAATATTGCACTTTCACGTGTCTCCGCTGCTTCTTCGCACAGCTTGTTTCCTATATCACCACCAAAAATAATACTCGTTGGTGCAACTCCCTTTCCCTAGGAAATAGATAGTGACCATCTATCGTTTTGATGCCACTCTTGATTTTGCAAACCTCTATAAGATCACGCCTCAACGTCCTTCACTCCAGTCCCTCCTTACAACACAAGTCTTGCAGTCTCAGCATCAGTGTCTGGTGCGGAGGCGCCAACACTCAGGACAGGATAAACTCCACGGGGTTGTTAACTCGGCCTGCAACATCACAGGCACCAGTCTTCACTTCATCAAGGACATCTACATGAAGGCAGTGTCTTAACAAAGCAGCCTCTATCCTCAAAGACCCCCATCACTCATGTCCTCTTCACTCTGCAAAAAGGTACAGGAGCCTAAAGACGAACTCTCAGCGGCACAAGGAAAGCTTCTTCCCCTCCGCCATCAGATTCCTGAATGATCAATAAACCACAGACACTGCCTGACTTTGACTTTTCATGCACTATTTTTATTGATTGTTGAAAGGTGATTTGTATGAATGTTTGCATTATGATTCTGCCACAAAACAACGAATTTCGTGACTTGTTTGTGACAATAAATTCTGATTCAGATCTGTATGAGTGTTCTCTAGATTCAGTCCTATTTTAATGACGTGGGGGTGGCTCTACACCCAATACCAGGATACAAATGTAATATACAAACGTGCTGGAGAAACTCAGCAGGACACGCAGCATCCATCGGAAGTGAAAGGTAACCAACATTCAGGCCCGAGGCCTTCAGAAAAAAACAGGCAGACACCTGAATAAATAGGTGGGGGCAGAGGAGGGAGGAAGGGGAGGGGGAGGAGGACAAGATAAGAGGTGGATAGAGGTGGAAAGGCAGAAGAGGAAGAAGTGATGGGCAGAGGGCAGAGGCTGGAAAGGGTAGCTCTTTGATAAGAGAAGGAAGGAAAGGGGTGGGAACTGAAGGAAAGAAGACACAGGGATAGGGAAGGATAGGAGAGAGAATTAACGGAAATAGGAGAAATTAATATTGATGCATCTGGTTGGAGGCTACGGACGCTGTGTGACCCATTGAGTTTCTCTAGTACTTTTGTGTATGGCACTAAACTTGAGGATCTGAACATTTTCTTTGGCACTGTATTACAACCCCTTTGTTTTTGTTCTCTACACTTTTCTTGGAGCTGTCTGAGGGCAAAGACCATGTCAGTGGTTCCTCTGTTAGCGTGAAAGCCGCACTGTGATTCTGGGAGAATATTCTCAGCGACACTAGGTATTATTCTATTTAGTAGAACCCTAGCGAAGATTTTGCCTGCAATGGAGAGCAACGTGATTCCCCTGTAGTTTGAGCAGTCTGATTTCTCGCCTTTGTTTTTGTACAGGGTGATGATGGTGGCATCACGAAGATCCTGAGGCAGTTTACCTTGGTCCCAACAAAGCTTGAAAAACTCATGCAGTTTGGCATGCAGAGTTTTGCCGCCAGCCTTCCAGACTTCTGGGGGGATTCCATCCATACCTGCTGCTTTGCCACTTTTCAGTTGTTCGATTGCCTTATATGTCTCATCCAGGGTGGATGAGACAAAGGATGAGACAAAGGACTCTACATCACCTTTGTTGACCTCACCAAAGCCTTCGACACCGTGAGCAGGAAAGGGCTTTGGCAAATACTAGAGCGCATCGGATGTCCCCCAAAGTTCCTCAACATGATTATCCAACTGCACGAAAACCAACAAGGTCGGGTCAGATACAGCAATGAGCTCTCTGAACCCTTCTCCATTAACAATGGCGTGAAGCAAGGCTGTGTTCTCGCACCAACCCTCTTTTCAATCTTCTTCAGCATGATGCTGAACCAAGCCATGAAAGACCCCAACAATGAAGACGCTGTTTACATCCGGTACCGCACGGATGGCAGTCTCTTCAATCTGAGGCGCCTGCAAGCTCACACCAAGACACAAGAGAAACTTGTCCGTGAACTACTCTTTGCAGATGATGCCGCTTTAGTTGCCCATTCAGAGCCAGCTCTTCAGCGCTTGACGTCCTGCTTTGCGGAAACTGCCAAAATGTTTGGCCTGGAAGTCAGCCTGAAGAAAACTGAGGTCCTCCATCAGCCAGCTCCCCACCATGACTACCAGCCCCCCCACATCTCCATCGGGCACACAAAACTCAAAACGGTCAACCAGTTTACCTATCTCGGCTGCACCATTTCATCAGATGCAAGGATCGACAATGAGATAGACAACAGACTCGCCAAGGCAAATAGCGCCTTTGGAAGACTACACAAAAGAGTCTGGAAAAACAACCAACTGAAAAACCTCACAAAGATAAGCGTATACAGAGCCGTTGTCATACCCACACTCCTGTTCGGCTCCGAATCATGTGTCCTCTACCGGCACCACCTACGGCTCCTAGAACGCTTCCACCAGCGTTGTCTCCGCTCCATCCTCAACATCCATTGGAGCGCTCACACCCCTAACGTCGAGGTACTCGAGATGGCAGAGGTCGACAGCATCGAGTCCACGCTGCTGAAGATCCAGCTGCGCTGGATGGGTCACGTCTCCAGAATGGAGGACCATCGCCTTCCCAAGATCGTATTATATGGCGAGCTCTCCACTGGCCACCGTGACAGAGGTGCACCAAAGAAAAGGTACAAGGACTGCCTAAAGAAATCTCTTGGTGCCTGCCACATTGACCACCGCCAGTGGGCTGATAACGCCTCAAACCGTGCATCTTGGCGCCTCACAGTTTGGCGGGCAGCAGCCTCCTTTGAAGAAGACCGCAGAGCCCACCTCACTGACAAAAGGCAAAGGAGGAAAAACCCAACACCCAACCCCAACCAACCAATTTTCCCTTGCAACCGCTGCAATCATGTCTGCCTGTCCCGCATCGGACTGGTCAGCCACAAACGAGCCTGCAGCTGACGTGGACTTTTTACCCCCTCCATAAATCTTCGTCCGCGAAGCCAAGCCAAAGAAGAAGTATTACAACCCCACAGTACAATTGCTGAATGTAAACAAACTTACATTAATGAAATACACAGGACATGCTCGTCTGATTCTCCTCATACCACGGTTCCCAAATGATGCAGTGGGTGAAATCCTGCCAAGGTGAGGAGAACTCTATCCAAGGAGACCCTACAGAAGGTGGTGGCGGGACCAGAAAACATACCTGGTCGTGCACCAAAGAACAATTGACAGAGGTGTTCATGACATCTCCAACACCTCACTGCAGCAGTCCATCATTCCCCTGGGTTCAAGGTAGCCACTATCATCTCAGTACCATAGAGGGCAACAATAACAGGCCTCAATGACTACAGCCCTGTGGCATTGACATCTGCTATTACTTCAAGCATCTGGTGATGGAATGCATCAAAGCACACCTCCCAGAGACACTGGACCCATTTCATTTCACCTATAGAAGAAACTGTTTGGCAGATGATGCTATAGCCTTGTCCCTTCACTCCATCCTGGACCACCTGGAGAATGACCCATCCTACCCAAGGGCTGCAGAGAGAGGGGAGGGGATGGGAATCAGAATCCAGTTTACTGTCATGACATTGGTGCTTCGCGGCCGCAGGGTTGTGCGTCACAGGGGCTAAAGCTGTTGATTGACCAGCTTGACAAAATACAATTGTTCCCCAGAGGCTGGTGGAGAAGCTGTCCTCACTGAGACTCAACTCCCGTCCCTTTAACTCAATTCCTAACGGAAATATCACACTCTTTCCAGGTCGGAGGCAGAGCATCGAGCTCCGCCACTCTGAACACTGGTGCACCTCAGGTTTGTGTGTTCAGCCCACCCCTGTTCACGCAACTGACCCAAGACTGCATCACCAGATCCAGCTCCAACAGAGTCATCAAATTTGCAGATGACACAACAGTCGTTGGCCTCATCAGCAACAATGATGAGTCGCACTACAGAGAAGAGGTGGAAAATCTCGTGTAATGGTGCAAGGGTAACAAGCTGAGTCTCAACGGAGACAAGATGAAGGAGATGATAGCAGACTTCAAGAGGACCAGGAATGACCACCCTCCACTACACATTAACGAGTCTGTACTAGAGAGAGTGGAGAGCACCAAGTTCCTTGGTTCACTTAACTAATGACCTGCTGCTGCGGACACTCAACATCTCCTCACTTGTCAGGAAGGGACAGCAGTGACTGGACTTCCTGAAGAGAATGAAATGGACAAGGCCACCTGCCACCATCATGTCATTTTTCTAGAGGAGCTCTATCGAGAGCATCCTGGCCGGCTGCATTGCAGTATGGTATGATTTCTGCAGAGAAATGGATTGGAGATCAATCCACAGGACCATAAATGTGGCAGAGAGGATCACTGGATTTTCCCTCCTACCCTCTGACGTGGGATTGTTGTCTGAAAAAGACATGCAAAATTTTTGAGGGCTCTTTCCATCCTGCACACTGCTGGTCCTGTTGGGGAAGAGATACAGGAGGATCAGAGACAGCACCAACAGGCTAAGGAACATCTTCTTCCCAAGGTCAATGAGAATGCTGAATGACCAAAGGAACTGCTCACACAAACCATCCAAGACTCTAATATTCATGAAACAATATTTATTTGTATAGACGAATACTTGCCCTGCATTTGTATTTCTTGTCTGTATGTGAGTTATGACTGGTTGTGGGTCTGCCTGCTTTGCACCAAGGACCAGAGGTGTACACATGACAGATGACAGATGACTCATCTTGGATTTACATAGACCACTGTGAGTCTGGTGTAAGTGGGGAGACAAATGTGACCTCTCTGGTCAATTCTATGTGAGGTTTAGCTCTGGAGCCTGATGATACTGAGATACCAGATCTGGCTTAGAATCCCCACTTAGCTCAAAACAATTTGTCAGATCCAGCATTTTATCATGAGAAACAATTTGTCAGATCCAGCATTTTATCTGAGAATTGGGAACCAGTTTCTCGAGGTGTGAAGAGGGCACACCAGCACCTCTGCTTTCTCAGGAGTCGAGATCGTATCGAAGCCTGTGGCCCAGCACTTCTTGGTACAAGAACAGTTGCTGTTACTTTGCAGCGAACTGTAACTGAATATTTATCCATATAAACTTTTCTATTTATTATCTCTTTTACTGCTTTCATTTTTGTTGTCATTCGTGTATCTTACATACCTGTTTGGTTGCAGCAAGGAACAATGTTGGCGCCTGTACCTTGTCCTTGGCCTGTTTCAGTTACAGTGATTTGCCCCAGATAAGCTGGCCTGAACTGGGGTGGAAGGCAGATCCGTGAGATTGTTGAAGGAGCATTGAAGAAACACCAGTGTCCGAGACTAACAAAGAGATTTGATTAGCCAAGGGTTTCCGACAGAGTGGTGCTCATTTCCACATCAGGGCCCTGTTGCTGAATTACTAAAGCACAGACTCTGAAGGTCAAGATTAGTTCGGCCAAATCTTGAAGGAAAGGCAGCAGTTGAAGAAGAAAGTAAATTGTGTCTCAGGTCAGGGAGAAAAGCAATTCAAACAACATGGTGGAGGTTGTTACATTAAAATCAGCCAGCAAACCTGACATTTAAAGTGGGATGTTAGAGATGTAGCAAGAGAATCCAACGGATTGTTTGGGGGATTAGAAGATGGGGGTGGCACGCTTGGTGTAGCGGTTAGCACAACCCTGTTACAGCGCCAATGATCGCCACCAGAGTTCGAATCCCGCCCTGTCGTTAAGGAGTTTGCATGTTCTCCCCATGTCTGAGTGGGTTTTCTCTGGGGGCTCCGGTTTCCTCCAACCATTTGAAATGTACCAGGGATTGTAGATTAATTGGGTGTAATTGGGTGGCACCAGCTCATGGGCCAGAATGGCCTGTCACCGTGCTGTATGTTGACATTTAAAAACAAAAGTATCCAGTTAACCACTGAGGTCTGGCAAGAAATATACAGGAGACTTTTGAAGTGTTATGTGACTGATCAGATCTCCTTCCATAGTTGTTCAGTGGAGCATGTGGAAGGCATGGCAGAAGATCTTAATGAGTTGAATTCAGAAGTGACACTCTCGTTAAGAAGTAGATACACTGATCTTTGATGGCATTTGATCTTTCCTTTGCAAAGATCAAATGCCATGAAAAATCTGAGGAAATATCAAACGACTCATTTATATAAATGAATCAGCATACCAAATAGAGAATAAGAATCTGGTTGATTGGTTGGAACTGAGGAGAAGGGGGGAGTTCTCCCTTAGGGTACCCCACAGTGATCCCCACAGGGTCTTACTGCCCAGTTCGACTGCCGATGTCTCTTTACAGGTTTTCAACGGCTGTGACAGTGTTTTTTTAAAAATCTTGTGACCATGGCTTCTAGGCCCAAGGTGGCAGCACCTGGGTTTAGCAGTGACCATGAGGGCTTGTAGATTCCAAGCAAACAACAGGCTGGTGCAGAGCAATAGTACTGGGGAGAACACCCCCCTGTTGAGAAGCAAAAGACAACCCCAGGAAAGCTAACCATGTTGGCGGACAAGCAAGGAGCTCTGCGGCTGAAGGATATACTCAGATGGCAACCATTTGGTGACTTATGGATGAGGAATCCACACAGGTCAGGGGCTGCTGGAGACTGGCTCAAGGGAAACAGGTATCAGAATGGGATTCGAGAGGGGGCTGAGAGATTCTTGAAGGGTCCTGGGGCTGAAGGCTTGTGTTGGTGTAGATTTGGGCTTGGGTTGCCGATGGTTTGAACTGAACAGGAGTCCTGTGCAGCTGCAGAGCAGTGGGGGAAAATCCATGGACACTTGGTGGCTCTGAAAGGCTCTCTCTTGTTTCTCTTTCTCTGGCTCTAAGGGGTGCTGGGCAATGCTAATGGTAAATTTTTGTCTGCCTTATCATAGACTAAAGGCAATTTTGTGTAAAATTACATTTCTGCTTTATTGCATGACAATAAACAGTATCTAAAACCACATTGCTCACCAAGAGATTTATTGTTGGTTTTCGGAAGGGGAGAAGGAGGAACCTTTCCACACTGATGGAGAGGGTGAGAACCTTCAAGTTTCTCTGTCCATATTTTATAAGACCTTTCTTGGAGCCAGGACTTGGAGGCACCCATGAAGAAGGTGCCCCAATGGGTCAACTTTCTAAACATTCTGAGGAGAACTGGCATGTCAAATGTCTACAGGAGCATTGTGGGAAGTGTACTGACAGGTTGTATCACAGCCCAGGTTTGGCATTTTGAGTGCCCAGGAACGTAGAAGGGTTGTGGAAATAGCTGGGTTCTTCACAGGTCTAACCCCCCCACCCCCCATCCACTGAAGATATGACCCACGAAAGCAAGGTCACATCATAAAGGAACCCATCACCTTGGTCACAACCTCTTCTCACATCTACCTTTGGGCAGAAGCCTGGAGACCAGCACCTCCAGATTCAGGAATAGTTTATTTCCAATGGCTATCATGTAGTTGAACACCCTCCCTCCCCCTCTTCATCTTGTCACATTAATCAGGGACTGCACAACACTGCCAGAGGGCTGTGCAGTTTTGTACCAACATGCTTTCTTTGTTTTCTTTCACTGTTAATTGTAAATGTTTATTGATTTTCTTTACTTAATTTCATGTGTACTACTGTAGTTGTTTTTCAAGTTCGACTGAAACAAATAGAAATTTCAGAGCCTATGTACGTTGTGTGAGACAATAAACTGATCGTTATTAATTCATTATGATGGTCAGTCCATCCTGGATGCACTAAACACAGACCCTGCAGCTCAATATGATCTCATAATGCACATCAAACACACATCCAACACCCTAATCCCCCATGAACCCCAATTCTTCTAATTCCCATGACGTCCCCCCACCCTGGACTCACTTACTCACTTACACATCAGGAGGAATTTACGGTCACTAGCTCCCCAACATTATTGGATATGGGAGAAAACTGAAGCTCTGTGGTAAACACAGGGAGAAGGCACAGTGACAGAATATGTTGTGTTTTATATTTATATTTTATGATTTTGGGAGATAATGTGTGGCAGGTTTTCTTTTAGTGTAGGTTACATACAAACACTTCAAAACAGTTTTTTAAAATACTTGAGCTCTGCTCAAGGCAGACACGCTGGCTCTGAATGCCTTTGCAAAACTTTGGGGAGTGCCCAAGGGACTTCTCAAATAGATTGTTGTTTTGAAAAGCAACAGACGAAAGAATTTGGAGGATTAGGTTTGGAGCCACAGGCTGCCTAAGAGGAGGTTTCTGTTCTAAGAGGGTCATGTGATTTTGCAAAAAGAAAGAATAAAACAGGCTTTTTCTCTGAGAGGGAGGGAGAGAGGGAGAATTCAAAGCAGCAGCAGCTGGGACTGGAACAGGACAAGCTGGCAAGTTTGTGGAAAAGCCCCATTTTGAAGATGGATAGTGAGTGCTTAGTTCAGCCTGGTCAAAGTCCTTGTGGTCCATACAAGAGGAGAGAACTGGCTGCCAGATGTTTCACTTGAAATAAGGGAAACAAAAAGGAACTGTGGTGACCTGAAAAAAAGAGGTTATCATCTGGAAAACTCTGATGGGGAAAGTTTCTTCAGCAAGACACTGATGTGGCTGATTAAAAGGAATCAGTTTGTGTCCAGGAACAACAAATCTCTCTTTGAATACTGACAAGAACCTTCCTGAGCAGTAACCATTTATCATTCAAGCACTAAAGCCTGGTGAATTTCATAAATGTTAAACAAAGAATTGCCTGCAACCAGTGAACTTGGAGGAATGAGAAGTGAGATGGACTGTGAATCAAAGAACTTTTCGGGACTTACACACACATTACATACACATGTGCTTAGAATTAGAAAGGGGTTGTTAGGTTAGTTAAGTTAATAGTGATTAGTTAAAGTGTGATTCTGTTTTCATGTTTAAAGATAATTAAAAGCAACCTTTGTTTAAGTAACCATTTGCCTTGGTGAATTTTTGATGCTGCTGGGCTTTGGGGTCCACTGGGCCCGTAACAGTGCGTGTAGCACCAGGGCTCAGGATCAGGTGAGGTGCGAGGTAATGTCTTCACTGGATCCTCTACTGTGCCAGCATCAAGTTTAGTGCCTTACACTGGTCTGAAACACCATGATTCACAACTAGGTTTTTCCAGATTTTCACTTCCCTTCATACTCTGAATGGGACACGCATAGAACACTACGTACAGGCCTTTGGGCCATCAATGTTGTGCTGACCTATATATATATGTATATATATATATATATATATATATATTTTCCATTTTTAAAATTTAGAAATGCAGCATGGTAAGAGGTTCTTCTGGCCCACAAGCCTATGCTGTCCAATTATACCCAATTAACCTACAACCCCCACACAATTTGAAGGGGAGGAAACTGGAGCCCCTGGAGCAAACCCTTAGAGACATGGGAAGAACGCACAAACTCCTTTTTCTTTTGAATATTTTATTCATCAGTTTTCAAACTCACTCATACAGTAATCAGCTTTCATCAAAGCTTACAGTCATCGATTCTGTGCAAGATTCACCATGGAGTCCAAGCCCTTTTTCTACCCCTTTATCACACCCAACAGACCACATTCAAGAAATGCACAACCAAGGTTAAAAACATAAATGAAGGGTATGCCGATTTGTTACACCCTGGTGGCCTATGATCCAGTCAGTATCCTATCCGTGGCTTTGTTTTTTTTTCAGATTAGGATTTGGATTGGACTTGGGCTGTGAGATAGGATGACCTACCCTATAGCTATGCACCTATGAAATTTAGATATGGGTTCCAAATTTTAAGGAAGGTACTATGCTTTTTCATGACCTTGTAGGAAATCTCCAGGGGAACATAGCTCTGCATTTCTGTGAGTCAGACTTCCAGGTAGATGCTGTGCACTTCTTGGCTTCTGCCAATGCGACCATAACAAATTGGGTTAGAAATTTGGACAGCTTCATTGTAAGTCTTATGTAAGTCCCAGCAGGAACACCTTCAGATCCTGTGGGAATTCTTTGCCTATAATTTTCCCCAGAGTTTCACCCAAAGGGCTTCACCTTGGTACATGACCAGGTTGCGTGCAAGAAAGTGACTGTTATAGTACCACATCTGGGATTTCTGATTTTGATCTGTTCAAATTTTTGCGATGTCAGATAGAGCTGGTGAAGAAAGTTGTACTGCATCAGCCTATACCGCGAGTTAATGACTGCCGTCAGGCTGATCCGACACAGGTCCGACCAGCAACGCTCATCAATTATTATTCCTAACTCTAAGTCCCACTTCTGCCTTAACTTGCGAAGGCTTGGTTTAGGCCGCCCCTCCTGAAGTAGGAAATACATTGCCAAAGTAAATGTCCATGTGTTCCCCTTTCGAATCAGGGCCTCTATGAAACTGCATGCTGGTAGGACCATAATTGGACCCTCAGAAAAGATCATATTTGTAGATAGCAGTGAAACATCCAATTTGATAAACTATATTTATTTCTAAGCTTCGCAAACAACATTAGCTGCCCCTGCTTATGTCAGTCCTCTATGCAATGGAACCCATGACCATGCCAGGTATCTCAGATCTTGTTAGCCACCATCCATGGGAGCAGTTTATTCTGAGCCATGAAAGACCCCAACAGTGAAGACACTGTTTACATCCGGTACCGCACGGATGGCAGTCTCTTCAATCTGAGGTGCCTGCAAGCTCACACCAAGACACAAGAGCAACTTGTCCGTGAACTACTCTTTGCAGATGATGCCGCTTTAGTTGCCCATTCAGAGCCAGCTCTTCAGCGCTTGACATCCTGTTTTGCAGAAACTGCCAAAATGTTTGGCCTGGAAGTCAGCCTGAAGAAAACTGAGGTCCTCCATCAGCCAGCACCCCACCATGACTACCAGCCCCCCAACATCTCCATCGGGCACACAGAACTCAAAACGGTCAACCAGTTTACCTACCTCGGCTGCACCATTTCATCTGATGCAAGGATCGACAAAGAGATAGACAACAGACTCACCTAGGCAAATAGCGCCTTTGGAAGACTACACAAAAGAGTCTGGAAAAACAACCACCTGAAGAAACACACAAAGATCAGTGTGTACAGAGCCATTGTCATAACCACGCTCCTGTTCAGCTCTGAATCATGGGTCCTCTACCGGCATCACCTACGGCTCCTAGAACGCTTCCATCAGCGCTTTCTCCGCTCCATCCTCAACATTCATTCGAATGACTGCATCGCCAACGTCGAAGTACTCAAGCTGGCAGAGTCCGCAAGTATCGAATCCATGCTGCTGAAGACCCAACTGCGCTGGGTGGGTCATGTCTCCAGAATGGAGGACCATCGCCTTCCCAAGATCATCTTATATGGCAACTTCTCCACTGGCCACTGAGACAGAAGTGCACCAAAGAAGAGGTACAAGGACTGCTTAAAGAAATCTCTTGGTGCCTGCCACATTGACCACCGCCAATGGGCTGATATCGCCTCCAACCATGCATCTTGGCGCCTCACATTTCGGCAGGCAGCAACCTCCTTTGAAGAAGACCGCAGAGTCCATCTCACTGACAAAAGACAAAGGAGGAAAAACCCATCACCCAACCCCAACCAACCAATTTTCCCTTGCAACAGCTGCAACCGTGCCCGCCTGTCCCACATCGGACTTGTCAGTCACCAACAAGCCTGCAGCAGACGTAGACATACCCCTCCATAAATCTTCGTCTGCGAAGCCAAGCCAAAGAAAGAAAAAAATAGAGGTGTTTTTGGAGAGAGCCCCAGTTTGAACCCTACATGTTGATTTTTTTTTCCAAATTAAGATTTTTGTTTTAATATGGGCTGCCTTTCTTTCCGAACAGCAATTTAGCATTCCACGTAAATAAAGTCCTCTGCTACCTTCTCCCCCACAATGTGCAGATCAATTTGTGGCCAGGGTGGTGCGATACCCCTCTCAAAGAATGAGGTGATGTATCTCGACTGAGCTGCCCAATAATATTTCTTAAAATTTGGCAATCATAATCTGCCATGACTGAAATTCCAAGCTAATTTCTCCCTGGCCACCTTACCATTTCATAAAAATATTCACACATGAGTCAGCAATTTCTGAAAGAATCCTGGGGAATGCCATGGGAAGCGTCTGGAAGAGGTACTGAAGCCTGGGCTACACATTCATTTTAACACAATTAACCCTGTCCACTAGTGTTATGGGGAGGGTCATCCACCTATTCAAGTCCTCCTCAATCTTACCGAGCAAGGCAATATAATTTAGTCCACCCTCACTCCTAGGTATTTGATCCAATTTTGTGGCCACTTCATAGGGCTGTTTTCCTGGTATTGACTATAATCTCCTTTCGTTAGTGGCATAATTTTTCTCTTCTCCCAATTAATCATACCTGGAGGTCTCCCATAATCCTCCAGAGTAGAATGCAACTTGCCCAACGAGTTCACTGGGTCTGTCATGTATATCAGCACATCCACAAACAGGTGGATTTTATGTTCCTCCTGGCCTGCCCTGAATCCCTTGATGTCTGGATTCTGGTGTATGGCCTCAGCCAAGATCTCCATGGCTAGTCTGTGGTTACCCTTTACTACTGGATTTTGACAGTGGAAAAATAGGTGAAATTTGTCCATTGAACATAACTTTAGCCTTTGGCACGTGACCTGATCCAATTTATAAAAGTTGGTTCTAGCCCTAGTTTGTTTCCTCCTGGTCTTGTGGAGGGTGTATTTTGCTTGGCAGAGTTGTTTTATATCTCGTGCCATTTAGAAGTTCTGCCATGTCAGCCCTTAGAGGTGTTGCTCATAATGACAGAGAGCTAGGTCTGGGTCTTCTTTTGTTTCATAAAACTTTCACAGTTTGCACTTCAATGGACCCAAGACCTTTGGGGTAGTTTGGGGCTGATGTAGTGATAACAAACCCATACTCTGCAGCCAGCTTTCTGAATTCTTGTGATGTGAACTGTGTTCCATTGTCACATATTACTTGCTCGGATATTCATTGTTCAGCAAGGAGCGCTCTCATTTCTGACATGATAGTTGACACTCTCAGGTCTTTCACCCTTTAAATGAATGGAAACTTAGAGTAAAAACAGGCTACTATTAAATACCACTCTTGATTCTTGGTGAACAAGTCTGCTCCCACTGTGTGCCATGGCCTAGCACGTACTTCAGTGGAAATCATTTCCTCTTTTTGTTGTGTGTTTCTGTTGATGCTTCTGGATGTCTTCTTCATCTGGATCTCATAATTGATGGAGATCAACTGCAACTCCCAGCAGTTATCCAGACCTAGAATTGCTGGTTCATCTGCATCTACCAAGTAGAATATACAGAGGATGTTCTTTTCCTTATGGCAGCCATTGATCTTAGTTGCTTGATCATAGATCTACCATAGGCCGTTAATGTGACATTTGCTGTTTCCAATGCACCATATTTCAGATACCCTTTTATTCTGTTCTCTGGGAATATCTGGCAGTTGAGTCTGAGTGGAAGGATGTTGCTTTGTGATCCATATCCGGCTTCACCTTTAGATTCAATATCGTAGGTTTGTGCTGGATTGTCCTCTGTATTTGGATCTTTGTATCCAACTTGCTTCCTTCTTTCATCTCACCCATCATCTCATGAAGGGGTGTGGATTCTATGTCTAGTATCTGGATGTCGCTCATTGTTGTTTCCTTTTATGTGGTGGATCTTCTCCTTGTCTTTTTTCTTCAATAGTATTACTGTTTACTTCATACCAGACGCACATCTTCACCCAGTTGTTTGCTTTACTACAGGCTCGACATTCAGAAATGTATTTGGTCATTGGAATGGTTCACTGCCTGCACATCCTGGGGGGTTTGCACTTTTCTGATTGTGTCCTTGATAGTGTTACGGGCCCAGAGGACCCCAAAACCCAGCAGTAAAAATGTATAATGAGTAGAGCTGTGGGCTAAGCATGCGTCCTTTGGGGTGTGCCTGTGTTGATAATCATTGAGGAGAAGATGTTGTTTCCAATTTATACTGACTGTGGTCTTTCCATGGGAAAGTCAAGGATCCAGTTGCAGAGGGGGATACAGATGCCTAGAGCTTGTGGCTTCTTAACCATCACTGAGGGAATAATCATGTTGAAGGCCAAGCTATAGTTGATGAAGAGCAGCTGTACGTATGAGTTGCTGTTTTCGAGGTGATCCAGAACTGAGTGGGGAGCCAACGTTATTGCTGTCTTCCACTTACACTGACTCAGTAGACCTTCGTTCTGCAGTGTCATTTCCTTCTGCAGCCATAATACTATCCCTGACCAGTAATGCTACTTCCTACCCCACCCACCACCACCACCCCCACCCAACCCACCACTCTTTTACCTCCTTTTTAAAACATCTAAACCCTGGTACCTGCATCAGCTCATCCTGTCCTTGCATCAACCAAGTCTCTGTGATGTCCACCACATCGTACTTCCATGTACTGACCAATGAACTGACCCATACCTTCATCCCTTTATGGATAATACTCCTTGCATTAAAGTAGACAGATTTCAAACCCTCCAACTATGTTTCTGATCCCTTCCCTGCTGGTACATCCTCACAAACTTATTGCATCGTCCTCTCCAACCTTTCCCCTAGTCCCTGCCCTCACATTCAGATTCCCACCACCTTGTCAAACTGGCTTAATTTATTTTTTAGACATGCAATGCTTGGATGGAACACAATCAGGATTTAAGGAAGACTCAAGGAAGGATCGTTATGGGAGAGGGTGATTCGATGAACAGAGAAGGAGAGGGATTGTAAAGTCCAGATTCTGCCTCTCATTCTGGGTTGTCAGTTTGTGATTAAGGAAGTTCACCACTTTAATAAACTGCAATCATGCGATCGGATGCCAATTATGAGTCTGACTGAGCAAGGCTATGTTGCATTAATGAACACACAAAGCCCACAGGGTGGCAGTGAGAGGCAACTTGCCCTGCCCTCTGTGACACTGCATTAGCATTAAACATCTCTAATTGTCTTTGAGGGCCGCTGAACCAAGAATGTGAACATCCATCCCAGTGAATTTGCGCAAATTGTCAGTGTTCTACATTGTGTCAAGCCCCAAAAGCTGGACATGGACAGATTTGTGATGCATCCTTCATTGGCCTGAGATATAATTGGCAGCTCTAATGAGACCAATGCATTCAAAGAGCATCTATCCATGTCACAATGCTGAAGGCCTGACAGCGAGGTTGAATACAGAGCTCTCTCAACTACCTACACTTGCTGCAATTTCAATGTCACCAACCTATAGAAAACTGAAAGGATAGATCAGTTACACTGAGCTGATTCTACTCTGCATAACAAGTTCAAGTTACCAGCCATTTAGCTCTCCTCTCCAAATCTCTCTCGCCTGTTGATGCTGCAGAGGGACCCTTCCCAAAGTGAATACCAATTCCTGAGCTTAACCTTTGAAGGTAAGCTGACATAACCTCATCTTCTACATTGGCAATCAAGTCAGGGAGTTCTGTCAAAAATGACAAATGATATTTACTATGGCATCCGTAAACCAGAAACTGGTTGACACAATCATTGTCATATAATGTCACCCAAGCAAAAATGGGAGGAATAAGATGTGAAGGGAGGCAAAATATCAGGGAGCTGGGGATCACCTGGTATGTGGTTATGGTTTTTTGAATGATAGCAAATTGAATATCCATCCATCCATCCATTCAAATGCCCATCCATCCATTCATCTGTCCATCCATCCATCCATTCATCCATCTATCCATCTGTCCATCGACTATTGCATGTCCATTCATCCATCCATCCATTCCCATCCATCTACCTGCCCATCAGTCCATCCATTCATCCATCTGTCCAACTGTTCATCAATCCATCCATCTGTCAATCCAGCCATCCATCCATCCAACCAACTGTCCATCCATCATCCATCCATCCATCCATCCATCCATCAATCTGTTCATACATCCATCCAGCAATCTGTCCATCCATCCATTCATCCATCCATCTGTGCACCTGTCCATCCATCCATCCATCCTTCTGTCCAACCCATCCATCCATCCATCCTCTAACCATCCATCCATCCACACATCAGTGCATCCATCCATCCATCAACCCATCCATCCATCCGTTCATCTGTCCATCCATCCATCCATTCAACTGTCCATCCATCCATTCATCCATCTGTCCATCTGTTCATCTGTCCATCCATCTATCCATCCATCCATTTATCCATCTGTCCATCCATCCATCCATCCATCCATCCATCCATCCATCCATCCATCCATCCATCTCTCCAACCATCCATACATCCAACAATCCCCCAACCATCCATCCATCCACACATCAGTCCATCCATCCATCCATCCATTCCTCCATCCATCCATCCATTCATCTATCCATCCATTAGTCCATCCATTCATCCATCTGTCCGTTCATCCATCCATCCATGCATCCATCCATCCATCTGTCCATTCATTCATCCAACAATCTGTCCATTCATTCATCCAACAATCTGTCCATCTGTCCATCCATCCATCCATCTGTCCAACCACCCATCCATCCATCCATCCTCTAACCATCCATCCATCAACACATCAGTCCATCCATCCATCCATTCATCCATCCATCCTCCTTCCCCATCCATCCTCTGTCCATTCATCCATCAATCCATTCATCAATACATCCTCCTTCCATCCATATGTGCATCCATTCATCAATCCATCCATTGTCCATCTGTCTGTAAATCCATCCATCCATCATCCATCCATCCATCCATCTACCAGTAGTCCATCTATTCATCCATCTGTCCATCTGCCAAACCATTCATCCTCTATCCATCCATCCATCCATCCATCCACCCAACAGTCCATCTGTCCATCTGTCCATCCATCTATCTGTCCATCCATCCATCCATTCATACATTCATCCTCCTTCCATCCATCCATATGTGCATCCCTCCATCAATCCATCCATCGTCCATCTGTCTGTAAATCCATTCATCCATCTCCCATGCATCCATCCATCCATCCATCCATCATTAGTCCATCCGTTCATACACCTGTCCATCTGTTCATCCATCTATCCATCCATCCATCCATCCAACAATCCTCCATTCATCCATCCATGCATCCATCCAGCCATCAGTCAATCCATCCATCCAGCGATCCATCCATCCATCCATCTGTCAATCCATCCATCCATCTGTCCGTCCATCAATCCATGCATTCATAGCTCCATCTGTCCATCCATCCATCCATCCATCAGTCCATCCATTCATCCAACTGTAAACCTGTCCATCCATCCATCCATCCATCCATTGGCCCCAGGCCAACCATTCATCCATTTGTCCATCTATTCATCCATCCAGCCACCCATCCTTCCATCCATCTGTCTAACTATCCATCCATCCTCCATTCATCCATCTATCCTGCTTCCATCCATCCATCTGTCCATCCATCCATCCATCCATCCATAAACCAACCATCCATCCATCCATCCATCCATTTCTCCAACTATCTGTCCATCCATCCATCCATCAATACATCCATCTTTTTATCCATCCAAGCAAACATCCACCCATCCATCCATCTATACGTCCAGCAATTCATCCATCCAACCATCTATCTGACCATCTGTCCAACCATCCATCCATTCATCTATCCATCCTCTCATCCATCCATCTGTCCATCCATCCATCGTACTTCTGTCTGTCCATCCATCCATCCATCCATTTATCCATCTGTGCATCCATCTCTCCATACATCTGTTCATCCATCCATCCATCTATCCAACCATCCATCCATCCATCCATGTCCATTTGTCCATCCACCCATCCATCCTTCCATCCATCCATCAATACTTCCATCATTCCAACCATCCATCCATCCATCCATCCATCCATCTGTGCATTCATCCATCAATCCATCCATATGTCCATCCATCTGTCCAACCTTTCATCATCCATCCATCCATCTATCCATCCATTCATGTCCATCTGTCCATCCACCCATCCATTCATCCATCCTTCCATCAGTCCAACCATCCGTCCATTCATCTGTCCATCTGTGCATCAATCCATCCATCCATCTGTCCATCCATCCTCCTTTCATCCATCCAACCATCCATGCATCAATACATCCATCATCCAATTGTCTGTCCATCCATCCATACATCCGTGCAATAGCCTAACCATTCATCCATCTGTCCATTTGTTCATTCATCCATCCATCCAACCATCCATCTGTACGACCAGAAATCCATCCATCCATCCATCTGACCATCTGTCCATCCATCCATCCATTTATCCATCTGTGCATCCATCTCTCCATACATCTGTTCATCCATCCATCCATCTATCCATCAATCCATCCATCCATTCATAAGTTCATCCATATGTCCATCCATCCATCCAACCAATGTCCATCCACTCATCCATCCATCAATCCATTCTCCATCCATCCATGCATCCATGCATCCATCCACCCATCAGTCAATCCATGCATCCAGCGATCCAGCCATCCATCCATCCATCCATCTGTCCTTCCATCCATCCAGCCATCTGTCCGTCCATTCATTCATCCATCAATTCATCCATCTGTCAATGTCCATTAATCCATCCATCCATCCATTCATCCATACATCTGTCCATCCATCAATCCAACCATCCATCCATCTATCCATCCATCCATCCATCTGTCCATCCATCCTTCCTCCTTCCATCCATTCAAACATCCATGCATCAATCAATCCATCATCCATCCGTCTGTCCATCCATCATCCATCCATCTGTCCATTTTTCCATCCATGCATCCATCTGTTCATCAGCTCATCCATCCATCCATTCAGCCAACCATCCATCAATCCATCCATCCAATCATCTGTTCATCCATCCGTCCATCCATCCATCCGTCCATCTGTGCATCCAACCATCTGTCCATCCATCCATGCATCTGTCCATCCAATCTCCTTCCATCCATCCAACCACCCATCCATCCATCCATCCATCCATCCATCCATCCTCCTTCCATCCATCTATCAGTCCATCCATCCATCTATCCACTCATCGTCCATCAGTCTATCCATCCATCCATCATCCATCCGCCCAATCATCCATCCATACATCCATTCATTCCTGCATACATATGTCCACCATCCATGCAACCATCTGTCCATCCATCCATCTATCAATACATCCATCCATTTATCCATCCATGCATCCATCTCTGCATACATCTGTTCATCCATCCATCCATCTATCCAACCATTCATAAATCCATCCATCCATTCATCTGTTCATCCATTCGTCCATCCATCCATCCATCAGTCCATTCATCCATGGTCCATCCTTCCATCCATCCACTCATCAATCCATCCATCCATCAATCCATTCCTCATCCATCCATCCATCCATGCATCGATCCACCCATCAATCAATCCATCCATAGAGCGATCCAACCATCAATCCATCCATCCATCTGTCCTTCCACCATCCATGACCATCCATCCATCCATCCATCCATCCATCCGTCCATCCATCCATCCATCAATCCATTCATCAATCCATCCATCTGTCAATTTTTCCATCAATCCATCCATCCATCAATCCATTCCTCATCCATTCATCCATCCATGCATCGATCCACCCATCAATCAATTCATCATAGAGTGATCCAACCATCAATCCATCCATCCATCTGTCCTTCCACCATCCATCAATCCATCCATTCATCCATCAATCCATTCATCAATCCATCCATCTGTCAATCTTTGCATCAAACCATCCATCCATCCAAAGATCTATCCATCCATCCATCCATCCATCTGTCCATCCATCCATCCTCCTTCCATCCATTCAAACATCCATGCATCAATCCATTCATCATCCAATCGTCTGTCTATCCATCATCCATCCATCTGCCCATTTGCCCATCCATTCATCCATCTGTTCATCCATCCATCCATTCAGCCATCCATCCATCATTCATTCATCCATCCAACCATCCATCCATCCATCCACCGTCCATTGCCATCAATCCATCCATTCATCCACCTGTCCATCTGCCTAATTGTTCTTTCATCTCTCCATCTACCTCTCCATACATCTCTCCACACCTCTGTCCATCTATCCATTCAACCATCTATCCATCCATCCATCCATATTTGCATCCATCCGTTACTACATCCAACTATGCATCTATTCATCCATCTGTCCATCTGTTCATCAATCCATCCATCCATACACCCATCCATCCATACCACCATCCGTCCATACAACCATCCGTCCATCCATCCATTCATTCATCCACTCTCCTTCCATCCATTGATCTGTCCATTCATCCATCCATCCATCCATCCTCCATCCATCCATCCATCCATCCTCCATCCATCCATCTCTCCATACATCTGTCCATCCATCCATCCATCCATTTATTTCTGCATACATCTGTCCATAATCCATCCAACAATCTGTCCATCCATTTATCCATCAATACATCCATACATTTATCCATCCGTGCTTCCATCCATCCATTCGTACATCAATCCATCCATACATCCATCCATCTGACCATCTGTCCATCCATCCATCCGTCCATATTTCCATCTATCAATGAATCCAACCAACTGTCCATCCATCTGTCCATCCATACATCCATCTGTCCATTCATCCATCCATCAATTCATCCATCCATTCATCCATCTGTCCATCCATCAATCCATTCATTGGGCCATGAAACCAACAACTTATACATTTGTCCATCTATTCATCCATCCATCCACCAATCCGTCCATCCATCGATCAATCGTCCATATGTCTGTCCATCCATCCTCCATCCAACCATTTCTCCATACATCCATTCTTCCATTCATCCATCCATCTCCCTTCCATCCATCCATCTGTCCATCCATCCATCAATTGTCCATTTGACTGACCATCCATCCATCCTCCATCCATCCATTCCTCTATTCATCCATCCATCCTCCTTCCATCCATTCCTCCATTCATCCATCCATCCTCCTTCCATCCATTGATCTATCCATCCATCCACCATCCAACTGTACATTCATCCATCCATACATCCATTCATTACTGCATACATCGGTCCACCATGCATGCAACCATCTGTCCATCTATCCATCCATCAATACATCCATCCATTTATCCATCCATGCATCCATCTCTCCATACATCTATTCATCCATCCATCCATCTATCCAACCATCCATCAATACATCCATCCATTCATCCGTCCATCCATCCATCCATCAGTCCATTCATCCATGGTCAATCCTTCCATCCATCCATCCACTCATCAATCCATTCCTCATCCATCCATCCATCAATGCATCCATCCACACATCAATCAATCCATCCATAGAGTGATCCAACCATCAATCCATCCGTCCATCTGTCCTTCCACCATCCATCCATCCATCCATCCATCCATCCATCCATCCATCCACCCATCAGTCCATCCATTCATCCAACTGTCAACCTGCCAATCCATCCATATATCTGTCCATCCATCCATCCATCCATCCATCCATCCATCCATCCATCCATCCACCCATCAGTCCATCCATTCATCCAACTGTCAACCTGCCAATCCATCCATATATCTGTCCATCCATCCATCCATCTGTCCATCCATCCATCCATCTGTCCATCCATCCATCCATCCATTAATCCATCTGTCTATCCATCAATCCATCCATTGGCCCATGAAGCCAACAATTTATACATTTGTCTATCTATTCATTCATCCATCCACACTTCCATCCTTCCATCCATTTGTTCTTGCATTTGTATGACCATCCATCCATCAATCCATCCATCATTCCAGCTTCCATCCATCCATGTGTCCATCCATCCATCAATCGTCCATATGTCTGTCCATCCATCCATACATCAATCCATCCATCCTCCATCCATCCTCCTTCCATCCATTCAAACATCCATTCATTCATCCATCCGTTCATCCATCCATCCATCAGTCCATTCATCCATGATTCATCCTTCCATCCATCCACTCATCAATCCATCCATCCATCAATTCATTCCCCATCCATCCATCCATGCACCCATCCACCCATCAATCAATCCATCCATAGAGCAATCCATCCATCAATCCATCCGTCCATCTGTCCTTCCACCATACATTTGTCCATCCATCCATCCATCCATCCATCCATCAGTCCATTCATTCATCCAACTGTCAACCTGTTCATCCATCCACCCATCTGTCCATCGATCGATCCATCCATTCATCCATCTATCCATCCATCAATCCATCCATTGGCCCATGAAGCCAACAATTTATACATTTGTCCATCTATCATCCATCCATCCACCCTTCCATCCATCTGTTCTTCCATTTGTCTGACCATCCATCGATCCATCCACCTTCCATCCATCCATCCATCCATCCATCTATTCATCCATCAGTCCATCCATTCTTCCAACTGTCAACCTGCCAATCCATCCATATATCTGTCCATCCATCTGTCCAATCTATCCATCATCCATTCGTCCATCCAGCCATCCATCCATCCATCCATCCATTGCCATCAATCCATCCATTCATCCACCTGTCCATCTGCCTAATTGTTCTTTCATCTCTCCATCTACCTCTCCATACATCTCTCCACACCTCTGTCCATCCATCCATTCAACCATCTATCCATCCATCATTCCATATTTGCATCCATCTGTTACTACATCCAACTATGCATCCATTCATCCATCTGTCCATCTGTTCATCAATCCATCAATCCATACACCCATCCATCCATACAAACATCTGTCCATACAACCATCCGTCCATCCATCCATTCATTCATCCACTCTCCTTCCATCCATTGATCTGTCCATTCATCCATCCATCCATCCATCCATCCTCCATCCATCCATCCATCCATCCTCCATCCATTAATTTCTTCATCCATCTGTCCATCCATCCATCCATCAATCGCCCATATGTCTGTCCATCCATCCATCCATCCATCAATCGTCCATATGTCTGTCCATCCATCCATACATCAACCCATCCATCCTCCATCCAACCATCTCTCCATACATCCATTCCTCCATCCATCCATCCATCCATCCGTTCATCAATCCATCCATCAGTCCATTCATCCATGGTCCAGCCTTCCATCCATCCACTCATCAATCCATTCCTCATCCATCCATCCATCCACCCATCAATCAATCCATCCATAGAGCGATCCATCCATCAATCCATCCATCCATCTGTCCTTCCACCCTCCATCTGTCCATCCATCCATCCATCCATCAATCCATCCATCCATCCGTCCATCCATTCATCCAACTGTCAACCTGTCCATCCATCCATCCATCTGTTCACCCATCTATCTATCCATTCATCCATCTGTCCATCCATCAATCCATCCATTGGCCCATGAAGCAAACAATTTATACATTTGTCAATCTATTCATCCATCCATCCACCTTCCATCCATCCATCCATCCATCCATCAGTCCATCCATTCATCCAACTGGCAACCTGTCCATCCATCCATTCATCTGTTCACCCATCCATCTATCCATTCATCCATCTGTCCATCCATCAATCCATCCATTGGCCCATGAAGCCAACAATTTATACATTTGTCCATCTATTCATCCATCCATCCACCTTCCATCCATCCATCCATCCATCCATCCATCAATCATCCAAATGTCAGTCAATCCATCCATCCATCAATCCATATGTCTGTCCATCTATCCATCCATCTATCCATCCATTCATCCATCCATCCACCTTCCATCCATCCATCTGTCCATCCATCCATCAATCATCCATATGTCTGTCCATCCATCCATCCATACATACATCCATCGATCCATCCTCCATCCAACCATCTGTCCAAACATCCATTCCTCCATTCATCCATCCATCCATCCGTTCATCCAACCATCCATCAGTCCATTCATCCATGGTCCATCCTTCCATCCATCCACTCATCAATCCATCCATCCATCAACCCATTCCTCATCCATCCATCTATGCATCCATCCACCCATCAATCAATCCATCCATAGAGCGATCCATCCATCAATCCATCCATCCATCTGACCTTCCACCATCCATCTGTCCATCCATCCATCCAACCATCCATCCATCCATCCATCAGTCCATCCAACTGTCAACCTGTCCATCCATCCATCCATCTGTTCACCCATCAATCTATCCATTCATCCATCTGTCCATCCATCAATCCATCCATTGGCCCATGAAGCAAACAATTTATACATTTGTTAATCTATTCATCCATCCATCCACCTTCCATCCATCCATCCATCCATCCATCAGTCCATCCATTCATCCAACTGTCAACCTGTCCATCCATCCATTCATCTGTTCACCCATCCATCTATCCATTCATCCATCTGTCCATCCATCAATCCATCCATTGGCCCATGAAGCCAACAATTTATACATTTGTCCATCTATTCATCCATCCATCCACCTTCCATCCATCCATCCATCCATCCATCCATCAATCGTCCAAATGTCAGTCCGTCCATCCATCCATCAATCCATATGTCTGTCCATCTATCCATCCATCTATCCATCCATTCATCCATCCATCCACCTTCCATCCATCCATCTGTCCATCCATCCATCAATCATCCATATGTCTGTCCATCCATCCATCCATACATACATCCATCGATCCATCCTCCATCCAACCATCTGTCCAAACATCCATTCCTCCATTCATCCATCCATCCATCCGTTCATCCAACCATCCATCAGTCCATTCATCCATGGTCCATCCTTCCATCCATCCACTCATCAATCCATCCATCCATCAACCCATTCCTCATCCATCCATCTATGCATCCATCCACCCATCAATCAATCCATCCATAGAGCGATCCATCCATCAATCCATCCATCCATCTGACCTTCCACCATCCATCTGTCCATCCATCCATCCAACCATCCATCCATCCATCCATCAGTCCATCCAACTGTCTACCTGTCCATCCATTCATCCATCTGTCCATCCATCCATCTATCCATTCATCCATCTGTCCATCCATCAATCTATCCATTGGCCCATGAAGCCAACAATTTATACATTTGTCCATCTATTCATCCATCCATCCACCCTTCCATCCATCTGTTCTTCCATTTGTCTGACCATCCATCCATCCATCCATCCACCCATCCATCCATCTGCCCATCCATCCATCCAACCTCTCATCCATCCATCCATCCATTCATCCATCCATCTGTCTATCCATCCATCATCCAACTGTCCATCTTCCATTTGTCTGTCCATCCATCCACCATCCATCCATCCTCCATCCATCCATCTCTCCATCCAACCATCCATCCAATTGTCCATCCATCCATCATCCTACTGTCCATCTATCCACCCATCCATCCATCTGTTTATCCATCTGTCCAACATTTCATCCATCCACCACCCATCCATCCATCTATTCATCCATCCATCTGTGCATCCATCCATCTGTTCAACCATCCATCCATCTGTCCATCCATCCATCATCCAACTGTCCACCCATCCATCCATCTGTTTATCCATCTGTCCAACCTTTCATCCATCCACCACCCATCCATCCATCTATTCATCCATCTATCTGTGCATCCATCCATTTGTCCATCCATCCATCCATCTGTCCATCCATGCTCCTTCCATCCATCCAACCATCCATGCATCAATGCATCCATCATCCATTTGTCTGTCCATCCATCCATCCATCCAATAGCCCATCCATTCATCCATCTGTCCATTTGTTCATCCATCCATCCATCCATCCAACCATCCTTCTGTACGTCCAGAAATCCATCTATCGATCCATCTGACCATCTGTCCATTCATCCATCCGTTCATCCTTCCATCCATTCAACCATCTGTCCATCCATCCATCCATCCATCCATCCGTTAATATATCCATCCATGCTTCCATCCACCCATCTGTCCATCCATCAATACATCCATCCATCATCCATCCATCTGTCCATCTGTCCATCCATCAATCCATCCATTGGCCCATGAAGCCAACAATTTATACATTTGTCCATCTATTCATCCATCCATCCACCCTTCCATCCATCTGTTCTTCCATTTGTCTGACCATCCATCCATCCATCCATCCATCCACCTTCCATCCATCCATCTGTCCATCCATCCATCATCCAACTGTCCATCCATCCACCCATCTACCCATCCATCCATCTGGCCATCCAACCTTTCATCCAACCTTTCATCCAACCTTTCATCCATCCATCCATTCATCCATCCATCTGTCTATCCGTCCATCATCCAACTGTCCATCCTTCAATCTTCCATTTGTCTGTCCATCCATCCACCATCCATCCCTCCATCCATCCATCTCTCCATCCAACCATCCATCCAACTGTCCATCCATCCACCCATCCATCCATCTGTTTATTCATCTGTCCAACCTTTCATCCATCCACCACCCATCCATCCATCTATTAATCCATCCATCTGTGCATCCATCCATCTGTCCATCCATCCATCCATCTGTCCATCCATCCATCCATCTGTCCATCCATCCAACCATCCATGCATCAATACATCCATCATCCATTTGTCTGTCCATCCATCCATCCATCTGTCCAATAGCCCATCCATTCATCCATCTGTCCATTTGTACATCCATCCATCCATCCATCCATCCAACCATCCATCTGTACGTCCAGAAATCCATCTATCCATCCATCTGACCATCTGTCCATTCATCCATCCGTTCATCCTTCCATCCATTCAACCATCTGTCCATCCATCCGTCCATCCATCCATATATCCATCCGTTAATATATCCATCCATGCTTCCATCCACCCATCTGTCTATCCATCAATATATCCATCCATCATCCATCCATCCGTCCATCTGTCCAACCATCAGTCCATCCATACATCAATCCATCAATTCATCCATCTGTCAATCTGTCCATACATCCATCCATCATCCATCTGTCCATCCATCCATACATACATCCATCCATCCATCCAGCCATCCATCCATCCATCCATCAATCAATCTGTATGTCCATCAATCTATCCAACCATCCATCTGACCATTTGTCCATTCATCCATCCGTCTATCCATCACAGGCCTCAGACTTCACTCCATTGAGCACATCTACAAGGTCTTAAAAAAGCAGCCTCTATCCTCAAAGACCCCCACCAGCCAGTCCATGCCTTCTTCACTCCGCTACCATTAGGAAAAAGATACTAAAGCCTAAAGACGAGCATCACGGAACCAGGACAGCTTCTTCCCCACCACCATCGGATTCCTGAGTAATCATTGGACCAAAGACACTGCCTGACTTTGTGTGCACTGTTGTTTTTACTTTTTTATAGTAATGTTATAAGATGGTTATAATATGAACGTTTGCTCTGTGATGTTGCCACAAAACACTGAATTTCATGATTTGTTCATGACAATAAATTCTGAATCTGATTCTGACATGTTGATGGTTTGGAGAAATAGACAACCATTCTTTGGGAGGATTGTGACCCTTCCTTAGCTGTTGTTGAATTGGAGCTCGATCTTCACTTGGAATGCTTCCTCCCTCACTGCCTATTGTCTCATTATCTCTGGAATTCTTAAGCATGGTGGAATAGAAACTTGCACCAAGCTATCAGCTCTCCTTCCAGCAGGAAATAATGGACTGAGCCAGTCCAAGGCGGATATCAGAGAATGGAAGCCTCTGCCTACACTGTAGCTCTTCAGCCCATAACCAGGGACCTCCATATGCTGCTGGACGAGCATCGAGAGACTTGAACTAATGACTCAGAATTATGTCCTCATTGCTCATGAGGAATTTAAAGAGTTAACAAAATGACAAAATGATAAGTGATGCCAGCAACTTTAAATTTTAATTTAAAAATTTTTAACTTTAAAAATTTCACAGCACAGTAGAAGCCGATTTCGGCCATTGAAACCCGTGCCGTCCAATTAAGCTTCAGCCCCATATAATTTGGAGGGTGGGAGGAAACCAGAGCACCCGAGGAAAGCCCGTGTAGACATGGGGAAAACATGCAATCTTCTTACAGAGAGCAGTAGATTGGAACCTGGGCCACTGGTGCAGTATTAGTGTCCCAGTAAAATCACCAGTTTACCATGGGATCTGTCCAAGGAATCAAATCTGCTGTCCTTGTCAGTCTGACCTACTCCTGATAGAGAGCAGTTTTCCATCTCTGTATATCACATGTGTGCAGACGGTCATGGGTCGTTTATGCAAACATGACTCTGCTCCTACCATGGCACAGAGGCAAAGTAGGTGGACCTTGACTTTGGTTAAAGGGTCTGTCCATCCTCAAGTGGCTATAAAATAAATAAAAATGGGCATTTTTCTGCATTGGTAATAGTGTCTTCTCTAGTTCCAGTTAGTATGGGTGATGAGTGAATTGGTCCTTGTCCTGATGTTCACCACACTGACTGCAGGTTGAATGCTGCATTTGCTTCATTATAACAGTGTCAGGGCTTCATTGATTGCAAAGCAATTACAGTGCTGTACATGTTAAAGATCTTTCATTACTGGAACTCTCCAGTGTGATATTTTATGAGTTTCCTTTCATACTTAACAAACCTTCATATTTATGTTCGATTTAATCGAATTCAATGACACAACACGCAACCAGATCATCAACCTGTTCCCATTAACTATCAGGATTCAATTCTTATACATAAATACATAAAATGTGTAACATTTGTTTGCCTCCAAGACACCATTAGCCCAGAGATCCATTAAGAAGCATGAGTCCCTTCAGAGACACAGAGTGTCTGGATTCCTCTCTTGTCCACCTGTGCAACCCTGTCCATTCCGCTGCTGGACCTGGAGTCCCAGGTTCAAACATCCGATATGATCAGCAAGCTGACGTTTGATAAGTCAGTCGGTGGAGAAATTCAGTCAAGGTGTCCCATGCACTTCTTTGCTGATATTGTATTTGAGCAGAAGGGAGCCATTCAGCCCCTTGCAACTATTCTACAATTCAGTCACACCAGTTGCTCTGTTGCATTTCCCTCTTTATCACCTTCTGCTTTGACAGCAAAACTCATCAACATCAATTGAATTCAATAATCTTTGGAAGGCTTGAATAATAATTTAAATCTGCTCCTGATCAGAAATGCTTTTCAGTATATTTCTCTGTAAAATGAAATTAACTTTTAGTTACAAGGGCAGTGGTATGAAAACATGACAGAGCTGTTTCTCCCTGGTGAAGGTGCATCATACATATTCACCCGGATTCCACATTGATAGATTCCTTTGATCGACAGCAGTGTTGCATAATTATTGAAGTGTTCCTCTTGCATTGCCGCTATCCCATTTCGTGCATCCCCTCCAAATTGGTTTTATTCCTCACTAAATCCAGACTGACTCCCTCACACACTTTCCCCACCCCCAAAATGCCTGTTACATTGTAACTGAGGACTTTGTGATTTTTCACTTGCCAAGCTGTTCCTTAAATGTTTCCCAAAGGAAATATGGATTGGGCCTCTAGTACGCAATGCACTGTAAATATCACCTGCCTCCCAGATCTTGAGGACTACTGAGTAATTTGTTAACCCTACACATAATCAGGTCAGATTTTTAGGTTTATTTGGTGGCACCCGGTCTCCTTGTGCAGCATTGCACCTGCTGAGCCAAGATCAAATGTGAATATTAATGTGAAGTGGATTTGGAAGGAGACACGTCCCAAAGTTTGTTTTTGTAATGTGTGGATTGCAGCAATTAATTTGTGCACATCATGATCACAAATGACTGTTATTACGGAGTCCAGAGGACCCCAAAAACCAGCAGCATTAGATATGCACCACGCCACAGGGTCACTTAAACAAAAGTAGTTTTAAATTATAATTGAACAAGAAAACAGAATTAAACTTTAACTTATTACTTAACCCACCTAACCCTCCTAAAATACTAAGTGCAGGTGTGTGTAATGCACATTTAAGATTAGAAAAGTTCTTGGATCACGTCCAATCTCACTGGTTGCAAGCAAATCTTGCACAGAGGTTAGCATTAACAAAGTTTGCCAATCTTTGGTGCTTAACTGGAAAATGGTTACCACTCAGGAGGGATCTTGCTGGTTTTCAGAGAGAGATTCCTTTTCCAGGACATCCACATCTGATTCCTTCTCAATCAGTCTTTGTGACGAAACTTGCCCCCTTCAGGGTTCTCCAGATGATCCTCTTTCTTTCAGGTCACCTTTCACACTGCCAGTCTCCTCTTTTGACCAGGCAGCCTTCCAAAGTTTGCCAGCTTGTCCCTCTGGAATGGATTTCTGTGTCTCTCTGCTCTGTTTCACTCCATTCCACTCTGAGAGCAAAAATCACATGCTCTCCCAGGCAAGCTGCATTCTGCAACTTTGTTGCTCTCTTTACAAAAAGCATTCTGCAAAAATTCTGTGTTTTAAAATGTATTTGTGTGCAACCAGCTCTAGCAATTCATTCCAAATCATCTCTAAATACTCTGTCACACTGTTGCCAAACAATATGCTTTTATCTATGGTACATGAAGATTAACTCACAGGGCAGGATCCAGCTTCATTTATACCTACCTATAGAGCAGATTGGAGAAGCTGAGGAGACTTATGACTGATAAATCCCAGGATGCCAAAGTTTTGAAGGATGTAGCCGAGGAGATGGAGGATACTCAGTGTGATAGTACAAATTCTATCACCAATGTGTATATGTGAGTGTGGGATCACTGTGATTGGCTGAGAGCGTAGCCACACCTACTGGCAGGTCTTAAAGGATTGCTCCTAGCCAGACTAGGTCATTCTGGACTGGTCGACCTACTTGTGATATGCTCCAATCTTTTAGTTAACAAAAGCCTTGGTTTGGATCAACAAGTCTTTAGTTCTTTCGGCGCGCACTACACTCAGGTTACCATCTCCAGGAATTTTGTAGATTCTAGAATAGTTCCTGCAGATTAAAGGCTGGCAAACATGACCTTATTCTTTATGAAAGAAGGGAGCAACAGAACGATGAAGTTGTTACCTTAAAATCAGTGGGGAATTAAGTGGAATCTGGTTGGAACATGTAAAAAGATGAATAGGATTGAGCAGAGTTAGCATGGATGTATGAAATGGAAGTCATGTTTATCGACTGGAATTGTTTGAGGATAACACCATGACATTTTCAGATGGCTTTTAATGAGGACTCACTCAGCAGGTTGGTGAATGTAGTTAGAACTCATGAGCTATTAGAGAACTGGGGCATGAACTGAAATTTGCTTTCAGGTGTCAGGGCTGTAATAACAGATCTTTCTCATTGTGTATCAATGTCTGGGTCCCAGTGAATTCATGATCAATATCGATGATTAGGTCGAGGACAGCAATTGCCACAAACACAAGCTTACGGATGATGTAAAACAGGGAATGTGGCAGATGGAATTTAAATATGTAGAAATGTGAATTAATTCACCAGGGCACAAACAGAAGGGGAGAGTCATTTTATAAATGTTGAGAGTTTGGGAAATGCTGACAGTCAAGACCAAGTGTCAAGTAATTTCTTAAACCTACACATAATTAGGCCAGTTTTTTTGGTTTAATAGTTGGCATCCGATTGCTTTGTGAGTGTTGAACCTGCTGAGCCAAGATCAAACGTGACTGAAAGTCAGGATTAGAGAGAATCAACGAGAAGGAGAGATTGGACAAAAATGTTGTTCTGGGCCTGTCACATAGCACACTGTTTCCACCGGCCGGGAAGTGAGGCATGTGATTCTGTTGCTGTGGTGCCAAGGTGACTAGAACAGGTAACCTGTGTAAAGAAGGGTCTATTTTGTTACTTTTGAGTACAGCTATGAGGCTAAGGAAGGCAAATCTATGACTGAAAATTTGCTCCTTGCATATCCCAGCTTAAAGATTAAATTCTCTCAGAGCTGACAAAGTGATGAGGTTGTAGAGTCAGATGATTTTTTAAATAAGGTTTGAGAGATATCACAGTGTAATAAGCTCTCGCACCCCACAAGCCCGTGCTACCCAAATACATTCACGTGACCAGTTACCCTACTCACTGGTACAGTATATATTTTTTTAAATGGAAGGAAACAGAACACCCACAGAAACACAGGGAGGACGTACAAGTTCCTTACAGCAGTGGATTCAAAGCCCAGTTACAGGAGCTGCAACAGAGTTGTGCTAACTGTTGTAATCTGTTATCCTCAAACACTCAAAGTGGAGAAAGAACATTCAGGTTGATGTTGAGAGCTGAAAGACTTACTTTATCCCAAGGGGCTTGTCGAAGCAGCAGAAGAAGTGCCAGGAGAATGACATTAAAAGCCATGGCTTTGTGTCAGTCTGGGATCTGGTTCCAAGGCTTGTACATAAACTTTAAGCGAGTCCTTCATTACAGGCCTTGAGGAAATGCTACACTGTCAGTGGTGCTCTACTGCTCTTCAGAGGGTCTGAACTCCATCTGAATGCAAACACATACTAATTAGGGGCAGGGGTAAACCACCCTGCTCCACCATTTAACAATTTGTGTACCTTAGAGCCATTCACCTGCATTATCCCCTTGCCTCTTGATTCCTTGAATATCCCTAATCTTTTACCTTTACCGTCGAACACTACAGCATAGAAACAGACTGTAGGGTGCTTTGTGGAGGGTCATGTGATGCCTCTGGGTGGAGCCTAGTCAGAAGTCGCCACACCTGCTACTCAAGGGTTAGATCTGCCCACATGAGGCTGATATGCCCTGGCAGCTGATGTGTGATTGGTCCTTCAGATGAGGCTGACATATGATTTTTTTCTCGCAGGTCACATTGATGGATCCTGATTAAAAAGCCAAATATTATGCATTCTCTCTCTCTCTCTCTCTCTCTCTCTCTCTTTTCCCCTCCACCTCCCCTTGCTGCTGGGGTATCACTGAAATCCAGGCTGCAGGCCATGAGCAGCTCCAGAGGGCCAAATGCAATGGGCACATCCCAGATCCTGAGCAGCATCAACACTGGAGATCAGCTTAATATACTTGTTTAGTTATGCAGTATACACTGTTTGTGGGTTGTGGGTGCTGAACAGGTTAAGTCCTTGTTTCTCGGTGTATCGGGCCTGTGGTTGGTGGCTGCTAAACAAGTTAAGTCCTTGTTTCTCGGTGTATCGGGCCTGTGGTTGGTGGGTGCTGAACAAGTTAAGTCCTTGTTTCTCGGTGTATCGGGCCTGTGGTTGGTGGGTGCTGAACAAGTTAAGTCCTTGTTTCTTGGTATACCATGTCTATGGATGGTGGGTGCTGAAAAAGTTAAACCCTTGTCTTAGTGTTCTGTGCCTGTGTGCTGTATACATTAGTCTGTCAGTGTATGGGCTTTTTGTGAATGTCCATGTGTAAATAAAGGCCACTGTTTGTTTATAACATATGTCCAGCCTTGATTCTATTTGAACCCATCATACCTATTCTGAATACAACACAGGCCCTTCACCCCATCTAGTCTATGCTTAACTATTATTCTGCCTTGTTCCATTGACTTGCACCTGGACCATATCCCTCCATACCCCTTTCATCTTTTTTTTAAACTTTATTTATTTAAAAGATCATTAAGAAAAAACAGTATACAATCCAGTAAGAACAATTTTGTATAAGTATATATATAAAAGAAAACACACACAAAAAAAACCACCTTTCCACCCCATCAGCCAGATCTCTTAAGGAGAACCAAGAATATAAACAAAAAAAAAACTTAAAAATCAAAGTACATCCAAATGCATATATTCCAAATAAGGTAGCCACTTATTAGCAAAAAAAAGAATAATGATCATGCAAATTACATGTAATTTTTCCCATAATAATACAAGCTTTGAATTCATTAGCCAGTGTATTATATCTTCTTCTTTGGCTTGGCTTCGCGGACGAAGATTTATGGAGGGGGTAAAAAAGTCCACGTCAGCTGCAGGCTCGTTTGTGGCTGACCAGTCCGATGCGGGACAGGCAGACACGATTGCAGCGGTTGCAAGGGAAAATTGGTTGGTTGGGGTTGGGTGTTGGGTTTTTCCTCCTTTGCCTTTTGTCAGTGAGGTGGGCTCTGCGGTCTTCTTCAAAGGAGGCTGCTGCCCGCCAAACTGTGAGGCGCCAAGATGCACGGTTTGAGGCGTTATCAGCCCACTGGCGGTGGTCAATGTGGCAGGCACCAAGAGATTTCTTTAGGCAGTCCTTGTACCTTTTCTTTGGTGCACCTCTGTCACGGTGGCCAGTGGAGAGCTCGCCATATAATACGATCTTGGGAAGGCGATGGTCCTCCATTCTGGAGACGTGACCCATCCAGCGCAGCTGGATCTTCAGCAGCGTGGACTCGATGCTGTCGACCTCTGCCATCTCGAGTACCTCGACGTTAGGGGTGTGAGCGCTCCAATGGATGTTGAGGATGGAGCGGAGACAACGCTGGTGGAAGCGTTCTAGGAGCCGTAGGTGGTGCCGGTAGAGGACCCATGATTCGGAGCCGAACAGGAGTGTGGGTATGACAACGGCTCTGTATACGCTTATCTTTGTGAGGTTTTTCAGTTGGTTGTTTTTCCAGACTCTTTTGTGTAGTCTTCCAAAGGCGCTATTTGCCTTGGCGAGTCTGTTGTCTATCTCATTGTCGATCCTTGCATCTGATGAAATGGTGCAGCCGAGATAGGTAAACTGGTTGACCGTTTTGAGTTTTGTGTGCCCGATGGAGATGTGGGGGGGCTGGTAGTCATGGTGGGGAGCTGGCTGATGGAGGACCTCAGTTTTCTTCAGGCTGACTTCCAGGCCAAACATTTTGGCAGTTTCCGCAAAGCAGGACGTCAAGCGCTGAAGAGCTGGCTCTGAATGGGCAACTAAAGCGGCATCATCTGCAAAGAGTAGTTCACGGACAAGTTTCTCTTGTGTCTTGGTATATACTAATACTAATCGCTATATTATCTTTTCATGTACTAGCTGCACATTTTCATGCCACAGACAACACTATTCGTGCAAATGCAATTTGAAACTTATCCAACCCTAATCCTCTTAAAAGAACCATTAGAAAAATAGATGGGTCTAATGGTAACTTAATATTATATAATTTTTCCAAAACTAACCTAATTTCTTCCCAAAATGGTTGTACTTTAACACAGGACCAAACAGCATGTAAAACAGTTCCAGTACATAAACTACATCTAAAACAAGAATCTGAATTGCTAAAACCTTATTTTTTCGATTTCTCCGGAGTTAAATATAACTGATGTAAAAAATTATAATTAACCATTCCATATCGAACATTTGTCAATTTAGTTACATTATCATAACACATATCCGCCCAGTAATCTTCCGGAAAAATAAAAATTAAATATTTTTCCCATTTAAGCTTAGACTTCTCCCAATCTGGTTTATCCATACTATCTTGTAACACTTGATACATAACTGAAATATAACCCTTCTTTGGTATAGAGGAAATCAAAGATTCAAATTTTGTCAAAACAGGTAGAATCATCTCTTTACCATAGATATCTTTTACCAAAGCTCTGTTGGTTATAAACAAACAAAGAATTTTCAGAGATATCAAATCGTTCCCTCAATTGGTTAAAAGAAAGAATCAAAACAATCCTGCAATATCTTTATATCCTTTGAGTCCCAACTCTTTAAATGATTATTTAACATTTAAAAAGGAATAAACTGATTATTATATAATAGGGTTAAAATTGATAATTTATCTTTTGATCCTAGAACCTTATTCATTCTAGTCCATACCTTTAACAAATGTTTTAATATTAGCATATTATATTCCTGCAATTTATATTCCATCAAAATATAAATTGATGCACCTCAACTTCAAAAATATAAGCCATCTCCACTTTTACCCAACTTGGAGATTGGTCCAAGTCCATCAATCTACTAATAAATTTCAACTGAGCTGCTTCATAATAATTTTGAAAATGAGGTAACTGGAGTCCACCCAATGCATATCTCCATGTGAGTTTATACAATGCTACCCGTGGTAATTTACCTTTCCATAAAAATTCTCTCACAACTTATTTAAATCCTGAAAAAAACCTTTTGAAAGGGAACATGGTATCGATTGAATTAAATATTGGATTCGAGGAAAAATGTTCATCTTAATACAATTTACTCGACCAATTAAAGTTAAAGGAAGGTCTTTCCATTTAATTAAATCTGCTTCAATCTTTTTTAATAAAGAAACATAATTTAACTTATATAATGATTGATAATCAGCATTTACAGTTATTCCTAAATATTTAATTTTATCGGACCATTTCAATTTTATAATATTTTTATGCTCTGAATAATCACCCTCTCCAACTGGCAAAATTTCACTCTTATCCCAATTAACTTTATATCTAGATAGTTCTCCAAATTGCAATAGACATTCTTGCAAATGTGGCAATGACTGTTTTGGTTCTGTCAAGTATATCAAAACATCATCTTCAAATAGATTAATCTTATATTCCTCATCCATAACTCTCAGCCCTCTTATCTTTTCATTCTGTCTTATTGTCTAGCTAATGGTTCAATAGCCAATTCAATCAAGGCTGGTGACAATGGACACCCTTGCCGGATCGAACGTGTCAATTTGAATGGTAAAGAAACTTGACCATTTGTCACCACCCTAGCAATTGGGTTTGTATATAAAGCTTTAATCCAACCAATAAAAAAAGGGAAAAATTTAAACTTCTCTAACACCTTAAATAAAAAATCCCATTCAACCCTATCAAAGGCTTTTTCTGCATCTAGCATGGTTGGGCTGCTTTCGATATGCATTGACCAAAGTTAGCAATTGAGGAATATTATCTGATGCATTCCTATTCTTAATAAAAACCTGTTTGATCAATGTGTATCAACTTAGGTAAATACTTAGGTAGCCGATTTGCTAATACTTTTGCTATAATTTAGCATTTCACATGATCCTATATGCTCTGAGTTTGTGAGGAAGGACAAACAGGGGACAAAACATAAAGGGAGCCAGTTAGAAGGGTTGAAATGTATCTATTTCAACACGAGAAGTATTGGGAATGGATCATTTTGTGAATGCTTTATTATAATTTTATAACCTACATTCAATAAAGAAATAGGTCTATATGAAGACACTTTCAATGGATCTCGATCTTTTTTGGAATTACAGTAATTAAAGCACTCAAACAAGATTCCAGTAACACCCACTCTTCAGTTATTTGTTGTAATACAACCCCAAATACAAAAGATAAGTCTTCATAAAAAAAATTTATAAAATTCCACGGAGAATCCATCATCCCTCGGTGACTTTCCATTTGGCACCTCCTGTATAGCCTCCTTAATCTCAAAATCTGTAAATGGAGATTCCAATTCCATAACATCTTCCTCCCCTAATACCAGTATCATTAATTTAGATAAATAAGATTCAATAGAACCGTTATCCTGTTTCCCCACAGAAGTATATAATTTTTGATAAAATGAATAAAACTGGTCATTGATTTCCTGAGGTTTATAAGTAACTATTGAATTCTTTTTAACTGCATTAATAGTCCATGAAACCTGTTGTTTTTAATTGCCATGCAAGTACCTTATGTGCCCTCTCACCCAATTCATAATAACGCTGCTTAGATCGATTAATTAAATGTTTAAGTTGATAAGTTTGCAATGTATTATAATGTAATTTCAAGTTTGCCTGAGCCGCTTTTTTTTCTGTCACATTTTTCTAAAATTCCCTCTCTAACTCAGAAATTTATTTCTCTAATTCTAAACTCTCTGCCATTTATTGTTTCTTAATTTACTCTTGTAGTATAACTAATAATCTGCCCTCTTAAATAAGCTTTCAGAGCCTCCTATAATACAAAATGACTATCTACAGAATTAACATTCTCAGTAACAAACTCTGTTTTTTTCACTAACATTGTATTAAACCTCCATCCGTAGGATGAACGTACCACTTCTGAACTTACACAAGAAAAAAACAATAAAGAATGATCCGATGTAGTCCTACTTTTGTACTCAGCCTGTAATATTCTACACTGTAAATGTGCCGATATAAAAAAAATCTATTCTGGAAAATGAATCATGTCAAAATGAATAAAAAGAAAAATCTTTCTCTGTAGGATTAACTCTTCTCCAAATATCCACCAAATTTAATCTTTTATCAAAGCCCCAATTTGTATCACCATATTTGATTTCCTTATACTTTTCGGAGATCTATCCAATAAAGGTTCCAAAACACAGTTGAAGTCTCCCCCAACTAAGATATTTGCATTAGCCTTATATAACAACAAAAAAGCTTCTGAAATAAAACATTCATCATCTATATTAGGTGCATAAACATTAAGCAAAGTCCAAGATTCAGCAAACATTTTACAGTTCACCCTCAAAACTCTCCCAGCATTTCCCTCCAAAGGTTGTAATTGAAATGGCAAACTCTTATGAATTAAAATTGCTATGCCTCTCACCTTAGAATTAAAGGAAGAAGAAAACACATGACCAACCCAATCCCTCTTCAATTTCAAGTGTTATTTTTCAGTCAAATGTGTTTCTTGCAAAAAAGCAATGTCGACTTTCATTTTTTTTAATATAGGCCAAAACTCATTTCTGCTTAATTGGATTATTCAACCCCTGAACATTATAAGTTGCAAATTTCAAATTAGACATTTCTACAAACTAACAATATATTCACCCACTATAAAATATCGCTCCCCTTATAAATCCTTAAAATTACAATCCCTCCCCTATAAAATGTCAAGAAAATAAATAAAGAAAAAATCACCCCTAAATAAAAACACTCAAAGGTAGTAACACCCTAAAAATCTGGGTGTGGTAAACCCCACTAGCAGCAGATGACTGTCAAAGATTTCAGTGCCATCCACCCATTGCCCAGCCAGACATACATACATTATTCAATTAAACATAATCAAATACAGTAAATATATTCAACCCAATGACTCCAGTCCCAATGATTGTCCCGGGTCTTCAATATCAAGAAGACTTTGTGTCAGCTCTTCTTTCTTCCCATTCTTCCCATTCCCATGCCCATTTCCATTCGCCCTTCTTTTTGCTTGGAAATCTAGCAACAAATTGGCAAAAATTAATGCATCATGGTCATTTTTTAAAAATTGAGATTGAAAATTACCATAAATAACTTTTAACACAGCAGGATAGCGAAAAGCAAATTTATAACCCTTCCGCCAGAATACTTCTTTAGCTGAATTAAATTCCTGACATCGCCAAATAACTTCTTGACTCAAATCTTCATTAAAAATACTCTATTATTTTGAATCATCATTGTAGATTGACTTTGTCGGGCCTCTTGCACCACCAGTCATAATATCATTTCTCTATCTTGATATTTCAAACAACGAATTAAAACCGCCCGTAGCGATTGTCCCGGAAACGGCTTCTTTCTTAATGCTCTATGTCCTCGATCCAACTCTAAACCTTCTTGAAAAAACTCCTTGCCCAACATCTCAGGAATCCATTTCTTAAAAAATTTTATCGGGTCGGAACCTTCAATATCTTCTGGAAGACCCACTATTTTCACATTATTCCTCCAATTTTGATTTTCCAGTGAATAAATTCTTCAGTAAATCATTCTGCTGAATTCCCCAGTCCACAAAAGAATCTTCCACTTTTTCCATTTTTTCCCTATTACATTCAACTTGATTTTTACATTCAAACAAAGCTGCTTCAATTTAAAAAAAATTATCTTGTACTGTATCAACTGATTTTATACATCTATTAACATAACTACAGACATATCTTGCTTCATATTTGTCAAGTCTTCACACATATAACTCATTTTAATTTTTACATCCAAAAATCCTCGAGACATCTGTTTAAACATATTGTCCATTTGACCCCTTTGATCTATGTAGCCTTCCAAACTTTTCTTAAATGTCAGAATTGAATCCACATTCACCACTTCACATGATCCTATATGCTCTGAGTTTGTGATGAAGGACAAACAGGGGTCAAAACATAAAGGGAGCCAATTAGAAGGGTTGAAATGTATCTATTTCAACACGAGAAGTATTGGGAATAAAGGGGATGAACTAAGAGAATGGATCAGTGCGTTTTGTTTTTGTGAATGCTTTATTTAAATTTCTGTACTAATATTCCACATCAGTTATACATGCTACATATTATACCCCAATGCAACCCACCAACCCCCTACTCCCCACATAATAATAATCCCTAGGAAAGAAAAAGCAAAAAAGGAAAAGATTGAAATAAGAACACAGAGAAAAACAAACCAGGTTACCAAAATATCACCACTATTCACACAACCTTGCCTTCTCAATATCATCATTTATTTATCCCAAGGAGTTAGCAAGGTTTCATTAGGTTCAGGGAAAGCTCTTTATAAATTAATACCTACAATATGTAAGTATGGGCACCAAATTTTCAAAAAGGTATCAAATTTATCCCTTAAATTATATGTAGTTTTCTCAAGAGGTATACATCTATGTATTTCTGCATGCCAACTTCCATTCCAAAATGGAAATCTGATTTCCTTTTCACTGCTGTACATTTGCTTGTGACTGTTAATGCAATTTTCACAGATAATTTTGGAAAAAAATCTATTTCACTTTTGGTCTTATTGCCAGAATATTACCCAATAAGAAAAGCCTTGGGTCTTGTGGAAATGTAACTTCTATAATTTATTCCAGAAATTTTCCCAACTATCCAAAATAGCCTCAATTTTGAACATGATCATGTAAAATATAAAAAAACCTACCTCTGTGGCTGGGAAGGAGCTTAAGAAAGCACTCAGGAGAGCTTGAAGGGGACATGAGAAGGCCTCAGCATGTCTTTCTACTTCTTTGGCTTGGCTTGGCTTCGCGGATGAAGATTTATGGAGGGCTAATCTTTGTGAGGTTTTGCAGTTGGTTGTTTTTCCAGACTCTTTTGTGTAGTCTTCCAAAGGTGCTATTTGCCTTGGCGAGTCTGTTGTCTATCTCGTTGTCGATCCTTGCATCCGATGAAATGGTGCAGCCGAGATAGGTAAACTGGTTGACCGTTTTGAGTTTTGTGTGCCCGATGGAGATGTGGGGGGGGGGCTGGCAGTCATGGTGGGGAGCTGGCTGATGGAGGACCTCAGTTTTCTTCAGGCTGACTTCCAGGCCAAACATTTTGGCAGTTTCCGCAAAATAGGACGTCAAGCGCTGAACATCTGGCTCTGAATGGGCAACTAAAGGGATTAAGGAGAAGCCCCAAGGTGTTCTATGTGAAGAACAGAAGGATAACGAGAATGAAGATGGGGGGCCGGTTAAGAATAATGGAGGCAATATATGCCTGGAGGTGGTGGAGGTTAGGGAGGTATGTATACTTTGCTTCAGTATTCTCAAAAGAAAATGACCTTGATCAGGGTCAGATCAGAATAGAGCAGGCCTGTGTGCTGGACAATAAAGGAGATTTGTGAAGAAGAAGTGTTGGATCTTCTTAAAAATGATTAAAATTGCCAAGTTCTGGGTCTGGTCACAATATACCCCAGGTCACTGTGGAAGGTGAGAGAAGAGATAGCTAGGGCAGTAGCATTGATCTTTGAGTCTTCCTTGACCGCAGTGGAGGTGCCGGAGGATTGGAGAATGGCAAATGTGGCCTCCTTGTTTAAAAAAGGTAATGTGGAGAATCTGGAAGTTATAGACCAGTAAGTCACATATTAGTGGTGTGCAAACTATTGGAGAAGATTCCATGGCAGACATTCAGTAAGTCATGAGACTTGGGATCCATAAGATTTTGGCTGTGTGTATTAAACATTTTCTTGTGTGTAGAAAGCAGGGAGTCCTAGTAGAAGGAAAGTATTCTGCCCGGAGGTCGTTCACTAGTGGAGTGCCGCAGGGATCTGCTCTGGGTCCCCTGCTCTTTGCGATTTTTATAAATGACCTGGATGAGGAGGATGAAGGATGGATCATTAAGTTTATGGATGATATGAAGGTTAGAGGAGTTGTTGATGGAGCTGAAGGTGGTCCTAGGTTACAAGAGGATATAGACAGGATGCAGAGTTGAGCAGAAAAGTGGCAGATGGATTTCAATCTGGATAAGTGTGAGGTGATGTATTTTGGAAGGACAAACCAGAAAGCTGAATACAGGGTTAATGGTCAGTTACTTAAGAGTGTGGGTGAACAGAGAGTCCTTGGAGTCCATACATCTCTCAAGGTCACTGCAAATGTTGATAGTTAAGAAGGATTATGGGATGCCTATGGGCTTCATTAATGGGGAGATTGAGTTCAAGAGCAGAGAGATCATGTTGCAACTCTACAATTCTCAGGTGAGACCACACAAAGTAGTGTGTTTAGTTCTGGTCACCTGGAGAGGATGCAGAGGAGATTTATCAGGATGTTACCTGGATTGACAAGTAAGTCTTATGAGGCATCGCTAGCAGAGCTGGGACTTTCCTCTTTTTTTTTTAAATTTTTTATTTTTCACACCATAAATCACATTAGCCATGATATACACTATTTCTTTTTCACACATATACAGTGACTTTTTCTTCCCCCCCCCTCCTCCCAAGCCACCCCCCCCCCCACCCCCCTCTCATCCATTTTAGGTATACAATCGAAGTGTAGAAGGATGAGTAGAGACTTGATTGAGGTCTACAGGATTATGAGAGCCATAGATAAGGTGAACAGTCAGCACCTGTTTCCCAGGGCAGGATCAGCTGGTGACGAGGCAAGGAACCAACACAGGCAGTGGGATGCTCACGATGGCAGTCAAGGGCCCACATCAGGCTGTGGTCTGCTGAAAATTAGTTTGAGACTGGCTGAAGGGGAACCAGGTACCAGAATCGGGAGGGTACTAGAGGTTTCCTGAGGTTTGCATCTGGAGCTCGGTTGCTGATGGTTTGGAATGGACCCTGTATGGCTGCAGAGGCTGAGGGAGCACTGGAGGTGAATCCACGGAGGGTGATTCCACTGGAGGTGACTCCCGGGGGGATTCTCTCTTGCTTCTCTTTCTCTGGCTGTAAGGGACGCCGGTGAATTTCAGCTGATAGCGAATTTCTCTCGACATCATAGCAGAAGTTTCATGTAATGTCATGGGTGGGGGGGTGTGGCAGTGCTAATCTTTTAGGTGCCAGAGCTCTCCAAGAACGATGAAAAGGAGGTGCCAGAGGCACCCCATGAGGTTCTGGAGCTGCCCCTTAAAGTGCCAGAGTGGCCCTCTGGTAAGATCCAGCACTGCACCCCTGAATATCACATTTTCTGTTTTTCAATATGACAATAAAATACTCTTAAATCTTGAATCCTGAATAATCTGTGCTTCAACACATGGAACTAAGTTATCACCAAGATGTCCTTGGAATAGCCTTGTAACTCATTCAGATTTTAGATTTATTGTCAGAGGTCATAGATGTCATCACATGCAACCCTGACATTCCTTTTTCCTGCGGGCGTGGCAGAATTATCACTAATATGTAGTACAAAAAATAAACTGTACACAGAGTAAACATGTAAACAACCAAAAGAACTGTAAACAGAAAATGAATGTAAACAAACTGACTGTGCAATACAGAGAGAGCAAAGAAAATCAATAAAGTGCATGTGCGAGTCCTTAAATGAATCCCTGATTGAGTTTATTGTTGAGTCTGATGGTGGAGAGGAGGCAGCTGTCTCCTGAACGTGGTGGTGCAAGTCTTGTGGCCCCTATAGTTACATTTCCCATTCAAGTTTAGTTTAATTTGTACAAAAACAAACCACACAGTCTAACAGAATCAACATATGCAAGAATTAATCAACATGCCCTCCTTTTGTCATTTCTATCTTATGGATCAAAAAACATGAAAAGGGCTCTTTTGCCCGTAAAGTCTGCACTGAACATGATGTCCAAATTAAACTAAGACTCTGCTGCTTGCACGTGATACATAACCCTCGATTCCCTGCATATTCATCTGTCTGCCTAGAAAGTTCTAAAATGCTAGTATCATATCTGCTTCCATCGCTACCCCTGGCAGCACCTTGCAGGCACTCACCACTTCCTGTGTCAAAAATCTACCCTCCGCTTCTCCTTTAAATTCCCACCACCCCTCATCCACCCCCACCTCAAAGTTACGTGTGTGACTCTTTCACCCTGGTTAAAGATTCCAACTGTCTACCTTATCAATGCCTCGCACAATCTTATAAACATCAATCAGGTCTCCCTCAGCCTCAGACACTCCAGAGAAAACAACCCAAGTTTGTCCAATCCTGGCAGCATCCTGGTAAATCTCTTCTGCACATTTTCCAAAGTCTCCACGTCCTTCCTGTAATGGGGCGACCAGAATTTTACACACAACTCCAAGCATCATCTAACCAAAGTTTGAAACAACTGTGACATCACCTTCTTCAGCTGGTACTCAACAACGTGACAACGAAGGGAAGCAGGAACACACTGGCTTTACCTCCTGTTTGATTTATTGACACTCCTAAGAAATGCAGAAAAGAGCTAATATTTGCAATAAGCCTTGTGTCTGTTCTTTATTGGCAGTTTGTCACTGTATAAATGGTTGCTATACTTTTGTGTTTTTCCCTCTTATTCCTGTGTATGTATGAAAGAAGATATATCTCAGACTTTGATGAAACCGCAAAACCTTCAGCATTATATTCTAAGTTCTAAGCACCTTAAATGGTGGCTGGGCAGAATGAGCCCTGGTTGTCACTAAGAGCTGGTTATCTGATGCTACTGACTGGCTTTGCATTCCCTGCTGTGGTGATATTTACAGATATTCCTCACTTCAGACTTGTAAACACCGTTTCTTTGTTTCTTGCAAAGGCTTTTCAGAATCGGTATCAGTCAGAATTTATTGTCACACGTGTCACAGAATGTGTTGTTTTGTGGCAGCATCATGGTGCATTACAGCTGCCAAACTTGCTATAAATCACTATTTAAAAAGTTAAATAAATTAGTACAAAAGAAAAGAAAAAGTGAGGTGGAGCCTATCATTCATCCAGAAATCTGATGGTAGAGGGGCAGAAGCTGTTGGGTGCTCGTCTTCAGGCTCCTGCACCTCCTTCCCGATGGTAGCAGTGAGAAGAGGGCACCGCCTGGGCGGTGAGGGTCCTTGAGGAGAGAGGCTGTGTAATATTAGAAAGTTAGTGTAATTGGTTCTAAATCAGTCTAAATTCTAACTGTAACTGTACAATTAAGTTGAGTAAAGCTTGGAAAACAGCCACCAAGTTTTTTTCATTCTCACAACAATTTACTCAACTTAATTGGCAAGCCTGGAGACAGCGTGGAGACCCAAGTACTTAGACACTGACCTCAGCTCACTGACAGCTGCCAAGGAGCGTACGATTTTCATGAACTACGTTGACGACTATAGGGACAAGATAGCGAACAAGTACAGAGCACTATTGGGCTATGTGAGTTGCAACATTTTCGAATATAGAAGGATGTGAAAATTTTGACTCAGTTATGTCTAAGTTGGACAGTTTATACGTGAAGACTCCCAATGAGGTTTTTGCCAGACATTTACTGGCTACCAGGCGGCAGAAGCCAGGAGAATCGTTAGATTATTTCTTTAGGGAGTCGGAAAAATTAAAGAGAAACTGTAATTTTCAAGATGGTGCGGAGCCGTGTGGGAACGAGGCAGTGTGTGGCGCGTTCATCGCTGGCATTGCCTCACCTGCAATGCACCAGCGTCTCTTAGAAAACAAAACATTGGACTTACAGACTGCTTATAACCAAGCTTCTGCGTTAGACATAGCTGAGCACAATAATGATGCAAATGCTACCCCAGCCGTCCATACAGCTGCTGTAGGGAACCCGGGACCATCACAGGTACGGCAGGTATGTGAGAAGGATTCTTCAGTAGGGCGGCCTGATCACCTTGAAGCTGCGTTTGAGAAACCAGCTGTGGCCGCCACTTATAATACAAAATGGAAATGTTTCTTCTGTGATTTCTCTCACCATTCACAGGATCACTCTCCAAGAAGGGACGTTATCCCTTGGTGCAAATCCAAGTTCAGTGGCACCAGTGGTCAATTCTTAGGTACTGGCTAAACTTACTAATGTGCCACGAGGACTCACTCAAGTCAATACCTTTGTGACTATGAATGGTAAAAGGTTGTGCTCTGCTGGATTCATGCAGCACTGATATTTACATTAGTAAGAAAGTCACATGGGAACTCAGAGCTCAGTAAGCTCAGAAAACTTTAAACACTAGTCCCGAAGGATATGTTGTTGTTGACCTAACTCTTCGTCTTAATAGCCAGTCATATGCTGTCACACGACTTGGTGTATTGAAGGATCAGTGTTCTGACGTAATACTTGGCCAGGGTTTCCAGCGTCAGTATCTGAGCGTGAAATTAGAATGCGGAGGACCCTTGTGTGAGCGAATGGTGAACGGTGCCAATCATGACCATGCACTGACAGCAGTAGAAATAGAAGAGCCATCCTTTTCCCAAACTTATCACCAAGGTGTAAACCAATTGCTGCCAAATCAAGACACTTCAGCAAAGATAATCAGGACTTCATTGGAGAGGAAATTCGGCAATTACTTTCAGAAGGCATGATGGAGATGTGCCTATCACCATGGCGAGCCCAAGTGGTAGTGGTGATGGATCCTACCCACCGACACAAGAAGTGAACGTGTGAGGATTATACACAATCAATATACAGAATTGAATGCTTACCCCTTGCCAAGATTGGAAAAATGGTGATCAAAAGGGTCATATAACAAGTATACGGATTTTGAAGCCAACGGATGATTATATCAATTTTGTAGGATTCAGAAATGGGGTAACTGCCTTCCAGTGAGCTGTGGACAAGTTAATTAATACTTTGATAATATCACTATTGCTGGACATACACAAGAAGGACATGATCAAAATGGAAAGAAATTCCTAAAGACTATCATTGAGAGGCACTAACAGTTAATGATTCCAAGACTGTGGAGTCTGTGGTACTTTATGGGGATGGTATCAATAAGCCAGATCCTGAGAGACTTCTCCCACTACAAGAGCTTCTTCCACCAGTAAATTTGCGATCCTTAAAAAGGGCACTCAGGCTGTTTGCTCATTATGCCAAATGGATTCATGGATTTTCTAACAAGATTCAACCGACGGTAAATACAGAGAAGTTTGCCCTGAACATCCTTAACTTACTAAAGAGAGAGTTGGAGGAAGCCACCCTGCACTCGGTGGATGAAAACTTACCCCTTTGAGGTGGAGTGTGATGTATCTGAAGTGGCTGTTTCCGCTGTCCTTCACCAAGGAGGATGGCCGGTTGCATTCACTGCAACAAGGAAGCTCCACCACATTGTAGAGAAAGAAGCGACTGCCATCATTGAGGCAGTGAGCAAAGGGAGTCACTTCCTGGCATGGCGTCACTTTAGCTTGGTTACTGATCAGAGGGTCAGTGGCCTTTATGTTTGACAGTCAAACACACACAAAGACAAGGAATGCAAAGATTTAAGAATGGAGGCTGGAACTTGGAGATTTTTTTTGAATATTTTAAATTTTCAAAGACTCGTACAAATTCAAACAACCTCTTTCTGCAATAATATACAACATACAAAGACTATTTTATCCCTGTGATAGTACAGATTCTATCACCAATGTGTATATGTACAGATTGTAGTGGAAGATGACTGTGATTGGCTGAGAGTGAGTGTAGCCACACCTACTGGCAGGTCTTAAAGGATTGCTGCTAGCCAGACCAGGTCATTCTGGACTGGTCGACCTACTTGTGATATGCTCCAGTCTTTTAGTTAATAAAAGCCTTGGTTTGGATCAACAAGTCTTTGGTTCTTTCAACACGGTCTACAATCCCCTCCCTCCTGTACCCTAATGCATAGAAGAGAAGATTATTTAAATTAAACAAATACAAAGAACTAATGTTTGGTTAAGTCACAAACCCTTAAAAATCCAAAGAAACCTGTGTGGTGCTCTGGGGAGGTGAAGTAAATCACAGCCGATGGTCATTAACGACTGTTTCCGTGTGCCCCTTTAAGTACAGCTTGAGGTCAGTTACCTGGTGCATTGTGACATCATAATTCCTGCCCAGGGCGTGCGCTGGAAGGGATGCAGGAGTCAAGAAGAAACCCCTGATGATGCGGGGCACACCATTTGGGTACGGCTGCCTGGACTGGTTGAGATAAATCTAGGTGGGTGGATTTCAAGTGCTCCACGGTAAACAATTCCTCCCTGCCCCCCACATCCAAAGTAAAAGTTCCACTCAACCGCCGGAGCACCTTGTATGGCCCCTCGTAAGGCCGCTGCAGTGGTGCTCTCCGTGGTCCCCTTTTGACAAAGACAAATTGCACCACATCGAGTTATTTGGGCTAATGAGACAGTCAGGTGCCGTGGTGTGACACGGGCGGTGGGGTCAGGTTGCCCAGGCATTTATGGAGGTTGGCGAGCCGCTCACCTTCGCTGTGCGTGGCCTCTGCTTGCGGGCTGAAGAATTCCCCTGGCAGGGAGAGTGGTGCGCCGTAGACCGTTTCAGCTGATGAGGCTTGCAGGTCCTCCTTGGGCGCCATTCTGATTCTGAGGAGGACCCAGGGTACTCATCCACCCAGTCGGGGCCGGAAATCTTGGCCATCAGGGTGGACTTTAAGTGGCGATGGAACCTCTCTCTGTTAGACTGAAGGTGGGAGGCCGTGGTGTGGTACAGTGTTACCCCTAAAAGCCTCGCCAGCTGTGACCATAGGGCAGAGGTAAATTGAGTGCCCCTGTCACTCCTAATATGCACCAGCATGCCAAAATGAGCGATCCATTGACCAACCAGGGCTCTAGCGCATGTCTCTGCCAATGCTTCACGGACCGGGATCACTCTGGCCACCTGGTAGCTCTGTCCACTATGGTCAATAGGTACCGCGACTCCCTGGACACCGGCAAGGGGCCCACAATGTCTACATGGATATGTTGGAACCTTCGCAGTGCCGGATCAAAATGTTGGACAAGGGCCTGCATGTGCCTGTGGATTTTGAAGGTCTGGCATCGGACGCAGTTGCGGGCTAGGGCTGCGACCTCCTTCTTGAGGCCGTGCCAGATGAATTGTTGAGCCACCATGCAGACGGTAGTCTTTACTGAGGCATGGGCAAGATCATGGATGGAACTGATGACTCTAGCCCTAAAGTCCTGTGGAACTACCAGGCGCGGTGAGCCGGTGGAGGTATCGCAGATATCCTCAAGCTGGAGCCCTGATACTGCGGTGTGGAGAACCTGGGTTTTGGCATTGCTCTGTTGGGCCTGTGTGAGCTGTGTGTAGTCAAGACCGTGAGCTAGTGTGCCGATGGCCAGGCGGGACAGCGCGTCAGTGACTACATTGTCCTTACCTGCCCCTGTACTGGATGTCCATGGTGAATTACAAGACATAGGACAGGTGGCGCTGTTGCCTGGCTGACCACGGGGCCTTGGCCATCGATAGTGCTTGGGTGAGGGGCTTGTGGTCGGTAAAGGTGGTAAAAGTCCTACCCTCTTGGAAATATCAAAAGTGGCGAATGGCTAGGTACTGCGCCAGGAGGTCCCGGTTGAATGCACTGTATTTGAGTACGGGAGGCCGCAACTGCCTGCTGAAAAAGGCTAGCAGGTGTCACTGTCTGTCCAGCCACTGTTCGAGCACTCCTCCAACCTCCATGGTGGAAGCATCGACTGATAGCGCCGTGTGTGCTTCCAGACATAGGTGCACTAACAAAGTTGCTTCAGCGAGGGCCCGCTTCATCACTGCAAAAGTCTCATCTGCTTCCCCCGACCAGGCCAAGGTCATCGCTATCAGTGCAAACAGAGGGCGCATGATGCAGGCGGCGTTGAGGATGAATCGATGGTAAAAGTTCACCATCCCCACAAATTCCTGTAGCCCTTTGAGGGAGGAGGGCTTGGGGAAACATTAGACGGCTGTCATCTTCTCCGGTGCCAGAGCTGTCCCGAATTGGCATTTGGCCTTGTTGACCGTGAGGCCAAATTCTGCCTGCTGGGCGAATAGGGTATGGAAATGGGCCTTCTGCTCTTCGCGAGTGCTGCTAGCTATCAGGATGTCGTCTTGGTAGATAAAGACAAAGTCCAAATCCCTACCCACTCCGTCCATGAGGCGCTGGAATGTCTGGGCGGCATTCTTCAGGCCGAACGGCATGCGGAGAAACTCGAACAGGCCGAAGGGAGTTATAATGACAGTCTTGCCAACATCGTCGGGGTGGACTGGGATTTGGTGGTATCCGTGCACCAGATCAACCTTTGAAAAGAACTGCACACCTTGCAGGTTGGCTGCGACGTCTTGGATATGGGTGACTGGGTAGCTGTCTAGAGTCGTGGCATCATTCAGCCATCTGTAGACTCCGCAGGGCCTCCAACCTCCTGATGACTTCGGGACCATGTGTAGCGGTGCCCACCAAGCGCTGTTCAATCATCGAACGATGCCCAATTCCTGGAGTCTGGAGAATTCCTCCTTGGCTTGCTTCAGTTTCTCTGGCGGCAGCCGTCTAGCCCTGGTGTGGATCGGGGGACCTTAAGTGGAGACATGATGGAATACTCTGTGTTGGGGGGAAGGTGGTGTCGAAGCGAGGCTCGAGGATGGCAGAGAACTCACTGAGGATCCCAGCGAATCCGTCTTCGCCGGCGGAGACTGTGGCGATCTCTGACCTGCCATCGTCTGCCATGCCCAGGCACTCCTCACATCCACCAGCAGGCCGTGAGACCTTAGGAAGTCAGCCGCCAACAGCGCCATGCTCACCGAGGCCAGGACAAATCTCCAAGTGAACTTCTCTTCCCCATTCTTTATCTGCCAAAGGTTTTGATTGTAGAGCCATTGGCAGCCCTCAGGGTTGGACTGGGGGTTCGAGTCCGTGTTTTCAGCACAGTAGGGGGAAGGACACTCAGCTCAGACCCTGTGTTGACTAGGAACCGGCAGCCTGTGGATCTGTCTTGGATGTAAAGGAGGCTGTTCACATGGCCAACCGTCGCAACTATTAACGGCAGTTGCCCTGGCCGTTTTCCTGGTAATTGCAGGGCTGGCGGCACTTGCAGGCTTTAGCCCACAAGCGCTGATGGTAGAAGCACCACGATGACTGGGCTTCTTCGGGCTTCCCCTTGGGGGAATCTTGCTGATGACAGGGTGCCGACTTGAAGACTTGGCTGAGTGCTGCCTCGTTCTCCTGCTCACCAGAACGCATCCGTCCGAGTTTCTGCCTTGCGGGGGTCGGAGAAGTCCTCCAGACAGGTGGAACTGAATGTCCTCTGGCATCTGTTCTAGAAAGATCTGTCTGAAGAGAAAGCACGGCTTCTGATCCTCTGTCAGGGCCAGTATCTCGTCTATGAGGGCTGAGGGGCTGCGGTCCCCCAACCAGTCTAGATGTAAGAATTTGGACGCACGCTGCTGGGGTGAGAGCCCAAACTACCCCAGGAGCAGATTCTTGAGGGTTGTGTACTTTTTGGTCACTGGTTGCCGATAGATGGTTTCGTCCACCCTCGCTGCTGTGTCCTGATCAAGGGCGCCCATGACAAGGTAAACCTTGGTGGTTGCAGCTGTGATGTTGCAGAGGTGGAATTGTTCCTCTGCTTGGTCGAACCACATCCGTGGGCGATGTGGCCAGAAAGTGGAAAGTTTGAGGGCTATCACGTTAACCTCTGCCATGTCCATCATTGGTTGGGTCCAGAATGTCATCTGGGCCCGTCGGGGTCACCAATGTGGCACTCTGAGGAGCTGTAGTAAATCACTGCCACCACACCGATGGTCATTAATGACTGTTTTTATTCAAATTCTGCGTGCCCCTTTAAGGGCAGCATGAGCTCAGTCACCTGGTGCATTGTGACGTCATTGTTCAGGGCGTGCGCTGGAAGGGATGCTGGAGTCAGAGAGAAACCCCTGATGACGCCATTCCCCCATGGCTGTCCAGCAACGTGACGATACAAGTGGGGCCGGTTTGCCATTAGGCTGTGCGCCGCCACATCTGAAATAAAAAAAAGATAAGTAACAAAATATAAGAGCCCATCATCTGCGCCACAACCCAATTCATTGATCTCGATCATTTCCCTACTGGCATGGGTTGTTGCATTTCCTTTATTCAGAAAGAGTAGAATTTTTTCTGCGTACCAATTTGTTGCAGATAGGGTTGCCATATCTGTGCCATATTTATGTGCCATATTTACCCTTTAAATTGTATGCAATTTTCTCCAGGGAATACATCTGTATTTCCATATTCCATTGTGTAAGATTTAGTTGGGAGTCGGTCTTCCATGCGGCTGCTATGCACTTCCTGGCTACCAACAGGACGACCTTAAAAAACTGAATTTGGTGCTTGAACACTTTAAAACACACATCCATATGTTCCCCAGCAGGGAAAATTTTGAATCCTGTGGAAAATCCACCTTTGTAATTTTTTCAGAATGTCCCCCAGGTCCTCCCAGAAGGATCTCACCTTTGTACACAGCCAGGTGGAATGGATAAACGTTTAAATATTCACACCACATCTAAAGCACGTTTTTGAGATTTCTGGTTTAGATTGATGTAATTTTTGTGGTGTGAGGCACAGTTGATGCAGGAAATTGTATTGCACCAACGTGAACCTGGAATTAATAACAGTTGTCATGTTGTCCCAACACAGGTCTGACCAGCACCGCTCGTGGATTGTTGTGCCAAAGTCCATCTCTCACCCTTCCCTTGATCTGTTTAAGCCTGGCTTCGGGCCCTCGCTAGGATATTTTAGGACTCACCCCACCTTTATTCCCATTCATTGATTTATTTTTACATTTTAATATGAGGTTTTCTTTGAAATCAATTTAGTGCCCCATTTATATATAAACTCTCCTGCTATCTTTTCTCCAACTATGCATCGTCCAATTTGTGCCCAGGAAGGTGGAGGGGGGGGGGGGTAATACCTTCCTAATTTGCAGTATTTAGTTACACAATAAAGAGCCTGCAAGCTCACACCAAGACACAAGAGCAACTTGTTCGTGAACTACTCTTTGCAGACGATGTCGCTTTAGTTGCCAATTCAGAGCCAGCTCTTCAGCGCTTGATGTCCTGTTTTACGGAAACTGCCAAAATGTTTGGCCTGGAAGTCAGCCTGAAGAAAACTGAGGTCCTCCATCAGCCAGCTCCCCACCATGACTACCAGCCCCCCCACATCTCCATCGGGCACACTGAATTCAAAACGGTCAACCAGTTTACCTATCTCGGCTGCACCATTTCATCGGATGCAAGGATCGACAACGAGATAGACAACAGACTCGCCAAGGCAAATAGCGCCTTTGGAAGACTACACAAAAGAGTCTGGAAAAAAACCAACTGAAAAACCTCATGAAGATTGGCGTATACAGAGCCGTTGTCATACCCACACTCCTGTTCGGCTCCGAATCATGGGTCCTCTACCGGCATCACCTACGGCTCCTAGAACACTTCCACCAGCGTTGTCTCCACTCCATCCTCAACATTCATTGGAGTGACTTTATCTCCAACATCGAAGTACTCGAGATGGCAGAGGCCGACAGCATCGAATCCACGCTGCTGAAGATCAAACTGCTCTGGGTAGGTCACGTCTCCAGAATGGAGGACCATCGCCTTCCCAAGATCGTGTTATATGGTGAGCTCTCCACTGGCCACCAAGACAGAGGTGCACCAAAGAAGAGGTACAAGGACTGCCTAAAGAAATCTCTTGGTGCCTGCCACATTGACCACCACCAGTGGGCTGATATCGCCTCAAACCGTGCATCTTGGTGCCTCACAGTTCGGCGGGCAGCAACCTCCTTTGAAGAAGACCGCAGAGCCCATCTCACTGACAAAAGACAAAGGAGGATAAACCCAATACCCAACCCCAATCAACCAATTTTCCCTTGTAACCGCTGCAACTGTGTCTGCCTGTCCTGCATCGGACTTGTCAGCCACAAGCGAGCCTGCAGCTGACGTGGACATTACCCCTCCATAAATCTTCGTCTGTGAAGCCAAGCCAAAGAAAGATAGTACCATCATGTGAAAGAGAATGTGGTCCCTGATGCATTTAGTCAGACATACACTTGTTCAACCTTTACTACCCGCACACTCGCTGAAATTCACAACGAACTTTGTCATCTAGGCTGCTGCATTTTATTAGAGCAAAGAACCTCCCCTTTTCTACAGAAGACTTATGCTTTATGCAGGGACTGTGCTGAACTAAAGCCTCAGTTCTACCACCCACCAGAATCTTATCTAAGCAACAACACCTATGGAACGACTTAGTATTGACTTCAAGGCCCATTGCCTACAGCTTCACGTAACCCATAACTACTTACAGCAGTTGATGAATACTCGCGCTTCTCCTTTGCTTTTCCATGTCTGAATATGCTTTCTACAACAGTAATCAGATGCCTGGATCTGCTATTTAACCTATGTGGAATGCCAACTTACATGCACACTGATCGAGGCAACACCTTCATGTCTAAGGATCTGAAAGTTGTCTCTCCCAGAAGAGGGTTGCCACAAGTCATACTATCCCACAACACCCATTCAGGAATGGACAGGTAAAGAGGTTCAACGGCATCATATGGGAGGCAGCCCGTTTGGCCCTTAGATCATGTAGCCTGCCCGAGAAACATTGGGAACTGGTTCTTCCTGAGGTGCTACACTCCCAAAGATCACTGTTGTGTACAGCAACAAATACTACACCCCATGAACATTTTTTTTTGCATTCCAACATTGCTCATCCCATGGAAATTCACTACCCTCCTGGCTACTAAGAAGGTTTGTGAGGAGTAACAAAAATGAACCACTCGTAGATCAAGTTGAACTCCTTGACAGTAATCCAACATCAGGTACCCAGATGGACAGGAGTCTACTGTATTCATGACTTGGCACTTTGTCCAGAAGCCCAGGCGATCCCCATATCTCCTATTGTAGAACATGATAAAAGAAATCTGGCGGTACCAATACTAGAGGAGGAGGAAGATACAACATGCCATAGCATGGAGGATGATGAACTAAGGAGATCCGGTCATGCACCAAAACCTCCCAATCAATATGAATGGGACTAGTCCCATAAAGTGTGGTTTGATATTTCAGGTGTTTTTTTTTTTAACGAGAGTGTAAAATTTCAAAGTTATTCTTATATTGTTGTAAATAATTCTAAATTCTAACTCTAACTGTACAATTAAGTTGAATAAAGTGTGGAAAGCAACCACCAAGCTTTTCTTTCTCAAACAGGCTGCTTTCTTGAGACATCGCCTCCTGTAGATGAGGAGTGAAGACTAATGCCCATGATGGTGTTGGCCAAGTTTACAACCCTCTATGGCCTTTTCCTGTCCTGTGATGCAGCTGGTCAGAATGCTCTTGACAGTAGATGGTCAGAGATGTTGACACCCAGGAATTTGAGGTTCTTTACCCTTTGCACTGTTGACCCCTTGATGAGAACTGGTTTGTGTTCTCCTGGTTTCCCCTTCCTGAAGTCCACAATCAGTTCCTTAGTTTTGCTAACATTGAATGCAAGGTTGCTGTTGTGACACTATTCAACGAGCTGATCGATCTCACTCCTGTACACTTCCTCATTGCCATCTGTGATTCTGCCGACAACCGTGGTGTCATCTGCAAATTTGTAGATGGCATTTGAATCATGTCTAGCCACACACTCATGTATATGTCACACAGTAGACAGCAAGTGCAAAACTTACCCACTGCCAACTCGGGGAGGTAGGGATGAACAATAACAATACAGGGCTCTTTCGAGGCCCTGTAATAGGAATGGGTACACTTTAAATCCCTTGTGGAGGATCCATTGGAGGGCAAGTCTGGTGCCAGCAGCCATGATAATTCCAGCTCCAATAGTGTATATTAAAGCTGCTGCAGTTAAAAAGCTGGTAGTTGGATCTTGGGATCGGGCCGACGGTACACCACGAGGCGAGCTACCACCTGTCCAAGCCCCTGCCTCACAGCATTCCCTTGAGGCTCTTGACTGAGTGTCTTCTAGGGTCCAAAGCATTTACTTTGAAAAAATTAGAGTGTTCAAAGCTGGCCAGGCCACCTGGATACTGCAGCTAGGAATAATGGAATAGGACCATGGTTCTATTTTGTTGGTTTTCGGAACTGAGGCCATGATTAAAAGGGATGGCCCGGGCCATTCATATTGTGAAATTCTGGGACCGGCACAAGACAGACAAAAGTGAAAGCATTGGCCAAGAATGTTTTCATTAATCAAGAAGGAAAGTCAGAGGTTCGAAGGTGATCAGATATAGAGTGAGTGGAGCAGTGGGCTGAGCACGTATCCATGAGGGGTGTCTGTGTTGATAGTGAGGAGGAGGTCTTTTTACTCATTCACACTGACCATGATCATCCAATGATGAAGTTAATTCTGGCCATGACCAACCTGTCAAAGCATTTCATTACAGTAGATGTTAGTGCAACTGGGCGACAGTCATTGAGGCAGCTCACTGTTGGGCACTACACTCATACAGACCTTCTTGGGCCCTGCTGTGATTAATGCATTTTTTGAAAGAAATATTCTGAATTTCAACCTGTTTTTGTGCAAAATGAAATGTTGAAGAGTTACATAGCAGTTAGTGTAACACTCTTAGAGCACCAGCAATCGGGACTGGATTCGAATACCACACTGACTGTAAGAAGTTTGTACGTTTTCCCCGTGCCTGCATGAGTTTTCCCCGGAGGCTCCGGTTTCCTCTTACCATTTTAAACGTACCAGGGGTGTTGGTTAATTTGGTGTAATTTGGAAGCATGGGCTCATGGTGCTGTTACTGTGCTGTAAGTCTAAATTTAAATTTAAGAACAATAATTAAATTTAAAGACTCACTTTTCAATTCTGATAGCAGGAGGATTGAGAGATGTGGACTCCTCTGACATAATTTATCCTTCAGTCTCCTTGACCATGGTGTTTGCCAGCTCTTCTATGAAAGCACTCTCAAGGCAGAGCTACAGCAAGGAGAGACAGCAAAATATACTGTACCTTGGGTCACTGGGGATGCAACTAAACAACTGGCAAGAGATTGGGAAAGTCTTGGGCAAGAGGGCACAAGTTTAGATTGAAGGGCATCCTCTTCGAACAGGGGGTTGTGGAGGCTGGGTCACTGGGTGTATTTAAGGCAAAGATTTATAGGTTCTTGATAAGCCAGGATATCAAAGGTTATGGGGAAAAGGCCGGGCAGTGGGGCTGAGTGGCAAAAAGGAACAGGTCATCAATGAATGGCAGGGCAGACTCGATGGACTGAAAAATCCATTTCTGCTCCTATGTCATATGGTTTTGTGGTCTAAACTCCTGTGTTTTCTGAAAGACAAGACATCAGATTGACAGAACAATTCAATATTCTAGATGTGACTTGTCGGTTCCTGGAGCAACAGCTGATCCCTAGGTTGAAAGGACTTGGACAACATCAAAATCAATATCCATCAATGCAGGCTTCTGCAAAGCTACAAATGCCTGTGATGAGGTGGTGGAGGTTGCTGGGGGAAGGTAAGCGATTCATTCTGCCACATTTGCAAAGGTCAGATCTGAATGCTTGTGTGTAGATGCCAGAGGTTCCCTGATAAGGAAGAACAGGAGGTTCATGCAGGGTGTCAGTTTCTGCTGCATGGCAGGGATTCCTTATGATCTCATCTTACTTTCAATTCTGCATTAACTGACTTCACAATTTCCAGAAGTTTGTTCTGTTTTTAACACCCAAGCAAGAACCTTATGGGCCTTTTTTACCTAATTCATAATACCTGTTTGGTTCTCTCAAATAATGTTTCCATTCTATAAGACTGAATCATATTATAGTTAGGGTTTTTTAATTATTAATTTATTTCTTTTCTCATCTGGAACCTTTCTTTGGAAATCCTTCTCCAAATTCTCTATTTCTCTTTCCAATTGGTCAAACTTTTTCATATAATCTTTCTTAACTTTCACCGTAAAACTTATTATCTGACCCCTCAAGTATGCCTTCAATGCATCCCAAACAATAAACATTACCTACTGAATTAGAATGTATTTCTAAAAATTCTTGGATTTGCTTTCTTATAAAGTCACAAAAATCCATGATGTAGAATTAAATCTCTACATATAAACCAATGACTCCTTCTCAGGAACCAAACATGTCATTAAAAGCTGTGAATGATCAGACAAACTTCTGGCCTTATAGTCCAAATGCATAATTCTTCCTTTCAGTTGCGTCGATATCAAGAATAAGTCTATTCTAGAATAAGAGTAATCTTTCTTAAGGATTTAACTTTTGCCAAATATCTACCAAGCTCAGCTCTTTCATTTGGCTCAAAGTTACTTCTGCTACTTTAGTTCAAATAACTGATCTTGTCGTTTTATCCAGAACCAGATGAAGACAACAATTAAAATTCCCTCCTATAAATATTTTTTCCTGTGCTTCAGCTAAAAACATAAAGTATCATCAACATCTGGTGCTTAATTACTCTTAAGTATCCACATTTCAGAGTAAATTTGACAATGAATCAAGACAGATCTCCCCACGGGATCAGTAATCGCCCTTTGAATTTTAACAGGCAACGTTTTCTTAAACAAAATTGCCACATCTCTTGCTTTAGAATTAATTGTTGAAGCTACCACTTGACCTACCCCATCTCTTTTTAATTTCTGATGCTCCTTCTCTGTTATGTGAGTCTCTTGCAAGAAAGAAACGTCAACTTTAATTTTCTTCAAATAAGCTAAACCCTCTTCCACTTTCTCTTAATAGTATAATTAAGCCCATTTATATCACAAGTTACAAAATTTAGTACACTACTGGTAGCTACTACTTCCCAACAAATCAAAACTCCCCTTTACCTCTCCTCTTGTACCTCCCGCATCTTAAAACTGTTAAGCAAGAAAGTAAAGAAAAAAGAAAACAAAACTTAAAAAAGCTACCCCCCCACAAAAGGCCAGTACTAGCCACCCTATTGTGTGGGAAGTGGTTCTCATCAATAATATAATAGTTAAGAAAGGAGAAGGAAACTAAGTGGTTTCCATTGGCCTTTGATTAGCTGTTCAAGCATGCTGCTAACTGTCGCTTCGGAAGCATCTACAATGAGGGCTGTGGCGATGTCTACATGAGTATGGCATTGGCTAGAGCATCCTTGGCCTGATTGAAAGCTGCCATCGACACCTCCATCCAGGCAACTTCTTTGGCTTTGCCAGACATCAAACTGAAAGGGGGGCATATGATTCGGGCCACTGAGGGAATGAACTGGTGGTAAAAGTTAGCCATCCCGACAAATAGTGTGTTGGGTTGGCAAATTGTCAAATGGATTCCACTTTTACCGGCAGGGGAACAGCTCTGTGATGGTCGATCCGGTGTCTCAAGAAGTCGATGGTGACACTTGATCGCCAGGCCGTAGTCACTGAGGTCAACCAGTTTACCTATCTCGGCTGCACCATTTCATCAGATGCAAAGATCGACAACGAGATAGACAACAGACTCGCCAAGGCAAATAGCACCTTTGGAAGACTACACAAAAGAGTCTGGAAAAACAACCAACTGAAAAACCTCACAAAGATTAGCATATTCAGAGCCGTTGTCATACCCACACTCCTGTTCGGCTCCGAATCATGGGTCCTTCCACCAGCGTTGTCTCCGCTCCATCCTCAACATTCATTGGAGCGACTTCATCACCAACATCGAAGTACTCGAGATGGCAGAGGCCGACAGCATTGAATCCACGCTGCTGAAGATCCAACTGCGCTGGGTAGGTCACGACTCCAGAATGGAGGACCATCGCCTTCCCAAGATCGTGTTATATGGCGAGCTCTCCACTGGCCACCGAGACAAAGGTGCACCAAAGGACTGCCTAAAGAAATCTCTTGGTGCCTGCCACATTGACCACCGCCAGTGGGCTGATATCACCTCAAACCGTGCATCTTGGAACCTCACAGTTCGGCAGGCAGTAACCTCCTTTGAAGAAGACCACAGAGCCCACCTCACTGACAAAAGACAAAAGAGGAAAAACCCAACACCCAACCCCAACCAACCAATTTTCCCTTGCAACCGCTGCAACCGTGTCTGCCTGTCCTGCATCAGACTTGTCAGCCACAAATGAGCCTGCAGCTGACGTGGACATTACCCCTCCATAAATCTTCATCCGCGAAGCCAAGCCAAAGTGAAGAAGACTCACTGAGGCAACAGCAGAGCTTACCTGATATTCCTGGTGGGAATGGCTGGCTACCAGGTTGTCATCTAGGTAGACAAACAGAAAGTCTATGTCCCGCCCTACCACGTCCATGAGGCGATGGAAGTTCTGCGCTGTTTTTAAGGCTGAATGGCCTCCTAAGGGATTTGAATAGGCCGAATGGAAAGGGCCTCATTTGCTAGTCCTTTCTGAAGAGTAGACGTGGCCCATGGTGGTCTGCCAGTACCAGCGTGAAACTCATTAGGGCCGACAGTGCACAGTTATCCAGGTTATCCATATGTAGCAAAGTTCACAGTGTGAGAGGCCGAAAGGGCCGACCAAAAGGACCTTGAGTGCTTCATAGCCTCCAGGGGCTGTTGCAGCCTGCAATTTCCAGGTCGAGAGCAGCTGCCACATAGTAGTATCTGGTCTCATCGGAGACCTGGAACTGGGCCTCTCCTTGCTGAAACCAGACAAGGGACTGAGTGGTCCAGAAAGCTGGAAGTTTAAGCAAAACTGCATTCTGAAGAGTTGAGTCATTCACCTTGTCCATGTTGATTGTGTCATTTGTGTTAGACCTTCAGGGTCACCAATATGGCTGCAAGTGAAAGAAACACGCTGAGTCGAGCAGAGTTTCAGTTCAACTGATTTATTAATTCAAAATTGCACACTTAAGAAGCCCACGCTTGTCCCAGTGACCCTTGTGCCCTGTGGGGTGTAAGTGATGTCGTTTTCCAGGCTGAGGCTTTGCCCTGCACTGAGAGTCCCTGAGAATGTCACTGGCTGCGGGACTTGCCCATGACTGCTGGAGCCAGTCTGCTTGCCATGTGGGTGAGCCGCCACATTGTATAAATTAAATTATTTACCATTATTTAATAAAAATGCTAAGGATTTGAGTAAATGGAATAACCTACCTGTTACATTAGTAGGTGGGGTAAATTGTGTTAAGATGAATATTTTCCGTAGAGTTCAATATCTTTTTCAGTCAATCCCCATCTCAATTCCTCAAAAAAAATTAAGGATTTAAATGCAATCATTAGGGAGTTTTTATGGAAAGGGGAAAAAGGCAAGGGTTTCTTTGGAAAAATTGACCTGGAAGTTGGAATTAAAAGAATTACTATAAAGGTGCTCAAATGAGGTTTACTAATGTACCGTTTAGTTTAGATAAAATTACTGCTTGGGTCAATATAGAACTTAGTAAAACAGAAGAAATAAATTTACAGGATTTTATCTTGTATATTGCATGATTAATGTTTTGAAATAATTTTTTGAATTGAATGTAATGTAATTATTATTATGGTTTAAAATTTGTAAATTAAATATTTTTTTTAAATGTATTACTTATCAATTGTTAGATTGACAGATCCTGACTGATGTTTGCAGTAGTTTCTTTCCTAAGTACTTCCATACCTGTAAGGTGTTCCAGCACAAGAGATAGGCCTGAATCCACAATGACCTTCAATCCCCACTTACACCATTTCCAAACGATTTCTATTTTATTCTTCACTCATCAAATCATCTTGTACAACCTTTCCTTCACCAGAAAAGGCCCCAGTGATCCACAAATCTATAATCCTCTCTCCTACATTATCCCTTTGACCACACATTTACCTGAACCAGCTCCCCATTGGGTGGCAGAGTTAATGTAGTGGTTAACACAACGCTGTTAGAGCATCACCGATCAGGATCATGTTTCGAACCCTGTACTGTTTTAAGGAGTTTGTATATTCTCTCCGCATCTGTGTGGGTTTTCCCTGGGGCCTCCGGTTTCCTCCCATCATTCAAATGTATCGGGGTGTAGATTAATTAGGTGTAATTGGACAATAAAGGCACATAGGCTGAATTGGCTTGTTACCAGACTTTATGTCTAAATTTTAAAAAAATCAACAGTGCATGGATACCCGAACCAGTCCAAAGATTACAACCATTGAGACTCTGCTCTTTAATCTTCTACGTAGCTCTTTAAGTTGATGTTGCAAGACTTATCCACCTTTTTCGTCTGTATACTTCATAGCCGTTGGTGTCGCACTCATCCAAGTGTCCCAAACTTGTGCCTTGTAGATGGTGGATCGTCTATATGACCTGTCCATTGTGTTTCTGGTCAATGGTAACCACCAGGCTATAGATGGTGCAGGACATGGTGATGAAAATGCTAATGAATGCCAAAAGTATGCGGTTTAAGTCTTCTCCTCGGAGACACTCCTTGTGTAACATTTACATTGCACTAATGCTACATGACAATTATCAGCCAATGCTTAGATGTTGCCCTGATCTTGGTACATGATGACAGCACAGATTTCTTCACTCACTGAATAGAATAGAATAGAACACTACAACACAGCACAGGCCCTTCACCCCCCTAATGTTGTGCCGGCCCATGTATTATTTCCTCAAAAATGGTAATAAACCTGCCTACCCCGTCTATATGGCTGTATAAAGTTCTTCATTTCCTCTAATGTTTCAAGGCATTCCAGGCACCCACAACACTCTGTGTAGAAAACCTTACCCCAGAATTCTCTCCTAAACATCCCTCCCTTCACTTTGTACACATGGTCCTTTGGTGTTTGCTGATCCTGCCCTGGAAACAGGCACTGGCTGTCCACTCTATCTATGCCTCTTGCAGACCTCTATTAAGTCTCGTCTCATCCTTCTATGCTCCAAAGAGAAAAGTCCCAGCTCTGCTAACCTTGCCTCATAAGATTTATTTCCCAATCCAGGAAACATCCTGGTAAATCTCCTCTGCACCTTCTCCATAGCTTCAACATCCCTCCTGTAAATAGGTGACCAGAAATGAACACAATACAATGACACATGTGGTCTTACCAGAGATTTGAAGACTTGTAACATGACCTCTGTACTCCTGAACTCAATCCCCTTATTAATGAAGACCAGAATCCCATAGGCCTTCTTAACTATCCTATCAACCTGTGTGGTGACCTTCAGGGATGATGGATTTGAACCCCAAGGTCCCTCCGTTCATCTACACTCTTAAGTAACCAGCCATTAACCCTGTACTCAGCCTTTTGGTTTGACCTTCCAAAATGCATCACCTCATACTTACTTGGATTGAAATCCATCTGCCACCTTTCGGCCCAACTCTGCATCCTGTCTATATTCTCTTTAACCTTCGACAATCTTCTCCATCCACAAATCCTCCAACCTCCATGTCATCTGCAAACTTACTGACCCCTCCATCCGCCTCTTCATCCAGGTCATTTATAAAAATCACAGAGCAGTGGGTCCCAGAACAGATCCTTGTGGTACTCCACTAAGCACCTATCTCCAGGCAGAATAGATGTGAATGTGACACTCTCCAAAACCATACAGGGCTTGTAGGTTAATTGGAGCATTTGGGTGGTATAGCCTCGTGGGCCAGAATGGCCTGTTGCCATGCTGTATCACTAAATTTAAATTTTAAATTTAAATAAAGAACCTATTTTACTACATCATATCATGCCATATCACAAACGAATGGCCAAAGAGGTAGAAATTCCTATGGGAAGACTGAAGATTTGAGTATCTATCAATCACAAATGCAAATAGTCCCAATGCTCATAAATATACCAGAAAAATAGATGAACTAATGCACAATGCAGAATATATTCCTCGCATACTGCAATAATTTATCATTTATGTTGTTACTTTTGCTGGGTATAAAAGTCATTTGGTTGCTTAGAACCCAATTTTAACAGCTCTCATATAATCCTTTAATCCCATGCAGTGTATTTAGTTTAGATTGTGTCACATCGTACCATCTGATGTTAACGCAGATTGGTGCCCTTCGCGTGCTCTGCATTTTGATTCTTTTACTCCATGGTTAATCTTAATGAGCACCTTGCCCATTTCTTTTGCATTGAAGAGTGTATGATTCAAGGATACTGGCTTCATTTCATTCTTGTCAGGAGGCTGAAGACTGTCAGCATCAGGGGATAAATTCAAAAGTCAGCAAGGTGCAGGGATGGGAGCAGACCAAAGACACTCGATGTGCACAAGTGTGAATGAAATTAGTCTTGGTGATGATTAGCTATTTTAAGTGAGAGAAGATTGTTGGTCCCTCCTTATACCCTTAAGAACGAAAGAATCAGGAGGGGAGGGAAGCATGGAACTTGGCACAATTAGGAGTCGTGGAGATACAGGGGACAAAAACAGGCCATTCGACTCACCTCCACTCCACATTTCAGACAACCGTAAAACACTGCAGCACCATGAAAGGTTCAAAACCTTCTGCGGCAAACTATTATTCTGCTTCGTCCTGTTATCCTGCACATAACCTTCCACATCCTTCCCATCCATACACCTATCCACATTTTTCTTGAATGTCCAAATCAAACTCGCATTTACCACTTCAGATGGCATCTCTACCTCTAGCAAATCTTCCATTATTCCTCCACACGCCAGGGAATGAAGTCCTCTACTGTTTAACCTTGCCCTGTAACTCAGTTCCTAAAGTTCTGGCAACATCCTTGGAAATCTTTCAATCTTACTGATATCTTTCCAGTAGATAGGTAACCAAAAGTGCCCACAATACTCCAAATTTGGCCTCACTAATGTTTTATACAACGTTACCATAACATCCCAACATCTGGACTCAATACTTTGATTTATGAAGGACTGTTGACAAAAGTTCTCATTACAACCCGACCTACCTGTTACACCATTTTCCCATCAACTCTCCCCAGATTCTACCATTCAGGCCTAATGCACAATGGCCATTTAAACTACCATCCCACCTGTCTTTGGACTGTGGGAAGAAACGAGAGCACAAAGAGAAAAGTCAGGCGAGCTTGGGGAGAACGTGCTTACTCCACTCCAATGGTCAGGACTAAACCCATGTTTCTGGTGCTATGGGGCAGCAGCACTTCTTGAACTTCAACAGCAAACCTATTTGCCCAAACTCCTTGTCCCTTGACTGTCCACGTACCTAATATCCTCACTGTAGAGCTTGGTAATAATTGGGGTCTTTGCACCCTCTGAGCTTGAAAGGTAAATGGTAACTGCTCAAGAAGGTACTTGTCAGTTTTCAGAGAGAGATTTGTGGTTCCTTTTTAATCAGCCACTTTCGTGTCTTGCTGATGAAACACCCCTTCAGGGTTCTCCAGATGATAACCTCTTTCTTTCAGGTCAACACAGAGTTCCTTTTCATTTCTTTTATTCCAAGTGAAATATTTGACAGCCAGTCCTCTCCTCTTGCATAAACCACAAGGGCTTTGACCAGGCTGTCTTCCAAAATGGGGCTTTCCAAAAACTTGCCAGCTTGTCCTTTTCCCATCCCAGCTGCTGCCTACTGGCTGTAACACTGTGCAAGTGATCTCTGTGTGTGTGTCTCTCTCTCCCTCTCCCCCACCACCCTCTCTCCCTCTCCCCCACCACCCTCTCTCCCTCCCCCCCTCTCTTTCTCTCTCTCTCTCTGAGAGAAACCTTCTTTGACTCTCTCTGCTTGCAAAACCACATGATCCTCGTAGAACAGTAAGTTCCACTCCAGACAGCAGGCGGCTTCAACATGCTCTTTCATTTGCTGCCTTTTGTAAACAAAATTCCATTGGTGAAGTCTCTTGTATAAGCTCTGGAGCTCATACGTCTACCATGGGGCAGAGCTCCAGTATTTCAAATAAGATCTGTTTTAAAGTGTTTGTATGTGACTCGCCAAGGCAAATAGCGCCTTTGGAAGACTACACAAAAGAGTCTGGAAAAACAACCAACTGAAAAACCTCACAAAGATAAGCGTATACAGAGCCGTTGTCATACCCACACTCCTGTTCGGCTCCGAATCATGGGTCCTCTACCGGCATCACCTACTGCTCCGAGAACGCTTCCACCAGCGTTGTCTCCGCTCCATCCTCAACATTCATTGGAGCGACTTCATCCCTAACATCGAAGTACTTGAGATGGCAGAGGCCGACAGCATCGAATCCACGCTGTTCAAGATCCAACTGCACTGGGTAGGTCACGTCTCCAGAATGGAGGACCATCGCCTTCCCAAGATCGTGTTATATGGCGAGCTCTCCACTGGCCATCGTGTCAGAGGTGCACCAAAGAAGAGGTACAAGGACTGCCTAAAGAAATCTCTTGGTGCCTGCCACATTGACCACCGTCAGTGGGCTGATATCGCCTCAAACCATGCATCTTGGAGCCACACAGTTCGGCGGGCAGCAACCTCCTTTGAAGAAGACCGCAGAGCCCACATCACTGACAAAAGCCCAACCAACAAATTTTCCCCTGCAACCGCTGCAACCGTGTCTGCCTGTCCCGCATCGGACTTGTCAGCCACAAATGAGGCTGCAGCTGACGTGGACATTTAACCCCTCCAGAAATCTTCGTCCGCGAAGCCAAGCCAAAGAGAAAGAAGAAGAGACTCTAACAAACCTTTTCCATTTTATCTCCCTAAATCACATATATCCATATACTCTGTCACACATATTTCAATTAAATGTTTCAAAATTGGTGGATCTATACCAACTAACATTTTTGAATTACACATAAATTAATTCAGCCATAAATTTCTTACAATTTTATCTAACTCTACATTGGCCCAAACAGAAGATTTATTGATATCAAACATTGTATTGTGGTAGAATATTTGGGAATTTTTTGGGGGAGATAAATTGGTAAAATTAGAATAGGTTACATTTTAAAACAGATCTTATTTGAAAAACTGAAGAATTCATATTCAGTGACTTTACAGAATCTATGGAGAATGCTATGCACATTTCAGAAGTAGGTGCTAATTGAAATGCTGTCATAAATAAATGGAGTGTTGTCTTTAAAGCAACAAGCAGGAGACACACTGGCTATTTCATAGCTCTTTGAAAGGGTTTTGACAGAGTGCACAGAAAAGTCACTCCTGGGTTCTTGTTTACCTAAAAACAACAGATTGACCAAGAAGACTGACTCCTATTGTTTTCTGGAGAAGGAGGGGGTTTGCAAGTGAGAGAGAGAAGAACATGAGGCTGGCAATTGGAATCTCAGAGATGGAGAGAGAGACACACAACTGAGCAGTGTCAGCCAAGAGAAGCTTGTTGGAACTGAAACAGAAGTGGCGGATAGCTGGAAGTGCTATCTGTCTGATGTTTCTCTTGGAATAAGTGGATAAGTGGAACAGAAAGGAACTCTGCAGTAGCCTGAAAGAAAGAGGTTATCAACTGGAGAACCCTGATGGGGCAAGACTTGAGGAGATTAATGGTGGTACCTCAGTTGTGAAAATCTTGGAAGACACATCTCTCTCTTCAAACCTACAAGAACCTTCCTGAGCGGTAAACATTTACATTTTGAGCACCAAAGCCTGGTGAATTTTATACATGTTAAATTCTGTGCACAGTATAAAATTGTCTGCAACCAGAGAACTTGGAAGAATGAGAAGTGAGATTGAACTGTGAACCAAAGAATTTTCTTAAATTTACACACACATTACACTTGTCAGCCACAAACGAGCCTGCAGCTGACGTGGACTTTTTACCCTCTCCATAAATCTTCGTCCGCGAAGCCAAGCCAAAGAAGAAGACATACACATGTGCTTAAAATTAAAAGGGGGTTAATTTAGGTTAGTTAAGTTAATAGTGATAAGTTAAAGTTTGATTCTGTTTTCATTTTTAAAGATAATTAAAAACAACTTTTGTTTAAGTAACTACTTGTCTTGGTGAATGTCTATTGCTGCTGGGTTTTGGGCTCTTTTGGGCTCTTAACAGCATTAATAAATTTCAATTGTGCAGCTTTATAATAATTCTGAAAATGAAGAAGTTGTAAACCACCTAATTCAAATTTCCAAGTTAATTTCTCCAAAGACACCCTTTTCATTTTCCCCTTCCATAAAATTTTCTTACAATTAAATTAAGATCTTTAAAAAATTTTTGGGGTACTTAACAAAGGATAGATTGAAAAACATATTGAATCCTTGGAAAAATATTCATTTTAATACAATTCACTCTCCCTGTTAATGTAATAGGTCAAAACATTCCATCTATAAAATCTTTAATTTTATTAAATAATGGAACACAATTTAACATATACAAATTTTCTAAATTTCTAGAAATTCTAATACCCAAATATTTAATTGGATTATTTGTACACCTAAATTGAGCTACACATTTACAGTGATAATAATCTCTTTCTACTAATGGCATAACTTCACTTATATCTCAATTAATTTTATAACCAGATATTTCTCCATAATCTTGTAAATTTTTTATATAAACTAAAGGATTCTCAGGATCTGTTATATAAATCAATACAAACTAATTTTATATTCTTCTTTATTCATTTTAATTCCTTTAATACCAACATCTTGTCTTATTAATTGCACCAATGGTTTAATTGCTAAAACAAACAATGCAGAAGATAAAGGTCAGCCTTACCTAGCCGACCATGTTAATAGAAAAGAAGGAGAAAGCTGTCCATTATTAACTACTTGAGCCATAGGGTTCCTATATAAACCTTTAATCCAATTTATAAATATTGACCCAAATTGAATTTTTTTCTAAAGCCTTAAACAAATAATTCCATTCTAATCTATCAAAAGCCTTTTCTGCATCTGAAGTGCCAGTTGATGAAGTAGACAAAGATGATGTGGTCAAACAATAATCATGGCTTTTATTAGCAGAATCTCATGGTACAATAATGAAAGACAATAGATGCATATACAGTTATATCCAAGGGGAGTGTCCTTAACAGTAGAGATAATGCATAGCCAATGTTAGTACAGCAAGGCTAGCCAGAGGGGAGACAGGCAGCTTGGCAGACATTCACTACAGTCTCCCCCTAGCAGAAGAAGGGTTAAAATCAAAAGGACAGCTGCCAGGAAAGATTGAAGCAAGCGAAACATGGATACTATGTTTGGCATTGAGAATACTCTAACAGCCAAAATACGCCAGTATCTAGCAAGCAATCAAAATATAATGAGATGTTTTATGAATATGTCAGCCTATCAGGTTGTTTACGAATTCTGGTGATTCTTCGCAAAATAGGTGGCTCCTTTGCAACCTTGGGAACTGGTACAGGTCCTGGGTCTGTAGTGTGGGAAGGAGTGACTTCTGGACCCCCTCCATAATTGCCAGCGTGAGGCAGTGGACCCTCAGCATGGCCATTTGAAAGCTTACTAGGGGTCACAGGCTGTGGGGGGGGGGGGGTGAGTCCAACTTCTCAGGCTCACTCTGAGAAGGGGTGCGAGGAAGAGGTGAATCAGGCGAGGCCAGATTGTCAGTACTCCCGTCTGGGAATTTAATATGAGCGTAGATGGGGTTAGTATGCAGTAGCTGAAGTGATTGGACTAGGGGGTCTGTTTCACGTGCCTGAGCATGGCTCTTTAGCAGCACTGGCTCTTTAGCCAGTCCATTATAGTTCCTGATTTCCTAGGAAAGGCAAACATACATTCATGAGGTGTTTGATTTGTTGCAGTACACAATAAAGACTGAATAGAATGTAATGTGTCAGGCAGCACCTCCTGCCACTGGGTAACAGGGTAACCATGTGTTTTTAAAGCAAGATTAACAGTCTTCCAGACTATAGCATTAGCCCTTTCAACCTGCCCATTGCCCTGCGGGTTGTAGCTCATGGTACGGCTAGTGGCAATCCCCTCATGAGCGCCTCAGTTCAGCGCTCATGAATGCTGAGTCCCTATCAGTATGAATGTAATTGGGAAAACCAAAAATGCAGAAAATTCTGTCAAGTGACTTAATGACAGACGCTGACGAGACGTCAGGGCAGGGTATTGAAAGGGAAACCTGGAATATTCGTCAATTACAGTAAGGAAATATACATTTTTGTTGTTGGAAGGTAACAGCCCTTTAAAATCTAAGCTAATCCTCTCAAAAGTCGGGTTGCCTTGAAGAGAGTGGTCTCTGGAGCTTTGAAGTATTGCGGTTTGCATTCTGCGCAAACGGGACAGCTTTTAGTCAGTTTCCTGACTTCTTCCAGAGAGTAAGGAAGGTTGTTAGTTCTTATGTAGTGGAAGAACCTCGTGACTCCTGGGTGGCAAAGTCTGCTATGGATCTCTTTTAGTCCCTCCAGCTGAGCACCAGCAGCAGATCATGACAATGCGTCAGAGGGATCATTTAACCTGCCTGTTCTGTACTGGATCTCATAATTATAAGTTGAGAGTTCTATTTGCCAGCGTGCCATCTTATCGTTCTTGATTTTACTTTTGTGTTTAGTACTGAACATGTAAGCTACAGATTTCTGATCAGTGACAAGAGTAAATTTTCTGCCGGCTAGAAAGTGTCTCCAGTATCGAACAGCTGGGCTTATTTTTCAATGGCAGGATCTTTAAGTTCAGGTCCATGTAACGTGCGGGAGAAGAATGTCACAGGTCTGCCCTTTAGATTAAGGGTTCCTACCAAGGCACAATCTGAGGCATCAGTTTCCACTTGGAATGGGACATCCTTGTCAATGGATGAGAGTGGAGCTTTGGCAATATCAGATTTATTTCTCTCAAAAGCCTGCAAGGCCATTGGAGAGAGAGGAAAAGATTTAGTGCCTTCGTGGCGTAGTCCCGAACCCATTTGCAGTAGTAGGAAAAGAATCCCATACACTTTTTAAGGGCTTTTGCTGAGTCTGGGGGTGGTAACTTCTTAAGGGGGGGGGGCATTCTTTCCGAGTCGGGGAGGATTTCGCCCTTACGGACAATGTAGCCCAGAATGGGTAGCTCTGTTGTGTTGAACACACATTTGCCCTCGTTAAATGTAAGGTTGAGTTCTTTAGCTGTTGCTAAAAATTTCTTTAAATTGCTGTCGTGCTCAGCCTGTGTTTTCCCACAGATAGTGACTTTATCTAGATAGGGAAACGTACCCTGTAACTCAAACGTCTTATCCATTTCCCTCTGAAACATTAGTGACCCCAAAAGGTACCCTTTTAAACTGGTATAACCCCCTATCAGCCTCAAAAGCCGTATAAGGCCGTTCCATTTTCTTAATGGGGATTTGGTGATAAGCTGCTTTGAGGTCGATAGTGGAGTACACTTTGTATTGCGCTATCTGACTAATCATTTCATTGATGTGTAGCAGGGGGTAGGCATCCAGGTTAGTGTAACGGTTGATTGTCTGCCTGTAGTCAATAGCCAGTCGTCTCTTAGTGTGATTTTTCACGACTACCACTTGGGCCCGCCATGGACTCTTACTAGGTTCAATTACTCCCTCTTTAAGCAGTCTCTGGGTCTCCACTTTGATAAACTCACGATCCTCTTTGCTGTAAGAACGGCTCTTAGTAGCAATCGGCTGACACTCAGGGGATAAATCACTGAAAAGGGAAGGAGCTTTGATCTTTAATGTGGACAGACTGCAGTAACTAGCGTGGGAGATGGTAAGTGTGGGTAGTGGCCCACCGATGTCCCTGCAAATTTAAAGTAACTTTACACTTGTCCCAAACAGTTTATGTAAGTTCACTACAAGCCATTGATATCTTTCGGTTCGTTGAATATCTTCACAATTTCAAGGCTCTGGCAACTTTCTCGTGGATGTAGCTGTCAATACTCCCCAAGTCTCACCATTCACCTCCCCCTTCATAGTCGACCATTCCAGTCTGTAACATCCCCCAAGCTTTACAGTCAATTGAGCTATCACAGGAGATCTCACCTCGCCATCACTTGAAGTCGATTCAGCCTGCTCGTCTGAAGATTGCCCCTTTTCACAGTTGTCTTCCATTCCTGCAGCTCCAGGATGCATTTTCTTGGTGCTTCTCTTCTTCTTCTTATCAGTGGGAGTACTTTTCTCCTTACACGCTTTAGCGAAGTGGCTGAGTTCCCACAATAGCTGCAGGTAGCAAATTGAGCCGGGCCCTTCTGTCTGGGATGCCAGCTCTTATCACAGAAGTAGCATTTTTCAGGGGTTCGCCCTTTTCTTTCCTTTGGGGTTCCAGCACTCTGGATGTTTCCTTTTTAGTTTCTAGCATTTCACTGGACCGCATGTCACTTCTCAGTGTTTTGGCTAGAGTGACTGCCTGGTTGTAGGTTAAGGGTTCCATCTCCAGCAGCCTCTGTCGGATGTAACTGGAGTCAATCCCGTTAACAAAAGCATCCAGCTTCAAGGCATTGCGGTGTTGTTGCACATTGACTGCCCTGACATCACATTCATTTGCCAGGGAGCCGAGGGCCAGTGCATAGGCAGCATCACTTTCTGCGGGGTTCTGGCATCTTGTCAGCAACTGGTGTCGAGCAAGCACCACATTCTGCGGCGCTGCATAGTAAAGCAGTCAGATGATCCCGGGCTATAGCCAGAGTGGTAGCTCCTTGCGTTACGGTGAAAGGGACCTCACCCAGTAGAGAATTCAGGTGGCCCCACTATATCGCCTCATCGACCACGTTGTTTTGAGCCAAGTAGTAATCGAAACAAACAATCCAGTAGTTGAAAATTTCTCTGGCCCTCGGGGGAGAAGGGTCGATTGTCAGCCATACTGGTTTGAGGGCTGCATCCATTCCTGCTAATAAAATTGAAGTGCCTGTTGATGAAATAGACAAAGATGATGTGGTCAAACAATAATCATGGCTTTTATTAGCAGAAACTCATGGTACAATAATGAAAGACAATTGGTGCATATACAGTTATATCCAAGGGGAGTGTCCTTAACAGTAGAGATAATGCACAGCCAATGTTAGTACAGCAAGGCTCGCCAGAGGGGAGACAGGAAGCTTGGCAAACATTCTCCAGAGGATCTAACGATAAAACTAATGCCTGATCCGATTGACTCTGAGAACTATGTATTAAATTGATTGATTTAGCTTCTTAATAAATCCAGATTGATCTAACTGAACCAACTCAGGTAAATATTCATTTACTCTATTAGCCAAAACTTTAGCAACAATTTTATAATCCACATTTAGTAATGATATGTCTATAAGACTCAGGTTTTACGAAATCTTTATCTTTCTTAGGTAATACTGTTATCACAACATTGGAAAAAGATTTAAGTTACAGTTGCTTGTTTTAATTCTTCTTTCTTTGGCTTGGCTTCGCGGACGAAGATTTATGGAGGGGGTAAAAGTCCACGTCAGCTGCAGGCTCGTTTGTGGCTGACAAGTCCGATACGGGACAGGCAGACACGGTTGCAGCGGGTGCAGGGGAAAATTGGTTGGTTGGGGTTGGGTGTTGGGTTTTTCCTCCTTTGCCTTTTGTCAGTGAGGTGGGCTCTGCGGTCTTCTTCAAAGGAGGTTGCTGCCCGCCAAACTGTGAGGCGCCAAGATGCACGGTTTGAGGCGATATCAGCCCACTGGCGGTGGTCAAAGTGGCAGGCACCAAGAGATTTCTTTAGGCAGTCCTTGTACCTCTTCTTTGGTGTACCTCTGTCACGGTGGCCAGTGGAGAGCTCGCCATATAACACGATCTTAGGAAGGTGATGGTCCTCCAATCTGGAGATGTGACCCATCCAGCGCAGCTGGATCTTCAGCAGCGTGGACTCGATGCTGTCGACCTCTGCCATCTCGAGTACTTCGACGTTAGGGATGAAAGTGCTCCAATGGATGTTGAGGATGGAGCGGAGACAACGCTGGTGGAAGCGTTCTAGGAGCCGTAGGTGATGCCGGTAGAGGACCCATGATTCGGAGCCGAACAGGAGTGTGGGTATGACAACGGCTCTGTATACGCTTATCTTTGTGAGGTTTTTCAGTTGGTTGTTTTTCCAGACTCTTTTGTGTAGTCTTCCAAAGGCACTATTTGCCTTGGCGAGTCTGTTGTCTATCTCATTGTCGATCCTTGCATCTGATGAAATGGTGCAGCCGAGATAGGTAAACTGGTTGACCGTTTTGAGTTTTGTGTGCCCGATGGAGATGTGGGGGGGCTGGTAGTCATGGTGGGGAGCTGGCTGATGGAGGACCTCAGTTTTCTTCAGGCTGACTTCCAGGCCAAACATTTTGGCAGTTTCCGCAAAGCAGGACGTCAAGCGCTGAAGAGCTGGCTCTGAATGGGCAACTAAAGTGGCATCATCTGCAAAGAGTAGTTCACGGACAAATTTCTCTTGTGTCTTGGTGTGAGCTTGCAGGCGCCTCAGATTGAAGAGACTGCCATCCGTGCGGCAGACCCCTCCAGCCCGGGTAAGAAACCTGCATAGGAGAAGGCCACTCCGATATAAAACCTACGACCCAAGGACCTCGTTGCCACGTCCCAGCTTGCTCGGCCACGGCACACGAACCATGGGTGTAAAGGATGGGGCCAGTACTGCGCACACTGCACTCCACCTAAAAGCTCCTTTGCGCAGGCCCGAGGACAGGTCCACGTCCTCCCCCTCCACGTCCTCCCCCTCTACATCCTCCCCCTCCACGTCCTCCCCCTCCACGTCCTCCCCCTCCACGTCCTCCCCCTCAAAAGATGCTCACAAACTCAAGCTAGCATGCTGGAACATCAGAACCATGCTAGACAAGGCTGACAGCCCCCGACCTGAACGTCGGTCTGCCCTCATCGCACATGAACTCTTCAGACTTGACATCGACATAGCCGCTCTCAGTGAAGTCCGCCTGGCAGATGTAGGCAGCCTCCAAGAACGCGGCGTGGGCTACACACTCTACTGGTCTGGCAAGCCTTCAGATGAACGACGCCTATCTGGTGTAGGCTTCATGGTCAAGAGCTTCATTGCCTCCAAACTCGAAAACCTTCCGACAGGCCTCTCGGACCGAATCATGTCCATGCGACTCCCCCTTCAAAACAAGCGTCACATCACCCTCATCAGTGTCTATGCTCCAACCCTCCTGGCGGAACCAGCAGAAAAGGACAAGTTCTACACCGACCTGCGCAACCTCATCCAACGTACCCCTACAGCCGACAAGGTTGTCATCCTGGGCGACTTCAACGCTCGTGTCGGCAAAGACTCAGAAAGCTGGCCAGGAATCCTGGGCAAGCATGGCGTCGGCAAGTGCAATGACAATGGGCGCCTCCTGTTGGAGCTCTGCGCAGAACAGAGGCTTGTCATTACAAACACCCTTTTTCAGCAGAGGGACAGCCTTAAGACCACCTGGATGCATCCCCGATCCAAACACTGGCACCTCCTGGACTACATCCTGGTGCGAGAAAGTGACAAACGAGATGTGCTCCACACCAGGGTTATGCCTAGCGCGGAATGCCACACTGACCACCGGCTGGTTCGCTGCAAGCTCAACCTTCACTTCAAGCCAAAGCCCAGGAACAGTAAAGCCCCCAGAAAGAGGTTCAATGTTGGAAACCTGCAGTCAGACGAAGCGAGAGGAGACTTCCAGGCAAACCTCAAAGCAAAGCTTGACGATGCAACCCGCCTCATGGACCCGTCCCCTGAAACCCTCTGGGATCAGTTGAAGACTACCATACTGAAATCCACTGAAGAGGTACTGGGCTTCTCCTCCAGGAAAAACAAGGACTGGTTTGACGAAAACAGCCAGGAAATCCAGGAGCTGCTGGCAAAGAAGCGAGCTGCCCACCAGGCTCACCTTACAAAGCCGTCCTGTCCAGAGAAGAAACAAGCCTTCCGTCGCGCATGCAGCCATCTTCAGCGCAAACTCCGGGAAATCCAAAATGAGTGGTGGACTAGCCTCGCCAAACGAACCCAGCTCAGCGCGGACATTGGCGACTTCAGGGGTTTCTACGAGGCTCTAAAGGCTGTGTACGGCCCCTCACCCCAAGTCCAAAGCCAGCTGCGCAGCTCAGATGGCAAAGTCCTCCTCAGCGACAAGATCTCCATCCTCAACCGATGGTCAAAACACTTCCAATCTCTTTTCAGTGCCAACTGCTCAGTCCAAGATTCCGCCCTGCTCCAGCTCCCTCAACAGCCCCTAAGGCTAGAGCTGGATGAGGTCCTCACCCTGGATGAGACATATAAGGCAATCGAACAACTGAAAAGTGGCAAAGCAGCAGGTATGGATGGAAACCCCCCAGAGGTCTGGAAGGCTGGCGGCAAAACTCTGCATGCCAAACTGCATGAGTTTTTCAAGCTTTGTTGGGACCAAGGAAAACTGCCCCAGGACCTTCGTGATGCCATCATCATCACCCTGTACAAAAACAAAGGCGAGAAATCAGACTGCTCAAACTACAGGGGAATCACGTTGCTCTCCATTGCAGGCAAAATCTTCGCTAGGATTCTACTAAATAGAATAATACCTAGTGTCGCCGAGAATATTCTCCCAGAATCACAGTGCGGCTTTCGCGCAAACAGAGGAACTACTGACATGGTCTTTGCCCTCAGACAGCTCCAAGAAAAGTGCAGAGAACAAAACAAAGGACTCTACATCACCTTTGTTGACCTCACCAAAGCCTTCGACACCGTGAGCAGGAAAGGGCTTTGGCAAATACTAGAGCGCATCGGATGTCCCCCAAAGTTCCTCAACATGATTATCCAACTGCACGAAAACCAACAAGGTCGGGTCAGATACAGCAATGAGCTCTCTGAACCCTTCTCCATTAACAATGGCGTGAAGCAAGGCTGTGTTCTCGCACCAACCCTCTTTTCAATCTTCTTCAGCATGATGCTGAACCAAGCCATGAAAGACCCCAACAATGAAGATGCTTGTTTTAATACTTCCATTAATAAAGGCATCAATAAATCTTTAAATTCTTTATAAAATTCAGATGTAAATCCAACTTCTCCAGGTGATTTCCCATTTTGCATAGAATTTAAAGTTTTAATAACTTCTTTCAATGTAAACGGGGAATCTAAATCTTTCCGAGCTTGGCAATTCAAAGATGGTAATTGAAGCTTTTGTAAAAAATCATTAATCTCTTCTTCATTATTCAATGATTGAGATTAATATAATTTGCTATAGTACTCTCTAAAAGAATCATTTATATCCTGTGGTTTATAAGTAATTTGAATTCTTTTTAACAGCATTAATAACCTTGATGCTTGCTCCATTTTCAATTGCCAAACCAAAACTTTATGTGCTCACTCCCCAAACTCAGAATATTTTTGTTTAGTTCTATCAATTAACTCTTCAGTCCTATAAGTCTGAGAGCTCATCTTGAGGCAGCAGAGTGAAGAGAGTGGTGGGGGTCCTTGAGGATAGAGGCTGCTTTCTTAAGACATCGCCTCATGTAAATGTCCTCAATAGAGTGAAAACTGATGCCTGAGATGTCACAGAATGAGTTAACAACCCTCTGGAGTTTTTTCTTGTCCTGAGAGTTGGCGCCTCTGTACTGGACAGTACATCAGTAGAGGTCTTCGATGGCATACCGAATCTCCTCAAACATCTCATAAGGTATAGCTGCTGGCAAGCTATACCCATTGCCATGTTCCAAAATCAAAAGATCCTACGAGAGTCCCTGGATTAGAGTAAGTGAGTGTTCCACTGGAGACAGCAATGAGCAGTAGGTCATTGCCCCTCAGTATAGCCATTGTTTATTGCTGCCACAGTAGCAGGACAGTTTCAACTGAAACTAAACTGACACATGCTTCTGAGTGCAAAGAGTCAATTGTGAGTGGGAGGAAAACACATTTGTATTTAAATAGGTTCAATTTCATATAATGATCATCCAGACTCCAGAGGAATTATTGTATTTTATTGCAAAGCTTGTCTGATTTGTCCAGTTCCCCTGTTCTTCTCCTGGAACACTCAAACTTAATTTTTAATTTTATAAATTTTATATTTATTATTATTATTATTATTATTATAAATTTACAACACGGTAACTCAACTCATGAATCTGTGCTGCCCAATTACACCCAATTGGCTTATACCACCGGAACATTTTGAACGTTGTGAAGAAACCGAAGCCTCCGGGGAAAACCCATGCAGACATGGGGAGAACGTACAAACTCCTTACAGACAGCGCAGGATTCAAACCTTGGTCCCGATCGCTGGCACTGTAACAGCATTGTGCTGACTGCTACGCCAACAGTGCCGCTCCTTCAGGTTTCTCGTCCTGTTTGAAAGCAAGAATTTCAGTGCATTTGTATGTAGTTGAATGAACTTAATTCTCAACATCATCATATCCAAATCTCTTTTAAAATGGTTTTTGTTCCTATTTCCACGTTGTTCCAGGCAAGTTAACTGTGGAAGTTGGTGATTTGTATAAGATGCCCTTTTGAGAGTTTGTCTCCTGAAATGGAGAGAGAGAGAGAGAGAGAGAGAGAGACAGAGAGAGAGAGAGAGAGAGAGAGAGAGAGAGAGAGAGAGAGAGAGAGAGAGTGAGAGAGAGAGAGAGAGAGATAAGGGTTAGGGTGGAAGTTGACAACAAAGTGGATGAAGTTGACAAGCTCAACATGGGTGCATGAAGCAGGACCAAAGTAGTCATCGATGTAGCAGAAGAAGAGTAGAGAAGCCTTGCCTGTATAGGTTTAAGTTATGGATTGCTCCACAAAGCTAACAAAAAGGCAGGCATAGCTCGGGCTCATGTCTACCCTTTTGACCTGGAGAAAGTGCGATGAGTCAAAGGTTAAATTATTGAGGGTGAAGAAAAGTTCTGCCATCCAGAGGAGGGTGGAGGTGGAGGAGGAGTGTTTGAGTCTATTGTCTAGAAAGAAATGAAGGGCTTTGAGGCCTTCAGTATGGGAATGGTGGTGAATAGGGATTGGATGCCTATGGGAAAGATGAGGGGGTCGAGTTGCTGAAGTAATGGAGGGCACATGAAATATCCTGGATATAGGTGGGAAAGAACTGGACTAGGAGGACCAAATTGAATCGAGGTAAATGGAGACCATTTTGGTGGGACAGGAGCCCACAGACATGATGGGTCTCCCAGGACAATTGGGTTTATGGATCTTGGTTAGGAGTAGAAATGGGTGGAGCAGGATTGGGAGACAAAGACTGTGCCAGGGAGAGATGAGTTCAGAGATGGTGCATGATACAGTGGTTTAATGAGTTTTGGTGAGGTCCTATTGGAGGGGTAAGTACAAGGAGGTGTCTAAGAGTTGTCATCTGTCTTCGGCCAGATAGCGGTCAGTGTGCCAGACCAGAACAGCGCCACCCTTGTCTGTAGGTTTGATGGTGAGGTTTAGATTGGTACAGAGAGAGTGGATGGCCAGGCTTTCCAAAGGGGTGAGATTGGAATGAGTGAGCGGAGTAGTTAAGTCAATACGGTTGATGTCATAGCAACAGTTGGAAATAAAAAGGTCCAGAGCAGGCAGAAGACTGGAACAAGGTGTCCCGGAGGAGGAAGAAGGTTTAAAGTGGGAGAAGGGATCTGAAGTGGGGGATGGAGAATTGTGATTATGAAGGTTGACTTAGAGACAGAGCAGATGGAAGAAGAGTTCAGCATCATGGCATGTGAGGAACTTGTTGAGTTATGGCCAAAGGGGGATGAATGTGATGTCTCTACTGAGGACAGAGCATTCAGTCTCTGAGAGGGGAAGGTAGGAGGGGACTGTGAAGACCAGGCAGGGATTGGAGGAAGTTCAATGAGATGGAGGGTTTTAGGGAGGGTAGGAGTATAGGAGGAAAGGTGCATTAGGAAGGGTCCAAGGGATGAAGGAGAGGGTTCGGAAAGCCAGAAGGTGGAGGGAGAGAGTCCCATGGGAGTTTGTGACAGAAGCTCAGTAAGTGGAGATCAGCATCTGAAGCTCAGTCCTGTAGGTCACCAAGTTCAGGGTGAAAGTTTATGTTCAAAGCTTGATCCTGTAGGTCACCAGGGAAAGATTGGGGAATTGCATTAGGAGCTCGGTTCTGTAAACCAGCAGGGGCAAGGCAGCAGTCTCCAAGGACGCGAGCTTGATGGATTCCAGGTGTAGGTAGAATTGGTGGCTGAATGGATGGAATTGGTGGAGGTTGAAGTGTAGGAGAGGTCTGTTGCAGATTGTAGTGAGTGAGGTACAGAGTTGTGGTAGCGATAGAGCAAGGGTCTGCTGGTTCCTGCCATCGAGCTGAGGGTAGTCCATATGATACGGCGGGAGAAGTGAAAAGAACAGGAGATAATGCTGTGCAGGTACCTGAGATCTTGACGGAGACCAAACTCTGAAGGCTTGGAAATGGAGATGGAATCCACATGACACCAGATGGCAGCGGAGGCAAGTAACCGAGAAAGACACATGGCTGTGGAAACGAGTCTGTGTGAGAACATGGTGGTAGACCTTAAGAGTAGCAAGTAGTGCAGATGGAGAGCAGTGAAGGAGATCCTCACAGAACACCCTTCGAAGGGGGTAGGTATCCCTTGAAGAGATTTCACAGTGTGATCCACTGAACTGAGGGAAACACGAAAGTCTGTAGATGTGGTGATTGTAGTAAAAACACACCGAAATGCTAGAAGGACCCAGCCGGTCTTAGTATCCAGAGGAATCAAAGATATATTGCCGACATTTCAGGCCTGAGCCCTTCTTCAGGGAAAAAGCTGAATGAGCCATAAGCAGGAAATCTCAGAATAGAGACAGTGCCAGCTGGGGGAGGAATCAGACTGACAAAAGGTGTTCATTGGATATGATAAGGGGAGAGGTGAGAATTTATCACGTCCGTGTGAAAGGAGGCAGGGAAGGGAGAGATGGACCTGGGGGAAGGTGAAGTGGGAAGAAGTGGGGGGTGGGGGGGCAGGGTTAATGAAAGCCAGAGAAGTTGATATTAATGCCATCTGGTTGGAGGGTGCCCCGTCGGAAGATGAAGTGTTGTTCTTCCAGAGTGGTCTCAGTCTGGCAGCGAATGAGACCATGGGCAGACATGTTAGCAAGGGAATGGGATAGGGAATTGAAATGGGTGACCACTGGGAGGTCCACACTGTTGTGGCGGACAGATCGGTAAACAAATTCCATACAGTATATGTCCATGTAAACTTCTGTAAACCAGGGAGAGTGACCTTGGGGAATGTAAGGTCAGAAAAATACATGCGTATGTGTTGGAACATGTTAAGAAAGAGGAAGTGCTTTAAAAACATTTGTGTTGGTAAGTCCCTGGGACCAGACTCAGTAAATCCCAGATTACTACGGTAAGTGAGGGAACAGATTGCTGGGGCATTGATGATGATCTTTGTGTCCTCTCTGGCCACAGGAGAGGTACCAGAGGATTAGAAAAAGGCAAATATGTGAAAAGATAAGAAAGGTCAGAGGGCGAATCCTGGGAATTATCGACTAGAGCAGTTGTTCTCAACCTGTTACTTCCACTCATGTGTCACCTTAAGTAATCCCTTTCTAACCACAGACAATCTGTGGCATGTATCAATGGTTTGAAAACTATAGGAGAGCATTCTCATGAATAAGATTTACAAGCAGTTAAAGAAGCATGTTGTTGTTCATCCTACGTAGTCGAAGATGACCATGGCTTCAAAGTCAAATTGAAGATTGTTGGCTATGGGTCCAGAGGTGACTGATGAGCCCAATCTGGGCCCTGAAGGCTCGCCCACATATGGGACACAAATGGGTGGTGCTGTTGTAGCAATGAATGCTGCTTGGGCCTTACGCACAGCATGCTTTCGATGATGCGCCTGACTTCAGCTGCACGGGCTCCTGTGGTGATCTTGCTGCACCAAGCGGGATGGTCGAGGGCAAGCATCTCATACATGTTGATGTCGACACTCAGGCCTTTGAGGGACACTTTGAGGCAGTCTTTGTAATGTTCCTTCTGTCTTCTTATGGATGTCAGCATAGCTTAGTAAGGGGCAGGCCATGTCTCATGAGCCCAAATTAGTTTTTTGAGAAGGTGACAAAACAACTTGATGAAAGTAGGGTGGTGAATATGGATGTTTTTTCAGGCATTTGATAAGATCCCCTGTAGGAGGCTCATTCAGAAAGTCATGAGACATGGGATCCATAGAACCTTGACCTCATTGATCCTGAATCGGCTTGCCTGCAGAAGGCAGAGGATGATATTAGATGGAATGTTTTCCACCTGGAGGTCAGTGACCAGGGATCGGTTCTGGGCCCCCTGCAGTTTGTGATTTTTATGAGACTTTGACAAAGAAGTTTGTAGATAACATGAAAAATGGAGTTGTTGTGGAATGTGCAGAAGGTTGCTATAGGTTACACCAATATATAAACAGGATGCAGAACTGGGTGGAGAAGTGACAGATGGAGTTCATTCTGCATAAGTGGGATGATGCATTTTGGACATGTGATTAATGCCAGGGTGATAACAGTGTGAAGAAACCAGCCCAGGTCTACAGATCTCTCGGTTGCCACACAGGTTGACAGGCATATGGTGCATTGGCTTTCAATTGCCACAGGATTGAGTTAATGTGGCCGCTCTGTAAAACTCTCATTAGACCACACTTGGAAAATTATGTTGCACAGAGGATGTGGAAACTTTGGAGAGGTGCAGAGGAGATTGGCCAGGATGTTGGCTGGATTGGAGAACATGTCTTCTGAAGCAAGATTGATTAAGTTACGGCTTTTCTCTGGAGCAGTGAAGGATGAAAGGCAACTAAATAGAGATATTTTGGAATACCAAAGCCATAGAGGGTGAACAACCAGAACCTTTTTCCAGGGGTGACAATGGCAATGTTAAAGGACATATTATTGAAGGTGAAGGGAGGAAAGTTTAGGGTCACATCAGAGTAAGTTTTCTTACACAGAAAGCAGGTGCCTGGAATGCATTGCCAGGGTAGTAGTGTTGGTGGGGTACAATAGAGAGATTTAGACAGGCACATGGATGCAGAAAAATGGAGGGCTATCGGTGTGAGGTAGGGAACATTTAGATTGTCGAGTATACAGTTTATAATACATCAGCACAACATCGTGGTTCAAAAGGCTGTAGTGTGCTGTTATCTTCTATGTTCAATTAAGGGGAAAGAGGGTTGGGTTTCGTCCACCAGTGACTGAACTCTCCATCATTCTGAACCCTCTCAGAAATCCCCTGACTTTATAGGAGGTGAGTGAAAGTTGCGTGAGTGACCGTGCTTTTCCTGGACAGGGGACTATGAACTGTCCACGTCCACTCAGTCACTGAGTGTGCAAAAGTTGGCAATGGGGTATGGACAATTCATCTTATGGATATTACCTGGTGCTCACAGCAAACCCTAGTGGTAGAGGAACAATAGTGTTTAAAACAAGTGAGTTGCTCTGAAGAGTTAGGTTGATCATAACTTGCAATTTAATCCAGGGGCAATTTAAACCAGAGCAAAAACTGCCACCACCACTGTCACCTGACACATCGCGGGTTAGCAGTGCTGGCCGCCAAAGTACAGTGAGTGGATCAGATGAAGCCCCTGCTTAAAAGCGTGGGGCGCTAATGGCTCATGGCTTTAACCTGCTAGCCTACAGGACCAGACAGACAGGGAATAAAAAGTTTGTGTATGTCTGCAATAAACCAGTCTTGAGTTGACTACCTTTGTGTGTGTTTACTTTTATTTAGTAGCATCTACCATAGTAGCCACTACATCATGACTTTAGATGTGAGATGAGCAGCAGACAATCTAGCATGGCAATAAATGCCCCGGCTTCACCCAGTCCGTGGATTCCATTACAGGACCTGGCCAGCTAAAGACAAGATGGTTGTTGAATGGTGTGTCATATTGTTACAGAGTTCCGTGTTGTGTATTGGCCTATGTGTTGTGTGGTTTTATGTTAAAAAGTGACAGTTTGCCTTAGAGAGCCAAGGTGAAGGTGGACTGCTGAGAGAGTAGGAGACAGACTGAGCATATGCAGAAAATGAAGAAAAATTCTGGACTTGGATGATAAACCACCACTGGGTGGTGCTGTGGAGTGGAAGGAGGCCCAGAGCATAAGTCATGGTCTGGAGGACAGTTTAGAATGTTGGGCATTTTAAAAGGGATGAACATTTCGAAGGCAGCCAGAAGGATTCGGACCAAGCCAATGGTTCCTCTCTCTGAAAGCAACACAAGATAACTTTGAATTTTGTGCTCTCTCTCTCAAAAATCTTTTGGCTTCAGTTTACCAAACAAACTGAATTTTGTTTATGATCTTTGCTTCAATTGAGATCGAAGTTTTCTGAGTCTTGTGTGTTTTGTATCTAAGTTTTTCTGTGGGCTGGTGGGAAATATAACTTAGACTTTAATTACATAGGTAATATTAAAGCTGGGGAATTTATTAGTTTTACACTGTTATAGAAATTTGCATTGTTATAAAAGGGGGGATTTTGAATGAAAGTTTGAAGGTGAATTTTTGTTAATAAAGTAATTGTTCATCTTTACCCCTGTGTGATATGCCTTCTTTGTGGTTGATGGTTTGATCTTGTAACATAATTTGGGGACATCGTCCAGGATCAAACCAATTTGAAAGCTTTAGGGGTGATTGACTTGTGCTTAGTTATCAGTCGTATGAGTTTGACTCAACCTCCAGCTTGAAATTAAAAATAAATGATGAGTAAATAAATCCAGCAGAAAAACCAGCAACTATGAATATTGACCAGTTCATAGTTAACCCTTCAGTGGTTAATTTAAAAATGGCTTAAAAAGTCAGAACTGATGGTTATAGTTGGCAAGTTAAAACTTCTTACAGTGAAAACTTGGATGAAAAAAAAGGAAATTGCCCGAAAGATTGTTAAACACTTTGTAAGAAAGGGGGTATTTGAAGAAGCTGCATTAGAACAGTTTCCAAAGGAGAAAACTTCAGAGGAAGTAAAGTTGGCTTTGAGAAAACTAGAGTTAGAGGAAAAAAAGAGGCAGAAAGGAAAGCTGAACGGGAAGCAGTAAGGCAGGCAGAAATGGAGCAGAGAGAGAAAGAATGGAAGCATGAGCTAGAACTAGCTAAATTAAAGCTGACCCTAATGCAATAAGAGGGAGAAGCCCAAAACCCATGTGCTGGTCAGGAGGAAAGGTTTCTGGTCAGTAGGGAAGTGAGGTTAGTTCCTCCATTGAGGAAGGTGAAATAGACCAGTATTTTGAGAAAGTAACTGTAAATTTAAAATGGCCACCAGACCAGTGGTCACTCCTGCTACAAAGTGTTCTTAAAGGGAAAGCCCAACAGGTGTACTCGTGTCTCACTGTACAACAAGCAGCTGATTACAAATTTGTAAAGCAGGCTATACTCCAATCTTATGAACTAGATCCATAGACAAAAGTTCAGGAGTTTTTAAAAAAGGCAGCAACCCAATTTTACTTGGATTTTGCTTATAGGAAGGTTGTCTGTTTTGATCGGTGATGTGTTGCAATGAAAGTAGAAAATAACTTTGATTTATTATGGGAAATAAATCTGATTGAGGAGATTAAAAATTGTGTTCCTGATGATATTGAAGTGTTCTTGGCAGAGAAAAATATAAAAACTTGGCAAAAATTGGCTAAATTTGCAGAGGAATATCCTTTAACCCACAAGTCTAAGTGGATACCAGGGAAAACCTTTCAAAGGAATACTGCTGATAATCCAAGTAGAGTAGAAAGAAAATCTAGAAGTGAAGTTAAAGGAAGAGAGGAAGGGAAATGGGGGAAGGAAAAATTTTCGAGTGTTATTTGCCACTATTTGCCAGGGCACATAATAGCAAATTGTCCTGTACTGAAAAGGAAGAAAGAGAAAGGGGTGGTACCAACTGCCTGTGTTCAGAGTGAGACAGTTAGGGATATTTTTAAACCATTCATGACTGAAGGTTTAATTTTGGTTAAAGAAGGATCCAATCAAGTGCCAGTTAAAATCCTGAAGGATACTGGAGCAGCCCAATCGCTTGTTTTAAGCAACGTTTTGAATTTTGGTGAGGAGACCGATACTGGAGATGTGAATTTAATTAAAGGTGGTGAAGCAGAGCCTATACCTTTGCATACAATAGTGATGAAATCAGACTTAGTTAATGGCCTGGTTACGATAGGGATAAGATCAAGTCTGCCAGTGGATGGAGTTTCTCTTTTGTTAGGGAATGATTTAGCAGAGGGTAAAGTCATACCTGGGGTGAAACTCACAAGTAAGCCATTGGTTTATGAGTCCAAAAAGGATTTGGAAATCTACTCTGCTTGTGCCATTACTAGAGCCATGTCTAGAAAAAAGGTAGAGGTAGAGAAAGTCTGTGATGATCCTGTAGTGGAGGCAGCATTGAGGACAAACCTAAGGACCTAGCTTTGCTGTTGTCAAGAGAAGAATTAATAGCTAGACAAAAGCATGATCCTGATCTTGCTGGGATAAGACATAAGATTCTGTCTAACCCGGAAATTGAAACTGTGCCAGTATGTTACTTTCTTCAAGATAGAATATTGATGAGAAATTGAAGACCACAAGTGATACCTGCCACTGAAAACTAGGCTGTAATAAGGCAAGTTGTAATTCCCAAAACTTAAAGGAATGAAATACTAAAGTTAGCTCATAGTACACCTTTAGGAGGTCATCTTGGAGTGAAGAAGATGATAGAAAAGATAAGGAAACAGTTTTATTGGCCGAAATTAAAAAAGGATGTTGTGAACTTTTGTAGAACCTGTCACACTTGTCAACTGGTGGGCAAGCCTAATCAAGGACCATCAGTGACACCTTTACAACCCATCCCTGCTTTTGGGGAGCCCTTCTCAAAAGTGATTGTGGATTGTGTTGGCCCATTGCCAAAAACCAAAGTGGGAAAATGAATATTTGTAAACACTCGTGTGCACAGCTTCAAGGTTTCCAGAGGCTATTCCCCTGAGAAACATTAAAGCAAAAACGATTATGAAGGCTATGCTAAATTTTTTCACACAGTTTGGCCTACCAAGGGAAATTTAATCGGAACAAGGGAGTCACTTTATGTCTGGAATATTTCAACAGGTGGTGTATGAATTGGGAGCCCATCAAATTGTGTCATCTGCCTATCATCCTGAAAGTCAAGGGGCCTTGGAAAGGTTCCATTTAACTGTGAAAAATATAATGAGGGTTTATTGCGTGGAAAATAAAAAGGATTGGGATGAATGAATCCATTTGTTATTGTTTGCTGTTAGAGAGGCAACTCAAGAGTCTCTTGGCTTTAGTTCATTTGAGTTGATGTTTGGTCATGAAGTCAGGGGCCCATAAGTAGTATTGTTGAAGGAACAGTGGATACACAATGGTATGCAATCAAATCTGTTGGATTATGTTTTCAAATTTAAAAACCGATTACATCAGGTTTGTGAGATGGCAAGGAAAAATTTTAAAATTGCTCAGGGTAAAATGAAAATTCGGTATGATCAAAAAGCAAAATTTAGGGACATTAAACCTGGCAACAAAGTATTGGTTTTGTTTCCAATGCAGTCAAACCCTTTGAGTGCTCGGTTTTCAGGACCATATAAGGTGAAATCAAAAATTAACCAGGTCACCTATGTCGTTGAGACACCTGATCATCGAAGAGAGACACAGGTCTGTCACGTGAACATGGTTAAACCTTACTTTGAGAAAATGACTGAAAGTTGAATAGGATTCCAACCAAGGTGCTAGTTATAGAGGAAAATAAGGAGTAGTTAAAATTCATGGGAGGTTGTGGAGCACAGAAAGCGATAATCCCCAAGCTGGAAAATTCTATAGTTTTGCAAATCTTAGACACCAAGTTAATGCATTTGACTAAATCAGAAAGGGAAGAACTGATAAACTTATGAACTTTAAAGATATGTTCCCAGATGTTCCAAGAAGAGCTACTGTGGCTTGTCATGATGTGGAGGTCAGTGATGCTAAGTCTATTAAGCAGCATCCTTACTGAGTTAATCAGGAAAAGAGCAGATTGTTGGATCAAGAGGTGGATTATATGCTCAAAAATGACATCATCCAAAAATCAAGTTTAAATTGGAGTTCACTCTGTGTTCTGGTGCCTAAGCCAAATGGGTGAATTAGGTTTTGTCCAGATTATCATAAGTTAAACATGATGACAAAGACTGATGCGTTCCCTATCCCCAGAATAGATGATTGCATAGATAAGGTGGGGAAGACTTTCTTACAAAGATTGATCTCTTAAAAGGATACTAGTGTGTTCCTTTGACAGAGAGAGGCAAGGAGATTCCTGCATTTGTTACACCTTCGGGATTGTATGAATATAATGTTATGCCTTTCAGGATGAAAAATGCACCTGGCACATTTCAGAGAATGATTAATGCAGTAATTCAGGGTTTAGAGCACACAGGAGCCTATATCGATGATTTAGTAATTAGTACGGATACATGTGAAGAATACATGCTTGAATTAAAGCAGTTATTTCAGAGACTGGTGGAAGCACACCTCACAGTGAATTTGCACAAGAGTGAGTTTGAACATGCCACTGTAATTTATCTGGATTATGTGGTACGACAGGAACAGGTGGCACCGATTGGAGTGAAAGTATTGGCTATTACTGCATTCCCTATCCCCGGTAATTAGAAAGCTTTTTGTAGATTTTGTAAAAACTTTGCAGAAATTGCACTCCCATTAACAAAACTCTTGGAAAGAAAGAAAAAATTATCTGGTCAGATGTATGCCAGGAAGCATTTCTGAAGTTAAAGGCCATTTTATGCCATCAGCCTGTACTTGTGTCCCCTAAATTTGAAAACCCATTCTTTTTAGCTGTGGATGCCAGTGATGAAGCGGTTGGTGCTGTACTGTTACAGAAGAAGGATGGTGATGGAATAGAACATACTATTTTGTACTTCTCAAAAAAATTTAATGACTATCAATGAAATTACTCGACCATTGAGAAGGAGCTATTAATAACATAACATAATAACATAACATAACAATTACAGCACGGAAACAGGCCATTAGGCCCTTCTAGTCTGCACTGAACCAAACACCCCTCTCTAGTCCCACCTCCCTGCACAATGCCCATAACCCTCCATCTTCTTCTCATCCATATACCTGTCCAACCTTTTCTTAAATAATACAATTGACTCCGCCGCCACTATTTCTCCCGGAAGCTCATTCCATACAGCTACCACTCTCTGAGTAAAGAAGTTCCCCCTCATGTTACCTCTAAACCTCTGCCCTTTAATTCTTAACTCATGTCCTCTTGTTTTAATCTTTCCTCCTCTTAATGCTTGTTTTAGCGTCGGAATATTTTGAAGTGTATATTTGTATTGCTAAAAAACCATTAATAATATATATTGATCATAATCCATTAGTTTTTCTATCTATAATGAAAAATAAGAACAGACGGTTATTGAATTGGAGCTTACTATTACAAGAGTATGATTTAATTATTACACACATAAAGGGGACAGATAATGTATAGCAGATTGTTTGTCAAAATGATAATCTGGGTAGATATGAATCTAATTACATATTTATTGTAAAAAAAAGGAGTGTTTATTTTATTTTATTTATGTAATACTTCCATTAATTGTTAAAAATTTGTTCTTGTGGACCAAATTATTTTTAGCAGGGGAGGTGTTACAGAGTTCTGTGTTGTGTATTGGCCTGTGTGTTGTGTGGCTCTATGTTAAAAAGTGACAGTTTGCCTTAGAGAGCCAAGGTGAAGGTGGACTGCTGAGAGAGTGGGAGACGGACTGAGCATGTGCAGAAAATGAAGAAAAATTCTGGACTTGGACGATAAACCACCACTGGGGGTGCTGTGGAGTGGAAGGAGGCCCAGAGCATAAGTCATGGTCTGGAGGACAGTTTAGAATGTTGGGCATTTTAAAAGAGATGAACATTCCGAAGGCAGCCAGAAGGATCCGGACCAAGTCAATGGTTCCACTCTCTGAAAGCAACACAAGAGAACTTCAAATTTTGTGCTCTCTCTCTCTCTCTCTCTCTCTCTCTGTCTCTCTCTCTCAAAGATCTTTTGGCTTCAGTTTACCAAACAAACTGAATTTTGTTTATGATCTTTGCTTCAGTTGAGATCGAAGTTTTCTGAGTCTTGTGTGTTTTGTGTCTAAGTTTTTCTGTGGGCTGGTTGGAAATATAAAAGACTTTAATTACATATGTTATATTTAGGCTGGGGAATTTGTTAGTTTTACACTGTTATAGAGATTTGCATAGTAACCAGTGGGCATTGTTATAAAAGGGGGGATTTTGAATGAAAGTTTGAAGGTGAATTTTTTTTGTTAATAAAGTAATTGTTCATCTTTACCCCTGTGTGCCTTCTTTGAGGTTGCTGGTTTGATCTTGTAACAATATGAATACATAGATCAAGAATGTCAGGGGCTAGCGTCAAACAGTAGGGTTTGAGCCAGGTTCACATCCAGAGTGCACCTCTTGGTCTCCAAGCCTCTAGGGTAGGTAGTTTCTGAGGAGACTTATAAGGAAGAGGAGGAAGGTGTAGATCATCGCAGCCTGCTGTGAAAGTGCCTGGCCCACTAAGATGTGGGACCCTTGCAGGACTATCAGGGGGGATCTTAGAGACCGCTTGAGGGAACACCAGGTAGGTGAGAACTGCCACCAATGTCAGAATGAATGGGTGCAATGGGCTCTTGGCTTTGTCTGGTCCCCCGCTGAAGAAAGAGACGGGACCTGTGTGACCATCTATGTCATTCGCTGGGTGGCACAGTGGGCCTAGCAGTTAGCACCTTGCTGTTACAGCCTCAGCTACCCGGATACAAATCCTGCTCTGTCTGTAAGGAGTTGGTATGCTTTCCTCGTGTCTGCAAGGGTTTTCACTGGGGTCTCTGGATTCCTACCACTATTCAAAACATCCTGGGGGTGTAGGTTAATTGGGGTATTTGGACAGCACAGGCTTGTGGGCCAGAAAGACCTGTCACTGTTCTGCATGTCTAAATTAATAATTAAAATTATGAAAGAGTTGCAGCCCCCGGTCTTGAGGTGACTCACAACGAGTCAGTCTCCTTACCCCTCCATGCTGCTGCTAAAGCCTAGTCCTAGGTCCTTCAGCCTTGACTCTTGCTGCAGTATGTACCTCCACCACCCACCCCCTCTCCTCACTGTAGACACCCCATCCACCCTACCATCACCACTCTGGGCACAGTATCTGAGCCGGTGGATGCACAGCATGTCCAGAGCTGGATAACCCCTCAGAGAGAGATGGAGCTTCCATGCACTTATTTATGTGGCGTTCCAGAACTCTGTTGTCGTAGGTGTGGGACCCTCATATGTCTAACTCCAGTCATTGATATGCCTTACTGGAAGTGAAGAGATGTTGGGTGTCCAGGAAAATCACTTCTTAAGTGGACTCGGAGGACCTTGGTGCCCTCCACTCCCAAGCTATTCAGGTATAGTGGAAGGTGGTCCACCCTGATCCTCCTGAAGTCCACAATCATCTTCTTCGTCCTGTCCATGCTGAGACTCGGGTTGTTATTCTCACACCATTTCATAAGATTTTCCACCTCTTCTCTGGGATGAAGTGCAGGATGTAGAGAAAGTACAATTAAATAGTGCAGAGGAATCCTCTTTTACCAACAAGAAGTCCATTCAGGAGTCTGATAACAGCTAAAAAGAAACTGTCCTAGAATCTGGACATTCCAGATTTTGAGTTCGTGTATCTTCAGCGCAATGAGAGCTGACATGAGAGAAGAAAGTGTACCTAGAATAGGATGGGATCCTTTAATATACTGCTATCTTTCCCAAAGACATAGGAGTTGATTGGTTTGGGAAATGGACTCAGCTATGATCACAATTCTCTGCAGTTCTGTTAGTCTTGGGCAGAGCATTTCCCATGCCAGACTGTAATGTGTCCGGATGTGATGCTTCCATAACAATTGGGAAGGGATATTGGGGACATCCTTAGGCTTCTGTGAAAGAAGCTTTAGAGGCCTAAATGTCCATGAGGTTGGATCAGGGCAGGTGGCTAATAGTGAATTGTCTCAGATTATCAATAGAATTCTCAGTTATTAAATAATTATAATTTGCCTGTGTTGAAACATTTAATGGAATTAAGGAATAAAAAGAATGAAATTATAGGTACTCAAGGTAAAATATTGGCTAAAACTCCATTGTTTCAAAAAAGGCTTTTTCCTTTTACACTTTATAATCAACTTTTGAAGTTGTGGGATCAGAAAGGAATTAAACTGTTAGAAGATTGTTATGAAGCAGGATATTTTATTTTGTTTCAAAGAATGAAAGAGAAATATAAAATATCTCCGAATACTCTTTTTTTCTCATTAGCAAGTTAAAGCCCTATTTTTGGATAATTTTGGGCGTACATAACAGCTACCAAGGTGCTCTAAATTTGAAATTTTACTTACTGATGGTGGTAAGAAAGGATTTATATCTGAGATGTATGCTTTATTGCAGAATAAAATAATTAATCCCAATGTTTATTAACCTAAATTAAAATGGGAAAAAGAATTGTCATTATCTATTTCTCAGATGATTGGATGAATCTATGCAAGGATAGTATGACTAAAATTGTAAATATAATGTATAGATTGGTTCATTATAATTTTCTTCATCAGTTGTACTTAACTCTAGAGAAATTAAGGAAATATAAGTTTATCTCTTCTGATTTATGTTTTCGATGTCGTAAAGAAGTTGGCTCCTTTTAACATTCTACTTGGTTATGCGCGATGGTGAGACCTTTTTGGTACAGAATTAAGGAACTTTTAGAAACTATTTTCAAATTTAAAATTTCACTTGATCCTTTGGTATTTTTTATTGGGCTATATTAAGAAATTGAGCTTGGAGTTAAAATTGAATAAATTTAAAATTGCTTTTTTGAGATTAGCTTTAGCTGAGGCTAGAAAATGTATGGCAATTACTGGGAAAAATTAGACTGATTTGAGTATTCAGCGATGGCATATGGAAATGAGATCTTGTATTCTGTTGGAAAAGATAACATATAATTTACATAATAATTATTCTTTTTTTGGTTAAAACCTGGAGCCCGTACATAGAATATATGTGGTTGTGTGTCGGTGTGAGCAGTGGGAGAAACACAGCCACCACGTTGAGGGTCGTTAACGACTGTTTTTATTCATATTCAGCACGTCCCTTTAAGGGCAGCAGGAGCTCAGTCACCTGGTGCATTGTGACATCATAATCGTTGCCCAGGGTGCACGCTGGAAGGGATACTGGAGTCCGAGAGAAACCTCTGATGATGCCATTTCCCCATGGCTGCCCCGCCACGTGGCGATACAAGTGGGGCTGGTCCGCAATGAGGATGTGTGCCACCACACAAACCCCACCCCCCCCCTACCCGAACCCTCCTGTCACTTTTTGCGGCCGGCCCCAGTGCTTGGGCACGGCCATCTGCTCCGGCTGTGATAAGTCCAGATGGGCTGTCTTCATGCAGTCCACCGTAAAAAGTTCCTCTCTCCCCCCCGCCCCCCACCCCCACCAACGTCCAGGGTGAAACTTCCACCCGACCGGTGTAAGACTTTGTATGGCCCCTCGTATAGTCACTGTAACACCTTGTGGTCCTCTCCACATGAAAACAAACTGGGTCAAGTCAAGCTCTTTGGGGAGATGAAACAGCTGGGTGCCGTGGTGCTGAGGGTGGGGGAGCTAGGGAGGCCAGTCGCCTGTGTAGGACCACCAGCAGATTTTTGTCGGTGGCTATGGTGTCAGGGTCTGGGCCGAAAAACTCACCCGGCAGGGAAAGCGGTGTGCCATAGACCCTCACCGCTGCTGAAGCCTTCAAGTCCTCCTAATCCCAAGGAGGACCCAGGGTAGTTCGTCTGCCCAGTATGGTCCAGAGAACCTGGCTATAAGTGATACCTTCAGGTGCCTGTCGAACCTCCCCACCAACCCATTGGACTGTGGGTGGTATGCTGAGGTGTGGTGGAGCTTGACCCCCCCCCCCCCAGGAGCTTCACCATCTGAGTCCACAGGGCAGACGTGAACTGTGCCCTTCTGTCGCTAGTGATGTGCGCTGGAACTCCAAAGCACGCAATCCATTTGCAGACCAGAGTCCTGGTGCACATGTCTGTGGAAGCCTCCTTAATTGGGATGGCCTCTGGCCACCTTGTGGCCTGATCCACCACCGTGAGGAGGCTTCCATGGACATCGGCAGGGGCTCGATGACATCAACGTAGATGTGTTGGAATCTACGAACCACCGGGTCGAAGTTCTGGATGGGGGCTCGCGTGTGTCTCTGGACCTTGGAGGTCTGGCACCTGGTACAGTTCCTGGCCAGTTCTGCCACCTCCTTCTTCAGCCCGTGACACACAAACCACTCCACAACCATCCGCACGGTTGTCTTTACTGCTGGATGAGCGAGGTCGTGGATCAGACTGAAGACCTTCGCCCTCCAGTGTAGTGGGACCACTAAGTTTGGCGTGCCTGTTGAGATGTTGCAGAGCAATGTGACTGGCTGCTGGGCACCCAGACATCGTTGAGTTTAAGGCCTGAGATGGTGGTCTGCAAGGCCTGTGTCTCCACATCATTCCTCTGTGCCTGAGCCAGTTGCTCATAATCCAGGCCGGGTGCGAGAGTGTTGATGACTGGACGGGAGTGCATCCGCCGCTTCATTGTCCTTGCCGGCCCTATGTCAGATGCCGGTCGTGAACTCAGAGATGTACGAGAGGTGGCGCTAATGTCTAGCGGACCATTTATCCTTGGCCATCGCAACTGCTTGAGTGAGGGGCTTGTGATCCGTGAAGGCTGTGAATGGCCTGCCTTCGAGGAAGTAGTAGAAATGGCGGATGGCCAAATATAGTGCCAGGAGCTCCCAGTCGAAGGCGCTCTATTTGAGCTCCAGTGGGCAGCTGCGCCAGCAGGAACTATTGTTCATCAAGCCACTGTTTCAGAAGCCCTCCCACACCCACTGCTGTAGCTGAGGCATCGACAGGGATCGCCGTATGCCCCTCCGGCCGTGGGAGCACCAGCAGCGTGGTGCTGGCTAGAGTCTCTTTTGTTGCAATGAAAGCCCTGTCCGCCTCCTCTGACCACGATAAAGTCTTTTCTCTGGTGGCAATGAGTGCGGACAATGGGTGCATGGTGTGCACGGCTCTGGGGATGAAACGATGGTAAAAGTTCCCCATTCCCACAAACTCTTGGAAGCCTTTCAGGGTGGAGGTTTTGTGGAAACTTTGAACAGCTGCTACCTTCCCTTGCGCAAGCATGACCCCAGCTACTGAATGGTGTGCCCAGGAACTGGAGGGACTCCTTGCCGAACTGGCATTTGGCCGCATTGACTGTGAGGCCGGTCCGCCAGCTGGGCAAAGAGTGTGAGGAGGTGGAATTTGTGTTCGTCATGGTTGCGACTGGCAATGAGAATATCATCCAGGTAAATGAACACAAAGTCCAGGTCTTTCCCATCCGCGTCCATGAGGCTCTGGAATGTTTGGGCTGCGTTCTTTAGACTGAAGGGCATACACAGGAACTCAGAGGCTGAAAGGGGTGATAATGGCAATCTTACCAACGTCGTCTGGATGCATTGGAATCTGATAGTATCCCCGCACGAGGTCCACTTTTGAGAAGACCCATAACGACGTGGAGGTTGGCGGAGAAATCCTGTATGTGGGGCACTGGGAATCTGTTGGGGGTGGTTGTGTTGTTCAAATGATGGTAGTCCCCGCATGGTCTCCAGCACTTGGACAATTTAGGGGCCACATGGAGCAGCAATGCTCAGGTGCTGTTCAAGCGCCGGACGATTCCCAGTTACTGGAGCCTGGAGAACTCCTATTTTGTCTGCTGGAGCTTATCGGACAGCAGCCATCTGAGTCTAGCAGGCAGCCCTGTGTGGCGATGTGGTGGAATACTCCATGCTGGGCAGGGCGTTGTTGAACTGTGGCTCTAAGAAGGTGGGGAATTCTTGGAGGATCTTATCGAACCCATCCCTGGCGGCAGCTACGGTGGCGATTTATGGCCGGCGGGCTTCTACTGTGTCCAGTTGGGTGGAGTGGAACATTCAGGCATTGACCAGCCTTTTGCCCTTTATGCCAACCAGTAGGCCATGAGCTCTGAGAAAGTTGGCCCCTAGCAGCGCGGTGCCCATGGAGGCTAAGACGAATTTCCAGTGGTACCTCTGCTTCCCGATCTGGATCTGTGCCCTGCAGGTGCCGTAGGTCCTGATGGTGGAGCCGTTGGCCGCCTGCAGGTTTGGACCTCGAGATCGGGTGTGAGTCTCTAATGCTGTGGGGGGAAGGATGCTGAGCTCATCCCCTGAGTCCACCAGGAATCAGTGGCCGGTGGATCTGTCTGTCACATGAAGGAGGCTGTTTGTGTGGCCAGCCGTCGCAGCCATCAACGGCGGCTGGTCTGGTCATTTCCCTGAAACCCGCGGGGTTGGTGGCACTTACGGGCTTGTGCTCCCCAGTGCTGGTGGTAGAAACACCAGATAAACTGGCCCTCCTCTGGCTTGGTCTTGGGTGCGGCTTGCAGTTGTCTGGCTCCTGGTTATGCCACCTGGTTGAGAGCTGCCTCATTCTCCCTCTTCGTGTGCCAGAGGGCACCTGCACGGCCTGCTGCTCTCCTGGGGTTCAAGAAGTCTTCATCTGTGAGGAGCAACTGGATGTCCTCCAGCATCTGTTCCAGGAATATCTGGTGGAAGAGAAAACAAGGCTTGTGGACTTCCACCAGGGCCAGCATTTCATCCATCAGCACTGATGGACTACGGTCCCCAAGCCCATCTAGGTGAAGGAGCCTGGAAGCCCGTTGCTGGGGAGTTAGCCTGAAAGTCCCAAGCAGCATGTCTTTGAGGGCGGTGTACTTTCCCGTGGCCAGGGGGTGGTCGATGATGTCGTCCACTCTCGCTGCCTTATCTTGGTCCAGAGCACTCATGACATGATAGAACATTGTGGCATCTGAGGAGATGTTGTGGAGTTGAAATTGTGCTTCCGCCTGCCTGAACCATGTTCTCAGTCAGTGGGTCCAAAAGGGGGGAAGCTTGATGGAGACAGCGTTAACGTCTGCTGAATCCCATGGTGTTTTGAGTCCAGAGAAACGTCTGGGCTCATCAGGGTCACTACTGTGGTGGTGTAAGCAGTGAGAGGAACACAGCCACCACGTTGAGGGTCGTTAACGACTGTTTTTATTCTAATTCTGCACGTCCCTATAAGGGCAGCAGGAGCTCAGTCACCTGGTGCATTGTTTTATCATAATCACTGCCCAGGGCGCACACTTGGAAGGGATCCTGGAGTCAGAGAGAAACCTCTGACGACGCCATTTCCCCAAAGCTACCCCGCCATGTTGCAATCCAAGTGGGGCCGGTTCGCCATGATGATGTGCGCCAGCACAGTTGAACCGTTAATTTTTTTCCATGCATTGGTGGTGATGACCCAAAACATAGCAAATAACTGAAGGGTGTTGCGTTAATTGATCTCCTTTCTTTTATTTTTCTTTCTATTTTGGGGTAGTTAGAGGGGGGTTGGGAAGGTTGTTAGGGTTAAAAATGTTATGTCCTTGTTTGTATCTTTATTGTATTATTTTTTTTGTTTGGCCTGGAAGTCAGCCTGAAGAAAACTGAGGTCCTCCATCAGCCAGCTCCCCACCATGACTACCAGCCCCCCCACATCTCCATCGGGCACACAAAACTCAAAATGGTCAACCAGTTTACCTATCTCGGCTGCACCATTTCATCAGATGCAAGGATCGACAATGAGATAGACAACAGACTCGCCAAGGCAAATAGCGCCTTTGGAAGACTACACAAAAGAGTCTGGAAAAACAACCAACTGAAAAACCTCACAAAGATAAGCGTATACAGAGCCGTTGTCATACCCACACTCCTGTTCGGCTCCGAATCATGGGTCCTCTACCGGCACCACCTACGGCTCCTAGAACGCTTCCACCAGCGTTGTCTCCGCTCCATCCTCAACATCCATTGGAGCGCTTTCATCCCTAACGTCGAAGTACTCGAGATGGCAGAGGTCGACAGCATTGAGTCCACGCTGCTGAAGATCCAGCTGCGCTGGATGGGTCACGTCTCCAGAATGGAGGACCATCGCCTTCCCAAGATCATGTTATATGGCGAGCTCTCCACTGGCCACCGTGACAGAGGTGCACCAAAGAAAAGGTACAAGGACTGCCTAAAGAAATCTCTTGGTGCCTGCCACATTGACCACCGCCAGTGGGCTGATAACGCCTCAAACCGTGCATCTTGGCGCCTCACAGTTTGGCAGGCAGCAACCTCCTTTGAAGAAGACCGCAGAGCCCACCTCACTGACAAAAGGCAAAGGAGGAAAAACCCAACACCCAACCCCAACCAACCAATTTTCCCATGCAACCGCTGCAACCGTGTCTGCCTGTCCCGCATCGGACTTGTCAGCCACAAACGAGCCTGCAGCTGACGTGGACTTTTTACCCCCTCCATAAATCTTCGTCCGCGAAGCCAAGCCAAAGAAAAGAAAAAGAAATAAATACTCGAGATGGCAGAGGTCGACAGCATCGAGTCCACGCTGCTGAAGATCCAGCTGCGCTGGATGCGTCACGTCTCCAGAATGGAGGACCATCGCCTTCCCAAGATCGTGTTATATGGCGAGCTCTCCACTGGCCACCGTGACAGAGGTGCACCAAAGAAAAGGTACAAGGACTGCCTAAAGAAATCTCTTGGTGCCTGCCACATTGACCACCGCCAGTGGGCTGATATCGCCTCAAACCGTGCATCTTGGCGCCTCACAGTTCGGCGGGCAGCAACCTCCTTTGAAGAAGACCGCAGAGCCCACCTCACTGACAAAAGGCAAAGGAGGAAAAACCCAACACCCAACCCCAACCCACCAATTTTCTCCTGCAGCCGCTGCAATCGTGTCTGCCTGTCCCGCATCGGACTTGTCAGCCACAAACGAGCCTGCAGCTGACGTGGACTTTTTACCCCCTCCATAAATCTTCGTCCGCGAAGCCAAGCCAAAGAAGAAGAAAAAAAGAAGAAATAAAATTTTCAAAAAAAACATTAATTGCTCTATTCGGATCATTTCAAGAAGATGATGTTTTACTGACTCCAACTCAAAACCGAATTTTAACTTTGAATTCACAAAGGCCAGACCTGCAATTTGGATGAAATGGAAAGACCAGACTCCACCTACACACACACACGCACACACACACACACACACACACACACACACACACACACACACACACACACACACACACACACACACACACACACACACACACACACACACACACACACAATGGCACAGTGATATCATGGGCTGTGCGGTCTGGTGTCACCTGATTCCCACGTATCTTTTTTTTTAACCTTGCTTTGTGGTCGGAGTTTCAATTTATAAGGTTATTTTTTTTCTTTTTTGTTTGGGTTTTTTTTTCCTTTCTTTTGATGTTGATAATATAACAGAGAACGATTTTGTTCAATTGCGAATAATATAAACATTGATAGAATGGTTATAGGGAAGGAAAGGAAAGAGAATTGTAAACCATTTTTTGTTGTTAAATCTTATTTTATTGTTATTATTGGGCTCTGGATTTCCTTATTATGATAATACTGTATAATGTTTTAATTATTTTATTTCTAGAATCTTGTAGTGATTTGTATAATTGTATTGCTTAAACTGTAAAACAGCAATAAAAATATTTTAAAAATAAGTCGTACTCAGCCACACGGTCATGAGGGCATAAGGGTCTGAGAACACAGGCTATTGGGGCACTGGTGTTAAGGCTTATTGTGGAGGAGGTGTCGACACCAATCCTTACTGGTTGTAGTCTGCAGGTCGAGCGCTTGAGGACATCTTTCTACTGTCTGTGACGTTTCACATCTGATGAATATGGTCTCTCTGTGCAGCATTTTACAGCACTTTTGGTAATTAAATTTGGAAAGAGAATCTTCAGGAAGTACCTGAATGTGGGACGATGTAGGGTGATGGGGAAAATCATGAGATCCCAGCTTATCTCAGTCTCCATGAGGATTGGTTTACCAAGGTCTTCAAGGGAAACTCTGCAGCAAAGCTGTACCTGACTCCTTGAAATGCTTTGGTGAACCCTTCACTATTATTTAAAACTGGTTCTCATCACACTAATCACCATTAGGGCCATGCCAATGTATGAAATCTCACCTGGTGTTTTGGTTGTTCCAACAGTGGTGGAAAACATGAAGGAGATTAGTGACAATGTACAGGAAAGTGTTGCACCAATAACCAACACAGAACTGGTCAGCTCAGATTTCATTCCCTTTTCATTGAATGTCCAGATGAATTTCCAGGTAACAGGCCCACAGGGGTCATGCAGTTAGGTTGTATTCAGCAGCACATAACCTGTGTGTTAAACAGACACCAGGGTTAGTTTAACTTACACTGACGTACTTTGGTTGGTTCTGGTAGAGGAAAGGGGTACGTTTACTCCTCCCATCAGCATGACAACGTTGGGATTCTAACGGCAAATATTCGAACGAGACTACAAGAATTGGATGCAAAAGAGAAATCCTCCTGGCCTCTCCCTCACAGTTCATGATAACAGCAGTAACTTTTGTCTTCTGGCCCAGAGTGTTACCAGGGAAACTGTGCCTTGAAGTTAGTCCCATGAGAATGAGTGAGACAATTCTGAAGAGCACAGTGTTTTCATCCAGTGACTCTGGGATGTGGGTGAAGGCTGACAACTTATTTACTGCTTCAGTGCAACCTGGGACACGCATTAATGACCACACCAACGGAGTGTCCAATGAAATGAGGGGCCTGTGTTTAGACAAAGGAACCCATTGTTGAAAACAGTTCTCCTGGACAACCAGAGAGATAAATCTGGATGAGAAGTGAGTTAGCAGGGAGGAAACTGAAATAAACAATAAAGAGACCCAGAGATAGGCCCAAGATGGGAGCTGTCAGATTTACTAACCAGGCACCAGCCATCAGCTAACCACACCACATACTGGGCAGCGGAGAAATGAGTTTGATTCATTTGATTACTGGAAATATATAAAACCAAAAATCTGACAAGCTGCGGAAAAGGGATGAGATTTCAAATGGTGGAAGATGGCAAAAAAGATCAGTTAGTCCTTCTGCTCAACATTATTTTTGGTATCTTGCATTGTGTAAAACAGGTAAACCCTGAAGCCTACATAACAATACCCAATTAATTTCAAAACAAGACAGGAGCCTAATTGCTGTTGGAAAGATACTGTTCTTGAACCCATTGTTTCTACAAGACCTGCTGAGTTAATCCAGCATTTCTCTGTGATTTTATCTATAATCACAGCATCTGTAAACATTTGTGTTTCTCTGTGAACCTAGAGGTGCTGGTGTTCCATCCACAGGCAGTAGTAGGGTGATGGGGCTCCTTTATGGCAGGGCTTCATAAAGACGTCTTCAAGTCTCTGCCTTGTTGGAGGTCCTCATATTCTGGCACATTTCTGGTTTGAATTCTATTTTCCATGTATTAGCCCATGTCTGAATATTGTCCAAGTTTTGCTGTCAACAACTGTACAGGATACAGTGTGCATTTGACTGGTGTGCATTTCTGGTCTCCTTACTTGAGAAGGTACAGACTGTTGCAAAAGAGGTTCACCAGGTTAATTTGGGAGATGAGGGTTATAGCCTATGAGGAGAGATTGATTTGCCTGGGACTGTACACACACTGAAATTCAGAAGAATGAGGGAATCTCATAGAAAGATTTATAATTCTGAAAGTGAAAGTTAAGATAAAAGCAGCAAAATTGTTTCCACTGGCAGGTGAGGCTAGAACTAAGAAACCCAGCCTCAAGGTTCAGGGAAGTAAAATTTAGGGTGGAGATGAGGAGGACCTGTCTGCAGAAGAACATAGCAGGTCGACTGGCATTAGTGGGAGATAATGAATGGTCAAGCTGGAACTCTTCATCAGGACCACTAATGAGGAAGAACTGCTTTTCCAAGAGAATAGTGAATCTGTGAATTCTCTAATCAAGGAAGCAGTCGAGGCAGCCTCATTTAAGACACAGCTTGATAGATTTTTTCAGAGTAAGGCAATTAAGGGTTAGAAGAAAAGGCAGGTAAGGTGGAGCTGAGTCCATACCAGATCATCCAGGATCTCAATGAATGGTTTGACGGGCTGGATGGACGACAACTGCTCCTATTTTTTATGTTCTGTTCTCCATGAAGATTGGTATTGTGCTTTTCAGTCCACAAGGACTGTGTGAATCTGTGAGGGTGAGGACATCAGGCTATCATTTGACTAGCTGTGGGACAACTCTTTTACTTCAATTGAGTCCCCAGATATACAGTATGTGTATCTGACTCTGCATGTAATCTTCATGAGACCTGCAAGGGAAGCTCAGTTGATGTAGTGGTTAGCATATGCCTTTACAGCGCCAGCGATCGGGACTGGACCTGGGGTTCAAATCCCACGCTGTCTGCAATGAGTTTATACGTTCTCTCCATGTCTGCACGAGTTTTCTTCAGGAGATCTGGTTTCCTCCCACCGTTCATAACATACCAGAATGTAGGAGAATGGGGTGTAAATTGGGTGGCAAGGACTCGTGGGCCAAAATGGCCTGTTACCATGCTGTATGGATGTATATCTGTGATATCTGACACGTATTGCATTTCTGCTCTGACCATGAAAATTCAATTAAATGTTTGGCAGAATTCCATCAATGACTCCAATCGTACAGCATGACATACACAACTTTGTGAGTGGGTGCTCTTCAAAATGGAGCAGTCAAAGGCAATCTATAAGACCAGCAGAGCTAGGGGTGGGAACTCCATCGATAAGCTTATCATAACTTTTGTCCTGATCACAGTGTAGGTTCATCTCCAGTAAATACACACCAGAGCCATTGTGCATATCGCATTAAGGCCATTCGAAAGCAGGTATTCGGTGAGGCATGCATGCAGGGAAGATACCTCCCCCGAACTATAAAGTTGCTCAGCTCAAGGAACATTTGTAAGAATCATTTTCTTTAGGGACGGCCTTTGAAAAAGCAACAATAGAATTCATTTCAGAATCAGAATCAGAATTTATTGTCATGAACAAGTCATAAAATGAGTTGTTTTGCGGCAGCGTCAATGTGCAAACATTTATATAAAATAAAAAATAGTGCACAAAAGAATCAAAGTGCCTTTGGTTCATTGATTATTTAGGAATCTGATGGCAGTGGGGAAGAAGCTGCACGTGTTCATCTTCAGGCTCCTGGACCTTTTCCCCGATGGTAGCAGAGTGAAGAGGGCCTGGCTGGGTGGTGGGAGTCTTTGAGGATAGAGGCTGCTTTTTTAGGACTCTGGCTTGATGGAGAGAAGTCACGTGCCAGTCCTCATCAGTTTGGCAATTCAAATCACCTGGCAAGAGCATTGCTCACTACTTAATGTCTGTACTTGAAGAGAACTAAAAAGGAGGTTAATTCTGTCACTTGAACATAATTCACATGTGTAAAAAAATTCAGGTGCAAATAGGCAGATTTCTACCGCAAAACCCACTGAAAAGCACAAATATCATTGGGAGCTAATGTTACAGGCCCAGAGGACCCCAAACCCAGCAGCAACAGATATTCACCAAGACAAATGGTTACTTAAACAAAAGTTACTTTTAATTATCTTTAAACATGAAAACAGAATCAAACTTTAACTTATTACTATTAACTTAAATTAACCCCCTTCTAATTTCTAAGCGCACGTGTATGTAAGTATGTAAGTTCCAAAAAAAATCCTTTGATTCACAGTCCAATCTCACTTCTGACTCCACCAAGTTCCTCAGTATCAGCAATTCTTACACTGTGCAAAGAATTTAACATTTATGCTGTGCACAGAATTTAACATTTATGAATTTCACCAGGCTTTGGTGCTTGAAAGGTTACTGCTCAGGAAGGTTCTTGTTGGTTTTCAGAGAGATATTTATTTCTTGTTGGACACCCACAAATGATTCCTTCTGAACAGCCACTTCAGTGTTTTGCTGAAGAAACTTGCCCCAACACGGTTTTCCAGATGATAACTTTTTTTTCAGGTGTTACAGAGTATTTAAAGGTGGTTTGGGAGGAATTGTTAGAGCAGGTTGCACATAAACATTTTAAAACACAGAATATTTGCATGACTTTTGCAAAGTGCTTTTTGCAAAAGGAGCAACAAAGTTGCAGCATTCAGCTTGCCTGGGAGAGCATGTGACTTTTGCAGAGAGACAGAACAGTTTTGCTCTCAGAGAGGGAGGGTGTGAAACAGAGAGAAAGGAGACAGAAATCAGTTCAGAAGGACAAACCTGGCAAACTTTTGGAAGACTGCCTGGGCAAAGGAGAAGACTGGTTGTCTGAAAGGAGGAGGATCATCTGGAGAACCCTGAAGGGGACAAGTTTCATCAGCAAAACATCAGTGGATGTCCTGGAAAAAAAGACATCAGTGAATGTTGGTCTTTGAAGACGAACAAGAACCCTCCTGAGTGGTAACCTGTTAGCACCAAAGACTGGTAAACTTTATTAATGCTAACTTCTGTGCATAGTACAAGAAATGCCTGTAATCAGTGAGATTGGACTGTGAACCAAAGAACTTTTTGAAGCCTATATACACATCACACACATCTGCACTTAGTATTAGAGGAGGGATTAAGTAGGTTAAGTAGGTTAAATAAGTTGAGGGTAAAAAGTTAAAGTTTAATTCTGTTTTTTGTTCAAATATAATTAAAAACTACTTTTGTTTAGTTCTGGCAGTGCACATCCTCATGGCGAACTGGCCCCACTTGTGTTGCCACGTGGCGGGGCAGCAGCCATGGGGAAATGGCGTCGTCAGAGGTTTCTCTCTGACTCCAGCATCCCTTCCAGCGTGCACCCTGGGCAGCGATTATGATGTCGCAATGCACCAAGTGACTGAGCTCATGCTGCCTTTATAGGGGCATGCTGAATTTGAATAAAAATAGTTAACAACCCTCAACGTGGTGGCTGTGTTTATTCCACTGCTCACACCCCCACAGTGGTGACACCAACGAGCCCAGACATTTTTCTGGAATCAAAACACCATGGATTCAGCAGAGGTTAACGATGTCTCCATCAAGCTTCCCCCCTTTTGGACCCACCGACCCAGAACATGGTTCAGGCAGGTGGAAGCACAATTTCAACTCCGCAACATCTACTCAAACCCCACGATGTTCTATCATGTCATGAGGACTCTGGACCAAGATATGGCAGCGAGGGTGGACAACATCATCCACCAACTCTCCCCCCCGGCTATGGGCAAGTACACTGCTCTCAAAGACCTACTGCTTGGAACATTCGGGCTAACGCCCCAGCAACAGGCTTCCAGGCTCCTTCACCTTGATGGGCTTGGGGACCGTAGTCCGTCAGTGCTGATGGACAAAAGGCTGGCCCTGCCAGAAGACCACAAGCCTTGTTTTCTCTTCTGCCAGATATTCCTGGAACAGATGCCAAAGGACATCCAGCTGCTTCTCACAGATGAAGACTTCTCGAACCCGAGGAGAGCAGCAACCCATGCGGATGCCCTCTGGCGCACGGAAGGAGAACGAGGCAGTCCTCAACCAGGTGGCATGACCAAGAGCCAGATGACTGCAAGCCACTCCCAAGACCAAGCCAGAGGAGGGCCAGTTGACCTGGTGTTTCTACCACCAGCACTGGGGAGTGCAAGCCCGTAAGTGCCACCAGCCCCGTGGGTTTCAGGGAAACGACCAGGCCAGCCGCCGATTATGGCTGCGATGCCTGGCCACACAAACAGCCTCTTTCATGTGATGGACAGATCCACCGGCCACTGATTCCTGGTGGACTCAGGGGATGAGCTCAGCATCCTTTCCCCGACAGCATTAAAGACTCACACCTGATCTCGAGGTGCAAACCTGCAGGCGGCCAACAGCTCCACCATCAGGACCTACGGCACCCGCAGGGCCCAGATCCAGATCGGGAAGGAGAGGTACCACTGGAGGTTCGTCCTAGCCTCCATGGGCACCGTGCTGTTAGGGGCCGACTTCCTCAGAGCTCATGGCCTTTGACATGAAGGGCAAAAGGCTGGACAATGCCCGAATGTTCTACTCCACCTGACTGGACACAGCAGAAGCCCGCAGACCATAAATCACCACCGTAGCTGCCACCAGGGATGGATTCGATGAGTACCTCCAAGAATTCCCTGCCTCCTTAGAGCCATAGTTCAACAATGCCCTGCCCCAGCATGGGGTATTCCACCACATCGCCACATAGGGCTGCACACTAGACCCAGATGGCTGCCACCCGATAAGCTCCAGCAGATAAAGTAGGAGTTCTCCAGGCTCCAGTAACTGGGAATCATCCAGCGCTTGAACAGCACCTGAGCATCACTGCTCCATATGGCCTCTAAATTGTCCAGGGGCTGGAGACCATGCGGGGACTACCGTCATTTGATCAACACAACCACCCTCAACGTGGTGGCTGTGTCTCTCTCTCTGCTCACACCACCACAAAATACCCAATACCCTTCTGTTATGATGCATATCTATTGCTACTGGTTTTTGGGGTCCTCTGGACTCCATAACACAGGTCACCACAGAGTTACTTTTCTGTTTCCCTTATTTCAAGTAAAATATTAGGCAGCTAGTCCTTTCCTCTTGTATGAACCACAAGGGCTTTGACTAGGCTGAACTAAGAACTCACAACCTGTCTTCAAAATGAGTTTTTTTCACAAGCTTCGCAGCTTGTCCTGTTCCAGTCCCAGCTGTTCCTGCCGAACTGTAGAACTGAATTCTCTCTCTCTCTCTCTCTCTCTCTCTCTCTCTCTCTCTCTCTCTCTCTCTCTCTCTATCTCTCTCTCTCTCTCTCTCTCTCTCTCTCTCTCTCTCTCTCTCTCTCTCTCACTCACTCAGAGAAAACCAAACGATCCACTTAGAACAGCTACTGCACTCAGACAGACTGCGGCACCAGACCTAAACTTCCGAGACCGTTCATCTGTTGCTTTCCAAATCAATAATCCATTACTCCAAAGTATGTCGAATTAATACCTACCATAAATATGTGTGTATAATGTGTTTCAAGTATAATGCAATGTCCCCCCCATTTTTGAGGGGAGAAAAAGGGAGAAAATGTTTAACCCCCATGTACAATACGAACCCCCTCCCCTCACCCAACCAATTCGCACTGTCATCTTTCTCCCCCCCTCACCTGCCTGATTTGTGCTGCCGTCTCTCTCCCCCTCGCCCTTCCCAATTTGCCCTACCATCTCTCTCCCCCCCTTGCCCGCCCAATTCACGCTGCTGTCTCTCTTCTCCCTCATCCGCCCGATTCGCGCTGCATTCTCTCTTCCCCCTCACTTGCCTGATTTGCGCTACCTTCTCTCTTCCCCTTTGCCCACCCGATACGCGCTGCTGTAAATATGCATGTATAATACAACCCACTACTTTGAGCTCGAATTTTGGTATGAAATTTTTGGCATCATACATGCATATTTACAGTACTTGTGAAGTCCTTCAGCAAAGCAATTTCTATTGTCTTTACAAAGGCACCGGGAGCCTGGACTGTCTGGCTTGAGCAGAGCTCCAGTATTTTAAATGAGATCTGTGTTTGTATGTGACCTCCACTAAAACACCTGCCACAATTTATCTCCAATAAAACACCCCTACTCATATCCCTGGTGTCAGCTGATGCCACCACACTGATTAAACCAGTGGAAAAAGGACAACTTCCATCTGTTCTGTTCGAAGGTCGACTCTCCGATCCCCAGAGATGAATGTGTTCAGTAGTCCAGTTAAAGGTGGCCCAGTGGAAACAGCACAAATGGCTTCCTATCCTTGGACACTACATGGCTAATTAATTGGGATGCCAGTCGAAAAAGAGCTATTGATTAGGACAAACTACTAGAAGAAAATAAATTTCATTTAAAAAAATCAGTGATAAATTAAAAATGTTAAGAAGATATAAAGCATATAAACTGAGCTGTTGCTCAGGCAGTAACACCTTTGAGTTGGTCCAGTCAACAGTTGGAGGTTGATCATTAGAGCAGTGATGTACAGTCCGATGTTGGAATCAGGGCCATCAGGGTCAGGATTAGGAATGGGTCTCTCTGATAGTTGAGGTTCGAATCTGTGGGCAGCAGGATCTGATTGATAGGCAGATGTCAGGGTCAATTCTTGTGATTGACAGGATCAGTGGTCAGTGGATGAGATGGATAGTTGATGTATTCAGTCTGTTTGTGTGTGAGGAGGATGTGATTAATTTGGGGGTAGGGGTTCCTGGAGTTTGGCTGGACTCCATTAGCTGGAGTCTGCAATTTCAATTTAGGTTGTGGGTTGGTATTCAGAGGGTGTAACTGATGGTCAGGGTGAGGATTAAAGATCGACTAGTTGGGAGTGTTAGTTGAGAGGGGGGCTGTAGAGGTTACCTCCCTTTACCCAACACTCTTTCAAACTTTACCTTCTCCACCTCAACCACAGAGACCGCTGTTATATGTGGATTGTGGAGAAACATGCGGCCTCTCTGTCTGGAACAATGTGGATTGTGGAGGGTCACATGTCCTCGCTGTCTGAAACTTATAAGGAAGTCACACCATCTGCCAATCAAGGTTGGACTCTAGCCACCCATTAGTGGACGCCTTACATCTGGGTTCATTGTCATCATTCGGCAGACACCCAGTTCAGAACAGTATAGCACTGGGAATACTCCAACAAGGAGTTGGCCAGGCTGGCGAACAGATACTGCCAGTGGTCAGGCGAGCATTTAGCTGCATTGCTACTCTGGTTGTGGGATGAGGGAACTTGGCTGTCCCACCAGAGGCCAACAATCTGGGCAGTCTGTCCATGCAGCAGTCAACAACTCCCTGCAGGTACAGCCTGAAGGGATCGCTGAGGGGAGCAATCTGTGGGATTGGGTGGTGACTGCCATGTGGGCCATGTTCCCCATGCTTAGAATGAGACCTGACGTGCTGACCGCAGTGGTACGCTGTCAGTGAGGCCGTAAGGGTCATTAGGAAATGGGCCCTTATTACTATTCATTATGGTGGGGCTCCCAGGCACAACCTCCCTGAAGACACCAGGGTAACCCTGAAGGTGGGGCACCTAGTCAACACTGTCCGTCCTGACCTCAGAGGGTTTGTCTTGCCCTTGATGGGACTGGTGACCAGCAAAACTGTGCATCCCACTGTGCTGCCCACCAACACCCAACCTCACTCTCCCCTCCCCCCCACTATACAGCCTTCTGCTCCTCCCTCAGTTGAGGTGGCCTCAAAATAAGTCTGTTCAATAGGATCGAGGCCAGGGAACCCCGATGGATCTGTTCAGCAGTCCTGCCTGTCTGGATGACATGAGGCAATTTATCCCAGTGGGCAATCACTGGGAAAAGGGAAATATCCAGTACTGGGGCAGAACACACAACCATCCCTGGGAATCCCGAGGCATGGAGGAGACCCGAAGTTAGTGCAGAGGAGCTAGGGGGCTTTATCCTCTCTGCCAGAGAGGTCACTCTTCACCCCTCTATCAGAGATGAACCTTCCTGTCCTATCCTGATCCTGGTAGAAGCCTCTCAGGATGAAGCTTCTTAGGATGAATGTGCTCTAGGGGCAGACACTGCGGACCAGTAAGGGGAAATTCGCATTTGGGCAACCATTGTCGTTGGGGTGGCCAGATGGACACATCTTGTCATTTAGATTCCCTCCCAGGTAGTCTGCACCCCCCAATATCAGTTGCCGGGGACAAGATTACAGAAGTGATTGTTGCCCTTCTCAACAAGAGAGAGGTGATCAGACCTGCCACATCCCCCAACAACAATCCCATCTGGCCCATCCCCAAATAAAGTGGCACATAGCACAAGACAATTGGTTACTACAAATTAAATAACTTCACCCTCCTTGTGCTGTGGCCATTACTGACGTGGTCACGTTGCGGGCAGCAACAACAAATCCTGGTATGCCATGGTGGACCTCGCCATGCACCTCCAGGGGGCATGATCCAGGGACCCCCAGAGGAGACAATAGCATGGGCACTGGATTCCCTAATCTCTGAGTTCCATGCTCATAGCTGAGTGATCAATCAGGTCCCAGGTAGAAGGACCACTTCCTGGGAATCCAGTCACCCTCAGGCCAGAGGGATATCCTGGAGGTGGCATGAAATAAAATTTTAAACACAGCAGTGCCCTCAGGAGTTTTGTCAGCCTTTTAGGCTACTGGTGGAAGCTCATCCCCCATCTCACCATGCTACTGCACCCGCTGTTCACTGTCTCCAGGAAGAAGACCACCTTTCACTGGGGCCCTGAGCAGCAGCTAGGGTTCAAGGCAGCAAAACGAGATGTGAAGTGGGTGCTGCTGCTAGCTTCCCGACAGACCGAAGTCGCCGTCGAACTCCAGGTCTCAGCCACCACCGCAACAGGCGAGTGGAGCCTCTGGAAGAAAATGAATGGTCGCACTCGACTTCTGGACAAAGACCACACCCCCTGAGACTGCATCCCACTTCACCCCCTTACAATGCCAGCTCCTGGCAAGCTATTTGGCTCTCCTCACCACACTGCACCAAACAGTCAGTGAGAACATTACACTCTGGCCTCACGTACCCTTTATGATAAGGATTTAATCCTCCGATGCCACCCAGCAGGAGAGGCACGTGCAGCGTTTCTCTGTTGTTAAGTGGCGGTGGTATATTGCCAACCAGGCAGAGGCCAGGCCAGAAGTCATCAGGCTGCACGAGAAAGTTACGCTTCTCCCTGAGAGTCACAATCCCCTTTCTGGAGTACCCTCCCCCATAACCTGGGGTCAGCTGTTTGACTCTCTCACCAAAGAGGAACAGCAGCAACAGCATGGTTCATGGACGGCTCCAGTTGATGGAAAAATGGGAAGAAATTATGGTGAGCGGCATCACCATACCAGGCAGCAGTAAGACCCTCTCTCAGGAAGGGGTGGGGGCTCCCAGAGCTGGTGCGGTAGCTCTCCCAATTAACGCCACAATGGTCCACTCTGCATCTATATGGGCTCATGGGCAGTGGTGAACGGGGTGGGAATATGAATGCCTCGTTGGCACGACACATAGTGGGAGATCTACAATCGACCACTGTGGGGTCAGAAGTACTGGAGGTGCATCTGGGTGCAGGTTGGGCATCACGTGGATGCCCACACCAACAGGCTACAGAGGAGTCCATCAACAATGCCACCATGGACCACACAGTGTAAATCAGCACAACATCCATCTGCTCCAATGATGTAGATTCCAGCGCTCTGGCAACATGGACGCACAGTAAGAGCAGTCACCTGAGGTCCAACAGAACACGACTTTGAGTAGAAAGCTTAGGGATGGCATTAACCCAAGATCAGGTGTGGACAGTGGTAGACAATTGCTCCATATGGCAGGAGCTTAAATCACGGGGATGCCTGATGAGTACATCGGGGCACATTAAGCAAGGCACAGGAGTGGGCCAGGTCTGGTAAATAGACTATAACACTCCTCCTATGTCAAAAGAACAAGACCATACTGACGATGGTGTACATCTACTCTGGTGTCCGAGTAGTGGTGCTCTGTGAGTGAGTTGACCAGGACAATAAGGTTCGCGGGCTGAAGTACCTCTCCATTTATGGAATACCATGGGAGGTTCAGACTGATTTAGGCTCACAGTTTATAGGGCTAAGCTACAAGGCTGGGTGATAGAGGCTGGTATCTCATGGCTGTTGCACATTCCCTACCGCCCACAAGCATCAGGTATAATTGAAAGAATGAATGGTCTCCTCAAGCAAAGGCTGTGCTGACACCTGACAACACACTGAAGGGGTGGCTCAGCATGATGCAAAAAGTGAGGGACCATCTTAATTCACGCCCCACTACACGGGGGAGGAGGCACTGTGTTTTCTATATCGGCACAGCAAAAGGTAAACGAAGTTGCCCTTCAGGATTCCGAGGAGTCTGGTTGGGTATGGGTGCAGCAGCCACAAGGTCTGCCCAGAAAAGTTGCCTGGGGTCCAGGAAGCACCTGGTGGGTTGCAATCCCACAATAACAAACTATCCAAGAGGGATTGAGGAAAAATCCATCCACCCAACCTGCAGGATAAAGGCAACTCAACATTATGGAAGACCACCCTACAGGACAAATTCCACTTCAACACACAGACTGCTGTGATTCTGCTCCCCAATTTTCAGTCTTCCAGCCATCAGCATCAGCTCATTTTAGCAATAGAAGCTATTGTCATGAACTATGCAGAAAACTTTCAGAGACAGCAAAAGCTGTTGCCATGGACACACTAGCACAGGAAATTTCAGCTTAACAACATCCGCAACCTTTTAATTGCAGCCTTTGTAATGGACCTTTTTAATTGAACCCTGAACTGTGGTATATGCTTCTCACTGAAGGCTTTCAGCTCAGTTAACCAGTGTCAATTTTCTTCAATATTTTTAATTACAATGTTGCAGATCAGGAACTGTTGGTAGGTATATGGAGTATATATATTGTAGGCACTTGTCCATGACAGCACCCACAGCCCTCTCATTAACAGATGCTAATTCCTCATGGGGTGGGTGCTTCATTTTATTTAAAAGCTACTAATTTGGTAAACTTTCAGTCCTGAATCCTCCTGTCTATCATTACAGAGAACCAGAACGGCATCCTGCTGTCAAACGACAGCCAGGAAAAACAGGGTGCTCCCACAAGAATGCATATACACTCTGGATATATGCCTGTCGGCCTGTCCCTTGCCTCACAACAGGATAGGCATCTGGACTCTCTGCCGAGGGAGTGCCCAAAGGTGAAGCTGAGATGCAGAACGCGCCAGCCAAGAGAGAGCTTTGGCACTTTATGGATGACTTTGCACTGCCTGCTTGGAGACATTAGTGGTAAGGGTGCTCACATTTGCTAGCTAAGACAGAGAAACCTAGCATGTGAGTCAGTGACCAGACCAATTTCTTTCTCTTCCCTCTCTTCTCAAATTGGGGAGCAGTTCCCAAAACACCCTGCTCCATCTGGTCAGGGGGTGGGGTGTAGGGGAGAGGTGCTGTCTTTGAGTTTGATAATGTACTTTGTCCATCATATAACCATATAACCAAATAACCATATATAACCATATAACCACTTACAGCACAGAACAGGCCAGTTCGGCCCTACTGGTTCATGCCGTAACAAATCACCACCCTCCTAGTCCCTCTGACCAGCACCCGGTCCATACCCCTCCCGTCCTCTCCTTTCCATGTAACTATCCAGTCTATCCTTAAATGTAACCAATGATCCCGCCTCAACTACGTCTGCCGGAAGCTCATTCCACATCCCCACCACCCTTTGCGTAAAGAAATTTCCCCTCATGTTCCCCTTATAATTTTCCCCCTTCAATCTTAAACCATGCCCTCTAGTTTGAATCTCCCCCACTCTTAATTGAAAAAGCCTATCCACATTTACTCTGTCTGCCCATTTTAAAATCTTAAACACCTCTATCAAGTCCCCCTCAATCTTCTACGCTCCAGAGAAAAAAGCCCTAGTCTGCACAACCTTTCCCTGTAACTCAGACCTTGAAATCCTGTCAACATTCTCGTGAACCTTCTCTGCATTCTCTCTAATTTGTTTATATCTTTCCTATAATTTGGTGACCAAAACTGTACACAGTACTCCAAATTTGGCCTCACCAATGCCTTGTACAATTTCATCATAACCTCCCTACACTTGAATTCAAGATTTATTATGGCCAACATTCCAAATGCCTTCTTCACCACACCATCTACCTGCCTTGTATCAGCCTTGAGGGTACTATTTACCATCACTCCTAAATCCCTTTGTTGCTCTGCACATCTCAATAGCCTACCATTTAATGCATATGACCTATTTAGATTTGCCTTTCCAAAATGTAACACCTCACACTTATCTGTATTAAATTCCATCAGCCATTTCCTCAGCCCACACCTCCAGCCTTCCTAAATCACCTTTTAATCTACGGTAATCTTCCTCACTGTCCACAACACCACCAAATTTTGTATCATCCGCAAACTTGCTTATCCAATTCTCCACCCCTACTTCCAGATCGTTAATATATATAACAAACAATAGTGGACCCAGGACCAATCCCTGAGTAACTCCACTAGTCACCGGCCTCCAATTGGACAAACAATTTTCTACCACTACTCTCTGACACCTCCCATCCAACCATTGCTGAATCCATTTCACTACCTCCTCATTTATATCTAATGCCTCCACCTTTTTTCCTAACCTCCTGTGGGGAACTTTGTCAAAAGCTTTACTAAAGTCTAAATAGACAACATCCACAGCTATGCATTCATCAACCTTTTTTGTAACCCCCTCAAAAAACTCAATCAGGTTTGTCAAGCATGATCTACCCCTGACAAAACCATGCTGATTACTCCCTATCAATCCCTGTACCTCCAAATATTTGTAAATACTATCCCTCAGAACACTTTCCATCAACTTACACACCACAGATGTCAGACTCACGGGCCTATAATTCCCAGGTTTACATTTGGACCCTTTCTTAAACAGCGGAACCACATGCGCCACCCTCCAATCCCTTGGCACTACCTCCATGACCAGTGACATCCTAAATATCTCTATTAATGGCACCACTATCTGTCCACAAGCCTCCCTGAGTGTCCTTGGGAATATTTTGTACGGTCCCAGAGATTTATCCTCCTTTATCTTTTTCAACACACCCATCACTACCTCCTCGGTTATCCTTATATCAGGGGTGTCAAACTCAAATTCACGGAGGGCCAAAATTAAAAATTTGGACTAAGTTTAGGGCCGAACTAAATATTTATTGAAAATTTTCAACAACATCTGCATGTTTTCTCTTCTTTCAACATATGTAATGTTAAACTTTAGGATATAACTTTAGGAGGATAATGTTACAGGTCAGGAGTAGGTAGCTCAAGTTCACCCTTTGCTTGACCTGAGGGAAACATATTTGGTCCCTGTGGAGATGTAGTCAGCATTGACAGGCTGTGTCCATTTTGGCCTGCATCAGGACTCAGCATTTCCTGCTCACTCCTCAGGCTCTAGGCCTCTATTCACCCTCGACCCACCATCCCTCTACCTGACCAGTCCTTTACCCAACCTCTACTCACCCCTCACACCACTCGCTCTGCCTCTACCCACCCCATCCTATACACGCCCCCTACTGCCTCTCCCCTCAACCTGTTCCTCCCTCTACCTGTCTCTCATCCTCTAATCACCCCTCCCCTACTCGCCCCTCCCCTACTCACCCTGCCCCTCCCCTTTTACCTCTTCCCTATCCACCCCTCCTTCTACTCATCCCTCCCTCTAACTACCCCTCGCACCACCATAACTTCCCCTGCCCATTACTCCTCACCTACACCCTCTGCCCACCCCTGCTTACCCACCCACTCAGGCCCAGTGCGCTGCTGATCAGCCTTTGCGGAACAGAGAGGGTCGTGCGCAGCCTGCCATGTCCGTCGCGCCGACAGGAAATCACAGGCGCTCGTCAATCTGCCGGACCGCTCGACAGGTGGGAGAAGTGACTTGTTGTGCGGGGAGCCTTCCAACTGGCTTGCCGGTTGATGACATCAACAGACTTCTCGTGTTACAATTTTGTTTTCCCCGTTCTCAAAGTTTGCACAGTCAACCTGCAACACTCTTGCTCCCTCCGCGTCCCATGGATGTGATGCCCGGGAGTTGTTAGGATTCCCAGCAGAAGGTTAGTGGAACTTTACCATTCTGGATTCCTTTTTGAGAATATTCTGGCCATCTTTTAAGGGGGGTGGTTTTAGGGGGGAGGGGATAGTTAGGGGGTGGGGAAGGATGTGCAATGAAGGGGGAGGATGGTGGGGGTGACATTACCAAAAAAACAGCATCGGCTCTCGCTGCAGGGCGGGCCACCTCTAATACACTTTTGAAATGATTTTGCGGGCCAAATTTGGCCCGCGGGCCAGAGTTTGACATGTGTGCCTTATATGCTTCATGACCTCCCCATTTTTCTTTACTTCAACTGGTTCAATATCCAGAAGGTACTTGTGTATATATCGATTCACTTGTTTTAGGCAGCATTTTTAGAGTTCTAACATGTTACTTAGATTTTACAGTTTAGAAACCAGTTATTCATTGTGTTTGTAGTAATTGGCAAGGGATGGGACTTCCAAGAAGTGGAATGCTATATGTGGATTGTAGAGGAACATGTGGTCTCCCTGTCTGGAGCACTGTGGATTGGAATGGCCACATGACCACCCCATCTGAAACTTATTCAGAAGTTGCATCACCTGCCAATCAAGGTTGGACTCCAGGCACCCATTAGTGCCCACCTTACCGTTGACTCATTTAAATTACTATTGCCTCTATTGGGCAGATGCCCATCTCAGAACAGTATAAACACCAATGCATATCACATTTCTTTCTCTCTTGGTCCAAGTCTCGGACATCACTCCACACCAGGTAGCTACTGTGGACATCAATGGAGGAGTCGGAGTTGAGCCATAGTACTGCAATAGATCAGTGCTTACAGAGAGCTGCACCCCCATTGGAACAGGAAACTGGGAGTGCACTTGAAAGTCCCTGTCTGTGAAATGTGGTTATGTATGGGAGAGTGTGGTAGGGTAAGCAGCCACTGGTATCGGAGTCCTTTATGCCCGATGTGCCTACTTGCACCAATATAGTTTTTTGTCTCATACTGGTATAGGCAGCCACTGGTATCAGAGTCCAACCTGGGTCCAATGTGAATGTCTACATAGTTACTTAGTAGTAAAGTAATTATCGTTTGACGTCTTCCCTTGTTTGTCTCCCATATGTTCAACCAAGTTAACTTTGATTGTGACACTTGTGTCCAAACTCACCTCTCTGTGAGCTCATCAAACCTGATACTTTCCCATCAACTCTTCATTGAATCACAGTCACACAAGATGGAAACAAGTCTGCACCAGCCTCCAATCACCATGTACACAATACCAACATTAGAACTATAGAACATAGGCCATTCAGCCCTTCTAGTCTGTGCCAAAACATTATTCCACTAGTCCTACTGACCTGCGCCCAGTCCTTAACCCTCCAGACCTCTCCCCTCCATGTATCTATCCAAATTATTCTTAAAACTGAAGATTGAGCCTGCATTTACCATGACAGATGGCAGCTCGTTCCACACTCCAACCATTCTCTGAGCGATGAAGTTCCCCTTAATGTTCCCCCTAGTCTACTCACATTTACTCTGTCTATACCCCTCATAATTTTGTAAACCTTATCAAATCTCCCCTCATTCTTCTACACTCTAAGGAATAAATTCCTAACCTGTTTAATCTTTACCTGTAACTCAACTCCTGAAGACCCAGCAACATCCTAGTAAATCTTCTCTGCACTCTTTCTATCTTATTGATGTCTTTCCTGTAGTTTGGTGACCAGAACTGCACACAATTCTCCAAATTTGGCTTTAATGTCTTATACAATCTCACCATAACATCCCAACTCCTGTACTCAATATTTTATTTATGAAGGCAAAGTTGCCAAAAGCTTTCTTTACAACCCTGTCCACCTGTGATGCCATTTTCAGGGAATTATGTATCTGTATTCCCAGATCCCTTTGTTCCTCCACACTCCTCAGTGCCCGACCGTTTACTATGTATGTTCGACCTTGGTTTGTCCTTTCAAAGTGCAACACCTCACACTTGTCTGCATTAAATTCCATCTGTCATTTTTCAGCCCATTTTTAAAATTTGGTCCAGACCCCTCTGCAAGCTTTGAAAATCTTCCTCACTGCCAACAATACCTCCAATCTTAGTGTCATCAGCAAACATGCTGATCCAGTTTCGCACCTTATTATCCAAATCATTGATATAAAAATGGTCCCAACACCGATCCCTGAAGCACCCCACTAGTCACAGGTCTCCAGTCTGAGAAGCAATCATCTACTACCACCCTCTGTCTTCTCCCATTCAACCAATTTCAAATTCCAGTTTACAACTTCTCCATGGATACCTAATGTCTGAACCTTCTGAACTAACCTCCCATGTGGGACATTGCTAAAGGCCTTTTTAAAGTCCATGTAGACAATATCCACAGCCTTTTCTTCATCTACTTTCTTGGTAACCTTCTCGAAAATCTCTACAAGTTTCATTAAACACAACTTATCATGCACAAAGCCATGCTGACTGTCCTTAATCAGCCCTTTGCTGTCTAAATACTTTATATCTGACCTTTCAGAACATCCTCCAATAATTTATATAGTACTGATGTCAGGGTCAACAGCCTGTAATTTCTGGGTTTACTTTTGGACCTTTTTTTTAAACAACAGAACAACTTGAGCTGCCCTCCAATCCACCTCACAAATGGATATGGACTTTTAAAATATTTCTACTAGGGCCCCTGCAATTTTTACACTAGCCTCCCTCAAGGTCTGAGAGAAAAATCATGTCATGTCAACCCATTTGTTCTCTCCACATTCCCATCAACCCCCATCCTCCAGATTCTTCTAGTCACTGACACACTATGGACAATTCATGATCAATCGTAAATGGACTATGGTTATCTACATTGTTGGGGTGTGGGAGGAATCTGGAGGACTCGAAGGAAGCTGACACAGTCAGAGGAAGGGAGTTGAAATCTCCACACAGCCAACATCAGGGGTTAGGATAGAACCTGGGCCTCTGCTGCTATGAATAGTACTGTCTAATTAATCTGCTATTCACAATCCAACCACTAGGGACCACTCCCTGAACCAATTACCCCTATTACCAATATTCTATATTGTGAGTTGTGAGGGTGGTCATCATACAGCAGGGTGGGGATGAGTAGGATGGAAACTGAGGGGGTTATATATCCTGTTGAATAATACTGTGGTGTGGCGGCTCACCGCGAGGCAGGCGAACCAGCCCCACTTGTAAGCTACGCAGCGGGGCAGCCGGCCAAAATGACGGCATCAGGGGTTTCTTTCCTTCCTTCCTTCATATGGCGCCCGGGTGACGTCAGCGCCGTCCAGCGTGGTTCTCAGCCAGGTCCGGGCTGGGGGTATAAGTGCAGCCCAGCAGCCTGCAATAAACTAGTCTGCTCACTGAGCTCAACCCATCTGATTGTATGTGTTATTGCAAGAGCAGTGTAGCTGCCGCTACAGTGGGACTGATTTGTTCCATTAACACTGTCTTTGACAGCAAACAACATGCATTACACCATTACACATGATGATGTCATCAATTCCCTTAGGCAGATGACTAATTTATATCACTGTATATAAATATGCTGCACTGCTTTCCTCTTTGAAGAATCTGTAAGTATTTGTGTCAGTATACTCTGTGATGCCGGCATCACCTACGGCTCCGAGAACGCTTCCACAAGCGTTGTCTCCACTCCATCCTCAACATTCATTGGAGCGCTTTCATCCCTAACGTCGAAGTACTCGAGATGGCAGAGGTCGACAGCATCGAGTCCACGCTGCTGAAGATCCAGCTGCGCTGGGTGGGTCACGTCTCCAGAATGGAGGACCATCGCCATCCCAAGATCGTGTTATATGGCGAGCTCTCCACTGGCCACCGTGACAGAGGTGCACCAAAGAAAACGTACAAGGACTGCCTAAAGAAATCTCTTGGTGCCTGCCACATTGACCACTGCCAGTGGGCTGATATCGCCTCAAACCGTGCATCTTGGCGCCTCACAGTTCGGCGGGCAGCAACCTCCTTTGAAGAAGACCGCAGAGCCCACCTCACTGACAAAAGGCAAAGGAGGAAAAACCCAACACCCAACCCCAACCAACCAATTTTCCTCTGCAACCGCTGCAACCGTGTCTGCCTGTCCCGCATCGGACTTGTCAGCCACAAACGAGCCTGCAGCTGACGTGGACATTTACCTCCTCCATAAATCTTCGTCCGCGAAGCCAAGCCAAAGAAGAAGAGATACTCTGTGATCACACATTAAATCTGTCACTAGCTTCCTTGGCAAGTTTGACCTCTTTAGTGCTTAAGCGAGGTGCTTATTGCTGGAACTCACAACCTGACTCACCTCAAGGCTGCTCTTTGAGTGCTCCATCATGGGCTAGCTCTCACTCTTGCACAGCCCAAGTTCCTTTCCTTGCAATGTAGCACTCTGCTTTGAATGCCATATGCTCCCCATCAATCCTATGCAAAAACATGGAGGGCCACCTCACAGGTTGGGTGGAAAAGAGGTCAAATGTTACTGCTCTCCCCCCTCCCTCCCCCCTGCTGTCATTGAATGTCAGACCCAACCTCAGCCTATACCACCTTTCATTTGGTCTCACCTGAACTCACATGAGCCAGTACCTGGGTCAGCCCCCAAGTGTTGGTTGTAAAACGTGATGTGCAGTCCAATCACTTTCTTTCTTCCAACAACCCCTGAACCGTTCCAGATTGGGTGGGGGGTTCAGGAACAGTGCTGGAGAACTAACGAACTACGATATGTGTCGATGTGTAGGGGTTCTCTTTCGCATGGATGATAAAAGGAACCATTATGGGTCATCAGATCTCATTTGTAAATAACTTCTTTAAGTTGAGTGCTGTGCCTGCTTGTCAGGGAAGGGGTGGGTGGTATTATGTGTTTTTAACCCACTGTTGTTGTGGTCATTTGTAGTTAAGAACATAAGAAATAGGAGCCATTTGGTCCATCAAGCCTGTTCCGCCATTCAATAAGATCATGGCTGATCTGACACCTACCTGCCTTTTCCCCATATCCCTTAATTCCCCATATCCCTTAATTCATTTTTTATGTAAAAATCTATCTAACTGAGCCTTAAATACATTTAATGATGTCGCCTCAACTGCTTCCCTGGGCAGAGAATTCCACAGATTCACGACTCTCTGGAGAAAACAGTTTTTCCTCATCTCCATCTTAAATCTACTCCCCTGAATCTTGAGGCTGTGTCCCCTAGTTCTTGTCTCACCTACCAGTGAAAACAATTTTCCTGCCTCTATCTTTTCTACCCCTTTCATAATTTTATGTTTCTATAAGATCTCCTCTCATTCCTCTGAATTTGAGTGAGGATAATCCCAGATGATTTAGTCTCTTCTCAGAGGTCAACCCCCTCATCTCCAGGATCAACTTAGTGAACCTCCTCTGTTCTGTCTCCAAGGCCAGTCTACCCTTCCTCGTATGGAGACCAGGACTGCACACAGAACTCCAGGTGCAGCCTCACCAGGACCTTGTGCAGTTGCAACATGACCTCCCTGCTCTTGAATTTAATTCCTCTAGTGATGAAGGCCAATATTCCATTTGTCTTCTTAAAAACCCAACTTTTTGTGATTCATGCATGAACACCCACCCCCAAGTCAATCTGCACTTCAGCATGCTGTAGTCTTTCACCATTTAAATAATAATCTGCTCTTCTATTTTTCCTACCAAAGTGGATGACCTCTCATTTACTAACGTTGTTCTCCATCTGCTAGATCTTTGCCCACTCACCTACCTTAACTAAATCCTTCTGCAGCCTCTCCACATCCTCTGGACAATTTACTTTTCCACTCAATTTAATGAAAAGTTAAACGAGCACTTACCTGTGCGAAGTTTGATGATTGGTATTTGAGCAATGAGAGTTGGTGAGTCAATGTGAGATTCCATCCATGCATGCGCAGCCATTCCTTTACAGCCCAAAAGGGAGAAGGCACTGAACTTAAATGCATTAAATTACATGAACCAACCATAACACAAACCAATTACTGAACATGTTTATTGCAACCAAAACATCTTTATCCAGAAAAAAGAGGGGAGGGAGAGGTGGGCATGTTGACTCACCAACTCCCATTACTCAAATAATAATCATCAAACTTCGCACAGCTAAGTGTTTGTTTAACTCTTCATTAATCTTCACAATGCACATTTGTTCACCAACGTGAAAGTTTGTAACTTTTTCCCTTTTTACCGCCATGATCTCGGTATGTAGAGCCTCCGTCAGTTGCATTCTGCGCATATATGTATATAGACCTTTCCTCCTTATCGGAAGGGTTTTCTGTGGGTCAGATTCAATTTTATACCCCTTTACTGTCTGCCGAATAGAAGCATCAGTGGTAATATTACACCATCTATCATCGAATAGCGTTAATCGACTGCCAACCTTTAAAGCCTTGTAATTATCAAGAGTACTCAAGTGTAAATGCGTAACGTTCACTTCTGCGACCTGCTTAGTCTGCGGGCTGGTTCATTCTGGGCCCACCTCCACAAAGCACTTTGAGTGGGAAAATTCTGCTGCCACTGTCTCCATGGAGGGTGATGCCCTAAAAAAGACCTGCTGGCTGTTGCCGCTTGAAGCCTGCGATAGGGGTGAAACATCACAGGTTCTCTTGCCTGTGCTCTCAAAGTCTGACCAGGCCAGAATGAGCAGCCCTCTGCTGCTCATTCAAATCTTTCATCTGTTTGCCGAGATCATCACCAAATAGAAATTTTGTTACAGGGTTAGATGGTGGGCACAAATGATCATATCTTACAGCTCCTTCCTGATTGCATTCATTTCATAGTTTGCATGGGATAACAGCTCCAGAGCGACTTGTTGGGTCTCCGATAAATTGTGTGAGAGCATTTGTGTGAATGCAGTGATACCTTTAACCAGTGACCCCTGTAGACTTTGCAATTTCTTGTCTTTTGCCCTTGTGGTGACCTTCAAATTGTCCCATATCATGGGATTTCCCTTAGGCACCTCCAATTGATGCAGGAGTAAATCCTTCTGTAAATTAATTGATGCACCAACTTCTAATACGGTCTCCTACAAAGCATTCAACACCATTTATGTTATAGACTCCACAATATCATACTCTAGCGTCTGGCTGTTACCCCTCGGTTCTGCAGACATCACGGCAATAGCCGGTATATCCCCCTCCTGACTGGCCTGAGCAGTGTATGGAGATTTGGGTGACTTGGCCTCCATTACTGGCCCTTCGTCATCTTCCCATGTACAATCATTAATGTCCTCCCCTGCTCTGATGGTGTAGGATCCCTGCTCACCATGGCCATCACCAGTTCCTCCAATTTGTCCAGACGACTTACAATTTCATCGCTGGTCAAGGCCTCTGCTCTCTGGCAGGCCTTGCTCTTGGACCCTGATCAAGCAGGTGCCCATCATGCAGAGACCACACCCTTCAGGCTTTTTCTGGTTATTCGCGCCTGGCGAGTGGAGGGCTTCGATACTTGACATGTTAAGTTTGGCTCAGGTCGTACCTGGTCTTGTGCAGGGTACTCCCCCTCACAGCCACTTGATACTGAGGTCCAATCATCTCATGCAGTGGCATAACGGTATCACTGCTTGCTTTTTGAGGCCCCGGCTTCCACAAAACCAGGTCGGTGCAGCCAGACTTGGACCCCACCTTCAATGAAGGTCGGCCACTGCCGCTTGATCCCACCCCCAATGGAGGTAGATCGGCCTTGCTACTCCTTAGCTAGGGCACCGCACCCTGGAAGGCCCGCTGGATTTTTGAGGCTAACGAAGCGCTATGGGGATGTTTCTTGGAGGCCTTCTTCCTCGGGGTCTTGCCTCCCTGCCTCTGCCCAGCCTCTTATTGGGACCCGGGACCCACCTGCCGGTTGTCCCGGACCTTTCCCAGTATACCTCCAGCCCTGGTGGGCTACATCAGGGCCATCCCTTATTGACCTGGGAACCTCCCAGCAGCAGTCCTGGAATTTTTGCCACTCCCCTCCTTCTCCAGAGGCTCGTTCGGGGGGGGGGGGTTTGACTCCATTTTGCAGGCCCATTAATTTAGGGTTTTTTTTGGAACAATTCCCCACTGATTCAGCACTTTTACTCCTGCACCAAAAGTGTGTGCTGCTCCTCGCAAGTCAACAGATGTATTGGCTGCGCATGTGCGGATTGGATCTTCCGTTGGTGAAACAACGTACATTGTGAAGAATAATATCATCCACTACACTACACTACACTATGTCTTCTCTTCCAAATCATCCATGGAAATGGTGAACAGCTGTGGGCCCAGCACCAACCCCTGCAAATCAGTAGATCACCCATTTATCCCAACTCTCTGCCTTTTGTCCATTAACCAATCCTCAATCTACACCAATATACTTCCCCCGACTTCATTCATTTCTATCTTATTGATGTCTCTTGTGCGGCACCTTATCAAACTCCTCCTGGAAATCCAAATATACAACATCAACCTGTTCCCCTCTATCTACCGCCATCATTATATCCTCAAAGAACTCCAGCAAGACCTGCTCTTTCTGAATCCACGCTGAGTCTGTCTGATGGACCCCTTCATTCTAAATGTCTCACTGTGTTCATCCTTAATGACAGCTTCAAGCATTTTCCCGACTACAGACGTTAAGCTAACTGGCCGATCATTCTGCCTACATCCCTTTATAAAAAGTGGCATGACATTTGCTGTCTTCCAATCTGCCAGGACCTGCCCAGACTCCAGAGAATGTTGGTAAATGATGACCGACACGATGACTGTAATTCCTGCCATTTCCCTCAGTATCCTGGGATGCATCCCATCTGGACCAGGGGATTTGTCCACCTTCATTCCATTAGTTTGTAACAATTATTTTATCAAGCCCCTCACCTCCCTGCACATCTCTATCACCACCCTTTGGCCTGCTGGACGTGTCTTCCGCCGTGAAGATGACACAAAATATCTGTTCAATGCCTCGCCTATTTCCTCATTACTCAATATCGATCTCCTGCTCTCATCTTCTAAGGGATCTATGTTGACTCTTCCGTTTTATATATTTATAAATTTTTTGCTCTCTGCTTTGATATTTTGTGCAATTTCCCTTCAGAATCCTTCTTCCCTTTCCTTATTTCCCATTAGTACTCCTTTGTTGCCTTTTAAAGTGGTCTCAATCCTTCAGTTTCCCACTACTCTTGGTCACTTGCATGACAGAAAAATCGGTTTGGATGCCGATGTGCGTGTCTCCTGCTGCATATTTTCCCCCGTTTGTAAATAAAGTTCATGGTTTAATACTACCAAATGTCTAGAGTGTCACTCTTTGAACCCGTCAAACTTCTTCCCCACTTCATATATCATACCTCTGCTGGTTGTAGAACAAAGACCCAGAAGGTATCGACCAGAAATTGGCTGATCATTGTGAACATAGCGAAACCTTGGGGCATTTGGTTCTTGAAGGATACTTTGGGTGGCATGGTTAACTTGGCAGTAAGTGCCATGCGAGGAAACTCCAACAACCTGGATTAAAATCCGTGGCTGCCTGTAGGAAGTTTGCACATTCAAATGCTTAATCTATTAATATCTCTTTGTAATGTTTCCTGCTTTTATTCACATGCATTATAATTTTATATATCTTTGTGCAGTTGTCAAGCCAAGATGAAGAGCTTTCCATTCTTGTCCTCTGAGTCATTTGTCGAGGCATTGTATGGCTGGAAGAAATAACAGTGACTTCTGCAGATGGTCACGAGTCACATCCTGCCATCCTCTCCCTTTCTTTATCTCTTGTCATTTACCAACTAGGTTAATGATTAGCATTTAATTTCCTGGCTCCTGTTTTAGCTCCAAGTCTCCTGTGAGGTATTTTTCAAATGTTTCCTTGAAGTATGTATTAAGAAAATTCCTCTACCTGAGTCACTTTTTTGTTTAATAGACATGACCTACCTTTGGCTGATTCTAATTAGCTTCAAGTTTTCAATGATTTAGCTATTATTATTCTCAAGCAGTCGCTCCTGATCGAGCCACTCAGGTGTCCTGTGGATTCTGATGTGTCAAACATGGGAACCAAAGACTTGTCTACAGGTGACGAACTGACTGCACAGCCAGGTGGGGATTGTTCCTTTGGCTACATAAACAGGATCTCTGTGTGCTACTGATGTATTACTGTCATGGTAAATCACAAAAATCTCTTGCTGAAGTAATAATACAAAAACACTGGAGAAGCTGAGCAGGTCACACCATGTCCTTTACGTAGCAAAGGCAAAGATACAGGACTGACATTTCGGGTCTGAGCCCTTCATCAATGGATGAGAAAATGCTGGCAGACGTCCGAACAAGAGAGTAGGAAGGGGAGGAGGTGGAAAAGGTGGAAATAGGTGGAGAAAGGAGAGAGGGGGACAGGAGCGATCAGGGGGATGAGGGATGACTGGGTGTTGGAAGAACTGGAAGGGCAGGAAAGGGAAAGAAAAGGCGAGCAGATTTAGTGGAAAGCAGTAAAGTCAATGTTAATGCCATCTGGCAGGGGAGTGCCATCCCTCCTCTCCTCATCACTGCTGTCACCTCCCTCCTTTCTCCACCTATTATCTTCTGCCTTTGCCAACCCCCCCCCTCCCCCCACCCCACTCTTTTGCTCAGATGCTTGGGGAAAAAGCTGTCCTTGTGCCGTTGAGTGCTCGTCTTTAGGCTCCTGTACCTTTTATTTGATGGTAGCAGAGTGAAGAGGGCATGGCCTGAGTGGTGGGGTCCTTGAGGATAGAGGCTGCTTTTTGAAGACACCACCTCATGTCAATGTCCTTGATGGAGTGAAGTCTGGCGCCTGTGATGTCACAGGCCGAGTTAACAACCCTCTGGAGTTTATTCTTGTCCTGAGAGTTGGCACCTCCATAGTCATCTCCTTGGTTTTGCTCACATTGAGCACACAATTGTTGGTGTCACTCCACTCAACGAGCTGATCCATCTCCCTTCTGTATGCTTCCTTGTTGCCATTTGAGATTCAGCCGACAACCATGTTGTATGATAATAACAAACTTGAAATGGAACTTGAACAAGTTGAACAAAAGCAATTCTTACTTGCTGCAGCCAGACAAGTAGTTTGTAAAAAAAAATCAACTTCAATAGTATTCATCAAATTAAAAAGAGATAATAAATGCAAATAATATTCACAATTATCATAGTGGAAGAAATCGTGCAGTTTTATAATAGTGCTGTCATGTGGGTGCCCGAGTAGTTTATGAGTAAGGTAGTAAAGGGAAGTTCAAGGCCATTGGAAAAAGAAACTATTCTTGAACTTAGAGGTGCTGGCTTCTTTTTAAAAATATTTTTAAATTTAGACATACAGCATGACAACATACCACCTCTCCCCATGAGTCTAAAACAGAAACAGGCCCCTTTAGCCCTTCTAGTCTGTGCCAAACCATTTATTTGGCCTAGTCCCACCCAGTCTCAGGAATCGATGGCTGATGACATCATCGTGACGTCATCAGCCCGGCCACTTTCAGCTACCACAATTGAAACTCCGAGCAGGATAGTTATACCTCTAGGAGAAGCGTTACTCTCGGTGAGTAACGCTCCTGGCCGGCTTTTCCGGTTTCAGATGGCCACCCGACAGCCACACAGGAGTATTCTGTGTGGCTTTACAGTCGGGCTTTGTGGCCACCTGAAAGTGGCGACTGAGAGACTGAACAGTCACAGCTGAAGCAAGCAGGAAATGCTTGTTGGAGCTGAAACAGAAAGCTCCAGAGTGGTGGATGGCTGGAAGTGCTATCTGTCTGAAGTTCCTCTTGGAATAAGTGGATCAGAAATGAACTCTGTAGTAGCCTGAAAGAAAGAGGTTATCATCTGGAGAACCCTGATGGGGTAAGTTTCATCACTGAGGCCTTGAGGTGACTAATGGTGGTACTTCAGTTGTGGAAATCCTGGAACAATAAATCTGTCTTTGCAAACCCTACAAGAACCTTCCTGAGTGGTAAACATTTACCTTTCGAGCACCAAAGTCTGGTGAACTTTATACATGTTAAATTCTGGGCACAGTATAAGAATTGCCTACAACCAGACAACTTGGAAGAATGAGAAGTGAGATTAAACTGTGAACCAAAAAACTTTTCTTAAATGTACACACATATTACATACTTAGAATTAGAAGGGGGTTAAGTTGGGTTTAGTTAAGGATGGATGGAATCCCCCCAGAGGTCTGGAAGGCTGGCGGCAAAACTCTGCATGTCAAACTGCATGAGTTTTTCAAGCTTTGTTGGGACCAAGGAAAACTGCCTCAGGACCTTCGTGATGCCATCATCATCACCCTGTACAAAAACAAAGGCGAGAAATCAGACTGCTCAAACTACAGGGGAATCACGCTGCTCTCCATTGCAGGCAAAATCTTCGCTAGGATTCTCCTAAATAGATTAATACCTAGTGTCGCCGAGAATATTCTCCCAGAATCACAGTGCGGCTTTCGCGCAAACAGAGGAATTACTGATATGGTCTTTGCCCTCAGACAGCTCCAAGAAAAGTGCAGAGAACAAAACAAAGGACTCTACATCACCTTTGTTGACCTCACCAAAGCCTTCAACACCGTGAGCAGGAAAGGGCTTTGGCAAATACTAGAGCGCATCGGATGCCCCCCAAAGTTCCTCAACATGGTTATCCAACTGCACGAAAACCAACAAGGTCGGGTCAGATACAGCAATGAGCTCTCTGAACCCTTCTCCATTAACAATGGCGTGAAGCAAGGCTGCGTTCTCGCACCAACCCTCTTTTCAATCTTCTTCAGCATGATGCTGAACCAACCCATGAAAGACCTCAACAATGAAGACGCTGTTTACATCCGGTACTGCACGGATGGCAATCTCTTCAATCTGAGGCACCTGCAAGCTCACACCAAGACACAAGAGAAACTTGTCAGTGAACTACTCTTTGCAGACGATGCCGCTTTAGTTGCCCATTCAGAGCCAGCTCTTCAGTGCTTGATGTCCTGTTTTGCGGAAACTGCCAAAATGTTTGGCCTGGAAGTCAGCCTGAAGAAAACTGAGGTCCTCCATCAGCCAGCTCCCCATCATGACTGCCAGCCCCCCCCCACATCTCCATCGGGCAGACAAAACTCAAAATGGTCAACCAGTTTACCTATCTCGGCTGCACCATTTCATCAGATGCAAGGATCGACAACGAGATAGACAACAGACTCGCCAAGGCAAATAGCGCCTTTGGAAGACTACACAAAAGAGTCTGGAAAAACAACCAACTGAAAAACCTCACAAAGATAAGCGTATACAGAGCCGTTGTCATACCCACACTCCTGTTCGGCTCCGAATCATGGGTCCTCTATCAGCATCACCTACGGCTCCTAGAACGCTTCCACCAGCGTTGTCTCTGCTCCATCCTTAACATTCATTGGAGCGACTTCATCCCTAACATCGAAGTACTCGAGATGGCAGAGGTCGACAGCATCGAGTCAACGCTGCTGAAGATCCAGCTGCGCTGGGTGGGTCACGTCTCCAGAATGGAGGACCATCGGCTTTCCAAGATCGTGTTATATGGCGAATTCTCCACTGGCCACCGAGACAGAGGTGCACCAAAGAAGAGGTACAAGGACTGCCTAAAGAAATCTCTTGGTGCCTGCCACATTGACCACCGCCAGTGGGCTGATATCGCCTCAAACTGTGCATCTTGGCGCCTCACAGTTCGGCGGGCAGCAACCTCCTTTGAAGAAGACCACAGAGCCCACCTCACTGACAAAAGACAAAGGAGGAAAAACCCAACACCCAACCCCAACCAACCAATTTTCCCCTGCAACCACTGCAACCGTGTCTGCCTGTCCCGCATCGGACTTTTCAGCCACAAACGAGCCTGCAGCCGACGTGGACATTTACCCCCTCCATAAATCTTCGTCCGCAAAGCCAAGCCAAAGAGAGAGAGAGAGTTAAGTTAATAGAGATAAGTTAAAATTTGATTCTGTTTTCATGTTTAAAGATAATTAAAAACAACTTTTGTTTAAGTAACTACTTGTCATGGTGAATATCTATTGCTGCTGGGTTTTGGGGTCCTTTGGGCTCATAACACTGAAACAACTTTACCATGACATCCCAACTCCTTTAATTTATGAAGGCCAATATGCCAAAAGCTCTCTTTACAACCCTGTCCACCTGTGACACCACTTTCAGAAAATTACATATCTGTATTCCCAGATCCCTCTGTTCTTCCACACTCCTCAGTGCCCGACTATTTACTGTGTATGTCCTTTCTTGGTTTGTCCTTCCAAAATGTAACGCATCACATAGCCTGCAATAAATTCCATCTGCCAGTTTTCAGCCCATTTTTCCAGTTGGCGTAGATCCCTCTTTGAAAACCTTCTTAGAGTCATCTGCAAACCTGCTGATCCAATTTACCACATTATGGATTGATATGGATGACATCATCATACTTAAGCAAGGAAACTCCCTGATTTCCACCTTCTGTTGGCCGATGAATCAGTTCTCCTCCTTGTTAAACAACAGTTAGAAGCAAGGGTGTAGAATATAGGCTAAGAGGGGGAATTCAATATCCAACCTGAAGACTGATGTGGTGGCATCACTGAGCAAGACTAAAGAGCAGAGTACAGGGTTACGGAGGAAAGTCCTGCTGTTGCCCATGTGCCATGAAGCTTCAAAACACAAGTGAGTGGAAATGAAGAGTGATAGACCAATAAGAGTTTTTGTTCAGGCCAGGGAACTAGGATTGGTATTTTTCACTGCTTCCTGGTAGATGGGAAGCATGTGATTCACACAGTCCACAGCTCAGGCTGCCTTCTTGCCAACAGCTCTCCATTCTGTGTTGCCTATGAATATTTTCCTAGAAGGGTTTACCTATGCCACCTAGATCAGAAGATTTTGTTTGGATTTGTGGGGGAGTGATGGAAAGGGGAAACACGTCTGTGTTCCACTTTCTAATCGGATCCTGAATGATTTTATTACTCATTGAATTTGGAATCAATGTTAATTCACATACGCAAAGCTCTATACTCAGTAAGAGGTTAATGACTTCTTTTATCATTGGTGTTTGGGTATTTTCTCTTTGGCAGGTGTAGGATAGTCCAGGCCACGATGAACTCTGGATTCAGTCTGACATCTATTTGTCACAAAATATGGAGAAGTTAGGTCAATGTTTCAATTGGATTGAGATACAGAAACTGTAGTAATTCCTTAACTGAGGTGAAGGTTTGGTGTTGATCCCTGGCCTCTTTTTCATGCTTATGTCCAGTTCTTGATTTCCTCATTTCAGTGCTGAGGTATAGATGACCATTGCTCACTCAACATCCAAACAGTGATGAAACCAGATTTGTCACATGAGGCAGCTGACAAGCTGGTACTCGCATGCTCAGCATTCACTTGACCTATCAATTCTGATTCTTAACAGTAGTTCACAACATTTGTGAATTACTCAGTAACATCCAGGCAAACTTACAGCACTTCCACAGGAGGAGAACTGGAATAATTGGCGACCACTTTCAAAGAGTCAGGAGGTACATGATGGACCTAATGGTCTCTTATTGTATAATTTGATTCCAAGATTTAATGGGGTGGCATGATTAGTGAAGGGAAGCACTTTTAGTGCAGATTAGCAGAACGATGTTATAGCGCCAATGATCAGGATAGGGGTTTGAATCCCGCGCTGTCTGTAAGGAGTTTGTACGTTCTCCCCGTGTCTGCGAGGGTTTTCCCCAAGTGCTCCCACCGATCAATAATGTACCAGGGGTTGTAGGTTAATTGGGTGAGACTGGGCAGCACAGACTCGTGGGATGAAGTGGCCTGTTACCATGTGGTAAGTCTAAATGAAAAATGTAATATTAATTCCAGTTATATCTTGTTACAGGCTCAGGCAATCATACATAATACAGAACTGAAATCTTTTACATTTGTTTATTGTGGTCATGTACTGTGAATTTCATTCGGAAGACAGAAACAAGAACTGAAATTAAAAGTAAAGACTCTGGAAATGATGCTTTTGCTTGTGTCACCACCAGTTTGATAAATACCTGATTTATTTCAATGAGCATTTATTTAATTACAAAAGTGAAAAATAAATAAAATGCAGTTTAATCAATGGGAATGAATCAAATTGTACTAAGCTGGGTGATTATGAATTTCAGCTTGCATTTATCCAAGTTTCTCATGATAATTACTTCCTAGGGACCACAACTTATTAACTTTTATCGCACTGGGAATGGCTGAGAGTGAAACATCGTTCCATCTTTCCTTCCCTTTGATTTTTGTTTCTATTGGTCAGGCAAGAATCGAGAAAAGATGTAACGACAGGAAGGGGGAATGTGTCAACCTGGGTTGAGTATTAGTTATCATATGGGATAGAGAGATCGAAAAAAAATGGGCCTTTTTCAGGTTGGAAAGACATAAATTCTGGAGTGCCTCTATAATTAATTCTTGTCCCTTGGTCATTTATGGTTTATATTAATTGTTGAGGTGAGCACATTAGGACTCTACAATAGATTGTAGATAGGTTGATAAGTGGGTCATAGGTACGATGAGTAACTAGGGGGTTGGAGGAAGTTTGACGAGTGGGTCAGAGCAGGGGTTCCCAACATGGGGTACATGTACCCCCAGTGGTACATTTGCACTTTTCAGGGGGTACATTCGGTCTGAGAGAATAACCACTACTGTATAATACATGGTGTTGTAATCTGTAGTCAGATTGCACAATGTTGTGTTTTTTTTATCCTGAATTTTTAGGGGTACACGGAACCTATAAAAATGCCCAAGGGGTACAGAGGAACAAAAAGATTGGGAATCCCTGGGTTAGAGATAGATTAAAACATGGTGTGACAGAGTATAGAGATATCTTTTAGGGAGATAAATTGGGAAAGGTTTGTTAGAGTAGGTCACATATAAACACTTTAAAACAGATCTTATTTGAAATACTGGAGTTCTGTTAATGCTAGACATATCGGCTCCACAGCTTTTGCAATGGATTGTTGTTTACACAAAGCAACAGATGAAAGATCTTGTTGGAGTCGCAGATTATCTGGAGGAGAACTTGTTCTAAGAGCGTCATGTGATTTTGCAAGAAGAGACAGTCAAAAAGCTTTTTCTCAGAGAGAGAGAGAGAGAGACAGAGATCAGTTCTACAGTATTACAGCCAACAGAAGCTGGAACTGGAACAGGACAAGCTGGCAAGCTTGTAGAAAGCCACATATGGAAGACAGCCTAATCAAAGTCCTTGTGTTTCATGCAAGAGGAGAGGACTAGCTGTCTAATGTTTCACTTGGAATAAGGGAAACAAAAAGGAACTCTGTGGTGACATGAAAGAAAGAGGAGAACCCTGAAGGAGCAAGTTTCATCAGCAAGATACTGAAGTAGCTGATGGAAGTACATCAGTTTTGGATGTCCTGGAATAACAAATCTATCTCTGAAAACCGACAAGAACCTTCCTGAGCAGTAACCATTTACCTTTCAAGCACCAAAGCCAGGTGAACTTTATAAATGTTAAATTCTGTGCACAGTTACATCATACCATGGCCTACCACCCACAGTCTAATGGCCCGGTGGAAAGGTTCCATCAGCATTTGAAGATGCCCTTCATTGCATGGCTCCAAGGCCTGGATTGAGTGGTCGAGCTGCCTTGGGTGCTCCTTGGCATCTGCACAGCACCGATGGAGGATTTTGCCACAACCTCTGCAGAGCTCATCTATGGGGTCCTGCTAATAGTCCCGGGGGAGTTTGCGCCAGTGGCTCACATCCAAAAGGAAACACCTATGGCTCTGCTAATGAGACCACAAAAAGGTGGTCACCCTGACCCCCATCCCAATCTCATGCCATGGTCCAATATCATCCTACTCCCAATGAGGTGAGCACCAGATGCCCCTTCAACGCCCATACGAGGGACCATGTAAGGTGCTATGACACAATGGGACTGTGTCTTTTAGTCATTGGGGGTAGGCAGGAAACATTCATGGTCAACCACCTCAAACGGGCACACCTTGCCCTCAACCAGCCATAACTGTTCCAGCCCAGTGACGGGGAGATTGACCTCCCAAACATACAATTAGTTTACGAACTGTTGTCTCAGCACCTCCAAACATCGGATCTGGGGGAGGGGGTGGGGTCATGTCGCAGGTTGCAGCAAAGTCAGTTGATTGGTTCAATTCACTCACAGCTTCTGTGTGGTTGTTGGGTGTTATCAGTATCCCCATTAATGACGTAGACAGAAGACTGAGGGGAATGTTAGGCTTTATTGAGTTAGCTCGGGTCCAGGCTAGGAAAATTAGCAGGAAGGAGAGGGGACTCAACCTTTATGGCCTGGCACATGGGCAGGATTAAGGGAGGAGCTAAGGCAGAGAGACACCCAGAGGGCGGGCCAGCCAGTGCATACAGTCATATCACCACAGTAGTTTTTTTCTTTTGTTCACTGCATAGCACACGGTCCACAAGGTCATTGTTTTAAGCTGAAAGGGAAAGGTTTAGGGGGAACATTAGGGGGAAGATCTTCACTCAGAGAACAGTGGGAGTGTGGAACAAGCTGCCATCTGAGGTGGTGAAAGCAGGCTCGATCTTCAGTTTTAAGAATAAATTGGATAGATACATGGATGCGAGAAGTCTGGAGGGTTATGGAATGGGAATAAGTCAATGGGTCAGTGAGATGATGGTCAGTACAGATTAGAGGGGCTGAATGGCTTGTTTTCTGTGGTGTAGTGTTCCATGGTTCTAATGCTGCCATCTGAGAGCAGGAGCAGTTATCAAGGATCCACACCACCCAGCACATGGTGGTGCCATCAGACCACTGGACCACAAACTCAGTCAGACTCATTTAAGGATTTGCACGTGCATTTTATTGATTATTTTTATTCTCTCTGTATTGCACAATCAGTTTGTTTACATTTATTAGCATTTCTTTATTTGTTTATATATATACACTGAGGACAGTTTGTTTTGCACTACCAATAAATGGTAATTCTGCCTCGCCCACAGAAAAAAGAATCACAGTGTTGTATGTGATGTTATGTATGTCCTCTGATAATAAATTTGAAATTATTGTATGTTATGTCAGGCTAGATGTTACTATCCCGTAGTACATTCCTGAGACTTGCTGCTTAAATTCTGTGGGGTAGACAAGTGAGTGGTGGCATCTTTTGGGTGATTGAGTGGTCCGAGTAATGAATAATGAGTAATGTGAGTTTATTGTCATATATGTAAGTACAATGAACTTTGCTTCATTGAAACAGGTAGGTAAATACACCATCTACAACACTATGTATCCAATTACCACAACATGTCAAAACTGGAATATGAGCATATCCTTTGGTGTCCCACCATTAGTGTACAGTTAGGGTAGTATAGGAAGGTTCAAGAATCTGTTAGCTGCTAATAAAAACTGTTCTTGAACTTGGAGGTGATGAACTTCAGGCTTTTCTTATTCTGCCTGCAGGGACCAGGGAGAAGAGGTTGTGATAAAAGTGGTGGGGGTCGATGATCCTCTTTCCCAACCCATTTCCACCTGCCCATCATCCCCTCCTGATCTCGTTTCGCCTAACTCCGATTAGTCTATATTCAGTATGTTACAAAGACTGTCAAAATCTTCTACAGGTGTATTGTGGAGAGTATTCTGTCTTGTATGGAGGTGCCAACACTCAGGACAAGAAAAATTCCAGAGGGTTGTTAGCAGGCGCCAGACTTCACTCCATCGAGGACATCTACATGAAGCAAGGTAGATGAATTAGCTGTGGAAATTGAGATAATCAAATATGATTTGATTGGGATTACAGAAACATGGCTGCAGGGTGGGCAAGCCTGGGAACTTAACATCCCGGGGTATACGATATTTAGGAGGGATCGGCAAGAAAGAAAAGGGGGTGGGGTAGTATTGATGTGAGAGAAGGGACCGACACGATTGAGAGAAAGAATATCAACTCGGAAGATGCGGAATCTATATGGGTAGAACTGAGGAATAGCAAGGGGCGGAAAACGTTAGTGGGGGTGGTATATAGGCCTCCAAATAGTAGTGTAGAGGTGAGGGAAGGCATTAAAAGAGAAATTAGAAAAGCGTGCAATAAGGGAACAGCTGTCATCATGGGAGACTTTAATTTGCATATAGATTGGACTAGCCAAATTAGTAAAAATACTGAGAAGGAGGAATTCCTTGAATGTTTATGGGACGGTTATCTAGACCAATATGTTGAGGAACCAACTCGGGAGCAGGCCATTTTAGATTGGGTATTATGTAATGATAAGGGGCTAATCGACAATCTTGTTGAACGAAGCCCTTTGGGTAGGAGCGATCACAATATGATCGAATTCTCACTCGACATGGAGAGTGATGAAATTAAAACCGAGACTAAGGTCCTGAATTTAAATAAAGGGAATTATGATGGTATGAGACGGGAGTTGAGTAAGATTGATTGGGTGCTGTTTATGGGGGAGTTGACTGTGAATAGACAATGGAAAGCATTCACAGATCTAATGGAGAAATTGCAAAAATCGTTTATACCGGTTTGGCATAAAAATAAACCAAAAAAGGTGACACAACCGTGGATAACAAGGGAAATTAGAGACAGCATTAGGTCCAAAGAGAGAGCATATCAATTGGCCAAAAAAAGTACCACAACCGAAGACTGGGAGCAGTTCAAGATGCACCAAAGGAGGACAAAGGGATTAATCAAGAGAGCAAAAATAAATTACGAAAGTAAGCTTGCGGCAAAAATAAAAACCAACTGCAAAAGCTTTTATAAATATGTCAAGAGGAAAAGATTGGTGAAATCCAGAGTAGGTCCTTTGCAGTCAGAATCAGGGGAATATATAATGGGGAATAAGGAAATGGCAGACCAATTAAATTCTTACTTTATTTCTGTTTTTACAAGAGAGGATACAAATAACCTCCCAAGGATGTTGGGAGGAACTGAAAGAAATCAGTATCTCTAAGGACATGATCTTGGGGAAATTGATGGGATTGAAGGCAGATAAATCCCAAGGGCATAATAATCTATATCCTAGGGTACTTAAGGAAGTGACCATTCAGATAGCAGATGCTTTAAGAATTATTTTCCAGAACTCGATAGACTCAGGATCAGTACCCATGGATTGGAGGGTAGCTAATGTTACCCCACTATTTAAAAAGGGGGGTAGAGAAAAAGCGGGGAATTATAGGCCGGTGAGCCTTACATCAGTAGTGGGCAAAATGATGGAATCCATTACTAAGGATGTAATAGCGGAGCATATGACTAGCAGAGAAGGGATCGAACTGAAAGGTAAATCATGCTTGACAAATCTATTGGAATTCTTTGAGATGGTGAGAGGTAAAATAAATGGGGGAGAGCCAGTGGTGTACCTGGACTTCCAAAAGGCCTTCGATAAGGTCCCGCATAAACGACTGGCTTACAAAATCAAGGCTCATGGGATTGGGGGAAAAGTATTGATGTGGATTGAGAACTGGCTGGCAGGTAGAAGACAGAGAGTTGGGATAAATGGCTCATTTTCTGAGTGGCAGGTGGTGACCAGTGGGGTGCCACAGGGATCTGTACTGGAACCCCAGCTGTTCACAATTTACATTAATGATCTGGATGAGGGGATTGGATGTAATATCTCCAAATTTGCAGATGACACTAAGGTAGGAGGGGTTGTGTGAACGGAAGAGGGGGTCAGGAAGCTCCAGTGTGATTTGGATAAATTGAGGGACTGGGCAGATACATGGCAAATGCACTACAATGTGGATAAATGTGAGGTTATCCACTTTGGTCAGCCCACTGGCAGTGGTTATTGCCTCAAACCGTGCATCTTGAAGCCTCACAGTTCGGTGGCAGCAACCTCCTTTGAAGAAGACAGCAGAGCCCACCTCACTGACAAAAGACAAAGGAGGAAAAACCCAACACCCAACCCCAACCAACCAATTTTCCCTTGCAACCGCTGCAACCGTGTCTGCCTGTCCCGCATCGGACTTGTCAGCCACAAATGAGCCTGTAGCTGACGTGAACATTACCCCTCCATAAATATTCATCCGCGAAGCCAAGCCAAAGAGAGAGAAAGAGAAGAAAGATCCACTTTGGTAATACAAACCAGAGGGCAGATTACTATTTGAATGGCAATAGATTAAGAGATGGGGAAGTGCAGAGAGACCTAGGGGTACTTGTACACCAGTCTCTGAAGGCGAGCATGCAGGTACAGCAGGCGGTTAAAAAGGCAAATGGTATGTTGGTCTTCATATCAAGAGGGTTTGAGTATAGGAACAAGGATACCTTACTGCAGCTGTACAGGGCCTTGGTGAGACCACACCTGGAGTGCAGTTTTGGTCACCTTATCTAAGGAAGGATGTTCTTGCAATGGAGGGAGTGCAGAGGCGATTCACCAGGCTGATACCTGGAATGGCAGGAATGACTTATGAGGAAAGATTGTGCAAATTGGGATTGTACTCGCTGGAGTTTAGAAGATTGAGAGGGGATCTCATAGGGACATATAAAATTCTGGCAGGACTGGACAGAATGGATGCAGATGGAATGTTTCCAATGATGGGAAAATCCAGAACCCGGGGCCATGGTTTGAGGATAATAGGCAAACCATTTAGGACCGAGATGAGGAGGAATTTCTTTACCCAGAGGGTGGTGAATCTGTGGAATTCACTGCCACAGAGGGCAGTAGAGGCAGGTTCATTAAATATATTTAAGAGGGAATTAGATATATTTCTTCAGTATAAGGGTATTAAAGGTTACGGAGAGAAGGCGGGGACGGGGTACTGAACTTTAAGATCAGCCATGATCTCGTTGAATGGCGGAGCAGGTTCGAAGGGTCGAATGACCTACTCCTGCTCCTATCTTCTATGTTTCTATGTTTCTATGCAACGTCTTAAGAAAGTAGTCTCTGTCCTCAAAGACCTCCCCCCCACCCCCTCACCACCACCCAGGACAGGCCCTCTTCACTCTGTTACCATCGGGGAAAAGGTACAGGAGTCTGAAGACGAGCACTCAGCAACACAAGGACAGCTTCTTCCCCTCCGCCATCAGATTCCTGAATAATCAATGAACAAAAGTCACTGCCGTACTTTGACTTTTTGAGCACTATTTTTATTCATTGTGTTGTAAGGTGAGTTATATGAATGTTTGCACTATGAAGCTGCCACAAAACAATAAATTTTGTGATTTGTTCTTGACAATAAATTCTGATTATGATGCATTACATACTTTAATATACTGGCAATCTTTTAGGTCCCCTCTCAACACTGATGCAGAGTCTCGGCTCAAAACATCAACTTACACGAGTTTCTCCAGTTTTCTGATTTTTGCCAGTATGAGCTGCTCTGTCCTTGCCCTGAATTTCCAGCTGCTGGCAGCTGGAAAAATAAAGCAGCTGTACATATCAGTGAGACTCTCCCTTCACATGGTGGAGTCTCTCCCTGCTCAAAGAGAGGAAATGGGAAACCTGAACAAGTTGGGCCGTGATTCTAAAGCAGATATTCTTCATGGGGGTATGTAGCTTGAGGGGCGGGGGGTGCATGGAAACTGAATGAATTAAATATTTTTACTGAAAGAAAGGACCTTGCTGCTAGGCTATACTGTATAGTTGCCAAGCAACAGCATTTGTTCGAGTTTTGAGGCATTTGGAGACAGCCTAGAATGACCTAGATAAATGCGGAAAATTAATAAGGTTTTCAGAGTGTTCCTTGCTTCGATGTGATTGCGTTTGACTGACATGGAACCAGTTTGGCTGTGAATTGCCTCTTTTGTCCTATGGTCTTGAATTGCAGGAAATAAGCCTACAGGCCAAAATGTTTTGCTCGATGTTTCTCAGTTTACTTCGAGTTTCTATGATGGATAGTGAATGTTTGTCTCCTAACTTTTATTGAAGAAGGTAGGTATTGTTCATTATTTTCCATACAATTTAAGTCGACTTTTGAGCTAACCCTGGTAAGAAGAGATTTCATTTTGCAAAATTTCTGTAACTTTGGGAAATAATTTTACCCATGAGCTCCTCAGCAACAAAGAAGTGTCGGCAGTTTACAGGGTGGTTATCGTGTGGTTTCATTACATCTCTGCAAACTCTTCTCCGTCCAGCTGTTTGATTTGTTTGAATACGTTTTCAAACGAATGCATGAGACCAACCAAGAGAAGGATTACTTCCAAACCCTTTGAGACCATTTCGAGAATAGACCATTGTTCAAACAGATGATTACGAAAAGACACAGAAATTAGAAAAGGGTCTTCCTGCATCTTACAAGATAAGTGAATTGATTTCAAAAAGTGGAAATGGTCACAACGACACTGAGTCACTTATTTTCCCTTCAGTGTCCATAATAATATCTGACCATGAACTTAAATGCCCAAGATGCTATTCGAGCAATTCCTTTGAGTATTTGCACAATTTCTTGAAGAATTGACGAGGTGGCAAGGAATATCGAAAAACAATTAATTATTTCATTACAATCCAAGAAATTCTCTGATATGTGATATAGTTAAATGCCATGAGTTCAATCAATGTTAAAAAATATTTTTAGGTTAAGAGTGATCTGCCAAATAGATTTCCAAAGCAATGCAAAAAGAGCAAAATATTTTTCATTGTCTTTTCCTCCATATACTTAGTTGAATGTCGTTTTAGCAAGGTCGTTCCTTGAGGGCGGCACAGTTGGTATAGCGGTTGGCACAACACCATTACAGAGCCAGCGATCGGGACCGGGGTTCGAATCTTGCCCTGTCTGTAAGGAATCTGTCCATTCTCCTCCCTGTCTGCGCAGGTTTTCCCCGGGGGGCTCTGGTTTCCTCCCACCGTTTGAGACGTACCGGGGGTGCGGGCTAATTGGGTGTAATCAGGCAGCATGGATTTGTGGGCTGAAAGGGCCTGTTACCGTGCTGTAGGTCTAAATTTATACATTTAAAACCAGGAACAGACTTGATATCACAGCAGGAGGTGACCTTTGACTATCTAGATCCAATTTGGAGTCTGACATCAAAAAATCCTGCACAGGAACATCAAGCTCAAGGATCTCCCTAAAGATTCATTTTATAAGGATTATTTTTGTTAGTTCCTTATATTAGAATTTCACATCCTCTGTTAATGTGCAAGGTTCCCTAATAACTCATTGTGTACAGAAAATTACACTCTAAGAATACTTATACATTTTTTTGGAGCAGGCATATTCAAGTTTTCTTCTTTCCAGCATGTTCAATAAGAAAGTCACAATTGTCATGCTCAGAGTAAAAACTTTGTTTTCTTTCCACCTCCCGTAACATTTAAGCTTGTGATGTCATCGGTAGGAAAGAAGTAGAGAAGGAAAGACTATACAACTGCTTCACGGGAAAGGGGGACATAAGCATTAAATAGCGTTCTAAATGTTGGCAATGGCTACACTAAAGCACTGACATAATACAGTACATCAGCTGGAAAGAAAACTGAATGTTCCTGATATCCCCTGTCCGTCTGAAACATTCGGGTGAAGATCATCTCGTACATTTACATTCAAGTTTCAGCAGAAAGGGAGATGGTACAGGCAAAGGATGGGTTGATTATTGACCAGGCAGAGTGCTACAAGGGTCAAGTCACTGGGTCCAGAAGGGTTGTGTTCCAGATTTCTCAGAGCAGTTGAGGTGGAGAGAGAGGACTGAACAAATTCTACCATTGCATTATGCTAAAAACAAAGCAAAGGATAAACAAGGTAATTGTGGCCAAATTGTCCAACAGGGAATTCATTGGAATCAAATCTAAAGGAACTTTATTTAATCACCATCAATGTGATTTCTTTTTAACAACCTTCATGTCCAAACAGCCATTCTCAGTGGGGGCCATAGCACATTTAAAGGAGGGTCATAAAAGATTATTTTATGTTTTTTTGTGCAGTCAGTAGGAGAGAAGTACAAAGGAATCAACTAAGCTTCACGGGAAAGGGGACCCATAAACTTAGGAAGCCATGGGCAAAAAAAAAGGGTTGAGAATGGATGATTGGATGATTGGATATTTTTTGGTGATAACAAGGAGGCTTGATGTAGTCAACAAGGACCTGAGCAAGCATTTTGGCACTGTCCAATGTGGGATACTGGTCAAAAAGGTAAAGGTGCATGGTCACCAAAAGTCATCTGTTTAAGGTGAGTGGAGGGAAGATGCCAGAGGCAGGTTTTGTTTTACACAGTGGTGGGCACCTGGGAGGCATTTCTGGGGTGATAGTGGAGGCTGATACATTAGAAGACATTGAAAAGACTCTAAAACAGGACAGGTGTAAGACAAATTGAGGGTAATGGGCTGTGAGGTTTGGAAGTTTTGGATAGAAGGCACAGTGCTGAGTGTCAGTGTTGTTTATATAGCAAAGGTAAAAATACATAACCAACGTTTTGGGCTTGTCCCCTCATCAAGGAGTAGGAACATCTTGGTACTGACCCTTGATGAAGGGCTGAAGCCCGAAACATCAGTGATCCATCTTTACCTTTGCTGTATAAAGGACACTGTTTGACCAGCTGAGTTTCTCCAGCTTTGTGTTTTTTTACTTCAAAACAGTGCCTGCAGATTTTTATGTTTTACTTCCATATTTAAGTCAGAGATTGATAGTGCCTTGATTATCAGGCCATCAAAGGTTACAGGGAGAAGGCTAGGCAATGTGGCTGAGTGGGGAAATGGATCAGTTCCTGATTAAATGGCAGGGCAGACTTGATGGGCTGAATGGCCTATTTCTGCTCCTGTGTCTTATGGTTTGTCCCTTTATTTTCATAATCTAGAATTCGGTCTACACTGTGAGGGGCATGATAAAGATGTCTGCACATGAGATAAAACAACTGAGACATTGGCAGTGAGGAGGACGTTTTAAACTGCACAAAGATGGTCTGGTCAGCTGGGCACAACCTTGGGGAACCAGGGAGTGGAATGTGATCTGTTTGTGAAGGCAAGAAAATGTGCAATAAATGGTGTAGAGGAACAGCAAGGCCAGAGATTGAACATTCACAGATCCTTCATTGTCAATAAGGATGTTTAAAATAAAGCACAGGATGCCCCCCCCCCCCACCCTTATGTGAAAGTGTTTTGACAGAATATTCATTGGATACTTGCAGGGTTTGCCATGATCCGCCAGTACAGGATAAGTGCCAGATGGGGGAAATGGTGAATGTAACACTCTCGTTCAAAAAGAGATGTCCTGCCAATCAGTGATAGGCCTGTCAGCTTAACATCGACCATGGAAAGCTTTTAGAAACAATAATGTGGGATTATATTAATAGCGAGATGAAAAGGCTTCAATGGATGAGCGAGAGCCAGCACAAATATTATTGGTTAACATAAAAGTCCGTTTTGTTGAGCTAACAGAGATCGTGGATGAAGAGGGGTGTTGCCTTATGGGTGGACACAGAAAATAACATAATGCAGCTCCTTTTACACCCTTGAGGCACTTTACAGTAGTTGTCCAGGATCGTGGTGTAGATAACTTGGTATTTGGGAAGGCCAGTTGGGAAAATTAAAGGTTAGTGGCAGAGGGGATGGGGGCTGAGAGCAAAGGGTGGTGATGAATAGTTGTTCCCCAGGCTGGTGGAAAGAGAGCAGTGGTGGTCCCCAAGAATTGCTGCTTTCTTCACCATCCTATCTACATGTGACTCCACTTCAGGGAATTATTAGCTTTTGGTAAATCAGAGTATAGAATACAGGAGTTGGGATGTCATGTTAACGTTGTACAAAGCATTGGTGAGGCTAAATTTGGAATATTGTGTGCAGTTTTGGTCGCCCAATTATAGGAAGGACATCAACAAAATAGAGAGAATGCAGAGAAGATTTACAAGAATGTTGCCTGGGTTTCAGGGTTTGAGTTACAGGGAAAGGTTAAACAGGCGGGGATTTTATTCCCTGAAGCATAGAAGATTGAGGGGTGATTTGATAGAGGTATTTAAAGATATGAGGGGGAGAGAAAGAGTCAGTGTGGACAGGATTTTTCCATTGAGAGTGGAAGAGATTCAAATAAGAGGACATGGATTGAGATAGAAGGGGCAAAAGTAGAGGGAGAACATGAGAGGGAATTTCTTCCCTCAGAGGGTAGTGGGAATATGGAATGAGCTTCCGGCCAAAGTGGTAGATGTGGGCTCGTTTTTAATACTTATGGAAAAGCTGGATAGGTATATGGATGAGAGAGGTGTGGAAGGTTATGGGCTTGGTGCTGGCAGAAGGTGTTCTGGCCTGTTTCTGTGCTGTTATATTATTTTATATGGACTACAGCACTGATGGTGAAGATGGAGAGATGGAAGTTGCCTGCAAGGCCGCTTTGAATTGCTGGACCATATTCAAGGACTTGTTCAAACTTGAATGAAGATGTCACGGCTGTCACCAAATTCATCAGGAGTTGTGTAGATGGATATGTGTCCATACGCACATACTGGGAGTACCCCAACAAAAAGCCATGGATGAATCAAAAGGTTCACAACCTGTTGAAGGCTAGGATGATGGGGTTTGTAATGGAGTCTCTGTAATGGCAGCCCTGCCACTAGTACAGACCCACGGGGAACAAGGAATGGAGATACAACACTCACACAGAGTACAACCGCCCAGTCAGCTGCCATCAGCTTCTCAAATGTTGGGAAAGGCCCGTTAAAGTAGTCTTATTTAAAATCTCATGACTGCGGGGTCTGCGCCCAAGATGGCGGTGACTGTGATTGGCAGCAGCCACAAAGGGTTGCAGACTGGTGCAGGGAACCACAAAACAGGAAACCATCCCTAGTCTGAGATGGAAAAGCAGAGGAGATGACCCACGAGGACGGTGACAGTGAGAGGGCTCTGCGGCTGAAAGACGCATGCAGTTGACTGCTAGCAACTTGAGGTGAGGATCCCACGGAGGCTGGGGGCTGCTGGAGACTACTGCCGGGGGTACTTACACCGGGCTACAGACTGCTGGGGACTGACTCGAGACTGGCTGGCAGAGTACCAGGTATCGGAACTGGGCGCTGAGGGATTCCTGACCGTGTCGGAGGTTTGGATCTGGAGCTCAGGTCGCCGATGGATTGGACTGGACTCTGTGGCCTGCAGGAGCTTTGTAAGCACTGAGGCGAATCTACAGACACTCAGTGACTCTGGGGGGACTCTCTTCTACTTCTATCTCTCTGACTGTAAGAGACGCTTCACGTAATTTCTGCTGATGGCGAATCTGTCTGCCTTACAGCAGACAAGCAATTTTATGTAATATGTCACTGTTTTATTACAATTGTAATAAATTGAATCTTGAAATGTTGAATCTTGAATCTTTAAGACAGGTGATCCAGATATCTACATGAGGTCCTGGTATGACCTACCAAAGGCTGTCTTAACAGCAAAGCAGCAACTCTGAGCAAAGCTAGAAAGAGAATCATATACTATGGCTGGGCTTGTGGGCCATGACATCCTACAAGGTACAGCCTTACATCATAAATGGCTGTGACGCTTCACTACAAGATGAGCTTTAATGCTTGCTTTGAAAAAATGAGAATCCCTGCAGAAGCTGGTGGCCCTGTGATGTCTGTCTCTGAGGCCAATGTAAGAACATCTTTCAAGAGGGTGAACCCTCTTAAAGGGTAAGGCCCTGATCGCATAACTGGCAGGGTGTTGAAAATCAGTGCCAATCAGTGTTCATGGACATTTTCAGTCTCTCACTGCTGCAAGCAGAGGTTCCAACCTGCTTCAAAAGGGCATCAACCTGCCCAAAAATTGCAGAGCGAGCTGCCTCAATGACTATAGCTCAGTAGCACATCTATGGTTGGTGAAGTTGTGGATGGCCAGAATTAACTCATACTTAAGTAAAGACCTGGAGTCCTTGCAATTCACCTAGCTCCATTCTCACTCTACAGCAGATGCAACCTCACTTGCTCTCCACTCAGCCTCAGACCACAGCAACACATACATCAGGCCGCTTTTCATCGATGACAGCATTTAACACCACCGTTCCATCAATACTGGTCAGTAAGCTTCAAATCCTGGGCCTCTGCACCTCCCTCTGCGACTGGATCCTTGACATTGTCAATGAAAGAGCACCATCGTTGGGGATCGGTAGCAATGTCTCCTCCTCACTTACAATCAACACAGGCGCATCTCAAGGATGCATGCTTAGCTCATTGATCTTCTCTCTCTACGCCCATGACTGTATGGCCAGGCGCAATTCAAATTCCACCTACAAATTTGTCGATGACACCACTGTTGGCAGAATCACAGATGGCAATGAGGAACCAGACAGGAGTGAAATAGATCTGTTCGTTGAGCGGTGTCACAACAACAACCTTGCAAAACAAAGGAAATGATAGGGGGAAACCAGAACGGAAACCAGTCCTCATCGCGGGGGAAACAGTGGAAAGGGTTAAGAACTTCAAATTACCAGGTGTCAACATCTCTGAGGATCTATCTTGGAGGCTAAGTCTTGCAAATGTCTACAGTGGAGAACATTCTGACTGGTTGCATCACTGTCTGGTCTGGAGGTGATAATGCACAGGACAGGAAAAAGCTACAGCACCATCATTAGCTCCATTAAGGACATCTACGAGAGGTGGTGTCTCAAGATCCTCAAGGACCCCCACCACCCAGGCCATGCCCTCTTCTCACTGCTACCATCAGGAAGGAGGTCCAGGAGTCTGAAGGCAAACACCCATTGGTACAAAAACAGTTTCTTCTTCCCCGCCCTCAGATTTCTGGATGGACAATGAACCCCAGACACCACCTCACTCTTGCACTAATTTATTTAGTTTTATTAAATAGTGTATTTACGGGAATTTATAGCAATCTTTTCCCCTGAAATGGCTGCAAAACAACAGGTTTTGTTGCACATGTTCACGACAATAAATTCTGATTCTGGGGAAAGGCAGACTGGATGAGAATTATGAAGCAAGAGGTTTCAGCAGAAGGAACGAGGGGCTGAATGAACCATTGCAAAAGATATGCAAGAGCAGAAGAGCTTGGGTAGGCAAAGTCTTTGAAAGTGGCAGGCTGAGTTGAGAGAGAGGTTGGTGAAGCGTAGGCAATTGTGTGATTCATAAAGGCGCAGAATGCAAAAGTGGCGAAGTTCTTATCAATGTGGAAAGCGAGCATTTCGGCACAACTGGACATTGAATCCAAGTTTTGTCATCGTACTTTAGGAAGTTTGTGAAGGTATCAGGAAACTGCAGAAAGAATTTATGGGCATGGTTCCAGGAATGAAGGATTTTATCTCCCATGGTCAGCAGAGAAAACTGGGTTGGAGCAGAGGGTGACTGAATTGAAGTGGACATGGTCATGTCAGGTTTAGACAGGGTAAATCAAGGGAAGCTGTTCCCAATAGATTAGGACTGGGGACATTGATTTAAAATTTGTTGAAAATAATAGAATAGGAACACAGGAAAAATGATGTTACACAGAAAGGAGTCTTGACCTAGAAGGTGCAGTCTGTAAGGGCCATGAAAACAGAAAAAAATAACATCTTCAAAAGGGAATTGGCCAATGTTTAACCCTAAACAAGCACCCAAAGACAAACAATCTCAGCATGTATTTCACTGACTTACAGGACTTCACACAAACTCAGTGAACTGCAAAAATTTGTTTGCTTCAAGATAGCAGCAAAACAGGGAGATCATAAAATGGACGGTGTAACAACAAACTAGAGGCTGATCGTGAGTGTAAGATGACACATGGATTTCACAAAGCCAGTGCTTTGTTGTCTCATTTGGTCTCCGTTTGCTCTTCTGTAAACATTTGATTTCATTTTGGAATCCATCAGAAATTTGTTTGTTAATGTCAGCAGGGATTGGCCATGAAGGTACAATTTTTCTGCTATGAATCAACTCAATGGAAATTATGCATGATAGGAGTGTACAATTTGTTACTCCTCGTAAGTTACTTGGCAAGTTAGCCCCGTTGAAACTCTCCTCCTGCAAACTTTCAATCAGTTTGCAGAATTTAATTAAACAATGCAACGTGATATGACTCATGGATTTTCCAGTCACAAATCATTTCTGTGAGATTATAAATGTATCACCAATTGGAAGGTAGAATATGCTAAAAATTGCAGCGCTGGAAGAAAAATAAATGAGGTGATTTAGAGAATAAAACTTGTTTTAAAGACCATAAGAAATAGGGGCAGAAGTCAGCCATCCGGCCCATCGAACCTGTTCCGCCATTCAATAAAACCATGGCTGATCTGATCATTGACTCAACTCCACCCACCTGCCTTTTCCCCATATCCCTTAATTCCCCTACTATGTAAAAACCTATCCAACCTTGTCTTAAATATATTTACTGAGGTCGCTTTCTACAGGCAGTGAATTCCACGGATTCTTCCGCCTCTGGGAAAAGCAGTTCTTCCTCATCTCTGCCACTACCCTGAATCTTTTATAAATTTTATTTATAGATTTAAAACCACACAAATAAAGCACATTGTGACCACTGGAATTGTAATGGACATAATGAAATAACCACACAGTGAATCAAACGGATTTTCTGTTCAGAACGCGCGCAACCTTTTAAAAGCCCGAATCATGTGCCTGACACGTGTTGACGTCATCATGCACTGACATCACATTGCCTGTTCGATGCCTCCTGGGAGTTATAATGCCACCATAGCACCACTACACAGCACCCACCCCCTCCCCCACACCCCAGACCCGACAGAAAGGTTTGACTGTCTCTTAGGTGCGACTGACTGTTGGCTGCTGCAGTGAGGATGGTCTGTCCACGTGAGCTGGTTTAAGTCTGCCAATCGTGCTTGCACTGGTGCTTCCCTCCAATGTCCAAAATACAGGTTGACCTAGTTTCTCTGAGTATCTTATAGGGTCCTTATAAGGCCTCTGGAAAGGTTGACCAACTGTTCCCCTGTGGACAAAGACATATTCGCAGTTTTTGAGATCTTCAAGTAAAATAGAAGAATGTTCTCCATGTGACGATGGTGATATAGGAGTTAATTTTCCTACAGTCTCCATTAGCCTGCTCAACACTTCCTTAGAATCATTGCTGGAGTTGGAATGGTAGGGGACGAACTCCCCTGGAACCACCAACGGTGTGCTGTACACGAGTTCTATAGATGAAGCTTAATGGTCCTCCTTTGGAGTTGTTCTAATGACCAGAAATACCCAGGGCAGCTCATCAGCCCAGTTCGGGCCCTCTAATCGAGCTATCAAGGCTGACTTGAGATGCCAATGAAATCTTCAATTGGCCTGGGGATGATAGGCATTTGTATGATGGATTGTTGCACTGAGCAAGCAAGACAAGGCCGTCAACAGCTAAGAATTATGGTCATCTTTCTGAAGTAACGTGCACCAGTAAACCAAAACGAGATACCCAGGGACTGAGGAACGACCGAGCACAAGTGTCTGCAGTAGCAATTACTATAGGCATGGCCTCAGGCCACCGCGTAAACCTGTCTATTACTGTAAAAAGATCACAGTATCCGATTGAACAAGGAAGTGGACCAATGAACATCTGCTTCTGCTGCTACAGCTTTTGGGTCTTCAAATGAACACTTGGATGACAAGAGCCTAATAAGAGCTGCTTGAATAGCAGAATGGAACTTTCACCAGATCCCAGGAACAGCATTTTGTCCATTAGTTCTGAAGGGGCACGGTCTCCCAACCCATTGAAATGCAGTAGTTTGGCTGCCCTTTCCCTATGGGACCTACCAAATACACATAATAAAAGTGCTTTTAAAGCGTCATATTTGCTGGTATGTGGTGGATCCCGTAGGAAGTTGCTGACCCCCTTTAGTGATGGCCTGGTCCAAGGCACTAACGAGATGGTAATGAGTGGTGCTCAACTTGATTTTGCGAAGGTGAAATTGTGCTTCAGCCTGTTGGAACCACAGTTTAGGCTCAGCTGTCCAGAAAGGTGGCAACTTCACAGCAATGGCTGCAGAGTCCATGTTTATCCAACTCGTTGGTGTCACCAATTGTGGCCACTGGAATCGCAGTGGACACAACGAAATAACAACCCAAAGCATTTCTAGAGTGAATCAAACAGATTTACTCCATCGCTCACCAATCTTTTAAAAGCCAGAATCACGTACAACACACATTGACATCATCACACTTCAATGCCTTCTGGGAGTTGTGGTTCCACCAAAGTACTGCTACACAATAATGAAAAAGAATTCAATTCAATACAAATGCATACATCATAAAAAGATAAGAAAACCTCCCCATATACCACCTCTTCCCCCCTACTATACTGAATCTCAAGGCTATGTCCCCTATTTCTGGTCTCTCCTACCAAACAAACCTACCTCAAACTTATCTATACATTTCATAATTTTATATGTTTTCATAAGATCCCTTCTCATTCTTCTAAATTCCAGCGAGTACAGTCTCAGATGACCCAATCTCTCCTCATAGGCCAACCCTTTCATCCCTGGAATCAACCTGGTGAACCTCCTCTGCAATGGCTCCAAAGTCAGTCCATCCTTCCTTAAGTACCGGCATCACCTACGGCTCCTAGAACGCTTCCACCAGCGTTGTCTCCGCTCTATCCTCAACATTCATTGGAGCACTTTCATCCCTAACGTCGAAGTACTCGAGATGGCAGAGGTCGACAGCATCGAGTCCACGCTGCTGAAGATCCAGCTGCGCTGGGTGGGTCACGTCTCCAGAATGGAGGACCATCGCCTTCCCAAGATCGTGTTATATGGCGAGCTCTCCACTGGCCACCGTGACAGAAGTGCACCAAAGAAGAGGTGCCTAAAGAAATCTCTTGGTGACTGCCACATTGACCACCGCCAGTGGGCTGATATCACCTCAAACCGTGCATCTTGGCGCCTCACAGTTTGGCAGGCAGCAACCTCCTTTGAAGAAGACCGCAGAGCTCACCTCACTGACAAAAGGCAAAGGAGGAAAAACCCAACACCCAACCCCAACCAACCAATTTTCCCCTGCAACCGCTGCAACCGTGTCTGCCTGTCCCGCATCGGACTTGCCAGCCACAAACGAGCCTGCAGCTGACGTGGACTTTTACCCCCTCCATAAATCTTCGTCCGCGAAGCCAAGCCAAAGAAAGAAAGAAGAAGTAAGGAGAACAGAACCGCATGCTGTACTCCAGATGTTTTCTGACCAGTACTTTGTACTGGTCAGTTGCAGCATAACCTCCCTGCTCCTAAATCCGTCCCTTTAGTAATGAAAACCAACATTCTATTTGCCTTCTTGATATCCTGCTGCACCTGCAAACCAACCTTTTGTGATTCATGCACAAGCATTCCCAAATCCTTCTGCACAGCTGCAATCACTTGCCATTTGAATAATATTCTGATCTTTAATTTTTCCTTCCAAAGTGGATAACCTCACATTTGCCAACATTGTACTCCATCTGCCAGACCCTTGCCCACTCACTTAGCCTGTCTATATCTCTATACAGATTCTCTGTATCCTCTGCACAATTTGCTTTTGCACTCAATTTAGTGTCATCAGAAAACTTAGACACACTACAGTCTGTCCCCTCTTTGTGAACAGTTACAGACCCAGCACTGACTCCTGTGGCACCTCAGGTTAAATAATCCTCAATCAATGCTAATACATCACCTCAATTCTATGCATCCTTATCTGCTAAATAAGTCTTTTATGTGGCACCTTATCAAGCACCTTCTGGAAATCCTGGTAAACAATGTACATTTGCTCCCTTCTATCTACTGAGCTCATTATATCCTCAAAGAACTCCAGTAAATTTGTCAAACAGGGCCTGCCTTTGCTGAATCCATGCTGCATCTACCTGAAGGATCCATTTCGCTCCAGATACCTCACTATTTCTTCTTTAATGAAAGTTTCAAGCATTTTCCCTACTACAGTTGTTAAACTAACTGGCCTATTTGTTCCCCGCCTTTTGCCTACATCCTCTTTTGAATAATGGTGTGACATTTGTCATCTTATAATCCACTGGTATATGCCCAGCATCCAGAGAATTATGGTAAATTATCACCAAAGCCTTGATTATAACTTCTCCCATTTCTTTCAGTGCCCTGGGATGCATTCCATCAGGATAAGGGGATTTATCTATCTTCAGATACTCGAGTTTAATCAGTATGACCTCTTTAGTGGTAGTTATTACATCAGGTCCTCACCTCCCATCACATCCATAACGCCTGTCTTTGATATAGTAAACATGTCCTCCACCGAGAAGACGGACACAAAGTAGTCATTCAAAGCCTCAGCCTTTTCCTCATTCTCCAAGATCATTTCTCATTGTCCAAGGGTACAACCATCGCTTTAGCCACCCTTTTGCACTTTATATAATTATAATTTCTTTTACTGTCTGTTTTTATATCTTGTGCTTGTAGCATATGTGCTATGAGAGTGTGGAGAAGAATGACAGGCACACCAAAGCCTTAGAAAACTAGACTGATTTATTGCTCTAGCTGTCACATTTATATGGGCCCCAGGGGCCAACATCGGTCCCGTGTCATCGGAGCACCGGCCTGGGATTGGCTGGCATTCCCGCCAGAGTTTCCCAGCTTCCCGCCATGTGGAGGACATCTGGGACGATGGCCAGTGCCACCACCAGGTCCGCACGGTCACCATGTTCATCAGCCATTTTGTGAGCTGGTCTGTGTCTCCATGCGCATTCCCAAATCCTTCTGCACAGCTGCAATCACTTGCCATTTGAATAATATTCTGATCTTTAATTTTTCCTTCCAAAGTGGATAACCTCACATTTGCCAACATTATACTCCATCTGCCAGAACCTTGCTACCTTTTCACGTAGTTTACCTTCCTTTTCTTTACTGTTCGCATCATGGTTCTTTGATGATATTTAAAAGTTTCCTAATCTTCTCGTTTCTCACTGCTCTTGGCGACTTTGAACGGATGAGCTTTTAGCTTAATGCCTTCCTTGATCTCTTTTGTTATCCACTCCTGTTCACGCTACTGCCCCACCATCACTGCCCTTGCTTTTAACTGGAATATACTTTTGTTGAGCAGCATGAAAAAACTCTTTGGAACTCCTCCACTGTTCCTCATTCATCCCTCCATAAAGCCTGTGTTCCCAGTCTACCCTGGCCAACTCCTCCCTCATCCCCTTGTAGTTTCCCTTGTTTAAACCAAAGGAGGTGTCGGTGCCATAAGACTCACACCACCAGGTTCAGGAACAGCTGCTCCCCCTCCATCATCAGACCCCTCAACAACAAACTCAGTCAGGGACTCATTTAAGGACTCGCGCTTGTGCTCTTTGTGGATTTTCTTTGTTCTCTCTGTATTGTACAGTCACTTTGTTTACATTCATTATCTTTTGCCGTTCTTTGTTTGCATGTATATGCTGTATTTTTGCACTGCCTTTTAACTCTGCCTTGCCCACAGATAAAAAGAATGTTTGTGATGTCATGTATGTACCCTGTCAAGATATCTGAAATCTAACATCTAACACAATTGTTTTAGACTGAACTATTATACCCTCCATTTGTATGAGAAACTCATCAGATTCTGATCACTCTTTCGAAGAGGATCCCAAATTATAAGATCGTTAATTTTACTTGTCCCATTGCACAGGATCAGATCAAGATAACTTGTTCCCTTGTAGGTTCAGTGATGTGCTGTTGAAAAAAGCCATCACATATCCATTCTATGAAGTCGTCCTCAAGGATGCCTCGACCAGCATGATTCACCCAGTCAATGTGCATGTTAAAGTCCTTCACAATAACTGCTGTTCCATCCTTACGTGCCTCCGATATTTCTTGGTTTATTGGCTGTGCCACTGTAATGTTATTATTGGGTGGCCTGTGGACAACTCCCACCAATGATCTTTTACCCCTTTACTGTTCCTCATCTCTACCCAGATGGATTCAATATTTCGATCCTGAGATCTTCCATCATCTCTCACTGTTGCACTGATCTCGTCCTTAACCATAATCATTACCCCACCTCCCTTAGCTTCCTGCCTGTCCTGATTACCTGATATCTTTGGATATTTAATTCCCAATCCTCTCCAGCCTGCACCCAGATTCCTGTAATGATCACTAAATCAGACTCCTTTGCACTGATTTGTACCACAAGTTCACTGGCCTTGTTTTGAATACTACGGGCATTCAGATAACATGCCCTTATAAGGCAATAAGGTGCTTTATAAGGCAATCTTTGCCTCCTTTACACTTGACTTTTATCCCCTCTACTCTTAGTTTTTACTCTGGGTGGTGGCAGGGGAGGGGGAAAAAGAGAGACACTACAGGACTGCTTTCGACCATGGACTGGAGCTGTTTTAGGGAGGCAGTGATCAACAACAGTCATGCAAACATAAAGGAGTACATGGGCTCAGTGATTGACTACATCACCAAGTGGCTCCATATCCCCCTGATGAATGGGTCCCCTACATAGCTGCGGTGAAGGTGAGGAGAACTCTATCCAAGGTGAACCCCACACAAGGCAGCAGGTCCAGACAACATACCTGATCGGAAACTGAAAGACCGCGCAGACCCATTAATGGAGGTCTTCACAGACATCTTCAACACCTCACTCCAGCAGTCCATCATCTGCAGAGGTTTTAAGACAGTGTGAGTGACAATAACAGGCCTCATTGACCACCGCCCTGTGGCACTGACCTCCACCCTTATGAAGTTATGAGCGTTTGATGGTGGAGCACATTAAAGCACACCTCCCAGAAATGCTAGACCCATTTCAATTCAAATATAGAAGAAATTGTTCCTCAGACGATGCTTGTCACTTCACTCTGCCCTGGGCCACCTGGAGAACAATACCTCATACACCAGGCTACTATTCACCTTGGCTTTTAATACGATCATTCCCCAGAGGCTGGTGGAGAAGTTGTCCTCGCTGGGACTCAACACCCTTCATTGTAATTGGATTACGGACTCCCTAACGAAAAGACCACAATCTGTCCAGGTTGGTAGCAGAGCATCGAGCACCGTCACGCTGAGCACTGGCGTACCTCAGGTCTATGTGCTCAGTCCACTCCTGTTCACGCTACTGACCCACGACTGCATCCCCAGATCCAGCTCCAACAGTGTCATCAAGTTTGCAGATGACACAACAGTCGTCAGCCACATCAGCAACAACGACGAGTCGCACTACACAGAGGAGGTGGAAAAGCTCGTGAAATGGTGCAAGAGTAACAACATGAGTCTCAACATGGACAAGATGAAGGAGATGATCGTTGACTTCAGGAGGACCAGGAATGACCATCCTCCACTACACATCAACAACTCTGTAATGGAGAGAGTGGAGAGCACCAAGTTCCTTGGAGTTCACTTAACTAGTGACCTATCGTGGATACTCAACATCTCCTCACATGTCAGGAAGACACAGCAGTGACTGCACTTTCTGAGAAGTTTGAGGTGGGCAAGGTTACCGGCCACCATCCTGTCGACTTTCTATAGGAGCTCTATCGAGAGTATCCTGGCCAGCTCCATCGCAGTGTGGTATGGTCGCTGCAGAGCATTGGATCAGAGGTCAATCCACAGGGCCATACAGTGACAGAAAGATTCACTGGGTTCTCCCTCTCCTCCATCAACACAGTCTACTGGATCATGGTCTGAAGAGTGGTGCAAAATCATTAAGGAGCCCTTCCACCCTGCACACAGGATCTTCCACCTCATCCCATTGAGAAAGAGATATAGAAGTATCAGAGCCAGGCTGAGAAACAGCTTCGCAGGCAGTCTCACAGGCATGAGATTGGTGAATAACTGATCACACACACACACACGCACACACGCACACACACGCACACACGCATGCACATGCACACACGCACGCACACACACACGCACGCACGCACGCACGCACGCACGCACGCACACACACACACACACACACACACACTGTATATACTGTACAGATACTTCCTGACTGATGACCATAATCCAGACTGAGGGATTGGTTATATCTCGGAATGGATGTATGTCGGAATTGCATACATTTGTTAAAAAAGAAAAAAAAATCAAAATATAACAGGGATACATGTCAAGAGTCAAAATGTGGGTAGTTAGTTGGGGTCCCAAGGTCCATAGGTTGATTCCTATACGCATGCATGAGTCTTTGGTTGGCGCATGCACAGTGGGTTCGCGTTTTGGAATTTGGTTGGCGCATGCGCAAGGATTAAACACCCAAATGATATTGAATTCATGGTCTTAACTCTTCCCAAATCCTTTTTTGATGAACTAGATTCTCTCATCTATTCTTTTATTTGGAAAAATAAGCACCCCACCTCAAAAAAATTTCTTTCAAAATATTTAAATAAATGGAGGTTTGGCATTACCTAATTGTAGATTTTATTACTGGGCAGCGACTATTCGATATGTTACCATTTGGATTCATCATAACGAATACTAAGGTGCTTAAAGATGGATTGGCCTAGAGATCGAATCTACTAAAAGGTATTCTCACCTTTCAATACGTGAAGCACCCTCACCTTTTTTGGCTTCCAAGTTAACTGATAATTTGGTTGTCAGACACACATTGAGAATTTGGTTTCAATTTAGAAAACATTTTGGTTACCATAGATTTTTATTAATTAGCTCAATTTTATGTATTTCCCTTTATTTACCTTTGGTTCAAGATGTTGGTTATACTCAATGGTCAAGCTTAGATATCCAGTCTTTTTTAGATTTATATAATGACCGAAATCTTGATTTTTCTGTTAAATTTACAATACCTGAACATCATTTTAAAATTAATTACAGATTAGAAGCTTCTTAAATTCTTCAACGTTGAAGCTTCCCTAGGAGTTAAATCTTAATCTTATTTGGGAAGCATATTGTCATGAACTAACAAACCTCTTGAATTTTGTTAGGGACTAGAGAGATTTTGTTGGTACTATCATGGGAACAGCAATGGAAAATTCACCAGGCAATGATCAATTCAAAATAATAGTTTTATTAAACTATTAATAACATAATATTTCTCACTTATCTCTAAATTTAACCCCACTATGTGCAAATGTAAATATGTCTGTGTGTATATTGAAGTCGCAACCTCTGAAAAGTCCATTTTAAAAAGTTCAGCATCATTTTAGTCTTGCTTGAAGGTCTTAAATTTTCTGTTCATAAATAATTATTATGCACTTTTAAACATCATCAGGCCTCTCTAAACTCACAATTCTTTCAATGAGATGTCCTTCAGAGAGATTTTCCTTCAAACAGGAGTGACCATTTTCTGAACACCAATGAGAAGTGCTCTTACTGATTTAAAAGCCACTTATGTTGTGCTTCCTGTGAATAGGATAATACAAGTCCTGTCTTTCCAGGAGGTCATGTTTTCAGATCTTCTACAGTTGTGTTCCACGATGAGGCTGGACTCTTTATTTTCAAAGGAGCATTCAGAAAGTGACTTATTTCAAAGCTACTTATTCTGTGTTCCCTTTTATGAGAAGTTACACAGAGGCAGCTTCCCCCCCCCCCCCCCCCTTTGCAGGAAATACTGCTGCTTTCAATCCTGTCTCAAACAGTGAGTTCCGTTCATATTGGCTTCTTTGTCTCGGATTTCAATAATATTTTCACAGCAAATCTCTCATGTCACATGGTATGTGACATCATTTCGGTCTTGTCTTTCCATGCTGATCTGCTGAAACATCTCTGTCCACTTACTCACACAATCAAAGTAATTCATTTTATTTGGTGGTTCTCTTCTAATTCTGGGCTGTCTGCCCAGATGGTCACAAAATGGCTGTACGTTTACACAGGTGCTTCTGAGATAACACCCATTGTTTTCTGTACCTGAAAATCTATCATAAATCCTTTCATCTTTTGACTTTGGAATGCAACATCTGTCTCTTCAATTTTCCAAACTGGCTTCTGTAGTCAATAATGTTTAAAATGCAAATGCTGAAGGCATGTAGAATGTAAATGAGCCCTGTCCACCCAAAACTAACTTATTAAACCATATCTGGATAAAATATAGTTTTAACATTGAACTAAAGATTAATCACAGCACATTCATCGCAATATCATTTTAAACCTCATCATAAAGGATGGCTTTCAGCCCTTTATGAACTACTTTTAAGATCTAGTGACAGTTCCCTGCATGGTATTAAGTATGGGAATTAAACTTTCAACAGCTATTTGCTGAAACTACATGGGATTCTTATTTTGAAAAGTGCTCATTCATCTTCTCTTTGTGCTAGACATTCATGAATACAATTTAAAGTAGTCTGTCAGGCCTACTTTTCTCAGTTCAATTAGCTAAATTTGATCCTAACATCTCTTCTAAACGTGATAAATGTGTATAACTGAATGTGGTAAACCACTGTAATGTATAATTATCTGGTCAAGTACACCTCTTGGTCGGTTGTACCTGTGGCCCCTCCCCACAGGCTCCTGTATAAAGGCGACTGTTCCACAGCCCCCTGCAACTCCCTGCTGGACAGCTGAACGGTAGGGGAATGCTATGTTCTCAAGTGAATTAAAACCTATTGGTTTCTCCACAATAGACTCCTGAGTGATTGATGGTGCATCAATTTAATTCACTTGAAGTTTTCCACATTGGAGAAGATCCTCAAACCAGAAACACTGGAAATTGACCCTCAATCACCTGAGGCATCAACCAGCTTCAAACTCTGGTGCGCTGTTTTGAAGCCTTCCTGCAGGCCTCCTCCACCATCGTGCAGGGCCCCAAGATTTGACGCTCATCAGCTGAAAAAGAGGCCCAAGCCATTTTCATGTCTTACCTGGCTGGGGTAAGAGATTCACCCTGCTGACTGATCAATGTACTATCGCGTTCATGTTCAGCAATCAACAGCAGGACAAAATCAGAAATTATAAAATACTGCGGTGGAGAATAGAATTATCCAACTATAACTGTGACATCCTGTACCGGCCGGCGAAACTTAATGAACCACCAGATGCCCTGTCCCGTGGGACATGTGCCAGTGCAACAGATCGACCTCCATAATGATCTCTGTCACCCGGCGTCACCAGGATCTTGCACTTCGTCAAAGCATACAACCTGCCGTACTCCATCGACGAAATCAGGACCATGACAAAGAACTGCCAGGTCTGTGCTGAGTGTAAGCCGCTCTTCTACCGGCCAAATGGGACACGACTTATTAAAGCCACTTGTCCCTTCCAGCGACTCAGTGTCAACTTTAAAGGACTCCTGCCCTCTACCGACCGTAACATATACAATATCATTGACGAATACTCCCGCTTTCCATTTGCCATTCCCTGCTTGGACATGGCCGCGGTCACAGTCACTGTTTATGACTAGAGGAAAAAACCTGGCCTTATCTGTGCCTACTTGCTTAATCCTTTTTGTTCCTCGAATAGGGTGGCCCTTTCTTACTTATACTCCAACCATCCCTCACCTCTGATATGTTCTTGCAGAAGCCTTTTGAGGCAAAGCCTTATCACACTGACACAGTCTGCTCCAATAATGACCACTCCCTCGTTGTTCAGTTATTTATTAAAAGGTTGCAAAAGTAACCCTGGAAATTATAGGCCTGTAAGCCTGACATCAGTAGTAGGTAAATTATTGGAAGGTGTTCTAAGAGATCGGATATACAATTATTTGAATAGCCATGGGACTGATTAGGGATCGTCAGCATGGCTTTGTGCATGGTACGTTGTGTTTAACCAATGATAAAGTTTTTAAAAGAGGTTACCAGGAAAGTCTGTGGATGTTGTATTCATGGACTTTAGTAAGGCCATTGACAAGAAGATCCCACATGGGAGGTTACTCTGGAATGTTCAGACGTAGGTATTCATGGTGAAGTAGTGAACTGGATTTGTCAAGGGCTGGATGGGAGAAGCCAGACAGTAGTGGTGGATGGTTGATGCTCAGACTGGAGGCCTGTGACTAGTGGTGTGACTCAGGGATCGGTGCTGGGACCATTGTTGTTTGTCATCTCTATCAAGGATCTGGATAATAATGTGGTAAATTAAATCAGCAGGTTTGCTGAGGTGTTGTGGACAGCAATTAAGGTTTTCAAAGCTTGCAGAAGGATCTGAACCTAATGGAAAAAGGGGGAAAAATGTCAGATGGAATTTAATGTGGACAAGTGTGAGATGTTGCAATTTGGAAGGACAAACCCAGGTAGGACACACACACACACACACACACACACACACACACACACACACACACACACACACACACACACACACACACACACACACACACACACACACACACACACACACACACACACACACACACACACCTGGTCAGGCACTGAGGAGTGAGGTAGGACAGAGGGATCTGGGAATACAGATACACAATTCCCTAAAAGTGGCATCACAGGTGGATAGGGTTGTAAAAAGAGCTTTTTGGCATATTGTCCTTCAAAAATCAAAATATTGAGTACAGGAGTTGGGATGTTATGGTAAAGTTGTATAAGACATTGGTGAGGCCAAATTTAGAGTTTTATAAGCAGTTTTGGTCACCGAACTACAGGAAAGATATCAATAAGATAGAAACAGTGTAGAGAAGATTTATTAGTTTGTTGCCCGGGTTTAATTAATGGTCTAATTTTTAACATTTAAGAAGAATTTGTACGGGTATATAGATGGGAGAGGTATGGAAGACGATGGACTGCAGGCAGGTCAGTGCGATGATGAAAAAAATGATTTGGCACAGACTAGTAGGGCTGAAGGGGCCTATTTCTGTTCTGTAATATTCTATGGTTCTATGATGTTAGTTTGCATACAACGATAAAATTAATCTCATCACCCACAGTCACCAAACTCATCAATAATGTCACTTTCATCAAGACTTACCGTAAATATGCATGTATAATGTGAAAAATTTTGTACCAAAATTCGGGCTCAAAGTAGGGGGTCGCATTATACATGGGGTAAAATTTTTCTCCCTTTTCCCCCTCAAGAATGGGGGGGTCGCATTATACTCAAAACACATATTTACGGTAATTTATTGGGGAGTTCAGGCATCCAGCACTGTCATGGGTTTGTATGGTTCTCCCCATGTCTGCGTGGGTTTCCTCCGGCATTCTCTGCTTCCAAAAACATACCGGGTTTGTACATTAGTTGGTCACATGGGTGTATTTGAACATCGTAGGCTTGTAGTCTAGAAGGGCATGTTACCGTGCTGTACCTCTAAATTAAATTAAATTGTTTAAACTCCTCCTGTATTAATTTAATTCCAGCTCCCTCTTATTGAGCATATTATCACCTCACTAGCAATGAAAATATTTCCTGTGGTTAATTTAATTAGTATGTAGCCATTGCTTCACCTTTATTTCTTGACAAAGGAAATCTGGATTACGAACATAGGCAAAGGAGTTTCATCCCTTGAGCTTGTTCTTCATTCAGAGACATCATTTCTTAATTCCTGACACATACCTTTGGCAGCATCTTTTTGTCTGCTAATATCACTTGCTGTTGTGTAGATGATGAATATTTAAGAGCACTGAATGTATAATGTTTAATGTGTAAAGAAGTACTATGATGGCATTTAATCTCTGCCTTTGAGAACAATCTCTGCCAGCGAGAAAAATAAAGACGAGATATTCAGAGATGATGAAGTAAAAGCCCAAGACTGGAGAAACTCAGCAGATCAAACAGTGTTCTTTATAGAGCAAAGATTATGATCCAATGCCGACATTTCAGGCTTGAGCCCTTCATCAACATATTGAAAAATGTCAGCAGGAAAGAGGGAAGTGTGAGGGGAGGAGCACAGTCCAAAAGGCTGGAGGTAATAGGTGGAGAAGGATTATAGCTCCTGTTTAATTAGACGGCTGCCAGCAGGGGGCTGACACAGAAGGGGAGACTGAAGTAATTGAGATCTGTAATAGAGGCTTGCAGCTTCATGGCCTGTCTCATGGTGCTGTTTACACCAGCTTTAAAGTGAAGAACCTTTTCCTTCATCCATGTGTTGTCTAAGAACTCACACATATGAATACAAGATGAAATAGGAGGGAGGGCACAGCAGCAAGCAGGGGTGGAGGGATGGCCAGGTGAATAGAGGGAAGGGGGTAGAGAGCTGAGGGAAAGGTGACAGGGGAAGAGGAGGGAGGGGGAAAGGAGTGCAGGTTAGCAGAAACCGAGAAGTCGATGTTGATGCCATCGGGCTGGAGAGGGCCCAGACGGAAAATCAGGTGTTTTTCCTCCAATTTGTGAGTGGTCTTGGTGGGATGGTACATGAGACCGTGGACAGACATATGAGTATGGGAGCGTGACACAGAACTCAAATGGTTGGCTACTGGGAGGTCCCTGTTTACTGGTGCGGACTGAGTGAAGGCGCTCAGCGAAGTGACCTCCCAGTCTGCACCCAGTCTCTCCGAGGAGAGGAGCCCCGGATGTAATAAATCAATCTGCACTTACACAAATGAAGCATAGTGATGGTGAAGTACCGCTTCCTTTTAGAACAGAATTGGTTTCTTAACACAAGAACCCAACCTCCTAAATTACTGTATATTAAACTAAACTCTCATGGTTTAATGTCCTCCAACTAAAAGACCAATGAGATGGCCAGATACATAGAACATTGCAACACAGTGCAGGCCTTTCGGTCCACAATGTTGTGCCAGCCTATATGAATCTAACTTTTCCCTACCTCAAATCCATTACCCTCTAGCTTTGTACATTCACAGAACCCAGTGTTTTGAATGTCCCTATTATACCAGCCTCCACTACCAACCCCAGCAATACAACGCAGCAAACATCACTGAGTAAAAAACTTATCTCCGACAATTCCCTTAAAGTTTCCACCATGCACCTCAAACAGATGTCTTCTGGTATTTAAATATTAATGGTTAATTAAATATATAAAATTGCTGATGTAAACTCAGTATTTTTCCCAGCACTGGCATAACTAAATATTTTATAGTCTGCTACAAATCCAAAACCTAACTAAAAGCATGTCTGAGTTAATAGTTGACATGAAACATGCACATCAGCAAATGCTGTGACTGTGTTAAAAACACTGACCAAAATGCTGGAGGAACTCAGCTGGTCTTTCAGCGTCCAGAGGAGACAAAGGTATATTGCTGATGTTTCGGGCCTGAGGCCTTCTTCAAGGAATAACCAGGATGAGGCAGAAGCAGGAAATCTCAGAAAAGAGGCAGCGCCATCCGGGGGAGGGGTCCACACCAAGAAGAGGTGTTAAATCTCAGAATAGAGGCAGTGCCGGCCGGGGGAGGGGTCCAGACTAACAAGAGGTATTAAATCTCAGAATAGAGGCAGTGTCAGCCAGGGGAAGAGTCCAGACCAACAAGAGGTGTTAAATGGATATGATAAGAGGAGAGGCGAGAATTTATTATGTCTGCGAAAAGAGAGGGAGAGCTCGGGGAAGGTCACGGGGAAGAAGTTGGGGGGGGGGGTTAATAAAAGCCAGAGAAGTCAATGTTAATACCAGACAGTTGGAGGGGCCCAGTAGGAAGATGAGGTGTTGTTCTTCCAATTTGCGGGTGGTCTCAGTCTGGCAGTATGAGACCAGGGACAGACATATGACATGTCAGCAAGGGAATGGGATGGGGAATTGGGCCACATGCTATTGTGGTGGACAGGGCTGAGGTGCTCAACAGAGCAATCTCGCAGTCTTCGTCCAATTTCTCCAATGTAGAGAAGACCACAACGTGATCATTGATGCAGTAGATGGCCCCTACAGATTCACAAATGAAATGTTGCTTGACTATTTGGGGCCCTGAATGGTGGTGAGGGAGGAGGGGTAGGTGAAAGTGAAGCATCTCCTGCAGTCACAGGTAGGTACCAAGGGGACGATTGGTGGGGAGGGAGGTGTGGCCAAGGGTGTTACCGAAGCAGCGGTCCCTGCAGAAGGTGGAGGGGAAGGAGTCTGGTGATGGGATTACATAGTAGGTGGCCTCAATGCCAGAGGAGGATGTGTTGGATGTGAAAGTTGATGACGTGGTTGGTGAGGACAAGTGGAGTCCTGTCCTTGTTGAGCCTGGAGGTGGATGTGCATGTAATGGAGGATATCTGGGTGAGGGCTGAATTGATGGTGGTAGAGGGAAAGTTCAAAGAAGGAGGAGATCTGTAATGATCTAGCATGTAAACCTTACTGTGAACAGGAGCCTAATCTAAACCATTATTAAATGACAATATCATTGATAGTGATTCATTGTCTGGAAGGGAGAATTATCTGCTTTATTTTGGATTGTATCACAGTAAATGGGTCAAGATGTCACTCTTTATTTGGTCTGGATTAGGATGTAAGACAATGCAGGGAAAGTGGAATGGGAAATTACAAATCCAATGATTGATAACAATCTCATTCCTTAGTTCTTGTGATGAACTAAGGAACAAAAACTGAACCCTGCTGTGCTTTTTCACAGCATTAACAAGGGAAACATGGTGAACGTGGACTAGGTCAGTCCTGCTGAACATTTCATGGCCTTTTCTTACACTTAGTGACTGATTAAACTGGAATTGGGAAATCTGAATATGACATTTAGGGATGATATGCCCATTCAGGACTTTTCACACTTCAGTGGAGTAGCAATAATTTAGAGTGAGTGTATGTCCTTATTCACAAGTGTGTTTTTGTATTGGTGTGGCATGTACAAGTGTAAATTTATGCCTGTGTAAATCTGTACATTTATTTCAATATCCCCATCAATATTAACATATATTTGTCCGTGATGGTCTTTGTATTTGACTGTGTATCAGTGTGCACCTGAGTTCGAGTACATATCCTAGTGTGGGGGTCAGTGAGTGTGTGTGCTTTTATGACCATGTCTGATGTACCTGTTCAGATTTCTTTGTTGATTACTCAAAACTTCTCCTGCCCTGTATGTACAGATTGCATTTTGTTTCCAACAGAGGAACTGTCAAGCAGCTTAGTATCTAGGCAGCAAGATCCAGTAATATGAGTCTCAAACAAGAAGCAAGATGAAGCTTTTCATCTTCATTCAGCATGGTGTGAGATGGATTAGAGGTTTTGACAAGTCCAGCTGCCTTCATGATAATGAACTTAATTCAGCAAATAGAGATCAAAGTGGCAACATCTCTTGAGTGGGACAGATGAATGAATGAATGCCTTTGATCAAACCCTAAGAAGGTCCTTATCAATGAAGCTCAGTCTCCAAAACATGGTTTAAAAGTTAATTTAACAAGACAGGCCTGAATAGAGTGAAGAAGCTGGCAGGAGCCCCTGGAAGTGTGCTGCTTGAGACATTCTCTGGTTGATATCCCTGTAACGATTTGTAACTCTCGAGGGCACTTACACTGGGATTTCCTCGAGTAAATCCATTACACCTTGTGTAAGACATTCACAGATCAATTTCAGGACTGAATGACCAAGGGAACTGTGTTGTCACAATGAAAGCCCCTCTTAATGGCAGCCTCTTCAATCTGAGGCGCCTGCAAGCTCATACCAAGACACAAGAGCAACTTATCCATGAACTACTCTTTGCAGACGATGCCGCTTTAGTTGCCCATTCAGAGCGTTTTGCCGAAACTGCCAAAATGTTTGGCCTGGAAGTCAGCCTGAAGAAAACTGAGGTCCTCCATCAGCCATCTCCCCATCATGACTACCAGCCCCCCTACATCTCCATCGGGCACACTGAACACAAAACGGTCAACCAGTTTACCTATCTCGGCTGCACCATTTCATCGGATGCAAGGATCGACAACGAGATAGACAACAGACTCGCCAAGGCAAATAGTGCCTTTGGAAGACTACACAAAAGAGTCTGGAAAAACAACCAACTGAAAAACCTCACAAAGATTAGCGTATACAGAGCCGTTATCATACCCACACACCTGTTCGGCTCCAAATCATGGGTCCTTTATCAGCATCACCTACGACTCCTAGAACGCTTCCACCAGTGCTGTCTCCGCTCCATCCTCAACATTCATTGGAGCGACTTCATCACCAACATCGAAGTACTCGAGATGGCAGAGGCTGACAGCATCGAATCCACGCTGCTGAAGATCCAACTGCGCTGGGTAGGTCACGTCTCCAGAATGGAGGACCATCGCCTTCCCAAGATCGTGTTATATGGTGAACTCTCCACTAGCCACCAAAGAAGAGGTACAAGGACTGCCTAAAGAAATCTCTTGGTGCCTGCCACATTGACCACCGCCAGTGGGCTGATATCACCTCAAACCGTGCATCTTGACACCTCACAGTTTGGCGGGCAGCAACCTCCTTTGAAGAAGACCACAGAGCCCACCTCACTGTCAAAAGACAAAGGAGGAAAAACCCAACACCCAACCCCAACCAACCAATTTTCCCTTGCAACCACTGCAACCGTGTCTGCCTGTCCCGCATCGGACTTGTCAGCCACAAACGAGCCTGCAGCTGACGTGGACATTACCCCTCCATAAATCTTCATCTGCAAAACCAAGCCAAAGAGATATGTTTTTGGGAGATAAATTGAGGAGGGTTTTTATTTTTACTGTAGGTCTCATACAAACACTAAAACAGATTTTATTTAAAATACTAGACAGGGCAGCTCCAAGAGCCTTTGCAAATACCTTGGGGAGTGCCCAAGGGACTTCACTAATGGAAGATCTCGTCAGAGCCACAGGCTGTCTGGAATGGAACTTGCTGTTCTAAGAGGGTCATGTGGTTTTGCAAGCAGAGAGAGTCAAACAGGCTGTTTCTCTGAGAGAGAGGGAATTCAATTCTGCAGGTTTACAGTCAGCAGCAGGAGCTGGGACTAGGACAGGACAAGCTGGAAAGCTTGTGGAAAAAAAAACCATTTAGAAGACAAGCTGTGACTGTTTAGTTCAGCCTAGTCAAAGCTCTTGTTGTTCATACAAGAGGAAAGGACTGGCTGCCTAATGTTTTACTTGAAATAAGAGAAATAAAAAGGAACTCTGTGGTGACCTGAAAGCAAGAGGTCATCTGGAAAACCCTGATGGGACAAGTTTGTTCAGCAAGACACTGAAGTGGCTGGTTAGAAGGAATCAGTTGTGGGTGTCCAGCGAACAACAAATCTCTCTCTGAAAACTGACAAGAACCTTCCTGAGTGGTAACCATTTACCTTTCAAGCACCAAAGCCTAGTGAACTTCATAAATGTTAAATTCTGTGCACAGTATCAGAATTGCCTGCAACCAGTGAACTTGGAGGAATGAGAAGTGAGATTGGATTGTGAATCAAAGAACTTTTCTAAACTTGCACACACATTACCTACACGTGCTCTTAGAATTAGAAGGGGGTTAAGTTAGGTTAGTTAAATTAATAATAATGTTAAAGTTTGCTTTCATGTTTAAAGATAATTAAAAACAACTTTTGTTCAAGTAACCATTTGTCTTGGTGAGTATCTATTGCTGCGGGGTCTGGGCTTGTAACACTCTCATTGGCTCCAGTGCACATACCTATTAATTTTCAAAAATTTAGATATGCAACATGGTAACAGGCCCTTCCAGCCCATGATGTCAAATTACCCCAATTAACCTGCAACCTCCGTACATCTGGAAGGATGGGAGGAAACTGGAGCACCTGAAGGAAACCCACTAAGGACACAAGGAGTATGTCCTTTCAGACTGCGTCAAATTGGAACCTAGGTCACTGGCCTGTAATAGCACGGTGCTAACCGTGATGCCCCATATTAATTTGATATGTATTAAATTTTCCTGGTGAAACATTTGTTGTCAGAAGAGTTTATGAAGTAAAGAACCTAATTAATTATATCCAAGAATTGCAACTGGAATTTCAGGGTGATCAGTTGTTCTGTTTCGAGAGCTGAGGTTGAAATTTTGCCAGAAGCTTTGGTGTGCTTATGTTTTCATTATAAATCCGCTTTTATATATAATCCGTTGCTGAGCAAAATAACCATAAATAGATTGTTCTTTCCCTTATCAAAGCAGCTGTCTTTGGTCATTTTCTGCCTACCTGTCATAGCCCTTCAAATGCACAAGTCAGACTACAGGACATCCTTTTCCAAGGCACTTAGGAAGTGGAACAGTGTCCATGACATTGATTTGGCTTGGTCTTTTCGAACATCCCAGCATGCTTTCTGACAAAGCTCATGTTCTTGAGATTCAATCAGATGGCTCATCATTTTTAAACAACGCATTTGAATTTTGGCATGAATTAATTGTTAAACGTGATTGTGATCTTATAATGCCCCTGTGCCAAATAATATTGTAAATCATGTGTTTCTGTGTGCGAGACAGCTTCCAAACATGGAGATTTTTCTCCATGTTTGCATCTGCCTATGAATAACCTGTTGTTTGAGCATAGATGGCAGAATGGGATCTGACCGGACTGGTCAGGCTGCAGATTCGGGTTGTCTGGCGACAGTTTGCCCTGGCTGGCATTACAATCAGCATTGTGTTTCTCAGCTGGTGGGAGACTGTACGTGTCCAGCACAAGTCAATTGATCAGAGTTTTAAAATTTTCTAATTTAATTATATTTTAGACATACTGCACAGTAACTGACCCTTCCAGCCCACAATCCCATGTTGCTCAAATATCCCAATTAACCTACAATCCCTGTACGCTTCTTTTGACCAGTAGGAGGAAACCAGAGCCCTGGGAGGAAACCCACGCAAACAGAGAGAGGATGTACAAGCTCCTTACACAGCACGGATCCGAGCCCAGGTCACTGGCGCTGTAACAGCATTGCACCAACCGCTACACTAACTGTGTCCCCCTTCATCTCTACAATTTGACTTTGGACATTTAGGCTCAGAGTTTATGTTCTGTTTTGGAAAAGATGCCGAAGCTTGGCAGCAACGGTCTCAATTTGGCGAGTAGCAGTCAGAACCAGTCTGGAACATACTCAGCTGTAAATTTCTCAAACCATCCCTATTTTTGTTCCCAAATCCTTTTTTCATTCATTGAATTCTATTCTTTTATATGGTAAAACAAGCACCCCCACCTCAGAAAAGTTTTCCTTCAAAATATTAAAAAGGACTGGGGCTTGGCATTACCCACCCAGATTTAATTATTGGGCGGATAATATTAGATACATTACTTTTTGGATTTATCACATGGAAAATTTAGGAGCTTCATTGGATTAATTTAGAAATTAAATCTACCAAAAAGCAATATCTTCTTTTGATACTTGGAGCACCATTACCTTTTCTGGCCCTCAAACTCACTGATAATTTTGTTGTTAAACATACACTGAGAATCTGGTTTAAATTTAGGAAATATTTTGGGTACCATAGTCTCCTATTTATTAGTCCTGTTTTAGGTGATTCCTTTTTTTTTGCCTTCAGTTCTAGATAGCGGTTATAACCAATCCAATATTTTTTAGATATTTTTACTGACCAAAATCTTGCTTCTTTTGAACAATTCTCCACCAAATTTATAATCCCTAGATATCATTTCTTCACTCTTTAGGGGTCAGGAGCTTTTTAAGTTCTCTCATTTTGAAGCTCCCATAAGGCCTAGAACCTAATATGACAGGGATGATTTCTAATTTTCCACCTAATTACAAAGGGGTGGGATCTGGCCTTCAGAGATAGTTCCATGGACAGAATTCAAAACTATGGGATCAAGATCTTCCACAGCCATTTTCTGAAACTACATGGGATTCTATTCTGAAACGAGTGCATTCATCCTTTCTTTGTGCTAGACACTCATTATTACTGTTTCAGGAAGTATATCGAGCCCACTATTTCAAAATCAAATTGGTTATGTGGGCCAGGGGAACTCTGCCCTTGCCCTATCCAAGAGGAGAGGTTGTGAGAGTAGGGTTATGGGGAATAGCCTGTTGAAGGCTGAGCTTGAATTACAAAAGCTGGGGGTCACCTAACAAGAGTAGGGGAAAGTCCGGTACTGGCCCATTTTGGCTGCCTGAACTTGGTGAGAGCTTCTTTGGGATGGCTGAGAATGGCCTGAGCAAGGCTGGCAAGTTTTACCTTGACTGGCAGCAAGGCTTTTCAGCTGACCAAATCCACAACATCGTGCAAGCAACTTCTTCCATTTGATACTCAGCCTAATGAACCTTCTCTGCACTGCCTTGCAAACATGTATATCATGCCTCAAATATAGTGACTAAAACTCCACTCAATGTGCTGCCTAATTGTCTCCCCCCCCCCCCCACCCCCCGCATCTTTTACTGGTGACTTCCACAGCCCAACAGTTATTGGCCTTCCTGATACTTGCTGTCATTACATACAACCCTTTGCTTCCTGCATCCAAGGTCTCTGAGGCCACTTTGTACCAGACAAATTTGCATTTCCACTTCACTTAAATAATGAGTTGCTTCTTCATTTATTATTTCAAGGTGAAAGATCTCTCATTTTCCTAATTTACAGTCAACTTCTTGCCATAATCCCTTTTCAATTTCTTTGTGTCCTCCTCACAAGTTGAGTCCTCCTGTTGCATCATCAGCAAGTTTGACTACAGTACACATGGTGTAATGGATCCATCTTAATATTAATATTAAACTATATTTCATATAAAAATGCCTTAGTAAAGTAAGTTATAGAGTTGTATATGTATTCTTAGTAAGTTATTTGTAGGCTACTACAAGGTTACACACACCCATTCAGAAGTGAGGTCATCTTTCGGAGTTGTGATGTCCACAAGCCAGAGTTATGAAGGTCACATGATTTCTTAGAGCTGACAATTGTAAGGTAAAACATCATGAGATGGGAATGTGTAGGGAGTTACCCTGTACAGGGCAGTAACAAGAAGGGGAGGTGTCCTTGTACTCCTGTTAGGTAAAACATCATGAGATGGGACCGGAGAAGGAGTCACCCAGTACTAAGGAGTAACAGAATGCATCCTTGTACTTACAAGATAAGAGAGACATTGATGGATTGAGAGGCAGGAAGCTAGCAGGGAAAGGATAGCAACAGTTTTAGTCATTGGACAAGTAATGATATGATGATGTTCTAAGCATGTATCCAAGGGTATAAAAAATCACCATTTTGCTGATAACGGCAGAATGCATTCTCCGACTAACTTTGTTGGTCGCAAGTGTTACAATCCGGTAATAAAGAACAAAGAACCCTGATTTCGACTCAGCCTGGTGTTTGTCTCACTCATTCATGAACAAAGCAGACCTAACACAACTATTAAACATTCCAGTACATGCTCACATGCTTTCCAATCTCTTTGATGATGTAATTCACATGATTTTGAGAAATATATTGGTAAATTCAGACATTTTGAATGAGTTTAGAAATCAAGACCCTGTGGGACACACACAGGAGTTGGACCCTTGTGAGAGAGTTAAATTATAGTAACCGAAGCAGGTGCTTTTATGTGGATTTCATTTTCTGACCGTTCTTCTGAAAATAATGAGTGCAGCCTCATCATGGAAGAAAACTGAAGACAGAAAAAAGAAGATCTGAATATTGACAAGAGAAGCCGCCTTATTTGTGCCCAGAAGATGGTCACTCCTGTTTGAAGAAATCTCTCTGAAAGACAGCTGATCAAGAAACACCTGAGTTGAAAGAGATCTGAAAATATAATATTTTTATAAGTGCTTCAATTCTGAACTACATTTTAAAAGGATTCTGAAGTCAACAAAATGTTTGAAACTGCACTTTAAAGTTAAACTGTTAAACTGTAATGGCTTTGGACTTTAACACACACACACACACAGACATTTACATTTGCGCATAGTGGGATTAAATTTAGAGATAAGTAAGAAATGTTATGTTGTTATAGTTTAATAAAAAAGTTATTATTTTGAATATACCATGGTCTGGTGAATGTTCCAATGCTGTTCCTTTGTTAGTTCTAATAAGGTTTATTACTAATAACCATAGAAACATAGAATGTTATAGCACAAAAAAAGAGGCCATTTGATCCTTCTGATCTGTGCCGACTAATACAACTAGCTAGTCCCACTGACCTATTCTTATTCCATAACCCTCCAGACCCCTCCTATCCATGGATTTATCCAATTGATTCGTAAAATTCAAGATTGAATCTGCATTCACTACATCAGATGGCAGCTCATTACCCTCTCTGAGTGAGAAACTTTCCCCTAATGTTCCCCTTATCCCTCTCCCCTTTCAGCCTAAAGCTATGACCTCTTGTATTTATCTCCTCCAATCTAAGTGGAAACATCCTGCTCACATCTACTCTGTCTATACCCCTCATAATTTAATAAATATCTATCAAGTCTCCCCTCATTCTTCTTCATTCCAAGGAGTATCAACCTAACCTGTTTAACCTTTCCCTATATCTCAACTCCTGAAGACCCAGCAACATCTTAGTAAATCTTCTCTGCACTCTTTCAATCTTATTGATATCTTGCCTGCTGCTGGGTGACCAGAACTGCACACAATGCTCTAAGTGTGGCCTCACCAATGACTTGAATAATTTCATCATAACAACCCAGCTTCTATACTCAATACTTTGATTTATAAAGGCCAAGATGCCAAAATCTTTCTTTACAGCCCTGTCCACATGCAACACCACCTTCAGGGAACAATGTATCTGTATTCCCAGATCTCTTTGCTCCTCCACACTCCTCAATGGCCTACCATTTACTGTGTAAGTCCTACCCTGATTCATTCTTCCAAAGCGCAATACCTCACACATATCTGCGTTAAATTCCATCTGCCATTAACTGGCCCAATTTCCGAACTGGTCAAGATCCCTCTGCAAGCTTTGAAAATCTTCCTCACAGCCCACTACACCTCCTATCTTTGTGTCATCAGCAAACTTGCTGATCCAATTCACCACGTTATCATCTGTCATTTATTTCGATAACAAACAACAATGGCCCCAACACAGAGGCACCCCACTTGACACAGGCCTCCAGTCTGAGAAGCAACCATCCACCACCACTCTCTGTTTTCTTCCACCAAGCCAAGTCTGAATCTAGTTTGCAACCTCTCTATGTAGACCTGGTGAACCTATCCGAACCTTTTGAGCCAACCTCTTCTGTGGAACCTTATCAAAGGCCTTACTAAAGTCCATATAGACAAAATCCACAGCCTTTCCTTCATCTACTTTCATGGTAACTTCCTCAAAAAACTCTACAGATTTGTTAAACACGACCTACTGGGCACAAATCCATGCTGACTGTCCTTAATCAGATGCTGACAGTCCAAATGCCTATATATCCTATCTCTCAGAAATCTTTCAAATAATTTACATACCACTGATGTCAGGCTCACTGGCCTATATTGTCTGGTTTACTTTTGGAGTTCTTCTTAAACAGCGGGACAACATGAGCTATTCTCCAATCCTCTGGCACCTCCCCCGACTAAAGTGGATGTGCCGGAAATATCGATCAAAAATGACTGATGCCCTCATACTAATCCCTATGGTATATCACTGGTTTCTGATTGATATCCAAGATTTATTTCATCAAATTCTGTTTTCAGTATGTCAGCCAGACCCCTATCAATACCAATATGTTTCCCCCACATCCACTACCATTGAATGCATGCTATAAATGTCCGCTGCCTACAGGAAATGAACGATCACCAGATCCACTTTTTATCTGTTCCATTCTTAAAGAGCTCCAGAATATTTCTCAAAGCTTACCTTTCATTCAACCATGTTGACTTTGCTTGGTTTTCGTTATATCTTACTATTACCAGTGTCATAATGGACATCAACTTGACAAACAGCATTGACCAACAGGAACTGTTTGACCTTGGCTGGCAGCAAGTTCGATACATCAGGTAGGGGTCTGACCTCGGTTTAGAGCAGCCCAGATATGACTCATAGCAGTCTGTGAAACATAGCCTGAGCTCAGCAGTGAACCTTTCAAACCCATCTCACTCTACACCCATCACCATGTGGCCAGCACAATTCCAATGCTATCAGCAAATCTGCCGATGACACCACGATTGTTGGCAGAATCACAAACGGCAAAGAGGAAGTGTACAGGAGGGAAATAGATCAGCTACTTGAGTGGCATCACACCAACAACCTTGCGCTCAAATTCAGCAAAACCAAGGAGATGATTGTGGAGTTCAGGAAGAAATCAGGGGAACATGGCCCAGTCCTCATCAAGGGCTCAGTCGTGGAGAGGGCCAACATCCTCAAATTCCTGGGCGTCAACATCTCTGAGGATCGGTCCTGGAACCTCCAGGTTGATACAACCACAAAGAAGGCTCGCCAAGGGCTATACTTTGTGAGGAGTCTGAGGAAGATTGTTGAAAACTTCCACAGATATACTGTGGAGAGCATTCTGGTTGGTTAAATTACTGTCTGGTATGGAGGCGCCAACTCTCAGACCAAAAAAATCTCCACAGGGTTGTTAGCTCGGCCTGCAACATCACAGGCACCAGATTTCTTTCTATTGAGAACATTTACAACAGGCAATATCTTAAGAAAGCAGCCTCTATTCTCAAAGATCCCCACATGCCCTTTTCTCTCTTCTACCATTAGGAAAAAGGTACAGGAGCCTGAATGATCAATGAACCAAAGACACTGCCTCACTTTGACTAGAACCAGAGAACCATAGAACATTACAGCACAGTAACAGGCCTCTTCAGCTCTTCTAATCAGGGCTGAACTTTTTTTTTGTCTAGTCCCACAGACCTGCACCTAGTCTATAGCTCTGCATTCCTCTCCCATCCATGAATCTGTCCAAATTCTTCTTAAATTATTTTATTGAGCGTGCATTCACCATCTCAGCTGACAGCTCACTCCACACTCCCACCACTTCTTCACCTTCTCTGTGTGAAGATGTTCCCCCTTATGTTCCCCCCCTAAACTTTTCCCCTTTCACCCTTAACCCATGTCTTCTGATTTGTATCTCACCTAACCTCAGTGGAAAAAGCTGTTTATCCCCCTCATAATTTTAAATACCTCTATCAAATCTTCCTAACCTGTCTAACCTTGCCCTGTAATTCAGTTCCTGAAGTCCGGGCAAAATCCTAGTAAACCTACTCTGTATTCTCTCAATATTATTGATATTTTTCCTGTAGTTCAGTGACCAAAATTGCACATAATACTCCAAATTTGGCCTCATCAATGTCTTATACAATTTTCATGATATCCTAAACTCTTGTAGCCAATACTTTGATTTATGAAGGCCAATATGCCAAATGCTCTCTTTACAACCTTATCCACCTGTGATGACACTACTTTCAGGGAATAATGTACTTGTATTCCCAGATCCTTTTGTTCTACCACACTCCTCAGTGCCCGACCATTCACTATGTATGTCATTTCAAGGTTTGTCCTTCCAAAATTCAACACCTCACACTTGTCTGCATTAAATACCATCTGCCATTTATCAGCCCATTTTTCCAGCTGGTCGAGATCCTTCTGCAAGCTTTGAAACCTTCTTCAATCTTCACAATGCCTCCAATCTTAGTGACATCTGCAAACTTGCTGATCCAATTTATCACATTATCATCCAGATCATTGATATAGACAACAAATAACAATGGTCCCAGCACTGATCCCTGAGGCACACCACTAGTCACAGGCCTCCAGTCTGAGAAGCAACCTCCACCACTACTCCTAGCTTTCCTGTCCTGTCATTGTCAAATCCATTTTGTTACATCATTATAAATATCTAGCATCTGAACCTTCCTGACTAACCTCCCATGTGGGAACTTGTCAAAAGCCTTACTAAAGTCCATGTAGACAACATCCACAGCCATTAACTTTCCTGGTAACCTCCTCATAAAAACTATCAGATTTGATTAAACACGATCTACGACTATCCCTAATCAGTCCATGTCTATCCAAATAAATGTATATCTAATCTCTTAGAACACCTTCCAATAATTTACCAACTAATGGTGTCAGGCTCACTGGCCTATAATTTCCAGGGTCATTTTTTTGAAGATTTTTTAATCAATGGAACAATCCAATCCTTAAGCACCGCACCTGTGGCTAAGAACATTTTAAATATTTCTACCAAAGCTCCTGCATTTTCCACACTAGACTCCCTCAAGGCCTGAGGGAATATGTTGTCAGGCTCTGGGGATTTATCCACCCCTATTTGCTTTAAAACAGCAAGCACCTCCTCCTCTTTAAGCTATATAGGTTCCATGACCTCACTGCTTGTGTTCCTTACTTCCCACAACTCCTTGTCCATTTTCTGTGTGAATACTGAAGCAAAAACATTAAGATCTCCCTCATCTCTGTTGACCCTATACAAAGCCGACTACTCTGATCTTCAAGGGGACCAGTTTTGTCCCTTACTCTTAATACACCTGTAGAAACCCTTAGGACATTCCTTCACACTATCTGCCAAACTAACCTCATGTCTCCTTTATTCCTTTCTGATTTCTTTCTTGAGGTTTTATTTGTTCTGTTTATACTGCTCAAGTACCTCATTTGCTTCATGTTGCCTAAACCTGTTATACATCTCTCTCTTCTTCCAAACCAGATCCCCAATATCCTTCAAAAAACCAAGATTCCCTCTGCCTGAGAACCTTGCCTTTAATCCTGACAGAAACATACAAAATCTGTACTCTCAAAATTTCACCTTTGAAGGTCCTCCACTTACCTCGCCTGAAAACAACATCCCAATCCACACATTCTAGATCCTTTCTCATTTCTTGAAACTTAGCCCTTCTCCAATTTAGAATCTCAACCCGAGGCCTATCCTTCTCCATAATTAACTTGAAACCAATGGCTTTATGTTCACTAGACCCCAAAATTTTCCCCTACTCATACTTCCATAATCTGTCCTGTTTTGTTCATTGCATTCTCTTTAGTTAGTACCTCAATATACTGACTTAAAGAATTTTCCAGAAAGCATTTAATAAACTCCAAGGCATCCAGCCCTTTTACAGTCTGGGAGTCCCAGTCAATGTGTAGAAAGTTAAATCCCCTACTATCACAACCTTATGTTTCCTGCAGGTGTCTGCTATCTCTCTACAGATTTTAAAATTAACATTAAAAAATCAATAAACATCTTGCTCATCTGAAAAAGACCATTTCCTGCTACCCAGCCAATCTAATATTCATATTAATATGTAACATCTTCTCCCATGAGCTTTCATTTTCCACAATAATCTTTGATGTAGCATCAAAAAAATGCCTTCTGGAAATCCAAAGATATTACATCCATTCTCCACTCCACTCTTCTTTTTCAAAGAGCTCCAATAAATTGGTCGAACATGATTTCCCACTTACAAAGCCATATTGTCTTCCTGACAATGCTGCATTGTTTAGCACCTGGCTATGATGTGTATAATTTTGGTTCCTAATATTTTCATCATAGGGGGATGTCAAGTTATCTGTTGTTCAGGGCAGGGAAAATCTGGACAGCTTCAATACCACAGAGTCAATGAATTATACAATACCTTTGGCCCATCTTGTCAAACATATCTAGTCCCACTTATATGATTGGCCAATATTTCTTTTAACCTTTCCTATCCATGTATCTAAATATCTTTTAAACATTTTAATGGTACCTGCCTCTGCCACTTTACATACCTGCTACAGTCTGAGGGAAAAGATGGCCCCTCAGGTCCCCTTTAATCCATGCTATCTAGCTTGAAATCCCTGGGAAAAAGACCATTCAGCTCATCCATGTCCCTCATTATTTTGTATTTCTCTAAATGTCACCCCTTAACATCCAATGGTCCTGGGGAAAAAAGTCACCGGATCTATCCAGCCTCTCCTTTGAACTCACGCTCTATCATCTTATACTCCTTGTGATCCCATTGTCACATTCTTGTGATCATTGTCTGCACCCTTTCCACTTAATAACATCCTTCTTATAGCTAGATGACCAAACCTTCACATGTTACACCGTGTAGTCTCTCCATAAATGTCTTGTACAATTGGAGCATAAGGTTCATGTTTATTATCATCTGATTGTACATGCACAACCTGATAAAACAGACCAGGGTGCATTCACAAAAATGCACAATACACTGTACATACATGAACATGAAAAACCACAGCACAGTTCAGGCCCTTCAGCCCTCGATATTGTGCCAACCTACCTATTCCTAACAAGAGCCGCACCCTCCGTCAAATTCTGGTGGAGGACAATCCCTGACAATCTCCTACCGTTTAGAGGTGAGGTGAGCCCTCATGATTGCCAATGGCAGTGGGAAGGTGATGGAGATTGGCGACTGCGTGGGGAGGTATTGGGGATCAACGATAGCTGATACAAGTATTCTCCTGACGCTAGGGAAAATTCCCGAATATCCAAAAAAAATCTGCTTAACTGAAACAGGTCCAGTCCCAAGCATTTCAGATAATCAGAAATGGACTTATTTGGGATGATTTTTGTGGTTCATCAGTCTAAGAACCTTTGAGAAGTAGCTACCCTCCAGCCTTTAAACTACATTTAGAAATACAGCATAGTAACAGACCCTTTGGGCCCACAAGTCCATGCCACTCAAATATCACAATATCTATAACCTGAGTAATTTTGAAAGGTGAGAGGAAACTGAAACACTCGGAGGAATTCCACACAAACAGTGGGAGAATTTACAAACGCTTTACAGACAGGGCGGAATTCGAACTCATGTCACCGGTGCTGTAATCTTTGGCTTCTTTGGCTTGGCTTCGCGGACGAAGATTTATGGAGGGGGTAAATGTCCACGTCAGCTGCAGGCTCGATTGTGGCTGACAAGTCCAATGCGGGACAGGCAGACACGGTTGCAGCGGTTGCAGGGGAAAATTGGTTGGTTGGGGTTGGGTGTTGGGTTTTTCCTCCTTTGTCTTTTGTCAGTGAGGCGGGCTCTGCAGTCTTCTTCGAAGGAGGTTGCTGCCCGCCGAACTGTGAGGCGCCAAGATGCAGGGTTTGAGGCGATATCAGCCCACTGGCGATGGTCAATGTGGCAGGCACCGAGATTTCTTTAGGCAGTCCTTGTACCTTTTCTTTGGTGCACCTCTGTCACGGTGGCCAGTGGAGATCTCGCCATATAACACGATCTTGGGAAGGCGATGGTCCTCCATTCTGGAGACGTGACCTACCCAGCGCAGTTGGGTCTTCAGCAGCATGGATTCGATGCTGTCGGCCTCTGCCATCTCGAGTACTTCGATGTTAGGGATGAAGTCGCTCCAATGAATGTTGAGGATGGAGCGGAGACAACGCTGGTGGAAGCGTTCTAGGAGCCGTAGGTGCTGTAATAGCATTGAGCTAAACACTCTGCTAACTGTGCTACCTATACCTCTTCCTTGATTGTAGAGGATTGAATATTCTGTACACTGAATGGAAAAGGTCTTCTATAATTCCTTGAGCCCTGTTTAGACAACGTTCCCAGTAAATGACTGGGAACGTTGTTTAAACAGGGCTCAAGGAATTATAGAAGACCTTTCTATAGAGGAAAGGGTGACTCCAGTGATCCTCTTGGATGTTTTAATGTTCCTCTGTATGGACTCCAAGTCTAATGCTGTGCAGTTGCCATACCACACATTGATGCAGCCAGACAGGACTCTCTCAATGCTGTAAAAGGTGTTTAATATGTGGGCCGGTTGTCTTTCCCTCCACAGCCTCCTTGGAAAGTGTAGGCTGTGCACTTTCCTGATGAATGAGGAGGTGTTGTGAGCCCAGGATAGGTCATCCCTTATAGGCAACCCAAGAAATGTAGTGCTCTCCACTGTGTCCATTATGGAACCGTTGACGTTCAGAGTCGGGTTTATTGTCAAAGTACATACATGACATCACATACAATCCTGAGATTCCTTTACCTGTGAATGAGGCAGAATCACAACTTATTGGCCGTGCAACAAAACATACACAATGTACACATGGAAACAAAGGATTGAAAACAGATAATGAATGTAAACAAACTGCAATACAGAGAGAATTAAAACAATCAATAAAGTGCCCAAGTGCGAGTCCTTAAATGAGTCCCTGATTGAGTTTGACGTTGAGGGGCCTGATGGTGGGGGGGGGGGGGGGTTGAGGCTGTTCCCGAACCTGGCCGTGCGAATCTCGTGGCGCCTCCACTTCTTTGCTGATGGGAGCAGCGAGAACAGAGCGTGTGTTGGATGGTGTGGATCCTTGATGGTTGCTGCTGCTCCTCTTCGATGGCAGCGTTCCCTGTAGATATTCTCGATGGTAGGGAGGGTTTTGCCTGTGATGTACTGATTGTGGTCTGGAGGTAAGGAAATCCATGATCCAATTACACAGTAGGGTGATGAGTCCCTGATCTTGGGGTTTGCTGATCACATTTGAGGGGATGACTGTATTAAATACCAAACCATAGTAGATAAAGTTTGTGTAGAGCAATGAGGTGGCATCCGCTGTAGACCTGTGGCTATGATAGGAGAACTAATGGGTAGTGGAGAATGGGCAACCTCCCGAAGTCCAAAATCATCTCATTTTATCTTCTCCACATTGACACTGAGATTGTTGTACTCACACCATTTATTAAGCTTTTCAACCTCCTCTCTGTAACTCGTCATTTTTGCTGATGAGGTTAATGACTGTTGATTCATCCACAAACGAGTCTTCATCAAGAGCTCAGTAGTGGAGAGGGTCAAGAACTTCAAATTCCTCAGTGTCAGCATCTCCGAGGATCTGTCCTGGAGACTCTATGTTGATTCAATCAAAAAGAAGGCTCGCCAGTGGTGTCTGAGGAGATTCGGTATGTCACCGATGACTTTAGTAAACTTCTATGAGTTGCATCACTGCCTGGTATGGAGGTGCCAACTCTCAAGTCAAGAATCAACTCCAGAGGGTAGTTAACTGGGCCTGCGACATCACAGGCACCAGATTTCACTCCATCGAGGACATTTACATGACATATTATCTTAAAAATGCAGATTCTATCCTGAAAGACCCCCACCACCCAGATCAGGCCCTCTTCACTCTGCTATCCTCAGGGAACAAGCCTAAAGACGGGCACTCAGCGGCACAAGGACAGCTTCTTCCCCTCCGCCATCAGATTCCTGAATAATTAATGAACCAGACAACTGCCTTACTTTTCGTACACCATTATTTTAATTTTTTATTGCCATATTGTGAATGTTATAAATTCTGATTCTTATACTGACGATGTGATGATCTTCAGAACTGAATCTGGCTCTTGTACTCTTTTCTCTGACCAATGAAGGATCAGGGATGTGCCTTAAACATTCAAAATCTGCAAATCATTTATCCCAAATGTTGACTTTTTTTTACTATACAACCATACTGCATTACAGTAGGTTAACCTTGCAGTGATTTTCTGTTTATTTCATAACTTTGTGAGTTAAAACATCCTCTTTTTTTTCTGATGAGTCATTTTCCTGTTGAAGTATCTTTATGTGAGCTTCTCATTAGCAAATCAGGTCCAGTGCCAGCAAACAAGCTGATACCCAACCCCAGACAATGACTGTACATCCAGCCTGGTACAAATATGTCAGAGCAGGATCCAGTTCTTCCTCAGTTGGCATTTCAAAGGATTATTTTGAATAAAGTGGCCTCTAAGTAACACATCTGGTAGCACATACCGCACACAACCCCAGCATCTAGGAGTGAAAAGGGGACGTCTGCAGGCACTGTAATTGTACTGCAATTAACAAAAGTGCTGGAGAAACTCAGGCCAAAGGAAGCAACTTCATCAAGGTATGAGCAGAGGGCAGACAGGTGTCTGGATAAAAAGCTGGTTGAATGTTATGTTCAGAATAGGTTTGATGGGTTCAAGGCTGAAAGTGGGTGATGAACAAACAGTGTCTTTATTTTCACACAAGGGAATTTACAAAAAAGGGCAAACACTGACAAACTTACTCAGCACATAGGCCCGCTATATTGAGAAACGAGGGTTTAACATCAACACCCAACATCCATAGGCACGGTATACTGAGATACAAGGGTTTAACATCTTCAGCACCCACTACCCATAGGCACAGTATACCGAAAAATGAGGGTTTAACATCTTCAGCACCCACCATCCACAGGCCTGGTATACCGAGAAATGAGGGTTTAGGAGGTGTATTATACTGAGAAATTAGGGCTTAATTTCTTCAGCACCCACCGCCTTCAGGAGAGGTATACCAATAAATGAGGATTTAACTTGTTGAGCACCCACCACCCAAAGGCACAGAATACTGCACAAATGAGTACACACACAGTAACCTGATCTCCAGTGTCGCTGATGCTCAAGATCCAAGATGGGGCTATTGCAGTGGGCCCTCTGGCTCACACACCCTAGAGTTCAACAATGGTTCCAATTAATGAACTCATACATGACAATAATATACAAATAAATCATGAATAAACATTCCCACCCCCAGACTGGGAATGCAAGGGTTATCACACAGTAGCACAGCGAGTGAGCAAGAGTGAGAGTGAGAGTGAGAGAGAGAGAGAGAGAGAGAGAGAGAGAGAGAGAGAGAGAAAACACATGCTTGGCTTTTATCAATGCACGACCCATCCACATGACCTGAGAGGACAAATTGTCCATTAGCCTCAATGGCAGATCTAAGCATTGATTAGCACTTGGAGGACAAATCACATGTCAGCTGCCAGGGCCAATCATGCGTCAGCTTCACAGATGGACAAATCTAACCCTTAATTGACAGGTAAAGTGACTTCTGACTATGTGGTAGCCGGAAAGGTGACATAACCCTCTCCAATCCACATTTTGACCAGATTCCAGACCGAGAGGCCACATGACTCACCACAATCCACATTACAGGGGAGGAGGGAAGAAGGGGCAGGGGGATGAAGAGGCAGGGGAAATAGGAGCAGGGGAAGAAGCACAGGTCAAATACAAGAGGTGACGTCCAGTGCTGTCTGACTGGATTAAAAAGTTCTCCCTGTGACATTGTGAGTTTCCTTGAGCAGACAAGTTTCCTCTCACATCCTGAAGACAAGTAGATCAATAGGGTAATTAGCCACCGTAATTTGCTCGATTGTGAGCAGGTGAGTGGTAGGAATGGAGGGGAGAAGAATATTTTGATGGGAATATATGGAAAGATAACCGCATTAGTGAAAATGGGTGCTGCTTGATTATGTTGACGCAGTAGGCTGACGGATGTGTTTCTGTGACACAAGGTTCTAAGGTTTATTCAGTCGAAGGTCAGACTGGACAATGGGGAAGGTTTTCAAAGCTTGCAGAGGGATCTGAAGCAGCTGGAAAAATGGGTTACAAAATGGTCGATGGAATTTAAAGCAAACAAGTGTAGACTGTGAGGTGTTGCGTTTTGGAAGGACAAACCAAAAAAGGATCTACACATAGTAGGGCACTGAGGAGTGCGATAGAACAGAGGGATCTGAGAATACAGATACATAATTCCCTGAAAGTGGTGTCCCAGATGGATAGGGTTATTAAGAGAGCTTTGGACACATTGACCTTCATAAATAAAAGTGCTGAGTACAGAAGTTGAGATGTTATAGTAAAGTTGTATAAGACTTTGTTGAGATCAAATTTGGCAGTCCTCAGTCCCTGGGTTAAAAACAAGTTCTGTTACCAAGGTCTGTCTTTAACTTGAATTTGTATGTAAGTTAGAATAAGTACATATGGTCTTTATTTCTTGTCATAATTTAATGTTTATCTTAGTTGAAAGCATGTATAGTATATATTTTACCATTCTATACATGTTAAATACTTAAGAAACATTTCCAAATACACTACAACTTCGTAAACATCTTAAACAAGTCAGGCTCCTGGCAGGAGTGTGGACATTAGGCTCCCACGCAGGAGCGAGGATGTTGGGCTCCCAGGCAGGAGTGGGGGCATTGGGATCCCAGGCAGGAGCTGCGTTGTTTGGCTCCCAGGCAGGAGTTGGAACGTCAGGCTCTTTGCGGAGATGTCAGGCTCCTACGCAGGAGTGGGGACGTCGGGCTCCCGGGCAGGAGCGGAGACCTCAAGCCAAGGCAGGTGATACTGATCCAACAATTCTCGAACAGATATTGATGGAATTCTACTACCGGTCAGTTTGTCATTTCATAATATGAGTTGTTCATAAATCAGACGTTTTGTACCCGGGGACTATTGTGTACAGTTTTGGACACCAAACTACAGGAATGAAATCAATAAGATAAAAAAAGTGCAGAGAAGATTTACTAGGATATTGCCGGGACGTGAAGAACTGAGTTACACAGAAAGGTTAAACAGTTTATTTTCTGGAGTGTAAAAAAGCGGGGGGAGATTTGATACACAAAATTATGAACAGTATTTAGTAAATACAAGCAAGTTTTTTTTCCACTGAGGTCATAACAGCTTTGCACTAACCTGGGGGTCTCCTAAGTGGTTGATATTGATCCCTGGTGGAGCTGGGATAAAGTAAATATGTGCCCAACACCGCTGACTCCCCCCCCCCAGCCCATCATCCAGTACCAGCACTCCCTCCCCGACTGATGCCACCAACCCCTCCCCCTCACATCAAGTACCACTGCCACACTAAGGATTCCATGCCGGGGGGGGGGGGGGGTCAATGAGGTACTAAGGATTCCATGAAGGGATCGATAGTTCAAAAAATTTGGGGACCCCGGTACCAACCACTATGCAAGCTGTGCTCCCCACAAGAGGACATGGGTTAAGGGTAGAAGGAAAAAGTTTAAAGGGAACATTAGGGGGAATTTTTTCACATAGAGAATGGTGGGTTGGTGGAACAAGCTGTCAGCTGAAGTGGTGATTACAGACTCAATTTTAATATTTGAGAAAAATTTGAACAGGTAGATGGATGAGAAGGATATGGAGGGATATGGTCCAGATGCAGGTCAGTGGGACTGGGCAGAATTATAGTTCAGCACAGACTAGAAGGCCCGAAGGACATATTTCTGTGCTGTTTTGTTTATCAACAGCAGCATGACTGGGGTGTGTAGGAGTGTTTCTTCTGAGACTACAGAAAGGAAACATTCTCACTATTGTGACAATTCCAAACCAACCAACATCAAAAGTGAAAAAGACGTAATGCAACTAGATTCGACCTAGTCTCTGCAGTCTCTGCACTCCCACACACCATTCCCTGCTGATCAACTGACAATCCTCCTGGCACTAATACATAAAGTTCCTGGCATGTAAGCAAGGCACACTCTTCTACTGCCCACTGTCAGCAGCACTTGAGAAGTTGCCAGTGTACCACTGTAGTCCACGTGCTGAAAATATCTCCACAGTATTGGTTTATGTCCAGCATGCTGAAGGCAAGCCTGCAGTATTGAAGGTATGTCCATGTGCTGAAGGTCTGTCCGTGTGCTGAAGGTTATGTCCATCATGCTGAAGATATGTCCACGTGCTGAAGGTATGTCCACGTGCTGAAGGTTTGACAACGATGTTGAAGGTATGTCCACGTGCTGAAGATTATGTCCCCTGTGCGGAAGGTATGTCCATCGTGCGGAAGGTATGTCCACAGTGTTGAAAGTTTGTCCACATGTTGAAGTTATCTGTGGAGCACACAATTATCACATTGACTTGATGGAGTGATTAAACAGTTTTAATTACCAATAACCTGAACATTACTGATACACTATTTGGCCAGGTTTCAGGTACAGAAGGGGGCAAGTCCGGGCACACCAGCCTTCATTGGAAAATCTGGGGAGGAGCCAAGGGAGGAGTTAGGGAAGGTCAGGGAGATTCGGACCAGCCAGTCTATGAATCTATACAAATGCCTTTCACCACATTCTTTGAGATAAAACCCAGTGGGATGTGTGGGGACATGGAGCACACACTGTACTTTATTACATATATACATCGTTCATAGTGTTCAACACAGGATCAGCCTGTCTGGTCTCGTGATTCTCTGTGACTTCCGAGGCTCTGGGCAAGGCCCCTGTTGTTCCTGCATCAAGCTCACAGGACTGGGTACCTGTGTGAGTGGAATTTCAGTTACAGAGACCTTTGCTGCCTGTTGAGGTGGGCTCCATGTTGATGGGATCTCTGTGTGATTGACCTGCTGCAAGTGCTTGACTGATGACTAGTGCTTGAGGGGGTGTGTTCCACAGTTATTTTGGGAGGGGGCGGGCAGGACTACGTCAAAACCCTGGGACGTGGACAAGCACTGTGTCCATTGACCATCTGGTTCTTCTGGGGTCACCTGATCAGTATTAGTGTACCTGCCCAAGCCAGGTCACGTACTGACACCGTGTCTTCCTTCCCGTCCTGGTACTGCACAAATGCGTATTGTGGGTTTGTGTGTACCAGATGCAAGGGGATCTATCTTGTGAGGTCTAATATGTCTGCAAAGAGGGGACCCTTGAAGTCCAATACTGAGACGTTTGAAGAGACAGGTTGCTTTAATCAGTTGGGCTCTATCTGGTCTATAAAAATGTGGCTTGCATTCAGCACAGACCAAGCAGTTCTGGCACAGTTCCCGAATCTCCTCAACTGAGTAGGGTAAATTTCTAGCCCTCATGAAGTGATACAGCCTCATGATCCCGGGGTGACAGAGCTTGTCATGCAGGAACTTCAAACTATCTGCTTGTACGCTGGCATATATTCCCTGGGACAGAGCATCAATTGGCTCATTAAGTTTCCGGGTCGGTATATTGTACATGGAGAGTACGATTCTCCACCGCATGATCTTATCATTTTTTATTTTACCCCACGTGTTGTTGTTAAACATAAATGCAATGGTCCTCTGGTCCGTAAGCAGGCTAAATGGTCTACCAGCCAAATAATGCCTCCAATGGCACACAGCTTCCACTATAGCCGGGGCCTCTTTCTCAATTGCCGAGTGCCTGAGTTCTGGGCATTGTTGGTAGAGGGCTGTGCTCAGCACATCTTCACATAGTGCCCTTTCTTTTTGAAATTTGAGCACACTGTGTTCCTGGCTGGGCAGACTTCCAGGGTTGCCTGGACAGCCTGCAGAAACTGTACTTCCCGGCCCTGACCACCACTGCTGTCGGTACCATATCCCAGCATGGCCGCCCCCTCATTCCCCATGTGGATGCCAGACCGCCAGTGGTGTAAGTCTCATGGCTTTGCACTGCAGTCTCCATTGCCTCCCCCAAATCCAGTGCTTCTTGCAATGTGCAGTTACCTTTTTCCAGAAGTCTTTAGACCTGGGTCTATAGCATGCTTGTCAGCAGTCCATCCCACATCAGCTCATTGGCCCACTCGGAGGCACTCACCACGGTACATCCGCAGGCTCTAACCAGCTCTCTCATCATCTGTGCGAACTGTGCAAAAGGTTCCCCAGGGGCTTGATGCTGGGTCATTAATTTGTACCTCACAAACATAGGGTTCATCGGAGTCCCGTACTGCTTCTACAGCAGGCCTCATCGTATGTTCAGCTGTCTCTAATTATTTGAAACGCCCAATCGCCCACAGATGCAAACAGGAGATCATACTTATCTTCAGCATCCCTTAGATTGTGGCAGTACATGAATGTCTGCATCCCGTACAGCCACATCTCGAAGGTAACATCTGCAATGGGTTCCCTGGGATCAATCTGTTGTCAGCCGGCAAACTTCTCCCATTACCCGCTGATGCAGACCCCAGGGGTGCGACTGTTACTGCACACGTGGCTGGGTCAACTCCACCATCTGTGGGATGGATGACCGGGCATTTTCTTGATCGCTGTTGCCTTGTCCTGCATGCTGAGCTTCCATAACATATAACCATATAACAATCACAGTATGGAAACAAGCCATATCATTCCATCTAGTCTGCACTAATTTAAATGAAACTCCACTTATTTCACCTACCTGCTCCCTGCCCATAACCCTCCAATCCCCTCACATCCATGCACTCATCCATCCTTCTCTTAAATGACGCAATTGACCCTGCTGCGACCACCTCTTCCGCAAGGTCATTCCACTCAGCCACCACTCTCTGAGTAAAGAAGCTTCCTCTTATGTTATTTCTAAAGTTTTACCCCCTAATCCTTAACTTATGATCCCTCATTCCAATCTCACCTACCCTCAAGGGGAAGAGCCTATTCACATCCACTTTATCTATTCCCCTCAAATTTTTAAATACCTCTATCAAATCCCTCCTCAACCATCTACACTCCAATGAATAAAAGACCCAGTCTACTCAATCTTTCTCTGTATTCTAGATACTGCAATCCAGGCAACATTTTAGTAAATCTTCTCTACTTTATTGATATCTTTCCTATAATTTGGACACCAGAACTGCACACAATATTCCAAACTTGGCCTCACCAATGCCTTGAACAGTCTCAACATCACCTCCCAGCTCCTATATTCTATACTATGATATATAAAGGCCAGCATACCAAAAGCCTTCTTCACCACCCTATCTACAAGAGAATCCACTTTCAAAGAATGATAACCCATTATTCCAAGATCTCTCTGTTTGTCTACATTCCTCAATTCCCCCCTTCACTGCATATGTCCTGTTTTGATTATTCTTCCCAAAGTGAGGCACTTCACACTTGTCTACATTAAACTCCATCTGTCATCTTTCAGCCCACTCTTCTAAGCAGTGCAAATCCTCTGCAGTCCCCGAAAACCATCCTCACTATCCACAACTCCCCCCTATTTTTGTATTCTCCGCATACTTACTAACCCAATTTACCACTCCATCATCCAAATAATTAATGTAAATGATGAGCAACAAGGGACCCAACACCAAGCCCTGAGGCACATCGCTCGTCACTGGCTTCAATCCTGACAGACAGTTATCCACATGACTCTCTGGCATCTACCTTATAGCCACCGTTGAACCCATCTGACTATCTCAACATTAATACCTAGCGCCTGAACCTTCCTCACCAACCTTCCATGTGGAACCTTATCAAAAGCCTTACTGAAATCCATATAAACTACATGTGCTAAAGGTATGTCCATGTGCTGAAGGTGTGTCTACACTGTTGAAGATTTGTCCACTGTTGAAATTATGTCCATGGTGTTGAAGAGATGTCCACATGTTGAAGGTATGTCCACTTGCTGAAGGTATGTCCACCATGCTGAAGATATGTCCACTGTGTTGAAGGTATGTCCATGGTGTGGAAGGTATTGTTACGAGCCCAGAAGACCCCAAAACCCAGCAGCAATAGATATTCACCAAGACAAATGGTTACTTAAACAAAAGCTGCTTTTAATTATTTTTAAACATGAAAGCAGAATCACACTTTAACTTATCACTATTAAATTAACTAACCTAACTTAATCCCCTTCTAATTCAAGAATGTAATGTGCATGTAAGTTTAGATTCACAGTCTAATCTCACTTCTCATTCCTCCAAGTTCACTGGTTGCAGGCAATTCTTATACTGTGCACAGAATTTAACATTTATAAAGTTCACCAGGCTTTGGTGCTTGTAAGGTAAATGGTTACAGCTCAGGAAGTTTCTTGTCAGTTTTCAGAGAGATTTGTTGTTAACTGAACACCCACAACTGATTCCTTGTAACCAGCCACTTCAGTGTCTTGCTGGAAACTTGCCCCATCATGGTTTTCCAGATGATAACCTCTTTCCTTCAGATCACCACAGAGATCCTTTTTGTTTCTCTTATTCCAAGTGAAACATTTGACAGCCAGTCCTCTCCTCTTGTATGAACCACAAGGGCATTGACCAGACTGAACTAAGCACTCACAACCCATCTTCCAAATGGGGTTTTCCACAAGCTTGCCAGCTCATCCTGTTCCAGTCCCATCTGCTGCTGCTGACTGTTAAACTGCAGAACTGATCTCTCTCTCTCTCTCTCTCTCTCTCTCTCTCTCTCTCTCTCTCTCTCTCTCTCTCTCTCTCTCTCTCTCTCTCTCTCTTTCTCTCCCTCCTTCTCTCTCTCTCTCTCTCAGAGAAAAAAAGCCTGTTTTACTCTCTCTGCTTGCAAAACCTCATGACCCTCTTAGAACAACAAGTTTCACTCCAGACAGAATGTGGTTAAATAAGATCTAAATCAACTAAAAAAAAACTCCCTGATTTATCTCTCAAAAACATAAAAACACAACATAATTTGTCACAGTATGTCCACTGTGCTGAAGGTATGTCCACCTGCTGAAGGTTGTTCCACATGCTGAAGGTTTTGTCCACATGTTGAAAATACGTCCATCATTCTGTAGATATGTCCACATGTTGAAAATATGTCCATGTGCTGAAGATTTGTCCACGTGTTGAAGGTTTGTCCTCATGTTTAAAGTATGTCCACTGTTCTGTGGGCCTGTCCACATGTTGAAGGTTTGCCACCATTCTTTAGGTATGACCTCATGTTGAAGATATGTCCACATGTTGAAGTATTTCCACTGACGATGAAGGAACATTCTCTTCATTTGTCCTCATATTATGCCTTTGGAGCTTTAGTCGCCTGAGGTTACTGATTCCCATGACAATTGGTTCTGCTTCTGTCGTTCTTTAATGTTGTACTTCACTGACCTAGAACTGGAATGTGTTTTACTTTAATCAGAAGATCATCTTTCTTGAAAATGTAGGTTAGAAATGAAAGTTGGTGCAAATACATAGCTTTATCTTCAGAAGAAAAATAATTAACCCAATTTTCTGGCAAGTGCTTATTACCTTTGGGCTTCCTCAAAAGCCTCTCATTTCACTGGAACTGAGTGAAGAAAATTAGATTTCAAATTCAACTACTGAATCCAATTGCACCCACAACTATTATCAGTAATGGACAATCAAAGAATAGTTCACTCACCTACATTCACAAGATATCAAGGACAGAGACAGGAAACCAGCAGTTCGCATATTGGAAACAATGTATCCGTGGGGATAGAGAATTAGACCTCACACATTCACACTCACACACTCACACACTGCTCAATTTACCATCTATTGCTCTTTGGATAGTTTCCATCAATCAGGATTCATAGAAACAGAATCAGAATTTATTGTCACGAACAAGGCACAAAATTCGGTGTTGTGGGCCAGCATCACAGAATGATCATTCACACAAGAAATAGTGTCCAAAATGTCAAAGTCAGGCAGTGTCTATGGTTCATTGATCATTCAGGAGTCTGATGGCAGCCGAGAAGAAGCTGTCCTTGTGCCACTGAGTGCTTGTCTTCAGGCTCCTGTACTGTTTCGCCTATGGTAGCAGAGTGAAGAGAGTATGGCCTGGTTGGTGGGGGTCTTTGAGGATAGAGGCCGCTTTCTTAAGACACCACTTATCAATGATGACCTCGATGGAGTGGTCTGGTGCCCATGATGTCACAGGCCAAGTTAACAACCCTCTGGAGTTTTTCCTATTTTGATGCAACCAATACTATCTTCTCCATGGTACTTCCGTAGATGTTTTCAAGAATCTTCAAATTTCCTTAAACACAAAGTATGGCCATTGGCAAGCCTTCTTTGTGATTGCATCCACATGGAAGTTCCATGACGGATTCTGGGAAATTTTGACAAGCAGGAATTTGAAGCTTTGACACTCTCCACTACTGAGCCCTTGAAGACTGGATCACATTCTCCTGATGTTCCCTGTAATCCACAATCATCTCCTTTGTTTTGCTAATGTTGAGTGCAAGATTGTTGTCACTGAACCATTCAATGAGGTGATCTACCTACCTCCAATACGTTTCCTCATTGCCGTTTGTGATTCTGCCGACAACTGTGGTGTCATTGGCAAATATGTAGATAGCATTGGAATTGTGCCTGGCCACACAGTCATGGGTTAACAGTGAGTAGAGCAGTGGGCTCCTTGAAGATGTAACAACACTGATTTACCGCAGCTTACAACAAATAAAGCATACACTTGTAAGGATAGGCGAATTGCAGTGGGTCTAGACCACTGCTCAGGTACATGTTAATTCTGGCCATGACCAAAATCTCAAGGCATTTCATCAGAAAAGATGTTAGTGCACCTGGGCGGTAGTCGCTGGAGCACCTCACTCTGGTCTTGGGCACCGGGATGGTTGATGCCTTTTTGAAGGAAGTGGGAACCTCTGACTGCAGCAATGAGAGATTGAAAATGTCCATGAACATTCCGGCTAGTTGGTTGGCGTAGATGTTCAGTCCCCTACCAGGTATGCCATCAGGGCCTGACACTTTGCAAGTGTTCACCCTCATGAATGATGTTCTAACATCGTCCTCAGAGACAGATATCACAGAGTCGTCAGCCTTGCTGGGATTCTAGTTGGCACTGTTGGATTCTCCTTCTCAAAGCTCATTGGGTAATGAAGCATCACAGCCATCTATAGTGTTACTCACCCCCCCATATACTGTTTGGACCCACATCTAACAGCAAATCCCAACCTATTTCTACTCCTAGGCACGTCTGGTTTCTGTCCACGGCCTTACACAGACAAATCATCTGGTTACCGTCACTTTACAGTGGGACTTCACATTTTTTAATTTAGACATACAGCACGGTAACAGTCCCTTTCAGCCCACGAGTCCGTGCAGCCCAATTACACCCAATTGACCTAGACCCCCAGTACGTTTTGAATTGTAGGTGGAAACTGGAGCCCCCCCTCCCCCGGGGAAAACACATGCAGACACGGGGAGATCGTACAAACTCGTTACAGACAGCGTGAGATTTGAATCCCAATCCTGATCGCTAGTGCTGTAACAGCGGGGAGCTAACTGCTATGCTAACCGTGGTGATCTTTCAGTTAGTTGATCTGGCCTTGAACGTTGTCACATCCATAAAACTTTGATAAGTGAACAAGAATCCCAGTGACACCCCATCTATCCTGACAATGGCAGAAGCTACAGTAACGGATCCCTCTGCATGGAGGGCACACCCAGCCACAGTTTTACAGGGCTGACCTCTGACCTCACATTTCCCCCATTACAACGTTGCTAACTGTTTACTAGGATTTCTTCAGGTTACATTAGAAATAAATGTCCCATCAGGTCCTCTTCCTTTGTAAGCTGAATCTACCTCTTAAAAGTTCATTGGTGTTTTACAGCATGTAATGGACTCTTTGGCCCGACTTGTCCATGCCAGCCAAGTTGCCTCCATTTGCCTGCGTTTGGCACTATGCTTCAATACCTTTCCTATACATGCATTTTAAATGTTGTAATTGTACTCCCATCTACCACATCATCTGGCAGCACCTTCCACTTTACACCTGACCTTCTGTGTAACAAACATGTCCCCTTTACATGCTGGGGGAGGGCCACTGGGACCCCGGAGTTTTTAAAAAGTGCACAGTCCAACAGTGAATTGTTGTTTTCCATTTGAACTCACTCGACTATGACTCTTCGTTTCACACCGCGATTCAATTACCACATTTGTGACCCCGACGGGCCCAAATGGCTTTTGGACCCCAAAATGGACAACTCAGCAGTTTCTTTCAAACTGTCTGCGTTTGGGCAAATCAACTAGAAGTGTGGTTTGGACAAGCTGAGGCACAATTCCATATTCATCAAATAGTGGTCAGCCCTCTCGACCAGAAAACAGCAGGTTGAGTAGTTGACTTTTTCCATGATCCACCAGATCAGGGCAGGCATCTGGCTCTTAAATACCTATTTCTCCACACATACAGTCTCTCCTGATGTATGGAAGACTTGTGTGACCATGCCCCGTCAGAGCTAATGTTGGCACTGACAGATGGGCATAAATCTTGCTTGGTTTTCGATGAAATATTCTAAGAGCAGATGCCAGAGGATACCCAACTCACATTGGCCGCTGGACACTTTGCAGAACCCCATGTGGTAGTTGTTCTATGGCATGTGAAGCAGCAGGGCGGGTGCCCCACTGAAATTAGTGCTGCATCACGTCCAAAGACACGCACCAAGCGCACCAGCGATGAGGACACATTCAACCGCAAATAAAAAAGTAACTGAGACAAACTCTTGGTGTTTTTGTCACTAACTATAGGGTTTACCTATCTCGGCTGCACCATTTCATCGGATGCAAGGATCGACAACGAAATAGACAACAGACTCGCCAAGGCAAATAGCACCTTTGGAAGATTACACAAAAGAGTCTGGAAAAACAACCAACTGAGTAACCTCACAAAGTTTTGCGTATACAGAGCCGTTGTCATACCCAGACTCCTGTTCGGCTCCGAATCATGGGTCTTTTACCAGCATCACCTACGGCTCCTAGAACGCTTCCACCAGCGTTGTCTCCGTTCCATCCTCAACATTCATTGGAGCGACTTCATCTCCAACATCGAAGTACTCGAGATGGCAGAGGCCAACAGCATCGAATCCACGCTGCTGAAGATCAAACTGCGCTGGGTAGGTCACGTCTCCAGAATGGAGGACCATCGCTTTCCCAAGATCGTGTTATATGGCGAGTTCTCCACTGGCCACCGAGACAGAGGTGCACCAAAGAAAAGGTACAAGGACTGCCGAAAGAAAGCTCTTGGTGCCTGTCACATTGACCATCGCCAGTGGGCTGATATCGCCTCAAACCGTGCATCTTGGCGTCTCACAATTCGGCGGGCAGCAACCTCCTTTGAAGAAGACCACAGAGCCCACCTCACTGTCAAAAGACAAAGGAGGAAAAACCCAACACCCAACCCCAACCAACCAATTTTCCCTTGCAACCACTGCAACCGTGTCTGCCTGTCCCGCATCGGACTTGTCAGCCACAAACGAGCCTGCAGTTGACGTGGACATTACCCCTCCATAAATCTTCGTCCGCGAAGCCAAGCCAAAGAAGAAAGAAGATAGGGTTCTGGAGCATGCCACTGCCGACCACTGTGTCCATTTCTGGGAAATACCAGGGCCAATCATCATTAATGGCTATGGCAGCTGGCCACCGTAACAGCCTGCTTTATGCATGGGACAAACTCTCCGGGTGAAAGTTTCTACGCAACACAGGAGCTGAAATTAGTGTCCTTTCCCTGACCGGATATGACACCTGAACCAGTGTGCGAACCATGCCTTTGCGGTTCGGTGGCAACAAATTCTCCTGGAGATTCACAATGTCTGCAGACTCTCAGCCGTTGCTTTGAGTGGACTTTCTCAGAGCTCACTCACTACTGTTACATTTAAAAGGGCACAAGTTGGGGGATATGAAAATCTTTCAATCTTTCCACTTAGGAGAAGCCAAACTGCCCGCCCACATTTGGACTCAGTGGTGTACTCCACTAATGAATTTGCCAAGGTTCTTGTGGAGTTCCCAGATATCACAGCACCATAGTTCTCCACGGCCACGGCCAAATATGGCGTCGCACATCATGTCCTGAAGAAAGGACCTCCACTTCATGCCCAAACCCACAGACTACCACCCAACAAGCTGAGCCTGGCCAAACAATAACTCCTCAAGATGGAGGAAATGGGGAATCATGTGCAGGTCTGACAGCCCATGGCCTTCCCCACTTCACATGGTGCCCAAGGCTACAGAAGATGGGAGACCAGGTGGGGATTTCAGGCGGCTCAACGATGCCACCATCGCAGACCACTACCCTGTGCCTTATATACAGGACTTTATCACAAATCTCCATGGGACCAGGGTATTCTCAAAGATTGATTGGGTACGAGATCCCAGTGAACACACAAGACGTAACCAAATCTGCTATCATAGTACCATTTGGTCTTTTCGAGTTTCTCCATATGCTGCTTGGCCTTAAGAATGCTGCATAGACATTCCAACGGCTTATGGATGCAGTGGTGCGAGGAACGGGCTTTCTCTTCGTGTACTTGTATGACATACTCGTCACCAGCCACTCCCACAAAGAGCTCCTGCAGAACCTGCATTTACTCTGCCACCGCTTACAAGACCAGTCAAATAATAAACCCCGTGAAGGGTAAATTCGGGCTGTCCTCAATTGACTTCTTGGGACTTCAGATCAGGAGCCAGGGTGTCGTCCCATTACCAGCCAAAGTGGAGGCCATCCTCAAAATCGCAAAACCGCCCTCAGGCAAAGGCCTAGAGGAGTTTGTAGGAATGATAAATTTCTACCATCCACAGCCCAGATCATGAAGGCCCTCTTCAACCTCATGCCCATAGAAGTCATGGACCTAGAATGGTCAGACAAAGCTGCAGCAGCATTTGAGAACACAAAAAGCGCCCTGGCAAAGGTAACCCTGCTGGTCCACCCACAAATGGACATGCTGACTGCATTAGCAGTCAGATTCAGCAGTGGACGCAGTATTGGAGCAGAGCATCAATGGACTCTGGAAGCCTCGCATTCTTTAGTAGGCACCTACGACCCCCCAAGACAAAATATAACCCTTTCGATAGGGAGCTACTGGTCCTGTACCTGACAGTTCAACATTTCTGTTATTTCCTGGAGGGCAGGGACTTCACAGTATTCATGGACCACAAACCATTAACATTTACCTTCACAAAAGTGATCCATGGTCAGCCCAACAGCAGCGCCAGCTCCCTTACATATCCGAGCTCACCATTAAGCACAACTCTGGTAAAAGTAACGTGGCAGCGGATGCACTGTCCAGCTCCTGCATTCAGGCATTGCGATCCCCATCTCTGGGGATTGACTCTATGGTGCTTGTTGAAGTGTAACAACCAGACGAAGAGATTCCAGCAGTCACTGATCTGTGCCTTGAGGACATCGACTTTGAACCTAAAGGAACAAGTCTCCTTTGCAATGTGTTCGCGGATCAGCCTTGCCCCATCATCCCAGCTGCCTGGAGATGACACATTTTCGACGCACTTCATTAATTGGCACACCCCTCACTTTGTGCGATGGTCCATGTGGTTTCTGACAAATTCATCTGGCATGGACTCCGGAAGCAGGTCACCTACTGGGCTAAGACATGCACAAACTGCCAGATGGCTAGGTGAGGTGACACGAGAAGGTATCACTTAAACCCGACAGGTCACTGCAATGAAGGTTCGACCAAGTGCATGTTGACATTGTCAGCCCACTCCTGGTGTCATGTGGGTCAAAGTACAAGATCACCATTGTGAACAGGTTCACTAGGTGGCCAGAACCGGTCCAGTTGTTGGATTCCTCCACCGAGTCTTCAGCCTGGGTATCTTGTTTTGGTCTTCCTTCCCACGTCACCTCCGAAGGGGTCCACAGTTTACCTCTGTTCTATGGGACACGTTATTTTGTCTGTTGGGAACATGGCTCCATTGCACGACAGCCAGTCCAACGGCCTGGTTGAAAGATTCCACAGACACCCTAAAACCTTGTGTTTTTGATTCTTAGTTAATTGTGTGCCTATCTCTTTGAAAGAATATTGTTGGAAGTGTTACCAAAATGACTATGGTGTAATGTCTCGTAATATCCACATAGTCTAAGAGCTTGCATCTCATTCTTCAACGACCTATGAAGGAAACATGAGCTCGAGATAATTTTCTTTGAATTCATCTTATTTAATCTTATTTTGTCTTATTTCTTCTTGCATATCTCTTTAAAGTTGAATATCATTATATCTTTATTCAAATGTTTTGTTTATTCAGCATTATGAAAGTCTTAATGTGAAGTTATACAAAATGTTTATTCATTTTATCATTGAATTAAAGCTACATAAAGCTGCATTTACAAAGTTTGACTTTTTGGATTAATAAGATAGTAATTCGGAATATCGTCCTTACGTTTCCTTGAAGATGACACATTTTGAAATTAGGAAATACTAGAACCTGGAAAATGTCATCTATACTTTGATTCAAAGAAAATTATAATTGTGATCTTTGTTTGGAAGAAAGGCTCATAATATTTGTCTGAAAGAACTCAAAATGTTAAAAGACAAGAGACATTCTCGCTGTAAAAATAGAATATTCCAGAAGCCTCCATGAGAACATGCGCAGTTTTAAAATTGAGTCAAAATCTAGGAAGATACTTGTGACCTTGGGAAGATAAGTAGCAGAATCTGGCAGGAAGTCCAGAAGAATGTGTTCTTAATGTTATTATAAATACCTGATAAGAAAGACTGTGAGCAGAACCACACAAAGACAATTCAGAGAATTCTCTTAAAGGGACCAATTTGCAAGATACAAATCCAGGAACCAGGATAAGCCAGGAAAAGTCAGGCTGCAATGTGAAGAACCCAAGATGGAGAAGTATCGTTGGGCTCGAGCAAGCAGTTCCTCTCAAAGAGCCGCAAGGCGGACCGACAATGATTGGCAGGAGGTTGGAGCCAGCCTGAAGTGCCAGTTGATGAAGTTGACAAAGACAATTTGGTCAAACAATAATCATGGCTTTTATTAGCAGAAACTCATAGTAGGGGAGACAGGCAGCTTGGCAGACATTCACCACACACTCCCCTGGCAGAAGAAGGGTTAAAATAAAAAGGACAGCTGCTAGGAAAGACTGAAGCAAGCGATACATGGATACCATGTTTGGCATTGAGAATACTGTAACAGCCAAAATACGCTAGTATCTAGCAAGCAATTGAAATATAATTAGATGTTTTATGAATATGTCAGCTATCAGGTTATTTACAAATTCTGGTACTTCTTCTCAAAATGGGTGCTCCTTTGCAACCTTGGGAACTGGTACAGGTCCTGGGTCAGTAGTGAGGGAAGGTTGGACTTCTGGACCCACTCCAGCTCACCATGACCATCTGAATGCTCACTAGGGGTCATAGGCTGTTGGGGGGGGGGTGGGGGTGAGTCCAATCTCTCAGGCTCACTCTGAGTAGGCATGTGAGGAAGGGGCAAACCAGGCGGGGCCACATCTCTTAGGGGTATAGTGTCCCGTACAGTTTTTGTAAGTTCACGACAACCCATCGATATTTTTCAGTTCGCTGGATATCTCCGCAAATTTAAGGCTCTGGCAACTTTCTCATGGATGTAGCTGTCAGTATTCCCTGAGTCTATTAGACAATCAAGAGTCTCGCCATTCACCTCCCCCTTCATAGTCAACCGTTTCGGTCTGTAACATCCTCCAAGCTTCACAGTCAATTGAGCTATCACAGGGGATCTCACCTCACCGTCACTTGAAGTCGATTCAGCCTGCTCATCTGAAAATTCCCCCTTTTCACAGTTCTCATTCCTGCAGCTCCAGGATGCATTTTTTTTGGTGCTTCTCTTCTTCTTGTCATTGGGAGTACTTTTCGCCCTACATGCTTTAGGAAAGTGGCTGAGTTTCCCACAATAGCTTCATGTAGCAAATCGAGCCGGGCCCTTCTGTCTGGGGTGCCAGCTCTTATCACAGAAGTAGCATTTTTCAGGGTTTCCTTCAGGGTTCCAGCACTCCTGGATGTTTCCTTTTCGGTTTCTAGCATGGCACTTCTCAGTGTTTTGGCTAGACGTAGGTTAAGGGCTCCGTCTCCAGCAGCCTCTGTTGGATGTAACTGGAGTCAATCCCCTTGTCAAAAGCATCCACCTTCAAGGCATTGCAGTGTTGTTGAACATTGACTACCCTGACAATCAAATTCGTTTGCCAGAGAGGCAGCATCACTTTCTCCGGAGTTCTGGCATCTTGTCAGCAACTGGTGTCGAGCAACCACTACATCCCATGGCACTGCATATTAATCAGTCAGACGTTCTCGGGCTATAGCCAGAGTGGTAGCTCCTTGCGTTATGGCGAAAGGGACCTCACCCAGCAGAGAGTTCAGGTGACCTCACTCTATCACCTCATCGATCACATTGTTTCGAGCCATGTAGTATTCAAAACAAACAATCCAGTGGTTGAAAATTTCTCTGGCACTCGGGCAGACTGGTCGATTATCAGCCGCTCTGGCTTGAGGGCTGCATCTATTTCTGCTAATAAAATTGAAGTGCCAGTGGGTGAAGTAGACAAAGATGATGTGGTCAAACAATAATCATGGCTTTTATTAGCAGAAACTCATGGTACAATAATGAAAGACAATAGGTGCATATACAATTATACCCAAGGGGAGTGTCCTTAACAGTAGAGATAATGCACAGCCAATGTTAGTACAGCAAGGCTCGCCAGAGGGGAGACAGGCAGCCTGGTAGACATTCACCACACAGCCATCATAGAAGAAGCTGCTTCAACCACCAAGCAATAATAGGACACAATCAAGGCGCTGCAGGCCTCATTAGCTGAATTAAAGGTTAGTGGAACTGAAACAGATGAATGTACGTTGCAAAGCCCCACTGGTGCGGTACTGAGCAAAATGTTGAAGATAGAGACTCAATCAGTGTTCTCTGAAAGTTCAAATATGAATCCTGATGATAGTATTTCCAAGGTTATGAGAGCAAGCCATCTAGAGCAAGTACAGCCTTGCATGCTTTAAGCATATCAGCTATGCATGTTGTGACAGATTACATCATATTTTATGTGGTATATAGATATGTTTTTGAAGGAGATATATTGTTGAGGTTTAGAGTACAGGTCACATACAAACACAAAATAGATCTCATTTAAAATGCAGGAGCTCTGCTGAATGTGAGTCCTTCAGGCACCGAGAGCTTTTGCAAAGACAATAAAACAAGGAGTCTGCTTGGCTAAAGAGTTTCAAAAGCAGCAGGTGTAAATTGATTGTTGTTCTGAAAGCAACAGATGAATGGGCTCAGACGTTTGGATCCAGTGCTGTAACCTGTCTGTTCTAAGAAAGTCATGTGGTTTTGCAAGAAGCAGAGAGAGAGAGAGGGAGAGAGAGAGAGAGAGAGAGAGAGAGAGAGAGAGAGAGTGAGAGAGAGAGAGAGAGAGAGAGAGAGAGAGAGACCAAACAAACTTTCTCTAAGAAAAAGATAGGACTGGTTTCTGCAGTCATAGAAAGCAGGTGGCTTGTTGATACCCCATTTTGAGGTCAGGTTGTGAGTTCTGTGTTCAGCCTGTTGAAAACCCTTTTGGTCCATACAAGAGGAAATGTCTGGCTAGAGTGTTTCTCCTGAAATAAGGGAAACTAAAGGAACTCTGTGATGACTTGGAAAACCCTGATGGGAAAAGTTTCTTCGGCAAGACACTGAAGTGGCTGATTGGAAGGAATCAGTTTGTGTGTGTCTAACGAGCAACGAAACCAACAAGAACCTTCCTGAGCGGTAACCAATTACCTTTAAGCACCAGAACTTGTTGAAAATTCATAAATGTTAAATTCTGCACACAGTATAAGAATTGCCTCCAACCAGTGAAATTTGGAAGAATGAGAAATGAGATTGGACTGTAAATCTGTGAACTTTTCTGAACTTACACACACACACATTACATACACGTGCACTTAGAATCAGAAGGGGGTTAAGTTAGGTTAAGTAAGTTCATAGTAATAAGTTAAAGTTTGATCCTGTTTTCATGTTTAAAGATAATTAAAAGCAACTTTTAAGTAACCATGGTGAATATCTATTGCTGCTGGACTTTGGGGTCTTCAGGGCTCGTAACAAGACTCAAACTAAATCAAGGTAATGTTACTGCATTAAGATTTGATCAGTGTACAGTGAATTTGGGGCATCAAATCAATATCAAGTCAGAAGTAGCAATGCAGAATTATTTATTCCAACTGTGTTTTTTCCTGCATCAAAGCAAGGATTTGTATTTATATACGTCTTACACTGACAGCCCAAAGTGATCCATGACGACTGAGTGTTCGTTTTGCTGCACAAAATCCATGCAGCAGAGTTTGTTCAACAATGGGAACCAGTCGAGTTCTGTCAGAATGATGGTTGGACAGGGTGATGGGAGAAGGGAAGTGTAGTCTCTGCCAGGGTCCTCCAGTACAGACTTACTTTAAACTGTAAGAGTGCCCAAATATGACAGGTCACCAAAAGCACTCTACTAAATCTAGTGTGGTGGTGTAGCAGCTCGCACAACGCTATTACAGGAGTTTGTACGTTCTTTCCATGTCCACATAAGTTTCCTACGGGTGCTCTGGTTCCCTCTCACCTTCCTAAGAAGTCTAGGGTCAATATTTAATCTGCCTTTGATGGAGAATGCACCGGCAAAACTCTATTTTGAGGATTGAATGCACTGGAGCTGAATGACCACAAGATCCGCACGAGTTGTTAGCAACCATTCCATGCAGTACTAGTTCAACCCTCACCTGAAGCGTTGACCTCAGCTGTTACATTACTGAAATAATAAGGAAGGGACATTACTTGGTTGAAAATTTAATCCAACGCTCTACAGGGTTGCCTGGATTAAAGGTTCCAATTCAAACCACTCCTATCACAAGTACCATCTAGTAAATGAAAAGCTTTCTTTCAATCGTTTGATGAGATATTTAATATCCACTCAAGGCATCAAATAGGCTGAATTGGCAATCCAGTGTCTTGTTTCTAAATTGTTTGTACAGATAGAATGTGCCTACTAATGTCGTTTGTGAATTTGCAATTTGAATCCAGTTTTCATTTAAAGCAAATTCTTTTTTCTTTTTCTTTTCTTTTCTTTCTTTGGCTTGGTTTCGCGGACGAAGATTTATGGAGGGGTAAATGTCCACGTCAGCTGCAAGCTCGTTTGTGGCTGACAAGTCCGATGCGGGACAGGCAGACACGGTTGCAGCGGTTGCAGGGGAAAATTGGTTGGTTGGGGTTGGGTGTTGGGTTTTTCCTCTTTTGTCTTTTGTCAGTGAGAAAGCTGTGGCATTTCATAATGGGCAGCACGGTTGGCGGCGTTCTCCCCATGTCTGTGTGGGTTTTCCCTGGGGGTGGGGCCCTGGTTTCCTCCCACCCTTCAAAACGTACCGGGGTTTGTAGGTCAATCAGTTGTAATTGGGCATCACAGGCTCGAGGGCTGAAATACCCTGTTACTGTGCTGTCGGTCTAAATATAAAAACTTGAAAGATATGCGGTCCTCCATTGAAGCTTATAAATGCCCCCATGTGCCTCTGGGACCATATTAATGTTGTCTAAGCAGATTGTTTATGTTGTATTGTGAGGTTCGCCATCACGGGTAGCTATTTTCTTTCTTTTTTGGCTTGGCTTCGCGGACGAAGATTTATGGAGGGGTAATGTCCACGTCAGCTGCAGGCTCGTTGGTGACTGACAAGTCCGATGCAGGACAGGCAGGCACGGTTGCAGCGGTTGCAAGGGAAAATTGGTTGGTTGGGGTTGGGTGTTGGGTTTTCCTCCTTTGTCTTTTGTCAGTGAGGTGGGCTCTGCGGTCTTCTTCAAAGGAGGTTGCTGCCCGCCGAACTGTGAGGCGCCAAGATGCACGGTTGGAGGCGATATCAGCCCACTGGCGGTGGTCAATGGGGCAGGCACCAAGAGATTTATTTAAGCTGTCCTTGTACCTCTTCTTTGGTGCACCTCTGTCTCGGTGGCCAGTGGAGAGCTCACCATATAACACAATCTTGGGAAGGCGATGGTCCTCCATTCTGGAGACGTGACCCACCCAGCACAGTTGGGTCTTCAGCAGCATGGATTCAATGCTTGCGGACTCTGCCAGCTCGAGTACTTCGATGTTGGTGATGAAGTCATTCCAATGAATGTTGAGGATGGAACGGAGACAGCGCTGATGGAAGCGTTCTAGGAGCCGTAGGTGATGCCGGTAGAGGACCCATGATTCGGAGCCGAACAGGAGCGTGGGTATGGCAACGGCTCTGTACACGCTGATCTTTGTGTGTTTATTCAGGTGGTTGTTTTTCCAGACACTTTTGTGTAGTCTTCCAAAGGCGCTATTTGCCTTGGTGAATAAACATTCTATAAACATGAGATAAATTACATTGGTGACCATGTAAAAATACTATTAAGCCATGAATGTTGGTCAGTTTTCTCAGAGAATTCACAATGCAACAGATATTGAAGCATCAACTATTTTGTTGAAACACTGAAGCAGTTGTAGCATCGATTTTTATCTCTGATGCACCATCAATAATTTCAAAGACCAGAAGTCGCAGAGAAACTGATCGGCTTTTATTCACAAAATGGATGTCCGTCCATGCTGGTTGACTGCTTTGGACTGAGGAAGGGGCTGTGGCACAGTTGCGTTTATTCAAGGGTCTGTGGGAGGAGCCTAGGCACAGTCAGCAAGGGCGCGTCCGAGTACAAACATGGATACAGTGGTTTACCCCATACATCTCTTGTGTTTAGAGGGAGTCCAGTGGGGTGGTCTGGTCTGCCACTGTGACTGTTGTAGTGCCAGCTGTGGAGCAGGTGTTGAATTTTGGTTGGTCTGCCACACCTGTATGTGTTGTCGGTGTATGTGTGGTCCTGGATTTGACATGGGGCAGAGGTAACATGCCATGACACTGGTTCATCGTGAATAACAGTAGATGAATGGGGTGTGGGATGGTCGGCAATGGTCTCAGGGACACCTGAAGGCACCAGCTCCTGAATGGAGACCATGTCCTTGCGCCCAATGGGGTAAACCACGTAGGTGTATTTGGGGTTGGAATGGATGAAATGGACCCTTTCGACCATTGGGTCAAACATATGGCTGCTCACAATTTTCCAGAGTAGGACAGGCCCTGCGAATGTCAGCCAGTTGAGCAGCTGGTGTGTCCGCTAGTTCGGCTCCCTTCTTTAGATTGAGCTCAACCTGCTCCAATGGTCTCTGGCCAATGTAGTTGGATCTTATGCCTGCGACATAGGCATCTCTGATCAAGTGCTCTGTGTTCACTGTGGCAGTAGCAGGCCCATCCAAGGGCCCTAAGGTACTCGGCGCTTGATTCCCTGGGTCATTGTTTTTGAGCAGCCAGGAGTGCCTAGTGTAGACCTCATTGACCTTCCTCTGGTACTAGCTTTTCAGTATTTCCATTGCCTTGGTGTCCTTGATCATCAAGTCTACCAGGGGCCTGATCCAGGAGTACAGTACTTGTATCCTGTCACCCTCTGATCAATCAATAGTAGAGGAGGCCTGCAGGAATGCTTCCAAGCAACGCAGGCCAGAGTATGAAGCTGTTGGATGTGTCAGGCAATTGTGGGTCAAGGTCCAGCTTTTCTGGCTTCAGAATCTGCTCCGTTACCAAAAAAACTGTTCTGAATAAAATTGATGCACAATAAATAACATCAACTAGAAGTTGCAGAGAAACTGATGGGCTTTTATTTACTATAGAAGAGGCACTTTCAGGTGGCCAACTGACCCGCTTGTAAAGCTGCATATTTTGGCAAAATATGGCTGTGGGAAGGCCAAGTGAATGTGCAGGAGGTGCCTGCAAGGTGAGTTTGGTAAATCTCCTCCGAGAGGCCACAGCACAGTGGCCTCCCCAGCCATCTGAATGCAGCCGCCTAAAAGCTGCTGCCTTTGGGTGACAGTCAGCTGGCCAGCACCTGACAGCTCCTCTCCCAGACCTCACACTGTCGGATGGCTGCCGCAGGCTGTCAGCGTGGGAATGTCCCCACACTGATCCCGTTGCCCTGCTCTCTCCCTACTCACGAAATCAGTCCCCACACTGTCAAGCAGCCGTGACTGATTTTTGGACTGGCCAAAGTAATGCCGGTACCCGACTCGAGTGCCTCCTTCTCCCCCACCAGCCACTCCAGCCACCGTACCCCCACACTGGTGCTCCAGCCCCCGTACTGACCCGCCAGTGCTCCAGCCTCCTACCCCACTGGCTGCTCCAGCCCCTATACTTACCCGCCAGTGCAACAGCCTCATTCTCCCTCGCCGGTGCTCCAGCTTCCTCCTCTGCCAGCCGCTCCAGCCCCAGTACTCACCCATCGGCTGCTCCAGCCCCCATAACCCCCCACCAGCTGCTCCAGCCCCCACACTCACCCGCCGGCTGCTCCAGCCTCCTTCTCCCCGCCAGTGCTCCAGCCTCCTTCCCCGCCGGCCGCACAAGCCCCTGTACCACCCCCGCCAGTGCTCCACCCCCCGTACTCGACCACCGGTGCTCCATTCTCCTCCCCCACTGGCTGCTCCAGCCCCATGAGTGGGGAGAGAGTGGGGCAGTGGAATCAGTGTGGGGACATCCCTGTGCTGATAGCCCACGCTGGCTGTCCCAGTTGACAGCCAGCCATCCTAACTTGACAGCCCAAGGGACAGGAGCCGGAATGCGTTCAGATGCACATCCTGGCACAGCTGTCCTTTCAGGTGGCCAGCGCTGCGTTTTAAACGCTGCCACCTTAATGGAAATTTAAAAGGCCGCTTCTGCTTCTTCAGGCACATTCTTAGCGGAGAATGCACCTAAAAAAGCTTAATAGATGTCCATCCATGCTGGTCGACTGCCCTGGTCTGAGGAGGGTGCTGTGGCACAGTCACCTTTTATCAGGGGCCAGAGGGAGGAGCTTCAGGCACAGTCAGCGAGGGGCGTGTCCAAACACAATATAATGGTGCATGGGTGGTGCACACATAAGCAGGGAATTCCTGCTTTTCTCCCATCACCCTGACCAACTCTCATTCTGACAGAGCTCTACTAGTTCCCGCCAGTGATCGGGACTGGGGTTCGAATCCCACGCTGTCAGTAAGGAATTTGTTTGTTTTCCCCGTGTCTGCATGGGTTTTCCCCAGGGTCTCTGATTTCCTCCCACCATTCGACATGTAGCAGGGGTGTAATTGTTAATTGTGTTAATTGTGTGTAAATTGGGTGGCATGGAATCGTGGGCTGAAATGTCCTGATGTATGTATGTCTACATTTTTTTTAAATTAAAAGTTACATTTAAAATTTTTTTTTTAATTTAAATTTTTAAAAAAATTAAATCCCTCCACCATGAAGGGAGGAATGAGACATCTTTAATAGCAATTAGACAGAACTGAGATTGAACATCCTGCCTGTTGTGTCCAGGTTGTACCATCGGAGGTCTTAATAAACGCTAGAAAGGGTTGTAGGTTTAACAGCACATTTCTTTATTCACATTCAGTGACTGGGTCGTGTATTGATACAATGTGTCTCACTGCGCATTCATCACTCTCAAGTGTGAAGTGGCTTTTAGTGTTAGTGTTCATGTTCTAGCATAAAATAGTCCCAGGTTTCCTCAGTATATAACATTCCCCCTTCTTAATAAAGAAATTATTAAATTTTTAAAAATATATTAAAATTTAAAATTTCTTAAATATAAGTCGTTACCACTTCTTTATCTGCAATTGCAATTGAGAATTAACTATTCTATTTACACCTTTGCGATTCTATATTCTTTTCAGCGGAATCACGCTGGTGGTTCACTTCGTCGACCTTGTTGCAACTGTTTGATTCTGCGGTTCTCCTGCTGCTTGCTGTGCAGTCATTGTGGTGTTGTTGGTTAAGGTTCCGCCTCGCATTCCCTCACAATTTGTTGGAATTACAGAAGATGCTGATGCTTCCGGTGCTTTTTGTATCCGATCTGGTGTTGGGCAAATGTAGGCCCTGTTTCGTCTCAGCTGCCTGCCAGATTCGGACTCATGATGTATGACTTCAGCTTTTCTAACTGGACTTTAGGATTTTATCACTGGCTCTTGAACATGCACATGCTGCCCTGTGAAGAGTTCTGGTCATGTTTGTGCCTGTTTGTTATAATGTTAACAACTTCCCTCTTGTATGTTAGTCAACTTTCAGATTTTGCTGGGCATGGTTGTCTTGTGCTTTCTGTCATTCAGAATCTGTCATGTTTGGCGTTGTTCAGGTGGGGTGTCACTGTTGATCCTCTTGGACATTTCCTTCTCCCTGATTTCATTGTTTATAGAGATTAACAGTAATTCCTGACAACTATTCTGGCCTGGGATTGCTGGTCTATTGGAATCAACCATGAAGAATGTGCAGATGGTGCTCTTTTCTTTACATTATTTACATTATACCGTAGGCTGTGAGTGTGACATTTATGACTTCTAGCATGCCTTCCTCCAGGTATCCATTCACCATGTGTTTGGGGAACATCTAATGGTACAGTCTGAGCAGGAGGACGTTGCTTTGTGATCCAGTGTCCAACTTTATTATCAAATTGAATATTGTCGGTTTATTTCTTTTCACTTGGATCGTGGTGTGCAATTCACTTTTTCCTTCCTTCTTTCTTGGATGTCTCATGTCTGAGTATTGTTTCGATGTCGAGCGTCAGTGAGTCGGAGTCGCTGCTGTTGCTTCCCTCGATGTGATGTACTTTCCTTCTGCCTTCTTGCTTTCTCATGCCAGACCTACACATCTTTTCCCAGTGATTGGCCTTCCCCCAGGTCCTCCACTTCAAACCATACGCGGGGCATTTCTTGCAGTCATCGAAGGGGCGTAGTCTGCCACACCTCCTACAGTTCTCAGATGTCTGTGGCATTTTCTGTGTACGCTTTATGGCATCACCCCTTCCGTCACTGTGTTGCATGTTGGCCTGCATGGAGAGGGATTGCATTTGCCTCCTAGTGGCCTCAAAGGCCTGAGCTGTGTCTACGGCATCTGCTTGTTTCAATCTGTCTTTTCCTATGAGAGCTTTCTGGACTTCAGGATGAGTGCTTCCCCAGATTAGTTGGTCAACTATTCTCTCCTCTATTTCTTTCAACTTGCATTTTGCAGCAATATTCATTAGCCTTGTGAGGAAATTATCTACCGACTCGTCAGGATCTTGTTTTAATCCCTGGAACTCATATCACTTTATTCTATGGTTGGATTTCGGTTCCAGATGAGAGGAAAATTTTTATAATATCCTTTCTGGGTTATTTTCTTCCTCTTCAGTCAGCTCCCAGCTATTAAACAGGTCTAGTCCTCGCTCCCCCGTCCTTTTCTTCTTGTGTAGCTCCCTTGAGGAAACTTTTGAATGCCAGCTTGCACTTTTTTAAAGCCTCTGTGATGTCGTGTCTCATCGCACATGCATCACTCTCAAGTGTGATGTGGCTCTTACAGTGTTAGTGTTCATGCTCTAGCATATAATAGTCCCAGGTTTCCTCAGTATATTACATTGCCCTTTCCTCGAAACTTGGGTTCATTTGGGGTAGTTAGGAGTTGGAAGCATAGTCTCTGCCAAAGTCCTTGAGTAAAGCAGAGGGTACAGACTTAGTGAGAGCCCACAAATGACAGGTCATCAAAAGTACTTTGCTAAATATAGGGTGGTAGTGTAGCAGCTAGTACTTTTACAGAATCTTCAATTTTTTCAGTTCATTTGATTTGAGTGGGACTGTCCCTTTAAGAGAACAGATTTAGAAAAAGTCTGTAGGTTTTGGAAAGAGATTGTGAACCAGCAGCAGGTTTTGAAGACACCAGGTTCCAAAATGTTGATACATTTGCAGAGTGAAGGGGAGCTTCCCTGGAGAAGGCAGGGGCAGAGACCATGTGACCAGCTTTTTAAAAGACAGTACACAGTTTGCTCAGGGAGGCCATTTTTAAGGAAGCAGCACAAGAGTAAACAGATCTTCAACTTCCTCTGTGGGAATGAGAAACTCACTTGGCCTCATTGTGTGGTTACAGACAGAATATCACAATTCCTCCTTTTGGTTATAGAGGGATGAGAGACCACTTCAACTGAACCACAAAGAGGGCTTTAAAGTTTCAGAGGAAATACTGCACTCTATTTGACTGTCCCATGAAAAGGGTTTTAATTGCAGAAGAAAGCATTCATCTAAAAAGGAAATTTCTCCGAAGCATCTCAATCAGGGGTGTCATGAGTAAGCAACCTTCTTTCACCACCTCACCTCCACCCTCCCACCCTCCCCCATGTCTCTTTCAACCACTTCAGGAACTGCTTGTCTTAAAGTCTTAAAGTCTTAAAGTCTGCGTGTCTCACCATTCATCTGAGGCCTGCGTGCCTCAACCATTTAAAGCCAGCATGTCACATCAATCTCATGCCAAACGTATCATCACCGAATTTCTAAACTTTGAACTTGGAACTACCTTCCCAGAATTGAGCCTTGAGCTGTAGTGGTTTAGGGTGTCCCTCACACACCAATATATCTGTACATAGTTACACTTAGTTAAGTTTAGATAAGTTAGTTAAATTAGAGTTAATAATTAAAAATTTTATTTAAAATATAACACTATCCAGGCTAATGTTTATCACTGCTGTCGTATACATAACAGTTGCCGCCTGTCAAAAGTTCTTATGATCCTCCCGTGTCCACACAGGTTTCCTGTGGATGCTCTGGTTCACTCCCACATTCCAAAAAAGTACAGGATAATTGTGTGGTTAATTGGTCACATGGGTGTATTCAGGTGGTATAGGCTAGTGAGCCAGAATGGTCTGTAACTGCGCTGCATCTCTGAATTACAGACAAAAATAAATTTAATGCTAAAGTTCCTCTTTTTTTAATTTCCTGATATTTTCCCCATTTCGATTCCAAAAGTGGGGACTATCCACTACTGTTTTGGTAGTGAGCTGCCATTGTTCACACTCAGCTGACTATGCCCAGTCCTGGAGAGGTAAGACACTGCAGATGCTGGAACTTGGAGCAAAACCTAAACTGCTGGAAGAAATCAGTGGATCTGCAAAGGAAAAGAGGTGGTGTGGAGGGAAGAGGGAAGACAGAGGCTGGAAGGCGATAGGTTGATCATTATTCCAGAAGACCTTTTCAGGAGCGATCACGTTGAGCCAACTGTGAAAAGGACAAACCAACCTTCTAAGGTGTCTAAGGTGTTGTGGAATGTCTGTCAAACCTCTACAGGTGCAATGTGGAAAGTCACTATCTGGCATCACAATTGTGGTTTTGGAAATCAAATGCTGAAGATTGCAGAAGGTAGAGAACATACCCAGGTTTGTCACAGGCTCCAAATTCCCATCCATTGCAGATAACAATGCGAGACACTGCCCCAAGAAGGCAGCCAATGTCATAAAGGATGCCCACCACATGGTCACCACCTCTTCTCACTACTATCTTCGGGCAAAGGCCAACCCAAAAATTAGGTTCAAGAGCAGTTTATTTCTAACAGCTAGCAGATTCTTACATCAAACATTGATCTTTACAGCACAGTACAGACTTTACAACCCACGATATTACGTCGACAGTTTGAAACTTGTTCAACAAACTAAACCTTCCGTGCATTACACTGTGACAGGTTATTTTGTCTTTATATTGTATATAGATATGTTTGGGGAGATAAATTGGGGCAGGTTTTTTTAATGTAGGTCACATAGAACACTTTAAAACAGATCTTATTTAAATTTCTGGAGCTCTGCTCATGCTAGACAATTTAAGAGGAATTTGGACAGGTACATGGATGGGAGAGGTGTGGAGGGCAATAAATTGTGTGCAGCACAGACAAGGCAAAAACAGAAACAGGACTTTTCATTCTGACAAGCTAGAGATTGACCCACAGTTGCCTGATGCCTCAGACAGCTTCGAACTCTGGCTACACTGTTTCAAGTTCTTCCTACAAAACTCAGCCGGCATAGTAGCTATCAATGCAAACAGACTGCATCTCCTCTTCTCCCGGGTCAGACTCCAAGTTTTCCCAATGATCAGCAACACCACCACAAAGGTGGAAGCAATGGATATACTCAAGAGACAATACAGGGAGAAAGTTAATGAAGTATACGCCAGGCACAGACACCGACTGGGCGAATTGAACCCTGCAGGTCTTGTGTGGGCGTGGAACTGCTAGGCAGTATCAGCTGCCCAAAACACGGAGGACATGATCCAGGACTCCTATGTTGCAGGCATCAGGTCTGACTACATGCACCAGCAGTTACTTGAGCAGAGTAAGTTAGACTTAAAAGGGTGAATTCACTGGAGATCGCCGTCCGCACATGGGTCACCATTCTGGGACATGGGTCTATAGGCCAGCAGTCTGCTACTGCACCCGATTAATGAGCCCACCACAGCTGCTGTCTCCTAAGTCCACCTTCTGTGGCCAGGCAAAACACCCCAAAAATGTTGCCCGGTGAGAGATGTGGCGTGCTCCAAGTGCAGGAGGAAGGGCCATTATGCAAGAGTATACTGATTGCAGCCCTCCAGTCCCAGCACCACCACATGCGCGGCATGGCAGCCACCATCTTGAACACTAGCACTTTCTGGGGATGACCACGTCGCAACATGGGGGCTGCCATTTTGGATGCCCCCGACTTCCAGGGAGACCCACACCACTGTGTGAATGCCGCCATCATGTCCCTTGATGGAGACTCAGCACGGGTCAGACAACAGACCGACCCTGGCTTTGGTGGTGCTGGACCAGAACAGCCCTCACCAACTCGCCAGCTCCATGATGGACATCTCCATCAATGACCAGGTGACTAAATGCCTTTTTGGAAGTGGGAGCACTGAGAACTTTATTCATCCTGACATTGTCCAACGTTGCTCCCTTGAAGCTAAACTGGTCACCTATAAAGTTGCTGTAGCCTCAAAGTCTCACTTTGCAGAAATCCTCAGCTACGCTCTGGTGATGTTGACCATACGGGGCACGACTTTAAGCTCCTCATTATGCCACTGCTCTGCATGCCGGTACCATTTGGGCTAGATTTCCAGTGCCACTTAAAGAGTATCACTATCCAATATGATGGCCCTCTCCCACCCTCACAGTTGGCAACCCGCAGTTCCTCAACTGGCCGTTCTGTTCCCCCCCCTCCCCTGCTGGCCCAACAAATGTGTGATCTCCGCATTGACCCCCCCACCGCTGTTCACCAACTTCACCCCCAGGTACCTTTTCAGGGCCTTGAGGCTGTGGGGAAGGTCACATCCGGTCGGGGTCAGGGCCAATTACCCAATTCTCCATGACGCAGCCAAGGATCGCCAGTGCAGAAAACACACTTATCCTTATCGTAGGTCAGATTCATGCATTTGGTGGTGATGATGAACTTCTGGAGGTTCACGTCATGGTCTTGCAGGTCATGGCCACAGATTGTGATGTTATCCAGATATGGGAAGATGGGATGCATGTTATTTTGGTCTTCAATCCAGTCCATCTCCTGTTGGAAAATGAAAATGCCATTGGTGACACCAAAGTGGACCCTGAGGATGTGGTAGAGGAGACCGTCCACCTTGAAAGCTGTGTACTGATGATCCTCAGGGTGGATGGGGAGTTGGTGGTAGACAGATTTCAGGTAGAGAACACATGATACTGAGCGATTAGGGTGACCATATCCGCGATGTGATGGAGGAGTTAGGCATCCAACTGTTTGTAGCGATTAATGGTTTGACTATAGTCGATCACCATTCTACGTTTACTCCCACCCTTGACCACTACTACCTGAGCTCTCCAGGGGCTGGTGCTGGCCTCGATAATCCCCTCATCCAGGAGTTGTCATACCTCCTCCTTTATAAATGCCCAGTTATCACTGAATCACCTGCTCTTTGTAGTGACTGACTTACAGTTGGGGGTGAAGTTGGCGAACAGGATAAAGCCCTCCCCTTATCAGGTCCACCTCTGTTCCCCGTACAAATGAAGCACAGGCTGCCTTCCAGGTAGAGATTGATGCATCTGATCTCGCCCTGGCTGCCACCCTTAATCAGGCAGGCTGCCCCGTTGCATTTTTCTCCCGTACCCTCCAGGGCCCTGAAGTCTGACGCTCCTCTATACAGAAGGAAGCTCAGGTGATAGCTGGCGCAATTCAGCACTGGAGGCACTATGTGGCCGGTAGACATTTTACCTTGCTCATGGACCAACGCGCTGTGGCATTCATGTTCAACAATATACAGCAGGATAAAATAAAGAACGATGAAATTTTGAGGTGGAGGATCGATGTCTCCACCTACATCTATGACATCCTGTACCAGCCGGGGAAGCTCAACAAGCCTTCAGATCCTCTGTCACGAGAGGTGTGCCAACACACAGGTCTATCACCTCAAAGCCCTCCACAACGACCTCTGCCACCCCTGTGTCACGAGACTTTTTTTCACTTTATCAAATCTCGGAACCTGCTGTGCTCATCAGGGATGTCAGAGACACGATCAGGGACCTCAGGCTGTGTGCAGAGGGCAAGCAACACTTCTAACTGGACAGGGCGCAGCTGATAAAAGCCAGGTGCCCTTCAAGCGCCTGAGCATGGACTTCCCTGTTCGGGTACTCATTGTACATCCACAGTGACCGGAGCTCCTCGTTTATGAGCGACGAACTGCACCAATTCCTACTGGCCAGGGGTATCGCCACCAGCAGGACCACGAGTTATAATCCCCAGGGGAACAGTCAGGTAGAGTGAGAGAACTGCACCATGTGGAAGGCCATACTCCTTGCCCTAAAGTCCAGACGATTGCCTGTCCCACTGGCAGGAGGTCCTTCCAGAGGTGCTCTACACCACTCAATCACTGTGTACTGCCACTACGGCTACCCTCCGTGAAATAATTTTCTCCTTCCCCAGGAAGTTCATGTTGGGGACCATCCTAGCTGACATCTCCACGGCTGGTCCTGGTACAAGAACACGTGAATGGCCATAAAACTGACCCCCCCTGGTACAAAGGTTTCAGCTCCCCCACCTGAACCCCCAATAAGCATATTTAGCCTACCCAGATGGTGCGAGGAAATGGTCTCCATCCGGGATCTCATGCACACGGGGGCCCCTGAGCAACACACCCACCAAGCACCACCCCCCTTCTGCAGATAAGCAATATGTACCATTGCACCATCCCCCCACCCCAGTCACTCCGGCCAAGCCATCATGTCCCCAGCAGGTCAACACAGCGCTGGAGGTCTGGGCCAAGACAGCAGCCCTGGCTGCTCCCGCCACTATGGAAGATCAAGCTACTGGACTGGCTTAACCCCACGTGATCCTGTCGGACAATTAAAAAAACATGGGTGAACTGCTGAACTGGTTTCCTGAATACCTGGCTCCGCCCTGTCCTGTGAGTGTACCTGTGGCTCCTCCCACTTTTGACCTTGCATAAGCCTTCCATCACCCTGATCCTTCCCCAGAAAGCCCAGGTCACGGCACAGGACAAGTCCCTGTCCATTGTAAATAAAAACCTGTAGATCAGTGACTCAGTCTCACTCTCAAGTTATTTACTGCACGTCAACGCACAATTAACCAACAACCCCTGTACCTTTTAAATGGTGGAAAGAAGCCAGAGCCCATGGGGAAAGCCCACGCAGGCACAGGGAGAATGTACAAACTCCTTAGGGACAGAGTGGAATTCGATCCCTGGTCCTAATCGCTGGTACAGTAACAGTGTGCACTAACCACTGCACCAACAGTGCACCATTTGCCCTGGTAGTCACACCTTTGTTGATACAACTTTAACCATGAGCTTACCTCCTGCTTCTGGCATGTTTCAATTCACTTGGGCACTCTCGTGCTCCCAGACTCTTACTCTCAATGACTTCCAGCATGCAGCCAAATAGCCAACTCATCTGCAAACTGGGTAATTCGGTCCTTACTATGTAGCTTTCAGGTTTTCCTGTAATTACATCGTCCGGTAGCTGCATTGCCCATCCTATCATCAATTAGAAAGTCTAAACCCTGTCCGATGAGTCAGCCTCACTTATAGCTTCATCAGAACTTATGGTAAGATCTGAGACCAACTTTGCCCAGCTCTATTCGGGCCTTTGTTAGGCTCTCTTTAAGTGTTCAATTCATTCTCTCAACCGTGACTGAATTCTGAAGTCAGCAGGGGATGAGAAACTTCTGCTTGATCACAAACAATAAGCAAGCCCTCTCGATCACCTTTCCAGTAAAGTGTGCCCCTTGATCGGGCCAGTACACCCCATCTGGGTATTATTACCTCAGCCAGCACCAGGCTACAGATTTGGCAGACTAGTCCCAGCAGGGAATGCATCTACCCACCTGGTGAAGCAATAAGTGAGCCTTCAGGCAATATCATTTAGCCTTAGACTGTGGAATTGGCTTCGTGAAGTCTCTCTGAAGTTGCTGCCAAGGGCCATTGGGCTATGGTTGATGCCTTATTAAGATTTTAACTGTTTTTTCTAGGTCACACGGAGCACATTACACACAGTTGGCAGAATTTAGCAATACCTCCATTCCTGGCCACCACCAGCTAGGTCCTCATCTTATCCTGTCCTGAGTTAAACCATGGCAGGTTTTTAAAAGTGAATGCCTAATGCACTCTGTGGCTACCTCACCATCTCACCACATCCCATCTCACTTTTGCACTGCTCCTGTTCCCAAATATGCTTTTTTCAGATGACACCCTTGTTGCATAACATTTATATCTACTTCCTTTGGTTCCCTAATCATCCCTACCTCTGATACAACTGGACAGGGGTTACAGGGGTGCCTTAGCTTCCTGATCAATGCCTTTGCTGTTATCTAGAAGATTATCCAACAAGTTAGACAGGCCACTGTTCCCAACAATGAATAATCCATGTGCTTGCTCCTGGAGGGTCATCTGACCAGGCAAGTCGAAAGTCACTTCCCCTACAGGTGGGGGAACATCTTACGATTGGCTCTCTTGAACACTTTGCCTCATTTGGGCATACCTGAACCAGCCCCTTTAGTGTCTGTGGTACAAAGCCACCTGAGAACGAACCCCAGCTCCACTCCTGGTGGCGAGTTGTGGGCGATGCTGGAGAGTTGATTGTAAGGGGTGTGCTGAGACGGGGAGGGGGAGTAGCTTGAGTCTGATGGGTTCCTTTCACTGTGTATGGTTGGTGGAGTTTAAGAATTGGTTCTTTCCATTCCTTGGCCATTATTTCTCACCCTGTGTAATCTTATGTCCCAAATATACGACCTCAGGCTGTCCAAACATTACCTTTGATGGGTTTACCATTCTCAATAACCTGCAAAGTCCTTGAAACAGTCCGGGTGTCCTCTTTCTCTCCTGAAGATGCAATTAAAATATAATCCACATACTGTAGAATGCTGTTACTGCTTCTGTCAAGGGAACATGGCAATTATTTTACCATCACTGGAATATTGCAGGGCTGTTCTGAAAACCGTGGGTCAGCCTTGTCCAAGTATATCAGAATGTCATGGAATGGACCAAAATGCATTTGCAATATCTAGGGCTGTGAAAATATCCTTTTTGGGGCCTGAAGCTATTCAAAACGGCAGATGGATTCACCACTTTAGGGTATTCTCGAGTGGCGAAATTATTCAAGGCCGAAATAATCAATGGATAGCTGGTATGCTTATTTAATTTAGGGACTAACCAGACTGTGGAATTTATATGGGAAATGGATGGCTGGATGCCTCTTTGTTTTCCTAGTTCTGTGACTATCTTTACCACCACAATTTCTGCTTCATGATTAATGGGTACTGTCCTTGGGATGGGTCTAACTGAAGAGGTGCCACATAAACAAGGCCATGGTCATTATGATATATTATGATATATTATGACAAAAATACCCCTTACTCCCACCACCACCTATTCTCCCTTTAGACTCAAGACATCTTTGGCTTGGCTTCGCGGACGAAGATTTATGGAGGGGGTAAAAAGTCCACGTCAGCTGCAGGCTCGTTTGTGGCTGACCAGTCCGATGCGGGACAGGCAGACACGATTGCAGCGGTTGCAAGGGAAAATTGGTTGGTTGGGGTTGGGTGTTGGGTTTTTCCTCCTTTGCCTTTTGTCAGTGAGGTGGGCTCTGCGGTCTTCTTCAAAGGAGGCTGCTGCCCGCCAAACTGTGAGGCGCCAAGATGCACGGTTTGAGGCGTTATCAGCCCACTGGCGGTGGTCAATGTGGCAGGCACCAAGAGATTTCTTTAGGCAGTCCTTGTACCTTTTCTTTGGTGCACCTCTGTCACGGTGGCCAGTGGAGAGCTCGCCATATAATACGATCTTGGGAAGGCGATGGTCCTCCATTCTGGAGACGTGACCCATCCAGCGCAGCTGGATCTTCAGCAGCGTGGACTCGATGCTGTCGACCTCTGCCATCTCGAGTACCTCGACGTTAGGGGTGTGAGCGCTCCAATGGATGTTGAGGATGGAGCGGAGACAACGCTGGTGGAAGCGTTCTAGGAGCCGTAGGTGGTGCCGGTAGAGGACCCATGATTCGGAGCTGAACAGGAGTGTGGGTATGACAACGGCTCTGTATACGCTTATCTTTGTGAGGTTTTTCAGTTGGTTGTTTTTCCAGACTCTTTTGTGTAGTCTTCCAAAGGCGCTATTTGCCTTGGCGAGTCTGTTGTCTATCTCATTGTCGATCCTTGCATCTGATGAAATGGTGCAGCCGAGATAGGTAAACTGGTTGACCGTTTTGAGTTTTGTGTGCCCGATGGAGATGTGGGGGGGCTGGTAGTCATGGTGGGGAGCTGGCTGATGGAGGACCTCAGTTTTCTTCTTTTCAATTTTCAATCTTCTTCAGCATGATGCTGAACCAAGCCATGAAAGACCCCAACAATGAAGACGCTGTTTACATCCGGTACCGCACGGATGGCAGTCTCTTCAATCTGAGGCGCCTGCAAGCTCACACCAAGACACAAGAGAAACTTGTCCGTGAACTACTCTTTGCAGATGATGCCGCTTTAGTTGCCCATTCAGAGCCAGCTCTTCAGCGCTTGACGTCCTGCTTTGCGGAAACTGCCAAAATGTTTGGCCTGGAAGTCAGCCTGAAGAAAACTGAGGTCCTCAAGACATGTGGTGCACATAAATCACGACTATTCCCATTCCACCACCACGGCAAATCTTCAATCCCCAAACGATTTCCCTTGTATCTGCCTTGATTACTTACCCATGAGCTCCAACAGATCTCTCTCGAAGATGCTGCCTTCATGATTATAGCAAACCCTCATCTTGTATTGGGACTGGTTCACTTAATTGAGCAAGCATGGATTTCCCACCCAAATCCCCACCACCATTGAAGTTTTGCTTGTAGTGGCTGGGTTAAGATTCATTATCGATACTGCAGCCCCAGTGTCTACCAACATAGTGCACTGCTGGCCCCTTAACCTGAATTGACAAACATTCTAGGGTCTTTAAGATTCCCACTGAGGTCTACAACTTATCATTTCCTTAGCAGTTGTGTTCACTCCTCTGCGGAGATCTGAAAGATTGGTCTCCCTCTGCTTCTGCTTGAAGCAGAGTGGTGGTCCTCAGCCTGCCAGGACCACAATCCTCATCCCACTTTACCTTCATCCTCTGTCCTGTCTCTCCACACCTAACTGGGCCTCTGTCCCAGGCCATATGCCCGCTTGTTCCACACTTGAACCATTCCACATCAGCTTTCCTGCCCTGTCTTCCACCCTTCACTATGACTGCAAAATCTCTGGATTTTTCTCCCCCTCCTGCTTTGACCCTCGTTGCCCAGCTGAAAATTTAGTTGAATATGTAACCCCATTTTCATTATCTGGGTTAGATGTTGACCCATTTTGCCTATTAAAAGATGTAAGAAGACACCATCTTTGCATTTAGGCTCATTTAGGTCACTGTGCTGCTCAGGAGTCTGATAATTTTCATTCTTCATAGACCTCAACTTTCTCCTTCAAGTCCTGTTTGATTAGAGCAATCTTGGTCCAATTTGCCTGTCCTCTTCCAACTGCATCCTTCCCTGCCTCAGTATAGTCTGGGGATTTGTTTCTTCCTTTAAGCCCATTTTTATTTTGGAGGTGACCAGGCAATACCGACCCGACCTGCCTGGGCAAGCTCAAGGCCTATAAAAAGATGTGTACGTCAACAAGAATCAAATAATGAACCTCCCTTCGTTCTTCAACTTTAAAAAGAAATCATGTTATTGTCCTTACATTTGATTGCGGTTAATTTATTTAGCAACATCTGTTCCTCTGATGCTTTAAAAGGTTCTTCCACCCTAGACTCTGCAGAGTCATCACTACGGTCTTCCTGATGACTCAAGGAGCGCCAATTCTAAAGTGCCCACTACTCCCTCATTATAAGGTGGAGATGATAAATCGTTATTACAAATCCTATACTCATCAGATGCATCGGACGAATCATTCCAATTAACACTATTTTCCGGAGTTACGCTACCAACCAATCTTCCCAAAGTTGGGGGAGGGGGAGATTCTGAACTACTTTAACGATCGTTACTCTATGATAATTGCACGATAATGCTGTAACACCTATTACAGCCTTTTCGTACTTGCCCTTCTCTTGTCCCTTGCACTAAGCAACATAATCACGGATTGTTCCATCTGGGTTGTAACTCTTCTTCATTATTTTTTGTACAACTTATAGTTATGCATGACCAGATATAGGAAGGGCCCTTCTGGATCTTACATTACTTCACTGGTATCTTTGTTCCCAGCATGGCCATATCTTACTGTGTCTACTATTCCTGCTCCCTGAGCCTGGGTCTCCAAGTAAAGTTTGTTTCCAATCAATTGCCCAAGTCATTTGCAACCCATAACCACCCAGACCCTGTTCACAAATTACCAAGACACCCACATCCCCATTTTCCAACACCAAACCTCTCACGCTGCAAGATCTCTTTTTATCGCATCTTACAGAGACAGCTGACTATGGGATTATCCACAAACCTGATGGGGTGGTGTTGCAAACATACTCATCCAACCAGGTGCCTCATAGACAGTTGTGATCCGGTGGGGTATCCTGACGACTATGCCAATAATGGGAGTAAAATATAAATACAACGAAGAGATGATGTTTGAAACAATGGGTAACTTATAAAACTGATGCACATCAGAGGAGACGGATCAAAACTGATCTCAGGGCAAAAATTAGAGGATTGTGATCACTCTTAAAGAAATGTGATTGGAATAAGAATAGATAATAATGTAAAAGGAATAAAAATAAAAGACAGGGAATATAAAATCAGTCTATTTGCGGATGATGTTATAGTGTACTTAACAGAACCAGAACTATCAATAAAAGAATTATATAAGAAATTGAAGGAATATGGAGAAGTGTCGGGTTACAAGATAAACGTAAATAAAAGTGAAGCAATGCCTATGAATAATGCGGATTTCTCAAAATTTAAGAAGGAATCTCCATTCAGATGGCAAATGGAGGCAATAAGATACCTAGGTGTACAAGTAAACAAAAATCTAGGCCAATTATATAAACTCAATTATAATCCACTAATTAAAAAAATTACAGGACGATTTAGAGCATTGGAAAGATCTACCACTAACACTGATAGGAAGGATAAACTGTATTAAAATGAACATTTTTCCAAGGATATTATACTTATTTCAGGCATTGCCAATAGAACTGACAGAAAAATTCTTCAAAGAGTTAAAGAAAATAATAAGGAAATTTTTATGGAGAGGGGGGAAACCGAGGATAGCACTAGATAAATTAACAGAATGGTATAAACAAGGAGGCTTACAATTGCCAAACTTTAAAAATTATTATAGAGCCGCACAATTAAGATACCTATCAGATTTTTATCAAACAAGGGACGAGATTAGAATTAGATAAAATAGGGGAAAAGATACCTGAACACATATTATATAAATGGGATGAAAAATTGGTACAACATAGAACTTCTCCAGTATTACATCATCTCCTCAATATTTGGAAGAAGATTCATGTAGAAAGAAATAAAACAAATTATCAATTACCAAAGCTAATATTGACGCAAAATAAGCTACTCCCTTTTACAATAGATAACCTTTCCTTTAGAGAATGGGAAAAAAAAGGGATTAAAAGAATAGAAAATTGTTTTTCAGGAAGTAGATTCTTATCCTTTGAACAAATGAGAGATAAGTACAATATAACTGGAGATACAGCGCTGGCATATTATCAACTGAGATCCTACTTGAAGGATAAATTAGGAAGCAATTTGAGTTTACCAGAGGGAATTAACCTTGAATATGTGATTACAGATACAATGTTAATCAAAAGATTTATAACAAATATGTATATTAAACTGCAAGAAAAGGAGAATGAGGAAACAAATGGTAAAACTAAACAAAAATGGGAACAAGATTTAAATATAAAGATAAAAAAGGAAACATGGGAGAAATTATGTTCTGGAACGATGAAAAATACAATAAATACGAGGCTACGTATGATACAATATAATTGGTTACACAGACTATACATTACACCGCAAAAGTTAAATAAATGGGACCCAACAGATGTTTTCGATGTAAAAAAGAAATGGGAACAACAATTCATGCAATCTGGACATGTGAGAGAGTAGAAAAATTTTGGGATGATCTCAATCAGATATTGAATAAAATAACAGAAAACAATATACCAAAGAATCCAGAGATCTTTCTCCTAAGTAACATAAAAAACAAAGAATTTGGAATTGATTTGGAGGATGCACAAAAAAGATTTGTTAAGATAGCCCTAGCCGTAGCAAAAAAATGTATTATGTCAACCTGGAAATTGGAAGATAATTTGAAAATACAACAATGGTATATAGAAATGAATAAATGTATTCCATTAGAAAAAATAACATATAGTTTAAGAAATAATATTGAAATATTCAAACAAATATGGGAGCCTTACATTAAATACAATAGCGAAAACCTACCGGGGACAAACATTACCTAAGTTGATGGAAGGAGAAGGAAAGAAAAGAATGGACTCAATAGAATTTCTGGTGTATTTTTGTTGAATGACAACATTGTCTGACTGGTTTAATGCAACCTAGATTGTATACCTAAAATGGATGAGAGGGGTGGGGTGGGGGGGTGGCTTGGGAGGAGGGAGGGGGGGGGGGGAGAAAAAGTCACTGTATATGTGTGAAAAAGAAAAAGTGTATATCATGGCTAATGTGATTTATGGTGTGAAAAATAAAAAAAATTAAAAAAAAAAAGAAATGTGATTGGAAATTCCCATAAAAGATCTTCAATACTGCAGGGTATCTAAAAGAAAATTTATAGTCCTTCTTCCAAAGCACTTCCTTAGCAGAATTAAATTCTTTACACTTTTTAATAATTTCTTGACTTAAATCTGGGTAGAAGAAAACATTGTTTACTTGTACCATCAACGGGGATTGATATATACATGCATTTTGCTGCAACTCTCAATATAGTTTCCCTATCTTGGTAGCGTAAACAACAAATCAAAACAGCTCTTGGAGGTTGACCCGAATATGGTTTCCTTTGTAGAGCCCTATGTGCTCTATCTAATTCCAAACCTTCTGGAAAAAATTCCAATCCCAATGCTTTGGGGATCCATTTTTAATTTATTTAAATTTGGTCCAAACCAATTCCTTTAGGAACTTCCACTATTTTAACATTGTTCTGGCGACTTTGATTTTCTTCAACAAGTCCTTCTTTTGAATTTTCCATCCAACAAAAGAAACTTCTACTTTTTCTATTTTTCTTTGTTCTGGTCCATTTGTTCTTTACAAATTTGAAAGGCACCTTCCATCTTTTTAAAATTATCTTGAACTATATCCACTATATTCAAGCACCTATTAACATCAGCTTTGACAACAGAGATATCTTTCTTAACAGAGGAAACTTCTTCACAAATACTATTCATTTTTTCAGTCATATTCATGAATCCATGACCAACCTGAGTAGACATTTGTGTTGACATGTTACCCATTTGATGAGCTATAGATTCCAAAATTGTAAAAACATCAAAAGTAGTTTCACCATGAGGCCTCCCTTCTTTCCCTTCAGCAGCAGTGAGTATTTCTTCATCTGTCTGTTCAGTTTGAGACAAGGCTTTAGACTGTTGTTCTTTTAATTCAGTTGTTCTTGTAACCTTACTTCTGGTCTGCACACCTGCAGAACCAGACCCGGTATACTCAGAGCACCCAGAGCACTGCTGACTGACTTCCCCAGTGGCCCAAGCCTTGTCTAATAATGTGCGTATTCTTGATGCACCGCGCATGCCCGGCAGTGCTGAGGCCCGTGCATTCATGTCTTCTGATGCGCTGCCTCGGGCCTCTGCATTGCCAGAACCCACAGCGGTATTACGCTTCAGGGCCGACTCCATCGATTCTGGCTCTTCTCCAGTCCACCCGACATCGCAGGCACGCTGATCTTGATAAGAAGAAAAATCGGAAGCCCGGTGCCCTCTTGTGAAGGCGCCAGGATAATACTTAGCCGAGCTGGTACACATTGTTGTTTGGGTAGCTGTCCCATCTATTCCATGGATTCCACTTGGTAAGTAGGCCTCATTTTTTCTGTACTTTTAAATGGAAGTTTCTTCTGAGTCTGTACTTTTGACTTCTTTGTCTTGGCAGCTATTATAGTCTTTTAACATTCAGACAACTTCTGAGCAGATTTTCCAGACTTTTTAAGTATTTTAATTTGGGTATTTATCAGTCCAACTGGGGAAAGACGGAATTACCCCTCTTATTCCTTCGCCATCAGGCCACGCCCCCCACCCCCCACCCCCCCTCAGGGGGACAGACAGAGTCAATGTGGACAGGCTTTAGAAATTCAAACAAGTGAACATGGATTGAGTTTGAAGGGGGAAACGTTTAGGGGAAACATGAGGGGGGAATTCTTCACTAAGCTTCTGGCCAAAGTGATAGATGTGGGCTCAATTTTAATAATTAAGGAAAAGTTAGAAAGGTATATGGATGAGAGAGGTGTGGAAGGTTATGGGCTGGGTGCAGGTCAATGGGACTGGGTGGGAGAAGGTGTTCGGCATAGCTGAACTGGCCTGTTTCTGTGCTTAATTTTTGAATGGTTATATATTAAAATAAGTTGCCTCAAGAACATTACAAACAACTGGTAGCCAATCAGAACATGATTCTTGTATTCCAGCTCCCTGCTTCCTGCACATCAGCCAATGCTCTACCCACTCGAGTATGTTTCCTGTTATGCCAAGGGATTTTCTCTTGCGGCGCCTTGCCAAAGGTCTTCTGAAAATCCAAATACATAGCAATCACGGCATCTCCCTTCCAAGCCTGCTTGTCACTTCATCAAGGAATTCCAATAGGTTTGTCAGACAAGATTTTCCCTGAAGGAAACCATGCTGGCTTGGTTTCAGGTCATGTGTCTCCAAGAACTCCATAACCTTATCTTCGCCAAATGACTCCAACATCTTTCCAACCACTGATGTCAGGCTAACTGGTCTAAAATTGCCTTTCTGCTGCCTTCCTCCTTGAATAGAGGGGGTGACATTTGTGATATTCCAGTCTTCTGGGACCTTGGCAGAATCCATTCATTCCTGAAAGATCATTACCAATGCCTCCACATTCTCCACATCTGGTCTGGGAGACTAATCCACCCTTTGACCATTTAGCTTTCTGAACACCTCTCTTGAAATAGTAACTGTACTCATTTCCCCTTCCTGATATCCTTTGACATCAGACTTTCCAGTATAACCTTGAATTGTAAAGATTCCCCTTCTGAGCTGATGTAAGGAAAGTCAAACACTATCAGGTCAAGAACAATAGTTTGAAGAGTTCTTGCAGTTACAATAAAGGAGTGGAGCTTTGAGGCTTTGTCAAGTCATAATATTAAAGGTTCGAGATGCTAAGGAAGAGCTTGCTTCCAGAAAGATAAGACCAATAAATTTCTTTAATAAAGTTAATTAACTTTGGAGTAGATAATGGAGGCAGTGTTTAGGGCAGTCCAGTACTCCAGTTATAGGATGTGGGAAGTCAGGGACAGCACGATGGTTCCTGATGTCTACAACTGCAAAGGGTGCATCCACCTGCAGCTCCTGACAAACCGAGTTAGGGAGACGGAGCTGGAGCTAGATGAACTTCTGATCTTTTTTGTTCCTCTATTTGTAGTTTTGGTAGTTCAATTTTAGTCAGAAATTCATCTATTTTCCCTTCTTTCCCTTAGTTTTCAGTTCGGTATAATTGTTCATAAAATTCTCTAAAGTTTTCCTTAATTTCTTTTGGATTATATGTAATTTGTTTGTCTTTTTTCCTTGATGCCAATACCATTTTCTTAGCTTGTTCTGTCTTAAGCTGCCATGCTAGGATTTTGTGCGTTTTTTCACCCAATTCATAATATTTCTGTTTTGTCTTCATTATATTCTTCTCCACCTTATATGTTTGTAGTGTTTCATATTTTATTTTTTTATCTGCCAATTCTCTTCTTTTAGTTGTATCTTCCTTCATTGCTAATTTTTTTTTTATATTTACTATTTCCTTTTCCAACTGCTCTGTTTCCTGATTATAGTCCTTCTTCATCTTGGTTACATAACTTATTATTTGCCCTCTAATGAACGCTTTCATTGCATCCCATAGTATAAACTTATCTTCCACTGATTCCGTATTTATTTCAAAATACATTTTTATTTGTTTTTCAATAAATTCTCTAAAATCCTGCCTTTTAAGTAACATGGGGTTTAATCTCCATCTATACATTCTTGGAGGGATGCCCTCTAGCTTTACTGTCAATATTAAGGGTGAATGGTCCGATAGTATTCTAGCTTTATATTCTGTTTTTCTTACTCTATCTTGCATACTAGCTGATAACAAAAATAGGTCTATTCTTGAGTATGTTTTATGTCTAGCTGAGTAATATGAATATTCCTTTTCTTTTGGGTGTTGTTTCCTCCATATATCCAAAAGTTGCATTTCTTCCATTGATTTAATTATAAATTTGGTTACTTTGTTCTTTCTGTTAATTTTTTTCCCAGTTTTATCCATATTTGAATCCAAATTCAGGTTGAAATCCCCTCCTATTAATATGTTCCCTTGCGTATTTGCTACCTTCAAAAAGATATCTTGCATAAACTTTTGATCTTCTTCGTTAGGTGAATATACATTGAGTAGATTCCAAAACTCCGAATATATCTGACATTTTATCATTACATATCTCCCTGCTGGATCTATTATTTGCTCTTCTATTTTAAATGGCACATTTTTACTAATTAATATAGCCACTCCTCTTGCTTTTGAATTATACGAAGCTGCTGTTACATGTCCTACCCAATCTCTCTTTAATTTCTTGTGTTCCAATTCAGTTAAGTGTGTTTCTTGCACAAATGCTATATCAATTTTTTCTTTTTTCAGTAAATTTAGCAGTTTCTTCCTTTTAATTTGGTTATGTATTCCATTAATATTTAAAGTCATATAGTTCAACGTAGCCATTTTATACTTTGTTTATCTTCCCTTTCCGTTTCTCCATCATTACCTTTCCTTCTTATCCATTTCTGTTTTCTTGTTTTAAACCCTTTATAAGACAACATTCCTAAAACATTCTCCTATTTAAAACTTCTTTAGCCCCAATCTCCCCTTCCCCTCCTGAGTTGTCCTTTATCCCTTGTCGGACAACTACATCTCCCCTCTCCATTTGGGTTTGCGAATTCACCCGCAAGCGTCAGCTGATTTTGCAGTGACCGCAACTCCTCCCCACCCAGCCCCCCCCAGAAAAGATTTCACTTTTCATATGTGACAAAGGTCACTCTTTTAGTTCCCTCCTTATTCCCTCTATTCTATTTCCTTCCCTTATTAATTCTTGTCTATACTATCTATATTTTCCTCTAAATACGGATACATTCACGTATGCACTTTATACATATACACACTTATACCTCTTTACCCACATACATATAAATCGTGGTAATTTTTACTCTCATTACACGTCTTCATCCCTCAGTCTATTTTGTAATTGTTCTGCAAATTTTCGTGCTTCTTCTGGATCCGAGAATAGTCTGTTTTGTTGTCCTGGAATAAATATTTTCAATACCGCTGGATGCTTTAGTATAAATTTATACCCTTTCTTCCATAAAATCACCTTTGCTGTATTGAACTCCTTTCTCTTCTTTAGGAGTTCAAAACTTATATCTGGATAAATGAAGATTTTTTGCCCTTTGTACTCCAGTGGCTTGTTGCCCTCTCTTACTTTTTCCATTGTCTTCTCCAGTACCTTTTCTCTTGTAGTATATCTTAGGAATTTTACTAAAATAGATCTTGGTTTTTGTTGTGGTTGTGGTTTAAAGGCCAATGCTCTATGTGCCCTTTCTATTTCCATTTCTTGCTGTAGTTCTGGACATCCTAGGATCCTAGGGATCCAGTCTTTTATAAACTCTCTCATATTCTTGCCTTCTTCATCTTCCTTAAGGCCCACTATCTTTATGTTATTTCTTCTGTTATAATTTTCCATTATATCTATTTTCTGAGCTAACAGTTCTTGTGTCTCTTTAGTTTTTTTATTAGATTCCTCCAATTTCTTTTTTAAGTCTTCTACCTCCATTTCTGCTGCTACTGCCCGTTCTTCCATCTTGTCCATTTTTTTCCCCATTTCTGTTAAGGTCATATCTATTTTATTCACTTTCTCTTCTGTGTTGTTTATTCTTCTTCTTAAATCATTAAATTCCTGTGTTTGCCATTCTTTAAATGACTCCATGTATTCTTTAATAAGAGAAAGTATATCCTTTATCTTGCCTTTCCCTTCTTCTTCTATTTCACTGTACTCTTCCTCTTCCTCTTCTTCTTCCTCTGGGTTGGCCATCTGTTGTTTCTTTGTTGCCCTTTTCTTCTCTTCTTTCTTGTTTCCATTGTCTTCTGTGTTCTCTTCTTGCTGCAGGTGTTCTGCAGCTGTCATTGCCGGCTGTGGAGATCGACTCCCCAGCTGGTCCCCCCTCCCGTCGGTGTGTTTTTTTTCATGCGCACCGTGCATACGCGACTCCTCGCGCATGCGCGGTTGCGCACTTTTACTCGGCTCAGCGAGCCATTTTTGTAGTCCAATTTCTACCGACCTGAGGGAGCGGGTTTCTCTCTCCACCGCGGGCCTCTTCGAACAGGTAAGGCCTTCTCCTTCTTCCTCCGTTGTCTTCTCTTCCTCTCTTCTTACCGTTGCTTTCGATTTTTCTTTTTTTGTCGCCATCTTCTTTCCACCTTTATACTCACTTTTCTTTATCTTTTATTTCTGTGCCTTTGTGTTTTCCTTTGTTTTTTCCGACTTTTCTGGAGAGGACTGGAGTTCACCGTCCGGCCACTACTCCATCACGTGACTCCCTCTGATGAACTTCTGATCTTAAGGGAAGCAGAGGTAGCAATAGACAAGAGCTTCAGGGAGGCAGTCTCCCTGAAAAGTCAGTAGGTAGGTAAATGGGTGACTGGAAGGTGAAGAGGAAGAAAGAGCAGAGTACCCCCATGGCCATTCTCCTCATCAAGTATACTGTTTTAGAGGTTGTTGTGAGGGATGATCTACCAGGACAAGTTGTGGTGGTCATATCTCCAGCACAGAGGTTGGTCCCCTGGCTCAGAAGGGAAGTGGGGAGAGGAGGAGAGCGATGTTCATTGGGGACATTGGTTAGACAAGTGTGAATAAGATTGAGGCTCCCAGATAGTATGTTGCCTCCTAGGTGTCAGGGTCAGGGACATCTCTGATTGAGTACACAGCATTCTGGAGGGGGAGGGTAAGCAGCCAGATGTCGTGGTTCACGGGGAGGCCAATGACATAGATAGGAGCAGGGATGAGGTCCTGAGGAGGGAATATAGGGAGTTAGGAAAGAAGTTAAAAAGCAGGACCTCAAGTGAGGGAATCTCAGGATTGCTGCCTGTGCCATGCGCCAGAGAGGGTAAGAACAGGAAGTGTGGCAGATGAATGTGTGACTGAAGAGTTGGTGCCAGGGACAGGAATTAAGATTTCTGGATCATTGGGATCTCTTCTGGGGAAGGTCTGACCTATACAAAAAAGATGGGCTGCACCTGAATTGGAGAAATATCCTAGTGGGAAGATTTGCTAGAGCTGTTGTGGAGGTTTGGTAGGGAGGTTGGAATCAGAATGTGAAGGCAGAGATTAGGGTAGAAGGACAAAAGCATGATGCTATGTGTTCTGAGTTGGTGAGGAAGGACAGACAGAGGACAGAACATAAAGCTAGCCAGTTAGAGGGATTGAAATGTGTCTGTTTCATCGCAAGGAGCATTAGGAATAAAGGGGATGAACTTAAGCACAGATCAGTATGTGAAACTACGATGTTGTGGCTGTTACTGAAATTTGACTGGAAGAAGGGCAGGACTGGCTGATGAAGCTACAGGGGTTTAGATGTTTTAAAAAAATTAGGTTGGGAGGTAGAAAAGGGGGGAGGAGGAGGGCGTGGTGGGAGGGGGTAGAAGTATTACTGGTCAGAGATAGTATCACGGCTATAGAAAGAGAGGACACTGCAGATGGAGTGTCCACTGAGTCAGTGTGGATGGAAGTCCGAAATAGGAAGGGAGCCATCACTGTGCTGTGAGTTGTCTCTAGGCCCCCAAATAGGAAGGTTTCAGTACGTTTTTTAGGAAGAAATATATAGTTTGGTACCACAACAAGGGCTGAAGGGCCTGTCCTGTGCGGTAATGTTCTGTGTTTTATGTTCTATAGTAACTGATCTCCAAATACGATCACCTTTTCTGCGCAAGGTCTGATGATTGAACTGCTTTGCCCTTGGCCCAGTGTGACTTTAGTTTAACCTGAGCTCCGAACTCACTTAAATACTTGCATCCACTTAGAACTGTCACCCAAGCCTCACAGCAAATCCAATGGTAATGCAGATAATCAACAGATACTAACAGATTGATCACATGAGCTTCTTTTCTTCCACCCTGCTCTCTGAGCATATCCATCTCAGAATAGGCAGAGATGGTATCCAGTTTGAACGTGGCTGAACTATACTAAGAACTGGAAAAGTTCTGAATGAATCGATGGGTGCTTTTTGTAGTCTCTCAGTGCAGGAAATGAGTACATTTTGTCCTGTGATTCAAGTGCCACCCTGACTCATCCGTAAATGGAAAATGCAGCATCTGCTTAGTTTTCATCATCAGTAGCACTTGTAGAAATGTGCGAGATTCTGCTTCCTCCAAAGCCGTCCTCTCACACACAGCAATTGGCTAATGCTGACTCGACACATTGTGGGAGACTTCATCCCATCCCTCTCCTTCAAGTCAAGAGTTGCCCAATGTGACCTTTGCATTCTGCCTTACTACCCAAGATAGCTGGAAAGCAACTGGAGGCTTTGCAACTAAGTGTTTAAAAATGTTTAAATTTTGACATCTGAAATGCACCAGGGATTGAAGGTTCATTGGGAATAATTGGGCAACACAGGTTTGTGGGCCAAAATGGGCCAATATGTATGTCTTTTAAAATATTGTTATTTATTTTCAGTCATAATAAGTTTGTACAATACAATTATGGGATGTGTTACAGAAAAAAAAATCCAGAAAAGCACTGGGAGAATAATTATACAGATGAATTCCCAAAGCACAGCCATAATATTAAAGAATGGATATGATAAATTAAAGTTTTCAAACCCCTGACCCTAAACAAGTTTGAACATCAGTGTTGATGAAACAAAGTAACTCACTCTGAAGTGGGACAGCACAGAGACAAAGTTCTATATTAACACCTAACCTGGAGGTGATGGTAACAGTCCATGAACAGGCCCCATAACATTTGGAATCTAATGTTTGATTCATGAATTGCGTATCTAATTTTTTCCAAATTTACACAGGACATTACGTCCCTGAGCCATTGTGCATGAACAGATGGGGTATTATCTTTCCACTTAATGAAAATAGCATGTTTGGCCAGCAGCAAAGTAAAAAATAAAATGTCACATTTAACTGGAGTTAGTAAAACATCGTCTTCTCCAAGAGTCCCAAACAGCAACGAAGGGATTTGGTTCGAATTTTAAATTGACGATCACAGATAATGTTTGAAAAACTTCTCTCCAATATTTTTCCCAACTGGGGCACGTCCAGAACATATAGACTAAAGAACCATCACCTATTTTACATTTATCACAACAAGATTTATTTCGGAGTAAATATGAGAGAATTTGACTTTAGGCATGTGGGCCCTATGAACCACTTTGAACTGCAGCAAACAGTGATGCGCTCACTGAGATGTCATGTTAATCAGTTTGAAAATAGAGTCCCAAACCTCATTGGCCAGTAAAAGGTTCAAATCCTGCTCCCAGACATTCATAATTTGGATTAAAGTCAACTCGTCATAAATATCAGATGTTAACCCTTTACTGGAAGGTTGTATCCGAAAAATGTACGAAGAATATTTGAAAATCAGGGATCTGAGATTGAATAAAATGCCTGATTTGTAAATTCCTGAAATAAATGAGCATTTGGAAAACTGTTTTCACTAAAAAGGTCTTTAAAACATTTAATACCCAATCTCTACCAAACATTAAAAGTAGAATCCTGTGAGCAAGGTGGAAAAAGGTGATTGGATAAAATGGGAATTTCAAGGGAAAAGCCCTGAAATCCTAAATACCTTCTAAACTGTACCTATTATTCTCAAACTGGATTTAACATCTGGATTACCAGTAAATCTATATAAAGAAGGAGAAAGGGAGGACCCAAGGAGTGCTGAGATAGAAACATTTTTGGCAGAATTTAATTCCGTTTCTACCCGAATAGGATGGTCACTCGATTATTAAATTGTTTCAAAAACATAAGGTTATTTATATTGACCGACCAATAATAAAATCTGAAATTAGGAACCACCATTCTTTTTAGACTTTTGAAGATTAGCTTTAATTAAATGGGGACACTTCCTTTTCCATATATAGGATGATATAAGCAAATCAAGTGAGTTAAAGAACAATTTAGGAATAAAACTTAGTCTAGCCTGACAGAGATACAAAAATGTAGATAGAATGTTCATTTTAATAGAATTAATACGACCAATCAAAGAGAGAGATAAAGGAGACCATTTCGTTAAAGACATTTTCACATGCTTAAGTAAAGTATAATGATCCGTGTGATTCACTGCAATTGTAATGCCAAGATCAGTAAATTTTAGAAGGAAAATTAAAAAAAAACTTTAGTACAGGAGAATTTAAAGGGAAAAGTTCACTCTTATGCAGATTTAATTTATTCCTGAAAACTGACTAAGTTGAAGGAGAATCTTCCAAGAATCTTCCTGCCTCCTCTAGTGAAATCAAAAGTTTTTGTCACCATCGAAGAATGTAATTCAATGGTGCTGGGAATAACAAAGCGGGTTTAAAAACTTTCTTGTACAGTTCAGTTATGACTTCTCTATATGCTGCATGGAGATTCTTGACTTCAGGACAAAAATTGTCTACAAATCTGACCTGTTGAAGAGCTCCTTTCTGATGGGCTTCACAAATTTGGTAGCGATGAATCTGAAGAATAACTGAACATGAGCGGCGTACCGGAGCTGTTTTGGGAACAAAGAGCGATGTGCTCTTTCAAGATCAGGCTTAGTAGGAAAGAACCGCTTTCCAAAACCTTCCAAAAACATCTGTGAAAAGAAGTTCGTCAGTTGGCCAGTTTCAGTACCTTCAGCCAAGCCCAAAATTCGAATATTCTGTCATCTGTCTCTACTCTCCAAGTTGATAACTTTCTAAGTTAATTTAAAAGTGCTACCAGACAGACCTGAGCAAAGTTCCTTTATTTATCCACACGATCATTGATTGTATCCAAGTCTCGCTCCGCAGACCTCAGACGAACATTAATATCTCATAACGACTCCAAAACTTTTTCAACTGTAGATTTGACTTCTCGTTGACTTTCTTTTACAGTTTCAGTTATCTCCATGTATGGTCGTTTAAAAGATCAGAAATGGAGTCCAGAATCAGAGTATCTGTCTCTTCTTCCTTTCTGCCATTTTTTGCAGCTTTTGCACTCCTCGTTGTTATTCTAAAATAATTAGCAATGAGAAGTAACAAGGGGACAAAGTATAAAGCACTTTGTTTGAAACGTTAGAAATGAATGAATGGAAGAAATATTAAAAAGAACAGGAGCATCTAACTACTGCTGCTAACACATGCAGTCACCAGCTGGAAGTCCACTATACTGTATGTCTAAAATATATTTTAAAATGTAGAAATGCAGCATGGTAACATGCCTATGGTCTCCAAATGGAACGAGGGGTCATAAGTTAAGGGTTAGGGAGCAAAAGTTCAGAAGTAACATGAGAGGAAGCTTCTTCACTCAGAGAGTGGTGGCTGAGTGGAATGACCTTCTGGAAGAGGTGGTCGCAGCAGCGTCAATTTGTCATTTAAGAGAAGGTTGGATGAGTTTATGGATGTGATGGAATTGGAGGGTATGGACAGGGAGTGGGTAGGTGGGACTAGAGGAGTTCACTTAAATCGGTGCGGACAAGAGGGGCCGAGATGGCCTGTTTCCATACTGAAATCGTTATATGGTTATATGGTTATAACCAACACCACCCAAATACACTCATATGACCAATCAATCTACTAACCTCGTATGTCTTTGGAATGTGGGGGCAAACCAGAGCACCCAGAGGAAACCCACACCGACATGGGGAGAACACACAAACTCCTCCCAGACTGCACATGGTCACTGGAACTGTAATAACCACTACACTAACTGTAGATTTTTTTTAGACACCGCCTGCTTCACTCTACCGAGGCCTGGGCCGCCGCCTCCCCCTCGCTTTTGCCCGGATCGGGGCCGCCGCCGCCTACCTTCTGCTTGGACTGGGGACGGGGCCGCTGCCGCTTTCCCTGTGCCCGGACTGGGGCCACCGCCTCCTTCTTTCTGCTCGGACCGGGGCCTCTGCCTGCTTCACTCTGCCGAGGCCGGGGCCACCGCCTCCCCCTCGCTTTTTACATTTTACACCCCAGTTACACAGCAGTAAGAAAGTGTGTGACTCGGTCAACCCCGTCAGAATCCAACCGGGTCCCTGACCTACCTCAGAGGCAGTTAGAGAACCCAATTAAACTTACCTAGGCCATGTCCACAGGTGATTTGCGACCAGGTATGGTCCGACCTAGGAGGGGAGGCAGGCCCCTCCAGCCTGGGTAAGAAACCTGCATAGGAGAAGGCCACTCCGATATAAAACCTACGACCCAAGGACCTCGCTGCCACGTCCCAGCTTGCTTGGCCATGGCACACGAACCATGGGTGTAAAGGGTGGGGCCAGTACAGCACTCCACCTAAAAGTTTCTTTGTCCACATCCTCCCCCTCCACGCCCTCCCCCTCAAAAGATGCTCACAAACTCAAGCTAGCATGCTGGAACATCAGAACCATGCTAGACAAGGCTGACAGCCACCAACCTGAACGTTGGTCTGCCCTCATCGCACTTGAACTCCTCAGACTTGACATCGACATAGCCGCTCTCAGTGAAGTCCACCTTGCAGATGTAGGCAGCATCCAAGAACGCGGCGCGGGCTGCACACTCTACTGGTCTGGCAAGCCTATGGATGAACGACGTCTATCTGGTGTAGGCTTCATGGTCAAGAACTCTATTGCCTCCAAACTCGAAAACCTCCCGACTGGCCACTCAGACCAGATCATATCCATGCGACTCCCCCTTCAAAACAAGTGTCGCATCACCCTCATCAGTGTCTATGCTCCAACCCTCCAGGCGGAACCAGCAGAAAAGGACAAGTTCTACACTGATCTGCACAACCTCATTCAACGCACCCCTACAGCCGACAAGGTTGTCATCCTTGGTGACTTCAACGCTCGCGTCGGCAAAGACTCAGAAACTTGGCCAGGAATCCTGGGCAAGCATGGTGTCGGCAAGTGCAATGACAACTGGCGCCTCTTGCTGGAGCTCTGCGCAGAACAGCGGTTTGTCATTACAAACACCCTTTTTCAGCAGAGGGACAGCCTGAAGACTACCTGGATGCATCCCCGATCCAAACACTGGCACCTCCTGTGAGAAAGAGACAAACGAGATGTGCTCCACACCAGGGTCATGCCCAGCACGGAATGCCACACTGACCACCGGCTTGTTCGCTGCAAGCTCAACCTTCACTTCAAGCCAAAGTCCAGGAAGAGTAAAGCCCCCAGAAATAGGTTCAATGTTGGAAACTTGCAGTCAGACGAAGTGAGAGGAAACTTCCAGGTAAACCTCAAAGCAAAGCTTGACGAAGCAATCCGCCTCTCGGACTCATCCCCTGAAACCCTCTGGGATCAGCTGAAGACTGCCATACTGCAATCCACTGAAGAGGTACTGGGCTTCTCCTCCAGGAAAAACAAGCACTGGTTCGACGAAAACAACCAGGAAATCCAGGAGCTGCTGGCAAAGAAGCGAGCTGCCCACCAGGCTCACCTTGTAAAGTCGTCCTGGCCAGAAAAGAAACGAGCCTTCCGTCGCGCATGCAGCCATCTTCAGCGCAAACTCCAGGAGATCCAAAATGAGTGGTGGACTAGCCTCGCCAAATGAACCCAGCTCAGCGCGGACTTTGGCGACTTCAGGGGTTTTTACGAAGCTCTAAAGGCTGTGTACGGCCCCTCACCCCAAGTTCAAAGCCTACTGCGCAGCTCAGATGGCAAAGTCCTCCTCAGCGACAAGATCTCCATCCTCAACCAATGGTCAGAACACTTCCAATCTCTTTTCAGTGCCAACCGCTCAGTCCAAGAATACGCCCTGCTCAAGCTCCCTCAACAGCCCTAAAGGCTAGAGCTGGATGAGGTCCTCACCCAGGAAGAGACATATAAGGCAATTGAACAAATGAAAAGTGGCAAAGCAGCAGGTATGGATGGAATTCCCCCCCCCCCCACCCCCCCAGAGGTCTGGAAGGCTGGCGGCAAAACTCTGCATGCAAAAATGCATGAGTTTTTCAAGCTCTGCTGGGACCAAGGAAAACTGCCTCAGGACCTTCGTGATGCCATCATCATCACCCTGTACAAAAACAAAGGCGAGAAATCAGACTGCTCAAACTACAGGGGAATCACGCTGCTCTCCACTGCAGGCAAAATAGAATAATACCTAGTGTCGCCAAAAATGTTCTCCCAGAATCACAGTGCGGCTTTCGCGCAAACAGAGGAACTACTGACATGGTCTTTGCCCTCAGACAGCTCCAAGAAAAGTGCAGAGAACAAAACAAAGGACTCTACATCACCTTTGTTGACCTCACCAAAGCCTTCAACACAGTGAGTAGGAAAGAGCTTTGGCAAATACTAGAGCGCCTCGGATGCCCCCCAAAGTTCCTCAACATGGTTATCCAACTGCACGAAAACCAACAAGGTCGGGTCAGATACAGCAATGAGCTCTCTGAACCCTTCTCCATTAACAATGGCGTGAAGCAAGGCTGTGTTCTTGCACCAACACTCTTTTCAATCTTCTTCAGCATGATGCTGAAACAAGCCATGAAAGACCTCAACAATGAAGACGCTGTTTACATCCGGTACCGCACGGATGGCAGTCTCTTCAATCTGAGGCACCTGCAAGCTCACACCAAGACACAAGAGCAACTTGTCCGTGAACTACTCTTTACAGACGATGCCGCTTTAGTTGCCCATTCAGAGCCAGCTGTTCAGCGCTTGACATCCTGTATGGCGGAAACTGCCAAAATGTTTGGCCTGGAAGTCAGCCTGAAGAAAACTGAGGTCCTCCATCAGCCAGCTCCCTACCGTGACTACCACATCTCCATCGGACTCACAAAACCCAAAACGGTCAACCAGTTTACCTATCTCGGCTGCACCATTTCATCGGATGCAAGGATCGACAACAAGATAGACAACAGATTCGCCCATGCAAATAGCGCCTTTGGAAGACTACACAAAAGAGTCTGGAAAAACAACGAACTGAAAAACCTCACAAAGATTAGCGTATACAGAGCTGTTGTCATACCCACACTCCTGTTTGGCTCCGAATCATGGGTCCTCTACCGCCATCACCTACAGCTCCTAGAACACTTCCACCAGCGTTGTCTCCACTCCATCCTCAACATTCATTGGAACGACTTCATCTCCAACATCAAAGTACTCGAGATGGCAGAAGCCGACAGCATCGAATCCACGCTGCTGAAGATCCAACTGCGCTGGGTGGGTCACTTATCCAGAATGGAGGACCATCGCCTTCCCAAGATCGTGTTATATGGTGAGCTCTCCACTAGCCACCGAGACTGAGGTGCACCAAAGAAGAGGTACAAGGACTGCCTAAAGAAATCTCTTGGTGCCTGCCACATTCACCACCGCCAGTGGGCTGATATCGCCTCAAACCGTGCATCTTGGCGCCTCACTGTTCGGCGGGCAGCAACCTCCTTTGAAGAAGACCGCAGAGTCCACCTCACTGACAAAAGACAAAGGAGGAAAAACCCAACACCCAACCAACCAATTTTCCCTTGCAACCGCTGCAACCGTGTCTGCCTGTCCCGCATCGGACTTGTCAGCCACAAACGAGCCTGCAGCTGACGTGAACATTACCCTTCCATAAATCTTCGTCTGCGAAGCCAAGCCAAAGAAAAGAACTGTAGATTTGATGATTTTCAAGTCAATCAGAAATCTTTTCTCAACAACTCCAAAAATATTACAATCATTAATTTAAAATATTAGAATATATGTTGAAGAATTTAAAGTTTCTGGTGAATTTTTTTTCCAGACTGTGGCTAGTTGCATCTAGAGATTAGCCTTTAATTTCTGGAGCATTCAGGATAGGCGTTGGTACCATTGTAATAGTTTCTGTGATAGAAATGTCCAGTAAAATTGATCAAGTCAATCCATGTAAATTATTTCTGGAACTGTGCCAAGGAGGGAATTACCTTGTATGCTCATTATAATGATCAGTTAAAACTTTGCAGAGAATTAATCATTTCTGATTTGATCTCATTTGTCTCCATCACGATGGTTACGTTTCAAACGCAATTACAGCCTGTTTCCGTGCTGTAATTGTTATGTTATGTTATGTTATTAAGGACTCCTGTGCTTGTTCCATCAGTCAACCTGCTTGTTGTGCAAAGATCATTGCAGAATATTAAAAAATACTCCAAATGCTCTTCTGAAGCTTTAGCCATGTTCTTACATCATCTTCCTCCCTCTTCCCAACAAAAAGGTGGAGATTTCCTCAACTTGTTTATCTCTATTACGTGCTCCCAATTCATTTTCATTTGAGTGGGACTGTCATTTTAGGAGAATAAATCAAGATGAAAACTTTGGAGATTGACTGTGGGCTGACAGGCTGGGAGCAGCATGTACTCAGATTCACTACCTTCAAGGGGAAGTGTGCCAGGAACGCAGGTACAGAGACCATGTGACAAGAATATTAAAGAAACAGTGCATTGTTTTATCAGGGGCCATTTTAAGGAAGAAGCACAGCTCTTTGAGATATACTGTGCTGAAGTGTTTTTGTGTGGCCAAAGGAAAGGTCACTTTAAAAGGCAACTTGTTGAATTCCATCGTGACAAAGGGAATTGTTGTACCCACCATTGCTGAAAGAAAAGGTCTGTTGAACTGATCTGTATTTTGGTTCTGGAAGCAAAAGAAATACTGCATTTGAAACGTAACCATCATGATGGTCACTTTGGACCGATCCACAAAAGAGTTCTAGAAGCTTTGTGAAAGTTATTCGCTTTGTTTCCCCAAGAAAAGGAAAAAGGAAATTTTGACTACTACCTGTCTAAAAGGGCATTTCAAAAGAAGCAGCTTGAGAAGGATTTTGGGAATTTATAACTGTCTATCACCTGGTCTCTCCCACCTCATTTGTAATCACTTCTTTAACATCAATTTAAGAACCTGTGTGTTAGCACTAGATTTCTGAGACTGAACTTTGAACTGGCATTACAAAATCGTGCATGAACTGTAATGGTTTGGAATATGCAACACACACACACACACACACACACACACACACACACACACACACACACACACACACACACACACACACACACACACACACACACACACACACACACACACACACACGTAACCACATCCATCTAACTCTATTCACGCATAATTGGGGGTTAACATTAGTTACGTTTAGCTATGTTTGGATAAGGTGTTATATTATTGATAATTAAAATAAAAAATATTTTAAATATAACACTGTCTTGGCTGATTTCTCTTGCTCTGTCTGATTCAGCTGCCCAATTCACAAGATCAACTTCTTCATTTTCCACTTTCATGCTCCAGGTCTCATCCAATCTCAGAATCCCAAATCCTTGCCTTTCCACCAGATTCCTTCCATAACCCACGATTCTATCCTGAGCCTCATCTTAGTTGATACAATTAACGGTTTCTTCTTTAGGGTATTGACCCCACACTCTTCAAATCACCAGCAATTCACTTTTGAATTCAGGATACATACACACACGAACCTTTGCTTTCCAACCCCAGCTGGTTAATGAATGAGCCCTTATCAAGATCATAATGGAGCGTGATTAAGCCTCATCCTCTACAATGCCCCGAAAGCCATTTTTAACCACACCATCCTCCAATACCTTTCCTCTGCTGTTCATCTGATGGGCTCACCTGTACTAACCTGATTCTAGTTTTGTTCATTAAACCATAGCCGGAGAATTATGTAAAGATTTTGTTTCCCTCTCACGCCATTACCTCTGAATCCACCAAGGATTCATTATTTGCCCTTTCCAGTTTTAAAAATATAACCTGAAAACCAGCTGGACTCCACATAGATGCCAATGCCCTACTCCTCAATGTTCTGGAGGGACTGTCCTGAAACTGTCACAGAGTTCATCTGAAATCCATCGCCAACACCAACACAATGAGAGAGGGAGATGGAATTTAGGTGCAGTGCCCAGAGCCATTGGAGGGGTAGGGAAAGTGAGAAAGAAGGCAGACAGTTGGCTATAGATGAGAGCAATTTCTGAACATTCTATACTCCCAACTTCTCCAAGCTGTAGATATGCCGTATTAGCCATCAGTGCAGATGTCTTTGTTAAGAGATGCAAACCACAATTTAGAAGATTCAGGCACAACGCTTGTAACAGCGATGGGTGCTGAAAGCCTGTTGCAGTAGTGTATCTCCCTGGACCTGGTGCCATGTGTTTTCATTTGGAGTTATGGGTGCAGGAGATGGTGCACATGTGCAAGCTGGCTGCCATTGGGAACACGCACGTGCATTCAGAGCGAGGAGTTGTGTGTGAATAAGCTCATGGGTAGGCAAGGTGAGTGGCGCAAGGTTCGTGCTGTGAAAAGCAGTTGGAGATTTTATGATATTAAAACTTGTGAGTGTTTGCTTTATTTTTGGATATGATATTTAAATTACAGTCCTACAAGTAGTGACCCTACTGGTTCACAACCTCTTCTGGTGAAAATGGATAGCTCTGAGGAGCATGGAGGGAGGTCAAACTGGAAGTTCCCAACCTTTTTATGAATAATGCTAACACCTAGTTCTCCGTCCTCCAGCCACGTTTCTCCTCACTTAATCTTTTTTCTTTTCTTTGGCTTGGCTTCGCGGATGAAGATTTATGGAGGGGGTAAAAAGTACACGTCAGCTGCAGGCTCGTTTGTGGCTGACAAGTCCGATGTGGGACAGGCAGACACTGTTGCAGCGGTTGCAGGGGAAAATTGGTTGGTTGGGGTTGGGTGTTGGGTTTTTCCTCCTTTGCCTTTTGTCAGTGAGGTGGGCTCTGCGGTCTTCTTCAAAGGAGGTTGCTGCCCGCCAAACTGTGAGGCGCCAAGATGCACGGTTTGAGGCGTTATCAGCCCACTGGCGGTGGTCAATGTGGCAGGCACCAAGAGATTTCTTTAGGCAGTCCTTGTACCTTTTCTTTGGTGCACCTCTGTCACGGTGGCCAGTGGAGAGCTCGCCATATAACACGATCTTGGGAAGGCGATGGTCCTCCATTCTGGAGTCTGGAAAAACAACCAACTGAATCCTCACTTAATATTAGAAGCCAAAAGGCTAAATTTAGTTTGTGAGGTGGAAGATGTTCTGATTATTCCAGGTGAAGACGACCCAAATGATGCCCCAAAGACTTCTAATTTAGAGTGAACGCAGCTGTCCTAAGAGTCTCACATTGCAGATGGCTTAGTTGATGACAATCTCGGCCACAGGAAGCCATCGCTCAGTATATGGCACAGGCCGGCTGCTGAAGGTGTTATTGATGGAGATGTTTGGAAGCAGAGATTTCTCTGTTGTTTACCTTCCTAAATTCAACAACACCTTGTAAGAGTCTTTCAGATATCCACTCTGGTGATGCAAGCCGACCTTGTGTTGACTGTGGCCTCTGCAATTCATCTAGAGGCTTCAGCAGCTGCCCTTAGTAAGCAAACAGCTTTAGAGCAATGCGCTCCAACACCGATTCAGCAAAGGTGAACAGAGCTCGAGCAGCATGTGGCAGCCCTCACTGAGCAGGTCTGAGTTTCGCTCCTCCTACAAGCTTAGAAATAATGGTATAAAATTCAGAGCAATGCTGAAACAGCTGGAATCCCAATCTTCTCCCTTTAAAGAAAAAGTCCTCCTGTGCTTTAAAAGTAATATCACCATTTATTTATCTTTACATTGTAAGAGTTTGGCCTTTGTTTGTAAAATAGGGTACAAAATTTCTTGAAAAATTCCACAGGGCTGTTGATTCAGTTATCAGTTGCCAGAAGATGCAACCATTCATTGACAGAATGACATAGCACAGAAGGGGCCATTCCTCCCATCACCCTGTACTTGCTCTTTACTTTATCCCGTGCTACAATTTTGTTCTCCTTCAGGCATTCATGCGATTAGTGTTTGCAAATTACTGCAGAATTTGTTTCCATTATCTTTTCCAGGCAGATCAAATTGAAGATTGGCAGCTAAAAATAATTTAAGTTTTCAGTAAAGACCATCATTGAATCATCTAAAAGTAACGTTCTCACATAATGGATCAGTATCTGCATAAAAACGAGATAGCTTAAGTTTGGATATACGAGTTCTGTGTCCAACCTTTAATTGTAATAAGCAATGTCTTGTACAAAATGAAGAATCATTAGTCAAGCTGAGAGTAGAGAGCCAATCTTCACCTGAGAATGTTACGTTCAAATCTCATTACCAATCACTCTTAATCCCAGCCATGGGACCATGGGGCCTGAATTTAAATCCAATAAATTATTATAAGTACATGATATTAATCCACCATGAAAATAAAACCGTAAATTAAAACACAAATCAAGAATATTAATGTTGGAAATTCATGGAAAATCCGAAAACTTCGGCAGAATAACAGATATTTTGTAAATACATGAGAAAGATCTAATTTAGCTAATTGGTCCACTATGTGAGAATTGTAAAATTTTTGAAGCTTCTCCGATCCATATGTTTTGGGAGAGCCCAAATTGAGAGAGATTGTGGAAAGGCATTTTCCATACTCTATCAACGATTCTTGAGATTAATTTGGAACCTTACCCATTAATTGCTTTGTTTGTGTTTTCTCATGATTCAGATAAACTTATATCGGCATCTCAGGAAAAAAGTTTTAGCTTTTACCACATTGATAGACAGACGAGCAATTTTATTGAAATGGAAAGATGACTCATGGTTACGTGATGCAATGTCCATTTAAATTTAGAGAACATTTGATCTAATATTAAAGAAAGAAAGTTGCCATTTATGTAATTGTGGGGCCAATACTTAGAATTATTGTATAATAGGAAGAATTAACAATCACTGCATGTCCTTGTGGTTCATTGTCTGATTTTCTGGGGTCACCAGTGGTTCCACATTATTGTTTATTTAAAAATTAATTTACAAGGTAGTTTTTAGATGTAGATGTAGTTTTTAGATTAGATGTAGATTTAGATATTTTTAGATTTAGATGTAGTCGTAGTTTTTAGTTTCTTTTTTCCTTTATTTTATACAAGTTATTTCAACAAACAGGTTTAACATGTTCGTATGGATAATTTCAATTAAATGTTTTTTTGGGTTTTATGAGCAATTATTTGCTTTTATTGAGTTCATTCGAAAACACATACATAATAGGTTCCTAAATAAATATTTATATTGGTGTACATTAATTATAGTACAAGAAATGACAATTATTATCCCAAAAAAGAGAAAGAAAAAAAAGACTAAATAAATGAAAAAAAAACAGTTGATCTAACCCCTCCCTCTAAATCAACAGTTATCAGTGCAGTTTTATCGATTTATGCTTCATTGGATTGTTTTTGTGTGCGTGCGCCCGCGTGTGCACTTAAAATATTTTTAAAATAAAGAAGTTTGAATGTAGCTTGCTTCTGAAAAGGAAGACATTTGGAAATACATCAGAGCTTGATTTAAGCAGCTGAAGCAGATTTATAATTAAAGGTTTCACTTGGTAGAAGAGCAGGAACAGAGCAGAATGAAACGATTCTGATAATGAAAGGAAATTTACCGTGTATAGAAATAGAACTATTTACCATGAAAAATCAAAGTTATGGTGTAAGGACAATCTAATAAAATTCTCCCTGTTTAAAGCAATATTTTAATAAATATTTCATAATTTATTTCAGAACTGTATGGGGCTATGAATTGGGAGTGAGAGAAGTGTTTAAAATGAATTTTACAAATGAATTTAGATTTGTTGATGGCTGAGATGTGGAGCTGAAAATGCAATGCGATTATGCTTGGTTTAACTTGCAAATAGTGTTTCTATCCAAATGTAAACATTGCTGCATGTGACATGTCTTCAATAAAGTGTGAAAACTGAATGTCAATGTTTGGCACTGCACAGTTAGTGTAGTCGTTAGCGCAACACTGTAACATTATCAGCAAATGGAACAGGGTTTGAATCCAACACTGTCTATAAGGAGTTTGTACGTTCTCCCCGTGTCTGCATGGGTTTCCTCTGGTTGCTCCAGTTTCTGTTCAAAACGTGCTGGGTGTAATTGGGTGGCCCAGATTCGTGGGTCGAAATGGCCTGTTACCATGACGTAGGCCTAAATTTAAGTTTAAGAACTTCACTGATTGAAGGAATATAGAAGCCAGGCTCTATTTAATTTTTCTAATAAGAATTTTATAAACCACTTCTTGATAGGAAATGTACAATATATCAAGAATATATCATGGATATATCAAGGATTAATGAGGAGTAGTGTTGGATATATAACAAAAAATCGAGGTGAATAAATGTCCAGGTCCTGACACAATATTCCCAAGGACCCTGAGGGAGGTAGTGTACAAATAGTTGATGGAAATATTTAAAATGTCACTGGCCACAGGGGAAGTGCTGGAGAATGGCTCATGTTCTGCTGTTCAAAAAAGGATCCAAAAGTAAACCTGGTAATTATAGGCCTGTAAGTCTGCCTTTTGCAGTGGGTAAATTAATGGAAAGTGTTCTTAAAGATGATATATACAGCTATTTGGAAGGACAGGGAATGACTCAGAGTAGTCATCATGGTTTTGTTTGGGAAAGATAATGTTTAATAAATCTTACTGAATTTTTCAAGGAGGTTACCAAAAAAGTTGATGAGAAGAAGGCAGTGGATTTTGTCTATTTTGTCATAAGAGGTTAGTAAGGAAGGTGGAAGCATTAGATATTAATGATGAAGTAGTGAAATGGATTCAACAATGGTTGGATGGGAGATGCCAGAGAGTCGTGGAGGAAAATTGTTTGACAAAATGGAGGCCGGTGACGAGTGGATGTGCCTCAGGGATCGGTACTGCGTCCACTGCTGTTTGTCATATATATTAACAATCTAGATGATAGGGTGACAAATTGGATTAGTAAATTTCCAGATACAAAGGTTGGCGATGTTGTGGACAATAAGGAAGATTATCAAAGTTTACAGGGTGATATAGGACAGTTAGAAGAGTGGGCTGGAAGATGGTAGATGGAGTTTAATACTGATAAATGTGAGGTGCTACATTTTGGTAGAACTAATCAAAATAGGACATACACATTAAATGGTAAACAATTGAGGAGTGCAGAAGAACAAAGGGATTCAGGAATTCTGGTACATAATTCCCTGAAATTGGGGTCACATGTAGATAGGGTGGTGAAGAAAGTATGTTGGCCTTCATAAATCAGAGTATAGAATAGAGGAGTTGGGATGTTATGTTGAAATTGTATAAGACATTGGTGAGGCCAAATTTGGAATATTGCATGCAGTTTTGGTTGCCAAATTACAGGAAGGATATAAACAGTATAGAGAGAGTGCAGGGAAGGTTTACGAGAAGGTTGCCAGAGTTTCACAGTTTGAGTTACAGGGAAAGGTTGAGCAGGCTGGGACTTTATTCGCTGGAGTGTAGAAGGTTGAGGAGAGATTTGATAGAGGTATTTAAAATTATGAGGGGGACAGAGAGAGTCATAGAAACATAGAAGATAGGAGCAGGAGTAGGTCATTCCGCCCTTGGAGCCTGCTCTGCCATTCAATGAAATCATGGCCGATCTTAAAATTCAGTACCCCGTCCCCGCTTTCTTACCGTAACCCCTAATTCCCTTATACTGAAGAAATATATCTAATTCCCTCAAATATATTCAATGAACCTGCCTCTACTACTCTCTGTGGCAATGAATTCCACAGATTCACCACCCTCTGGGTAAAGAAATTCCTCCTCACCTCGGTTCTAAATGGTTTGCCTATTATCCTCGAACCACGACCCCGGGTTCTGGACTCCCCCACCATCGGAAACATCCCTTCCACATCCATTCTGTCCAGTCCTGCCAGAATTTTATCTGTCTCTATGAGATCCCCTCTTAATCTTCTAAACTCCAGCGAGTGCAATCCCAAATTGCGCAATCTTTCCTCATAAGTCATTCCTGCCATTCCAGGTATCAGCCTGGTGAATCGCCTTTGCACTCCCTCCATTGCAAGAACATCCTTCCTCAGATAAGACGACCAAAACTGCACACAATACTCCAGGTGTGGTCTCACCAAGGCTCTGTACAACTGCAGTAAGGTATCCTTATTCCTATACTCAAATCCTCTTGATATGAAGGCCAACATAACATTTGCCTTTTTAACCATCTGCTCTACCTGCATGCTTGCCTTCAGTGACTGGTGCACAAGAACCGTTAGGTCTCTCTGCACTTCCCCATCTCCCAATCTATTGCCATTCAAATAGTAATCTGCCCTCCGGTTTGTATTACCAAAGTGGATAACCTCACATTTATCCACATTGTAGTGCATTTGCCATGTATCTGCCCAGTCCCCCAATTTATCCAAATCACACTGAAGCTTCCTGACCCCCTCTTCAGTGCACACAACCCCTCCTACCTTAGTGTCGTCTGCAAATTTGGAGATATTACATCCAATCCCCTCGTCTAGATCATAAATGTAAATTGTGAACAGCTGAGGTCCCAGTACAGAATCCTGTGGCACCCCACTGGTTACCGCCTGCCACTCAGAAAATGAGCCGTTTATCCCAACTCTCTGTCTTCTATCTGCCAACCAGTTCCCAATCCACATCAATACCTTTCCCCAATCCCATGAGCCTTGATTTTGCATTCCAGTCGTTTATGAGGAACCTTATCGAAGGCCTTTTGGAAATCCAGGTACACCACATCCACTGGCTCTCCCCCATCTATTTTACCTGTCACCATCTCAAAGAATTCCAATAGATTTGTCAAGCGCGATTTATCTTTTATAAATCCATGTTGACTCTGTCCGATCCCTTCTCTGCTAGTCATATGCTCCGCTATTACATCCTTAATAATGGATTCCATCATTTTGCCCACTACTGATGTAAGGCTCACTGGCTTATAATTCCCTGCTTTTTCTCTATCCCCCTTTTTAAATAGTGGGGTAACATTAGCTACCCTCCAATCCATGGGTACTGATCCTGAGTCTATCAAGTTCTGGAAAATAATTTTTAAAGCATCTGTTATCTGAATGTTCACTTCTTTAAGTACCCTAGGATGTAGATTATCAGGCCCTTGAGATTTATCGGCCTTCAATCCCTTCAATTTCCCCAAGACCATGTCCTTAGAGATACTGATTTCTTTCAGCTCCTCCCTTGCATTAGTCTCTATGTTTCCCAACATCCTTGGGAGGTTATTGTATCCTCTCTTGTAAAAACAGAACTAAAGTAAGAATTTAATTGGTCTGCCATTTCCTTATTCCCCATTATATATTCCCCTGATTCCGACTGCAAGGGACCTACTCTGGATTTCACCAATCTTTTCCTCTTGACATATTTATAAAAGCTTTTGCAGTCGGTTTTTATATTTGCCGCAAGCTTACTTTCGTAATTTATTTTTGCCCTCTTGATTAATCCCTTTGTCCTCCTTTGCTGCATCTTGAACTGTTCCCAGTCTTCAGATTTGGTACTTTTTTTGGCCAATTGATATGCTCTCCCTTTGAACAATGCTGTCTCTAATTTCCCTTGTTAGCCATGGTTGAGTCACCTTTTTTGGTTTATTTTTATGCCAAACCGATATAAACGATTTCTGCAATTCTTCCATTAGATCTTTGAATGCTTTCCATTGTCTATCCACCGTCAGCCCCCCCATAAATGCCACCCAATCAATCTTACTCAACTCCCATCTCATACCATCATAATTCCCTTTATTTAAATTCAAGACCTTAGTCTCGGTTTTAATTTCTTCACTCTCCATGTCGAGTGAGAATTCGATCATATTGTGATCGCTCCTACCCAAAGGGCCTCGTACAACAAGAGTGCTGATTAGCCCCTTATCATTACATAATACCCAGTCTAAAATGGCCTGCTCCCAAGTTGGTTCCTCGACATATTGGTCTAGATAACCATCCCGTAAACATTTAAGGAATTCCTCCTCCTCAGTATTTTTACTAATTTGGATAGTCCAATCTATATGTAAATTAAAATCTCCCATGATGACAGCTGTTCCCTTATTGCACGCTTCTCTAATTTCTCTTATTATGCCTTCCCTCACCTCTACATTACTATTTGGAGGCCTATATACCACCCCCACTAACGTTTTCCGCCCCTTGCTATTCCTCAGTTCTACCCATATAGATTCCGCATCTTCCGAGTTAATATCCTTCCTGTCAATTGTGTCGGTCCCTTCTCTCACCATCAAAGCTACCCCACCCCCTTTTCTTTCTTGCCGATCCCTCCTAAATATTGTATACCCCGGGATGTTAAGTTCCCAGGCTTGCCCACCTTGCAGCCATGTTTCTGTAATCCCAATCAAATCGTATTTGTTTGTCTCAATTTCCACAGCCAATTCATCTACCTTGTTCCGAATGCTTCTTGTATTAAGATATAATGCCTTCAGATTTGCTTTTTTCACCCTCGTTGCTCTTTCTGATTTTTTTACTTTCGCTGCCTAACCTAACTTTTCCTATTTTATCTTTCCTGTCCTCTGCCTTATCCTACAGGTTCCCACCCCCCTGCCAAATTAGTTTAAACCACATCCGACGGCTGCACCAAACCTAACTGCCAATATATTGACCCCTTTTGGGTTTAGGTGTAACCCATTCTTTTTGTAAAGGTCATGCCTTCCCCAAAAGAGATCCTAATGGTCCATGAAGCCAAAATCCAGTCTTTTACACCAGCCTCTCAGCCACACATTCATTTGTCTTAACCTTCTGTTTTTGTCCTCAGTTGCACTTGGCACAGGTAGCAATTCAGAGATCACCACCCTGGTGGTCCTGTTTCTTAGCTTCCGTCCTAGTTCGCTGTAATCCTTTTTCAGTACCTCCTCCCTCTTTTTATCTATGTCATTGGTACCCACGTGTACCAAGACATCAGGCTGCTCGCCCTCTCCTTTCAGAATACCCTGGACCTGATTTGAGATATCCCTTACCTTTGCACCAGGGAGGCAGCACACCATGCGGGTATACCTATCTTGCTCACAGAAACTCTTGTGTGTACCTCTGACAATGGAGTCCCCAATGACCATTGCATTCCTTCTTACCTTTTGTAGCACTGTTCCAGGCTCAGTTCCATTAACCTGATCACTGCTGCCAACTTCTGTCAGGTCATCTCCCTCAACAGCATCCAACACAATATACCTGTTGCTGAGAGGAGTAATCACAGGTGTGCTCTCCATTTTCCAGGCATTTTTCTTCCTTCCCCTGATAGTTACCCTCTTACCTGACACATCTGGTCTCGGGGTAACTATCTCCCTGAAAGTTGTATCTATTAACTCCTCACTCTCCCTTACCAGCCGCAGGTCCTCAAGTTGAAGCTCCAGATCCCCAACTTGGTCCTTAAGGAACTGCGTCTCGGTGCACCTGACGCAGATGTGGCTATCTGGGAGGGTGGAACTCACCCATGGTTCCTACATCTGACACCTAGTACAAAGCACTAAGCCCATAGGCATGTCTGAGTTAAAATAATGCCGCTTACCTTACTCCTCGCCTGCTTTCGCCTAAGCCTGTTGAGCCAAAGCCTGGAAGTCCCACTCCTTCGCTGCGTCGCTCGCTCGCCGGGCCACTCACCTCACCTTCTCATCACTTTCACCAAGCTCCTCCACCTCCGACTCTCAGCCGAACCAAGTAGGCCCAAGCCTTGGTAAGCCCCCGACTTTTACAGCTTACCTTCTCGTCACTTTCTCCAAGCTCCTCCTCCTCCGACTCACAGCCCGACTCTCTCCGAGCTCCTCCTCCGATTCACAGCCGATTCAAGTAGTCAATGTGGATAGGCTTTTTCCACTGAGAGTAGGGAAGATTCAAACAAGAGGGCATGGATTGAGAGTGAAAGGGGATGTTTAGGGAAAATATGAGGGGGAATTTCTTCACAGAGGATGGTGGGGATATGGAATGAACTGGCAGAGGTGGTAGAAGCGAGATTGATATTAATATTCAAGGAAAAGTTGGATAGGTATATGGACGGGAGAGGTGTGGAGGGTTATGGACCGAATGCAAGTCAGTGGGATTAGGTGGGAGAAGTTGTTTAACATGGACTATAAGGGCTGAACTGGCCTGTATCTGTGCTGTAAATGGTTATAATAACAAATCACAGTAAGGGTTAAAATGAAAAATGGCAAAACTAGTAAAAATGAGTGAAGGTTTTCTAATCCCACTTCATCGAATCATGTCTGGCTCTTGCTAAATGCACTCTTGCAAATTTAACAGATGAAGCAGCCACACTCCTCAGTTGCTTCAGGCAGTGAACAATGCCTTAGAGATTCAGAGTAGATCACAAATGCAATCAAATTAATCTTCCCAATCCAGCTCTGCTCCTTTTGTTTGCGTCATTGGCTTGTTTGTATTCAGGCAGCAGTGAGCAAGGTTCACGGAGATTAAACATCATGATTAACTGGGAGTGAATGTACAACCACAGATACATTTTTCTAACGTTTCGTGGTGATGCAGTTACTCACAAACATACAGTCTTATATAGAGTGACAGATATACAGGATTTTGTTACTGAAATATGTAGGTCAAGATATAAGCACATCACACATGCAGAAAAGACTCATCTTTTTAATTAAACTTTTATAAATATAATATCATGTTATAATCATGGCACAAGGCAAGTCTATAGGTAATTTTTACAGTCTTGCAGATATACGTAGCTGTTTACAGCGCCAGCAAATAGGTTCGAATCCTGTGATGTTTGCAAGGAGTTTGTACATTCTCCTCGGGCCTATGTGGGTTTCCTCTGGGGGCTCCGATTTTCTCCCACCATTGAAAACGCACCGAGGGCGTAGGATAATTGGGTCTAAATGTGCAGCATGGGCTCGTGAGCTGAAAGGCCTGTTACTGTGCTGTATGTCTAAATTAAATTTTAAAGGTATCCTTGATGGAATGAAGATGAGTGCTGGCTGAATTCATAGCTTCTTCCTGTGCTGTGCATTGGCACTGCCATAACAAACAGTGATGCAATGTCAGAATGGTCTCCACAGTCTTTGGCTTGGCTTCGCAGACGAAGATTTATGGAGGGGGTTAAAAAGTCCACGTCAGCTGCAGGCTCGTTTGTGGCTGACAAGTCCGATGCGGGACAGGCAGACACGATTGCAGCGGTTGCAAGGGAAAATTGGTTGGTTGGGGTTGGGTGTTGGGTTTTTCCTCCTTTGCCTTTTGTCAGTGAGGTGGGCTCTGCGGTCTTCTTCAAAGGAGGTTGCTGCCCGCCAAACTGTGAGGCGCCAAGATGCACGGTTTGAGGCGTTATCAGCCCACTGGCGGTGGTCAATGTGGCAGGCACCAAGAGATTTCTTTAGGCAGTCCTTGTACCTTTTCTTTGGTGCACCTCTGTCACGGTGGCCAGTGGAGAGCTCGCCATATAACACAATCTTGGGAAGGCGATGGTCCTCCATTCTGGAGACGTGACCCATCCAGCGCAGCTGGATCTTCAGCAGCGTGGACTCGATGCTGTCGACCTCTGCCATCTCGAGTACTTCGACGTTAGGGGTGTAAGCGCTCCAATGGATGTTGAGGATGGAGTGGAGACAACGCTGGTGGAAGCGTTCTAGGAGCCGTAGGTGGTGCCGGTAGAGGACCCATGATTCGGAGCCGAACAGGAGTGTGGGTATGACAACGGCTCTGTATACGCTTATCTTTGTGAGGTTTTTCAGTTGGTTGTTTTTCCAGACTCTTTTGTGTAGTCTTCCAAAGGCGCTATTTGCCTTGGCGAGTCTGTTGTCTATCTCATTGTCGATCCTTGCATCTGATGAAATGGTGCAGCCGAGATAGCCAAGATAGCCGAGTCTCCACAGTACACTTGTAGGAATATGTAGGAATCTTTGGACAGGTTCATGGAAAGGAGGAGTATGGAGGGATTTGGTCCATGTACATCAGTGGGGCGAGCAGAATAATGTGAATCATTTGATTACAAATTTAAAACAGGAGCAAAGTGTCTTTGTTCCCGGCTGCGGGGGGGACTTGGCCTCCATGGCACTGATGAGCTCGGCCCCCAAGAGGGTGGGTCGGGACCCACAGTTAAGTGGCCCAGATTCAAGTAACGGCAGGTAAAGAGGAAGAAGAAATTCCTGCCCTATTAGAAGAGGAAGAATTACTTATGGAGGCAGCCAGATGAATGGAAGGTAGGCCTCAAGTTTAAAATGTGTACCTGTTGGAGCTGAGGCTACAAATCCAATGTTAATGGATATTGCCAAACTGATGGAAAATTTGGTTTTCCAAGTTAATCAAGGTTTTGCTGCTGTTAATGAACAATTTACTGAAATGAAAGGGAAAATGAATGATATATGTGGTGAAATTTCAAGGGTGAAATCTGATGCTTCGTCTGTAAAAGTTGATGTCAATAGATGTTTGACAGCTGTTGATAATGTGCAAGATAAATTTAAGAAGATTGAAGTTTTTTTTGACTGTAAAGATCAGGTGAAACAGTATAAAGACAGAATGGATTACATTGAGGATTCTTTCACCGGCTGGGAAATTCAAAAGAGGGAATTGTTGAAGATAGAATCATTGGAAAATCAGAGTCGATGTAATTATATCAAGATTGTGGGGCTTCTTAAAGATATGGAAAGACCGAAACCAGTAAAAATCTTTTGGAGGTGGATTCCTGAAGTGTTAGGGATTGAGGCTTTCCTGGATGGTTTGGAATTCGATAGAGTGCACTGAGCAATAAGGAGAAAACCTTTTCCAGGTCAACCTCCACGGTCAGTTCTTATTTGATGCTTGCTCTATCAGGACCGTGAGATGATTTTGTGTCTTGCTGTACAAAATGCCCGGAAAAATCAGGGACATTTAATGGTTAAGGACAAAAGGAGTTTTTTAATGCTGATTTAAGTCAAGATATAATCAAACGACATAAACAATTTAATCCAGCTAAAGCGGTTTTGTGGGAAAAGGGATACAAATTTGCTTTTTGGTATCTGGCAGTATTGAAGGTGTTTTATGGGAATTTTCAAGCTCAGTTTTTTGAAAATGATTATGATGCTTTAACCTTTGCTAATTCCCTGCCAGACAACAGGTCAATTCAGCACCTGATGAACCAGCCGCTTGTGAAGTTATCGGAGGTGAAGAACGGGAAGAAAGAATTGGAGTCTTTGTAGTTGATTGACATTGATGATACTTATCAAGTCAATCATATATTGGAAGCTGCGGGTCAAACATGAAAAGTATGTTTTTTATCTATAGTAGAATTTGGTCTGGGGAGGTGGATAACTCGGCCACTTCTGGAGTCATCTGCCACTGGTGACATTGGTCACACCCATATAATTGAGGGGGGTACTACACTATTTGGGTTAGGGTTAGGGTATTTGTTGTAGGTTTTTTTATTTTGAGGGGGCTTCTTTGTATTGTTTAGTTATTTTTAGTATTCTTTTTGGGGGGGATTTTTTTCTTTTAATTTTTTAAGGAACTTAGTTTCTGATTGTCAAGTCATGTGAGGTGCCATCCCGGGGGGGGGGGGGGGGGGGATTTAGAGATATGGCACATTTAAATTTTGCAACTTTTAATATTAATGGATTAAATAATCAGATTAAAAGGAAAAGAGTGTAAACTTGCATTAAGAAGATGAAGATTAATATTGCCTTCTTACAAAAAACACATTTGACTAAAAAATATCAGAAATTGAAAAGAGGCTGGGTAGGGCATATTGTAGTGCCTTCTTTTAACTCCAAAGCAAGAGGAGTGGCTATTCTAATACATAAAAAGTTACCTGTCACGTTGGATTTAGTTTTGTAATGCAAGGAGAGGACTGGTTATAAATTGTAAAATTTTTGATGAAATGTGGACATTGATGAATGTTTATGCACCCAATATGGATGATGAAGGGTTTGTAATGGAAACATTTTTAAATCTGAATCAAGCGAATGAGAATGTTTTGGTGGGTGGTTATTTTAATTGCTGTTTGGATCCGTATTGGATAAATCTCCAAAAACTTTGAAGAGAACAAAGATGGCTAAGCAATTATCAACAATTATGAAGGACTTGAATTTGGTTGAGATCTGGAGAAGATTAAACCCAACAGAGAAAGATTTTTCTTTTTATTCATCCAGACATGATTCTTTTTCTAGAATAGATTTATTTTTAGTATCTGGACAATTACTAGGTAGAATTATACATACTGAATACAAGAGTATGATTTTGTCTGGTCATTCTTCACTACTAATTTCTTGTAAGGGTTCTGAAAATGTAGAAACTACATATCGTTGGAGATTTAATATGATCTTGTTAAAGCAACCTGAATTTATTGAATATATTAGAGACCACATTAAACTTTTTTACAGATAAATGAGAATTCAGTGCAAAGTACATTTATTTTATGGTATTTGAGATGCCAAATTATTAGTTATTTGACTAAAATTAAGAAACAATATTTGGCAGAAAGTCAAAATTTGGAAAAGGAAATTGAGGTCTTAGAAAAGGAATTGCAGCAAAATTCGACAGAAGACAGAAAAGCCTACTTAACTAAACTAAAGTTGTGTTATAATACTTTACAAACATATAAATTTGAAAAATTACTATAAAGGTCTAAACAATGATACTATGAGCTAGGGGAATGTGCTCACAAAGTTTTAGCTTGGCAGTTGAAGACAGAACAAGTTTCTATGACAATGAATGCAGTTAGAAAAGGTTCAGTTATTACAAACCCCCAGGAGATTAATGAAGAATTTTGCTTTGTTTTATGAGGACTTCTGGGGTGGTGAAAGATAACAACTGAATTGAATCATTTTTGTCAGAGTTGAACTTACTGTTATTGTAAGAAAAAAGATAAGAAAGAGTTGGATAATTTCTTTACAGATTTGGAAATTAAAGAAGCTCTACATGCTATGCCTAGTTGGAAATCACTAGGTGAAGATGGATTTACTTCAGAGTTTTATAAAGAATTTTATGATTTATTGCTACCAGTACTTATGCATGTTTTGAAACAAGCTACTGATTTCTTTACAGAGTCTTTTTCTAAGGCATTAATTACTGTCATTCCAAAAAAAAACCATTAAAAGTTGGTTCCTATTTCTTTATTGAACATATATTATAAAATTGTAGCTAAGGTTTTAGCTAATAGATTAGCTAAATTTTTGCCTCAGTTGGTTCATGTAGATCAAGCTGGATTTATAAAGAATTGATATTCTATGGATAATATTGTTAAACTGATTTCTTTGATTAATGTTTCTAGGAAGCAACTCAATCAACCAATGATAGTAGCTTTACATGCTGAAATGGCTTTTGATGGAGTGGAATAGAGTTTTTTTATTTAAAGTTTTAGAAAAATTTAAGTTGGGACCACTCTTTATTGACTGGGTAAGGCTTTATATAAGAATTCATCAGCCAGGGTGGTGACAAACGGACGAATATCATATTCATTTATGTTAAATAGATTGACGAGACAAGGACGCCCATTATCACCAGCCTTATTTTGTTGGCAATAGATCCATTGGCTCAAGTGATTACACAAAATGTTAATATTAATGGTATTAAAGTAGGTTCAGATTAATATAAAATTAATTTATTTGCAGATGATATTTTAATATATTTAACACATCCTTAGGAATCGTTGGGTTATTAACAAAAGGAATTGGAGCAATATGGGGAAATTTCAGGTTAATTGGGAGAAAAGTGAAATATTACTGGTAGCAGATGACACGTATCTAGATTGTAAGCTGATGACACAATTTTGATGGTCAAATAAGATTAAATATTTAGGAATAGTTATTGATGCTAATTATCAACATTCATATAAGTTAAACTATATACCTTTATTAAATAAAATTAAATTTGATTTAAACAGGTGGAAAGATTTACCGTTAACTTTACTGGGACAAGTGAATTGTATCAAAATGAATATTTTTCCTAGTATACAGTATCTTTTTCACTCTATACCTTATAAGCTTCCGAAGGAATTTTTTAAAGAATTAAATGCATCAGTTTGAGAATTTTTATGGAAAGGTCAATTATCAAGAGTATCGTTAGAAAAGTTGACATGGAAATATGCTTGAGGGGGACTTAAATTACCACATTTTCAAAATGATTACGAGATAGCTCAGTTAAAATTTATTAATAGGATCTTTAATAAGGATCAACCTTCCAGTTGGACTAAGGTTGAATTGGATCAGATTTCAGAATAAAATATTGATCAATTTATTTATAAATGGAATCCTTGTCTTATACAAAAATATGATTTACCTGTATTGAAACATTTGATGGAGACATGGTATACCAGGGATCAAATTAAAGGTAAAATTTTGGCTAATAACCCAATTTGTCAGAATAAATTATTTCCTTTCTTGGTGAATAATTATTATTTGAGATTGTGGGAACAGAAGGGTATTAGATTAGTAGGAGATTGTTATGAAGAAGGATCATTTCTATCATTTAATAGATTAAAGGAAAAGATTGGGATTACGTCAAATATATTGTTTGCACATTATCAAGTACGTACTTGTACCCCTCAACAGCCCCTAAGGCTACACAAAAACAAAGGCGAGAAATCAGACTGCTCAAACTACAGGGGAATCACGCTGCTCTCCATTGCAGGCAAAATCTTCACTAGGATTCTCCTAAATAGAATAATACCTAGTGTCGCCGAGAATATTCTCCCAGAATCACAGTGCGGCTTTCGCGCAAACAGAGGAACTACTGACATGGTCTTTGCCCTCAAGAAAAGTGCAGAGAACAAAACAAAGGACTCTACATCACCTTTGTTGACCTCACCAAAGCCTTCGACATCATGAGCAGGAAAGGGCTTTGGCAAATACTAGAGTGCATCGGATGCCCCCCAAAGTTCCTCAACATGGTTATCCAACTGCACGAAAACCAACAAGGTCGGGTCAGATACAGCAATGAGCTCTCTGAACCCTTCTCCATTAACAATGGCGTGAAGCAAGGCTGTATTCTCGCACCAACCCTCTTTTCAATCTTCTTCAGCATGATGCTGAACCAAGCCATGAAAGACCTCAACAATGAAGACGCTGTTTACATCCGGTACCGCACGGATGGCAGTCTCTTCAATCTGAGGCACCTGCAAGCTCACACCAAGACACAAGAGCAACTTGTCCGTGAACTACTCTTTGCAGACGATGCCGCTTTAGTTGCCCATTCAGAGCCAACTCTTGACGTCCTGTTTTGCGGAAACTGCCAAAATATTTGGCCTGGAAGTCAGCCTGAAGAAAACTGAGGTCCTCCATCAGCCAGCTCCCCACCATGACTACCACATCTCCATCGGGAACACAAAACTCAAAACGGTCAACCAGTTTACCTATCTCGGCTGCACCATTTCATCAGATGCAAGGATCGACAACGAGATAGACAACAGACTCGCCAAGGCAAATAGCGCCTTTGGAAGACTACACAAAAGAGTCTGGAAAAACAACCAACTGATAAACCTCACAAAGATAAGCGTATACAGAGCCATTGTCATACCCACACTCCTGTTCGGCTCCGAATCATGGGTCCTCTACCGGCATCACCTACGGCTCCTAGAACGCTTCCACCAGCGCTGTCTCCGCTCCATCCTCAACATTCATTGGAGCGCTTTCATCCCTAACATCGAAGTACTCGAAATGGCAGAGGTCGACAGCATCGAGTCCACACTGCTGAAGATCCAGCTGCGCTGGGTGGGTCACGTCTCCAGAATGGAGGACCATCGCCTTCCCAAGATCGTGTTATATGGCGAGCTCTCCACTGGCCACCGCGACAGAGGTGCACCAAAGAAAAGGTACAAGGACTGCCTAAAGAAATCTCTTGGTGCCTGCCACATTGACCACCGCCAGTGGGCTGATATCGCCTCAAACCGTGCATCTTGGCGCCTCACAGTTCGGCGGGCAGCAACCTCCTTTGAAGAAGACCGCAGAGCACACCTCACTGACAAAAGGCAAAGGAGGAAAAACCCAACACCCAACCCCAACCAACCAATTTTCCCCTGCAACCGCTGCAACCGTGTCTGCTTGCCCCGCATCGGACTTGTCAGCCACAAACGAGCCTGCAGCTGACGTGGACTTTTACCCCCTCCATAAATCTTCGTCCGCGAAGCCAAGCCAAAGACTTGGTTATTAGATAATTTAGGGCGTGAATTGAAATTACCTAAAAGATCTAAGTTTGAACATTTATTAACTGATGGAGTTAAAAAAGGTTTTATGTCAGTAATGTATGATTTATTGTAATAGAAGATGATTTGTATAAAACAAAAATTAAAAGGGAGAATGATTTATCAATTCCAATATCTCAGGAGGTGTGAAGGATTATGTGCGAGGATTGCATGACAAGTCTAATCAATGTGAGATATAGTTTGGTTCATATAACTTTTTACACCAATTGTATTTAACTCTTAAGAAGTTAAAAAGATATGGGTTTCGTTCTTCAGATCTATGTTTAGATGTGGAAAAGAAATAGGTACTTTCTTACATTCAGTTTGGTTTGTGAAAAGGTAAATCCTTTTTGGTATAGAATTATGGAGGTTTTGGAAGGTTTATTTAAATTCAAACTAATACTTGATCGGTTTTTATTTTATTGAGATATACCACAATGTTGACTTTGGGTTTAAAATTAGACAAATTTCAAATGGCATTTATTCAGTTAGCTATAGCAGTTGGTAGGAAATGTATAGCGATTACATGGAAGAATGATATTGAATTAAATATTTAAAGATGGCATATTGAACTGAGAATTTGTATTCCTCTGGAAAAGATCACTTATAATTTGCATAATAATTATTCTTTCTTTATTACAATGTGGAATCCGTATTTGAAATGTGTAGCTTTGGAAATATGATGGTTTGTTAGATGGGATTGGCACCATCCTGGGCATTAAATTACCAAACATTATGTATTTTAGGTCCATTTATCATTATTATTATTAGTTTTGGGGGGTGGGGAGGTTGAGAGGGAGGGAATGGGAGGGGGAGGGGGTATATAAGGAGTAAATTTTGTATTATCATTATACTTTATTCTATATTTTATTTTAACTTTTGTTCAATAAATAAAGTTTTTTAAAAAATAAATAAAGCAAAAATGATTTTTTTTTCAAAGATCAGGTGCAATTAATAATAGAGTTTTCGATGAGGTTACAGAGAGGACAATGAGAGAAATGTGTATGAACAAAAGGTTTGATAAAAGAGACACCATATTATTGCTTCATCAAGATTAAAGGTGAAGCAATAAAAGGGACTTCAGCAGCATGGGTTGATAACAAGAAAGATAAATTGATTTTGGGTGGGTGGGAAGTGTACAACAGAGATGTCCATGATCAAATGCAGGGGCTGCTACGTGTCTTACTGATATATCAATGATTTACACTGTCTGCGTATGGTACAATCACCAAATTTGGAAGTGATACCAAACCTGAAAATGTACATAGAAAACAACAGGCCCTTTGGCCCATAATGTCTGTGCTGACTATGATGCCATTTTAAACCACACATTTAGGATGGGACGGTTGGTATGGCAGTTCTTCAGAATCCAAAGAAAATACAAACACTCCTCCTCCATCTCTCCTCTGAGGTTATAACTAGCAGGCACATTGGCTGGGCTTGTTAAGTGCTGTGATTCATAAGATCTGAGTTTATTTAGGTTGTCTTTAAAGAAGATCAAATAAGTGAAAATGGTTAAGGAAAACAAAAAAACAATGGCTTCTACAAACTGGGGTGATAGGGAGATGCAGCAGGGCTCTGGGTTTCCTCCCACCGTTAAAAAAATTACGGGGTTTGTTGGACAATTGGATGTAATTGGGCAGCACGTCTCGTGGGCCAGAAAGGGCATGTTTACTGTGCTGCAGATTTAATTTTTTTTTAAATTAAAATAACTTGCAGAAAACTCATTTCAATGCTTGACTCCGTTCATTAAGCTGATTTTGATAATGGTGCATGCCTTTGCCAGTTTGAAAGGTACATTAAGTAATTTGAGATGTGCATGTGGCCAGAATTAGAGGAATACAGGATTTGAAGATGACTAAAAGCACAGAAATGCTAGAGAAAATGATCAGGTCTCGCAGCGTACGTAAGAGGTAAAGATATATAATCTACGTTTCGGGCCTGAGTCCCTCTTAAAAATATGTGTAAAAAGCAGATGGGCAACTGAATTAAAATGCTGGGGTGAGAAGAATGGACAGGGAAAGAATACAAACCAATAATCTGAAGGTGTTAATTCAATACGGAAAGTCACACCAATTGTATTTAACTCTTAAGAAGTTAAAAAGATATGGGTTTCGTTCTTCAGATCTATGTTTAGATGTGGAAAAGAAATAGGTGAGAATTGACTGGGAGAGGACTGGGAGACAAAGGGAAAGATGGGGAGAGGGTCTAACGAAAACCAGAGAGGTCAATGTTAATGCCATCCATTTGAGGGCCCAGAGAGAATGTGTGGTGTTGCCCCAATCTGCATGTGGTCTTAGTCTGGCAGTGCATGAAACCATAGAGGGAAGGGGATGAAGAATTGAAATGGGTGGCCACTGGGAGATTCACATTTGAGCAGCGGACAGAGCTGAGGTGCTCAACAAAGCAATCTCCCACTCTGCGCCCAGTCTCTCTGATGTAGAGGAGACCACAACAGGAGCACCAGATGCAGTAGATAGCTCCTGCAGATTCACAAATGAAATCTTTCTTCACTTGGAAGGACTGTTTGGTGCTCTGAAGGAGGAGATGTGGGTGTAGCTCCTGCAGTCACAGGGGGTGGAGCACAAATTGCTGTCCTCACTTGGCTTGGGAGTGTTAATGGTCCTGCAATGGTTTCAAAGCCTTCAACCCACCAGTCTAGCCATCTAATCATAACTAGGATATTACCAAAACTTTTACAGCATGGTAACAGGCTCTTTCAGCCCACAAGCCCATGCCGCCCAATTATGTCCAATTAGCCTACAACCCCCAGTACATTTTTGAAGGGTGGGAGGAGTTGGAGCACCTGGAGGAAACCTACACAGACATGGGGAGAACGTACAAACTCCTAAATGTCAGCACAGGACTTGAACCCTGATCGCGGGCTCTGAAATGGTGTTGCACTAACCCATATGCTAACTTTCCAGCATTGCAGATTCACATTGTCAAATGTGGTGAGACGGAATTTGGCAAGTCTGAATAGTATCAAGTCTTGCTGGACTTAACCATGGATTTTAAAACTTATTCTAAATGAATGAATGAAGTTTATTGGCATGCATAGGTTCAATGCACAGATGTACAGTATTGAAAGGTTTACTTGCTGCAGGTTTCCAGTAACTAAACACAGTAACATAGGGGCAAGTATAATTAATACAGACTGTACACAAAGAGAAAAAAAGGATGATCAATATTAAAAGAAAGAAAAGATAAATAATATTCAAAGTTGGCAGTTGTTCAGATCTTTGGTGGCCTTGAAGTAGTTGTGAACAATGAAGAAGGTTTTCAAAGTTTGCAGAGGGCTCAATTTTAACATTTAAGAAGAATTTGGACAGGTACATGGATGGGGGAGGTGGTGACTGGGTGCAGGTCAGTAGGACTGGGTAGAAAAACAGTTTGACACAGAGTAGAAGGGCAAAAGGTTTTTTTTTCTGTATTGTTCTATGGTTCTATGATTCTCGTATTATGGGGAGATTCAAGGGTCCAAAAGCTGTTCAAAAAACACTGTTCTTAAACAGAAAGGTTTCTTCCTTCAAATGTCTCTACCTTCTGCTTGACTGCAGTAGTGAGAAGAGAGCATGACCTTTTGAGGATTGCTATGAGCAGGGGCAACTTATGTCATTTGAACAATTAAAAAGTAAATATGGAATCCTCCACAGCACAATCTTCTGCTATTTTCAATTCAAAGCATACAAAAGGGCAAATTGTGGCCAACAGTGTTTTTATCACAGTGTAGTGATGTGGAGACTCTGCTTCGAAAGGGAAACACAAAGAAATTCACTTCAGCAATGTATCTCTTACTTCAAACGGGAGCCCCCAAACAGGGGGCTCATAAAATCTAGGCAGAGATGGGAATCAGACTTAAATGTAAGTATTGGTGAGCAAATCTGGTCCGATTTATATAAGGACAGTGCAACAAATGCAATCGATGCAATCGGTACAATACGATGTTTGCATCAGTTCTATCTTACGCCACAGAATTTAAAAAGTTAAAGTCAGACCTATCAGATGTGGCCAGGAGATTGGAACTTTCTTACACTCAACTTGGTCAGGCTCCAAATAAGGCCTTAGTGGGTGGATTTAGGAAAGTTTTTAGAACAGATTATTAATCATATAACCATATACATGGAAACAGGCCATTTTGGCACTTCAAGTCCACACCGGTTCACTCAAACAACTCCACATATATAACCATATAACAGTTTATGGAATTTCCACAAAACCCAGAATTGTTTTTACTGGGAAATATAATGGGGATATGACCAAAATTGAAATGATCTAAATATCAAGTTGACTTTGTTAAAATTGCATTGCCAGTGGCCAGAAAGTGTATGGCAGTTACTTGGAAGTCTGACTCCCATCTAGGTTTGACATGCTGGAATGCAAAAAGGCATTCCTTTTGAGAAAATTACTTACAACCTAAGTATGACATATTTCTGCAAATATGGAGACCCTATTTACAGGTCTCAGGTATAAATCTTTAGTTGAGTTTCTTCCAGTCCTCAAGTCCACGTTAAACCTTCTCCAAAGACTAGTTAAATAATGAATTGAAACCCATGGAGTGAATGGTGCTTTCCAGCAACATTTTTCCATGATCTTTCTTTCTCTCTTCTTTTTTTTTTCTTTTTATCCTCACACACTTTTTTTCAGGGTCTTTTGGGTGGGTGGGGGGGGGTTGGAGTGTTTGGGTTATGTGCTGCTGACTGGACATGCCTCCTGAGACCGATCCTACCCATAGCCCTTTGTGTACTCCCCATTCCACTCTGCCTTGATTAGTCAATGAGGTTGATAGTTGTTCCAGTCTCTAGTTAATAAAAGCCTGATAGTTTCACAACTTCAGTCTTTTGTGATTATTGATGATGCATGAATTTTAGTAACCACATTTTTCAAAAGGAAGCATTGAACAGTACCTGAAACCTCAGCATCGACCCTCAATTGCCAGATGCCCTGAACACGTTCGAACTCTGGCTACGTTGTTTTGAAGACTTCCTGGCAGTGGCTGCGGACGCTAGTACCACAGATGCTAACCGACTGAGATTACTCTTCTTGCAAGTCAAGCCCCAAGTATTGCCGATGATCAGTGACGCCAGATCGTACCCGGCAGCTATGGAGATCCTAAAGGCCCAGTATTGTAAGAAGATAAATGAGGTCTATGCCAGGCACCTCCTAGCCACCAGAAAGCAGTGACCCGGGGAAAGAAGCACTGAGTACCTGCGGGTGCACTTCTGTCAGGGTACAAAAAGGTGCAGTAAACAAACCACAAAGTCTTTATTGAGTCATGCCAGCAGGAATGAGGGGTACCAGTGGTGGGTAGACAGAGTCACTTCACTACTACTGTTTGAATCTCATTCAAAGAAGACAGTCACAGGGTACAATATTTAAGCCATTTTCCGGATGACATTTCTTTGAAGGCATTGCATATAAGTCTGGAAGGGTTGCTCACAGTACACATCAGTTTCTATTCTCTGACCCCCTGATTTCTGGTTTCCAATTTACACACATAAATGGTTGTTTCATAGTAATCTTAGATTCTTGAAGCTGACAATGGTGACCAACACATCAAAGCAGAAACAATGCCATTCAGGGACTGAGTGGTTCTAGACACTTATTTCAGCCTTTAGATTGTGCCAGACAGGTAGTAGTCAGTCAGCAATGTTGTGTTAAAGAGATCAGGATACGGCTCAGTCGAAGAGGTGAGAATTGATTCCTGTCTGGAATGTCCTTGGTTACTCTCTCTCCCTCCCAGCTTACTGGCAAAGTCTGTGTGATGGTTTCTTCATCATAATTCCCATAACTAGATATTGTATAGCTAATATTCTACACGGGCCCTCTGAAGCTTATGCAGAACATGCAACTATAAGGCTGTGATGGCCACTCAAAATGCTAAGGACCTCATCTGGGATGCTTATGTGGCCAGTATCCACACTGGTTACATAAGGCAGAGATTCCTGGAACAAAAGCTACTTGATCTACAGAGGGCAGTTGAGCTGTCTGATGAATACTCGGCCGCCACTTGGTCTCCGAGGGTGCCACTATCCTGGGACGGGGGATCCTCCCATGCAGTGAGCAACTGGTCACCCACACTGTCCCACTCCCCTTGTGACCTGACCTTGGCCATTGTAGGTGATCCCCCTAATTGCTACTTCTGCAGGCAGGGTAAACACTCAAGGAAGCACTGCCCTGCCAAAGATGCAGTATACCCTAGGTGCAGGAAAGGTTTACCAGTCCAAACTGTCTGCGAAACCTAGCCTGTGAACAGTAGCCACTCTGGACAGCACAATTGGTGCCAGCTCCTCTACAAACCAGTGGCACCATATGCAAGTCCTGGGGGCTGTTATCTTGGACCACACAGTAAACACCATCATTTCAGGCATACAATGCCATGAGGGAACAGCAAGGGCAGCCATCCCAGGATCGAGGACAGCCATCCTGGGATTGTGAGCACCCATCAGACTCTGACACCATCTAAACTGGCCTCCATCACCCTGAACCAAGAGGTACCATACAAACTCGCCAGGTCCATGATGGATGTCTTGGTAAACAGGCACATTACCAACTGTTTATTCAATAGCAGAGCACAGAAAGTTTTATCCACCCTGATACCACTAAGCACCTATCCCTTAAAGTACGACCCACCAAGCACGCTATCTTCTTTTTTCTTTGGCTTGGCTTAACGGACGAAGATTTATGGAGGGGTATGTCCACGTCTGCTGCAAGCTCGTTGGTGACTGACAAGTCCGATGCGGGACAGGCAGGCACGGTTGCAGCGGTTGCAAGGGAAAATTGGTTGATTTGGGTTGGGTGTTGGGTTTTTCCTCCTTTGTCTTTTGTCAGTGAGGTGGGCTCTGCGGTCTTCTTCAAAGGAGGTTGCTGCCCATCTAACTGTGAGGCGCCAAGATGCACGGTTGGAGCGATATCAGCCAGGTGGTGGTCAATGTGGCAGGCACCAAGAGATTTCTTTAAGCGGTCCTTGTACCTCTTCTTTGGTGCACCTCTGTCTCGGTGGCCAGTGGAGATCTCGCCATAGAACACGATCTTGGGAAGGCTGAATGCAAACCGCAATTCTACCAACAGGACAAGGCGCATCTGATCCTTCAAGCACCTAAACAAATGGTAAAACTAAACAAAAATGGGAACAAGATTTAAATATAAAGATAAAAAAGGAAACATGGGAGAAATTATGTTCTGGAACGATGAGAAATACAATAAATACGAGGCTACGTATGATATAATATAATTGGTTACACAGACTATACATTACACCGCAAAAGTTAAATAAATGGGACCCAACAGTATCTGATAGATGTTTTCGATGTAAAAAAGAAATGGGAACAACAATTCATGCAATCTGGACATGTGAGAGAGTAGAAAAATTTTGGGATGATCTCAATCAGATATTAAATAAAATAACAGAAAACAATATACCAAAGAATCCAGAGATCTTTCTCCTAAGTAACATAAAAAACAAAGAATTTGGAATTGATTTGGAGGATGCACAAAAAAGATTTGTTAAGATAGCCCTAGCCGTAGCAAAAAAATGTATTATGTCAACCTGGAAATTGGAAGATAATTTGAAAATACAACAATGGTATATAGAAATGAATAAATGTATTCCATTAGAAAAAATAACATATAGTTTAAGAAATAATATTGAAATATTCAAACAAATATGGGAGCCTTACATTAAATGCAATAGCGAAAACCTACCGGGGACAAACATTACCTAAGTTGATGGAAGGAGAAGGAAAGAAAAGAATGGACTCAATAGAATTTCTGGTGTATTTTTGTTGAATGACAACATTGTCTGACTGGTTTAATGCAATCTAGATTGTATACCTAAAATGGATTAGGGGGGGGTGGGGGGTGGCTTGGGAGGAGGGAGGGGGGGGGAGAAAAAGTCACTGTATATGTGTGAAAAAGAAAAAGTGTATATCATGGCTAATGTGATTTATGGTGTGAAAAATAAAAAAATTTAAAAAAAAAAAAGAACCTAAGCATTGATTTCAAGGGGCCCCTCCTCCAACCAGAATGTCTACTACCTTAACATTATCGATGAACACTCCTGTTTCCCTTTCACCATGCCATGCCGAAACACGACCACGGCCAAATATATCAAGGCCCTCCGATTTATCTTCACACTCTTTAGGTACCCCAGCTTCATCCATAGCGGCCGGGGGACCTCATTCATGAGTGATGAGCTGCAACAGTACCTCCTGGCCAGGGGCATCACCATGAGCAGGACCACCAGCTACAACCCGAGAGGGAGTGTAAAGGGAGGATGCCACAGTCAGGAAAATCATCCCCCTGGCACTAAGGTCATGGGGCCTCGCTGTCTCCCAATTGCAAGTCCTCCCAGACACACTCCACTCCAGCCATACGGCCAACAACAACACACCTCATGAACAGATGTTTGCATTCCCGAGGAGGTCTGTGTCAGGGACTATTCTGCCCACTTGGTTTACCTCACCTGGCCCAGTCCTGCTTCGGAAGCACACCAGGCAATTTAAGACTGATCCACTGGTCCAGAGGGTCTGCCTTCTCCACGCTAACCCCCAGTATGCTCACATCGTCTTCCCTTACGGGCGCGCAGACACGATCTCTATCTGGGATCTGGCACCATCGGACACCCCTCCGACCACCACTGACCACCCACAGACACTCTCCCCCCCCACTCCCACTTCGGGGTCCCTAAGCCTGTGGCTGACCACTCTCCACTCCTGGCTACAGTTGTCGCCAATGCTGCTCCAGCACCACACTCCCTTACTCCCTCACCTGGCCCATCCCTCAACAAACTGTAACTGATGACAATAGGCCAATCTCACAAGCTGCTCAGGTTGCTATGGCAACCCCCACCCCTAACCATTTCCATGTCATTTGCTGTGGCAGAGGAGACCCCCGACAGACAATCTGTAAAATGTATATTTGTTTCACCTTTTTTTCTCACCCCGCAGGTCTTTTAGAGGGGTGAATGTGGTAAACCACTGATATGCTACGATTTGCGGCTGCCGGATGGACTCCTGAGACCGATCCTACCCATAGCCCCTTGAATGCTCCCCATTCCACTCTGCCTCACCCAGTCAATGGGGGGCGTGGCAAGATGGCGTAAGGATCAGACGTGCCTTCCAGTCCTCTCCTGACTCTATCTTATTGTTTTGTCTAGAAATGCCCGTTAAAATTCTTTAAAAGTTTAGATAATTTCAGTGTTGTTAATTTAACTTACGATGATACAATTGGTGGAAAAGAGCAAAAAAAAAATGACAACAGATCATCAAAAAACTACATTTTCCATAAGTAGTTTTGGAGCCTACCTACAGGAAAGACACCGGGACTCAGCGTGAAATGGATCCCAGGAGAGAGGTACAGTGTTCGGATGTAGAGCTCTATGTTACATCGGTAGAGCCCCCTAAAGAGGGCGCCAAACAGCCTTTAGAACAAAGAGTTACTCTTTACAACTGTAGAGGTGGCGCTGCAAACTGCATCTCTTGAGATAAAAGAACCTATACAACTTGATGTACTGGGAGAACTTAATACATTATGGACTGGGGTAAACCCCGGCCAGCGTCCTCCAGTTATTGCTGGAGAGGCTGTGGCTGGGGTTTCCACATGCAGTCATACTACAAGGAAGGCAACCAGAATGAAGGAAGGAACAGAAGATCCTTTGGTTATGCAGAAGAAGCAGGAATCTGTTGAGCCAAAATCTCTTCCAATTGAAAAGATTTTTGTGAATCTTGAATCTAAATTATATTGTACAATGCAGGGATTATCCAAGATTATGACTGAACTTGGTACTAGGTTTAATACTCTGGTGAAAATACATTCTCAACAGATGACTGAGTTTGGAGCTTTTAAGCTTGAAGTGAGAGATAAATTTAATTCGTGTGAAGAAGATATAGACGAAATACGGGATCAAGTTTTTGATGTGACCAAAATGGTCGAAGACTTACAAACTCAAAATAAAAATTTGGTGAAAAAGATTGATTATTTGGAAAACCAATCCAGATGGAACAATATAAAGATTATTGGTTTGCTGGAAGGTATGGAGGGACCAGACCCAAGAAAATTTTTTACTGAATGGATTCCGCAGGTGATGGGTCAAGAACATTTCCCGGAAGGTATAATACTGGAACGTGCTCACAGAGCCTTGCGTAAAAGACCTATTTCAGGTCAAAGTCCAAGACCTGTTTTGGTTCGTTGCTTGAATTATTACGACAGAGAAATAATTTTACGAGTGGCTATTAGAAATGCACAACAGAGAAAATTACCCTTGATGATTCAAAATAATCGAGTTTTCTTCTATGCGGATTTGAGTCAAGAAGTTATGTTCCAACGACGGGAATTCAATCCTGCTAAAGAATTGTTGTGGAAGAAAGGTTACAAGGCAACCTTTAGATATCCAGCTGTTTTGAAGGTTTTTCAAGATGGTTACCAACCAAAGTTCTTTGATTCTCCAAAGGAAGCTATAGCATTTGCTCAAGAGCTGCCAATTACTCAGTTTCAACAGAGACATAGTCCGCCGCGATCTCTAAGGAGACAAGAGATGGAAGAAAAGAGCCGTGCTCCAAGAAGGAATGGTTGTAATGGTGACTCAGCAGTTGGAGCTGATTAAAAGAAGAGTTGGTCTTTTTTTTTCTAATTTTTTTTTTAAAAGGGATATTAAATAATGATGATGTTAGTTTAAGATGAAGTGAGAGTTGGGGGAGAGAACTGGATAGGCACTATTTCCTGAAAGTCATCTGCTACGTGTGAGTTATCTCACACCCATTTTTTTTGGGAGTTACCGCATTGCACGGTTTAGATGGGAGGGGGTATTTTTAACCTCCTACCCATTTTTTTTTCCTTTTTTTTGTATTATTAGATTAAAGAGTGAAGGGGTTTTTTTTGTTTAAATATAAAAAAAAAGCATAAGAAAGTATTTGATTGTTTAAAAAACTAGAAATTGATGTGTTTTTTTGGTAAAGTTTATTCAGTAGGTAAGGAATATCTGAAATTTAAATGTGAATGGGATGGATAAGTTTTTTTTAATATTTTTTCTTTAACTTTAAGGTGAAAGGAGTGGTAATTCTGGTGTATATTATTTTGCTATTTTAGTTATAGAACGAAGGGAATAATGGTGAAAGTTATAAATTGAATTGTACAATTCTTAATTTTGTTTGTGGTTTATGCTCCATTTGTTGAAAATATAGATTTCTTTGTAGATGTGTTTTTATTATTTGGATATCTGAATTTTAATGTAATGATTGGGGATATTTAAATGTGGTATTGGAGCTTTTATTGGATAACTATTCAAGAGTAAAAGGGAAAAATGGTGGAAGAGTACTAAAATTGAATTGTACAATGCTTAATGAGGTTTGAATTTTGTTTTAAGATGGTGGTTTATGTGACTAATATGATGATAGATGTGAAAGTTGATATTTGGTGAAGGTTTATCTCTATAGAGAAAGTTTTTTTTTTCATTTTTTTTTCATGCTACAATTTTTTTTTAAGAAATGATTATTGTTTAAGAATTTTTGATAGATAATGTTACTAACTTTACTAATTTTTGATATTAAGTTTGAGTTAAATATGTTTCATCCTAACTCCGTTTGTTAAATATATGCATTTAAGTTTGATTTAAATAGTGGGTTTTTTTTCCCACATATATTATTAACTTTATTAATTCTTCACTCTTTATTTTTGGGGGGGAAAGGGGAGGTTGGACTAATTTGAGTTGGGTTATTAATGTGTAATAATTATTGGGGAGGGTATAGTTCATTTAGATTACTGATACTGTATTGTAATTTTATTATTTTATTCTTAATTTTTTTAATGTAATCCTATATGTTATTCATGTTATAAAATCTTAAATAAAGTTTAAAAAAAAAACAGTCAATGAGGTTGACGGCTGTTCCAGTCTCTAGTTAATAACAATCTATCAGTTTCACAACTCCAGTCCTTTGTGATTATTGATGGTGTATCAGGTTACAACCATCATGTAGCATAAATTTGTCTACTTATGTATTCACATTTTTTAATTTTTGTATTTGACTACACATATAGTTTAAACTTTTTTAAATAAAATATTTAAAGCAGTGGTTCTCAACCTTTTTCTTTCCACTCACATACCACCTTAAGTAATCCCTATGCCAGAGGTCCTCTGTGATTAGTAAGGGATCGCTTAAGGTGGGATGTGGGTGGAAAGAAAAAGTTTGAAAACCATGGTTTTAATCATTCCTAATTGGCTCATTGTGTGCAATCATGGGTCAATGGCAATTTTTCTCAAACAAAATATTTCAGTAACAAATTGGTTCTCAACCTTCCCTTCCCACGCACATACCACTTTGAGTAATCCCTTACTAATCACAGAGCACAGGGATTATTTAAAGTGGGGTGGGAGTGGAAAGAAAAAGTTTGAGAACCACTGGGTAAAAAAAAGAAGAGAGCACGAACAGGGTGATGGAGGCCTGCTATAATGTTGGTTATTTCTTGCGGCAGTGTCTCACATAGATGTCTTCAATGGGTCATTTAAGAGAAGCTTGGATGAGTGCATGGATGTGAGGGGATTGGAGGGTTATGGACAGGGAGCAGATAGGTGAAACTAATGGAATTCACTTAAATCGGTGCGGACTAGAGGGGCCTGTTTCCATACTGTAATTGTTATATGTTTATATGATTATAAAGATAGAGGGACTGTGCCCATGAAAGACTTGGATGTATCTACCACTTTCTGCGGCCTTTGTGTTCCTGGACATTTGAGTTTTCAAAATCAGTAAACTTTCCACAGTGCACCCGTAGAAGTTGGATCAAGCATTCAACAACAGGCTGAATGGCATCAAACTGCTTAGATAGCATGCCTTTTTCACAAGTGCCTTGATGTGCTGGCCCTTGAAGAAGTCCTCCAATATGTGAACATCATGGAACTTGAATGTACCAACCTTTTCCACTGCCATCCTATAAATGCATGGTTCACTCAAGCTCCCCTTAACAAAACCCATGTCTAATTGAGGTGAAGAGCACACAACTTGATTTGTTGATCTCCATTCCATAATCTGATTCCTCGTTACTCAACAATAGTGGTATCGTCAACAAATTTACAAATTGAATTCGAACGAGCTTGGCTACACACTGGGTATAGAGGGAATGGAGCAAAGAACTAAGCAAAAGCCGGGGGGGGTGGGGGGGGACCTGTTTTGATGGTCAGCGAGGAGGAGGTGATGTTACTAATCCACACTGATTGGGGTCTGCCAATAAGGAAGTCAGTTAGAAACTGAGGAACAGGGTCCCAGATCACTGAGTTTAATTAACAGCTTTGATGGTGTGATAGCATTAAATGCCAAGCTCTAGTCATTGTGGTCCAAAGGTTAATGTGATGAGATCTGCTGTTGGCCTTTTGGGGCAGTGGCTCCAGGTCCTTCCTGAGGCACGTTGATCTGTTCTAAAACCTATCGCTCAAAACAGCTCATCACAATAGACGTAGATGCGACTCACTGTATGCTGGATGTCCATTTGAAGTAAATGGAACCTCAGACTCTGGTGAATGATTGATCATGCTTCTGGATTTTGCCTTCAGGTGGTGGGAAAGCTTTGAGGTGTCAGAAGATGATGTCTACTTGTCGCCATGGTATTTACGCGAATAGTCAAGTTGCATTTCTGGCCAATGGTGGCTCTATTTCTCCACCTCCTATCAAAATATTGATGTACGGGAGTCAACAATGTTAAAGACCATTACATATCAAAGATAGGTGGCTTAACACTGATGTAAATGCACTTTGTGGCAAGAATTTATATGACATTTATCAGCAATGTTGTCTGTCTGCAGGTATGGACTACTTCCTATCTGAGGAAAATGTCTTTTAATATTTAGCAGGCATCTTCAAATATCCCCGTTTTTGTCCCGACACTGGAAGGAAAGTCATTGATAAGAGTATCAGTGAACTATTTGTTTTTCTTATAAATATTAAAAGCCTTTTGATTCAAAATATACAGAGCATTTGTTCAATCTTGGGTATGCCTGAGCTGGACCAGTTTTCTTCCCTCTAACTGCAATTAATTAATAATATTTCTTTAAAAAGTAAAGCTGTAATCCTCTCTGCTGTTTAGACCTTATTTCCTTTGTTCATCCCATGTTGAGCTTTAATTAGTCATCGATGCTCCATTGGACAAGAAAGGCATTAAATGTTCTTTGTTATGATGATTGATGCTGTTCCCTGCACAGCCCAGACATGCATAGTGTTTTTAAAATGGTAATTATATCTTACCCTATTTGTTTTATGTAGCACCAGTGTTTCCAAGGGCTTAAAAGCATGCAGTGTGCAACCAATACTTCCAAATAGCTTTACTTGTGTCAGTTTAATGCACTTGCGTTACAATCTTTGGCTCCTACTTGAAAAGCTATTAACGTTAATGTTGTCTAAGGCCATGTCAGATAGTGTACGCCACTGTTCTTCAGTGCTAAAGGGTGATGATGGAAACATGAAAACAAGAGCTAGTTTGCTCCTCAGATCATGATCTGAAATCCATCTCTGATGTACTTCAATTTTTTGCATTGCTGTTCTCATTGTTTCTTCACCTTCAGTGGCATAACTGCCCTTCCCTTCATCTGCATTTACCCTCCTGGCCCAACAGCAGTGTTTCTCTGAAACCCCCACATTCGTGAAAGCACCAAACCTTCTCACACGAGGCTGCTCTGCCCCCTCCTTTCTCTCACTTCACAACATTCTGTGGCCTCTGCTGAGCATTCTCCAAGCACCCACTTCCTCCAACTGGATTGTTGTTTTTGGCTATCTCCCCAACCTCTTCTTTCATAATTATTATTTCCCTAAGACATTCCATGACAATTTGTATATCTCATATAAATTTACAGCTCACTTATGCATAGACATCTTTCTCTGAATGAGATGGAAGATACATAATGTCTAATGCACACTGTCGTATTCCAAACACTGATTAATTGGTTAGAGTGTTTTGTTAATTTTAGAGATTCATTTAACCTGCACACATTGATCAGCAACTCAATTCTTCTACTCAGTGGAAGAGCAATAATGTCGTTGTCTTGCTGTATGTAGTGGAATCAGGACTGAGATGCGCTATTTTTTTAATGCAGAGAACTGATCAGCTAATCCTCCCTGGATAAGTATCGGTGTTAAATCACCAGTGGGCAGTAATTGAATAGAACCAGCTATGATGCCTTGGCTGAAGAGAATGGTATTTTCAAAATAAGACGACTTTATAAACCAACATCTGTCAGACATCACAACCCCCCTCCCCGCACCCTGCCCATGCACACACACACACCTGCTTTTTTTAAGTGTGTTGTCCTGTGAATAAATATCTGCCTCTCGGTAATATTTATACCTTGACTCCATGTTTTCATAAAGGCGTGACTGATTGGGGATGAGATTTTGAATGCTATTGATTTTTCCCTTAGCAAGTTTAATGCGAGTTTTTTTGCACCAAGACAGTGTTTCACTGTTGTCACTTATTTTCAAATAACGTTTCAAATGTAGACCTACAGCACGGTAACAGGCCATTTCAGCCCACGAGCCCATGCCACCCAATTACACCCAATTAACCTACAACGCCAGGCACGTTTTGAAGGGTGGGAGGAAAGTGGAGCCCCCGAAGGAGAATGTACAAAGTCCTTACAGGCAGAGCCAGATCCAAGCCCTGGACACTGGAGCTAGTGCTACGCCAGCCCCATTGATTCTTGATGGTAAACAAGAAGACGGCAGATGCTGGAAAACTTCAGCAACACAACAAAATTCTGGAGGAACTCAACGGGTCAGACGACGGGTGCAATGGAGAGTCAATCTTGCAGGCCAAAACCATTCATCAATAGCAAGAACAGTAAGAAACAGAAAGAAAGGGGCAGAATGTGGGCTGGCAGATGAGAGGAGTGAGAGGTGAATACAGGTGAAAGGTGAAAACAGGTGAGAGGAGAATACAGGTGAAAGGTGAAAACAGGTGAAAGGTGAAAACAGGTGAGAGGTGAAGACAGGTGAAAGGTGACTACAGGTGAGAGGTGAAGACAGGTGAGAGGTAAAGAGGTGAGAAGAGAATACAGGTGAGAGGTGAATACAGGTGAAAGGTGAGAGGTGAAGACAGATGAAATGAGAATACAGGTGAGAGGTGAATACAGGTGAAAGGTGAAGGCAGGTGAGAGGTGAATACAGGTGAGAGGTGAAGACAGGTGAAAGGTGAAAACAGGTGAGAGGTGAATACAGGTGAAAGGTTAAGACAGGTGAAAGGTGTAAAACTTGCCATTTGAACCTTTAAAAAAATTATTAATCAAAAATTTTTTTTAAAGTAATCAAAAACCACACATACAATAAAAATGTGGGTTAAAGCATATTCCTCTGCGAATTTAGTCAATTCTTGCCAAGTTTTTATATTTTTCTCTGCCAAGTACACTTGAATATCGTCAGGAACACAATTTTTAATCTCCTCAATAAGAATGGTTTCCCTCAATAAATCAAAGTTATTTTCTACTTTCATTGCGGCACACCACCGATCAAACACACAACCTTCCTATAAGCAAAATCAAGGTAAGATTGGGTTGCTGTTTCTTTAAACACCTGAACTTTTGACTATAAGCCTCTGGGACTAGTTCATAAGATTGGAGTATATCCTGCTTTACAAATTCGTAATCAGCTGCTTGTTGTACAGTGAGACATGATTACATCTGTTGGACTTTCCCTTTAAGAACACTTTGTAGCAGGAGTGACCACTGGTCTGGTGGTCATTTTAAATTTACAGCTACTTTCTCAAAATGCTGAAAATACTGGTCTATTTCAGCTTCCTCAAATGGAGGAACTAACCTCATTTCTCTACTGACCAGAAACCTCTCCCCCTGACCAGCACGAGGGTTTTGGGCTTTTCCCTCCCCTAATTAAACATTAGGGTCAGCTTTAATTTAGCTAGTTCTAGCTCATGCTTCCGTTCTTTCTTTCTCTCTCCTCCATTTCTGTCTGCCTTACTGCTTCCCATTCAGTTTTTCTTTCTGCCTCTCTTTTTTCCTCTCTCTCTCCTCCATTTCTGCCTGCCTTTTTTTTTCCCTCTAACTCTAGTTTTCTCAAAGCCAACTTTACTTCCTCTGAAGCTTTCTCCTTTGGAAACTGTTCTAATGCAGCTTCTTCAAATATCCCCTTTCCAACATAGTGCTTAACAATCTTTTGGGCAATTTCCTTTTTTTTCATCCCAGTTCTTACTGTAAGAAGTTTTAACTTGCCAAATATAACCATCAGTTCTGACTTTTTAGCCATTTTTAAATTAACCACTGAAGGGTTAACTATGAACTGGTCAATATTCATAGTTCCTGGTTTTTCTGCTGGTGATTTATACACTCACGGTTTATTTTTAATTTCAAGCTGGAGGTTGAGTCAGACGACTGATAACTAAGCACAAGTCAATCGTCCCTAAAGCTTCCAAATTGGTTTGATCCTGGACGATGCTCCCAACTTATGTTACAAGATCATACCAGCAACCACAAAGAAGGCATATCACACAGGGGTAAAGATGAACAATTACTTTATTAAGAAAAATTCACCTTCAAACTTTAATTCAAAATCATCCCTTTTATTACAATGCCCACTGGTTACTATGCAAATTTCTATAACAGTGTAAACCTGATAATTTCCCCAGCCTAAATATAACATATGTAATTAAAGTCTAAGTTATAGTTCCAACCAGCCCACAGTAAAACTTAGACACAAAACAAACACAAAACACACAAGACTCACAAAACTTCGATCTCAACCGAAGCAAAAAGGGTTCAAGGAGGAAGCCTGGCAACTATCGGCCTGTAAGTTTGACATCTGTGGTAGGTAAATTAATGGAGAAAATTCTTAGAGATAGTACTTATAAACATCTGGATAGACAGGGTCTGATCAGGAGCACTCAACATGGATTTGTGGGAGGAAGGTCATGTTTGACCAATCTGATTGAATTTTTTGAAGAGGTGACTAGGAATGTGGATGAGGGTAGCGTAGTGGATGTTGTCTATATGGACTTCAGTAAGGCCTTCGATAAGGTACCACATGGAAGGTTAGTTAAGAAGGTGCAGTCTTTAGATATAAATTTTGAGATAGTCAAATGGATTGAACATTGGCTGAAAGGGAGAGGCCAGAGAGTGGTAGTGGATAATTGTCTGTCAGGTTGGATGCTGGTGACCAGTGGTGTGCCTCAAGGATCTGTATTGGGCCCATTGTTGTTCGTTATATACATTAATGATCTAGATGATGGGGTGGTAAATTGGATTAGTAAATATGCAGACGATACTAAGATAGGTGGAATAATGGATAATGAAGAAGGTTTTCAAGGATTGCAGAGGGATTTGGGCTGCTTAGAAAAATGGGCTGAAAAATGGCAGATGGAATTTAATGCTGATAAGTGTGAGGTGCTTCATTTTGGTAAGAAGAATCAGAACAGGGCATACGTGGTAAATGGGAGAGCATTGATGAATACAGAAGAGCAGAAAGATTTAGGAGTAACGGTACATCATTCCCTGAAGTTAGAAACTCACGTGAATAGGGTGGTGAAGAAGGTTTTTAGTATGCTGGCCTTTATCAATCATTGCATGGAATATAGGAGTTGGGAGGTGATGTTGAGACTGTATAAGACGTTGGTGCGGCCTAATTTGGAGTTCTGTGTGCAGTTCTGGTCGCCTAATTATAGGAAGGATATAAACAGAGTGGAGAGAGTGCAGAGAAGGTTTACCAGAATGTTACCTGGGTTTAAGCATCTAGAGTATAGGGAGAGATTGGACAGATTAGGTCTTTATTCTTTGGAGCGTAGAAGGTTGAGAGGGGATTTGATAGAAGTATTTAAGATTATGAAAGGGATAGACAGAGTGGATGTGGATAGACTATTTCCGTTAAGAGGAGGAAAGATTAAAACAAGAGGACATGAGTTAAGAATTAAGGGGCAGAGGTTTAGAGGTAACATGAGGGGGAACTTCTTTACTCAGAGAGTGGTAGCCATGTGGAATGATCTTCCGGGAGAAATAGTGGCGGCGGAGTCAATTGTATTATTTAAGAAAAGGTTGGACAGGTATATGGATGAGAAGAAGATGGAGGGTTATGGGCATTGTGCAGGGAGGTGGGACTAGAAAGGGGTGTTTGGTTCGGTGCGGACTAGAAGGGCCTAATGGCCTGTTTCCGTGCTGTAAATTGTTATGTTATATGTTATGTTAAGATCAAAAAAAAAATTCAGTTTGTTTGGTAAACTGAAGCCAAAAGATTTTTGAGAGGGAGAGAGAGAGAGAGAGCGAGAGAGAGAGAGAGAGAGAGAGAGAGAGAGAGAGAGAGAGAGAGAGAGAGAGAGAGAGAGAGAGAGAGTGAGAGAGAGCGAGAGAGAGCGAGAGAGAGAGAGAGAGAGAGAGAGAGAGAGAGAGAGCACAAAATTTGAAGTTGTCTTGCGTTGCTGCAGAGAGAGGAACCATTGGCTAGGTCCGGATCCTTCTTGCTGCCTTTGGAATGTTCATCCCTTTTAAAATGCCCAACATTCTAAACTGTCCTCCAGATTATGACTCATTCTCTGGGCCTCCTTCCACTCCAAGTCCAAGTCCAGAAATTTTTTTCATTTTCTGCACATGCTCAGTCTGTCTCTTACTCTCTCAGCAGTCCACCTTCACCTTGGCTCTCTATGGCAAACTGTCACTTTTTAACATAAACCCACACAACACATAGGCCAATCCACAACACAGAACTCTGTAACACTATGAAAATAGGCCAAGGGTTTTCAATTGTGAAGGAGCAATTGCTGAAATGAAGGGTGAAATGTCATCTATTAAAATGGATGTAACTAAATGTCTGAAAGCAGTGGATAAGGTTGAAGATCAATTTAAGAAGATTGAAGATACATTTCTTGATTGTAAAGATGATGTGGATCAGTGTAAAGAAAAGGTGGGACAGATGGAGGATTCGTTTACTGGTTGGGAGATTCAGAAAAGTGACTTATTGAAGAAGAATTATGTTTTTCAAAATCAGAGTCGGAGGAATAATGTCAAAATTATTGGATTGCGGGAAGATTTTGAAGGCTTGGATCCAGTTAATTTTTTTTAGAAGTGGATTCCTGAAGTCTTGGGAACAGCTTATTTTCCGAATGGTTTAGAATTGGATAAAGCTCATCAAGCAATAAGAAAGAAACTGTTCTGAGTCAAGCGCCATGTCCCATTCTGATTCGATATCTGCATTATCAAGGTAGAGAATTTATTCTAAGACACAGTACAGAATGCTAGACGTAATCAGGGTTCTTTACTTGTTAAGAATAATAGGGTATTTTTCTATGCTGATTTGATCCAGGCTGTAATTAAATATTGTAAAGAATTTAATTCAGCTAAAGCTGTTTTGTGGAAGAAGGGTTATAAGTTTGCTTTTTGTTATCCTGTTGTATTAAAAAAATGTTATGGGGATTATCAACCCAGTTTTTCAATGATGATTCTAAGGCTCTTACTTTTGGTAATTCTTTACCCATTAATAAGTAGGGGCAAGATCAGTTTCTTCAACAGCTTGTTTTGGTTCTGAAAAGGAAGAATGGGAAGTGAGAGATGGAGACTCAACAGTTGATTGATATCAGAATTGATGATGATCAAGTTAACCGAAATCTGGAAGAAGCTTATCATGCCTGAACATTTGTCACTCTCGCACAATTGAGGGAGGTGCTACGGTTATATTGCTGTAGATTTTTTTTTGTTTATGGGTTTTTTAAAATTCTTATTATTTCTTTATTTGAGGAGATCTTTAAAAATGTTTGTAATAGAGCCATGGGGAGGGGTATATGTAATTATGTATAATTATTTATAATTACTATGTATATGTAATTTTTAATGGCTAATTAAAATTTTGCTACTTTTAATGTTAATGGGATTAATAATCTGATTAAGAGAAAGACAGTATTAGCTTATATTAAAGAGTTGAAAGTTGATATTGTGTTTCTACAAGAGACACATTTGACTGAAAAGGAACATCAAAAGTTAAAAAGAGATTGGGTTGGGCAAGTTATAGTACCTTATTTTAATTCCAAAGCAAGGGGTGTTATTCTTTTAATTCATAAGAAGTTATCTTTTAAATTAGATTCAGTTTTTGAAGCTATTGGTAGGCTTTTGGTTGTTAATTGCAAAGTTCTTTCAGAATCTTGGAATTTAATGAATGTTTATGCTCCTAATATAGATGATGAACAATTTATGGTAGACTCTTTTCTTAATTTAAATCAAGCATATGATTAAATTTTGGTTGGAGGTGACTTTAATTGTTGTTTAGATCCATTGTTAGATAAGTCACCAAAATCGATTGTTAGAAAAAAAATAGCTAAACAGTTAATGACAGTAATGAAATATATAAATTTAGTAGAAATTTGGAGGAAATTAAATCCTAAGGAGAAAGACTTTTCTTTTTACTCATCTTGACAAGACTCTTATTCTAGAATAGATTTATTTTTAGCATCAGTGTAATTACAAGGATGAATTTTAAAGCTGAAAGTAGGATTTTGTCTGATTATTATTTGCTGTTAATTACTTGTACTGGTTCTGAGACCATGGAGAATGTGTATAGATAGAGATTTAATCCTATGTTGTTGAGAAACAATGACTTTATTAAGTTTATGAGGGATCACATACAGTTGTTTTTCAAAATAAATGTAGACTCGGTTGGTAATAAATTAGTTTTATGCTTTGAAAGCTTATTTGTGGGGACAGATTATTAGTTATACAGGTAACATTTAAAAAAAAAACATTTGACTGAGACTAATAAATTAAAGAAGGAGATAGAGATTTTGGAAAAAGATTTGCAGTGGGATTCTATGGAAGCTAAAAAAAACTGTTTATCTAATTCGAAATTGCAATATAATTCACTACAAACCTATAAATTTGAGAAATTATTGCAGAGGACTAAACAGCATTATTATGATTGGGTGAAAGAGCCCATCATGTATTAGCATGGCAATTAAAACTGAACAGGCCTCTAAAACAATAAATGTTATTAGATGTGACTCACTAATTACTTACAAGCCTCAGGACATTAACGATGTATTTTGTTTATTTTATGAGAAATTGTATACTTCCAAAGTATTGAAAGATAATGTTAAAATTGATACTTTTTTGTCTGAATTGGCTTTACCATCCTTGAAGAATATGGAGACTGGTTCTTTTCTGGATTCTTTTTCTAGAGCACGTATTATGGTTAATTCATAAGAAAGTGGAATGTTATAGACCTATTTCCTTATTATATGTAGATTATAAAATTGTTGCCAAGGTTCTAGCTAATAAACTAGCTAAATATTTACCAGATTTGACTCATGTAGACCAGTTGGGTTTTATTAAAAATTGATATTCAGCAGATAATATTGTGATGATTTCTTTAATTAATATTTCTTGGGAGCAATCTGGCCAACCCATGGTAATTGCTCTTGATGTCATTTGAACTTTGCATGTTGGAACAGGAATGTATCCAAGATTTCCACAGAATGAAGTGTATAATTGCATTGCTTGTCCGAGAGCCATCGTAAATCTCCAAGCCATGAAACTGAGTTCAAATTGTGGTGGTGAGACAAACTTTATTATTCTGGTCGCAAGAAATGCACCACAGTATTGGCAGTATAAACGTTCCAGAATAAAACATTTAATTTTGACAACTTGCAGATCCAAACAAAGATGAGGAACAAAGCAATTCCAATGGAAATTAATATCTGCAGCAAACATCATAATTTGGCCTGGAGGGTGATGATAGTGGGAGGGGGAGGGGAGAGGGGGAGGGGGTGGTGGAGGTAAGAATTTTCAAAAAACAGCAATGACAAGAGTGATTTATGAAAGATTTTGGACACAAGCAGCAGAGCTTTCAATTATCTGAAATTTTCAGAGCAAGAAGGAGAGGGTTTCAGAGGAGAGATGATCAGTAGGTGCTCATGAGAGATAGAAATAAGGCATGGATTCGTGGTCTCAAGTTGTCCTTAGGGTCAAACATGAAGACAAAGTTGTGAAAAATCTGGTTCTGATTGCTTTTCTTTTCACAGATGGTCCTGAATTTTGTCCAGCGTTCATTGTTTTTGTCTCAGATTTCCAGCATCTGTATTTTTTCACTATCACGCTTTACCTTTAAGGTGATCAGATTTTTTAAATTTTAATTTTAATTTAGATGAGCATGTGTCACCCAATTACAACCAATTGACCTACAATCCCAATCTGTTTTGAACAGTGGGAGGAAACCAGAGCACCTGGAGGAAACCCATCCAGTAAAGGGGAGATGGTACAAACTCATTACAGACAGTGTCAGATTCGAACCCGGGTCACTGGCGCTGCAAGAGAATTGCACTAACCGCTATGCTAACCGTGCTGTCCTTGACTGGTTTGAGGTCTGCTGTTGAAGATGCATTATTTAGATCAGGTGAATTCAGGCTCAATTTTAATGTAAGAAGAATTTGGACAGATACATAGATGGGAGAGGTAACCTTGGTTTTCAAGGGACATTAGCAATCTGGTTCACAGGAAGAGAGAGGGGTGGAGCAGGTATAGGAAATAGAGAGCAAATTAGGTACTGGAAGAGTATAGGAAATGTAAGAAAATACTTAAGATAGAAATTAGGAAGGCATGAGGTTGCTTTGGCAAATAATGTGAAGGTAAACCCTGGAGGTTTTCAATAAATATGTTAAGAGTAAAATGATAGTAAGTGACAAAATTTGTCCCCTAGTGGTCATCATGTGTGGAGCCTAATGAGATGGGGAGATCTTAAACAATTTTCTTTTCATCAGTATTTACTCAGGAAACTGGAATAGGAAGGAAGGAAGGGAAACAAACAGTAGTGTCATGGAACATATAGAGGTTAAAGAGGAGGAGGTGCTACTGCCTTACAGCGAATAAAGGTAGATAAATCCCCCAGGCCTGACTTGATCTTCCTTCGAACCTTGAGGGAGGTGAGTGTAGAAATTATAGGGGCCCTGGAAGAAATATTTAAAACGTCCTTAGCAGCCACGGGTGAGGTGCCAGAGGATTGGAGGGTGCCTCATGTTGTTCCGTTGTTTAAAAATGCTCAAATAGTAAACAGGAAATTTCAGGCCAATGAGTCTGATGTCAGTAGTAGGTAAATTATTGGAGATATTCTAAGAGATCAGATATTCAGGTATTTGGACAGTTAAGGGCTAATTAAGGATAGTCAGTCTGGCTTTGCATGTGGTAGGCCATGTTTAACAAATCTTGTAGTGTTTTTTGAGGAGGTTACCAAGGAGAGGCTGTGGACGTTGTCTACATGGACTTCATTGAGGCCTTTTGACAAGGACCCACATGGGAGATTGGTTCAGAAGGTTCAGACACTAGGTATCCATGGAGAGGTTGTAAACCGGATCCAAAATTGGCTAAATGGGAGAAGACAGGGAGTGGTAGTGGATGATTGGTTCTCAGACTGGAGGTCTGTGACTTGTGGGGTGCCTCATGGATCGGTGCTGGGACCATTGTTGTTTGTTGTTGATATCAATGATCTGGATGATAATGTTGGAAATTGGATCAGCACGTTTGCTGATGGCACTAAGATTGGAGGTGTTATGGACAGCGAGGAAGGCTTTCAAAGCTTGTAGAGGAATCTGGACCAACTGGAAAAATGGGCCAGAAAATGGGATGAAATTTAATGCAGACAAGTGTGAGGTGTTGCACACAGTAAATGGTCAGGCACTGAGGAGCATGGAGGATCAAAGGGATCTGGGAATACAGATATATAATTCCCTGAAAGAGGTGTCACAGGTAGACAGTGTTGTAAAAAATGCTTTTGGCATCTTGGCCTTCATAAATCAAAGTATTGAGTACAGGATTTGGGATGTTATGACATTGGACATAAGACATTGGTGAGGCCAAATTTGGAGTATTGTGTACAGTTCTGGTCACCATCTCAAAATTTCACTTTTGAAAATCCTCCACTTACCTTACACATCCTTGCCCCAAAACAACCTCTCCCAATCCACGCATTCTAGATCCTTTCTTATTTCCTCAAAATTGGCTTTTCTCCAATTTAGAATCTTAACGCAAGGCCCAGACCTATCCTTCTCGAGGCAGCAGTCAATAAACTTGAAACTAATGGAATGAAGATCATTGGACCCAAAATGTTCCCCTACACAAACTTCTGTCACCTGTCCTGATTTGTTCCTTAATAGAAGATCCAGTACTGCACTCTTTCAAGTTAATACCTTTATATTTAGATTTAGAAAACTTTCCTGAACACATTTGACAAACTCTTGTGATATTTTTCCTGATGAGCAATGCCACTCCTCCCTTTCATTCCCTCCTTTCCATTGCATTGAGCTTCCAATCCTGCCCCTCATGCAACCAAGTTTCACTAATGGGCACAATGTCACAATTCCACGTGCCAATCCATGTTCTAAGATTGTCTGCCTTTCCTACAATACTCCTTGCATTGAAATAGATGCACCTATGAACATTTCCACAACGTACAACTCATTGATTTCTAACAGTACATGCAATTTTCGCATCATCTTTTCCCTCCTCCACTCCTCTATCTGATCTAGCATTCTGGTTCCCATCCCCCACAACTCAGCACTATCAAACCTTCCTGCAAGGATATTATTCCCCCTCAAGTTCAGATACAAATTGTCCTGATTGATACCCTTTGAAAAATAAGGTTGTGATAGTAGGAGATTTTAATTTTCCACATATTGACTGGGACTCCCAGACTATAAAAGGGTTGGATGGCTTGGAGTTTGTCAAATGTGTTCAGGAAAGTCTTCCAAATTACTTAGTGTTGGGCGTGGTTGATGTCGACCTGAGGTGCAAAGCCTCAAGGCATTTGGATCATCCAAAGTCGGGGGGGGGGGGGCTTTGAGGCAAGTGTTGCGCTGCTGCCTCGAGAAACTGTAACTTGGTTGGTAGTTTCCCCTTTGAAGCTGGGAGACGGTAACATCTAAGCCATGCAGCTAAGATGGCTGCAGTTGAACTTTTTGTAACATCCCAACAGAATTGCGACCGGGCTTATTTGTGTTCACTGCTTGCACTGTTGTTCATTTGAAATTGGTAAGTTGTTCATTGCAGTGATCAGGAGGAATGGGTTAGGGTTTAAATGATTAATATTCTAAGTTGGATAGCTTATGTAAAAAGATGGCTGTGCTGGTGTATTTTGGCTGCCTGTCTTTGTTTAGTAAAGCAAACAAATTATTCCTAATTGTATGTTCAGCACTTTAGGTCAACGTGCATTGTGTTAAATTTGCAGTATAAATAAATTACTACTACTACAATACTGGATCTCCTAACAAGGAACGAATCAGAACAGGTGACAGAAGTATGTGTGGGGGAACATTTTGGGTCCAGTGATCATAATGTCAAGTTAATTATGGAGAAGGATTTGTCTGGGGCTTGGGTTGAGAATCTAAATGGAGAAAGGCCTATTTCAAGGAAATAAGAAAGGATCTAGAATGTGTGGATTGGGATGTTGTTTTTGGGCAAGGATGTGCTCAGTAACTGGAGGGTCTTCAAAGGTGAAATTTTGAGAGTACAGAGTTTGTATGTTTCCTGTCAGGATTAAAGGCAAGGTTCACAGGCAAAACCTTAGTTTTCGAGGGACATTGGGGATCTGGTTCAGAACAAGAGAGAGGTGTATAACAGGTTTAGCCAACATGGAGCAAATGAGGTACTTGAGGAATATAAAATATGCAAGAAAAACCTCAAGAAATAAATCAGGAAACTAAAAGAAGACATAAGGTTGCTTTGGCAAACAATATGAAGTAAAGTCCTAGGGGTTTTGACAGGTATATTGAGAGCAAAAGGATAGTAAGAAAACAAAATTCATCCCCTGGAAGATCAGAGTGGTTGGAAGATCAGAAGAGATGGGAGAGGTCTTAATTTTTTTTCATCGGTATCTACTCAGAAAAGGGCACAGAGTCATGGGAAACAAGCAGTGAGTTCATGAAACCTACAGATTAAAGGAACTGCTTTCTGCCTTAAATCAAATGAAGGTGGATAAATTCCCAGATCCAGTCAAGATATTCTCTTGGACCTTGAGGGAGGCTAATGTAGAAATTGCAGGGGCTCTGGCAGAAATATTTAAAATGTCCTTAGCCATGGGGATGGTATCAGAGGATTGGAGGGTAGTTCATGTTGTTCCGTTGTTTAAAAAAGGCTGCAACAGTAAGCCTGGAAATTATAGGCCAGTGAATCTGTCATCAGTAGTAGGCAAATTTTAGAAGGTGTTCTAAGAAATTGTATATACAATTATATGGCTATCCTTGGACTGATAAGAGATAGTCAATATGATTTTGTGCTTGGTAGGTCACGATTAACTAATCTTATAGAGCTTTCAAGGAGGTTACCAGGAAAAATAATGAAGGAAAAGCAATGGATGTTGTCTATGTAGTGATAGAGTGCTAATGACATTCCTGACCACTATAGGGAGTCAAAGATGAGTTTATTTTCAGCTTGGTATTTCATTCAAGATGCATGCCTCCACACAGTCTTAAATCTGTAGCTAATAAAGTATAATTGTTTTAAAAGAACCCAAGTTTATTTATTGCAATAAAAAGAAACATCACATGGTTCCAGGAGTGGAATAAACACTAGGAATGTGCAGAATATGTATGTCATAATTAGCAGAGATGTGGAGAGTGTAAAGTTTTCTGATGCTGTAAATTGGACTGGGAATGTTGATCATGAGAGGAGGCTGTTCAAACAAAGATTCATGCTGGACCTGGAAGCCATTGAACTTGGGAGAAAATCTGATGCACTGAAGATTGCACTGCTACTTACTGTGGCAGGACCTTAAGCATTAGGGATTTTCAATACATTTGTTCATCAAAGAAAAATGAATCATTTGAAAGGTATGTGTTTCACTCATGCATGCAGCAGCAGGGCGAGAGCTTTGATACTTCTTTTAATAGACCAAATTAAAAGCAAGAACATGGAATTTTTGATCACTGTAAGATTCAATAATATGTGATCAAATTGTGTTCGGGATTATTATTTTTTTTTGAAACTTTATTTATTAATTTTAACATATAAAGAAAGTCAGTAATTCACATACAAAAAAAAATACAAAACGAAGTAATACAAATACAAAGTAACATAATTAATACAATACCAATCTCAAAATCTCCCCCTGACAACTAAAAACTAAGACTAAAAGAAAAGAAACTATTTTTAACCCCTAAACCCCCCCTCCCCACCCCCACAATAAAGAGTGAAGAATTAATAGTTAGTATAATAAGAGAAAAAAAATTTAAAAAAATATCTTAAAAAGAAAATCAATATATATATTTTTAAAAATATTAATTAAGTATTAATTATTAGTCCACAAAATTTTTATTATATAGAACTATATATAAAAATAAAACAAAAACAAACAAAAAAAACTTAAAACGAAAAAAAAGCCAACTAATAAAAAAAAACTAAAAAAAGGAAAGAAAAAAAACATATATATAGAAAAATATATATATGTAAATGAAAAGATTTTTTTAAAAAAGAAAAAAATGAAAAAAAAATGATTAATTCAAACTTATTTAAATTGTATATAATCAATAAATGGAGTCCACTTTAACTCATAAAAATACATCTTATCTTGTATAGAAAATGATATTTTTTCCATGACCAAACAAAACTTCATCTCTGAATACCACCTATCTAAAGACAATACATTTCTATTCTTCCAAGTAATCGCTATACATTTCTTAGCCACTGCCAACGCTAAATAAATAAAAGAAATCTGGTAATTATCTAATTCTAAATCAATCTACGGTTGCATATTCCCTAATAAAAATATATCAGGGTCTAATACAATATGAAGATTATATAGATTATTAAATACAGATTGAATACCTTTCCAAAATTGTTGTAACCGATCACACAACCAAACAGCATGTAAAAAAGTACCAGAAACCTGATCACAACGAAAACAAAGATCTGACTTACTAAAACCAATTTTTTTAAATTTTTCGGGTGTTAAATATAATTGATGTATAAAACTATAATTGATCATCGCCAATCTAGCATTGATCAATTTTCGAACACTGTTACGACAAATTTCAGACCAATCTTCTTCAGTTATTGTTAAGCTTAAATCTTTTCCCCATTTCATTTTATCTTTATCCCAATCTATTTTACTTTCACATTCCAACAAAATACGATACAAGCCTGATATATAACCCTTTTTTGGAAATGAGAGCACATATTTCTCAAAATCAGTTTCAGACAATAAATTCATTTGGCGATCACATACCTGTTTTACAAAAGATCTTAACTGATAATACACAAATATAGAATGACCACTTATATCAAATCTCTTTTGCAATTCTACAAAAGAACAAAAATGACTTTCTAAAAAACAGTCAGATAAATTATGTATTCCTTTCTCCTCCCATTGTTTCAAAATAGTATTAGATACCGTGAAAGGAACAAGTTGATTATTAAATAATGGTAATCTTCCCGACCACTTATTTTTCAATCCCATTTTATGTAATTTACTTGTCCATAAATCCATTAAATGTTTCAATATTGGTACATCATAAGTTCGTAACAAATTTTTATTCCATCGAAATAAAAATTCATTCGAAAATTTTTCAGAAATAACCTGGGTCAAGACTACAAATTCCTGGGTGTCAACATCTCTGAGGATCTGTCCTGGAGCCTCCATGTCGATGCCATCATGAAAATGACTCGCCAGTGGCTCTATATTATGAGGATTTGAGGGGATTCATTATGTCACCGAAGATTTTGAAAACCTCTACAGGTGTACCATGGAAAGCTTTCTAACTGGTTGCATTGTCTGGTACTTAAATGGCAAAGTTCAGGTCAAGTTGTTAACTTGGCCTGCGACATCATAGGCACCAGACTTCACTACATCTTCAACAGACGGTATCTTAAGCCTCTATCCTCAAGTACCCCCATCACTCAGGACATGCCCTCTTCACTCTGCCACCAGCTTCTTCCCCGCTGCCATTAGATTCCTGAATGATCAATGAAGCAAAGACACTGCCTCACTTTGACTTTCTATGAACTATTTTTATTTATTTTTGTAAGGTGGTTTATATGAATGTCTGAACTGTGATTCTACGGCAAAACAACGAATTTCGTGATATTTTCATGACAATAAATTGTGATTCTGATATTTTCTGCACCTTTCAGCTTTTTCTCTACAGATTTGCTCTTCCAGATTTGACACGGTTGGGGTAGCGGTTAGCGCAACACATTTACAGCACCAGCGATCAGGTCCAGGATTTGAATCCCGCGCTGTTGGTAAGCAGCTTGCATGTTCTCCCCATGTCTGCATGGGTTTTCCCTGGCAACTCTGGTTTCCTTCCATCGTTCGAAATGAACCTGGGATGTAGATTAATTGAGTGTAAATTTTTGGTGGTACAAACTCATGTGCCAAAATAGCCTGTTACCATGGTGTATGTCTAAATATATATTTAAAATATAAATTCTTGCAGCCTCATTAATGTGGTTATACCTTTCCTTGATAAATAGCTCAGGCCTGATAACTATATCTCTAATATATCTTAAACTCAGATGGATACTGTGAGACCTACTGAGTTCCTCCAGCCTTGCTGCACATGCTTTAATACTTTTCCCATTCCTCAGCTCCACCCATACAGACTCAGTAGAAAAGCCTTCTGGTCTGTCCTGCACTGAATGCCTATTCCATTTCCCTCTCCTGAGTGTCACCAAGGTACATCCTCCTGCCTCGTAGGTGTGATAGGGTCCTGTCTATCACCCTCTCAGTTATCCTGAATGATCCCATTCATCCAACTCCAGCTCCAATTCCTAAACTTGGTTTGGAAGAAGCTGCAGCTGGATGCACTTCTCACAGATGAAGTCATCAGCGACACTGTTGGCTTCCCTGATGATCCACGTTCTACAAGAGGACCATATAACTGTCCTTGCCACCATTCCCATTTACTACAAAATAGAAACTCAAAACCTGTCCTTGCCTTGCCACAACTCCGGCATGTTTTTCTCAGCCACTGTTCACCAAAGCCATAAATTCCTATTCCCACACAATGGCCTCTTCGCTCTGTTCCCGATTTAGCCTTATTTGCTCCGGCTCATGTGTAACTTTCTTTCTCTGCAACTTGACTGGTCCACTGCTAAAGGACCGAAACCCTTGAAACACTCGACTTCTACACTTCTCCCTGACCTGGGTGTAGGTTTCGTGCTCGTCCATTGACTGGTCCACTGCTAAAGGACCAAGACCCGCAATGCACTCAACTTCTACACTTCTCCCTGTGTTGGGTGTAGCTTTCTTGCTGGTCCACGGACTGGTTCACTGCTAAAGGACCGAGACCCCTGAAACACTCGACTTCTACACTTCTCCTTGACCTGGGTGTAGCTTTCTTGCTGGTCCACAGTCTGGTCCACTGCTAAAGGACCGAGACCCCTGAAACACTCGACTTCTACACTTCTCCCTGACCTGGGTGTAGCTTTCTTGCTGGTCCATGGACTGGTTCATTGCTAAAGGACCGAGACCCCTGAAACACTCAACTTCTACACTTCTCCCTGACCTGGGTGTTGCTTTCTTGCTGGTCCACGGACTGGTTCACTGCTAAAGAACCGAGATCCCTGAAACACTCGACTTCTACACTTCTCCTTGACCTGGGTGTAGCTTTCTTGCTGGTCCATGGACTGCTTCACTGCTAAAGGACTGAGATCCCTGAAACACTCGACTTCTACACTTCTCCCTGACCTGGGTGTAGCTTTCTTGCTGGTCCACAGACTGGTCCACTGCTAAAGGACCAAGACCCCTGAAACACTCAACTTCTATACTTCTCCCTGACCTGGGTGTAGCTTTCTTGCTGGTCCATGGACTGCTTCACTGCTAAAGGACTGAGATCCCTGGAACACTCGACTTCTACACTTCTCCCTGACGTGGGTGTTGCTTTCTTGCTGTGCCATTTCATTAGTCCGTGTGAATCTACATTTCTGTGCTTCATCTCCTGAAAATCCTACTTTCAAGATTCCGTCACCTTTGCAATACCAATACTGTTCATATTATGATGCAAACTGGGCATATAAAAATCTGTGAACTTTATCTGATTTTTGAGCACATTTAATGAGCCTAACTGCACAGAAAAAAGGATGGATATTTAAACTAAGGCCGCTTCAAAACTCTCAATGGATGTGGGAAGAGTGCAGTGGAGCTAATTTGAAAAAAAAATTACAGACTCTACTGGAAGATATCAAATTATGACCGGTTTAATGGGCATTCAAAATGTGATTCTAGTTTCTATTTATGCACCGAATGTAGATAGTCATGAATTTTTTAAATCTTTATTTTCTTCATTGCATATAAGTTAATTATGGGTGATGATTTTAGCTACTAACTTAACTCTTGGATTGATAGATCAACTAACCCATTGTCACCTCATAAAGTTGCGACTTGTATTAATTCTTTTCTACTAGTTTGTGGCAGTTGACATTTGGAGACTTCTACACCCCAAAGATAACGATTACTCCTTTTTTCCAAATGTTTACAATAAGTACTCTCGAATTGACTATATTCTAATTGATAATTGTTTGGCCCCTTTAGTTACAAATTATGAATATGATTCATTTCTAATATCAAAGTCCTTGTCAGCCTTCATGAGGTGCATGTCTTCTGGCATATGCTCTAAAAACAACTGTTCGAAGAGCAAGCAAGGCCTATGGACATCTGCCAGAGCCAACATGTTGTTCATTAACTCTGAAGGGGCATGGCCACCAAGCCATCGATATGGAGGAAACATGCAGCTCGCTCGCACCGTGAGAGACCATAAATCCGGAGAAGGAGGGATTTAAGTGCTTTGTACTTGCTGAGATCTGGTGGGTCCCGAAGGAAATCCACTACTCGACTGGCTGTGTCCTGTGTCTTGTGAATGTGGAACTGCGCTTCAGCCTGTCCGAACCAAACTTCAAGTTGAGTGGTCCAAAAGACAGGCAGTTTGAGTGAAACCGCTGTGTTGTCTATGTTGGGTCCAGAATCCGTTTGGGCCTGTAGCAAATGTGTCACAGTGGGAAATGAAGAACAGGAAAATTATCACACGTAGTCAATGAAAAGTTCAGTACAAGTCATTTACTCAAACAGTTACACGCGCGATCCAAGTGACATGACTCAGAACCTCCCAAGTCAGTTTGATTAGGCCACCAGTGAGCTGCTACAAAAACAAATTTCACATTTTTTTGAAATAAATATTACCGAGGGAATGTCAAGTTTGACAAATAACTTCTTATTCTGCAGGATTACGAAAAAAAAAGGTAATTAGTCAGATTACAAATAAAGGTTTCTTCAATTACACCCATCAAAGACCTATATAAAGAAAGGGGAGATTTACAGACATGACATGATTTGCTTCTGACTTAACCAATTGAAATGCACCTTCTAGATCTAAATGTCAATTTTATACACATGGGGACAGATCAGGTAAATTGTTAGCTGGACAAATGAGAGCAGCTACTTTTAGAAGGAAAACCTTGAAGTTACATAAATTAGATTATATAGAAATTTTGAATTATGGGGAAATCGGTAAAGCATTTCTGGATTTTTATTCTAACCTCTACAAATCTGAATTTCCAGATAATGCTACCTCTATGATTTATCTTTTGCAAACATTGAATATTCCTAAAATTTCTGATTATGATTTGAATCTATTAGAGATGCCTATTAATAAAGGAGATCATAAAGTCAATATAATCAGGCAAAGCACTGGAACCCGATGGGTATACAGTTAAGTTTTTCAAAACATTTAATGATATTCTGGGTCCTTACTTAAGCAAAGTTTTTATTTAATTCCTTTCCTTCTGGAACTTTGCCTAAAATTTTTTATGAGACTTCAATTTCATTGATTCTCCCCAAAAAATAAGGATCTACATCTATTAAATGTAGATTTTTAAATTCTTTCTAAGATTTAGGGTTTATTAAGAATAGATATTCTCATTTTAATATTAGAAGATTATTGAACAATATTTATTCCACTCCACCCATATGACCAGAATGTGTTCGTTCACTTGATGCTGAAAAGCTTTTGACAGAGAGGAATGGCCTTATTTGTTCAAGGTTTTGTGAAGATTTAACTTGGATCCTGGATTTATCTCTTGGATCAGACTAATTTACCAACCTCGTATTGGGGCAGTTATTACTAATAGCAATATATCTCCTTATTTTAGATTACATAGGGGTACGCATCAGGTTGCCCTCTTAGTCCCTTATTATTCAACTTATCAGGTTGCCCTCTTAGTCCCTTATTATTCAACTTAGCTTTGGAACCATTTGCAGTTGCGCTGAGATTCTATAAATATCCATGGTATCCATCGAAGGGAGAGATATGGAGATGATTTTTTGGTACTGTATCTATCCCTGGTCCTAAAAAAATCACTTCCTTCTAAGTTACCTTTGCTTACTGAATTTGGTATTTTTTCAGGATAAAAATTTAATTCATATAAAAGTGACTTTTTTCCTATTGAGTAATCATTTACATTTATCTGATCAATTACCTTTTAAAGTTGTTAAAAATCAATTTACTCATCTCAGCATAAAAATTATATTTTTAAAAATTTAAGGATTTATACAAATAGAATTATCTCCATTTGATTGATTTTGCTGAACAAATGTTATAGAAATGGTCACCAATTATGTCATTAATAGGTCGAATTAATGCAATTAGAATAATAATTTTACCAAGGTTCTTGTATGTATTTTAATCTATCCCAACTTTCATCCCTAAATATTTTTTGACAAATTGCATTCTAAAATATCATCTTATATATGGAATAGCTAAACCTTCCCAAATTTCCAGTTTTATTACAAGGCAATTAACATACGCTGCATCATGTTTTGGACTTGCTATTTAGAGATACACGATTGCTCTTTATGGATGGAAATGGAGAAGAATTTGGTTAGAGGATATTCTTTAACTTCTCTGTGAGGTACTTCTCTCCCCTTTGCATTATCTAAACAAGATTTTAATCCAATTCTCAGACATACATTAAGGATTTGGTTTCCATTTCGTAAGTCTTTTGATTTAAATAATTTTGTTCTATCCAAAAAATTTATTCCAATTATTTTTTAAGACATCATCTGACCAAGCTTTTGCCCTATGGAAAGATAAAGGAATAATAACTTTCCTTGACATGTTTGAAGGAAATTGTTTAATACAATTTGATCAATTAGCTGGATGTTAGATATTGGATATTAGATATTTTCAAATGTAGAAGTTTTCTACATTCTTTTCTGCCAAATTTTCTATTTGCCTTTTCAATTAATTTGATTGATACTCTTCTTCAATTAAGTCCTTCCCAAAAAGGATTGGTAGCTAGTATTTATAACAGCTTACTTAATTTATGTCCTATAACCAATGATACAATCACAGGTGCTTGGGAACTGGAATTTGAGAAAATATTTTCTGATGATTTAATGGGAAATAATTTTTCAACTTGTCAACACTTCTTCAATATGAGGTTGTCACTTTTTGATTCAGGTCAAGGTGCTGCATAGGACACGTAAGTCTAAGAACAGAGTGGCCATATTTTTCCTAATAGAAGTCCTATTGTGTTGTGTAAATCTGAAGAGGCCACTTTGACTCCTATGTTTTGGTCCTGTACAAAGTTAGCTAATTTTTGGCAAGGTGTTTTTGAAACTTTAGCTAAAGTGTTGGACCTGGATTTACTGCCAAACTTGCAGCTATTTTGGGATCACAGGATCAGGATCAGGCTTTACACCTGCTTCACCCAAAGGATAGTAGCCTTTTTCAACGTTGATGGCAAGGAGATTACTCAAATGGAAAGATTGTAATCCAACAACTTTACTTCAGTGGGTTTCTTCCATTATGTCATGCTTAGATTGAGAAAATTCAGAGACGACCTTTAACTTCGACAAAACCTGGCGACAATTTCTTCATTTCATATGACTCAAACTAATAAATAAAATTGAACCACTTCCAGTTTGTTTTTTTCTCCTCCAAGAGTGTTGTGTTTACTCAGGAAGAATCTCTTTTCAACTTACTTTGAAATTACTCTCAGAATGGATCAACCAGTTGTTTTTCTTTTAGGGTTTTTTTTAAATCTTTTTCATTCGAGTTAGTTTTTTTTGTTTAATGCATTAACTTTTTACTTCCTTCCTCAATGGAACTTAAAATATATGGAAATGTTGGATTCATTTGAAAGTACTTGATTGTTATATTCAAGGACAATGTGTGTTACTTGTTCACATTTTCTGTTTTCCTTTTTTGTGGAAAATTAATTAATTTTTTTTAAGTTATAAGATGCTAATGAATATAAAAGTCATAAAAATTGTCCACTGATTTCCTTATGCAAAGAAAACTAGTTCAGTTAATTTGTTTGATCTTATCATATAAAGGACTGAAGGGTGAAATCAGAGTACATATTCCCAATGATGGGAGAGACTAGAACTAGAGGGCATAGTTTAAGAATACAGGGAAGGCCATTTAAGACAGAAATTAGGAGAATATTTTTACCCAGAGAGTTGTGGGTCTGTGGAATGCATTGCCACAGAGGGTAGTGGGGTTGGATTTGTTGGATAGATTTAAGAGAGAGTTGGATAAGCCTCTTGTGGGCAGAGGAGTTAAGGGTGATGGGATTGGTTATTGAAAGAGAAAGATCAGCCATGATATGATAAATGGTGGTGCTGGCTCGACAGGCCAATTGGTCGACTCCAGCACCTATTGTCTATTGTCTATAAGCTCTCAGCAAAATATTTGTTGGATGTTTCCTGAGGATACCTTCTTAGATACGTCCAGAGACCTACCAAAACAAAGTCTAGTGGCAACGACAGTTCTTAAAAATTGTTGATATTTCTGCTGCATTCATCAGTTATTTAGAAGTTCAACATTGATTGCAGCAATACATCATTGTTGATGACACCCAACTGACAAATGTAAACAGCTTCAAATACTCGAGGAGTATCAACTCGATTGATGGGTCTCTGGACAAAAAAAAAATGACTCCAGGATCGGCAAGGCCAGCCAGGCTCTGGGGAAGCTGTATACCAGAGTGCTCAATCAACACAATGTCCGCATCTCCACAATGCTGAAAGTCTACAGAGCTATGGTCATTCCTTCTCTCCTATACGATGTGAGACCTGGGCACACACCGTTCCATCCTTGGCATCTGCTGGCAAGACTATGTCTCCAGCCTAGACGTCTTAGGTGATGAGGTCCTCCAGCAATGAGTCCCTGATCATCAGAGCCCAGATGCGGTGGGTGGGACATGTCATCAGAATGGACGAATACTGTATGCCCCACCAGCTACTCTAAAGTGAAATAAAGACCAGAAGGTCATCCACACGTGCTATAAGTGTGCTGTGAAGGAAACCCTACACATTCATCCAAGAGAACTAGAAGCTACGGCTGCTGACAGATCATGTCAGTGAGACCTGTGCGATGAAGTCTACACCAGCTTCAAAGACAGGAACTGCCAAAAACTGGTGGAAAACCATGAGCGGTGTGCAGACCAGTGCCCACAGTTATTACAACAACAGACTTCCAGTGCCCCCATTGTGCTAGACTCTGCGCTTCCAGACTGGGACTGCAAAGTCACTTTCGTGTCCACAGATGAACTGCACAACAATGTGTCTTCTTCGAACCGAAGGATAAGCAATAATAATAAAATATCACCGCACAGTAGATGCCCTTTGGCCCATGATGTTGTGCTGGCCTAAAATAAACCTACTAAACTTTCCCTACCTCATACTCAAAACCTTTATTTTTCTCATTTCATTATTTTGTGTATTTGTCAGAAAATACCCAGTGTGATAAGAAAGGTTCTTCCACGAACAGGTTATCTCTGTCGTCGTTTTGGAAAGTAGGATTGGAAAGAAAATAAATGTCCATTAGCACCAAAGAAGGATGGCATGTTATGTTACAAGCCCAGAGGACCCCAAAACCCAGCCAAGACAAATGGTTACTTAAACAAGTTGCTTTTAATTATCTTTAAACATGAAAATAGAATCAAACTTGAACTTATCATTATTGACTTATTTAACCTAACTTAACCCCCTTCTAATTTTAAGCACACATGTATGTAATGTGTGTGTAAGTTCAGAAAAGTTCTTTGTTTACAGTCCAAACTCACTTCTCATTCCTCCAAGTTCACTGGTTGCAGCCAATTCTTATACTGAGCACAGAATTTAACATTTATGAAGTTCACCAGCCTTTGGGGTTTGAACGATAAATGGCTACCACTCATGAAGGATCTTGTCAGTTTTCAGAGAGAGATTTGTGGTTCCAGGACATCCACAATTGATTTACTTCCATCAGCCACTTCAATGTCTTGCTGAAGAATCATGCCCCCTCAAGGTTCTCCAGATGATAACGTCTTTCTTTCAGGTCACTGCAGAGTTCCTTTTTGTTTCTCTTAATCCAAGTGAAACATTAGGCAGCCAGTCCTCTCCTCTTGCATGAACCGCAAAGGCTTTGACTAGGCCATCTTCCAAAAGGCTTTCCACAAGCTTGCCAGCTTGTCCTGTTCTTGTCCTAGCCTCTGTTGCTGACTGTAACACTGCAGAACTGATCTGTGTGTGTGTGTGTGTGTGTGTGTGTGTGTGTGTGTGTGTGTGTGTGTGTGTGTGTGTGTGTGTGTGTGTTTCTCTCTCTCTCTCTCTCTCTTTCTCTCTGAGACAAAGCCTGTTTGACTCCCTCTATGCTTCCCAAACCACATGATCCTCCTTCTAGACAAAAGCGGCTCCAACAAGATCTGTCATCTGTTGCCTTTTGTAAACAACAATCCATTAGTGAACTCTCTTGAGCACTCTTCAAAGCTCTTGCAAAAGCTCTGAGGCCCCGATATGTCTAACATGGGGCAGAGCTCCAGTATTTTAAATAAGATCTGTTTTAAAGTGTTTGTATGTAACCTACTCTAACAAGCCTTTCCCAATTTATCTCCCAAAAATATATTTATATACTCTGTCACAGTTAGCACAGTTGTGGGGTTCATTCAGGATCCTAATGGTGTAAAAAATAAGCTGTCTTCAAGCATGCTGGTGCATGTTTTGACCATGATGGGAAGAGACTTTGTTTGGAGTATAATGGGTCTTCCAGTGGGTTGGCAGCCTTTTCCAGGCAGTGGGGAATGCAGATGGAGGGGAGGGAAGTTTCTGAGCTGCCTTCACTGTTTTCTGTAGCTTCATTGATCGTGAGTAGAGCAGCTTCCAGATCCAGTTGTTATTGCATCCAGCAAGTATGCTCTTGATATGTAGAAGTTGAAGAGGGGCAAGGAGATGCTGAGCCTAATCTAAGAACATAAAGGCGATGGTACACTTTCTTGACTGCCGCATCAACATGCTTGTCCCAGGTCAGGTCATTGGAGATGTTTTTCCTCAGAGCTGTAGCCTGCTTCTTTCAGCACCATTAATGTGGACTTCTGAATTCAGCGATTGTCTCCTTCAATCCATTGAAGTTGAGAGAGAGGTTATCTTGGTGCCATGCCACGAGACTTTCAATCTCTTTTCTGTAATCTGCCTCATCATTTAATACCTGGCTCACCACTGTAGCGTCAATGGCAAATTTGTAGCTGCAATGGTGTTTAGCTGTGCAGAAATAGTGGAGGACTGAGTGCAGACTTTTGAGGAGCGCTGGTGTTGAGCGTGATCGTGGAGGAGATGTTGTTACCCACTTTCACTGATTGGAGTCTCTGAGAAGGAAGTCAAGCATTTAGTTGCAGAGGCCAAATCCTGAAGTTAGCGACTATATTTTGTGAGAAGTTTGAGGCAATTCAGTATGTCACTGAAGACTCTCAAAAACTGCTACAGATAAGTATTCTGGTTGGTTGCATCACTGCCTGGTATGGAGATGAACCACAGTCAATAATTCATGAGATTGGCTTTTATTAGCAAGATCATGGCAGTGTTAGCCATCTATGACGTTAGTCCCAATCTGAGCTGAGAGCAGTGGTCAGGAACACCTATATACAAGCAAGGGGGCTACTTCCCCCTAGTCAGCCTATAGCGCCAGGCCTCTACACCAGCTACCAGCGAGCAACTACATCCCTCATACAAGCATGTAATACCAAGGATCACCAAAGGAGGTGCTAAATCTCGGGACAAGGCCTCAGACCCCACTCTATCAAGGGCATCTACGCAAGGCAGTGCCTTAAGAAAGCAGCCTCTATCCTCAAAGACCCCACCACCAGCCAGGCCATACCCTCTTCACTCTGCTTCCATCAAGAAAAAGGTCCAGGAGCCTAAAGACGAGCACTCAGCAGCACAAGGACAGCTTCTTCCCCGCTGCCATCAGATTCCTGAATAATCCATGAACCAAAGACATGGCCTGAATTTGACTTTTTTCATTTTCTTCCACTATTTTTATTTATTGTTGTCAGGTGGTTGATATAAATGTTTACACTGTGACGCTGCTGCAAAACCACGAATTTCATAACTTGTTCATGACAATAAATTCTGATTCTATTGTTGTGAGGACAACTCAATGGGACCAAGTTCCTCTCATCCTTTTCCCTGCCACTACAACCTCCAATTGAACATTGAATTAGCAGAGTGCCAATTTTCATGCTTTCATCATTAATGTTACTCATGTCAAAGGCCTGACGGCCACATTACTCGTGCAGAAAGACATGCTTGTTGTGCATGCAATACTGCTACACCCTGCAACTCAAAATGAAACTGACAGCACTTTGTCAAAAATTTCCAGGTGCGTGTCTGTAGTGATATACTATTACACCACTAGGTCACCAGGGACTACCACCTGACTTCCTTGTATATAAAGCTAGGTTCTTCCTTCTGACCTTGTACAGAGGCAAGACCAAGCTGTCTATTAAAACTAGCTTTTAACTTGCACCGTCTTGTGTGGTTGATGTTAGTCACAATTTAATAGACTAATATAGAACCAGGATGGAAGCTACTTCTGCCCTCAACCATGCTCCCAACTTCACCAAAACCTGACCTAAGGACCTGGAAACAGAGATAGCTCCCATTCACATGCAACTGAGTATGGACCAGACAGAGAGCTGTTGGACCGAAAATGCGGTAGAGAGAGGGACTCACCCAGTGACCGTGGACTATGAGGGGGACAGAAGTATCCAGGAGCAGATAAAGAGCGGCCAAGACCTCATCTGTTAGTTAATTCACTGGAACTAGGATCAACCATGCAACCCCACCGAGTTCCTGATTTATAATCAAGGATCACGACAAGTGCAGGCTGAAGGCATACGGCAAGTCACCCTCCCAATTACGACCTACCGCCAGGACCACATTGACGGGTTACTGACCCTGAGACACCCCCAGCTAATCCCGATCCCCCAGGTCGCACGCACATTTCTCCAGGACTGAGTGGCCACGTAGGGAAGGGATCAGGCTCGGAATGCAACCCCCCCCCCCCCCCAGCCACTGGATCAGAGGTTCAGCCAAGTGCTCAGACCAGACAGGCTGGAACTGGACCCCAGAATCCCCGGAGCAAGCATGCACTTCGGCCGGTGGCAGAGGTGTTTTTTAATTATGTGGGGGTTGATGGGGCGTCGGAGGAAGAGCTGTTAATGCTACTGCTAGCTCAGCTGGGGGATTACCCATATTCCCTATGCTAAGTCCCACCAAGAGGCTATGAGCACCTCACAGAGACAATATAATAAAGGGCACAGCAAGCTCCACTCCAAACACAGATTCATGTTCAAGTCACAGCAAGCAGGAGAGTCTGTTAGAGATTTCCTCCTCTCCCTGAAAGATCTAGCAGTATCAGTCCAAGAGTATGCAGATGACCTCGTAAATGACAGGATCGTAGCAGACGTAAGATCTACAGAAATCAGACAAAGGCTGCTGGAAAAAGGGATAGTCAGGCTGGAAGAGGCAGCCTGAGGACTCCGGAGAGAACTGGAAGAGCATACACTGCTGGACTCGTTAGCCCTTCACAAGGAGAGGAATATGAGTGATGAAGTGCAGCACATAGCAGCAGCAGCCCGACTGGAGCGCTTCAAGTGCCTTTTTTGTGGGCAGTGCAAGTACCCCAGAGCTCTCTGCCCAGCTAGAGAAAAGGACTGTTCAAAATATGGAAAGAGAGGACATTATGCGAAAGCCTGCAGAAGCCCCAAGGCTCCAGCCAAAGCCCTTTCTCACGCAAAAGAGAGGCGGGAAAGCTCTTCTTCTTCCTCCTCAGGTAGACAGAAACAGAGGGCCATGTGCAGCCAGCCATGTTGGACAAAGGATGCCGGACTGAGGACACCATCATCGGGGGATGAATACGATACAGAGTAGTACTACGACCAGGAGGCCGAGTGGAGGACATGCCATGCTGGCCTCTCTGCACTTGAATCAGGCGAGTCCACACAATTTATCGGATGCTACCGTTAGTATTAAAATTAACAGGGCGACAGTAAATTGCTTGATGGATAATGGGAGTATTGAAAGTTTCAGAGACCAAGGGCTGGTAGAATGTCTTGCCCGAGTGACCATCAGATTTTGTTAGCGTCCAGCAGACACGTAGCTAAAGTAAAACATTTCTGCAGGGTCACACTGGAAATACAGGACACAGAGTACGAAGAGTTTAAGTTGCTAGTTCTCCCACGCCTCTGTGCCCCCGACCTGCTGGGGCTGGACTTTCAGTGCCAATTAAAAAGCATCACGATGGTACACAATGGGCCCCTCCCCCACTGCTCATTAAGAACTGGGAACACTGTAGCCTGACGGCCCTGAATATTGAACCCCCCCCCCCCCACCATTATTAACGCACCTCACTCCCAACTGCACCTCAGTAGCCACCAAGAGCAGGAGGTACAGCCCGAGGGACAGAGATTTCATCAGAGCAGAAGTCCGCAGACTCCTGCAGGAGGGCATTATAGAAAAGAGCTCCAGCCCCTGGAAAGCACAGGTTGTTGTAGTGAAGTCAGGGGAGAAGCAGCGAATGGTGGTTGATTACAGTCAGGCGATCAACAAGTTTACGCAGCTGGATACCTACCCACAAGCACGTATTGCGGACTTGGTAAACAGCATTGCTCAGTATAAAGTGTTCTCCACTATAGACCTCAATCAGTTGCCCAAGAGAGAGAGTGACCGCATATACACGGCATTCAAGGCAGATGACAGGCTGTAGTATCAGTTTCTCCGTCTCCTCTTCGGCATCACTAACGGGGTGTCCCCGTTCCAGCGGGAAATGAGTACCAACTCCAGGCAGTGTTCCCATACCAGGACAATGTTACAATTTGTAGCCACTCGCAAACTGACCATGACATTAACCTTCAATGTTTTTTTCAGGCAGCAGAAGAACACAATCTAACATATAATAGGGATAAATGCGTCTTTAGCACAAGGAAACTGGCCGTCCTGGGTGATGTGGGACAGAACGGGGAAATCAGCCCGGACCCCACCCACCCACATATGCCCCCTCCTACACCTCCCAGTCCCACACACACAGAAAACCTTAGAGATGTTTGGGACTTTTTGCACGTTATGCACAGTGGGTACCCAACTATGTTGACAGGGCTCGTCCACTTATAAAAGCCTCAGTTTTTCCCCTCTGCCCACAGCAATCACAGCCTTTACAGATATTAAGGATCTGATTTCAAAAGCAACCCTGCAGTCCATAGATGAGACGATCCCGTTCCAAGTGGAGACCGATGCCTCAGATGTAGCACTAGCTGCCACAGTGAACCAGGAGGGGCGACCGGTAGCCTTTTACTCGCGGACCCTACTGTTGGGCACTACTAGTTGCCCCATTAATTACAGAGACAAAGACTGAGGGGAACGATAAGTTTTATTACACACAAGATTGCTGGCCCGGGTCCAAGCTAAGAAAGAGGTGGCTCGACCTTTATGGCCTGGGTCACAGGGGAGGAGTCCAAGGAAGAGTCTAGGACAGAATGTCATCAGTAGGGCGGGCCAGCACATGCCTGTACTGGTCAGTACATACAATACCATATCATTACATCTACAGCTGTCAGAGGTAAGACACTCAGCAGTGGAGAAGGAGGCTCAAGCCATTGTAGAAGCGGTAAGGTACTGGAGACATTATCTGGCATGTACCTTAAATATTTGAGTATAATGCGAAAAAAATTTCCCCTTTTTTCCCTTCAAAAATAGGGGGGGTCGCATTATACTCAAGAGTAAAAAATTTTTTTTAATTTCTTCAGGCGAGCGGGTGCAGTAGACGGCAGCACGACTCGGGCCGCCAAGCAAGCGAACGGCAGCTCAACTCAGGCGTCCGAGCAAGCAAGCGGCAGCGCAACTTAGGCGGGCAGGCGAGTGGCAACACGACTCAGGCGGCCGAGGGGAGGGGAGGTCATGAGAGACAGTAGTGCAACTCAGGCAGGTGAGGGGAGGAGGATTCGTATTATACACGGGGTAAAATTTTTCCCCTTTTTTCCCCTCAAAAATGGGGGGGGTCACATTATACATGGGTCGCATTATACACAAATATTTACAGTAAACACTTCACCCTCGTCACGGACCAATGATCCGTAGCTTTTATGTTCGACAACCAGAACAGAGGGTATATAAAAAACTATCAAACCTTGCACTGGAGGAGAGAATTGTCTACTATAATTATGACATTCTATACTGTCCCAGGAGGCTCAATGAGCTCCCAGATGTGCTGTCCAGGGCACCTGTGCAGCCCTCAACTACATGTCCCAACTGCAGAGCTTGCACATTGAGTTGGGTCACCCGGGAGTCGCTAGACTGTTCCACTTCATAAGGACCCAAAATCTCCCATTCTTGGTAGAGGAAGTAAGGACAGTAAACAAGGGCTGTCCCATCTGTGCGGAATGCAAACCGCAGTTTTACCGGCCAGATAAGGCCACACTGATAAAAGCTACTAGACCTTTCAACCACCTCAGCCTCAACTTTAAAGGCTCACTCCCTTCTTACGACAGGAACATCTATTTCCTTAATGCCATAGATGAATACTCACGATTCCCTTTTGCAATCCCATGCCCCGACGTATCAGCATGTGTGGGTACCCCAGCTATATACACACAGACAGGGATGCCACCTTTATGAGTGCCGAAGTCCACCAGTACCTATGGGATAGAGGCATTGCCACCAGCCGCACCACAAGTTACAATCCCAGTGGTAACAGGCAAGTAGAAAGGGAAAATGCCACTATCTGGAAAACCGTCCTGTTGACCAGAAAGGGAAAGGACCTTTATGATGGCAAGATGGCAAGATGTGTTAGGAGGCTTTACATTCTATATGCTCACTGTTGTGTACCGCCACTAACACGACACCACATGACCGTATGTTTTCTTTCTCAAGGAAAGCCATGACGGGCAAGGTGCTGTCTAGATGGTGATGACAACGGGACTGGTGCTCCTCTGGAAACACTGCAGGCCCCACAAAATGGACCCACTGGTTGAGCCAGTGGAATTGAGCCACGCAAACCCCCACTACGCATTCGCCGCATTCAGGGACAGACGGGAAGACTTGGTGGCCACCAGGGACCTCACACCGACCGGAATTGTGGATGACGCAGGAGAGTCACAAACCCCTATGGATCAGCATGAAGGATGACAGGCACCAGGACAGCCGACCATCACAACACCCCAAAGGGCCCCACCAAACAATACACCCCCAACAACCAGTACTCATACGGAAAGCCCTACACCCCCTCAGCATACTCCCACCCTGCAACCAACGGGAATCCCTATACCCCCTCAGCATATTCCCACCTTACAACTGACTGGAAAACCCTCACACCCTCGCACAAACCCCCATCCAATGTCAGGATCCCCTGCCCTCAATACCCTCCACTCCCCCTCCCCCAGTACCCTGAAGGTCCTGGAGAAAAAGATACTGCCTGTTAGATACTGGACATATGAATTACGGTGGGGGAGGTGGGGGTGAATGTGGTGATATGCTATTACACCATTAGGTCACCAGGCACCACCACCTGACGACCTTGTATATAAAGTGACCAGAGCTAGGCTCCTCCTTCTGACCTGGGCTTGCACAGAGGGAAGACCTATCTGTATTAGTCTATTAAAACTAGCGTTTAACTTGCACTCTGTCTCTTGTGGTTGATGTTAGTCACAGTATCTATATTCATTTTATTTTCTTGGCTAATGTTCCCCCTCTAGTAGAAATGTACAAATTCTGTGGTCAGATCCTAATGATAAGCTTAGATGTAAATTTTTCTTAAGCACATTTTCACCCAATCAACTTTTCCAGTTTCTGTTAACCTGCTCTCCTCTCCACACACCCCTCCCCCCACCCCCTTCCCTTGCCCTCTTCCCTTTTCCCAATATTCACCCAACCATCCTTCCTCCCCCTGTTGGGTGTTGTGCCCTCCCTCCCTTTTCCACCTCCTGTCTTTGCCACCACACCTCCCTCCCATCACCTTCCGACATTTTTCTGTATCTCGATGAAGGGCTGAAGCCCAAAATGTTGGTTATGCATTTTTACCTTTGCTACATATGTAGCTTACTCGTGGTCCTAATGCAAGTGTTTGAGTTTAAGCATGTGGTGATCATTAAAACTCGCTCGAAAGTGTACCTGAGACTAATGGCATTGATGCACTTGCGAGGAAGTGGCATAAGGGAGAAGAGAAGATTGGATGAGCAGAGACCTTGAGATGAATTGAAGGAGGAGAGATCATGTGCTGAGCTTAGCTAACAAAATCCTGCTTTTTAAATGCAAATATTTAATCTGTTGGCTGAGGCTAGTCCCTGACAGGTCTGCTGAAAAGTTTAATCATAATATTTATCCCTTCCCAGCACATATCAGGCTGAGATTGTTTTGTAACGGTCCCTTGGGAGCAGAATGACGCACAGGAAAGCTGAAGTGCCTTTCATAATGAAACAGCTGACTGCAATCCAGCTTTACAACTCGGCTGGTTGGCAGCAGGAATCCACATAGGGCAAGCAGCTCTCCCCCATCTCAATCTGATGGGACTGGGTGACCTTGAAAGAACGGCAGGATGGAACATTTCATCTTTCAGAGCTGCCATTAAAATATTTAAAAACCACTCAGTCCTTCAAAATGACATTTTCAATTGCAGCAGACCGATTTTTCAATCTATTCCATTTTTTGTAGTTACTGGGAACATACTCGCTCCTCTAGCTTGGGATGGGCAATAAATACATGTGGGATCCATATCTTGACAAGCATTTAAAATATAAAAGAAAATGTTGAAGTTAAAATAATTAATTGGAGTTAGAGCAATTGCCCAGGATGAATGAGGATCTGGCCCAGGTAAATTAGAGCCCAGAGATGATATGCAAAACTAACAGGACAAAGACTCTTTCAGGAAGGGCTGGTTTGGGGAAAGTTTGATCCACGTTCCCATGAGAGCCAAAGGATGAGCAAACAAATCCCTGGCTGAGGAAGAAGGTACAAGAAAAGTGGGGCAAAAATGGCAGCTCGTGTTGAGCTTCAGGTTGCAAATACTCATGAGTACTGGCTGGAAGGTGAAAATTAAAACAAGGGGCAATACAAAAATTAGGCCAACCAAATTGTCCCAGGACACCCATTGTTTCTGCATGCTCCTGCCCCATCAAACGAGTATCATCTTAGCTTGATTCCATTTTTGCCCTCCTGGTTTAATCCTCCCTCCCTTCATCTGCGATGCCTCAGATGACCTCCTTCTCTTCAATAACTTCCAATTCCCTGAACTTGACTGCCTCATTGCCAATATGAAGGTCCAATCTCTCTCCTCTTCCATCCCCCATACAGAAAGTCCTTTGTTTCTTTGTTAACAGCACCCAAAACAGTCCCGCTCCACCTCCACCCTCTACCACCTGGCAGGTCTTGTTCTCACCCTCAATAACTACTCCTTTGATTCATCCCACTTTCTCCAAGTCAAATGTTCACCTGCATGAGTCCCACCTATGCCTGCCTTTTGTTGGCTATGTGGAGTAATCCATGCTACAAACCGATAGGGTCAAAGCTCTTTGTCTTCTTCCGGTATATCAATGACTACCTCTACCAATGATATAACTTCATTCACTTTGCCTAACTTTCACCCTCACCTCAAATTCACTTGGTCCATCTCTAGCGACATTCCCCCATCCTTGATCTCCCTGTCTCCATCTTGGGAGACAAACTTTCTACAGACATATTCTACAAACCTACCAACTCCCACATCTACCTCGACTAGGTACACTTCTTCACACCCAGTCCCCTGTAAGGATTTTACTCCTTTCTCTTAATTTGTCCATCTCCATTGCATCTGCTCCCAAGGCGAGGTCTTCCAGTCCAGGTTATCTGAGCTGTTCTCCTTCTTCAAAAGTCGTGGCTTCTCCTCCATTTAACTCAGCCTTCCTCCATTTCCCACTCATCTTCCCCGACCCCATCTGCCCCTGTCCTTACCTACCACCCCACCAGCCTCCGTCAAGCAACACTTCATTCATGAATCTGCGAAAGTTATCTGCTACATCTGGTGCTCTCATTGTAGCCTTACATCAGAGAGACTGGACGAACTTTGGGACATTGCTTTCTTCAGCACCTTGGTTTTGTCCTGTGGCCAATCATTTCAATTCTGCCCTCTCCATGGCCTCATGCACTGACAAACCAAGGTCATCTGTAAATTGGAAGAGCAACTCCTAATATTTCATCTGGGCACTCTCCAACCAGATGGCATTAATATCGCTTCTCCAGTTTCAGCTAGATCTCTCCCCACTCTCCCTCTCTTCTCTATCCCTCTGTCCCTTTTCATCCAACTCTCCACCCCCTTCCTTCTCCATTCATAGAGCTTATTTCTGTTGTGCCCTTTCTTGCATGTGGGCATGTGCTCCTCCCTCTCCCCCTGCCCCCTATCCACTATTATATTCCAGTGCCTGCCTAAATTCTGCTCATACCTTGAAGAAGAGCTCGCTTGCTCAAGTTGGTTATCTCTCTTTATCTTTCTCTATATAGTACGCTGTTTGACCTGATAAATTTCTCCAGCATTGTGTTTTCAATAACAAATATTAGGTCCCAACATAAATGGGAATCCAATAAATATTCTACAGGCCTTTAAATAGAAAGGAGTGGGACTCATTTAGGACCAAATTGAGAACTTGTGCATGGATGCTGAAGCCACAATGAGGTATTAAATGAAAATTTTGGATCAGTCGTCAGCAGAAAAGAGATAACTTTCAAAAAAAAATGAGGAAATATTTATGGTTGCCAAACTAGTAAGTGTAACACCTTTACATTGCCAGCAATCAGGACCAGGGCTCCAATCCAGTGTTGTCTGTGAGGACTTTGTATGTTCTCCCATGTCTGTGTGGATTTTATCGGAGGCTCCAGTTTCCACCCACCATTCAAAACATACTGGAGGGTGAAGGTTAGGGGGGTGTAATTGGGTGGCATGGACTCATGGGCTGAAAGAGCCTGTTAGTGTGCTGTGATACTAAATTAAAATAAAATTATATTAAAAGAGTTGGTCAAACTTCAAGACAGGTTAGGATGCAAACAAGATTTTAAGGAAAACATGGAGGTAGAGGTGGAGTCATAGGCCACAATCATCCAGTAAAGAAGTGGCTGGTGCTGGAAGATTGGAAAGTGGGGAACATTATGTCTTTTACCTGAAAAAACGAACCTGAAGGGTGGTAATCTCGGGTTTGCTGCCTGGGTCACGAGCCAGTGAGGGGAGGAATAGGAAGTTGTGGAAGGTGAATGCATGCCTGAAAGGTTGGTGCAGGGGGCAGAGGTTCAGATTTGTGGATCATTGGGACTGTTTCTGGGGAAGGACAGACTGAACTGAAGCAGGGTCAATATCCAGGCCAGCAGGTTTGCTTGAGCTGTTGTGGAAGGTTTAAACTATAAATTTTCAGGGGGGTGCGAATGAGAATATGAGTGCAAAGATTAGGGCTGCATATGAAAAGCATGATCAAGTCAAGTCAAGTTTATTGCTATCCAATGCTACAAGTATAACCCGATGAAACAGCGTTCTCTGGTCCTCAGTGCAAAAACATGCAGACATACAATCAGACATAAACATATACATACAATACATATGCAGGTCAAGTATTTCATCTATACAAATAAATAGATATTGTTTTGTACATATGAGAGTCTTAGAGGATTAGTGTGAGTAGTTCCTTTGGTCGTTCAGCATTCTCACTCCCCATGGGAAGAAGTTGTTCCTCGGCCTGGTGGTGCTGGCTCTGATATTCTGTACCTCTTCCCTGATGGAAGCAACTGAAAGATGCTATGTGCATAATTTTGTGCGTCCTCTTCAGACGATAATCCTGAGAGATCATGTTGATGATGGGGAGGGAGACTCCATTGATCATCTCTGCCATTCTTATGGTCCCATTGATGACCTCTGATCCATTTCTCTGCGGAAATGCACCACTGGATAGAGCTCCTGTAGAAGGTTGACATAATGGAGGCCAGTAGCCTTGCCCACTTTGGTCTTCTCAGGAAGAGCAGTCCCTGTTGCACCCCTGACAAGTGAGGAGATGTTGAGTGTCCACAGCAGGTCATTAGTTAAGTGAACTCCAAGTAACTTGGTGATCTCCACTCTCTCCATTACATGGTTGATGTGTAGTGGAGGGTGGTCGTTCCTGGTCCTCCTGAAGCCCATGATCATCTCCTTCATCTTGTCCATGTTGAGACTCAGGTTGTTACCCTCGCACCATTTAACGAGATTTTCCACCTCTTCTCTAAAGTGTGACTCATCATTGTTGCTGATGAGGCCGACGACTGTTGTGTCATCTGCAAACTTGATGACACTGTTGGAGCTGGAGCTGGTGATGCAGTCGTGGGTCATGAACAGGAGTGGACTAAGCACAAAGTCCTGAGGTGCATCAGTGCTGAGTGCGATGGTGCTCAATATTCTACCTCTGACCTGGACAGAGTGTGACCTTTCCATTTGGAAGTCGAAGATACAGTTACAGAGAGGGCTGTTGAGTCTCAGTGAGGACAGCTTCTCCACTGGCCTCTGGGGAATGATCATATTAAATAAGGAATAAAGGAGATGAACTTAGAGCTTGGATCAGTACATGGAACTACAATGTTGTGGCCGTTACAGAGACTTGGCTGGTGGAAGGACAGGATTGGCTGATGCAGGTACCAGGGTGTGGTGGTACACCATCAGCCTACTGCAGGGGGCAACCTCTGTACCTGCAGGAGTGTAAGGGGACAGAGCAACACCTGGCCGGCTGTCAATCAGTCAGCCTGAATGGATCAAGCCCCACCCAGTTGGGTGTCAATCACCTTCCGGGATATAAGCCTGCGCCAGCCTCCCAAGGCTTCACTCAGAGTTGCTGCAGCTACAGCCAGCCTGGCTCTGTGGAAGTCTTTGTGGATTAAAGCCTGTTGTACAGTCTTTACCTTGAGTGTCTGATTCTGGCTAACAGAGCACCATACGGGGTTTAAAGGAATGGGAGGTGAGTGTAAAGATTAAAACCTGTGTTTTTGAATTGAGGTTAATATTATGACTATCCTTTTAAGGAAGTGTTGTTTGCAGTGTTACCATAGTGACTATGAGGTTATATGTCATAATATCCAGATGTACAGGGAGTTTGTATCTAATTATTTGAGGAATCATGAAAGATAAGTGAGCTCTCAAGATACTTTTCTTTGAATTCATCTTATCGTGTTTATTTCCTTCATATTTGTTTAAAGTTGAATATTGTTATATCATTATACATTGTAGTTACATTTAGGAAAGTTCTTTGGTTCACAGTCCAATCTCACTTCCCATTCTTCCAAGTTCTCTGGTTGCAGACAATTCTTATTTTGTGCACAGAATTTAAAGTTCACTAGGCTTTGGTGCTCAAAAGGTAAATGGTTGCCGCTCAGGAAGGTACTTGTAGGTTTTGTAGAGAGAGTTGTCTTGTTACAGGGCATCTATAACTGAGGTACATCCCTCAGTCACCTCAGTGTCTTGCTGATGAAATTTGCCCCATCAGGGTTCTCCAGATAATAATCTCTTTCTTTCAGGCTATCACAGAATTCATCTCTGTTTCCTTTATTCCAAGTAAAACATTTAGACAGCCAACCGTACATCCATCTTCCACTCTGCCAGCTGTATAGCCATCCGTATAGGCAGCCGTACAGCCAATTTCCACTCTGCCATCCGTATAGCCATCTTCCACTCTGGAGCTTCTGTCTCAGTCCCAACAGCTTCTTCTTCAGTTCCTGCAGGCCTATCTCTCTCTCTCTCTCTCTCTCTCTCTCTCTCTCTCTCTCTCTCTCTCTCTCTTTTTCTCTCTCTCTCTCTCTCTCTTTCTCACTGACTCACACAGTTAGAGATTAAGCACTTTCAGGTGGCCAATTAACCCGCGTGTGAAGCCCCATATTCTGGCAATTTCGGGAGTGGGGAGAGAGCAGGACAGCGGGATCAGTGTGGGGATGTCCGCACACTGACAGCCAATGCCATCCGCCCCACAGTGTGGGGACTGATTTCGGGAGTGGAGAGAGAGTGGGGCCAGTTGACAGCCAGCCATCCCAAACCTGACAGCCCAAGGGACAGGAGCCGGAGTGCACTCAGATGTACATCCCGGTGCAGCTGGCCAGTACTATGCTTTAGATGGCCAGCACTATGCTTTTAGCGCTGCCACCTAAATGGCAAATCAAAGGGCCACTTTCTCTTCTTCAGGCGCACTCTTAGCGGAGAATCCACCTGAAGAAGTCTATTGCCAGCTTGCAAAACAACATCACCTTTTGCAGCAAACAATCGAAGTCAGTCTTCTGGTCCATCTGTTTTGGATTCTCCAGGATATCAAATAAGACCTGCCCTTAAAATGTGTGCATGTAACCAACTCTAACTTTTCCCAATTTATCTCCCAAAACTATTCCTATATATTCTGTTAAAACAGTCTCCTTTCTTACTCTTTGTATGAAAATCTCAATGCGAAGTCATGCAAAAGGTTTTATCAATGAATTAAACCTACTTACAGCTGCAACTACAAAGTTTGATTTATTGGAAATAATGTAATCATTCAGAATATCATTGCTTACTTTTCTGTGAAGATGACATGTTTTGAAATTGGGAAATACAAGAGATTGGAAAGTGTCATCTATATTCTTATTCAAAGAAAAATTATGATTGTCAAATTTGTCTGAAATAACTCAAATTATTAAGCATTTAAGCTTTAAAGAAGTTTAGTTGTCAGAGAGAAGATTCCAAAAGCCTCAATGAGAACACGTCTGTCTGGATAGGACACCTATAACCTTTTCAGATAACATAGAACTCTGGTTTGCAGAATTGGCAGGAAGCCCAGAAATGTGTTCTAAAAACAACTGATATGCCAGCCAGTCTATGTACAGAACAGAGACATTTAGCCATAGAAATCCTCTTCAAGGGACCATGCAAGATACAAATTTGTTTACAGTTCCCAGATTGAACAGGCTGCAGTGTGAAGAATTCACGATGGTGAAGAGGTCTCGTCGGGCTAAAGACCATGAGGAAACAACTCCTATTAAAGAGCCGTTTGGTTGTGTGTTGGGCCAGAATGGCAGACTGAAAATGATTGGCAGGAGATTGGAGCTAGCCACCTTTCTAGAAGCAGCTTCAACTACCAAGCAAAAAGAAGACTCCGATAAGGCACTGCAGGCCTCATTAGCTGACTTAAAGTATAGTGGAACTGAAACAGATGAATGTACGTTGCAAAGCCCCACTGGTGCGGTGCCGAGCAAAATGCTGAAGATAGAGACTCAATCAGCGGTCTCTGAAAGTTCATTTGTGAATCTTGATCATAATATTTCCAGGGTTAAGAGCATGGAAAGATTTCCAAAGTCTTCAAAGACATCTAGAGCAAGTACAGCTTCGTGTGCTTCAAGCATTTCAGCCCAGTGTGTTGTGCTGACCTGATAACCTTCTCTAACTGCCTACAATTGCCATATTGAATGACCCTCATTTTTCTCAGTTCCATGCACTTAACTAATAATCTCTTAAAAGATACGATTGTACCTGCTTCCACTCTCATTACTGCCAGTGCAATCAATGCACTCACCACTCTCTGTATGAAAAACCTACCTCTTGCATTCCCCCCTGAACTTAGTCCCAAGCACCTTCAAGGTGGGATGTGAGTGGGAAGGGAAAGTTGAGAACTACGGCTCTAGACCCAATTGTTACTGAAATATTTTGCTTCAGAAAAATTGTATTGGCCCATTTCCTTTGGAGATATTAAACTGTCCACATGATGAGTCAATTAGCTATGATTAAAACATTGGTTTTCAACCTTTTTCTTTCCACCCACAGCAACCTTAATCAATCCCTTTCTAATCACAGAGAACCTATGGCAGAGGGGTTACTTAAAGTGGTGTGTGAGTGGAAAGAAAAAGGTTGAGAACTACTGTCCTAACCTGTTTAACGTTTCCCTGTAACTCAGTTCCTGAAGTCTGGGCAACATCTTTCATCCTTGATTTCTTTCATGTAGTTTGGTGACCAAAGCTGCACACAAGCAAAGTTTTATATAACTTTACCATATCATCCCAACTCCTATACTCAACCAAAGTTTTATATAACTTTACCATAACATCCCAACTCCTATATTCAACCAAAGTTTTATATAACTTTACCATAACATCCAAACTCCTATACTCAACCAAAGTATTATATAACTTTACCATAACATCCAAACTCGTATACTCAACCAGTTTTATATAACTTTACCATAACATCCCAACTCCTATACTCAACCAAAGTTTTATATAACTTTACCATAACATCCCAACTCCTATACTCAACCAAAGTTTTATATAACTTTACCATAACATCCCAACTCCTATACTCAACCAAAGTTTTATATAACTTTACCATAACATCCCAACTCCTATACTCAACCAAAGTTTTATATAACTTTACCATAACATCCAAACTCCTATACTCAACCAAAGTATTATATAACTTTACCATAACATCCAAACTCATATACTCAACCAGTTTTATATAACTTTACCATAACATCCCAACTCCTATACTCAACCAAAGTTTTATATAACTTTACCATAACATCCCAACTCCTATACTCAACCAAGGTTTTATATAACTTTACAATAACATCCAAACTCCTATACTCAACCAAAGTATTATATAACTTTACCATAACATCCCAACTCCCATACTCAACCAAGGTTTTATATAACTTTACCATAACATCCCAACTCCTATACTCAACCAAAGTTTTATATAACTCTACCACAACATCCCAACTCCTATACTCAACCAAAGTATTATATCTTTCTTTGGCTTGGCTTCGCGGACGAAGATTTATGGAGGGGGTAAAAAGTCCACGTCAGCTGCATGCTCGTTTGTGGCAGACAAGTCCGATGCGGGACAGGCAGACACGATTGCAGCGGTTGCAAGGGAAAATTGGTTGGTTGGGGTTGGGTGTTGGGTTTTTCCTCCTTTGCCTTTTGTCAGTGAGGTGGGCTCTGCGGTCTTCTTCAAAGGAGGTTGCTGCCCGCCAAACTGTGAGGCGCCAAGATGCACGGTTTGAGGTGTTATCAGCCCACTGGCGGTGGTCAATGTGGCAGGCACCAAGAGATTTCTTTAGGCAGTCCTTGTACCTTTTCTTTGGTGCACCTCTGTCACGGTGGCCAGTGGAGAGCTCGCCATATAACACGATCTTGGGAAGGCGATGGTCCTCCATTCTGGAGACGTGACCCATCCAGCGCAGCTGGATCTTCAGCAGCGTGGACTCGATGCTGTCGACCTCTGCCATCTCGAGTACTTCGACGTTAGGGGTGTAAGCGCTCCAATGGATGTTGAGGATGGAGTGGAGACAACGCTGGCGGAAGCGTTCTAGGAGCCGTAGGTGGTGCCGGTAGAGGACCCATGATTCGGAGCCGAACAGGAGTGTGGGTATGACAACGGCTCTGTATACGCTTATCTTTGTGAGGTTTTTCAGTTGGTTGTTTTTCCAGACTCTTTTGTGTAGTCTTCCAAAGGCGCTATTTGCCTTGGCGAGTCTGTTGTCTATCTCATTGTCGATCCTTGCATCTGATGAAATGGTGCAGCCGAGATAGGTAAACTGGTTGACCGTTTTGAGTTTTGTGTGCCCGATGGAGATGTGGGGGGGCTGGTAGTCATGGTGGGGAGCTGGCTGATGGAGGACCTCAGTTTTCTTCAGGCTGACTTCCAGGCCAAACATTTTGGCAGTTTCCGCAAAGCAGGACGTCAAGCGCTGAAGAGCTGGCTCTGAATGGGCAACTAAAGCGGCATCATCTGCAAAGAGTAGTTCACGGACAAGTTTCTCTTGTGTCTTGGTGTGAGCTTGCAGGCGCCTCAGATTGAAGAGACTGCCATCCGTGCGGTACCGGATGTAAACAGCGTCTTCATTGTTGGGGTCTCTCATGGCTTGGTTCAGCATCATGCTGAAGAAGATTGAAAAGAGGTTTGGTGCGAGAACACAGCCTTGCTTCATGCCATTGTTAATGGAGAAGGGTTCAGAGAGCTCATTGCTGTATCTGACCCGATCTTGTTGGTTTTCGTGCAGTTGGATAATCATGTTGAGGAACTTTGGGGGACATCCGATGCGCTCTAGTATTTGCCAAAGCCCTTTCCTGCTCACGGTGTCGAAGGCTTTGGTGAGGTCAACAAAGGTGATGAAGAGTCCTTTGTTTTGTTCTCTGCACTTTTCTTGGAGCTGTCTGAGGGCAAAGACCATGTCAGTGGTTCCTCTGTTTGCGCGAAAGCCGCACTGTGATTCTGGGAGAATAACTTTACCATAACATCCCAACTCCTATACTCAACCAAAGTTTTATATAACTTTACCATAACATCCCAACTCCTATACTCAACCAAAGTTTTATATAACTTTACCATAACATCCCAACTCCTATACTCAACCAAAGTTTTATATAACTTTACCATAACATCCAAACTCCTATACTCAACCAAAGTATTATATAACTTTACCATAACATCCAAACTCGTATACTCAACCAGTTTTATATAACTTTACCATAACATCCCAACTCCTATACTCAACCAAGGTTTTATATAACTTTACCATAACATCCAAACTCCTATACTCAACCAAAGTATTATATAACTTTACCATAACATCCCAACTCCCATACTCAACCAAGGTTTTATATAACTTTACCATAACATCCCAACTCCTATACTCAACCAAAGTTTTATATAACTTTACCACAACATCCCAACTCCTATACTCAACCAAAGTTTTATATAACTTTACCATAACATCCCAACTCCTATACTCAACCAAAGTTTTATATAACTTTACCATAACATCCCAACTCCTATACTCAACCAAAGTTTTATATAACTTTACCATAACTCCTATACTCAACCAAAGTATTATATAACTTTACCATAACCTCCCAACTCCCATACTCAACCAAAGTATTATATAACTTTACCATAACATCCAAACTCCTATACTCAACCAAAGTATTATATAACTTTACCATAACATCCAAACTCATATACTCAACCAGTTTTATATAACTTTACCATAACATCCCAACTCCTATACTCAACCAAAGTTTTATATAACTTTACCATAACATCCCAACTCCTGTACTCAACCAAAGTCTTATAACTTTACTATAACATCTCAACTCCTATACTCAATACATTTTTTGAAAATTTTATTCATTTTTCATAAGTCATACAATAAAAATACAAATAATAAAAACATAATTCATACATGATATTTTTATAATTTTTTTCATACTTTATTTAAAGATAGAAGAAACATAACATATAGTCTAGTAATCATCATAAATTGATTTTACAAAGATATATATATATAAAAATGAAAAAACACACAAAAAAGAACAAGAAAAATTAAAAAAAATTAATTCCCAAACCCACCCTCCCACCCATTCAGCCAGCTCCCTTAAGGGGTGCCAAAAATATAAATTATATACAAAAATATTATAAATGTTAAAAACAATTCAAAGTATATCTAAATGCATATATTCCAAATACAGAGACCATTTGCTAACAAAAATGGAATAATTATCATGTAAATTAAGGTAATTTTTTCCATAATACAATACAAGCTTTCAATTCATTATTCCAACGTAGTTTATTAATCTCTGTATTGTCTTTCCAAGTACTCACAACACATTTACGTGCTACTTATAACACCAAATGTACAAAAGCAATTTGAATTTTATCCAAACCCAATCCCCCTCAACGAAATCAAATTACCCAACAAGAAAATCATTGTGTCTAATGGTAATGTAAGGTTATACAATTTTTCCAAAACTACTTTAATTCCTTGCCAGAATGATTGTCCTCATATATCTGGCAAAACAAGAATCCTAGATTGGGGAAAAAATATTTACAGAAATCTAAACTAGAGGGAGGGTCATCATTTTAACACAAGTCCAAACAGCATGTAAAAAAGTTCTAATACATGAATCACATCTAAAACATGAGTCTGAATTATTAAACCCATACTTTTTTCATTTCTCTGGAGTCAAATATAATTGATGTAAAAAATTATAATTAACCATTCCATATCTTACATTAGTGTCCTGACACATATCTGCCCAATCATCTTCAGGAAAAATAAACACTGAATCACTCTCCCATTTAAGTTTAGATTTTTCCCAATCCAGTTTATCCATATTATCTTGTCACAAATTATACATAAACGAAATATAACCCTTCTTTGGTACAGAGGAAATCAAAGACTCAAATCTTGACAAAGTATGTAAATTATTCTCTCTACCATAATTATCCTTTACCAAGGCTCTAAGTTGGTAATACACAAACAAAGAATTTACAGCTATATCAAATCTCTCTCTCAATTGATTAAAAGATTATCAATTTGTTTATATAATTTAGTAAGAGTAAAAGGGAGAGCAGCTCCCAAAATAGAGCTAATTGAAAAATTTTGTATCGGTTTAATTTCTAAATTTACCCAATGGGGATTTAGAGATAATTCTGAATAATTCAACCAATACCTTAAGTAACTAATATTAATTGCCCAGTAATAAATTCTAAAGTTGGGTAATGCCAACCCTCCCTCTAGTTTAGATTTCTGTAAATATTTTTTCCCCAATCTAGGATTCTTGTTTTGCCAGATATATGAGGACAATTTAGAATCGACCTTATCAAAAAAAGATTTAGGAACAAAAATAGGTATAGCTTGGAATATATATAAAAATTTAGGTAAGATCATCATTTTAATAGCATTAATTCGGCCTATCATGGATAGGGATAATGGTGACCAATTGGTAAGTAAACTGCCGATCAGGTCCAATAGAGGGAAAAAATTAGTCCTAAACAAATCTTTATGTTTTTTAGTAATCTTAATCCCTAAATATATAAAATGGTCTCTAGCTATTTTAAAAGGTAAACTATCATAAATAGGGACCCATCCATTAAAAGGGAATAATTCACTTTTATTTAAATTCAGTTTATATCCCGAAAAATTACTAAATTGGGCTAATAAAGATAAAACGGCAGGAATAGAATTTTCAGGATTGGAAATATATAACAATAAATCATCTGCATATAGTGATACTTTATGAATATCCCTGCAACGAATAATACCAGTAATATTGGGTGCTTCTCTGATAGCAATTGCCAAAGGTTCTAAAGCTAAGTTAAATAATAAAGGGCTAAGGGGGCACCCTTGCCTGGTGCCCCGAAATAATCGAAAATATGGCGATCTTTGGGTATTAGTAAAAACTGAGGCAACTGGGGAATTATAAAGAAGTTTAATCCAAGATATAAATATCGGACTAAAATTAAATTTTTCAAGAACTATAAATAAATAAGGCCATTCTACTCTATCGAAGGCCTTCTCAGCATCTAGTGAAATAACACATTCTGAAGACTTATGTGAAGGAGTGTAAATAATATTCATCAATCTTCTAATATTAAAGGAGGAATAACGATTTTTAATGAATCCAGTCTGGTCTTCAGAGATAATATATGGTAATATCTTCTCTAGCCTTGTCGCTAGAATTTTAGAGAAGATCTTAGAATCAACATTCAACAAAGAAATAGGTCTATAAGAAGAACATTCAGTTGGGTCTTTATTTTTTTTCAAAATTAGAGAAATCGTAGCTCTGTAAAATGATTGTGGTAGTTTACCCAATGTGATAGATTCATCAAACATCTTAATCAGCCAGGGAGAGAGAGTAGAAGAAAAAGCTTTATAAAATTCCACAGAATATCCATCGGGACCTGGTGCTTTCCCCGAGTTCAGTGAGAAAATAGTATTATTGATCTCCGAATCTGTAATGGGTTTACTTAATTCTAAGTTATCTTGAGGTAATACTTTTGGGAATTTCAAAATGTTCTAAAAAATTAAACATATTACTAAGGTCTTGAGGGGATTCTGTACTATATATGGATGTATAAAAATTTTGGAAAGATTGATTTATCTCTTCCTGGTTAACAGTCAGTTCTCCATTCTGTTTGCGAATCGCCACAATTTGGCGTCTAGCTGAAATATTCTTCAGATGATTAGCCAACAGTTTACCCGATTTCTCACTATGCACATAAAAATCAGATTTAGATCTAATTAGCTGGTTTTCAATCGAAGATGTAAGTAACAAATTATATTCCATCTGCAGTTCAATTCTTTGTTTGTAAAGTTCTTCAGTAGGATTAGTCACATATTTCTTATCAATGTCTTTAATCTTCTCAACCAATAGATGAATCTTGTTTTTGATGCATTTCTTCAAAGCTACTGAGTAAGAAATAATTTGACCACGAATATAAGCCTTAAATGTATCCCACAATATTCCATAAGAAATTTCCGTAGTGTAATTTGTTGAAAAGAAAAAGTTAATTTGTTCTTTCATAAATTTAACAAAGTCTAAATCTTGCAATAATGTAACATCAAAACACCAGTGCTTAATAGTAGAAACAGAGTCTTTGAATTTAAGAGAGAGTTGTAATGGAGAGTGATCCGAAATGGCTATAATGTCATACTTACAAGCAGTTACAAGTGGAATAAAACGTGAATCAATAAAAAAGTGATCAATTCTCGAGTATGAAAGGTATACATGAGAAAAAAAGGAAAACTCTTTATCTGTCGGGTGAAGAAATCTCCAAATATCAACAGCTCCAGAGTTAGTAAGGAAAGAGTTAATATATGTAGCCGATTTATTCGGTAGGAGCTGTGAAGGTTTCGACCTATCTAGCAGGGGATTCAGACAACAGTTAGAATCCCCACCCATTATTAAATGATATTCATTTAGATTGGGTAAAATAGTAAACAAAGATCTAAAAAACTCAGTATCTTGGAAACTCCTATTGTACTAAATTTCCTTTTTCATCCCTCTCTAATTGATCAAGCTTATTTACTCTGGAAAGTTAAAGGTATAACATGCTTTTCGGATTTATTCTTGGATAACTCTTTCATGTCATTTGAACAATTATCCATGAAATATGATTTACCTCGATCTCATTTCTTTCGATATTTGCAGATTAGGAGTTTCTTAGTTTCGACTTTACCCTCTTTTCCTAATCGGGAGACTACGACTGTTTTAGAGGATATTTCTTTTCTTTGGCTTGGCTTCGCGGACGAAGATTTATGGAGGGGGTAAAAAGTCCACGTCAGCTGCAGGCTCGTTTGTGGCTGACCAGTCCGATGCGGGACAGGCAGACACGATTGCAGCGGTTGCAAGGGAAAATTGGTTGGTTGGGGTTGGGTGTTGGGTTTTTCCTCCTTTGCCTTTCGTCAGTGAGGTGGGCTCTGCGGTCTTCTTCAAAGGAGGCTGCTGCCCGCCAAACTGTGAGGCGCCAAGATGCACGGTTTGAGGCGTTATCAGCCCACTGGCGGTGGTCAATGTGGCAGGCACCAAGAGATTTCTTTAGGCAGTCCTTGTACCTTTTCTTTGGTGCACCTCTGTCACGGTGGCCAGTGGAGAGCTCGCCATATAATACGATCTTGGGAAGGCGATGGTCCTCCATTCTGGAGACGTGACCCATCCAGCGCAGCTGGATCTTCAGCAGCGTGGACTCGATGCTGTCGACCTCTGCCATCTCGAGTACCTCGACGTTAGGGGTGTGAGCGCTCCAATGGATGTTGAGGATGGAGCGGAGACAACGCTGGTGGAAGCGTTCTAGGAGCCGTAGGTGGTGCCGGTAGAGGACCCATGATTCGGAGCCGAACAGGAGTGTGGGTATGACAACGGCTCTGTATACGCTTATCTTTGTGAGGTTTTTCAGTTGGTTGTTTTTCCAGACTCTTTTGTGTAGTCTTCCAAAGGCGCTATTTGCCTTGGCGAGTCTGTTGTCTATCTCATTGTCGATCCTTGCATCTGATGAAATGGTGCAGCCGAGATAGGTAAACTGGTTGACCGTTTTGAGTTTTGTGTGCCCGATGGAGATGTGGGGGGGCTGGTAGTCATGGTGGGGAGCTGGCTGATGGAGGACCTCAGTTTTCTTCAGGCTGACTTCCAGGCCAAACATTTTGGCAGTTTCCGCAAAGCAGGACGTCAAGCGCTGAAGAGCTGGCTCTGAATGGGCAACTAAAGCGGCATCATCTGCAAAGAGTAGTTCACGGACAAGTTTCTCTTGTGTCTTGGTGTGAGCTTGCAGGCGCCTCAGATTGAAGAGACTGCCATCCGTGCGGTACCGGATGTAAACAGCGTCTTCATTGTTGGGGTCTTTCATGGCTTGGTTCAGCATCATGCTGAAGAAGATTGAAAAGAGGGTTGGTGCGAGAACACAGCCTTGCTTCACGCCATTGTTAATGGAGAAGGGTTCAGGGAGCTCATTGCTGTATCTGACCCGACCTTGTTGGTTTTCGTGCAGTTGGATAATCATGTTGAGGAACTTTGGGGGACATCCGATGCGCTCTAGTATTTGCCAAAGCCCTTTGTTTTGTTCTCTACACTTTTCTTGGAGCTGTCTATATATTGAATTTTGAATATATACTATATTCAAAATTCCCTCCAAAAGGTGTGATATCTAAATTATATAATATAATTACAAAAATAAATTCTGGGACTTTTGAAAAGTTTAAGAATTATTGGGAAAGAGAACTCAACCTTCATATTTCTAATGAAAATTGGAATAAAATTCTGCGACTGGTAAACTCTTCTTCTCTATGTGCAAAACATTCACTAATACAGTTTAAAGTTGTTCATAGAGCTCATATGTCTAAAGATAAACTCCATCGCTTTTATTCTCATATCGATCCTATATGTGATAAATGTCAATTGCAAATAGCTTCCCTTACACATATGTTTTGGTCCTGTCCCTCTTTACAGAATTATTGGAAGGAAATTTTTTCCATTATATCTACTGTTTTGAATATTGATTTACAACCACATCCCATTACTGCAATTTTTGGATTACCTATGATAGATTTGACTTATTTATCTCTTCCTGCGGATCGTATGATTGCTTTTCTTACACTAATGGCTAGAAGATCTATACTATTAAATTGGAAAGAGGTAAATCCTTCCACTGTTTTCCAATGGTTTACCCAAACTATACTATGTTTAAATTTAGAGAAAATTAGAAACTCTGTCTATGAATCCCCTTCTAAGTTTGAGTTAACCTGGCGACCATTTATTCAATATTTTCATTTGTGGTGAGTTGATCTGGCTCTGTTTTCTTTCTATGATTATGTATGATAATTGGGCTGTAAGATGAGATCGGAGTGATCGGCGTGGTTTAGCTATATCTGTAGGTTTTTTTAAAAGTTTTTTTTTAAGTTTTTTTTAATTCAGATTTGTTTTTTCTTCTTTTTTGGGGTTTTTTTTCTCTCTTTTTTCATATATTGTTATTAATTATATCTTTTTTTTAGAGATAGTTCACACCCTAAACTGATCAATTTTTTTTTATGATATATTTTTATTCTGTAATATTATTGTTTAATATCTCTGTATTAATTCATTACTTACTATGTATTTTTTTATATCTCTTTGAACTGTATGTGTTTATAAATTATAATAATAATAAAAAGATTGAAAAAGAAAAGAAAGAATTGATTAAAAGAAAGAAATTGTCCCTCTTCAAAATAATCCTGTATTGTCTTTATACCCTTAAAATCCCAACTCTTTAAATAATTATTAAACATTGAAAAGCAATAATCCGATTATTATACAATGGAGTTAAAATTGATAATTTATCTTTTGATCCCAAAACCCTATTTTTTTTAAATCCAGATCTTTAACAAATGTTTCAATACCAGCATAATGTATTCCCGTAACAAATTCAAGTTCCAACGAAATATAAATTCATGTACCTCAACCTCAGAAATTCACGCCATTTCCACGTTAGCCCAGCTAGGAGGTTGATCTAGATCCATCAACCTGCTAATAATCTTCAATTGGGCCGCTTCATAATAATTTTGAAAATGTGGTAACTGAAGTCCACCTGAAGTCCACTCGAGCTAATGTACCTTTCCATAAAAAAATCTTGCACTACCTGCAATGGAGGATTTAGACCATGCTTTTGCTTATGCAAGGCTGAGCATCAGTAACCTACTTTGAGAATAATGTAAGAATCAACAGACATTAGCTAAATTCCAGCATGGGGCCCAGAGATGCAGTTATCTGACAACAAGACATCTGGTACCAAGAACGTTTAATCTTCCTCCTTGTTAGCCGGTTGCTGTTTGAGATTGATGGGATTGTTGGTTGCAGACTGTCAGGCGAGACCTTGAAGCAAAGTAATTCATTGATTTCAAAGTGATAAGCTAGAAAGTTGTGGTATTTGATAGAAGCCTAGGCATGCTCAGTTATCTTTTTTTGTGCTTGAGTAAACAATTTTTGGGTAATATAAGCCATGGTCCCGCTGCTGAAGTTTCAGACTCTCTGAGAGGTGGCAACGTCTCTCAGCAAGAAGAAGAACTTCTAGAGTCCAACCAACGTCCCAGTCGAGGGAGGTGGAGAAGCTGTTACCAGCGCCCCGACAACCTACTACAAGTGTGCGGTCGTTGCCTCGCTTTGGCAGTTGGGACCAGTCCAGGCGTTGATAAGTATAATTGAGAAGGGCTTGCATATTGTAGCTTGAAATCAGCTTAAGATTTTGTAATAAAGATTTGTATAAAGTGCTCTCAGCGTGTGTCTCTGTTTTCTTTCGGTAGCTCAAACACTATGACCAATATAAAACAAACAAAGTGAGAGGTACAAGTTTACCCAGGACAATTGGCGTGGTTGGCAGGATTGGTCTCAAGATGTTTTGCCGAAAGGAAGAGGTGAGCTCTGAGCAGTTCTTGTTTCCGGGATGGACTTTCAAAGACGATGGGTTTGGCATGTTGGCCAATATCCTGTCTTTGATGAGAGGTTAGATCCATCAAGTGTGCGTCTGGGAGAGCGGGTTGCCACTCTCCTTTGAGAAGGTAAATTTCCTGTTAGAGGATATACTATATTCAAAATTCCTTCCAAAAGGTGTGATATCTAAATTATATAATATAATTACAAAAATAAATTCTGGGACTTTTGAAAAGTTTAAAAATGATTGGGAAAGAGAACTCAACCTTCATATTTCTAATGAAAATTGGAATAAAATTCTGCGACTGGTAAACTCTGATGGATGTTTTTTGGCTGCTGGCCACAGCCTTACACTGTGCCGTTTAGCGTGAAACAGAATTAATTCAGCAAGAAGTAGAATCCCAGCACAAGAAAGAGCAACTAGAGGAGGAAATAGAAGCCATGCGACAACACTGTTCCATGATGAGCGAGATTGTTCGCACCAGTCAGGACCGAGCCAAAGAATGGGAGGATAAGCATGTCCAAACGATCTGCCGTAATATTAAACTCCGGCAGCAGCTCTATGCAGATAAGGAAAAGCAAGGGGTAGAACCCGATCCACATCGTATTCATGCCATGATAAAGAATGGCGACGATCCTAATGTAATTGATGATTGGGATGGGAATGTCTGGAATGATGACAATGGTAATAATGCAGATACCCCTCGGCATTTGCCTGACGTACTCCCCTCTCCACCCGCTGTTCACGCCTGCTCCGTAAGGCAGCAAACTTCCCAAACAGACGGAGATGGAAGGGGGGATGATGTAAGGGTAGAGATTGAAGGGATAGATATCCCAATCTCCCAAGCGGACACAAGGGAAGGTACCCAAACCCCTGCTTATGCACAATGGCCACCCCCCTCTACAGGATGGCCTCGGCCTCCTCCCGTCCACTGGGTAGAGGGCCCTGAAGGCCAAAGTGGGAACAAGGGTCAGGGAGCAGTTAACTTCTCTATAAAAGAGCTGGCCACCATTGGAGATCGATTTAGGCAAAAGATGGGAGAAACTCTGGTGCCCTGGCTCCTGCGTGTTTGGGAACAAGGAGGGGGTCATGTATAACCCCTGAGGAATTGTTGGGATTAGGAACATTGACTACTAATATCCGGGTCACTGATGAACTACATGGTAGAATGAGAGGGGTGGATTACTTACTTGCCACTCTAGGGGATGCCCTGCTCTGAGTATACCCGTCACCAGTAGATTGGGATTTACATTTGCAGAACAATTGGGGCACCCCAGAGGAGGGTATAGCAGTAATGCATCAACAGGGCCTGGCCTCTCCCTTGTATGCAGGGCATTTGAGGCTGTGGGTACATGGGGGGAGCCCTGACGAAGGGATATTCACGGCCGGGATGCATACCTGAATGGTTTGTTCCGCCCAACCCACTGTACGGGGACTGGTTCTGTCCGTAACTAGTCCGCTAATTGGGCACCCTCTGTCTGAGGCGGTGCATACCTTATCTGGGCTTAGAGAATTAGAGTTGGGAGGTAAAATCCACTCACATACAGCCCAGGTTACATCAGACAAGCAGGATGAAAGGAGAGGGCCTGCTGCTAATAATGGACCAACAAGAAAGGACCTTTTTCTAACCTTGTTAAAGTTAGGCGTATCTAAAAGTGATATTGATGGGAAACCTACTGCAGTCCTTTATGCCCTTTATAAGAGAAAAGCAGGGGAACATCATCCCCAGCTGCTGAGTCCTCCTGGCCCAGCTGTACCTTCTGCTCCCACTGCTGGTCCTATCGAGCCAGCTTCTCTTGCTCCAGTTACCCGTGATGAGATACAACAATTGGTTAAAAAGGTCCTGGAAGCCCCGAACCTTACTAAGGCATGAGGGTGCGGGCGGGATTCCCGTGTCTAATCCATTAAGATACGGCGGACACACAGGGACCCGCGGCCCTACATACCGTTAACAATCCATTGGGGTGGGGGTAATGACTGCCAATATTTGGCCTTGGTCAATACCGGTGTGGAGCACTCGGTGATTCCTGGTAACCTCGACCTCTGGACTGGACCAACATTTCAAATAGAGTGGATGGGAGAAGCGATCACCCTGGCGAAGAAAATAAAATTCCACGCCACGGTGGGTGATGGCCCTTCCCCTATATGGTTACAAGCCCTGGTGGCTGCCACTGACAAGTGTATCCTGGGTATTAATATGTTGGCCAGTACGGCCCTTAATACTAACCAAGGGGGATTTGCATTTGGAATTCGGACTATTACTAAAAGACTAGTGGTGGGTCGGGCTAAGTGGGATCATGTGATGGTGCCTCCCCCCCCCCCCGAAACCAGTATGCATTACACAATATCGCCTCCCTGGGGGGCAGGAAAAGATTACTGCCACCATCGATGCTTTGCAAGATGGGGTAGTGAGGCCCTCAATGTCGCTCTTTAATAGCCCTGTTTGGCTGGTCCAGAAGCCGGATGGCTCCTGGAGAATGACAGTTGATTATCGTTTTTTGAACAAACGTGCTCCACCACTTGCTTCGGCAGTTCCGGACATTGTTACGCTTATTGAAAACATTGCTACTGGGAACTCGGGAACATGGTATGGTGTCATTGATCTCGCTAACGCCTTCAGTATTCTTATAGCTGAGGTCTCACAGGATCAGTTCGCGTTTACCTGGAAGGGGTGTCAGTATACCTTCACCCGCCTCCCTCAGGGCTACGTACACTCTCCCACTATTTGCCACAGCCTAATTGCCCGTGATTTGGAGGTGGTGCCAGTATCGCCTTCTCTCTCGATGGTACAGGAAGGTATGGAGAGTGTCCAAGATACCCTAATGCAAAGATGGTGGGCCATTAAACCCGCAAAGGTGCAGGCCCGTCCCAGACAGTTATTTTCCTTGGAATTCAGTGGCATGCTGGAGAACAGGTGGCTCCCGATAAAGTTCACAGTAAGATCGGAGTCTTGGCCACTCCTACAAGTTAAAAGAAGACCCAGCGTTTTCTAGGATTATTGGAATACTGGCGACGTCATATTCCACACTTGGCGTTGCTTTTATGTCCTCTATATAAGGTTACCCGAAAGAAAACAGACTTTTTATGGGGTGACGATCAGTAAAGGGCGTTCCAGTCCACCAAGCAGGCTATTCTTCAGGCCTTGCCCATTTCTCCCTGCATCCCAAATACCCCCGTGGCCTCCTGAGCCTCTGGCAGAAACAAGAGGGCCGCTGAGTCCCGCTGCAATTCTGGTCACAAACCATGCCTGAGGCTGCCACTCGTTATTCTGCTTTTGAACAACAGTTACTAGCTTGTTACTGGGCCCTGCTGGAGACGGAAAGAATGACAGGTAATGCAGATGTTCAGTTGCGACCTGCACTTCCAATAATGAACTGGGTCCTGGCTAATGACACTAATCCAAAGATCAGGCAGGCTCAACAGTCTTTTATTGTTAAATGGAAGTGGTATATTCAGAGTCATGCGATCAGAGGGCCTGAAGGGGCTGATCTTCCGTCTTGTCATGAATTTGCCTTGCCCCCTCCCCTACCCCCTTCACCAGTTCAGTGGGGTAAACCATATGATTCGCTCACTCCAGCAGAACAAGAGGACGCCTGGTTTACTGATGGTAGCAGCCGGTGGGTGCAAGGAAAACAGAAGTGGAAGGCGGTGGCTTACCATCCCAGGTTGGGAACTCACTTATCGGAGGAGGGGGATGGTGGCTCCAGCCAGTATGCTGAGTTGAAGGTGGTCACTTTACCACTAGACCCCCATGATCACTCTCTTCACCTGTTTTCTGATTCCTGGGCTGTGGCTAATGGACTAGTGGTATGGATGCCTGATTGGCAAAAGAACAACTGGCTGGTACTTGACCGCCCAGTCTGAGGCAAACAGTTATGGCAGCTGTTGTGGGATGGTTCCCACCATCGTGAGATAACCGTATATCACGTTGACGCCCATACCAATGCGACGACGAACATGGCACAACAATAGCAGCTGCAGATTAGCTTGCCACTATCAGCTGATACCATTCCCCTGGCTCGATGGGCACCTGAACAGAGTGGCCATTTGGGGGAGAAGGGATCAGCTATGTTGGCCCATACACATGCCTTACCCGTCTATCAGGATGATGTCCGTATGGTCGTGTGTACATACCCAGCATGCCAACTTGTGAAGTCCTGCAACGTTCCTCCTGGTCCACATGGCCAAATAAGATGGGGAGCTCGCTCGGCTGTGGTCTGGCAAATTGATTAGATTGGCCCCATGCCAGACTGTTTGGGTAGACATTATGTCCTAGTAATGGTTGACACATTTTCGGGCCTGGTTTTTGCTTTTCCCACCAAGACGGCTGACCAAGCTAGCACTATCCAAGGACTAAACCATTTAATTTCTCATTATGATGTACCAGGGGAAATTCTGTCTGATAATGGCTTGCACTTCTCCAGGAAGGCAATCTGTGTTTGGGAAACTGACAACAGATTCTTGAGGGTCCACCATATTCCTTATTACCCGCAGGCTGCCGGGTTAGTTGAATGAATGAATGGCTTACTGAAGGAACAAATTTGTTTATTAACACCACTGGGGACCCTGAAGGGGTGATGCCATGTGCTGCAGCAGGCAGTTGACAATTTGAATCATCGCCCTTTAAAGGGAGGTACACCTTTCCACCGACTTCTTCACGCTTCTGAACTACAGTCTATTCCAGAGGAAAAACAGTTATTGCCCCCCATTCCTGAGCTAGAGAATGCTGGACAAAAGGTATGGGTGGCACCACCAGGTAGTGGCCCTCCTGTAAAAGGGGAAATAGTGACACCTGCCCAGGGTAACATTCGGTGAGTAGCTATTGAGGGACAGGATGGTTTAGTTTGTTTAAATATTGAATGCTTACGGCATCGTGAGTGACATATGTTAGGCCTCCGTTCCAGGTCCTCTGTCTTGCGCTCCTGCTGATCTGGCTTAACAGCTGCTTTGGTGCCAGCAATTGGATTTGTAATGTCGAGGTCGTTCCGAGGGAGTTGCCCGTGGGGGACACGATGTATTCACTAATATATCTGATATTATTCAGCATGTTTCAAAATCTGTTCGTGAGCTTCAGCATCTGGGTATTGTGGCCCACAAGGATAGTTTGAGCCTTTGTTGGAATCCTTTTTCATGGTTCACTGGTACATTTGGAGGGTTGGCCCACAATATTCTCCGTTGGTTGCTCGCATTATTGCTTATTTTTGTGATTATTGTAGTTTTGGTTTCTCTTTTTCGCTCCTTCTGTACTCAAATGCTTGTTAGGTCTCATAAGTGACAGAACGCGACCAAGGGGTGGAATGTAATGGAGGATTTAGACCATGCTTTTGCTTATGCAAGGCTGAGCATCAGTAACCTACTTTGAGAATAATGTAAGAATTAGCAGGTATAAGCTAAATTCCACCATGGGGCCCAGAGATGCAGTTATCTGACAAAAAGACATCTGGTACCAAGAACGTTTAATCTTCCTCCTTGTTAGCCGGTTGCTGTTTGAGATTGATGGGATTATTGGTTGCAGACTGTCAGGTGAGACCTTGAAGCTAAGTAAATCATTGTATTCAAAGTGATAAGCTAGAAAGTTGTGGTATTTGATAGAAGCCTAGGTGTGCTCGGTTATCTTTTTTTTTGTGCTTGAGTAAGCAATTTTTGGGTAATATAAGCCATGATCCCGCTGCTAAAGTTTCAGACTCTCTGAGGGGTGGCAACGTCTCTCAGCACAAAGAGGAACTTCTAGAGTCCAACCAACGTCCCAGTCGGGGGAGGTGGAGAAGCTGCTACCGGCTCCCCAACAACCTAGTACAAGTGTGTGCTCGTTGCCTCGCTTCGGCAGTTGGGACCAGTCCAGGTGTTGATAAGTATAATTGGGAAGGGCTTGCATATTGTAGTTTGAAATCAGCTTAAGATTTTGTAATAAAGATTTGTATAAACTGAAGTGCTCTCGGCGTATGTCTCTGTTTTCTTTCGGTAGATCAAACACTGTGACCAATATAAAATGAAAAAGTGAGAGGTACAAGTTTACATTATTTAAATCCTGAGAAAAAAAAAACCTTTTGAAAGTAAACAAGGTACTGAATTAAATATTGAATTTTGGGGAAAATATTCATTTTAATAAAATTGATCCGACCAATCAAAGTTAATGGAAGATCTTTCCACTTAATCAAATCTGCTTTAATCCATTTTAATATAGGCACATAATTTAACTGATACAATGATGGATAATTAATTCTACAAACACACATAAATATTTAATTTTATTAGTCCACCTTAATTTTGTAATAATTTTAAATTCTGAATAATCTCCTATTCCAACTGGCAAAATTTCACTTTTAGTCCAATTAACTTTATATCCTGATAATTCTCCAAATTTCGATAAACACTCATAACTGCTTCAACGACTGTTCCATTTCTGTCAAATATATCAATGCATCATCTGCAAATAAATTAATCTTATATTCTTCATTCATAACCTTCATCCCTCTAATTTCATTATTTTGTCTAATAGTCTGAGTTCAATAGCCAATGCAAATAAGGCTGGTTACAATGGACAGCCCTGCTGAGTTGAATGAGTCAACCTAAATGGTAAATAAATCTGACCATTTGTCACCACCCTAGCAATTAGGTTCGTATATAAAGCTTTAACCCAACCAATAAAAAAGGGCTAAATTTAAACTTTTCTAACACCTTAAATAAAAAAATCTCACTCAACCATATCAAATGCCTTTTCGCACCTAGTGACACCTAGTGGTTAGGCTGCTTTCGGTATGCATTGACCAAAGGAATTAATTGAAGAATATTATCTGATGCATTTCTGTTCTTAATAAAACCTGTTTGATCAGTATTATCAACTTATGTAAGTAAGTAGCAAGTCTATTAGCTAATACTTTGGCTATAATTTTATAATCTACATTTAATAAAGAAATAGGTCTATATGAAGACACTTTTAATTGATCTCTATCTTTTTTTGGAATAACAGTTATTAAACACTTGAACAAGATTCCGGCTTGAACAAGTTCTTCAGTAACTTGTTTTAACACAACTCCAAATACATTAGAAAAAAACATAAAATTCCACATGAAATCCATCATCCCCTGGGGACTTTCCATTTGGGATTTCCTGTGTAGCTTCCATGATTTAAAAATCTGTAAATGGATATTCCAATTCATTAATATCTTTCTCATCTCATACTGGTAACCTTAATTTAGATAAATAAGATCCAATAGAACCATTATCCTGTTTCCCCTCCGAAGTATATAATTTTTGATAGAATGAATAAAACTAATAATTAATTTCCTGAGGCTTATAGGTAATTATTGAATTCTTTTTAACAGCATTACTAGTCCGAGATGCCTGTTCAGCTTTCAATTGCCAAGCAAGAACCTTGTGAGCTCTTTCTCCCAACTCATAATAACGTTGTTTAGATCAATTAATTAAACGCTCATACTGATAAATTTGTAAAGTATAATAGCGTAATTTCAATTTCACTAATGCACCTTTTTTGTCTTTCGTCACATCCTTCTGAAAATCTTTCTCTAACTCAGCAATCTGATTTTCCAACATTAAACTTTCGGCCATATATTGTTTCTTAACTTTTGTAGAATATCTAATAACTTGTCCCCTCAAATAAAGTTTTGACGCATCCCAATCTACAAAATGACTATCCACAGAATTAATATTCTCAGTCAAAAATAAAGAGATATGCTCTTTAACAAAAGTAACAAACTCTGGTTTTTTCAATAACATTGAATTACTAGGTTGATCCCTGGGATGAAGGGGTTGACTTATGATGAAAGATTAAATCGTCTAGGATTGTATTCGCTCGAGTTCAGAAGAATGAGAGTAGATCTTATAGAAACATATAGGATTATGAAGGGTATGGATAGGATAGATGTAGGAAGGTTTTTTGAGCTGGCCGGGCAAACTAAAACGAGAGGACACAGTCTCAAGATTCGGGGGAGTTGATTTAGGACAGAGATGAGGAAAAATAGTTTTTCCCAGAGAGTAGTGAATGTTTGGAATTCTCTAACCAGGAAAGTGGTTGAGGCTGCTTCATTAAACATATTTAAAATTCATTTAGATAAATTTTTACATGATAGTGGAATTAGGGGATATGGGGAGAAGGCAGGTAGGTGAAGTTAGGTCATCAATTAGATCAGCCATGATCATATTGAATGGTGGAGCAGACCTGATGGGCCATTTTTGGCCTACTCCTGTTCCTACTTCCTATGTTCCTAAACCTCCATCTATACGACAAACGTACCACTTCTGAACTTTCACAGGAAAAAAGTTATAATGAATGGTCTGATAGAACTCTACTTTTATAATCAGCTTGCAGTGCTCTACCCTGTAGGTGTGCTGATACCAAAAAAAATCAATCCTAGAAAACTAATCATGTCCTGATCAATAAAAAGAAAAGTTTTTCTCTGTATGATTAACCTTTCTCCAAATATCTATCAGATTTAAATCTTTCATCAATGCACTGATATGTATCGCTGCCTTTGATTTCCTTATACTCTTTAGGTTTCTGTCCAATAAAGGTTCCAAAATGCAATTAAAATCTCCCACAACTAAAATATTTTCATTAGCTTGAGTTAACAATAAAAAAGCTTCTGAAATAAACCGCCTATCATCTATATTAGGTGCATAAAGATATAGCAAAGTCCAAGATTTAGCAAAAATTCTACAATTCACTCGTAAAACTCTACTTACATTTCCCTCTGAAGATTCCAATTCAAATGGTAAATTTTTATGAATCAAAATTTCAAAAATCAAAAATCAACCCTCTTGCCTTAGAATTAAATGAAGAAAAAAACATGTCCAACTCAATCTCTTTTCAATTTCAAATGCTCCTTTTTGGTCAAATGTGTTTCTTGTAAAAAGGCAATATCAATTTTTTTATATATATATATATATAAGCCAAATCCCTCTTTCAGTTAATTGGATTATTTAATCCATGAACATTAAAAGTTTCAAAATTCAAAGTAGACATTTTACTAACTACCAATATATTTACACTCTATAAAATAATGCTCCCCTCTATAATCTTCAAAAAAAACCCCACCCCTCAATAAACATTTCTTAACCCAAAAAATAGAAAAAAAAAACACCCAAAAGTAGATACACTCTAAAAATCTGGGTGTGGTGACCCCACTAGTGGTAGATGATAGTCAAAGCTTTCAGTGTCATCCAGCCCCCCCCCCCCCAGCCAGATACATATTCATTATGTAATTAAGAACAATCAAATGTAGTAAATATATTCAACCCAATGATTCCAAGCCCAATGATTGTTCCATATCTTCACTGTCAAGAAGACTTTGTGTCAGCTCTTCTTTCCTTCCATTCTTTCCATTCTTACCATTCTTTCCATACCCAGAAAAGCTGTTTCAATTTTTTTTTAATTATCTTGTACAATATCAACAGATTTTATACATCTGTTAATATCACACTTAAATACAATCATTTCTTGTTTCATAGTTGACATTTCATCACACAGAATATTCATTTTTGTTTTCACCTCCATAAATCCTTGGGTCATTTGAGTTGACATTTGTTTTGACATATTATCCACTTGAGAAGCAATCCCTTCCAAAACAGTGAACACTGAGTCCTATCCAGATTCCATAGCCACTTTTTGAGGTCTACCTTGTTTAACTACAGGCTCCGCCTCCTGGGCAAATTCCAATAAGGTAAGTTCTTCTTCTTCTTCAGTCTCCATGGGTCCTTTGACTATGTAGCTGTGGGTTTGGACACCCGACGCCGGCACTCGGGCTCCCCCACAGCCCACACATTCTCCAAAAGGTCACGGACCTGGGATGCCCCACACATGCCTGGCAGAACCACCGGACACACAGGAGCATCCTCCAACACTACACTGCACGTCCTCGGGCCACCCAGCAATGTCCCAGGCTCATGGGCCCCTTTGTCGGTCGGGCTGCCCGTGCACACGTCTTCACATGCATGCGGATCAACTATAACTGAACTCACCAGAGTGCCAGTGCCATCTTGTGACTGCAGGATTGGCGCCAAAGTCAAGCTTGAATGGGCAGGAGTCCTCTGAGGCTTGGAGGATCCCAACAACAACTCCGTGGATTCAGCTGTACAGGTAGGCCTCAGTTCATCTACACTTTTATATGGTAATTTCTTCTGAAGTTAGTAGCCATGGTTGGAATGTGCATTGAAAGAACCAAAGACTTGTTGATCCAAACCAAGGCTTTTATTAACTAAAAGACTGGAGCATATCACAAGTAGGTCGACCAGTCTAGAATGACCTGGTCTGGCTAGGAGCAATCCTTTAAGACCTGTCAGTAGGTGTGGCTACACTCTCAGCCAATCACAGTCATCCTACACTACCATCTGTACATATGTACATATACACATTGGTGATAGAATCTGTACCATCACAATGGTGAATCACTGTTATTCAAAAAACTGTAAATATTATTTTAACCACTTTTATACTTTTGTAAATCGGGTATTTAATAATCCAGCTGGGGAAAGGAGCAACACACACCTTTCTTCTACACCATCTTGCTACGTCCCCTGATATTTTTATAAATGATACCCCATACAAACCTCCATCCCCTACCCTAACCCACTCACCCCTCCCCACCCACCCCCTCTAACTACTCCAAAAGAAAAAAGAAGAAAGAAAGAAGAGGAGATGATATAATGTGAAACTCTTAAATTATTTGTCATGGTTCGGAGCAACGCCACCAATGCGTGGGAAAAAGATTAATGATTCAACTCCATATATTCCAAATACAGGTTCCAAGTTTTAATAAAATAGAATAATTATTACATAAATTATATATCTTTCCCAACGTAATACAAGATCTCATTTCCGAATGCCATTTCTGAATACTCAAATTAGTCTCATTTTTCCAAGTAATTGCCAAACATTTTCTAACAACAGCTAAATCCAATCTCTAAAAAGCAATTTGAAATTGATTTAGTTTTAACTCCAAGCTCAATTTCTTAATTAAACCCAATAAAAATACTAAAGGATCAGGTGAAATTTTCAATTTAAAAACAGCTTATAATAGTTCATTGAATCTACCCCAAAAAAAATTTCACCATCTCACATAACCAAGCAGAATGTAAAAAAGAACCAACTTCCTTATGACATCTAAAGCATAAATCAGAAGAAATAAACTTATATTTCCTTAATTTGTCCAGGGTTAAATATAAATGATGAAGAAAATTATAATGAACCAGTCTATTCCTTACATTTACAACTTTAGTCATACTATCCTCTCATAGATTCATCCAATCATCCTGAGAAATAGATACAGCCCAAATCTATTTCTCATTTTAATTTAGATTTATAAACGTTGGGCTTAAGAATTTTATTCTGCAATAAAGCATTCATCTCAGATATAAATCCTTTCTTGCCACCATCAGTAAATAAAATTTCAAATTTAGAACACCTGGGTAGCCGTAACATACATCCAAAATTATCCAACAATAGGCCTTTAATGTGATAATAAGAAGAAAGAGTATTCAAACATATTTCATATTTCTCTTGCATTCTTTGGAATGAAATAAAATATCCTGCATCATAATTTAACTACTAATTTAATCTACTAATTTAATACATTTCTGTTCCCACAACTTCAAAAGTTGATTATTAAGTGTAAAAAGAAGTTTATTTTGTAACAAAGGAGTTTTACCCAAAATTTTACCTTGAGTACCTATAACTTTTTTTTAACTCCATAATTCCTAATTTCAACACTAGCAAATTATAACTGAGAATTCTATCGATAAATAAACTGATACATCCTCTTCTCGCCAATCTCAGATAATTCACTATTAGCCCATATCAAAGGTTTATCCACTTCAAACATCCTATTAATAAATTTAAACTGTGTTGATTCATAATAATTCTGAAAATTAGTAAGTTTCAACCCTCCTAAAGGATATTTACATGTTAATTTCTGTAATGACACCCTCGCCATTTTATCTTCCCACAAAAACCTCCCCACCAAAGCATTCAGATCTTTAAAAACATTTTGAGGAATCTTGCAAGGAATAGATTGAAAAAAAGATATTGAATTTGGGGAAAGATATTCATTTTAATACAATTAACATATCCTATTAATGTTATAGGTACATCTTTCCACTGATTCAAATCATATTTAATTTTAGACAGTAAAGGTAAATAATTTAATTCATATAAATGATTATAATTACTATCTAAATACCTAAATACTTAATCCAATCTGACCAATTAAATTTGACAATATACCTACAGAAATAATCAATTTCCATTAAAGACATATTTTCACTCTTTTTCCAGTTAGTTTTGTCCCAATATTTCACTATATTGCTCCAACCTGTCATGCAGGCTCCCCAAAGATTTCAAAGGTTGTGTTAAATATATCAAAACATCATCTGCAAACAAATTTATTTCATATTCATCTGTTTTCACCTTAATACCCTTAATATTACCATCGTGTCTAATCATTTGAGCCAAAGGTTCAATAACCAATGCAAATAGAGCTGGTGACAAAGGACAGTATTGTCAAGTTGATCTGGATAATATAAAAGGTGGAGATACCTGTCCATTTTTCACAACTCTAGCCGTAGAACTTTTATATAAAGCCTTAATCCAACCAATAACAAAAGGTCCAAAATTAAATTTCTCCAAAACTTTAAACAAAAAACTCCATTCCACTCTATCAAAGGCCTTCTCTGTATCGAGAGAAATTACCATTGTTTGGTCAGGCTGCTCCCGAGAAATATTAATTAAAGAAATCAACTTTACAATATTATTTGCTGAGTATCGATTTTTAATAAAACCTGCTTCATCTACAGGAATTAAATCTATTAAATATTTAGCTTATCTATTAGCCAGAACCATGACAACAATTGTATAATCTACATTCAATAAGGAAATAGGTCTACAAGATCCTGCTTTAAATGGGTCCCTATCCTTCTTAAGAATAATTGTAATAATTGCTTTAGAAAAGGAATATGGAAAAGAACAAATCTCAGTCACGTGTTTCAATACATCCATCAATAAAGGAATTAATAGGTCCTGAAATTCTTTATCAAATTCAGAAGTAAAACCATAATCTCCTGGAGACTTCCCACTAGGCACAGATCAAAATGCTTCCATCACTTCTTTAACAGTAAAAGAAGCATCTAAATCATTAATATCTGTCTCTTTCAAAGAGGGTAAAACTTATCAGTTTTAGGTTCATCTTCCAACACTTCAGAAGTATTCAATTTTTCATAAAATGTACAAAACTCATCATTAATTTTGTGAGGTTTATATATAATCATTGAGCCATGTGTAGTAGCATTTATTCTTCTAGAAGCTTGCTCTATTTTAACTGCTGAGCTAAGACTTTATGAGCTCTCTCACCCAACTCATAATATCACTCTTTAGTTCTCTGTAGTAATTTCACAAATTTATAAGTTTGCAACGAATTATACCATAATTTCATATTAACTAAGTGAGCTTTCTTAACTTCCATAGAATTTTGTTGTAAATCCTTTTCCAAAATCTCTATCTACTTCGCCAGTTTACTAACCTCAGCCATATGTTGTTTCTTAATTTTAGCAGTATAACTAATAATTTGTCTGTGTAAATAAGCTTTCAAAGTATCTCACAGAACAAATTTACTATCAACTGAGGCTATATTTATTTCTTTAAAAAAATAGCTATATTTGATCCCTTATAAATTTACAAAATTCAGGATTTTTCAACAATATAGAATTAAATCTCCAACGCTAAATAATCTCCACTCTCTCCGAACCTGTACACATAATTAATAACAAAGAATGATCAGACAAAATCCTGCTGTTATATTCAGCCTTCAAAATCTGGTCTTGTAATGTGCTGATACTAAAAATAAATCTATTCTAGAATAAGAGCCATGATGGAATGAATAAAATGAAAAATCATTCTCCTGGGGATTTAGCTTTCTCCATATATCTATCAAATTCATATCTTTCATTAACCCCATTAGCTGTTTAGCCATTTTGGTTCTGGTTACCGATTTTGGATATTTATCTAATAATGGATCTAAATAACAATTAAAATCACTCCCTACCATAATTTTATCAAATGCCTGATTTAAATTTAACAAAAAAGAGTCCAACATGAATTGCTCATCATCTATATTAGGAGCATAAACATTCATTAAAGTCAAACATTCAGAAAAAATTTTACAATTTACAATCAAGTGCCTACCAGCTGACTGAGAAACTGATTCCAATTTAAAAGCTAACTTTTTAATTAATCAAAATAGCAACTCTCCTTCTTTGGAATTAAAAGTAGATGCTATAACTTGCCTAACCCTATCTCTTTTTTAAATTCTGATGTTCTTTTTCAGTCAAGTGTGTCTCTTGCAAAAAAGTGACACAACCTTCAATTTTTTAAATATATGCCAATACCCATTTTCCCTTAATCAGATTATTAAGCCCGTTACCATTAAAAGTAGCAAAATTTAAATTAGCCATTAGGTCATATCTATAAACACCCTACCATTAAATGGCAAAGCACCTCCCCATGGCTCCAACACAAACAAAACCAAAGATCTCCTCAAGAAAAGAAGAAATTGTAAGACAACACTTCTAAAACATAAAATATTTCCACTATTCCCATATCTAAAATTCCTTTGTCCCTTGTTGGGCAACCATATCTCCCCTCTCCATTTGGATTGCGAACCCGCTCGCAAGCGTCAACTGATTTCACAGTAACTGTTATTCTTCCCCACGCAGCCCCCCCCCAAGAAAAGATTTTAATCTTCACATATAACAAAGCTCACTATCTTAATTCCCTCCTTACTTCCTTTCTTCCCTTTCTTTCCTTTCTTAGTTCTTACTTATACTTTATTTTTCTTCTTTATATATATAGTTTGTAGTCATTTTTGTTCCTGTTACATCTCTTCATCTCTCTGTCTGTTTTGTAGATGTTCTGCAAATTCTCATGCTTTTTCCAGATCCAAGAACAATTTGTTTGCTGCCCCGGGATAACTATTTTAAGCACTGCTGGGTATTTTAACATAAATTTATAACCTTTTTTCCATAGGGTCGATTTTGCTGCATTAAACTCCTTCCTCTTCTTCAAGAGTTCAAAACTCATGTCTGGGTAGAAAAAAAAAATTTTGACCTTTGTATTCCAGTGGTTTTTTTGTCTTCTCTTATTTTTTTCATTGCCTTCTCCAATATATTTTCTCTTGTTGTATATCTTAGGAATTTTACTAGAATGGATCTTGGTTTCTGTTGTGGCTGTGGTTTAGGGGCTAATGTTCTGTGTGCCCTTTCTATTTCCATTCCTTCCTGTAATTCTGGTCTTCCTAGGACTCTGGGGATCCATTCTTTTATAAATGCTTTCATATCTTTGCCTTCTTCATCTTCCTTAATCAATCTTTATATTGTTTCTCCTATTATAATTTTCCATTATATCTATCTTCTGAACTAACAGCTCCTGTGTTTCTTTAACTTTTTAATCAGATTCTTCTAATTTCTTTTTTAAGTCATCTACTTCCATTTCTATGGCTGTTTCTTGTTGTTCCACCTTGTCTACTCTTTTTCCTATATCTGTCATGACCATCTCTAATTTATTCACTTTTTCTTCTGTACCTTTTATTCTTCTTTTTATTTCAATGAATTCTTGTGTCAGCTATTCTTTTACTGTTTCCATATATTCTTTTAAAAAAATATCCATGTATTGTCCCTTCCCTTCATCTTCCACTTCTCTGTGTTCTCCCTCCTCTTCTTCTGAGTCCACTCCAGGATCTGTGTCCTTTACCTCTGTCTCTTCTGGTTTTCTTGTTGGGTTGTTTATTTTATTTTGTTGGGTATTTTTGTTCTTCTTATTTTTATTAGAAGTGTCTTGGTGTTAGTCGTCTTCCTCTGGGTTGGTCATCTGTTGTTTCTCTGATTTCCTTATTTTACTCTCTTCCTTCTTGTTCCCTTTATTTTCTATGTTTTCCTGTTGGGAGTCTTGCTGTCGGGTTATTCTTGTCTGTTCAAGCTGTGGAGATTTGCTGCCATTTTCTCCCCACCCTTATTTTTAATTTGGTTCTGTGTTTGTGGCTTTTCTTTTTCTTTACTTTTTTTTAACTTTTCTGGAGAAGGCTGGTATTTTCTTACTGGTCACTACTCCATCACGTGACTTCCCCCATATATAACATATTTTATGTTTTAGAAGTGTTGTCTTGCAGAAATGGATAAGAAGGGAAGGTGGTGATGAGGAAACAAAAAGGAAAGGTAAACAAAATATGAAATGGCCATGTTGAACTATATGACTTCAAATATTAATGGAATACATAACCAAATCAAAAGGAAGAAGCTGTTAAATTTACTGAAGAAAGAAAAATTTGATATAACATTCGTGCAAGAAACACATCTAACTGAAGTGGAACACAAGAAATTAAAGAGAGATTGGATAGGACATGTAACACCAGCATCATATAATTCAAAATCCAGAGGAGTAGATATATTAATCAATAAAAATGTACCAATCAAAATAGAAGAGGAAATAATAGATCCAGCAGGGAGGTATGTAATGATAAAATGTCAGATATATTCAGAATTTTGGAATTTGCTCAATGTATACACACCTAATGAAGAACATCAAAAATTTATGCAAGGTATCTTTTTGAAGATCGCAGATACGCAGGGGAATATACTAATAGGAGGGGATTTTAACCTTAATTTGGACTCAAACATGGATAAAACTGGGAAAAAAGACTAACAGAAAGAACAAAGTAACCAAATTTATAATTAAATCGATGCAGGAAATGCAACTTTTGGATATATGGAGGAAACAACACCCAAAGGAAAAGGAATATTCATATTATTCGGGTAGACATAAAACATACTCAAGGATAGACCTATTCCTGTTATCAGCCCACATTCAAGAAACAGTTAGGAAAACAGAATATAAAGCTAGATTGTTATTGGATCACTCACCCCTGTTATTGGCAATAGTGCTGGAGGACATCCCACCGAGAATGTATAGATGGATATTAAACTCCATGCTACTTAAAAGACAGGATTTTAGAGAATTAATTGAGCGACAAATTAAAATGTACTTTGAAATAAATACGGAATCAGTGAAAGATAAGTTTATACTATGGGACGCAATGAAAGCGTTCATCAGAGGGCAGATAGTAAGTTATGTAACTAAGATGAAGAAGGACTACAATCGAGAAATAGAACAGTTGGAAAGGGAAATAACAAATACAGATAAAGAATTAGCAATAAATGAAGATACAACTAAAAGAAGAGAATTGGCAGACAAAAAAATAAAATATGAAACACTACAAACATATAAGGTGGAGAAGAACATAATGAAGACAAAACAGAAGTATTTTGAGCTAGGAGAAAAAATGCACAAAATACTAGCGTGGCAGCTTAAGACAGAACAAACTAAGAATGGTATTGGCATCAAGGAAAAAGAATGGTATTGCCATCAAGGAAAAAGGAAAAACAAATTACATATAACCCAAAGGAGATCAATGAAAACTTCAGGGAATTCTATGAGCAACTATATCAAATTGAAAACAAAGGGAAAGAAGACAAAATAGATGATTTTTTAACTAAAATTGAACTACTGAAATTGCAAACAGAGGAGCAAAATAAATTAATAAAACCATTTGAAATAGAAGAAATACAGGAGATATTAAAAAAGTACCGAACAATAAAATGCCGTGAGAGGATGGACTCCCAATAGAATTCAATAAAACATTTAAAGACATTAATTCCTCCTCTCCTGGAAGTAATGAACCAGATTAAAAAAAACACAAAACATGCCAGATTCATGCAAAACAGCAATAATTACAGTAATACCAAAGATGGGGAAAGATCCACTAACACCAGCATCATATAGACCAATATCTCTACTTAACACAGATTATAAGATAATAGCTAAACTATTAGCAAACAGATTGGCTGACTGTGTACCAAAAATAGTAAAACTAGACCAAACTGGATTTATTAAAAAAAGACGAACAATGGAGAATATCTGTAAATTCATTAACTTAATCCATGCAGTACAAGGAAACAAAACTCCAACAGTGGTGGTTGCTTTAGACGCAGAGAAAGCCTTTGACAGAGTAGAATGGAATTATTTATTCAAAATACTACAAAAATTCAACCTACCAGAGAAATATATTAATTGGATTAAAGCATTATATAAGGGACAATTGGTGAAAGTGACAATAAATGAATATATATCAAACCAATTTAAATTAAGCAGATCAACAAGGCAGGGATGTCCACTATCTCCCTCACTCTTCGTGTTAGCTATAGAACCACCAGCAGAACTGATAAGAACAGAAAATAAAATAAGAGGGATAAAAATAAAAGAGAAGGAATATAAAATCAGTCTATTTGTAGATGACATCATAATATTCTTAACAGAACCAGAAATATCAATAAAAGAATTACATAAGAAATTGAAGGAATATGGAGAAGTATCGGGGTACAAGATCAACGCAAATAAAAGTGAAGCAATGCCAATGAATAATGCGGATTTCACAACGTTTAAGAAAGAATCACACAAGCAATTCGATACCTAGGTATACAACTAGATAATAATCTCGGCCATCTATATAAACTAAATTATCAGCCATTAATGAAAAAATTACAAGACGACTTTATATGACGGTGTTATATGGCGAGCTCTCCACTGGCCACTGTGACAGAGGTGCACCAAAGAAAAGGTACAAGGACTGCCTAAAGAAATCTCTTGGTGCCTGCCACATTGACCACTGCCAGTGGGCTGATATCGCCTCAAACCGTGCATCTTGGCACCTCACAGTTTGGTGGGCAGCAACCTCCTTTGAAGAAGACCGCAGAGCCCACCTCACTGACAAAAGGCAAAGGAGGAAAAACCCAACACCCAACCCCAACCAACCAATTTTCCCCTGCAACCGCTGCAACCGTGTCTGCCTGTCCCGCATCGGACTTATCAGCCACAAACGAGCCTGCAGCTGACGTGGACTTTTACCCCCTCCATAAATCTTCATCCGCGAAGCCAAGCCAAAGACAAGACGACTTAGAGCACTGGAAAGACTTACCACTAACACTGATAGGAAGGATAAACTGTATTAAAATGAACATCTTCACAAGGATACAATATTTATTTCAATCATTACCAATTCACCTAACAGAGAAATTCTTCAAGGAGCTAAAGAAAATAATAAGGAAATTCTTATGGAAAGGGGGAAACCGAGGATAGCACTAGATAAATTAACAGAATGGTGCAAACAAGGAGGTTTACAGCTACCAAACTTTAAAAATTATTATAGAGCAGAACATTAAGATACTTATCAGATTTTTATCAAACAAGGGAAAAAACAGATTGGACCAGATTAGAGCTAGATAAAATAGATGAGAAGATACCTGAACATATACTATATAATTGAGATGAAAAGTTGGTGCAACATAGGAATTCACCAGTATTACACCATCTGCTCAACATTTGGAAGAAGATTCACATAGAAAGGAATAAAATAAATTATCAACTACCAAAATTAATATTGACACAAAATCAACTAATCCCTTTCACAATAGATAACCTTTCCTTTAGAGAATGGGAGAGAAAAGGGATCAAAAGAATAGAAAATAGTTTTTCGGGAAATAAATTATTATCCTTTGAACAAATGAAGGACAAATATAATATAACTCATGATACAATGTTTGCATACCACCAACTGAAAACCTACTTGAAGGACAAATTGGGAAACAGTCTGAGGTTACCAGAAGGAAACAATTTTGAATATGTGATTACAGACACAATGATAATTAAAAAATTTGTAACAAACATGTACATCAAACTGCAAGTAAAGGAGAGTGAGGAAACAAATGGTAAACCTAAACAAAAATGGGAACAAGATCTAAACATAAAGATAAAGAATGAAACATGGGAAAAGCTATGCTCCGGAACTATGAGAAATACAATAAACACGAGGTTACGCATGATACAATATAATTGGTTACACAGGCTATACATCACACCCCAAAATTTAAATAAATGGGATCCAACAGTATCAGACAGATGTATTTGCTGTAAAAAGGAAACGGGGAACAACAATACATGCAACTTGGGCATGTGAGAAAGTGAAAAAATTTTGGGAAGATCTAAACCAGGTATTAAATAAAATCACAAAAAGCAACATACCAAAAAACCCAGAGATCTTCCTTCTAAGTAATATAAGAAATAAAGAACTTGGACTCGATTTGGATGGAGCACAAAAAAGATTTATTATGATAGCCTTAACTGTAGCAAAAAAATGTATTATGTCAACCTGGAAATTAGAAGACAACCTGAGAATACAGCATAGAAATAAATAAATGTATTCCATTGGAAAAAATAACATATAATTTAAGAAATAACATCACACTATTCGAACAAATATGGAAACCATACATGAAACACAATAGAGAAATCCTACCACGGACCTCCACCACCTAAAATGACAGAAGGAGAAGACAATGAAATGAACTGACTCAGTATATAAAAGTAAAAGACAAAAATTTCTCATTTATTTTTATTAAGTGACGACATTGTTTAACGGGTTTAATGTATCATATAGATTGAACTTTGAATAAATGGGGAGGGAGGGGTGAGGGAGGGAGGGAAGGGAGGGGTGAAAAGGGGAGAAAATGACACTATATATTTAAGAGAAAAATGCCTGTATGTATTTTGATCAGTATGGTTCATAGTGTGAAAAATTTAAAAAAATTAAAAAAAGAAAAGAAAAATTTTTAAAAAGATTTAAAAAACACTAAAAAAAATACTTTAATAATATTACCCCCCTCAATTATATGGAAGTGACAGATGCCACAAAGTGGCCAACGACTTCAGAAGGATCAGTAGTCAAACCATCTCCGCTGAACAGAACAACAAATCAAATGATATAAAAATCATTTCAAGTATGAAATGCTTCTTCCAGATCTCGATTAACCTGGTCATCATCAATTCCAATATCAATCAATATCCATCTCTCGCTTCCCATTCTTCTTTTTCAGAACCAAAACAAACTGTTGAGGGAACCTTTCTTGACTTATTATTATTTCTTGCTTATTATTTGGTAAAGAATTAGCAAATGTAAGAGCTTCAGCATCATCAGTAAAAAACTAATGATGTAAAAAAACTAATCTCCATAAAATACTTTAAGCACAGCAGGATAACAAAAGGCAGACTTATATCCTTTCTTCCACAAAACAACTTTAGCTGGATTAAATACTTTATGGCCTTTAATTACAGCTTGACTCAAATCAGTATAAAAAAAATACAAGTACCCTCTGCCTTCTCTGGGCAATTCATTTCTGTAACCACAAAGCAAGGCCTTCTTGGATTCCTTACTTCTGCACTATCTGAATGAGCCTTGCATAGGGAACCTGATTCCATATACACTGCTGAAATCCATATACACTGCATCCTCTGCTCTCCCTTCATATCCATATCCATATCCATATACACTCCATCCTCTGCTCTCCCTTCATCAATGTTCTTTGTTGCATCCTCAAAGTATTTAATCAGGCCCCCATCGAAGCCCTGCTGACTATCCTTAATCATATTATCCTTCACTAAATGCTGGTAAATCCTGTCTCACAGGATCATCACCCACTGCTTTCCCACCACTGAGGTAAGACTGGTCTATAACTTCCTGGGATATCTCTACTCCTTTTCTTGAACAGGAGAACAACATTTGCAACTCTCCAATTCTCCAGTACTTCTCCTGTCCCAGTGAAGATGTGAAGATCATCGTCATCAGTCTCCTCCTTCACTTCCCACAGTAGCCTTGGGTAAATCCTGTCTGATCCTGGTGACTTATCTAACTTTATGCTTTTCAAAAGCTCCAATCCATCCTCATTCTCAATGCCAACATGGTTAAGCATTTTGCATCACTTTAACTCATCTTCACAATTGCCAATGCCCTTTTCCCTGGAGCAAAGTGTTCATTAGGATCTCTGCTACCTCCTGCGACTGTGCACATTTCCACTATCACTCCTGATGTGTCCTATTCTTACACAACTTATCCTAATATTCTCGGCATACATGTAGAATGACTTGGGGTTTTCCTTAATCCGACTCACCAAGGCATTTTTGTAGCCACTTCTAGCTCCCCAGAAAAATCGACAGAACTCAATTTCCCTGAATCTGCCTACAGTTTGGACCTCACAACCAGTGGTCTGGTTCAAGCAGGCCAGGGCCTAGTTTCATGTTAGGCAGATTGCCTTAGACACCATGAAATACTACTAGGTGGTTGGCTCATTGGATCAGGGCACCCCAAGCAGGATCATCGATTTCCTACAACAATCACCTGTTTTGGACAGGTACAATGCCATTAAGGCATTTCAAATCTGCCATACCTTCGGGCTTTCCTGCCATGAATGGGCAACGCAGCTGCTACATATGGATGGCAGAGGGGACCAATCCCATCGACCTTGATGAGCAACACGCTGTATACGGATGGCCACAAACCCTACTTGCTCTTCAAGCAGATATTCCTGGCTCAGATGCCAGAAGACAATCACCTGCTCCTTGCTGATGACGATTTCAGTGAGCTCTGCAAGCTCTCAGCCTGAGCCAACATCCTGTGGCAGGCCCAACAACATGGTGGGGTAACCGTCAATTTAGTTGCTGCATCATACCAGAGTGCTTGGTTTTTCCCCCACCCCAGAAAGGAGTGAGAGAAAGGCAGGAGAAAGAGTGGTGGTGTTATTACCACCAGAAATGGGGTCCTGTGGCCCATTGCTGCTGCCCAACTTGTTTGCATCTGGGAAACAATGGGCTGGCCATCACTGATGGCCATGATGGCTGGCCACCAAGACAACCTACTCTACTTATGGGACCGACATTCAGGTCAACAGTTCCTAGTCCACACAGGGACAGAGGTCAGAGTTCTGACCCCCATGAGCCAGAACACCCATGCTGGAAAGTCTGGGCCTTCCCTCATGGCTGCAAACAACAGCAACATTAAGACATATAGTGTTTGGACCATCCCGCTGGAGTTCGGCACCTCCTGTTTCAAATGGACTTTCACTATAACCCTGGTATCACAACCCCTGCTGGGCGTGGATTTTCTCCGAACACACTGCCTCCTGGTGGACTTTAAGGGACATCGCTTGGTCAATGCCAAGACTTTTGAATCACTCATCTTGTGCCAAGCCATGCTGCCAGAACCTCATCTGGACTCAGAAATATTTTCACACATTGAATACACCAAGATCTTGGCAGAATTCTCAAGCATTGTCACCCCTCAGTTCTCGGCAGACATACCAAAGCATGGCGTCCAACACTATAGCACCACTAAAGGAGCACGGCTGCACACCTGGGCATGCAGGCTGCCTCTGGACAAGCTATAACTCGCCAAGGATGAGTTCAGGAAGATGGAGGAAATGGGGATAGTCTTTTGCTTGGACAGCCCATGAGCATCCCCCCTTACACATGGTGTAGACGAATTACCTTGGATGCTGCTGGGCATATATAGAGAGCCAAAGGAAGATCTGGCCACATCCTCTGCTGAACTGGTTTCTGACAAGTTCATGCCAGCAGCTCGAGGACAACAGAACATGCCCATAGCACCCCAGATGAGGCTACGGGAGAAGGTCAGCACCTTGGCTCCCATCCCTAACTCACGACATGGGCCAATGTCTTGCTATACCCTGAAGAAAATGCCAGTACGTTTTTGTGAGGCGGGGAATGTACTGTACTCTGGTGCAGCACCTTTACGAGGGTCCGTACAAAGTACTCCAGCACAATGGCTCAACATGAGTCCTGGACATTGGGGGCAGACGAGAGACATTCACAGTTGACCGCCTCAAGCTGTGAACATAAGGACTTGGAGCAGCCAGTGACGGTAGCAAAGCCATGGCGCAGAGACCATCCGCCTAAACGCATGAACTGCATACGGGCAAAGGGCTCATCACCAGTTCTGGGAGGGAGGGGGTGTTCCTGCAAGTAAACCAGACAATATCACAATATCCCACAGTGACATCATAAGGGCAGGTGGATCCGGGGAGGATATCAGTGGGCGCACTATTCTTAATATAACAGTTGGCTGAGTTCCCCAGCGGCTGTTGGTGTATGTAGTCTGTTCACTGCACCACCACACGACCCCAGTGGTACGTTAGAGAGTTGTAATCACTTCCTCCGAAATGTGGGTCCATTCATCTGACCTGGTTCATTTCCCAAAACCAGGTCAAGCGTAGCCTCTCCTCTAATTGCATTTCTACATATTGTGTCAGGAACCCTTCCTTTTTTTTGAAAATTTTATTTTTATTTGCATCAATACAAGCATTAACTCAATAAAAATAATAACGTAACAACATAATACAAAATTATACAATAAATTTTTCTATTTTCTCCCAAACCCCCCATCCCCTACCCCCAAAAAAGAAAGAAGGAAAAAAGAAAATATGTAATTCCATACTTTAATTATTACTATCATAATGAATATGTATTATCTATCTGAGAGGGGCAGGTAAGGGGATGGTTTGGATGGACTTTTATTCACAAAATCCATGTATGATTCCCAAATCTTATAAAAACTCCTAATCTGATTCCTTAAGCTATAAGTAATTTTTTCTAATGGTTTACAATTTTGCATTTCGGCTTTCTGTGCTCTCCTATTCTATGATTCTATTCCATCTGTCGATTGTTACAAAATTGTCAGTTTTCCACATTATTGCTAATCATTTCTTTGCTGTCTGCTATTGCTTTACTCAGAATTTTTTCTTGCTATTTATCCAACTTCAATTTTGTATCTGCTTCATATATATTTCCAAGTAGAAATATAATTGAATCTTTTTGTACCTTTATCTTCATAATTTGTCCTAGTAATATATTCAAATCCTTCTAGAACCCTTCCATAGACCAAACCGAATGTAAAAAAGTCCCTATTTCCTTATTGCATCGGAAACACTTATCATCATAATTGGAATTCAGTCCATTTGATTTATATGGAGTATATAATATAACTGATGTAGAAAATTATATTGAACCATTTTATATCTCCATTAATCGTATTTGTCACCCTCTCTCAACGCAATCTAGACCATATTTCCTCTTGATTTTGTATATTTAAATCTTTTGATTTATATATGTCCTTTTCCCCATAGTATCTGGAAATTTTATATACATATTGGTAATAAATTTCTTAATAAGTGTATCTGTAATTAATATTCAAATTGACTCTTCTGGAAATCTCAAATTCGCACCCAATTTCTCTTTTAAATACGATTTAAGTGATAATATACAAAAATTTTATTTTTTATGTCATATTTCTCTTTTAATTGTTCAAAAGTCAAAAAAAATCCTAAAAGCAATCTTTTATCCTCTGTAAACCTTTATTGTACCAACTGTCAAATGAAGAATTATTGAAAGTTAAAGGAATGCTGATTTTATCTTAACATTATTTTGGGTATTTGATCATTTTTAATTCCTTTCTCCACATGGATCCCATACCATATCTTCAATAAATACTTTAAAATCATTGCTTCTATTTTCCCTTTCAACAATTCACTATTCCACATTCAAAAACCCTTCCTGAACACACCTAACAAATTTCACTCTAACCAAACACTTCACTCTCAGATGGTATCAATCAATATGAGGAAAGTTATAATCACCCACCTCTACCTTTCTAGAATCTGCTTCCCCTTCTGCTCTTTGCTTTCTCCGTTACTATTGGGGTTCTGTAATATACACCCAGTATGGTTATTGCCCCCTTCCTGTTCCTGACTTCCACCCACACTGGCCCAGTAGATAATCCTTCTACTACTTCCCCCTTCTCTGCAGCTGTGACAATATCCTTGATCAGCAATGCTGACCTTTTTGAGACATCTAAAGTGCGGGCCATTCAGCAACTTTTCCTTTTCCCGAGACAGCCACATCTCTGTAATGGCCACAACGTCATAGTTTCACATATTGACACATGCTCTGAGGTCATTTGCATGCGCTGAAGTATACACATTTCAACCAATCCAACTTACTGTTGGATCTTCTTGATAGTCTTCTGCACCTGAAAACCACGGATTCATGCACAAGCACTCCCAAGTCCTTCTGCAGTCGCTTGCCATTTACTCCTCTATCCATGCTAACTAATACATCACCCTCAACTCTATGCATCCTGATCTTATGTGATATCTTATCGAGCACCTTCTGGATATCCAGTTAAACAAGGTCCATCTGCTCCCCTCCATCTACTACGCTCGTTATATCTTCAACCATGCCAGTATGTTTGTCAAGCAGGACCTGCCTTTGCTGACTCCATCCTGCATCTGCCTGATGGTTCCATTTTGCCTTGCAATTTCTTCTTTAATGACAGCGTCAAGCATTTTTGCAACTACAGATGTTAAACTAACTGGCCGGTAGTTTCCTGCCTTTTGCCCACATCCTTTTTGAACAGTCGTGTGATGTTTGTCATTTTCCATTCGACCTGACCTGCCCAGAGTCCAGAGAATTTTGGTAAATTATCACCAAAGCCTCAATTATAACTTCTGCCATTTCTTTCAGTACCCTGAGATGTATTCCATCAGGACCAGGGGACATATCTTTCTTTAAACACTCATTTTCTCCATATTACCTCTCTAGTGATAACAATACATCCAGATCCTCACCTCCCATCCATAAATAACACCTGTTCTTTGCATGTTCGACGTGTCCTCCACCATGAATACCAACACAACATTAACATGCTGTTGAAAAAACCCATCACATATCCATTCTATGAAGTCCTCCTCAAGGTGGCCTCGACCAACTTGATTCACCCAGTCAATGTGCATGTTAAAGTCCCTCACGATAACTGCTGTTCCATCCTTACATGCCTCCACTATTTCTTGGTTGTGCCACTGTAATGTTCTAATCTTGGTCACAAGTTCACTGACCTTATTTTGAATAAATTGCCCTTCGACACATTTTGCTTTTAAAATGTAGTAGTCTTTGTCTCTTTTGCACTTTCTTGCATTCTTGCTTTTCTCTTTTTTAGTCTTGCTTTTCTCTTTTTTAACTTTGGCAGATCAACAAAAGGCTCAGTGGTTGAGAAACTGGCACAGGTTACAGGAGACGCGATCGAAATACCTGCGTGGGCTACGGGCAGCTGGAGACTGGCTCATGGGAAAATGGCTTCCGAGCTGGGATTTGAGAGGGTGCTGAGAGCAAGAAGAGCTCCTGAAGTACTCGGGTGCTGAAGGCTTCCTGGTCAAGTTGGATGTTTGGATCTGGAGCTTGGGTTGCCAATGGATCGAACAGGAGTCCAAGCAGCTGGGGCACTGAAGGTGAATCCACGGACATTCAGTATCTCTGAAGGGACTGTCTTTTGCTTCTCTTTCTCTCGTACTGTAAGGGGCACCGGGAGACATCAGCGTGACTCATTGTCAGAAGGCCATTTCCTCTAATATTTCATGCTCTGACTATTATAAAGGAATCTGGCTCTTTAGCTATGAAGGTGAGGATGAATGAACATTCCTGTGGTCACTAGCAGTTAAAAGGTTCAAAGCCGACTTCGAACATTGCTGAGGCTGCTCAAAATTAGGCCTGGAAAAGATAGTAGCAGCCTGAACATGGATGATGGAAATCGTACATTCTCCCTAGCGCTTCTCTGAGACATCGGATTTTCTCCCACATCCCAAAAATGTCTGGGTTAATTGGCCTCTGTAACATTTCCCTGGTGGGTGGGAAATTTGTAGGATTTGTAGGAAGTCGATGGTAATGTGGGGAGAATTTTTTAAAAGTGGGAAGAATGTAAATTGGTTGTTGGTGATCAATGCAGCCTTGGTGGGCCAAAGGATTTCCTTCGCTATTGTGTGTGTGGTGTAATCTGTAGGCTCTTTAGTGACAAAACTATCAGCGGAACATATTTTATTGGAGTCTGCAACTATCAACCACCAGCAAAATGAAGCATCAAGGTCATGTTGCACACTACACTCCCCACTCAACTCCAATACTTTCAGTTTGATTCTACTCTTCATAGTCACTCCATTAGGGAAAAGAAAAGCTTCATCTCATTTTAAATTTATGTCAGATTAGATCATTCTTAGCCCATGTTTTTGGATGAGGATCATTTTCGCTGAAATTTTAATTATGTTCCTTCAGAACCATTTGCAATTCTTGGAGAAAGAAAAAGTTAATTTCTCGTGATTTTTTTTTATTTCTGGTGTTATGTTTTCAGTATTTTTTCCTGTTGGTGGATAAGCGTATACAGAGCCGTTGTCATACCCACACTCCTGTTCGGCTCCGAATCATGGGTCCTCTACCGGCACCACCTACGGCTCCTAGAACGCTTCCACCAGCGTTGTCTCCGCTCCATCCTCAACATCCATTGGAGCGCTTACACCCCTAACGTCGAAGTACTCGAGATGGCAGAGGTCGACAGCATCGAGTCCACGCTGCTGAAGATCCAGCTGCGCTGGATGGGTCACGTCTCCAGAATGGAGGACCATCGCCTTCCCAAGATCGTGTTATATGGCGAGCTCTCCACTGGCCACCGTGACAGAGGTGCACCAAAGAAAAGGTACAAGGACTGCCTAAAGAAATCTTTTGGTGCCTGCCACATTGACCACCGCCAGTGGGCTGATAACGCCTCAAACCGTGCATCTTGGCACCTCACAGTTTGGCGGGCAGCAACCTCCTTTGAAGAAGACCGCAGAGCCCACCTCACTGACAAAAGGCAAAGGAGGAAAAACCCAACACCCAACCCCAACCAACCAATTTTCCCTTGCAACCGCTGCAATCGTGTCTGCCTGTCCCGCATCGGACTTGTCAGCCACAAACGAGCCTGCAGCTGACGTGGACTTTTTACCCCCTCCATAAATCTTCGTCCGCGAAGCCAAGCCAAAGAAAAGAATTTTTTCCTGTAGGATCCCACAAGAATTGCCCATCTCACTGGCTCTCCACAAAGCCCTGGAACATTTGGACAATAAAGATGCAGACATCAGGAGGGTCTTTAGTTCAGCATTCAACACCATCATCTTCACAAAACTGATCATCCATCAACGCCCCACTGTGTAATTGGATCCTGGATTTCCTCACCTCCAGACCACAATCAATGAGGATTGATAAGAACATCTCCTCCACAATCTCCATCAGTACCGGGCACCCACAGGGTTGCGTCCTTAGCCCCCTGCTCTACTGGCTTTACCACTATGACTGTGTGCCTTAGTACAACAATAACACCATTGACAAGTTCAGTAATGATACCACGGCCTTTTTATAAAAAGGGGTGATGAGTACAGGAGGGAAATTGAAAACTTGGCCAAATGGTGCACCAATAACAACCTTGCACTCGATGTCACCAAAACTAAAGAGTTGATTGAGATGTACGATCCAGTGAACATTGGGGGATCAGAGATGAAGAGGGTGAGCAAATTTAAATTTCTGGGAGTCACTATCTCGGAGGTTCTTTCCTGAATCCAACATATAAATGTCATTGTGAAGAAAGCACGACAATTCCTCTACTTTCTCAGACATTTGTGGAGGTTTAGAATTATATCAAAAACCTCTACAAACATGTAATGGAAAGTGTGCTGACAGGATGCATCACAAATTGCATGGAGACACCAATATCACCAAGCGGAAAGCCTTTCAAAAGGTCATAGACACAGCCCAGTACATCACAGGCAAAACTCTTTGCAACATCAAAAAAAATCTACATGCAAGCTTCCACCAGAGAGCAGCAGTAATCATCAGGGATCCACACCACCCATGACATGTTCCGTTCTCACTGCTGCCTTCAGGAAAGAGATATGGTCGTCACTAGATGCATGCTACCAGGATCATGAAAGGCTGTTACACTTCCACCATCAGACTCCTAAAAACAAAAACTCAAATCAAGTTTATTATCATCTGATTGTACAAGTACAACCCAACAAAACAATGTTCTCTGGTCCTCGATGCAAAACATGCAGACATACAACCAGACATAACAGACAAAAAAAAATGCATGTGCAGGGCAAGCATTTCATTTTTATGAATGAATAAATAAATATTGCTTTGTACATATAAGAGCCTCAAATGGTTTGTGTGAGCAGCTCATTTGGTCATGCTGCCCATGGGAAGAAGTTGCTCCTCAGCCTTGTTGACTTCATTCACTTCATTGCCAACTTCCACCCCAATCTCAAACTCACCTGGTCCATCTCAGACAACACTCTTCCCTTTCTGGATCTCTCTGTCTCCATCTTATGAGACAAGGTTTCCACTGACATAGAACCATAGAAATCTACAGCACAGAAAACAGGACATTCGGCCCTTCTAGTCTGTGCTGAAATATCATTCCACTATTCCCACTGGCCTGCACCCATTTCATAATCTTCGAGACTTCTTCCAGCCATGTATCTATCCAATTTATTCTTAAAACTTAAGAATGAGCCTACATTTACCACATCAGATGGTAACTCTGAGTGCAGAACTTCCCCCTAATGTTCCCACTAAACCTTTTCACCCTAAAGCCATGTCCTCTGTATTTATCTCTCTTAATCTACATAGAAACAATATACGTGCATTTTTTCTGTTGATATCCCTCATAATCTTGTAAACCTCAAATCTCCCCTCATTCTTCTACGCTCCAAGGAATAAAGACCTAACCTGTTTAACCTTTCCCTGTAACTCAACTCCTGAAGATCCGGTAGATCTTCTCTGCACACTTTCGATCTTACTGATATCCTTCTTGTAGATAGGCAATCAGAACTGCACACGATATTCCAAATTTGGCCTCACTAATAACATACAACTTCACCATAACATCGCAGCTCCAGTACTCAATACTTTGATTTATGTAGGACAAGATGCCAAAAGCTTTCTTCACAACCCTGTCGACCTGTGACACCACTTTCAGGGAACTATGTATCTGTATTCCCAGATCTCTTTGTTCCTCCGATCTCCTTAGTGCCTGACCATTTATTGTGTATGTCCTACTATAATGCACAACTTCACACTTGTCTACATTAAATTTCATCTGCCATTTTCTGGCCCATTTTTACAGTTTGTCCAGACCATCTGCAAGCCTTCCTCACTGTCCACAACGTCTCCAATCTTAGTGTCATCAGAAAACTTGCTGATCCAATTTATCACATTATCATCCAGATCATTGATATAGATGACCATCAACAATGGTCCCAGCACCGATCCCTGAGGCATATCACTAATCACAGGCCTCCAGTCTGAGAAGCCATCATCCACTACCACTCTCAGTCTTCTGCCATTCAGACAAAATAATTTTTTTTAATTTTTTTTTAACACTATGAACCATATTGACCAAAATACACAAAAACATTTCCCTGTGAATATACACAGTCTCATTTTCTCCCCTTTTCTCCCCTCCCTTCCCTCCCTCCTTCCCACACCCCTCCCCACCCACTAAACATTCAACATATACAATACAATAAACCCATTAAACAATGTCAACACACAATGAAAATAAACAAGAAAATTGTGTCATCTACTTTTACACACTGGGTCAGTTCATTTCATCTACTTCTCATTCTGTCATTTTAGGGGGTGGAGGTCTGTGGTAGGACCTCTCTGTTGTGTTCCATGTACGGTTCCCAAATTTGTTCGAATACTGTGATGTTATTTCTTAAATTATATGTTATTTTTTCCAATGGAATACATTTATTCATTTCCATGTACCATTGCTGTATTCTCAGGCTATCTTCTGATTTCCAAGTTGACATTATACATTTTTTTGCTACAGCTAAGGCTATCATAATAAATCTTTTTTGTGCTTCATCCAGTTTGAGGCCTAATTCTTTACTTCTTATATTACTTAGAAAAAAGATCTCTGGATTTTTGGTATGTTGCTTTTTGTGATTTTATTTAATACCTGATTTAGATCTTCCCAAAACTTTTCCACTTTTTTACATGCACAAATTGCATGTACTGTTGTTCCCGTTTCCTTCTTACAGCGAAAACATCTGTCTGATACTGTTGGGTCCCATTTATTTAACTTTTGGGGCGTGGAAAATCAACTAATCCCTTTCACAAAAGATAACCTTTCCTTTAGAGAATGGGAGAGAAAAGGATCAAAAGAATAGAAAATTGTTTTTCGGAAAATAAATTATTATCTTTTGAACAAACGAAGTACAAATGTACCGTGGTATAACTCACGGTACAAGGTTTGCATATCACCAACTGAAAACCTACTTAAAGAACAAATTTGGAAGCAGGCTGAGGTTACCAGAAGGAAGCAGTTTTGAATATGTGATTACAGACACAATGATAATTAAAAGATTTATAAGAAACATGTACATCAAACTGCAAGAAAAAGAGAACGATGAAATAAGCTGTAAACCCAAACAAAAGTGGGAACATGATCTAAACATAAAGATAAAGAATGAAACATGGGAAAAGCTATGCTCCAGAACTATGAGAAATACAATAAACACGAGGTTACCCATTCAGACAATATTGAAACCACTTTACAACCTCTCCATGGATATCTAGTTTTTGAAGCTTCTGAACTAGCCTACTGTGTGGGACCTTGTCAAAGTCCATGTAGACAACATCCACATCCTTTCCTTCATCTACTTTCTTGGTAACCTCCTCAAAAAACTCTACAAGGTTCATTAAACATGACCTTCCATGTACAAAGCCACACCAACTATCCTTAATCAGTCCTTAACTGTCCAAATACTTGTATATTCTATCTCTTAGAACACCTTCAATAATTTACTTACCACTGATGTCAGCTCTCCAGCCTGTAATTTCCTGGTTTACCTTTACATTATCTGCCAAAGCAACCTCATGTCTTCTTTTAGCCTTACTCAACTCCTTCTTAAGTAATTTCTTGTTTTTTAAATATTTTTATTGAGTTTATGTACTGTATAAATCCTACATACAATGTCTTCTAATAATTACAAACGACAGGTCATATCATGTACACATCACATACTAAACATACAATGTAAATCAAAATCCTATCTCTTATTTTTTATTTGACTTGTTTATTTAAGACATCAATTTCTATCAATATATTTATAAGCTGATCCCTTTCTCATAATATATCCCAATGTAGCATTCACGCTACGTAAGCGTGGAGAAGAACGACATGCACACCAAAGCCTTGGGAAATAAGACTGGTTTATTGCACTTGCCATCGCGCTTATATGGGCCCCAGGTGCTGACATCAGGGCTTTGCATCTTCGGAGCACCGGCCTGGGATTGGCCGATGTTCCCGCCAGAGATCCTTATCTTCCCACCATGCGGAAGTCACCTGGGACGACGGCTAGTGTCATCCCCAGGTCTGCTAGGTCACTGCATTCATTTTGTGGGTCGGTCCATGTCTCCGCACATGAGCTACTACATGACACCCCCTCCCCAGAACCGGTGACCAGGCCCTCATTGTCCATAACCTTAGGTGGTCTGCCCATGTATCGTGGTGGAGGAGTGGAGACTGGCTAATTACAGTCTAGATATGCCAGTCTCAGGCAGTTGATGGTAAAAGTCTCCTCCTTACCATTGATGTCAAAGACAAAGGTAGAACAATCATCCCTAACAATCTTATAGGACCCCTCATAAGGTCATTGTAAGGGTGGTCTGTGTATGCCCCTTCTCATGAACACATAATGACAAGTCTTTAAGCCCCTGAGGATGTTACATTTGGGCTGACCAGGGACCCCAGTTTTTGCCACAGGTTTTCGAGGGTCACTACAAGGCCTTCTGTGTGGTTTTCAGGGGCCAGGAGCTCCCCCAAAATGATTAAAGGTGTGCTGTAGACAATGTCCGCTGCCAAGGCATTGAAGTCCTCCTTCAGCACAGTGCAAATTCCCAACAGGACCCAAGGCAGATCGTCCACCCAGTTACGACCCTTGAGCCACGCCATCAAGGCTGCCCTGAGGTGCCTGTGGAAGCGCTCTACCAACCAGTTGGTCTGAGAGTGGTATCACCAGGAAGTTAGTCAGCACTTCCCAGAGGAGAATTGTGCCCCCCTGTCCGAGGTGAAATGCTCTGGGACCCTGAATAGGAACACCTTTGTGTCGATGAGTGCCCTGGCGCAGGTTTTTGTGCTGGTATCAGCCAGCGGGACCACCTCCGGCCACCTCGTGGAGAGGTCAACCATGATCAAGAGGTATCTCACTCCACAGGAAACAGGCAATGGCCCCACTATATCAATGTGTACATGGCTGAATCTGCACCGCGCAGGCTCAAAAGTCTATGTCGGCATTCTTGTGTGAACCTGCACTTTGGAGGACTGGCAATTCATGCAGGTCTTGGCCCACTGGCTGACCTGGTGGCTACCATTTTGTCTGTGGTATAGATTGCAGGGTGCTCCAGGTTATGGATGACCTCGAAAACCTGGTGCTTCCATGCAGCCGGAACGATGGGGTGGGGGCCGCTGGTAAAGTCGTTGCACAGCAGTGTCAGGTTACCTGGGCCGACCAGGACGTTCTCCACCCTGAGATCGGAGATGGCTGTCCTGTACACGAGGATCTCAGAGTCCTGCTGCTGCTGTAAGCACCATGTAATCAACCCCCTGGGTCAGGGCATGTATTGATTTGATCGCAGGGCGTGACAGAGTGTTAGCTTCCACATTACTTTTCCTGGCGACGTGGTGTATGTCTGTGGTGAATTCTGACACATAGGACAAGTGTCTCTGTCAATGGGCCGACCACAGATCCAATACCTTATGGAAGGCAATGGTCACTCTACCATTGTGCTGGAGGCTTTGACTGTCAGGGTTGTAGGAGCCTGCAGTCTGGGGTGGACAAGGAGGTTGGCATTAACCAGCACATCTTTGGCATTCTGGAATTCCCTGCAAGACCCCTTACCCCTTTTGACTTGCCCATCATCAGCATGAAGAGGGGGTTCATGAAGTGTGCTGCTGCCAGCATGAACCTGTGGTAAACATTTACCATACCAGTGAATTCTTGTAGCCCTTTTACAGTGAGTGGCTAGGCAAAATGCCGGATCGCCTCAACTTTATCAGGGATGGGTGTAGTTCCGTGCCTGTAAATCTTGTGCCCCAGAAAATCGATGGTGTCCAGGCTGAATTCCCACTTCACGAGGTTAATTGTCAGACCAAACTCACTCAATCGGGTGCACAGTTGTCTCAGGTGGCCAGCATGGTCTTTGTAGCTGCAGCTGACGATGAGGATATCGTCCAAATAGATAAATGCAAATAGAAAGTCCCGGCCCACTGCATCCACCAGCCACTGGAAAGTTTGTATCGCATTCTTTAGACCAAAGGGCATGCGGAGACATTCAAACAAACTAAAGGGGGTTATGATTGCAGAACTGGGGGCATCTTGGGGGTGAACTGGGATTTGGTGGTACCCCCGGATGAGGTCCACCTTGGAGTACACTCATGCCCCGTGCAGGTTGGCAGCAAAGTCTTAGATGTGGGGCACAGGATATCTGTTGGGAGGTGACCTTGTTGAGGTGGCGGTATTCACTGCATGGTTTCCAGCTCCCCGCTGATTTGGGCATGACGTGGGGGGGGGGAGGCCCAGGGACTGTCAGAGTGCCGTAAAATCCCCAGCTCCTCCTTTTCTTCAATACCTCCTTCATCAGGCTAAGTTTTTTGGGAGGGAGTCGGTGCGCCCTGACATGAAGCAGGAGGCTCTTTGGTCAAAATGTGGTGCCTTACCCCATGCTTTGGCTCAGCCACAGAGAACTGTGGCACCACTATTGAGAGAAACTCCGCCAGAATGCGGGTGAACGTTGTCGGAAAGCATTATTGAGTGCAGGTGAGGGGGCAGGTAGTTTGGCTTCTCCCAAAGTCCCTTGAGGTCGACAAGCAAGCAGCAGGCTCGAAGGAAATTGGCCCCCAGGAGCAGGTTCACCACTACCGTGAGGGTGAAGGTCCATGTAAAGTGACTGTTGACAAAATGAAGGGAATGGTGCAGGTCCCAAAAGTCTGAGTGGAGGAGCTGTTTGAGGGCCCTGCTTTTTCTGTTGCTATGTCAAGGCCTGAGGGGAATAGGACACTTAACCCGGCATCCATGTCAACCAAGAGATGCCTGCCCAACAAGGAGTCCCAGAAGTAGAGGAGGCTATCATGTGGGATAATCACCGCAGCCATCAAAAATGGTTAGCCAGGGCATTTCCTGAAATCTTGCAGGGTGGACGGCATCGACGGGACTCCACACCCATCGGTGGTAGTAGTAGCATAGCTGTCCCAGCTAGTTCACTTGCCGCTCCATTGGCCTTGATCTCACCGGGGGTTGTTCTTGGGGCTTGCTGACATGGTCTATGATGGCACTGGTGTCCTTCTTCACTCTCCAGAGCATACCCACCCAGGCCGCAACCGTCCATGAGCAAGAATTGGACAAAGAGCGGACAAGGCTTGTGGCCCTCGGTTAAAGCGAGCATCTCACTCATTAGGACAGATGGGCCTGTCCCCCAATTCGTCCACATGCAGCAGTTGGGCAGTACGCTCGCACTGGGACTGGGAGAGCCTGAGTGCTGGTTAGTAGCTCCTTGAGGGTCACGTGTTTGCTTCACTCCAGAGGCTGCCATAGGAAATCTATGACCCTTGCCACTGTGTCCTGATTGAGGGCACTCATGACTTGGAAGTAGTAGTGTCATAGCTGGAACTGAGCCTCAGCCTGCTCAAACCACACATTCCCGCCAAGCAGAGATCACCTGGGACAACAACTGATGTCAGCCCAAGGTCTGCCCGGTCGCCAAATTTGTCAGCCATGTCTCTGCGTGTAGGCCACTACACCAGTATGATTCTGGATAGAAAATAGATAAAATAAGATTCACAACAAACCATATTTAAACCCATATTTAACTAATTAATCTGATAAAGAAAAGATTTTTTAAAAATCCCCTGATGAATGGAACCCTTCCCTCTAACCAAAGTTAACATAGAATTGGAAAGATATAGATTGAATAGTGACCTCCAGACACCAGATGAACAGTCTTTGGAGGATACAGACTTCTTAAATCTTCCAATTATGGTAGTAAGCTATGAATGGGTCCCACATATTGTCAAATTGAAACTTTCTATCTTTAACTTCGTATCTAATTGTCTCCAAACTTAAATAGGACATAACATCATGTAACCACTGGCAATGAGTTAAAATTGCTCATCTGACTATCAATGAGATAAAAAGCTAAAATCCTCTCTTGGGTTGAAGTCAAGAATATTTACTCTTCTCGAGAAAAACCAAACAAATCAATGAGTGTACATGGCTCCAATTTGATAATTGATAAAGTTGGAAAAATACCTTTCCAAGATTTAATTATTTTCTTACATTTTCTATACTCTTCTTGTACCTCATTTGCTCCTTGTTGCCGATACCTGCTGTACACCTCTCTTTTCTTCTTAATCAGATTGCCAATATCCCTTGAAAACCAAGGTTCCCTATGGGTGTTATTTATCTTTAATCCTGACAGGAACATACGAATTCTGCACTCACAAAATTTTGCCTTTGAAGGCCATCCACTTTCTGAACACATCCTTACCTGAAAACAACATCCCAATCCACTCTTCCTAGATCCTTTCTCATTTCTACAAAATTGGCCTTTTTCCAATTTAGAATCTCAACTCAAGGACCAGATCTATCCTTATCCATAATTAACTTAAAACTAATGATATAATGGTCACTGGACCCAAAATATTTGCCTACAGATATTTCTGTCACCTGACCAGGCTGGTTCCTTGATTGGAGATCAGGTATAGCATCATCTCTCGTTGCTACCTTCATTGGCAGATGAAGGTGTGGCACATTTATATTGGTTAATTTTATTCCAAATGAGAATTATTTGATTTAATATGGGGCTGCTTTTCTTTTCTGATAGCAATTTAGTGTCCCATTTATGAATAAAATCCTCTGCTACCTGCTCACCTATCATGTGCAGGTGGATTTGTGTCCAGGATGGTACACTTTCCCCCTCAAAAAGGGAGGAGATGTAACGCGACTGGGCTGTCCAATAGTATTTTGTTAATTCTGGCAATTGCAATCTACCCAGACTATAATCTCAGGTCAATTTTATGCTCTTCTTGGCCTGTTCTAAACCCTTTAATAGCCTCAGCTAAAGGCTCCATTGCTAGTAAAAACAGAGCTGGTGATAGTGGGCATCCCTGTGAATTGATCTTGTCAGTGGGAAGGCTGAAGAGATTTGTCCATTGATCACAACTTTAACCTTGTGTGCATGGTAAAGAGCCCTTATCCAATTTATAAAAGTTGGCACTAGCCCCAATTTTCCCAGCACTTGAAATAAGAAGTCCCACTCTCACCTGTCAAATGCATTTTATGCTTCCATGGCCACAGCTAAACCTGTCTTGCTCCTGTTTTGTGCCAGATGCATGATACTCAACAATCTGCCAATGTTATCTGCTGCCTGTCTCTTCTACACGAAGTCCGGTTGGTCCTTATTTATTAGCTTTGACAAATCTTTCACCAATTTATTTGCCAAGGCTTTGGCCAGTTTTAATAATCTGTGTTTAACAGAGAAATTGGTCCATAAGAAGATGGCATTAGCGGATCTTTGTCTTTTTTAAGTATTGTTGTAATGATTGCTGTTGAAAAGGATTCTGGGAGTGTTTGGGGCTCCATTGCCTGGCCCACCACTTCCATGCAAAGAGGCAACAATAAATCTTATAGAACTCAGTTAGAAACCCATCGTCCCCTGGAGACTTGTTAGTTTGCAGTGAACTCAATGCTTTACCTATCTCTTCCTCTGTGAAGGAAAAATCTAACCCTTCTTTTTCTTCAGGGTCTAAACTTGGCAGTTCTAATTTAGATAGGAACTCACTCATTTTATCAGACCATCCCATAAATTCTGATTTATGAAATTTCTTGAAGGTCTTGTTAATCTCTTTTGGTTTACGTGAGATCCTGCCACTTCCAGTTTGTATTGCATTGATCATCCTCAAAGCCTGCTCTGTCCTCAGCTGCAAAAACTCCCCAATTTATAATATTTTTGTTTCAACCACAAAATAGCCTTTTTCCATACATATTGCAACATATTGCACTTCAATTTTTTTGTTTGTTAGAGCCCTGTAATGGTCCTCTGAGCCTGATTTTGGAAGTCCTTTTCTAGGCAAGTAATCTTCTGTTCTAATTCATCTACCTCCCTCATATATTCCTTTTTAACTGTTTTAGTGTACCCAATTATTTGGTCTCTCAAGTACTCCTTGAAAGTATCCCATGCAAGAAATTTATCCAGAGTAGAGGCACAGTTGGTCTCACGGAACACATCTGTCTGTGCTGTTTCAATACTACAAAATGCTGGTTTCTTTAACAGCAATGAATTAAGATACCACCTGTATACCATATTGTGCTTGTTAATAATAGTGGTGAATGTTCTGAGAAGAGCTTTGCTGTTTACACAACTTCCATGATCCTACACTCTATATGGGCTGAAGTCAGAAAAAAATCTATTCTAAAGTAGGAGTCATATTGTTTTGAATAGAAGGAGTAGTCTCTCTCCCTGGGATGCTTCCACCTCCATACATCTATCAGATTCAGTTCCTTCATACAACTGATGGTAGACCTTGCCATCTTTGTTTTAATTATTTTCTTAGCCAATTTATCTAAAACAGGGTCCAGACAAAAGTTAAAGATCCCCCAACCAAAATGTTCTCCTTTCCCTCTGTCAATTTTAGGAAGGTCTCAGGCATAATTTTTGTCATCGAAGATGGGGGCATAAACATTTGTTAAGGTCCAGGGTTCTGAATATATCTGACAGTGTACCATTACAAATCTCCCTGCTTTATCTGTAGCCATATCCTCCACTCTCACCAGAACATTTTTGCCTATCAGGATTGCAACCCCCGCCTTTCTGCAGAACAAGGATACTATTATCTGACTCGCCCATTCTCTCTTTAGCTTTTTGTGTTCTTGCTCCATCAAATGTGTTTCTTGGAGAAAGGCTAGAACCAGCCCCATTTTTCTAATATGTGCCAAGACACATTTCCTTTTAACCTAACCATTCAAGCCATTAACGTTAAAGCTAAATTTTTTTATACACTTAGCCATTGCCCAGAGACTCTCAGACTGGTGTCTCCACTGTACCTCCACTGCTCCAAGTCCACCATCCATCCAACCTTCTCTCTTCAGCTGTGGTTCCCACTCATTGGGCCCACAGCAAACCCTGGGGTAGTCAAACAAACACAAAGACAACCAAACCAAAAAAGAGAGGTACGAAAGAAAAAGGGGGGAAAAAAATAACATTATCCCAATCCCCAGCCCCTCGCCACATTCCCTTATCTTATCCTTCCTTCTCCTTCTACTCCCGGTGATCATTTCTCTCCTGCTGCCATCATATCCCTCCATTACTCAGTCCCTGTGATCCATGACTCTCTCTTCCACCTTCCTCCCCTACCCCCACCCAAGAGTTCTCCCAGATCCCTTCTCTCATTCCCATTACACAAGTATCATATTTTTAGTCTACATTTGCACCAAAATACTTAATAATTTGCAGCATCTATTTCCAATTTCTTAGATTAGTCCCCATGTTTGCTCTTGTTTTTCTTTTACTTATCTCCCCCCAAGCACAGGCAGGTCTCTGGTGAACCTTATTCAACTCTGATAAAAAATTTATTTCCCCGGCTGGTGAAACAACTTTTAGGGTGGCAGATGCACTCATACCCTTTTTGCTCTACCAATCTTTTAACTGGCTTGAACTCTTTTCTCCACTTCACAAGTGCCACACTAATATCGGGGTATAAAAATATCTTGTGCCCCACTATTTCCATCACCCCCCCCCCTTGTTTCCTCGCTCTGGCTGCTGCTGCCCCTAACATTTTCTCTCTATCCTGGTTTTTATGTACCAGTTTTATTATAACTGAACGGGGTTCTGACCAGGGCTGGGTTTGGAAGGGGTGTCTGACTTACCTTTTCTGCCAGAATACCCTTTCCCAGTATTTTGGGGATCCAGTTCAGGAAGAAATCCGTTGGGTTTCTCCCCTAAGCATCTTCCCTCAGCCCTACAACTTTAATATTGTTCCTGCGACTGTAATCCTCCAGGGCATCTAACTTCCCCCATACTCGCTCTTTCTCCCTTACCAGGGCATCTAACTCACCCTCTACCCTGCTTAACCTATCTTCCCTCCCCCCCCCCCCACTCTATCTTCCACCTCTGTGATATTCTTCCCGTGAAACCTGCGAGTGTCCCTTTCATTTACATTTAATTTCTGGGTCATGTCCTGGGCTTTCCTTTCCTTAGCCCCAAATAATGTCCCAGGGCCTCCAACATGTCTCTCAGGGAGGACTCTAAGTCCTCTTTACTGGGTCCGCTAGCCTCACAGCATCCTCCATTACTGCCACTGCCACTTCCATCTCCCTCACAGTCCTCCTCCTCCTCACTGTCGTCACAGCTCCCATTGCTGCTTGTTGCATCCCTGGATCTGATACTAGATTGTTTGGGACTCACTGCCACATGGTTTGGATCTTCCTCTGCACTTCCCAACCTTTCATTATTTATAGTGTTAAAGCGAGCACTGGTTCGAGCATTGCGCTCAGGGCAAAAGCACCCAACTTGACACTCTCGCTGGAGAAGAGAGGTCCTAAGTCTCCTCCTTTCCCCATGCTGTTTCCTGGGGCTTCTGCCGCTTGCTTGCTGATCTGGGTGATAACATCACCCAGGTCTCGGCTCTCCTTCTGAGTGTGCTCCATTGACTGTGTGGGCTGGGCAGCGTCTTCTTCCATGGGCCTCGAGGCGGCCCCACCATTTTCTTCTTCACGAGGCACTTCGACTTGATCCCCTGACTTTGGAATCGAATCCTTGCCGTTTTTTTGTACTGTTATTTTGTTGTTTTTTTCAGGGTCCTTTTGCTATTTGATCTGGGAGCTCTGGGGTTCTACCTCCTCTTACTCCCCTTACATCAAATCCACAACTTTTTGCTTCTCACATCAGCCTGCTCTCTCTCTCTCTGTTGATTTGCTCCTCCAATCCTCTGTGACTATTGGGTGGTCTATAATACACTCCTATCAGGGTGATCACACCTTCCCTGTTCCTCAGCTCCATCCACATGGCCTCTGTAGATGAGCCCTCTGGGCTGTCCTGTCTAAGCACAGCTGTGATATTTTCTCTGATTAGCAATGCTACCACTTTCATCCCTCTCCCTCTATCATATCTGAAACAATGGGACATTGAGCTGCCAATCTTGCCCCTCCTGGAACCAAGTCTCACTAATAGTAACAATCCCGTAATCCCACGCACCAATCCATGCCTTAAGATCCTTTGCCTTTCCCACAATGTGCCTTACATTGAAATAAATACACCTAAGAACATTTCCATCACATACAAACCATTGATTTCTGACTATACATCCCCCACCACTTCACTATTTGCTCCAACACTCTGGTTCCCACCCCCCTGCCAATTTAGTTTAAACCCATTGGAGCAGCATTAGAAAATTCCACCCACAAGGATGTTAGCCCCCCTCCAGTTCACGTGCAAACCTTCCCATCAGAAGAGGTCCTGCCTTCCCTAGAGCAGAGCCGAGTTGCCCAGAAACATGAAGCCCTCCCTCCTGTACCATCTCCTTAGTCACATATTGAGCTGCATTCACTTCCTATTTCAGGTAGCACTTCTGAAATCGCAAGCCTGGAGGTCCTGTCCTTCAACTTTGCACCTAACTCCTTAGACTCTCTTTGCAGGACCTCCTCATCCTTCCTACATGGACCAGGACATCTGGGCTGCTCATCCTTCCAGCTGAGAAAAACAAGAACTCGACCTGAGATATCACGGGCCCTGACATTAGGGAGGCAACAGACCATCCAGGATTCTCAATCTCTCCCACAGTACCTCTTATTTGTCCCCCTATCTAGTGAATCCTCTATACCTACTGCTCTCTTCTCCTTCTTTCCCTTCTGTGTTGAGGGTCCAGTCATGGTACCAGAGATGTAACCACTGCAACTTATCCTTGTAGGCCATCCCCACTAACGGTATCCAAAGCGGTATACATTGCTGATGGGAATGGTGCCCTGTTCTGTCTGTCTTTTCCCCTTCCCTCTCCTGACATTCACCCAGTTACCTGACTTTTGGGGATGACTGTCTCCCTGAAACTCCTCTCTATCACTCCCTCTGCCTCCCGATCTGGACTTCTTCCAACTCTAGCTAGGTTTGTCAAGAGCTGCAGCTGGATGCACCTTCTGCAGATGTAGACATCAGAAACAATTATGCTGTCCCAGGTTCCCCACATCCCATAAATGGAGCAATCCACTGCCCAAGCTGGCTCTATTACCTAATCCTAATTTAATTAAAGGATTAAGATACCTCACCTGTCCTTATCTCATTGGAAGCAAGCTCATCCTCAGCATCAGCTTTCCGAATCCTCTCGAGCCATAGCCTCAAAGCTACACTCCTACCCTGAGCCACACACACACACACACACACACACACACACACACACACACACACACACACACACACACACACACACACACACACACACACAAGCCACTCCTCTTCACTTTCCCTTCCTTTTATTTATTTCTACCGATTATCTCAAGCACTCATTCCAACAAATCAACACCTTAACCTTTCAGTTGCCTTCTAACTCTTTTCAAAACTGCCTCACTTACACTCACCTCTCACTTTCCTAAGTATTTCAATCCTCCTCTCTCTTCAATGCTCCTGTGATCCAAAAACCCACCAACTCCCACAACTACTTCAACTATGCTGCCTCACACCATGTCCCCTGCAAGAATTTATTCCCTTCTTGTAACTTCTCCGTCTCCGCCGCATCTGTTCCCAAGATGAGATCTTCCAGCCCAGATCTTCTGAAATGTCTGCCTTCTTCCCCCTCCACCATCTTCAACTCAGCCCTCATCTGCATCTCCTCCATTTTCCACTCATTTGCCCTGGCCCTCTCTGCCCCCAAACCCAGGGTTCCCCTTATCCTTACCTACCATCCAACCAGCCTCCACATCCAAAGCCAGAATTTATGGCACTTACTTCAGGATCTCACTACCAGACACATCTCCTCCCCTTTCTGCCTTCATTAGGGTTCATTCCCTCTGTGACTCCCTTGAGCAATCATCCCCAGCACCTTCCCTTGTGCCACACTTGTGCCCACACCTCCTCTCTCACCTCAGTTCAGGGCTCCAAACAGACCTTTCAAGTGAACCCACACTTCACTTGTTTATCTGCAGGACTGATTTACTGCATCTGGTGCTCCCTTTGTAGCCTTCTCTACATCGGAGGGACTGGGTGCAGACTGGGAGATCGCTTCGCTGGGCACCTCTTCTCCATCTGTCCAGTGACAGAAACCTCCCAGTAGCCAACCATGTCAATCCCGTGTCACATTCCCACACTCAAATATCCATCCATGGCCTCATGTACTCTCCCACCAAGACCACCCGTAAATTGGAGGAACAACACCTGATTTTCCATCAGGGCTCTCTCCAGCCGGATGGCATTAACATTGACCTTTCCAGTTTCTACTAACTTGCTCTCCTTCCACCTCCACCCCACCTTCACCCTCCCCCCTTCCCCCTTCCCGTCTTCTTTCCCTCAGCTCCACTGCCTTCCTTCTCTATTCAGCTGGCCATCTGTCATCCCCCTACTCGCTGGTGTCCCCTCCCTCCCTGTTGCCGTTGCTACCACACCTCCCTATTTCCCTTTTTATTCAGACACCTGGCAAACTTTTTCCATACTTTGATGAAGGGCTCAAACCCAAATCAGTAATGAATTTTTATATTTTGTTTATAAACTGTTTGACCTTCTGCGTTTCGTCAGCGTTGTGTTTTTATTTCAACCATAGTGGCTGAAGACTTTTATGTTTTACCTCAGCCTGGTGGTGCTGGTTCAGATCCTCCTGTATCTCTTCCCCAACCGGAACAGCTGAAAGATGCTGTGCGCAGGGTGGAAGGGGTCCTCAATGATTCTGGGTGCCCTCTTCAGACAAGGATCCCTGTAGATCACATTGATGGGGAGGGAAAGGGGAGGATGGAGGGGGGGGAGCACTCATGGTCCTGATGATTGACCTCCGATCCAATTCTCTGTAGAAATCCTACCACACTGTGATGCAACCAGCCAGGTCTCACCACGAAGATGCTGGTGACGAGCAGCACAGAGAGGCTGAGGCTGGCACTTTGGGATTCGGGCATGAGTCAAACGCCAATTCGGGGGTCACACACACAGTCGCCCTCATTGGGTTCTGCTTTGCCCTGCAGACCTTCACGCAGTGCCCTGACCACACAGCATCCTTTGCGGGTCTGTGCTGGGGCTGCGGGGGTTACCGGTGCCCTACCATGCTAGTCCTCTGAAAAGGTGCCGCTTTCTCCTGTGAGATTATCAGCTCCTTGTTGGGCCTATTCAAGTGCTTTCGCCAGCTCCAGGGTGCTGGCCAAGTCTTTAGCAGTCGCTGCCTCACATATATTAACCTCACTCCCGCCACAAGGTGTTCCAGATTTGTTCTTCCTCTCTCACACAGGTTGCGACCACTACATAGTGATATTTCCTACTCAGGACCCACAGTTCAAAGACACAATCGTCCAGCGACTCACCTGGGCATTACCAACATTGAGAGGGCTGGTGTCTCGCCAGCACGTTTTCAAGTAGTGGGCCTTCAAGGTGGACTCATACGTTGCATAGTGCCTGTTAACTGCAAACCCCTTGGGTTAACTTGAGAGAGAAGTGCAGACCTCTGGAGACTATCGGAGTTGAAGACATCTTGTGTGGCCATCAGGTCGGACTGGAAGCACTCCAGCCAGTAGGCGAATTCCTCCAGGGCCTCTGGGGACAGAGGGTTGACCTGGAGCATGCCTGGCTTCAACAGGGCTTCCATCCTACTTCAAAGTTAAGCTATTAAAATTGTAACGTGATTGATTGCACTCAGAGACTTGAGAGGAACACAAACACATTTTTACAATCAATGGCCGGTGTATATACAGGTGAATCTGGAGTAAGGTGGGAAAACCAGGATTTATATTGGGGTAGGTGAGGGTGGAGCCAAGGGAGGAGCCAGCCATCAGAACAACACACAGACAATGAATTCCAGTTCACTGCAGCCCCCACTTTGCTTTTCAGATTGCACGGGAGAGTTCACCCCTGGCCATCCTATCTCCTGTCCTGAAGGCAGCATCACAAGATCTGAGAAGGGCCCAGACCTCTGCAACCGCCCATGGTTTCTGAAGCATTTAATCTCGGTGACATCTTCAATGCACTTGCTGATGCAGCCAGTCGTCACTGAGCTCGTGTGCTCCTCAATGTTTACATGACCGTTATAGGTGGCTGCTTCCATGAAACAGCTCCCTGCGAACTGACCTAGTTTGCTTTGCTGGCGATCTGTAGGCCAGGGTTAGGAGGGCGGATATGTGATCCAAGAAACCAAGTTTGGGGCAAGGTGCAGTCTTATATGCACCAGGGACGTTGGTGTACACCTGATCCAGGATATTCTCTCCTCTGGTGATGAAGTTCACATGGTAAGACAATTTTCAGGTTGGTGTGATTGAAGTCGCCAGCAACAATAATGGTACTGTCAGGGTGGGAAGTCTGGGATTTGCAGATGGGCACCGTAAAGCCCCTTCATGGCTTCACTTCATTACCTGAAGGCAGAATGTGGACTGTGGCTAAGAATTCCCTGGATTGGTAGTAACTCTGCATTTTACCAGGAGGGAATCAGTCTCTGCTGAACAGAATGTCTTCATGACGGAAACATTGGTGCACCAGTTCTCGTTAATGGAAATGCACAGAAACTCAATAGACTCCGTGAAGGACTCTTAATTTGCACATTATTTATTAGTGAATATTTATTTTCTGTATTGCTCAATCAGTGTGTTTACATTTCCCTCTTTTATATACTTAACTTTTCTTGAGTACAGGGTTTTGCCTGACTGATAAGTAAAAATTCTGCCTGTGGGAAACACGAATGTCTGAAGAATGTAGTAAAAACATACCAAAATGCTGAAGGAATTGTTTACGATTCTCAATATTGAATATAGTTTTTTGAACTACCAGTAAATAAAAATTCGGCCTGGCCCTGCAGGAAAAAGAATCTCAAGGTTGTATGTATGTACACTGAGAATATATCAGATCTTTGAACTTTGAAATCTCTGTAACAGTTTCCATCACTACAACCTCCAGGGATTCAGCAGTCCTGTAATTCTGGTAGAGCAGATATCCCACTTTTCCTGTACTGATGGGTATTTCTTTATCCAGAGCTTCTACTTCAATTTTCTCCACCTCTCTTTCTTATGATATAGAACAATGGTTCTTAATCTTTTTCTTCCCACTCACTTACCACTTTAAGTAATCCCTATGCAATCGGTGCTCTGTGATTAGTAAGGGATTGCTTAAGGTGGGATGTGAGTGAGAAGGGAAGGTTGAGAATCACTGCTCTCGACCCAACTGTTACTGAAATATTTTGTTTGAGAAAAATTGTCATTGACTCATTTCCTTTGGAGTTCTGAAACTGTGCACATCATGAGTCAACGAGGTACGATTAAAACCATGGTTTTCAAACTTTTTCTTTTCTCCCACATACCACCTTAAGCAATCCCTTACTAATCACAGAGCCCCAATAGCATAGGGATTACTTAAAGTGGGATGTGAGTGGAAAGAAAAGGTTGAGAACACTGCTGTAAAGTGAATCAGGATATGAGTTTTCGGTGTCAAGATTTTTTGCTGACATTATTTGATAATGTTACCAAAGATAAGCATGGAATGTTTCATTTTTATAAGTTCTATATAAATCCAAGTTGCATTAGGCTTCTTGAGTGCATTCCTACTGAAACATAATGTTCACAGGGAAGTCATTCTTCAGGTTGGATCCAAAGAGCAGCTCTTCCTGGAGGAAACGCCATCTTTTTGCTAAGATAAAGAATTCCACATCCTGATGATCATTATGGATGAAGATTTCAAATCTGAGTTGGGTGTCATGGTGACTCTTTCACCCTTAACTTACAGCCAGTGATTTAACTTGACTCACTACACCAATATATTGCTTCTCAGATGATAAGAAGAAAAGTTTTGACTTGTTAGAAATGGGATTTCTAACAATCTCACAGGGTATTATGTTAAGTTATCATGTTAGCCTTGACATTAAAAGTGACTGTGGGGGACGGGCTATGTGATGACATAGGGTGAGACTGTGAATCCCTTCTCTCTCTGAAAAAGTTTGAAGAAGTTAAAAAAAAGGAAAAGTTGTCAGAGATCCAATAAACAACGCAAATCGTCACCAAATAAATAAAAACAGCTGTAATTGCACAAGAAACTGAACAAGGAAAAGAGACAGATAGGGAGGAGAGGGCCTACCTTAAAGAAGGATCCTGGAGCTGTCCGCAGGGTAGGATTCCATGGAGATAAGCCTGGAGCTGGGGAGACTTTGGACCCTGCTGCTCAAGGTCTCTGCTACGGGAGATGAAGCGACTCTGCGAATGTGCGAGGAGTCGTGCATACGCAGAGCACAGAGAAAAATGAGGAGAATTTTAAACAAAGCCCAAGAAGTTTCCAGATCCAGTGATCAAGAAAAATGAGAATTACATCTGGAACAAGGAGCTATGACTAAAAAGACAGAAAAAAATTAAAGAAACCTATATCTACATCTGAAATGTAGAAATACATGGAAATTTTTGGTGCAATAACAGTGGGAGTTTAAAAAGTGTAATGAGAGTATAGTTGAAGATAAGAATATTACAAGGAAAGTGGAAAGAACGATTCTGCAAGTGGATGACAAACTTAAAGATGAGGAAGAAAAAAATTAAAAGAAATTAATTTGAAATTCAAAATGTAAAATAACCGATGAAAAAATTTCAAGCTGGAGCAGCTGCAACAAAAGATTGACATTTGCCTTTCCGACAATGCTCCCTGCATTGAAATAAATACACCTGAGACATTTTAGAAAATTTTAGTAGAAGAAATAATATAATTATTGTTGGACTTAAAGAAGGTCAAGATATTAAGATGTTTTTGCAATGTTGGATTCCGCAATCTTTGGGGGTAACTGAATTTCAAGGGGACTCGACCAGATCAAAGTTCATGTCCGAAATTGGTCAAATTGCTCACTATGAAGTGAGAGAAAAGATCTCGGATCTGGCAGCAAAACAAGCGAAAGAAAATCACTATCAATTTATAATGGAAATAAGATCTTCTCTTACCCTGATATAAGTTTTGATTTGTTGAAAAAAAGAAAAGAATTCAATGCTGTTAAAAATGTGTTATGGAAGAAAGGTTATGCTTTTGTCCTAACGTATCCAGCAGTATTGAAGATCTTTGTTCCAGACAAGAACAATAGATACTTTAGAGAACCCTATGAGACAAAGGTGTTATCAGGTTCATTGGCTAAGAAAGAGAGACAAGTAGTGAGTAACATTTGAAATGAGAGATAATTCTTTTCTTTGGCTTGGCTTCACGGATGAAGATTTATGGAGGGGTAAATGTCCACATCACCTGCAGGCTCGTTTGTGGCTGACAAGTCTGATGCGGGACAGGCAGACACGGTTGCAGCAGTTGCAAGGGAAAATTGGTTGGTTGGGGTTGGGTGTTGGGTTTTTCCTCCTTTGTCTTTTGTCAGTGAGGTGGGCTCTGCAGTCTTCTTCAAAGGAGGTTGCTGCCCGCCGAACTGTGAGGCGCCAAGATGAATAGTTTGAGGCGATATTAGCCCACTGGCGGTGGTCAATGTGGCAAGCACCAAGAGATTTCTTTAAGCAGTCCTTGTACCTCTTCTTTGGTGGACCTCTGTCACGTGGCCAGTGGAGAGCTCGCCATATAACACGATCTTGGGAAGACGATGGTCCTCCATTCTGGAGACGTGACCTACCCAGCGCAGTTGGATCTTCAGCAGTGTGGATTCAATGCTGTCGGCCTCTGCCATCTCGAGTACTTCGATGTTGGAGATGAAGTCGCTCCAATGAATGTTGAGGATGGAGCAGAGACAACGCTGGTGGAAGCGTTCTAGGAGCCGTAGGTGATGCCAATAGAGGACCCATGATTCGGAGCCGAACAGGAGTGTGGGTATGACAACGGCTCTGTATACGCTAATCTTTGTGAGGTTTTTCAGTTGGTTGTTTCTCCAGACTCTTTTGTGCAGTCTTCCAAAGGCGCTATTTGCCTTGGCGAGTCTGTTGTCTATCTCGTTGTAATTACTGGAAGATAAGTCTGAATGAGAAGGTGAAGGTGCCATGAGGCCTGGGGGTTATCGAGCATCAGTTGTTAATGGCTGGAATACAGGTACACCAGGCAGTGAAGAAGGCAAGTAACACATTGGCCTTTCTAGACAGAGGTTTGCTACAGTTGCTCAGAGCCGTGGGGAGGCCACACCTTGAGTTTTGTGTACTGTTTTGGTTTCCTAATGTGAGGAAAAATACTCTTGTTTTTGACAGGGGGCAGTAAAAGTTCACCAGACTGATCCCTGGAACGGCAGGACTGATGGATAAAGAAAGATTGGAGAGATGAGGGTTTGAATTTGGAAGAATGAGAGAGGACCGGAGAGGTTAGATGCAGGAAGAATGTAACAGATTTTGGGGAAGTCTAGAAAAATGGGTCACAGTGTTAGGATAAGAGGGACTGAAATGAGGAGAAACTTCTCATTCAGAGATATGTAACTCCAGACCGCAGGAAGTTTTGGAGGACAGTTCATTAGATATGTTCAAAAGGGAGTTGGTTCAAGGGCACAGGGACAGGTGCTGATGCCAAATGATCAGCCATGATTGGAATGAATGGTGGAGCTGAGTGACCTTCTCCTGCACCCGTCTTCTATGATTCTACAGTCGAGGAATGGACATAGGAGAGGTGGCATTCTGGAGTTTCCAGGAGAAGGTCAGAGTTTCATCGCGCCCTCTAAGGGGGTGGATGGGTAACATAGGGATCTGGTGCAGGTAACACAATGACTTTTCCAAAAGGATTACATTGGCATCATACATGCTCATGGTTTCCACACTGGAGGTAACCTGTTCAACTCCAACTGCAATGCTCCAGAAGATATTTTATCAAGGATGGTTTCCAGTTGGCAAATCTTTTCCAGCTTTAATCCACTGCTGCTCCTTCCCCGCTTCTGAAAGAATGTAGAAATGTGTACAATACTGAAGTCACAGGATCTGCATCCTGCAAAATGATGTGCTAGATGTAACCAGCATCTCTAGTCAGGGAAGCAGGTCGACATTCTTTCACCAGAACTGGGAAAAGTCCTGAAGAAACATGAAGAGAGATCAGAAAGTAGCCCTTTTACACAGAGATCCTGGTAAATTGGCATGCCAACAACCTAGGTTTAAAGCTAGGTTGAGTTGGACCCCAGAGCTTTCACACTGAGCCAAGAAAAGCCGGTTCAGTGCGACCTTTTACATGGGAACCCATCACTTCCTGGACAGCAAGGACACGTGATGCACGTGGAAGGAGATTAGAGATATCATGAACCAAAAGACTATGCCATCTGCATGGCTGGCTATGCAGGGGTTGTGCAGCTCAGCAAGTGGAGGTTCTCGCCGACATCGTTAACATCTCCCTGAGGGCGCTGTGGTCTTTGCATGCTTCGAAACTGCTACCATTGTCTCTGTGCCAAAGAAGTCGTCTGTGTCCTGCCTCAACGATCGTCATGAAGTGCTTCTAGAGGTTTGTCATGGTGTACATCAGGGACCTACTGCCCCCTTCACTGGACCCCCCTGCAGTTCATATATAGTCCCAAACACTCGACGGATGATCACCACTGCCCTTCATCTAGCCCTCACCTACCTGGAAAATAAAGACTTGTACGTTCGATTGCTGACTGCCGACTTCAGTTCAGCATTCAACATGATCGTACTACAGTTCCTGATAGGGAAATTGGGTCTGCTGGATCTATACACCTCCCTCTGCAATTGGATTCTCCACTTCCTGACAGGGAGACTTCAGGCAATCCGGATTGGAAACGGTACTTCCAAGACTATCACACTGAGCATGGGCCCCCATGACTCAGCTCACACCACATCATCAAGTTCACTGATGCCATGACAGTGGTGGGCCTTATTAGTAAGAACGAGGAGGCAGCGTACAGAGACGAAGTGCAGACACTAGCGAACTGGTGCAGAGCCAACAACCCGTATCTGAACGTTAAAAAAAACAATAGAAATGGTTATCGACTTCAGGAGGGCCCAGGGAGATCACGGTCCGCTGACCACTGATGGCCCTACCGCTGAGTTTGTCAAGAGTATCAAGTTCCTTGGTGTGCACCTGCCGGAGAATCTCACCTAGTCCCTTAACCCCAGCTCCATAGCCTGTGAAGGCTGAGGAAAGTGCATCTCCCACCCTCCATCCTCACTACATTCTACAGCAGATGTATCGAGAGTATCCTGTGAAACTGTATCTCTGCCTGGGTTGGAAGCTGTACCTCCTCAGACTGCAAAGCCTTGCAAAGGATAATGAAGTCAGCAGAAAAGACCATTTGGGGAAAATCTTCCTGGCATGAACGACATTTGCAACACTCGATGCAGACGGAAAGCAATGAACATTGTGAAAGACTCCACACATCCCACATGTAAACTGTTCTCTCTTCTGCTATCTGACAGAAGGTACCGTAGCTCTTGGGCCCATATATCCAGGGCGGGAAACATCTTTTTCCCCTAAACCATCAGGCCCCTGAACTCCAAGTACAGATGTTGGCAGTGTACCATGGACTTCCAGTGCATATGTCTTAATATTATAATGCGTTAACTGCTTTCCTAAAGTTGTATCTATGTAAATATGCTCCCTGATCCTGGAGAAATGTTATCTCGTCCTACCATGCGAGCATGGTATGAACAATAAATAAAGTTAACCTCATTTGACTTCAAAAGGTGGTGGGGCCTGCAGCGTTACAGCATTGGTTTCCTGGGAAGGCGGGTAAGCCTTTTATACAGGAGCTAAAGAGAAACGCATCAGCTCTGATACGACCCACCTTGAGGCCCTTTTACACTGCTTCACTTACTTGTGTGAACGCAATGAAACTGGGATGGGGGGGCTCATTTTCATCCCAGTACTTGCTTCCAAAGTAGGTAGTATCAGAGCTGATGGATTTTGCTTTTCTTGGTTCAGTGTGAATATTCTGATCTGACCTGACTTTAAACACAGGTTGATGACAGGCCAATTTACTGGGATTTGTGTGTAAAAGGGGCTTTGGAGGGTAGGTACCAGGATGAAAATGATCCCCTATCCTGGGCACGTTCACACAGGTAAGTGAAGTGGTTAAAAGACAGTTAATTACTGTTTTTGAAGGACGGTGTAAAAGGCCCAATGAAGGAGTGGTCTTGGGAGGTCTTATTAGGGATACCTGAAATGGCCAGCAGCCTGATGGAAGGGTGAAATGTGAAAGTGGCAGTTCTGGTAATCTGAAACTGTTGAATTAATTGCTGAATCTGGGAGGCTGGGACACATTAGGCACTTTCAGGTAGACCAAACATTCGCCTGTAGAGGGAGACATTCTTTGCCCTTACGGCTAAAGATGTACCTTCCTGAATATGCTGTGGCCGGTTCCAAGGCGCCGATTCCAAACCTTCTTGGGGAAGGATACTCAGCGGAGCGCAGCACTCCACTGCTTGACCTGAATATACAGCCACAGTAAACGGCTGGTTGGGGAGGGGGGGCTGATGATGCCATCAGCCCACGACCCATCTCCCTTCAAGGTAGGGGTGGTGGGGCAGTGGGAGCCGGCAGGGCAGCGGGAGCTGTCGGGAAGGCAGCAGGGGGCAGCGGTGGAGGGTGTGGGGGGCAGCTGGGAGCTGTCGGGAAGGGCCATCGGGGCAGTGGGAGCTGTCAGCAGGGAGCCGGCGGCTCAAAACACGGCAGATCAATGGTCGCCTTCCCTACCCATAATCCCCCAAGCAGCTGGAATTGCTCTGACAGGTTTATGACAGGTGGCGTTACGCCATGGCAACAGTCGCCCCGCCTCCATTGAATCCCGAGGACGCTATGTGGCGCGTCTGGATATGAATGGGATGCTGGAGTAGCCTTTTAGGGCTGCTGTCTGAAAGGGAAGTTCTGAGGTTTCTATCCGCTCCAAGGCAGAGCCCTGACGTGAAATGGCTTAATGTTCTGCAAACTCACAATGTGCTATGTTGCAATGTGCTATGGGAAACTGATCGTCATTTGTGTGGGATGGAAAATTAATGGGAAGCTTGGGGTCATGCGGTGGTCTGAACAGATCTCTTAAAGCAGTTACCATTTATTTCTCCATGATGGAGGCTGGGGGCACTGAAGGAATTTTATGCCAATGAGTGCACTGAATATCATGCCCAGTTTAACTCCAGTGCCATTGCATATCTAGAAAATCAACTTTAATGAAGCCAGCACAGGATGGATTTTCATCCGATGAGCTGAGGGAAGTAAATGTCGGTCCACAAACTGGGGGTGGAATTGAGAGAGAGCTAGCTCACCAACCAACTCCATGGCAGTCTGTGTTGGAAAGCGCTAACATTAACACTGCTACATGCAACTGGTCACAGTCTTCACCAAGGGACACATGATAGGATGCAGATGCTGCGATTGCAGTGAACACACCGAAATGTTGGAGGAACTCATCCAGTCTTTTCAGGATCAATAGGAAACAAAGATACGTTGCCGACGTTTCAGGCCTGAGCCCTTCTTCAAGGAATAAGCAGAATGAGGCAGAAGCAGAATATTCCGTGTTGAAATAAGCTCTACTCACCCGTTTCAAAAAGGTTAACGTATGGACATTGAGCGAGTTTAAAAATATCCTCATCCTTATTTTCCTTGGCAGCGGAAAGCAGAGGGGACTCACTAATTCTGCAGGAAAGAAAGAACAAATTTATTCTAATCTGAAGTCCCATGAGATCTCCAGTGCTTCCCATCTACCAGTTGGTGAAGATATACTGCACTGCCCGTTCACTGTTGGATCACATATCCTTGGCCTCCTTTCTGAGGGCGCCTTTATGACAGGGATGGCAACAGTTCAACAAGAGCTAACACCCTCCCAAAGGCAATGGAGATGGGCAATGAATGTCAGTGGATTTAAGAAGAGCCCATGATATTCGTTCAAACTTTGGGCCTGCCTCCCCTCCTCGGTCGGACCATACCTGAGGTTCTTTTTCCTGTATTCCTGCAGGCTAAGCAGAATTTCTCCTTATCAGGAACTGTAAACTTAAAATATATGTCTTCTAGTTTCTGGCTCCCATGTTTAAATGAGAGATAATACAAAGTGATTATAGAGAGGGAAAAAGGAAATATTAAAAACATTTTTTTGAAAGAGAGATAATTAGGAAGGAAAGTTTTAACTTGAAAGATCTATAAATAAGTAAAAATCTGTAAATGATAAAGACTGTATAGATCTAATGCAACAAGGGACAGTAAAGTAATTTGAGAGAGTTAGTTGGGAGTGAAGGACTAACTCTAACGGAGCCATGAGTGCTGGTGTGGTTGTGGACCTCATGAAATGACAATACCCAAACTTTTGTCCTGGTCAGACTACTTTATTCTGCAGAATACTTGAGCCGTCACTGTGGCCAGATAGGCTTCTTCTGGAAGAAGCAAGCAGAAAGTGACTCACAAAGAAGTATTTGTTCCTTTGTTCAGTCTACACATGGGCAGAGTAACATTTGGCCCAATCAAAAGTTTACACAATACATTCTTACCCTCATGCAATTGCTTCTTACATACACATTAAGTTACAACATAAGATTGACAGCCTTTTATCAGACATTGCTCAAGATGTTTGGTTCAGAATAAATTCCTAGAGTCATCGAGCTAATTGGTCCCTTTTGAATTGCCTCACCTGCCTTACCAAAATGCTGAGAAATCTGGCTGTATTCTCACTGGCTTTTAACCCCCTTCCTTCCTCATGGTTTCAACTGCAATTCGTATAGATCAGCATTTAAAAAACGTCTCATTAATAATGTTCGCCTTTGGGGTGTGGGGGTTCTATCTTTTTCTGGTTTTCTTTCTTTTCTTTTTCTCAATACACATAAATATATTGTTATATACGAGCCCAGAGGACCCCAAAACCCAGCAGCAATAGATACTCATCACAATGTAACAAAAAGTTACTTTTCTTTCTTTTTCAATCTTTTTATTATTATTATAATTTATAAACACATACAGTTCAAAGAGATATAAAAAAAATACATAGTAAGTAATGAATTAATACAGAGATATTAAACAATAATATTACAGAATAAAAATATATCATAAAAAAAATTTTTTTGATCAGTTTAGGGTGTGAATTATCTCTAAAAAAAAAGATATAATTAATAACAATATATGAAAAAAAGAGAAAAAAAAACCCCAAAAAGAAGAAAAAACAAATCTGAATTTTAAAAAAAACTTTAAAAAAAACCTACAGATATAGCTAAACCACACCGATCACTCCGATCTCATCTTACAGCCCAATTATCATACATAATCATAGAAAGAAAACAGAGCCAGATCAACTCACCACAAATGAAAATATTGAATAAATGGTCGCCAGGTTAACTCAAACTTAGAAGGGGATTCATAGACAGAGTTTCTAATTTTCTCTAAATTTAAACATAGTATGGTTTGGGTAAACCATTGGAAAACAGTGGGAGGATTTACCTCTTTCCAATTTAATAGTATAGATCTTCTAGCCATTAGTGTAAGAAAAGCAATCATACTTTTATCCATGGATATTGGATATTCATGGATCTAATTATCCATGAAATATGATTTACCTCGATCTCATTTCTTTCGATATTTGCAGATTAGGAGTTTCTTAGTTTCGACTTTACCCTTTTTTCCCAATAGGGAGACTAAGACTGTTTTAGAGGATATACTATATTCAAAATTCCCTCCAAAAGGTGTGATATCTAAATTATATAATATAATTACAAAAATAAATTCTGGGACTTTTGAAAAGTTTAAAAATGATTGGGAAAGAGAACTCAACCTTCATATTTCTAATGAAAATTGGAATAAAATTCTGCGACTGGTAAACTCTTCTTCTCTATGTGCAAAACATTCACTAATACAGTTTAAAGTTGTTCATAGAGCTCATATGTCTAAAGATAAACTCCATTGCATTTATTCTCATATCGATCCTATATGTGATAAATGTCAATTGGAAATAGCTTCCCTTACACATATGTTTTGGTCCTGTCCCTCTTTACAGAATTATTGGAAGGAAATTTTTTCCATTATATCTACTGTTTTGAATATTGATTTACAACCACATCCCATTACTGCAATTTTTGGATTACCTGTGATAGATTTGACTTATTTATCTCTTCCTGCGGATCGTATGATTGCTTTTCTTACACTAAAAGTTACTTTTAATTATCTTTAAACATGAAAATAGAATCAAACTTTAACTTATCACTATTGACTTATTTAACCTAACTTAACCCCCTTATAGTTCTAAGTGTAATGTGTGTGTAAGTTCTGAAAGGTTTTTTGGTTCACAGTCCAATCTCACTTCTCATTCATCCAAGTTAACTGGTTGTAGGCAATTCTTATACTGTGCACAGAATTTAACATTTATAAGGTTCATCGGGCTTTGGTGCTCGAAAGGTGAATGGTTATTGCCCAGGAAGGTTCTTTCTGTTCCCCTTATTCCAAGTGAAACATTAGACAGCCAGTCCTCTACTCTTGAATGAACCACAAGGGCTTTGACCAGGCTGTCTTACAACATGGGGCTTTCCAAAAACTTTCCAGCTTGTCCTTTTCCAGTCCCAGCTACTTTTGCACCATACAAGTGATCTGTGTGTCTTTCTCTCTCTCTCTCTCTCTCTCTCTCTCTCTCTCTCTCTCTCTCTCTCTCTCTCTCTCTCTCTCTATCTATCTATCTCTCTCTCTCTCTCTCTATCTCTCTCTCTCTCTCTGAGAGAAAGCCTGTTAAACTCTCTCTGTTTGCAAAACCACATGAACCTCTCAGAACAACAAGTTCTCTTCCAGACAGCAGCAGCTCCGGCATGCTCTTTCAACTGTTGCCTTTTGCAACAAAAATCCATTAGTGAAGTCTATTGAGCATTCTTGAAAAGTGCTTGCAAAAGCTCTGGAGCCGATATGTCTACCACGGGGCAGAGCTCTTTTTTAAAGATCTCTTTTAAAGTGACCTACTCTAACAAACCTTTCCCAATTTATTTCCTAAAAACATATATATATGAGTACGGACAAGTTGCTCTTGTATCTTGGTGTGAGCTTGCAGGCGCCTCAGATTGAAGAGACTGCCATCCGTGCGGTACCGGATGTAAACAGCATCTTCATTTTTGAGGTCTTTCATGGCTTGTTTCAGCATCATGCTGAAGAAGATTGAAAAGAGGGTCTGATCTGACCTTGTTGGTTTTCGTGCAGTTGGATAACTATGTTGAGGAACTTTGGGGGGCATCCGAGGCACTCTGTCTGAGGGCAAAGACCATGTCAGTAGTTCCTCTGTTTGCGCGAAAACCGCACTGTGATTCTGGGAGAACATTCTCGGCACACTAGGTAATATTCTATTTAGGAGAATCCTAGCGAAGATTTTGCCTGCAATGGAGAGCAGCGTGATTCCCCTGTAGTTTGAGCAGTCTGATTTCTCGCCTTTGTTTTTGTACAGGGTGATGATGATGGCATCACGAAGGTCCTGAGGCAGCTTTCCTTGGTCCCAGCAGAGCTTGAAAAACTCATGCAGTTTGGCATGCAGAGTTTTGCCACCAGCCTTCCAGACCTCTGGGGGGGGGATTCCATCCATACCTGCTGCTTTGCCACTTTTCAGTTGTTCAATTGCCTTATATGTCTCTTCCCGGGTGAGGACCTCATCCAGCTCTAGCCTTAGGGGCTGTTGAGGGAGCTGGAGCAGGGCGGATTCTTGGACTGAGCCTGAAGAAAACTGAGGTCCTCCATCAGCCAGCTCCCCACCATGACTACCAGCCCCCCCACATCTCCATCGGGCACACAAAACTCAAAACGGTCAACCAGTTTAACTATCTCGGCTGCACCATTTCATCGGATGCAAGGATCGACAACGAGATAGACAACAGACTCGCCAAGGCAAATAGTGCCTTTGGAAGACTACACAAAAGAGTCTGGAAAAACAACCAACTGATAAACCTCACAAAGATTAGTGTATACAGAGCCGTTGTCATACCCACACTCCTGTTCGGCTCCGAATCATGGGTCCTCTACCGGCATCACCTACGGCTCCTAGAACGCTTCCACCAGCGTTGTCTCCACTCCATCCTCAACATTCATTGGAGCGACTTCATCCCTAACATCGAAGTACTCGAGATGGCAGAGGCCGACAGCATCGAATCCACGCTGCTGAAGATCAAACTGCGCTGGGTAGGTCATGTCTCCAGAATGGAGGACCATCGCCTTCCCAAGATCGTGTTATATGGCGAGCTCTCCACTGGCCACCATGACAGAGGTGCATCAAAGAAGAGGTAAAAGGGCTGCCTAAAGAAATCACTTGGTGCCTGCCACATTGACCACTGCCAGTGGGCTGATATCGCCTCAAACCGTGCATCTTGGCGCCTCACAGTTCGACGGGCAGCAACCTCCTTTGAAGAAGACCGCAGAGCCCACCTCACTGACAAAAGACAAAGGAGGAAAAACCCAACACCCAACCCCAACCAACCAATTTTCCCTTGCAACCGCTGCAACCGTGTCTGCCTGTCCCGCATCAGACTTGTCAGCCACAAATGAGCCTGCAGCTGACGTGGACATAACCCCTCCATAAATCTTCGTCCGCTGAGCCAAAGCCAAAGAAAGAAAGATATATATTCTGTCACAATATGAAGAACATTAAGAAATATAATATGTGTTGTAAATATTTGCGAGATAGGAGTGGAAAGATGGATGGTTAGTAGATTTAGTAAAGAGATCTCATGGCTGGAAAACTGAATTTTATTAGTATTAATATTAATGGGATACATAATATAATAAAATGGAAAAATTATTAGTGTAAATAAAAAAAGCAAAAATATATATTGCCTTTTTACAAGAAACACATTTGACAGAAAAAGAACATGAAAAAATAAAAAGAGATTGGGTAGGAAATGTAAAGGCATCCTCATTTAATTCAAAGGCTAGAGGTTCAGCAATATTGATCAATTAAAATTTACCAATAAAAATATTGGACACAATTGTCGATGTAGCAGGAAAATTGATTGTTATGGAAAATTGCCAGATTATTCAGAACAATTGACTTTAATGAGTGTATAAGCGACCAATGTAGATGATGCTAAATTTGTACAAGATATTTTTATGCAATTATCAAACGCGGAAGGAAACATCATATAAGGAGGAGATTTTAATTTTACTTTGGACCCTAAACTGGATAGGTCAGGTGGAAAAATTATGAAAAATAAAGTAGCTAAAATAGCAATAGATTTAATGAAAGACATAGGGTTAGTGGATATATGGAGAAGGATTCACCCAAGTGAAAGAGATTATTCTTTTTACACTTTTCAGCATAAAACATATTCATGAATAGATATGCTTTTAATTTCTGCACAACTTCAATCTAGAGTTAAAAAGGTTGAATATCAAGCATGAGTTCTATCTGATCATTCACCTTTAATTTTATTGGAGGAAAAACAAAAGATGGGTTATAGGTGGAGATTAAATACATTACAGAAGAAAAAAGAATTTTGTGACTTTGTGAAACAACAGATACATTTTTTTCTTGAAAATAACAATGGTTCAGTAAGGAATAAGTTTATAATATAGGATTCTCTGAAGGCATATCTAAGAGTCAAATAATAAGTTATACTTCAAAAGTAAAGAAGGAATATATGAAAGAGGTGGAACCTTTAGAAAAATAAATAATAAAATTTGAGAAGGAACTTCAAGTGCAAAAGAAAGGAGAAAAGAATATTGTTACAATCAAAAAAATTAAGATTTAATAAAATACAAACTTACAAAATGGAGAGAGATATAATGAGGTCATGACAAAAATATGAATTAGGTGAAAGAGCGCATGGTAATTAAAAAAAAGCAAATTTCTGGAACAATAATTGCAACTAAGAAAAGTATTGGTCAAGTTACTTATAAAACACAGAAAATAAATGATAATTTTAAGGAATTTTATTCCAAACTTTATCAATCAGAATCTTTGAAAGATTATAATAAAATAGAACAGTATTTGCGACAAGTTAAATTGCCTATGTTAAATGAAGATGAAAAAATAGAATTATTTAATACTTTTTTCTGAAATAGAAGTTTATGAGACCTTAATGTCATTGCAGAATAATAAAACGCCAGTTGAAGATGGTTTTCCATCAGAATTTTATAAAGTATTTAATGAATTATCAGTACCTGTATTGACGGGGATATGAGACCAAATGAAATAGGTAGATGACCTACCAGAATCTTTCAAAACAGTGTTACTAACAGTAATTACAAATAAAGGGAAGGATTGTTAACAACCTCCTTCAAATAGACCTATGTCACTACTGAATACAGATTATAAAATTGTATCAAAATTATTATCTAATCAGTTAAATAAATTTTTAACAAAATTAATAAATATGCATCAAACTGGTTTAAACAAAAATAGAAGAGCAGCAGATAATATAGTTAAGTTTGATAAATGTAGCACAAAATAGAAATATACCAGCAGTAGTGCTGTGTTAGATGCAGAGAAATCATTTGATAGATTCAAGTGGGATTTTTTGTTTAAAGTACAATATATTTGGGATTCCAAATACTTTTGTAAATTTGATAAAGGCATTATAAGATCATCTGAAACAAAAATGGCTACAAATAGACAAATATCAAAACCTTTTTTATAGAAAGGTCATCTAGGCATGGTTGTCCATTGTCACCTTTTCTATTTGCATTAGCAATTGAGCCATTGGTAGAAATAATTAGAAGTGATAAAGAAATTAAGCAATTTGTGATAGGTAATAAAGAACATAAAATTAGTTTGTTTGCGGATGATGTTATAGTATATTTAATAAGATCAGAAATATCATTGAATAAGTTGGATATGAGATTAATAGAATATGGATTAGTATTGGGTTATAAAGTTAATGTTGATAAAAGTGAGGTGATGCCTATGGTGGACATATATTATTCATAATGTAAGAGGTATACAAAATTAAAGTGGCAAAATAAAGCAATTAAATATTTAGGAATAAAAGCTGACAGAAATACAAATAAATTATTTAAGTTAAATTACTCACCACTATTAAAAAAAGATAGAAGATCTGAGAAGATGGAAAGATATACCAATAACATTAATAGGATGGGTGAATTGTATTAAGATGAAAATTTTTCCAAGAATACAATATTTATTTCAATCATTACCCATTCATGTACCAGGAACATTATTTTGGAGTTTGAATAAAATTATAAGAGAATTTATTTGGAAAGGTAAAATGTCAAGAACTGGTCTTGAAAAATTAACATGGAAATTTGATCAGGGAGACTAAGATTACCAAATTTTAAAAATTATTATAAAGTAGCTCAACTGAGATTTTTGTCCTCCTGTTATCAAGTGGGTGAGAAAACAGCCTGGGTTCAGATTGAAATGAATAAAATTGGAGAAACTATCTCAGAACAAGTTTTGTATAAATGGAACAGTGAATTGTTTAAAGGAAAAATGGAAGTACCAATTTTAAAACATATATTGAAATATGGAATGAGATTCATCTAAAATGATGTTAAAACAAACCCAACTTTTTTTCACTTTGAATAATTCTTTATTTGATAATTGGTAGAGTATAGGTATCCAGAGGATAAAAGATTGCTTTTGGGATCTTTTTAATATTTGAGCAAATAAAGAATAAATACAATATACAAATAATACCATTTTTGCATATTACCAACTAAAATCATATTTAGAAAAGAAGTTAGGAACAGATTTGAGACTCCCAGAACAAAGTCACTTTGAAGGTATAATAACAGATACATTTATTATTAAGAAGTTTATTACTAATATGTATATAAAATTAAAAGAAACTAAAAGAAAAGATTTATATGAATCAAAATTACCATGGGAGAAAGATTTAAACATAAAAATTCAAGAGGAAATATGGTCAAAATTATGTCAAGAAAGTGTTGCAAATACATTTCATTCTAATTATCCGATAAGTGTTTTTGATGCAATAGGAAATAGGGACCTTTTTACATTCAGTCTGGTCGTGTGTGAGAGTGGAACAATTTTAGAAAGATTTGAGCATATAGTTAATACAAAATGATCCAAGAATATTTTTACTTGCGAATATATATGAAGAAGATATAAAATTGAAATTGGATAAATATCAAGAAAAATGTTTAAATGTAGCCATAGCAATAGCAAAGAAATGTATAGCAGTAACATGGAAAACTGAGAGTGTGGAACAATTAGACAGATGGCAAAATTACTTATAGTTTAAGGAATCAAATTGGATACTTTTATAAAATTTGGGAACTATATATGGATTTCATGAATAAACGTCGATCCACATCCTCCACTTTGCCCATCCCTCTCAGTTAGTAATTATAAAAAACAGTCGATGCATATGATATATGTTAATATTATATTATAATATTATTTTTAAAAATGAGTGGTGTACTAGCCTCGCCAAATGAACCCAGCTCAGCGTGAAGATTGGCGACTTCAGGGGTTTTTACGAGGCCCTAAAGGCTGTGTACGGCCCCTCACCCCAAGTTCAAACCCGCTGCGCATCTCAGATGGCAAAATCCTCCTCAGCGACAAGATCTCCATCCTCAACCAATTGTCAGAACACTTCCAATCTCTTTTCAGTGCCAACCGCTCAGTCCAAGAATCCGCCCTGCTCCAGTTCCCTCAGCAGCCCTTAAGGCTAGAGCTGGATGAGGTCCTCAGCCGGGAAGAGACATATAAGGCAATTGAACAACTGAAAAGTTGCAAAGGTCTGGAAGGCTGGCGGCAAAACTCTGCATGCCAAACTGCATGAGTTTTTCAAGCTCTGCTGGAACCAAGGAAAGCTGCCTCAGGACCTTCGTGATGCCATCATCATCACCCTGTACAAAAACAAAGGCGAGAAATCAGACTGCTCAAACTACAGGGGAATCACGCTGCTCTCCATTGCAAGCAAAATCTTCGCTAGGATTCTCCTAAATAGAATGATACCTAGTGTCGCCGAAAATGTTCTCCCAGAATCACAGTGTGGCGTTCGCGCAAACAGAGGAACTACTGACATGGTCTTTGCCCTCAGACAGCTCCAAGAAAAGTGCAGAGAACAAAACAAAGGACTCTACATCACCTTTGTTGACCTCACCAAAGCCTTCGACACCGTGAGTAGGAAAGGGCTTTGGCAAATACTAGAGTGCCTCGGATGCCCCCCAAAGTTCCTCAACATGGTTATCCAACTGCATGAAAACCAACAAGGTCGGGTCAGATACAACAATGAGCTCCCTGAACCCTTCTCCATTAACAATGGCGTGAAGCAAGGCTGTGTTCTCGCACCAACCCTCTTTTCAATCTTCTTCAACATGATGCTGAAACAAGCCATGAAAGACCTCAACAATGAAGACGCTGTTTACATCCGGTACCGCACGGATGGCAGTCTCTTCAATCTGAGGCGCCTGCAAGCTAACACCAAGACACAAGAGCAACTTGTCCGTGAACTACTCTTTGCAGATGATGCCACTTTAGTTGCCCATTCAGGGCCATCTCTTCAGCGCTTGACGTCCTGTTTTGTGGAAACTGCCAAAATGTTTGGCCTGGAAGTCAGCCTGAAGAAACTGAAGTCCTCCATCAGCCAGCTCCCCACCATGACTACCAGCCCCCCCACATCTCCATCGGGCACACAAAGCTCAAATCGGTCAACCAGTTTACATATCTCGGCTGCACCATTTCATCGGATGCAAGGATCGACAACGAGATAGACAACAGACTCACCAAGGCAAATAGCGCCTTTGGAAGACTACACAAAAGAGTCTGGAAAAACAACCAACTGATAAACCTCACAAAGATTAGTGTATACAGAGCCGTTATCATACCCACACTCCTGTTCGGCTCCGAATCATGCGTCCTCTACCTGCATCACCTTCGGCTCCTAGAACACTTCCACCAGCATTGTCTCCGTTCCATCCTCAACATTCATTGGAGTGACTTCATCTCCAACAGGAGAGGCCGACAGCATCGAATCCATGCTGCTGAAGATCCAACTGCGCTGGATATGTCACATCTCCAGAATGGAGGACCATCGCCTTCCCAAGATCGTGTTATATAGCGAGCTCTCCACTGGCCACCAAGACAGAGGTGCACCAAAGAAGAGATACAAGGACTGCCACATTGACCGTCGCCAATGGGCTGATATCACCTCAAACCGTGCATCTTGGTGCCTCACAGTTTGGCGGGCAGCAACCTCCTTGGAAGAAGACCGCAGAGCCCACCTCACTGACAAAAGACAAAGGAGGAAAACCCAACACCCAACCCCAACCAACCAATTTTCCCTTGCAACCGCTGCAAACGTGTCTGCCTGTACCGCATCAGACTTGTCAGCCACCAACGAGCCTGCAGCTGACGTGGACATTACCCCTCCATAAATCTTTGTCCGCGAAGTCAAGCCAAAGAAAAGAAGAAGAAAGAAAAAGAAAAAGAAATGTAGAAGTAGGTGTTCTTTCTTCCACTTTTTCTTTTTACTTTCTTTTGGGGAAGGGGGTTGGGGAGAAAATTTAAAATTTATTGTATCATTTTGTATAGTTTATTAAGTTACTATATTATTGAATTTATACTTTTCACTGAAACAAATGATAAATTAAATTTTCAAAAAAATAAGTGACTTTCTGGAAACAAATACTTCCTTTGGAAAATGCTCAAATGTTTCTCATCTCATGCAGAATCCCAATCTGTTTAATTCTTGATTTATTGGGATGGCACACTTTGCGTAGCAGTTGAAGCAATGCAGTTGCAGCGTCAGCGATTGGGACCAGGGTTCGAATCCCGTGCTATCTGTTAGGACTTTGTACATTCTCCCATGTCTGTGTGGGTTTCCTCCCACCATTCAAAACTTAGTAGGGGGGAGGAGTTTGGGATAATTAGGTGTAATTGGGTGGCAAGGGCTCATGGGATGAAAGGCCCTGTTACCATACTGTATGTCTTAAAAAAAAGTAACTGGTTTTTAAGCAAAAGAAAATGTCTAAATATGAATTCTGCTACATCCATAGAACATCAGTCAGCAAACCTTGGTGCAGGAAAGGATTGATAGATCTGGATGAGACTAATTAGGATGTTGCTGGATGTGGAACAGTGTTTAAGTTAATTTGCACAGATACCTGGTACAATGAGAAGAGATCTTTTGTGAGCACACTGACAGCCTACCTCCAACATTCATACAACTGTATAAAGAGCACAGAATATAGGATTGCAATGAAAAGAAATATCAATCAACATTGTCTTCCGAGAAAGTAGAGGTGTTGGTGTACTTTCTTGACCATCGTGCCCATCCCTCTAAGGAAGGATATAATTAGCATTGATAATACCATAGAATGACGAGCTTACCAAATGGGACATTAACAAAATGAGCAAAAGCTAGAATGTAAAACAAAATGTGATCTCATGGAAACCTATAAAATTAATGTCATTGAATGATGTTACATGCACAGCTAGTGTGTATACCTGAGATTATTCTGTGAGAGAACCAAAATTAGACTGTAATGATGCATGTATTTTATGCATATGGCTGAATGTCTGCCGAAGATAATAGTATGGTTAGATTAAAGGAATCCACCTGCATTTTGAATGCATCTTCCTACATGCTCTACTCTACAATGAAATCTTGCTGTAGATTGGAAATGTGGGCTCTTATCATGAGGCAACAGATGTTCTGACTGTAGTGAAAACACAGAAATTCTAGATGAACTCAGCAGGTCTCGCAGTGCCGATAGGAGGCATCGATATATTTTCCCAATGTTTCAGGCCTGAGTCCTTCTTCAAGGTATGAGAAAATGTAGACAGCACCTGGATAGGGAGAGGAGTACAGACCAGACTAACAGACTAGATAGATATGGAGAAGAGGCCAGGAAAAAGGAAAGGTGAGAATTGATAGGGGGAGGGGGTTTCTCTGTGAATGCAGAGCTGGAGTAAAGGAGACAGGAGGAAAAGATAATACAGAGAGAGAGAGAGAGAGAGAGAGAGAGAGAGAGCTACAGAAAAGGAGATATGAGGGGGGTGCGGGCCTAACAGAAATCACAGAAGTCGATGATAATGCCATCCGGTTAGAGGGGGCCCAGACAGAAGATAAGGTGTTATTCTTGCAATTTGCAGGTGGTCTCAGTCTGGCAGTGTATGAGACCATGGACAGGCTGGTCAGCAGGGGAATGGGATGGGGAATTGAAGTGGGTGGACAATGGGAGATTGGATCACTTTTCATGAACTTGCCAGAGTTTATGGAAAAAAATCATATTCAAACTGGGTGCTTGGTTAGTGTAGTGGTTGGTGCAACACTATTACAAGGCCAGTGATCCAGGTTCCAATACACCGCTTTCTGCAGGGAGTTTGTATGTTCTCTGCGGGACCATACGGGTTTTCCCTGGGTGCTCTGGTTTCTTCCCATATTCCAAAGATGGGCAGGATTAGGGTAATTGGTCACATGGGTGCATTTGTACAGTATGGACCCGTGGTCAGAAGGGCCTGTAACTGTGCAGTATCCCTAAATTTAAAAATGATCTCATAGATCAATTTCAATGGGATGTTTAAAATTTGTAATAAGGCATATAAATAGAATCCTTATGATTCTATTTCACAACTTTCACAAATTATATAAAATTCCAGTCTTGCAAATTAGATTTATTTTTACTTTGCTACAGCGAGATGAAATTGGCAGTAACACATCTAAACCCGTGTTAATAACATCATATATTTTTACAATCACAATGTGATAATTCCAATATCTTTACAATTAGGGTCATTCTGGGCTTAACCCATTGGCCCACATTTAGACCATTTCCTTTGGAAGCCTTCCTTTCCATATATATGTTCCAAATGACCTTTCAACATCACCGTTCTACTGACTTCTGCAATTTATTCTGGCACCTCATTCCAAATATGGACTATCTTCAAGCGGAAAAAGTTCCCCCAAAGTTTCCTCTTAAATCACTCCCCTCTCACCTTAAATAGAACATTACAGCATAGAAAAATGCCCTTCAGCCCTTCTAGTCTGTGCCAAACTATTTTTCTGCCTAGTCCTACTGACCAGCATACAGTCCATAGCCCTCCATACGTCCCCCATCTATATACCAGTCCAAATGTTAAAATTCCTGCTTCTCTACCTTTCTACGCTCCTCTTCTTCCTGCTGGCTCCCTCTCTCCCTGCCTCACTCCATCTCCCCCACCACCTTCCCTCTCCCCCACTTGCCCTCCCTCTCCCACACCTCCTTCCCTCTCCCCTGCCTCTCTCTATATCTCTCCCTCTCTCCATGCCTCCCCCTCCCCGACTTCCTCCCTCTCCCTCACCTCTCTCCCTCTCCCCCACCCTCCCTCTCACCCTGACTCCCTCCCTCTCCCCCACCCTCTCACTGACTCGCTTCCTCTCCCCACCTCTCTCCCTCTCACTAACTCACTTCCTCTCCCTCCTCTCTCCCTCTCCCCATCTCCCTCCTCTCACTGACTCGCTTCCTCTCCCTCACCTCTCTCCCTCTCCCCATCTCCCTCCTCTCACTGACTCGCTTCCTCTCCCTCACCTCTCTCCCTCTCCCCACCTCCCTCCCTCTCCCCCTGACTCCCTCCCTCCCCCCACCTCCCTCACTCTCCCCATCCCTCTCCCCCTGACTCCCTCCCTCTCTCCCACCTCCCTCCCTCTCCCCCTGACTCCCTCGCTCTCCCCCACCTCCCTCCCTCTCCCCATCCCTCTCCCCCTGACTCCATCCCACTCTACCACCTCCCTCCCTCTCCCCCACCTCCCACCCTCCCTCCGACTCCCTCCCTTTCCCCCACTTCTCTCCCTCTCACTGACTCGCTTCCTCTCCCTCACCTCTCTCCCTCTCCCCCACCCTCCCTCTCACCCTGACTCCCTCCCTCTCCCCCCACACTCTCACTGACTCGCTTCCTCTCCCTCACCTCTCTCCCTCTCCCCCTGACTACCTCCCTCTCCCCCACCTCCCTCCCTCTCCCCATCCCTCTTCCCCTGACTCCCTCCCACTCTCCCACCTCCCTCCCTCTCCCCCACCTCCCACCCTCCCTCCCTGACTCCCTCCCTTTCCCCCACTTCTCTCCCTCTCACTGACTCGCTTCCTCTCCCTCACCTCTCTCCCTCACCTCTCTCCCTCTCCCCCACCCTCCCTCTCACCCTGACTCCCTCCCTCTCCCCCACCCTCTCACTGACTCGCTTCCTCTCCCTCACCTCTCTCCCTCTCCCCAACTTCCCTCCCTCTCCCCCTTTCTCTCCCTCTCCCCCATCTCTTCCCTCTCCCCCTGACACCCTCCCTCTCCCCCACCCCTCTCCCTTTTCCCCTCCTCTTTATTTCAGTGCCAACAATGCGGGTTTGAATCCACACAGTTTGTAAGGAGTTTGCATGTTCTCCCCATGACTACATGGGTTTTCTTTGGGTGTCCTTGTTTCTTCCCACACTCCAAAAAATATACGGGGTTTGTAGGTATTTAATATAATTTAGGGGTTGCGTGCGCTGAAGAGGGAGTCAGGAAGCTCCAGTGTGATTTGGATAAATTGGGGAACTGGGCAGATACATGGCAAATGCACTATAATGTCGATAAATGTGAGGTTTCCACTTTGGTAATACAAATGCAATAGATTGGGCGATGGGGAAGTGCAGAGAGACCTAGGGGTACTTGTGCACCAGTCACTTAAGGCGAGCATGCAGGTACAGCAGGCGGTTAAAAAGGCAAATGTTATGTTGGCCTTCTTATCAAGAGGGTTTGAGTATAGAAAGGATACCTTACTGCAGCTGTACAGGGCCTTGGTGAGACCCCACCTGGAGTATTGTGTGCAGTTTTGGTCGCCTTATCTGAGGAAGGATGTTCTTGCAATGGAGGAAGTGCAAAGGCGATTCACCAGGCTGATACCTGGAATGGCAGGAATAACATGAGGAAAGATTGCGCAATTTTAGACTGTACTCGCTGGAGTTTAGAAGATTGAGAGGGGATCTCATAGAGACATATAAAATTCTGGCAGGACTGGACAGAATGGATGCGGAAGGGATGTTTCCAATGGTGGGGGAGTCCAGAACCCGGGGCCATGGTTCGAGGATAATAGGCAAACCATTTAGAACTGAGATGAGGAGGAATTTCTTTACCGAGAGGGTGGTGAATCTGTGGAATTCATTGCCACAGAGACCAGTAGAGGCAGGTTCATTGAATATATTTAAGAGGGAATTAGATATATTTCTTCAGTATAAGGGAATTAGGGGTTACAGAGAGAAGGCGGGGACGGGGTACTGAATTTTAAGATCAGCCATGATCTCATTGAATGGCAGAGCAGGCTCGAAGGGCTGAATGACCTACTCCTGCTCCTATCTTCTTCTATGTCATGCAATGAAACTGAGTCATTTTACACAAAATCGTTTTTCCTTGCTGTAAGACAGACAGATTCACCATCGGCAGAAATTTCCTGAAGCCCCTCTTACAGTCAGGGAAATAGAACCAAAAGAGAGTCCCTAAGTTTCGGTCGACTCGCAGCCCCCACAGAGACCAGCCCAAACCATTGGCATCCCAAAGTCCAGATCTGAACCTCTGTCATGATCAGGATCCCTTCAGCCCTTGGCCCCATCTCGCATCCTAGTTCCGATACCTGGTACCCCTTGTGTCAGTCTCGAGCAAGTCTCCAGCAATCCACTGCCTGAAGTGTAAGTCCCTTGACCACAGTCTCCAGCAGCCCACAGCCTCCATGGGTTCCTCACCTCGAGTTGCCAATAGCTTTGCCACCTCTGTGTTCCTCTGCCACAGAACCCCTCACTAGTCCGCCACCATGGTCACAGTGCCAGGGGTCATCTCCCCACTTCTCCTTCTCAGACAGTGGATGGTCTCCCTGTTTTTTTGGGTGCCCTGCGCCAGTCCTCCCCTTCCACAGTGCCGGCAACCCCTCATGGCTGCTGCCGATCAGAGGTGCTGCCATCTTGGGCGTGGACCCCGCGGTCACGGGATTTTAAATAAAACCACCATCAGCTCCTTTAAAGTCTGTATGGAGTTGATGACAGTCGGACTGGGTAGTTGGGCCCCGCAGGAGTCCAATAGTAGCTCCAACAGTGGCATCATGGGCGACAGTAATTATGCCAATTTTTCTTTTGCAATGATCTCACCGTATAAATAATGATCAATGAACTTACTGGGCCTAAGCAAGACTTCTATTTGTTCTACCTGTTTCAAATTTAAACCTGATCCAGAATTAGTCTATCACAGGGAGAGGAAAATAAAAGGCGTTCCTTTGCTTCCACCCTCACCTCTGTCCTTTGCTTCATTGAGGATTACTTTACTGTCCTGCCAATCAAAATTACCATAGCAGCCAAGTTGGTTGTTAATTATGATCCCTGTTTAGTGCTTGTGGGTAGGATCATCCACCATTGCAAATGTGGACCTCTGTGAAATCCCTTCTGCCGCAACATGGATGTGGTTAAACAAGGTTAATGGCTAATTCTTTTAAATCCATCAAAAAAGTCTTTGCCATCCTTTGCTTTAACAAGTCTCAACATTTTGCGTTCAAGGTAGAAGGGTGTAGTGGCGGTGTGGGATTAATACATTACAATCTGAATTGGATTACACTGCCTTGTAATGATTAGTCTGTTGTAGAACAAGCAGTACTGGATGTTTAGAATATTTTCTCTAAGTGACTGACTGTTATCTGCCCTAACAGAAGTTATGTTCTTTTGCCACCAACTCCATCCCTCTCCTAGTTAACTGTTTAAAATGGGTCCTGACTATTTACAGACAGTGCTCATCTCCATTTGACATTTGTGCTGCCTTCAGGAGAGTGAATCCGAGGAAAGCATCCGGCCTGGAAGGAGTGCCCAGCCGAGTATTAAAAATCAATGCTGATCAACATATTCACAGATATCTTCTTTCTTTGGCTTGGCTTCGCGGACGAAGATTTATGGAGGGGGTAAAAAGTCCACGTCAGCTGCAGGCTTGTTTGTGGCTGACCAGTCCGATGTGGGACAGGCAGACACGATTGCAGCGGTTTCAAGGGAAAATTGGTTGGTTGGGGTTGGGTGTTGGGTTTTTCCTCCTTTGCCTTTTGTCAGTGAGGTGGGCTCTGCGGTCTTCTTCAAAGGAGGCTGCTGCCCGCCAAACTGTGAGGCGCCAAGATGCACGGTTTGAGGCGTTATCAGCCCACTGGCGGTGGTCAATGTGGCAGGCACCAAGAGATTTCTTTAGGCAGTCCTTGTACCTTTTCTTTGGTGCACCTCTGTCACGGTGGCCAGTGGAGAGCTCGCCATATAATACGATCTTGGGAAGGCGATGGTCCTCCATTCTGGAGACGTGACCCATCCAGCGCAGCTGGATCTTCAGCAGCGTGGACTCGATGCTGTCGACCTCTGCCATCTCGAGTACCTCGACGTTAGGGGTGTGAGCGCTCCAATGGATGTTGAGGATGGAGCGGAGACAACGCTGGTGGAAGCGTTCTAGGAGCCGTAGGTGGTGCCGGTAGAGGACCCATGATTCGGTTCGGCTCCGAATCACAGATATATTCAATATCTATCTCTAGCAGGGCATGGTGTCCACCTGCTTCATACAGGTGACAATCATAGTTCCTTAAATAGAGTGTAGTAACCTGTCTGAGTGACTATCGACCAGTGCCACTCCCATCAATAGTGATGAAGTGTTTTGAAAGACCAGTCTTGAATCATTTCAGTTCCAATCAGAGTGGCAACATGGAGCCATTCCAGTTCACCTATCGTAGCAACAGTTCTACAGTGGATGCCATCTCATTGGCTCTACACAAACCCCTGGAAAACCTGGAGAGTAAAGATCCATACGTCATGATGCTCTTTATCGACTGCAGTTCGGCATTTAACACCATCATCCCCTAAAAACTGATCAGCAAACTCCTGGACCTGGGACTCAAAACCCCACTGTGTAATTGGATCATGGATTTCCTCACCTCCACGGTCAGAAAAGATTGGTAAAAACATGTCCTCCAAAATCTCCATCAGTTCTGGAGAATTCTTAGCTGCCTGCTCTACTCGCTTTACCCCTAAGACTGTGTGGGTCGCTATGACAGCAACACAATGGTAGTATAAAAAGGGGCATTGAGTCGGTGAACAGGATTGCGATTGAAAACTTGGCTGAATGATACACCAACAGCAACCTTGCACTTAATGTCTCCATGAGCCATGGAGCTCATCATTGACTTCATGAAGGGAAAACCAGAGGTATATGGGGATCAGAGGTGGAGGGCAAAAACTAATTTAAGTTCTTGGGAGTCACTATCTCAGAGGACCTTTCCTGGACCCAACACACCAATGACGATCATGAAGAAGGCACATCATCGCCTCTACTTCCTCAGGAGTTTGTGGAGATTTGGTATGACCTTGGAAACCCTGACAAATTTCTACAGATGTGTGGTGGAAAGTGTGCTGACTGGCTGCATCACAGTCTGGTACGAGAACACCAATACCCCTGAGTGTAAAGCCCTTTAAAAGATAATGGATACAGCCCATGACATTGCACGGAAAATCCTCCCCACCATCGAGAACATCTATGGGAAATGATGCCATCAGAGGGCAGCAGCGATCATCCAAGACCCTCACCACCCAGCACACGATCTGTTCTCACTGCTGCCATCAGGAAAGAGGTGGAGGGGCCACAAGACTTGCACAGCCAGGTTCAGTAACAGCTGCTTCCCCTCCACCATCAGACTCCTCAACAACAAACTCAATTAGGGACTCATTTAAGGACTCGCGCTCGGGCACTTTATCATTTGTTTCCTCTCTGTACTGCACAGTCAGTTTGCAGTTCTTTATTTGTTTATAAATAAACAAATGTACAGTACTGTATATAACGTACAGTTTTTTTTTATCCTGCCTGGTCAGCAGAAAAAAGAATCTCAGGGTGTACTCTGACAACACATCTCAAATCTAAAATTTAACACTGTGGTAAGCTTCCAACTCTCACCACCCAGCACACACTCTGTTCTCACTGCTGCCATCAGGAAAGAGGTTTGAAGATCCCACTGCACTCCTGGCTAGTCTACCTTGTTCGACACTTTTACATGGAAAACTCTGCTGTAAATCACTGTCGGCATTCCACGAGCGAAAGAGGCGGGAACATGTAACTCAACAAAGTCAACGTCTAGTGTCACAATATAACACACCGTATTTGACCCACTTTTTCCCCCCAAAAATGGCTCAGAAATATTCCCCCCCAGTCTTACATGCGAAGCTGAAATTAGGGATTTAATGGTGAGTAATGCTGACTGTGATCATTGTCTCTGAGTGGTTCACACGCATCACCGCCATCACGCGCATCACCGCCATCATGCGCATCACCGCCATTGATCCCCTCACTGGTCATTGTTGCGTTGAGGAAATGTCAGGTTCAAGAGAGATGAGTCTGGACACAAGGGTTTGAAATCAAACACCACTTTATTAGCACACAAAAATTAATAAGTGTGGGAAAATCGTAGCAGGAATAAAACCCATGCACAATTTATAAATTGGGGGAAAATCAACTGCAAGTATTGTTCAAAAGCAGTGGTTCTCAAACTTCTTATTTCCACTTACATTGCTCCTTAAGTAATCCCTACATCGGTGGTGTTATGTGAGTTGTAAGGGATTGTTTAAGGTGGAATGGGAGTGGGAAGGGAAGGTTGAGAACCACTGCTCTAGACCTAATTGTTACTGAAATATTTTGCTTGAGAAAAATTGTCATTGATCCATTTCCTTTCGAGTTCTGAAACTGTTCACGTAACGAGTCAATTAGGTTCAATTAAAACAGTGGTTTTCAAACTTTTTCTTTCCATCTTAAGAAATTCCATTTCTAATCACCACTATTGATTGTTGGGGGTTGGTAGCGTACTGTTGGGGGGAGTGGGGCAGTGGGCTTCAGTCTGTTCAAACTGAGGTCAAACCCACAAACCAGCTTGCTCACACCACCACATGTCTGGACACACCTGGGCATAGCTGAGAATGGGAGGTGGGAATCAGTGTGGGGCCTGGTCTTTTATCAAAATGCCACTCCATAACACTAATCTCCTCTTTCTTAATATCTGAAGGCCTGTCAGTGACTGTCTTGAACACATTCATTTACTGAGCATTCTGTGGCATTCCAGGCTCTTTGATACATGCTATTTTTTATCTTATTCATGAATCAAGCTCTATTTTGAAAGGCCATCAGCCACCCCACATCTGTCCTGTCAAAACCATGAATTATGTACTTAGGAATTAAATCATCTCTCATTCTCCTCCCAGCAACACATCAGTGCTTCACCCATCTAACCCAGCGGTGAGCCCATTATTTCACCACCAGCTCATTTCATCTCCAGCTGGGCCAAGTGCCTGCTGGACAGATATTCCCTGGTGAACTACTTGCTGTCAGCCACATCAATTCTGCCTTTTACCTTTGCTGTAACGGTCAACCAGTTTACCTATCTCGGCTGCACCATTTCATCGGATGCAAGGATCGACAACGAGATAGAGAACAGACTCTCCAAGGCAAATAGCGCCTTTGGAAGACTACACAAAAGAGTCTGGAAAAACAACCGACTGAAAAATCTCACAAAGATTAGCATATTCAGAGCCGTTGTCATACCCACACTCCTGTTTGGCTCCGAATCATGGGTCCTCTACCGGCATCACCTACGGCTCCTAGAACGCTTCCACCAGCGTTGTCTCCGCTCCATCCTCAACATTCATTGGAGTGACTTCATCTCCAACATCGAAGTACTCGAGATGGCAGAGGCCGACAGCATCGAATCCATGCTGCTGAAGACCCAACTGCACTGGGTAGGTCACGTCTCCAGAATGGTGGACCATCGCCTTCCCAAGATCGTGTTATATGGCGAGCTCTCCACTGGCCACCAAGACAGAGGTGCACCAAAGAAGAGGTACAGGGACTGCCTAAAGAAAGCTCTTGGTGCCTGCCATGTTGAACACCGCCAGTGCGCTGATATCGCCTCAAACCGTGCATCTTGGCGCCTCACAGTTCGGCGGGCAGCAACCTCCTTTGAAGAAGACCGCAGAGCCCTCCTCACTGTCAAAAGACAAAGGAGGAAAAACCCAACACCCAACCCAACCAACCAATTTTCGCTTGCAACCGCTGCAACCGTGTCTGCCTGTCCTGCATCGGACTTGTCAGCCACAAACGAGCCTGCAGCTGATGTGGACATTACCCCTCCATAAATCTTCGTCTGCGAAGCCAAGCCAAAGAAAAGAAATAATTGCAGGCCACAGGGAGAGAGAGGGATAGTGGGGGCACCGGGAGAGAGCAGGACAGCAGAGCCACTAGGAGTAAGAGGGGCAGCGGGGGCGCCGGGAGAGAGTGGGACAGCAGGGGCGCCGGGAGAGAGCTGGGCAACAGGGGCGTCGGGAGAGAGCAGGGCATATGTATTGTTATTAAAAGATTTTCCTTATTGTCCTACTTGCATGTTTTGTCCAAGTTTTAAATACTAGTCCATAAATACACACAAAAAAAATGATACACATGCACATCCTTCTTCGAGGGGGTCCCTGAATGCCAAATTGCCTTATACACAGATGGCCTTCTGGCACTGTTACTACCTCTGCTCAGACTGGAATGGCCATGTCGGTGCTTTTTCACAGAGGCCCGGTGTAGAAAAGCTGCATATATCCCAGAATTAAATGGCTGTTTCAAAGTCTCTTGTGCAAAGGTGTATCTCTGCAGGTTCCTCTGGCACGAAAGTCCTTTATTCATCTTCACCATCATGGCTACATCCCATTTCTCCTCTTTCACCATTACATCTACTTCATTTTTGATCTGAACGTCTTCATCAATCTGTGTCAAATGTTGATACTCCTTTGAGGAGTTTTGGGATACTGCTGTCAGCTCCACACGGGCTTTGAACGACCCACTGAGGGAGCCGATGCTGGTTTTAGTTGAAATCCCCCGATCGCCCAAGATGGAAGCAGCTATAAATTGGCAGCAGCCACGAGGGGCTTTAGACTCCATGGAAGTGGAGGACAGGAGCAGGGCACCAGAGGAGGAGAAGATACCCCCCCCCCATCTGAGAGGGAGAAGTGGAGGAGCCAACCCGCAGGGACGGAGACCAGTGAGGGCTGCTGGCGACTCGAGGCAAGGAACCCGTGGAAGCTGTCAGCAGATTCACACCAGGTTGTAAACTGCTCGAGATTAGCTTAAACTGGCGGGAGGGGAACCAGGTATCAATCCAGGGTGCAAGGAGGTGCTGCAGGGTCCCTGACCGTGGCCGAGGTTCAGATCTGGGGCTGGGGTCGCCAATGGTTTGGACTGGACTCTGTGTGGCTGCAGGGGCTGTGGAAGCACTGGAGATTGAATCCACGGACACTCAGTGACTCTCTTCTACTTCTGTAAGAGGCACTTCAGGCAATTCCTGCCGGTGGCGAATCTCTGTCTTACAGCAGGCAAAGGGGAATTTCATGTAATATGAATGACACTGTTTTATTACTGTGACTATAAATTGAATCTTCACAATTTAAAGACATTATTTTTATGCTTGCATCAACATTATGTTCATAGAGGTCATGTTTGGTCCCCTCCAGCTTCATAATTCTAGGCCAGTAGCATTTTACCACCACCCTTGCCTTGCCCTTGCTATTAGTTCCGATGACAGCAAGACTTCTGTGGTCAATAAAAATGCTCATGATTCAAGTGCCCAAAGCATTCACCCTGATGGATACAGAATGACACCTTTAATATGGAACTTGGGCTCCTGCACTGCAAAAGGCTTTCCACTTGTTCTTTTGATCATCGTCAGAGTATATTCTGACAGTACCAAGGACAAATGGAGGAGTGGAACTTTGTCTGGGATTATCCGCAAGTGTCCCAGAGAAGTAGGACTGTATTTTAAACTCAGTGCTGGCAAAGGTGATTCATTAAGACTGTCAATACCTGACCAAAATCTGCAGGGCTCAGCATTCCCTGAGCAATATAATCTCCTCAGTCTCCACAGTGCTACTTGAACCCACAACCTTCTGGTGCAGAGACAAGGGTGATAGAGACTGAGCTACAATGGATACAACCTTTTTGCATTAGGCATATCTCAGAGATACAGATCCAAATACATCATTAGAGCATTTAAATACAGCTGAAGAGAGCACCCACTCCAGTTTGATATAAAGCAGAAGTAACAATTTCTTAACAAGTCAAAGACTTCAATGAGTAAATGCTGGGCAATATCTGGGAGATGGGCCCATGATTATCATAGGGGACAGCAGGGTTAGTGTAGCGATTAGCGCAACACTGTTACAGAACCAGTGACCGGGATTTGAATCCCGTGCTGTAAGGAGTTGGTATGTTCTCTCCATGTCTGTGTAGGTGTCCTCCAGGGGCTCCAGTTTTTTCCCACCATTCAAAATGTAGCTTAATTGGGGCCTGTTACTGTGCTCATTGTCTAAATTTTTTTTTAATTATGCAGAATTAGGAGCTGATCCAATTTCAAATTTATTGTCAGAGTACATACACATCTACCCCCTCCATTTACCCCCTCCATAAATCTTTGTCCGCGAAGCCAAGCCAAAGAAAAAAAAAGAAACATACACATCATATATTTTTCCTGCAGACAGGCATCTACCGACTGGGCACCCTGCCATTAGTATCAACTTCTCATACTTTTGTCAAGTCCCTCCCCCACCCCCCCCCCCCCCACCCACCCTCACACTTCCCTGTCACTTTTTAAAAAAATTTTTTAGACATACAGCAAAGTTAACAGGTCATTTTGGCCCACAAGTGACTGCCGCCAAATTTACACCCTATTAATCTACGCCTAGGAGGAGTTGCGGATGGGGCTGAAGGTTGTTGAAGGTTACAAGATGATAAAGACAAAATGCAGAGTTGGGAGGAAAAGTGGCAGATAGAGTTCAATCAGATAAGTGTGAGGTGATGCATTTTTGGAAGATTAGTGGTGATGAACAGAGATACCTTGGGGTTAAAATCCTTACATCCCTCAAGGTCACTGCATAGGCTGATAGGATAATTAAGAAGGCCTATGGGATGCTGGGATTCAATAATAGGGGGAGTAAATTCAGGAGGTAATTTTACAACTACAGATCACTGGTAAGATCGCACCTAGAGTATTGTGTTCAGTTCTAGTCATCTCACATGAAGGATGTGGAAACTATGGAGAGGGTGCAGTGGAGATTGGCCAGGATGTTATCTGGATTGGGAAACAAGTCTTATGAGGCAAGGTTAGCAGAGCTGGGACTTTTCTCTTTGGAGTGTAGAAGGATGAGAGGAGACTTGATAGACTTGATAGGATGGACGGCCAGCACCTGTTTCCCAGGGTAGGACCAGCAAACACCAGAGGGTGTCTGTACAAATTGAAGGGAGGGAAGTTTAGGGGAGACATGATGGGTAAGGTTTTTTACGCAGAGAGTTGCAGGTGCCTGGAATGCCTTGCTGGGCATGGTGGTGGAGTCTGAAACACTGGGGGATTTGAGAGACTCATAGACAGAAAAATAGAGGGTTACAGAGTAGAGAGGGTTTAATTTTTTTTTAGACAGGAATATATGGGTCGTCACATCATCGAAAGGTGAAGGGCCTGTACTCTGCTCTATTGTTCTATGTTCTATGTCCCTTATCATATCCAATTAACATCTTTTGTTGGTCTGGACTCCTCCCCCATTGTTTGAATTCTGAGACTTTCTGAGATTTCTTGCTTCTAGCTTATTCTGTTTATTCCTTGAAGAAGGGCTCAAGCCTGAAATGTCAGCAATATACCTTTGTCTCCTATAGATGCTGACAAGACTGGCTGAGCTCCTCCAACATTTTGGTGTGTTCACTACAATCACAGCGTCTGCAGACTTTCATGTTTCACTAAGGCAGAATTTCTACTTGTCGGTAGTGCAAAAAAAACTGTATGCAAGAAAAGATGTGTAGACAAAAGAGAGAATTGTAAACAAACTGATTGTACAATAAAGGAAATAAATATTCAATTATAAATAAGGTGCTAAGTTAGAGTCCTTAAATGAGTTTCTGATTGAGGTTGTTGTTGAGGGGTCTGATGGTGGAGCTGTTCCTGAACCTGGTGGCCCTCGACCATTTTACTGATGGCAGCAGCGAGAACAGAGCGTGTTCTGGGTGGTGTGGGTCCTTGATGATTTTGTTGCTCTCTGAAGGCAGCGTTCAATATAGATTTTCTTGATGTTGGGTTGAGTTTTGCCTGTGATGTCCTGGGCTGTGTCCACTACCTTTTTCAGGGCTTTCCACTCTGAGGTATTGGTGCCCACATACCAAGCCATGATGCAGCCAGTCAGCACCCTTTCGATTAGACATCTTTCAAAGTTTGCCAAGATTTTTCCACATCATAGCAAACTTCCACAGTTCCCCGAGCTTCCTTCACAGTGACATTCATGTGTTGGTTTCAGGAAAGGTCCTCCAAGATAGTGACCTGTCCATCCCTGATTCCTCATTGATTACACGGAACAGCAAAGATTTTGCTTACTGAACACTTTTGGGTGTATTTTATTGATTTTGGGCTGCTGATCATGAAGATCGCCCTAAAATTTTCCTATTGCTTACAATCTTTTAGATATAAACTAATTTTGTGATTTCCTGTCATATTTTTTACATGCTTCAAGCATAAAAACCACAAGGTGCAACATGTTATTGAAAATTCATTTTCTGCATTCACACTTGGACTTCGTCTCTGCAATCAGGGACAAACACTGTGAAAGGTTTCACCATGGAAAAGTGATATCAGGAGAACTGGAATCCATCAATACTGCTGACTATTGTGGGACACTGACATGAGAGGCATCAGATGCTAAGTACAAACGAAAATCAGCAGAAAAACATTTTTAGGTCAGTTGAACTGATGCAATGTGTCTGCATCATTACATGATTAAACTTGCTAAATTCAATAAAAATTCATTTAATGTTTCTCTAACCCTACATGATACAGCAAATCTGAAATTATCTTGTGTTCAGCTTGAAGTTGTCTATCATAATCCTATTTTTTAAGGATGCAAACCTTTTAAAAAAAGTAGGTTGTGCAGTGTTATTGGATCATAAATCTCTGGTGTTCCCTTCTTAAAGTACTGAATCAACTCCTTGGATTTGATGACACTGAGTGTGAGGTTGTTGTTATAGCACCATTCAGCCAAATGTTCCATCTCCCTCCTGAATGCTGACTCAGCGACCTTTTTGTACAACCACTACCGTAATACTGTCTGCAAAATTTGTAGATGATCTTATTGACGTACAGAGCCCCATGGTCATAGGAGTAAGGATTAAATGCTCCGGCACTGATGGAGATTGCGGAGGAGCTGTTCTTACCAATCCTCACTGATAGTGGTCTGGAGATAAAGAAATCCAGGAAGCTATATATTGAGACCCATGTCTTGGAGTTGGTTGGCCAGTTTTGAGGGGATGATGGTGTTGAGTTCTGAACTGAAGGCGATAAAGAACATCTTTGCTCTCCAAGGTTTTGTGTCAAGCCTGTGTCAAGGTTGTTGCAGGGGTGAACAAATTGGAATGGATCCATGTCACCGCTCAGACAGGAGCTGATATGCTTCAGCACTCACCTCTCTAAATACTTCATCATTGTGGATGTGAGTGCTTCGAGGATCAATGAGGGATTTGAAACCAAGGATGAGTACTTTATACTTGAATTGAACCTGGATCCAATGTGTTGCGGTGATTACAAGAGGTTGAAGGGAACAAGACTTGTGGACAATCTCAGTGAGATTTTATGCATTGAGATCACTTCACTACAGTTACAAAGTGCCTGAAGAGGAATAGAGGAATTGCTCGTTACCTGACCAGCATCCAGGTTTTCATCTTTATCATCAAGAACATATTAAGTGGTCGATTTTATGTTCTTTGTACAACGTTCTGCTCAAACACAATTTTTCCATTCACATACCTTGAAAAGCAATAATTCAAAAAAATTTAGACATACAGCACAGTAACAGGCCATTTTGCCTCACGAGTCCATGCTGCCCAATTTGCACCCAATTAGCCTATAACCCCAGTATGTTTCAAATAGTGGGAGGAAACTAGAGCCCCAGGGAAAACAGGAAAAAAAACATTAAGGACGATTTTAATGACAAAGGAGACTCAACCAGCCAAATGGTCTAATTCTGTTCATATGTTTTATGGTCTCATGTGATGATCAATAGTCATAACTCTGGAGAGTGCAATGATCAATAGTAATTACCCTGGAAAAAGAGCTTGGCAGGGGGATGAGAACCAGAATGAGAGGGCAATGAATACTGCAGAAGGTACAGTGAGGTCACACTGTAGTGAGATTGTACGGGAGGATAGGCATTTAATAAGGCAAAATTCCAAGTGTAAGATTAAGGATTTAGCTTGGTATACTTTGGAAACAAAATTGGACAGATATTTGTGGTGATATGTAATTACACCATTAGGCCACCAGGGGTCAGCCCAGTGACCTTGTCTAGAAAGCAGTCCAGAGCTACAGACTAGCCTTCCAGGTTCATCTTGCAGAGAGACAAGATTTCTTAGTGTACGCAGGAAAGGATGCAAAATGGATGCAGGAAAGGAAATAATGTTGCTGATCTCGAGGCTTTAGCTAGAAATTGGCAGGTATTGTGGTCATCACTGAGTCATGGCAGAAAAAAGCCCACTAGTAGGGAACTTTAGAAGAGAACTAAATGTCTGTGCATGCACATTGTACTGTAAGGACAGGAAGGTAGGGGGTGGGGTAGTGCTCCCTCTAAGCTGTGTGCAGTGTGCACAGACACAAAGGAAGTCATTGCGAGCCCATTTGTGCGTGTGCGCACAGTCTGTTTTGTGCAAGTGTGCGTGCGGACAAAATCTGTTTTGAGAGCGTGTGCATCTACACAGTCTGTTTTGTGCAAGTGTGCATGCAGACACTGTTCGTTTGGTGTGAATATGTACGCGAGCACAGTCCATTTTGTGTGAGTGTGCACGTGGGCATAGCCCATTTTGTGTGCGTGTGCACGTGGACACAGTCTGTTTTGTGCGCGTGTGCGTGATCTCAGTCCGTTTGTGTGCATGTGCGTATGCACAGCTTAGAAGGAACACTGGAGTGGGGCAGTTCTGCTAGTTAAAAATTGAATTAACTCTATTAAGAAACTATAAGAGGTGTACAATCTACAGTGGAAGATCGAGAAGCCATGTAAAAAGGCCACTGTTTCAATATACAGATTGGTGTTGGAAACCAAGAGAAAGAATTTATTGAATGCCTTCAGGTTGGATTTTTAGAACAACTTGTGACTGAGCCAACCAGGGAAATGGCAATATTGGATTGGGAATTGTATATTTTTATATACATATTTTATATTTTATTTTATATATTTTATATATATTGTATATTTTAATTTAGATATTCAGCACGGTAACAGGCCTTTTGCCCACAAGCCTGTACCGCCCAATTACACTCAATTGATCTACAACTCCTAAACATTTTGAACATGGGAGGGAACCAGAGACCCAGGGAAAACCCACACAGATTCAGGGAAAGCATACAAATTCCTTACAGACAGTCCAGATTCAAACCCGGGTCGCTGGCGCTGTAACAGCATTGCATTAACTGCTTCACTGACCAGGGAGATGAGGGAGATAAAGGTAAGGGAACCCTGAGGAGGCAGTGATCATTATGTAATCAAATTCACACGGCAGTTTGAGAGGGAGAATGAGAGGTGGCAGCTTACCAGTGGAGTAAAGGGCACGGCAGAGGCATGAGAGTGGAAATGGCCAAAGTTGATTGGAAAGGCACACTATCAGGGAGGACAGCAAAGCAGCAATGGATGGGATTTCTGCGAAAAATAAGAAAAGTTTGGAACATATATTCAAAAAAATAAATAGTTGAATGGAAAAATAAGACAACTGTGGCTGACAAGTGAAGTCAAAGCTGGAGTAAAGGGAAAAGCAAAGGCAGGCAGAGACATAAAAAATAGTGGAAAGGTAGAGGACTAGAAGTATTAAAAATCAAACCTAACAGACTAGGCAGGAAAAGATGATGTTTGAATGGAAGTTAGAAAATAATATCAAAAAGGATATTAATAATTTTATAAAATATATTAAGCCTAAAAAAGAGGTAAGAGTAGGAATAGAATCAATAGAAAATGATGCAGGAGAAATTATAATGAGAGGCAAGGAGATGGCAGAGGAATTGAATAAGTATTTTGCATCAGTCTTCATTGTGCAAGATGTTAGCGGTGTTCCAGACTTTCAAGTGTGGCAAGGAAGAGAGGTGAGTGCAGTCATGATCACGGGTGAGAAGGCCTAAAGGTAGATTAGTTCTCAGGACCAGATGGATTGCACCCTCAGGTTCTGAGATTGTGAAGGTATTGGGAATGATCTTCCAAGAATCAACAGATTCTGATCTGGTTCCAGAGAACTGGAAAATTGCAAAGGTTATTTAAAAAAGGAGTGAGGCAGCAGAAATGAAATTATAGACCTGTTAGCCTAACATCAGTGGTTGGGAAGTGGTTGGATTTGCTTGTCCATATCCATGAGAACAAGACAGGCCAAAGTCAGCATGGCTTCTATAAGGGAAAATCTTGCCTGCCAAACCTTGTGATTTTTTTTTTAGGAAGACCACAAGCAGGCTAGATAAAGGAGATGTAGTAGATGTTGTATATTTGTACTTTCAAAAGGCCTTTGTCAAGGAGCTAGCTGCACATGAGGATACTTAAAAAAAATTGAGATCCCACAATAGATACTAGGATTACTAAAGAATTGGTTAATTAGCAGGAAACAGAGAGTGGGAATAAAGGGATCCTATTCTGGTCAGCGACCAGTTACCAGTGGTATTTGACAGGGGTCAGTGCTGGAGCCATTTCACTTTATGTTATATGTTAATTGCAGTATGTTGGTTTGCAGAATAAATTGATTTGTGACTGTGGTAAACCATTGTATGTATAGACTTATCTATTTGGACACTCCCATTGGTCAACTGTACCTGTGGCCTCTCCCAAAAGCTCCTGAATAAAGGTGACTGTTCCACAGCCCAATCCCCAGTGCAAGGCAGTTAAACAGCATTTTGTTCTATAGCTAATAAAAGCCTATCCGTTTGCACAACTTCAGTCTTTTGGAGTCATGGATTGTGCATCAGTGACTAAGTTTGCAGATGATAGGTGGAGGGGCAGGTAGTGAAGAGATTGCAGAGAGCCTTTAGATGAGGAGAATGGACAAAGTGACAATTGAAATCCAATGTTGGAAGGTGTAGGGTCGTGCACTTTGATAGAAGGAATAAAAGGACTGACTAATATTTGGATGGGGAGAAAATTCAAAATTCCAAGGTGCAAAGGAACTGGGGAGTCTTTGTTCAGGATCCCCTAAAGGTTAACCTTCAGGTTGAGTCAGTGGTGAACAAGGGGAATACCCTGTTGACATTTATATCTAAAGGGGCAGGGATGTGATGTTGAGGCTTTATGAGGTCTCACTTGTTATATCAGACACAGTTTTGGGTTTCCCATTTAAGAAAGGATGTGCTGGCATTGGAGAGAGTTCAGAGAAGATTCACAAGAAAGATTCATGGAATGAAGGGATTAGCTTATGAGGCTCTTAGCCTGCACTCTTTGAGTTTAGAAGAATGATGGGGAACCTCATAGAAGTATTTTGAGCCTTGAAAAGCCTAGACAGAGTAAAGTGGCTCAGTTGTTTCCCCAGGCAGGGGAGTCAAGGGCAATAGCACATTTAAAACAGAGATGCAAAGGAATTGCTTTGAGAAATAGTAGTGAACGTCTCCACTATGGATGACTATGGAGGCTAATTGGTTCTCTGTATTTAAGGTGAAGATTGATCGGTATCTGAATAAGTGTTTCAAAGGTTATGCGGAGAAAGCAAGGGCTGAGTGGGAAAATTGATCAGGCTCATAATGGATTGGTGGAGCAGACTCAACAAGCAGAATGGCCTACTTCTGCTCCTATATCTGAAGGTCTCAGATGTCTATGACTCAAAGGAAATCCCCACGTTAGACCCTAGCTAGGTTCAACTAGAGTTCAAAGGTTCAAGGATCATAAAACACAGGAGCAGAAAAAGGCTATTCAGCCCATCAAATCTACCCCACCATTTAAACATCCATTTCCCCACTCAGTTCCACTTTGATGCTCTGGATAATCAACAATCTACCAATCTCTGCCTTAAATACACCCAATGACCCAACCTCCACAACCACCTGTTGCAACAAATTCCACAGTTTTACCAGCGTATCTCTTCTAAGTGGACACCCTTCAAGCCTGAAGCTCACATGGTGTCACAAATGCGGAAGTATCCCTTTTCGGTTAGAGGCACGCACCAGTAAACCTTCAGCAGACCCACCTTAGTAAGAAATTTAGCTTTCCCAACTTTATCAATACAATCATCAATTCCAGGAAGGGGATAAGCATCTGTTCTGATTTCTGCATTAACGTTTCTGTAATCGGTACAGAATCTAACATTTCCATGTGGGTGGAAAGAAAAGGTGTGGAAACCTCTGTTTTAATTGACTTGTTATGTGTACTGTTTCATAACTCCAAAGAAAATGGGCCAATGACAATTTTTCTCAAGCAAAATATTTCAGTAACCATTGGGTCTAGAGCAGTGATTCTCAACCTTCCCTTCCCACTTACATCCCTCCTTAAGCAATCCCTTACTAATCACAGAGTACCAATGGCAGTTTAATCCATTAGGGATTACTTAAAGTGGTAAGTGAGTGGAAAGTAAAAGGTTGAGAGCCAGTGCCTTACAGTGATAACCCCATTTTTCCAAAATGGGAGATTGTAATACTACCCGCAAGGATGTTAGTCGCCCTCCAGTTCAGGTGCAAACCGTCCCATCATAACAGGCCCTACCTTCCCTAGAACAGTGCCCAATTGTTCAGAAACATGAAGCCATCCCTCTGCACCATCTCTTTTGCTACATATTTAGCTGCATTAACTTCCTATTTCTAACTTCACTTTTACATGGCATCGATAGCACTCCTGAGATCACAACCCTGAAGGTCCTGTCCTTCCACTTTGCACCTAACTCATTAAACTCTCTTTGCAGGACCTCTTTGTCCTTCCTACCCATGTCAATGGTCCCTACATGGACCAGGACATCTGGCTGCTCACTCACCCTCCTGAGAATATCAAGTATTCGATCTGACCTTGTCACTAGGGAGGCAATGCACCAAACAGACCATCTGGGATTCTCAATCACTCTCACAGTACCTCCTATCTGTCCCCTTATCTATCAAATCTCCTATCACCACTGCTCTCTTCTTCTCCCCTTCTGTATTGAGGGTCCAGTCTTGGTGCTGGAGACATGACCACTAGTCTCTGGTAGGTTGTCCCCACCAACAGTATCAAAAATAGTATACTTATTGTTAATGGGAATGGTCACAGGGGTGCCCTGCTCTGTCTGTCTTTTCCCCTTCCATCTCCTGACAGTCATCAAGCTACCTGCCTCCTGACCTTTGGAGGTGACAGTCTCCCCGAAACTCCTCTCTATCACCCCCTCTGCCTCTCAAATGATCCAAAGCTCATCCAGCTCCAGCTCCAGTTCCCTAAGTCAGTGTGTCAGGAGCTGCAGCTGAATGCACCTTTTGCAGGTGCAGTCACCAAAGACAATTATGCTTTCCCAGATTTCCCATATCCCGCAAACCATAACCTACTCCTAATTTAATTAAAGGATTAAACTACCTTACCTGCCCATATTTCACTGGAAGCAAGCTTGTCCTCCAGCCTTTGCTTGCTGAAGCCTCTCGAGCCAAAGCCTCAAAGCTCCACTCCTACCCTGGGCCACTCACTCACTAGCCACTCGTCTTCAACTTCCCCTCCTTTTATTTGCACCTGCCAATTATCTCAAGCACCAACTACCACAGATCAATACTCTGTTTAACACTTCAGTTGCCCTCCTCACTTTTTTTTTAAACTCACTCTCCAAGGCTGATTTTTTTTTTCCATTCACCACTATCCTGAGTCCTTCACTTCTCCTCTGTCTGCGACAGCCCCGAGATCGTAATGGCCTGAGTCTCCACTCTGCTCTACTTTTAAAACACCTAGGCTGGTTCTCTCCACTCAGACTGCTCCCGTGTTTTCGCGCGTATTGTCTCCTCTCGTCTCGCATGTGACATGTTGATGTAGTGCATTACATCCTTCACGATGGCCTGATTGAAGTCCCCAACTATGATCGGGAAGGCATCAGGATGTGCTATCTCATGGCTGCTCATCACAGTGCTCAGTCCCCACAGGGTCAGCCTGGCATTAGCCTGGGGCAGAATGTATACTGCAACCAGGATGATCAAGGTGAATGCCCTTAGCAGGTAGAATGAGCGGCACGTGATCACAAGATTTTCCACCATGTGAGCAGTACTGGGACATGACCATCAGGTTTGTGCATTACAATGAATTGATGATAACACAAACACTACCTCCCCTGATTTTTCCAGTCAGCACGGTGGAGGGTAAAGCCCTCGTGCTGTCGCACCATGACTGGAATATCCATGTTTCTTTAAAGCACATCACATAGCACTCACTGCTGTCCCTGTAATCTCGGGCAATGTAATTGCATTTGCTTTCTTTCCTACCAACTCAACATGCAAGTTTACCTTCAGGCTATCCTGCACAAGGACTCTGATACACCTCGGTACTTTCAATTTTCTTCCCATTTAAAAATAGTTGGCCCTTTTATTTTTTCTACCAAAGTGCATGACCGTACACTTCCCGACATTATATTTCATTTGCTACTTCTCTGCCCAATCTCCTAATCCAAGTCCTTCTGCAACCTCCTCAACACTACTTGCTCCTCCATCTACCTTTGTATCGTTTAGACATACAGTACAGTAACTGGCCCTTCTGTTCCATGAGCCCAAGCCACCAAATTACATCCAAATGACCTACAACCCTGGTATGTTTTGAACGGTGTAAAACTGGCTTACCCCGAGAAAACCCACATAGACACAGGGAAAACAATCAAATTCCTTACAGACAGTGCTGGATTTGAAGTTGCTAGCGCTGTAACAATGCTGTGCTAACAGCTACACTCACCACACCACCCAAACTTACATCTGCGAACCTCGCAACAAAGCCATTCATTCTATCATTGAAATCATTGATATACAAGATAAAAAAGAAAAGGTTTTCCAAGATGGCTGCCAACCAAAGTTCTTTGATTCTCCAAAGGAAGCTATAGGATTTGCTCAAGAGCTGCCAATTACTCAGTTTCAACAGAGACATAATCCGCTGCGATCTCTAAGGAGACAAGAGATGGAAGAAAAGAGCCGTGCTCCAAGAAGGAATGGTTGTAATGGTGACTCGGCAGTTGGAGCTGATTAAAAGAAGAGTTGTCCTTTTTTTTCTAATTTTTTTTTAAAAAAAGGGATATTAAATAATGATGATGTTAGTTTAAGATGAAGTGAGAGTTGGGGGAGAGAACTGGATAGGCACTATTTCCTGAAAGTCATCTGCTACGTGTGAGTTATCTCACACCCCATTTTTTTTTTGGGAGTTACCGCATTGCGCGGTTTAGACGGGAGGGGGTATTTTTAACCTCCTACCCATTTTTTTTCCCTTTTTTTGTATTATTAGTAAAGAGTGAAGGGGTTTTTTTTTGTTTAAATATAAAAAAAAGCATAAGAAAGTATTTGATTGTTTAAAAAACTAAAAATTGATGTGGTTTTTTTTGTAAAGTTTATTCAGTAGATAAGGAATATTTGAAATTTAAATGTGAATGGGATGGATACATTTTTTATTTTTTTTTAACTTTAAGGTGAAAGGAGTGGTAATTCTGATGTATATTATTTTGCTATTTTAGTTATAGAACGAAGGGAATAATGGTGAAAGTTATAAATTGAATTGTACAATTTATAATGAGGCTTGAATTTTGTTTGTGGTTTATGATCCATTTGTTGAAGATATAGATTTTGTTGTAGATGTGTTTTTATTATTTGGATATCTGAATTTTAACGTAATGACTGGGGATATTTAAATGTGGTATTGGAGCTTTTATTGGATAACTATTCAAGAGTAAAAGGGAAAAATGGTGGAAGAGTACTAAAATTGAATTGTACAATGCTTAATGAGGTTTGAATTTTGTTTTAAGATGGTGGTTTATGTGACTAATATGATGATAGATGTGAAGTTAGTTGATATTTGGTGAAGGTTTATCTCTATAGAGAAAGTTTTTTTTTCTTTTTTTTCATGCTACAATTTTTTTTAAGAATTGATTATTGTTTAAGAATTTTTGATAGATATTGTTACTAACTTTACTAATTTTTTATATTAAGTTTGAGTTAAATATATGTTTCATCTTAACTCCGTTTGTTAAATATATGCATTTAAGTTTGATTTAAATATGTTTTTTAAGTCTGATATCTTAGTATTAATTATTTTTTCTTTTTGTTAGTATTTTAATCGATTATGTTTTTGTTTTTTTTGTGTGTTTTTTTTCTTACATATATTATTAACTTTATTAATTCTTCACTCTTTATTTTGGGGGAAAAGGGGGGGTTGGACTAATTTGAGTTGGGTTATTAATGTGTAATAATTATTGGGGATGGTATAGTTTATTTAGATTACTGATACTGTATTGTAATTTTATTATTTTATTCTTAATTTTTTTTAATGTAATCCTATATGTTATTCATGTTATAAAATTTTAAATAAAGTTTAAAAAAAAAGGAATAGATAGACTAGACACAAACAGACTCTTTTCCCTGAGGGCAGGGGAGGTTGGAACAAGAGGCCATGAGTTAAGGGTAAGGGGGCAACACTTTAGCAGAAATGTTCGAGGTGGCTTTTTCATTCAGCAAGTAGTGGCAGAATGGAATGATCTTCCAAATTAGATAGTTGCAGCAGGGTCCCTTCTGTCATTTAAGAGAAGATTGGATGTGTACGTGGAGGTAAGAGGGTTGGAGGGTTATGGGCGGAGAGCATAAGAGTTGAGCTAGTGGAGTTGAAGGGCTGACATGGCCTGTTTCTGTGGCATAAACGGTTATATGGTTATATATGGTTAATAAACTGTACATCAATCCACTAGTTGGCACAGAAGCAGGATGGCCAGAATACAGTTTATCAAGAAGTATTTAAAAGTGCCTGCAATATTCTGGAAAAGGGTCTTGTGGAGAGATGAGAGCAAGATTAACCTGTATCAGAGTGATGAGACAACAAAGTGTGGAGGTGTAAAGGAAAGGCCCAAGATCCAAAGCATATCACCTTTGCCATGGTTTTCATCTTGTAGTGTTGCCTCTGTATTTCTGTTCATGAAATCTTCTGCGGACAGGAGTCCTTGACACATCCACACCTGCCTCCTGAAGAATATTTCAGATCCATTGGACACGTTTGGGGATTTTTCTTCATTATAAGAATTCTTCTGTCATCATCAGTGGAGATCTTCCTTGTAATACCACTGCCATTCCAATTGCTGAACTTACCAGCGCGCTCTTCCTTCTTAATGATGTTCCAAACAATAGACTTTTGTCATCCTAAAGTTTGGGCGAGGTATCTTACTGTTTGATTTTTGTTTGTCAGCTTGTAATGGCTTATTTGACTTTCACTGGCACAACTATTGTCCACATGTTGAAAAACGGCAACCAAAGACTCCAAAGACATATTGACTGGGACCCCCAGACTGTAAAAGGGCTGGATGGCTTAGAGTTTGTCAAATATGTTCAGGAAAGTTTTATAAATCAAAATATAGAGGCCCCGACTACAGAGAGTGCAATACTGGATCTCCTATTAGGGAACGAGACAGGACAGGTGTCAGAAGAATGAGATGGGGAACATTTTGGGTCCAGTGATCATAATGCCATTAGATTCGTTAATTATGGAGAAGGATCGGTTTGGGCCTCGGGTAGAGATTCTAAACTGGAGAAAGGCCAATTTTGAGGAATTAATAAAGGATCTCAAATGTGTGGATTGGGAGTTATTGTCAGGCAAGGAATTTCAAAGGTGAAATTTTGAGAGTACAGAGTTTATATGTTCATGTCAGGATTAAAGGCAAAGTTAGAAGTCATAGGGAACCTTGGTTTTCTAGAGATATATTTGGGTCTGGTTCAGAAGAAGAGAGAGGTGTACAACAGGTAAAGGCAACATGGAGCAAATGAGGTACTTGAGGAGTCTAAAAAAAAAGCAATGAAAACCTCAAGAAAGAAATCAGGAAGGGTCAAAAAAGACATGAGGTTGCTTTGGCAGATAGTGTGAAGGAAAATCCTAAGTGTTTCTACAGGTATATTAAGAGCAAAAGGATAGTAAGGGACAAAATTGGCCCCCTTGAAGACTTTGAATTGGGTCAACAAAAATAGGAGAGATCTTTTTTTCATCACTATTCACTCAAAAAATTGGAACAGAGTCATAGGAAGTACGAACAAGCAGTGAAGTCATGGAACCTACACAGACCTTGAGGGATGCTAATGCAGAAATTGCAGGGGTTCTGGCAGAAATATTTCAAATATTTCAAATAAATGGTGCATGTTTTTCTGTTGTTTTCTGTTGATCAAAAAGTAACCCTAAAAATTATAGGCCAGTGAGTCTGATGTCAGTAGTAACTAAATTATTGGAAAGTATGCTAAGAGATAAGATATACAATCATTTGGATAGCCAGAAAATGATTAGGGATAGTCAACATGGCTTTGTGAATGGTAGGTCATGATTGAGTTTTTCAAGGAGGTTACCAGGAAAGTGAATGAAGGAAAGGGTGTGAATGTTGTCTACATGGTCTTTGACAAGACCTTTGACAAGATCCCGCATGGTAGGTTAGTCAGCAAGGTTCATACGCCAGGCATTCATGGTGAAGTGGTGAACTAGATTCGGTGAAGTGGTGAACTAGATTCGACAATAGCTGGATGGGAGAAGCCAGAGCGAAGTGGCGGATGGTTGCTTCTCAGACGGGAGGCCTGTGATTAGTGGTGTGCATCAGGGATCGGTGCTAGGACCATTGTTGTTTGTTGTCTATATCAATGATCTGGATGATAATGTGGTCAATTAGATCAGCAAGTTTGGAGATGACACTAAGATTAAAGATGTTATGGACAGAGAAGAAGGTTTTCAAAGCTTGCAGAGGGATATGGACCAGCTGGAAAAATGGGCTGAAATGGTAGATAGAATTTAATGAAGGCAAGTGGGTGTTGCATTTTGGAAGGACAAACCAAGAAAGGACATTCACAGTAAATGGTCGGGCTCTGAGGAGTGTGGTAGAACAGAGGGAATACAGGTACATAATTCCTTGAAAATGGTGGCACAGGTGAATAAGGTTGTACATAGAGCTTTCGAAATATTGGCCTTCATAAATCGAAGTATTCAGTATTGGAGTTGGGATGTTATGGTAAGGTTGTATAAGACATGGTTGTGGCCGAATTTGGAGTATTATGTGCATTTTTGGTCACCTAATGACAGGAAAGATATGGATGTTTCCCTGATTTTAAGAACTGAGTTGAAGGTAAAGGTTAAACAGGTTAGGATTTTATTCCCTGGAGTGTAGAAGAATGAGGGGAGATTTGATAGAGGTTTTTTAAGTTATGAGGGGGATGGACAGAGTAAATCTCTAAAGGCTTTCTCCACTGATGGTAGGTGAGATACAGACCAGAAGACATGGGTTAAGGGTGAAGTGGGAAAATTTTATGGGGAACTTCTTCACCCAGAGAGTGGTGGGAGTGTGGAACAAGCTATCGGCTGAGGTGGTGATTAAAGGCTCAATTTTAACATTTAAGAAGAATTTGGACAGGTACATGGATGGGAGGGGTATGGAGGGCCATGCACTGGGTGCAGGTCAGTGGGACGAGGCAAAAGAAATGGTTCAGCAGAGACTAGAATGTTCTGTTTATGTGCTGTAATGTCCTATGTTTCTAAAAACTTTACCTGCACCAATGAAGCAATTAAACATACCTGAGTAATCATAAACTCTTCTGAAGCCAAATGTTCCAAATATTATGGTGCCCTGAAATGAGGGGACTATGGATTAAAAAATGCTGTAATTTCTACATGGTCAAACCAAAATAGATACAATTCCCCTAGAAAATATCTGGAATGTGCACTTTAATCACATGTGAATCATTTGATTACAAATTTAAAACTGTGGAGCACAGGGGCAAATAAAGGAAAAACATCTTTGTCCCAAACTTTTTGCAGGCCACTGTACATGTTAGTTTTCCATGATTTGTATTTATGAACATCCAGATCCTCTGTGTGTTTGACAGCTAATAATTGGAATATTGTGTTCAGTCTGGTCGCATCATTACAGAAAGCATTGGAGAGGATGCAGAGGAGATTTACCAGGATGTTGCGTGGGTTAGAGAATGTATCTTAATAGAGATAGGACATTTCTCTTTGGAGTTAAGAAAGATGAGAAGTGACTTAATAGAGGTCAACAAGATTATGAGGGGCATAGAAGGGTGAACAGCTGTAGTGTGGATTGTGGAAGGTCATATGACATCTCTGTCTGGAACCTGGTGGGAATGTGGATTTGACCTCTCCAGCTGGAGCCTAAACAGAAGTCACCTCAACTGCCAATCAAGGGTTAGATGTGCCCATCAGGCTCATTGGCCTTTGCAGCTGAAATGTGATTGGACCTCCAGGTATCAATTAATAGTTAGATCTGCTCACAAGTGACACTGATGCATGATTGGTCCTATCCGGCTCCAGGCAGCTCCAGAGAGCTGACTACGATGAGCACATCCCAGATCCTGAGCAGGAATTACACTGGAGACCAGGTTTTTGAGTATGTACTTGTTTATTTGTGGCATAATATCTGTGCCTGTGGGTGCTAGATGCTGAAAACGTTAAGCCCTCATTTCTCAGTATACTAGATCTGTGTGCTGTGTATGTTAGTATGTCGGTGTGTGCCTTTTTTCTGAATTTCCCTGTATGTAAATAAAGACCACTGTCTGTTCATAAGACATGTCCAGTCTTGATTCTCTTTTAATCCATTGAATCTATTATTGAAAACAACTTGTGGTGCTGTGATTAGGGTTCAAGGAGTTTTGACTGGACCTGTGTGGTTGCAATGTTTTTGTACAATACTAACCAATATAAAGTTTCCCTGTAACCATCATGTGTGTGCGGACTGCCTGTTGTCTGAGTGTGTACCATGGTGCACTCTTACTTTGAATTGGCAGGTGGAATGGCCTGTGGTCAAGTGGAGAGTTCAGTCCCCTGGCTGAGAAAGGGATACCAAGAAGGGGGGAGGTTTGTAGCACATGGACTGGGAGGAGTGCAACGGATGATGTTACTGGGAGAAATGGAAATGTGTGCGTGGGCGCGCACACACACACACACACACACACACACACACACACACACACACACACACACACACACACACACACACACACACACACACACACACACACACTGGAGAGACTGAGTTTCCTTCATTCACAGGATGTCATTAGGCACTGGAAGTGATGGTTGGACACATGGCTGATGAATACATCAACAATTTGAATGGTACTGAAGATCTGCCATGAACACCGATCCCTGCGGACACTGAAAACAGAGACTCGGGGGAGGTGAGTCCTTCTCCCTGGGGTTTTAATATTCCTGTTTAATAGAGGTAATGATTACCAGCCAACTTTTCCCCACACCAGTAACCGTCACAGATCTGTCAACCCTCGGTGGGGTGGGTGGCTCAGGGCCGACCCTTTCCCTGTGCACACTCTGGCCAATAAAGTCCCGACTCTCAGAGTGAGTCCCTGAACAGTGAGCAAGTCTTGGGAATGTTTGTGCAGACGGTAAGGCCAGCACTGCTCCGAGCAGTGTATCCAGGCATGAGAGGGACTGCAGCCAACAGCCCAGTGAAGGTGGCTGTTCCCTGGGGGATGGATAAATGGTATATCATGGATGCACGGCTGCTGGGCTGACTCCTGGTTACCCATGGGATAGAAAGGTGACTGCTATCTGGGATGTGTGTCACCATGTGACTCATCAATCTAAAAGAGCACCAGGTGAGTGGCCACCTTGGTGGAGATGCTGGTCAATATGGTGGCTGCAGGACTTCAGCATAAGAATGGCCTTTGACTACCTGCATGCAGAGCAACGTGATAAGAAGCGGGGCCACTTGCCACACATGAGAGTTGGTGAACAAATTAAATGAGCAGGGACCAGTCCTTTGAACACAAAACCCCATGAGGAAGCTGGTGGACCTGTGAGGCTGGGGGGGGAGGGAAGTAGGTGGGCTATCTGTAGGCATAGGCCATGGATGGGTACTGCATATGTATTGTTTGTCTGTATGTGAGTTATGTTTAGTTGTGTGTTTTGCACCGAGGACTGGAGAACGGTGTTTTGTCAGGTTTTTCTTGTACAATCAAATGACAATAAACTTCACCTGACTTGGGTTGTGTGTAATGTAGATTCGCCTGCGAATAGATTGACGTGGTGTGGTGACTTCCAAGGGGTGGAATGCAGTATGGTTTGTGGAGGGTCATGTGGCCTCTCTGGCTGGAGCCTAGTTGGAAGTCACCTCACCTACCAATCAAAGTTAGATCTAACCATCTGTAAGAATGATGCATGATTGGCCCTTGCAACTGATATATGATTGATTCTCCAGGTGCCAATCAATGGTTAGATCTGCCCACAGGTGAAGCTGGAGCATGATTTGTCCTTGCACGTCATGTAGATGGGTCTTCCATTGAAAAAGTAGAGCATGTGCATGTTTGTTCATAACACATGTCTGGCCTTGATTCTTTTTGAACCTGTTGAACCTATTCTGAACAGAAGAGGCAGCATCTTTTTCCTGGGATGATGGTAGGAAATACAAGAGGACATCTACATGAGGTAAGGGGAGGAAAGATTTGGCGAGACATCAGCAGTAATTTTTTACACAGAATAGTGGGTTGCATTGCAAGATGGTGGTGGTAGGGGAATGGAGCGTTATGGGCAAGGAGCAGGTAGGTAAGACTAGAGAAGAGTACTTGGTTCAGTCTGGACTAGAAGGGCCAAGATGGCCTGTTTCCATGCTGTGATTGTTATATGGTAGAGGTGGTACAATAGGAAAATCTAAAGCCTAGACAGGCACATAGATGGAAAAAGCTAGAGGGTTATGGGTTTGAGATAGGGATGGTTTACATTTGCTGAATAAGATTTATATTGGTGGGCTTGTGCTGTGTGCTGCATAGTTCTATGTTCTAAAATACCCTTTCTCTCATCATTTCAAATCTGCTCTGTTTCTCTGCTTCCTGCCCCAAACATGCATCTTTCTGCATTATACTCCATACTCCATGTTCCTCCCCACTCACTCTGCTTGTCTACATTGCCTTATACCCTCTTAGTTACAACCTGCCAACCGGACAATCTATGTTTTGTATCCATCCACCAGTTCACAATCCATGGCAACACATTCCCCTCAATTCTACATGCTCTAACCTCATTGATTCCTGGGGACCTGATCAATTATTTGCTTTCATTAACCCCTGTTTCTGGGTCTCATCGTATTTTTCTAATATTTCCGCACCAATTGATCAAGGCCCCTGCTCACAGTGGCGACCTTACTGGCAACTTTTACAATGCTCAGTTTCACCTTTTTATCCGGGTTGTGAAGCAGATTAACTGGCCACTATTGAATATATGTATCTTTTTAGAGAATTATCGTGCATTTAGCCTCTGCCCATCTGTCTCCACATATTCCAGCCCATAACCAGTTGCTTGAAGTTATTCCAACCCCTGCAGCCACCTATTGCTTCAAACACAATGGTCATGCTCATGGATTGCCCAGATTTAGGGCTCTAGCTGTGATTGAATGCCAAAGGTTCACCATCTGCATTGTAACAGACTAAGGGATGCAAGGTGTCACAGTTACACATAATTGACAATGCCCAAAATAAAACTTTACTTCTGGAAAACCTATATTCCCCTTAAAAATCTTGCTCCATCATGCTTCCTCTCTCCAAAATCTTGTTTTATATTGCCACTTTTTTTGTTTTGCCCATAATATTTTGAATGGGCATGGTCCATGTAAATGTTTGACCATGAATTTATGTACAACGTTGACACTGGTGTTCGAGCAGCCCTCACTGCAAAGATCCACCTACAGTCCAATCAGTGAGAGTGTGTGTGTGTGTGTGTGTGTGTGTGTGTGTGTGTGTGTGTGTGTGTGTGTGTGTGCGCGCGCGTGTGCGCTTTCTCCTCAATTAAGAAGAGAGATGGAGATTCTCAGCAAATACGGCACCATTTGGAGAGAGATTGAAGCAGAATTATTGGATGGAATCAAGCTGCTTCCGCAGCAGTCAATGGAGTTTAAGCATATCTTCGATGTGAACACACTGGCTGTGATTTTTTTTAACTGGGGCCAGTTGACACATCATGGGACTCAAATCCAGGCCAGTTGTTTTCATGTGTTCTGCAGCCAGAAGTGTCTGTGACCGTGTTAGGTATGGATATCCCCTCCTTCTGACTCTCTGTTTGAAACCAGCAAAGAACAAATTTAACTCATTGGGGGCTGTCCCACTTTTCCACGTGGTGCTGCTCAGTTTTGAACTCCCACGGTAACTTGCATAACCTGCCACAGTTGCTGTGTCCCTGTGATACTCCAGCTTGGTGCCCTACCGTTTCTTGGCCTGGTTGCATGGTTAGCGCAAAGCTGTTACAGCACCAGCGATCGGGACCTGGGTTCGAATCTCACGCTATCTGTAAGAAGTTTGTAAACTCTCCTTGTATCTGCATGGGTTTTCCTTCAGTAGTTCCAGTTTCTTCCCACCTTTCAAATCATAGGGTTGGAGGTAAATTGGGTGTAATTGGGTGGCACGGGCTTGTGGGCCAGAACCTGTAACCTTGCTGTATGTCTATGTACTAACGGAGCTTGTACTTGGATTTCTTGTTGGTTCTCTTGACTTGACTCCTCTAATCTGACCTTCAGCAGCGAGTTGACTTCACAGTTCATCCATGGTTTCTGGTTGGGGAATTTTTTTTTAATCATCTTGGTCACACAGTCACTGGTGAAGTTGAGAATGGTGGAAGAATTTTCATTGAGTTGTTCACCAAGTCCTTGAATATGGACCAATCTGCAAACTCGAAACAATTTCACAGACTGACATCAGTATCCTCAGATCATTGCTGAATGACTTTCACCACCGACACCACCAAGCCCCCCCCCCCACCCCCCACCCCCAATCTTCTGCTTGTGCTTGTAGTATCCTCACAGACTGCTGACCACACTTGGCAACCTGCAAGCATAGGATTGAATAGTAGGCATCTTCATTGTTATCCGAAAGTTGTCAATGCTGTTTGGACCTCTGGTGAGGCAGGACATACAGCAAAGTAACAGGTCCTTTCGGCCCACAAGCGCATGCCACCCAATTATATCCAATTGACCTTCAATCCATGGTACATTTTGAAGGGTGGGAGGAAACCGAAACTCCAGAGTAAACCCATGGAGACGTGGGGAGAACACTCAAATACCTTAAAGACAGTACAGGATTTGAATCCCAGACCCAGTCGCTAGCACTGTAACAGCATTGCCCTAAACTACTAAAATGCTTCTGGGGGTCGTTGATGTTGCTCGATATGCAAAGCCATCAGGTTTCCACTTAAGATGGAATCTAGTATTCTATTCTGATTATGTGCAATGCCTCAAGAATACGCAGTCTTCAGCTGCCAGGTCTATTCTAATCCTTTTCATTGAGAATGATGGCTGTACTATAGAGAAGGGATCCTGCTGTGAAGGAAAGGACTTTGTCTTGCACATAGGTTTATTAGTAGAAAGGAGGCAGGCCTTGTAGGTTTACCCCTCTTATTGAAAAAAAAAGACCCCCCTCCCCTTATCCCCTCTTAAAACTACAACAAAAAAAAAGGAAATTATTTTTTTTAAATAATAAAAAGAAACTTCACTCTTTAATCCAAAAATTAATGAAAAAAACAACAGGTAAGAGGTTACAACTACCTCCTCCTGTCTGAACCGCACAATGTGGTAACTCTCACAAAATATTGGGTGTGAGATAACTCACACATAGCTGACGACTTCTGGAAAATAATGCCCACCCAGTTCCTCTCCTAACTCCCATTTCACATTAAACTATTATCATTATCCAAATCTTCTTGAAAAAATTTTTTTTTTTTTTAATCAGCTTTGTCACTCCGATCACCATTGCTTCCATTTCTTCTTGAAATTCGATTCTCATCTTGCGTCTCCACTCTCTTCGGAGACCATGGAGGACTACGTCGTTCCTGAAATTGCGTAATTGGTAACAGTTGAGCAAAGTCCATAGCTTCTTTAGGGTTATCAAAAAATTTTGGTTGATATCCATCCTGGAAAATCTTCAATACTGCAGGCTATCTAAATGTTGCTTTATATCCTTTTTTCCATAGCACTTCTTTCACAGGATTACATTCACGTCATTGAGACATAATTTCTTGACTCAAATCCAGATTAAAAAAAACACGATTGTTCTGAACCATCAAAGGAGATCTACTTTGTTGCACATTTCTAATAGCCACACGCAAAATTGTCTCTCTATCATAATAGTTTGGACAATGGACCAAAACAGGTCTTGGATTCTGTCCTGGAAAAGGCTCTCTTCTCAAAGCTCGGTGAGCACGTTCCAGTATTAAACCTTCCGGGAACTTATCTTGTCCTAAAACTTGAGGAATCCAATCAGTAAAGAATTTTCTTGGATCTGGTCCTTCTATATCTTCTGGCAAACCAATAATTTTTACATTGTTCCGTCTTGACTGATTCTCCAAATAACCAACCTTTTTCGCAAAATTTTTGTTCTGAATTTGTAAAGCTTCAATTGTTTTATTTACATCTTGTATTTGATCTTGTACCTCAACTATACCTTGGTCACAAACATCAAGTCTTTCATTCGTTTCAAGCTTAAAAGCTCCATAATCAACCATCTGTTGAGTATTAATGTCCACCAAGGTATTAAGCTTAGTGTTAACTTGAACCAAAGATTTACCTATCTCTTTGATCGAAGAAGATAACTTAAATTCAAGATTCTTGATAAGCATATCAATTGGAATAGATTCAGACAAAATAGGATCCTGCTGTTTCTGAATAACCAAAGGATCTTCTATTCCTTCCCTTAGTTTAACTGCTTTTCTTGCAGTCTGACTCCGTGTAGAAACCCCTGCCACAACCTCCTCAGCAGTATCAGAAGACTGATAGTCAGGGTTATCCTTAACCCATATTACATCATGAGCCTTCATTACATCAAGATCTATTGAAGTCTTCATAACTGGTGGTGCATTTCGCAGCGCCACCGCTACATCGATAGGTGGACGTCTCTTTAAAGTCGGGTCTTCAGCTGGTGGCGCCCCAGCTGTTCCAACTGTCAAAGGTTCAGTGACAGCGCTCATAGCGGGCGTTGATTGAAATACACGTGCCTGGCTAGTCCTTTGTTCCAAAGGCTGCTGGGCACCATCTTTAAAGAGCCCTACCGGTACAGAGCGGAACTCCGTTGCCGAATCCTGCACTTCTCCTCTTGGATCCATTCCACGCTGAGTCCTGGCTTCTTGTAAACAGGTAGGCTCAGATAACTTCGGGAAATGTAATTTCTTAGCGATCTGTTGCCGTTTTCTTTTACTTTTTTTCAGCAATTGTACCATTAGAAGCTAGTTCAACACCTATAACTATTTATAAACTTTATAGAAGGTTTCAACGGGCACATAGACAAAACAATAACAAAGAGTCAGGAGAGGACTGGAAGGCAGTCTATTCCTTACGCCATCTTGCCACGCCCCCCAATTCAGGCACCTGCCTGTTGAAAAAGGGCTCTGGCTGGAAGCACCTTCACTAGTAGAGATGCTAAGATCCTTCTGTGTTTGTAATAGAAATAAACTTGTGCGTGGATGACTACTCCCCAGAGGTGTGACAATCTGGCCATACTCCAACCACCTTTCAGGGCTAAGGTGAAGACACCTTAAAGCAGGGGTGTCAAACTCATATTCACGGAGGGCCAAAATTAAAAACTTGGACTAAGTCGAGGGCCGAACTAAATATTTATTGAAAATTTTCAACAACATCTGCATGTTTTCTCTTCTTTCAACATATGTCATGTTAAACTTTAGGATATAACTTTATGAGGATAATGTTACAGGTCAGGAGTAGGTAGCTCAAGTTCACCCTTTGCTTGACCTGAGGAAACCATATTTGGTCCCTGTGGAGATGTTCACAGGCTGTGTCCATTTTGGCCTGCATCAGGACTCAGCATTTCCTGCTCACTCCTCAGGCTCTAGGTCTCTATTCACCCTCGACCCACCATCCCTCTACCTGACCAGTCCTTTACCCAACCTCTACTCACCACTCACTCCACTCCTCTGCCTCTACCCACCCCTATATACACCCCTCTACTGCCTCTCCCCTCAACCTGTTCCTCCCTCTACCCGTCTCTCACCCTCTAATCACCCCTCCCCTACTCGCCCTGCCCCTCCCCTTTTACCTCTTCCCTATCCACCCCTCCTTCTACTCATCCCTCCCTCTAACTGCCCCTCGCACCACCTTAACTTCCCCTGCCCATTACTCCTCACCTACACCCTCTGCCCACCCCTGCTTACCCACCCACTCAGGCCCAGCGCGCTGCCGATCAGCCTTTGCGGACAGCCTCTCTCTTCACATGCAGGGTCGAACCAGCCGTCCCTGGGGTCCGCGCGGGTGCAAGCGCTGAAGGCCGTGGCAACCGGGAGAAGTGCGCTCGCGCTGTGGAAGGGCCGTCCGGTGCTGCCCGGGGGCCGTGCGCAGCCTGCCATGCCCGTCGCGCCGACAGGAAATCACAGGCGCTCGCCCATCCGCCGCACCGCTCGACAGGTGGGAGAAGTGACTGGTTGTGCGGGGTTCCTTCCAACCGGCTTGCCGGCTGATGACATCGACAGACTTCTCGTGTTACAATTTCTCGTGTTACAATGGGGAAGGATGTGCAATGAAGGGGGAGGATGGTGGGGGGTGACATTACCAAAAAACAGCATCGGCTCTCGCTGCAGAGCGGGCCACCTCTGATACATTTTTGAAATGATCTTGCGGGCCAAATATAATTATATCGCGGGCCAAATTTGGCCCGCGGGCCAGAGTTTGACATGTGTGCCTTAAAGCAATGGCAGAAGCTTAAATCGTTTGCAATTGAGCAAAGGGTTACTTTCTAAGCCCTGGTGGGTTTTTTTGTTGTACTTCTGCTTCGCTCGATCAATGACTCCAAAGACTGAGGAACGATAGGCTTTAATACACAGTGGATTTCAGCTGGCGCAACTCCATGGGCTCCAATGAATGAATGAATGGAAAGGGGCAGAGAGGTCGACCTTTATGGCCAGGTCACGGGAGGAGGGATGACAGGGGGTCGTGCCATCAGTGGGCGGGCCAGCCACTTCAACACAGAGCAGCAACAGTTTAGAAGTCACTGCTGCTGCCAGTCTTGTGGTGGGAAGAGATGCCGGCGTGGGAAGATTGGAGGCTGACGCTGGGGAGATGGGTGCGAGGGCTTTCGCCGGATCCAGAGCTGGGACCAGCCCCCCTCATCTACCAGATGCACGTTGTCCAGCAGAAGAGGTGAGCGTCTCCCTGCCCTGCCGGTGTCACTGCCGGAGGGTCGGGGGACCGGGCTGCCCTCCCTCTCCCTGTCCCGGCCGGAGGGTCGGGGGACCGGGCTGCCCTCCCTCTCCCTGTCCCGGCCGGAGGGTCGGGGGACCGGCTGCTCTCCCTGTCCCGGCCGGAGGGTCGGGGGACCGGCTGCTCTCCCTGTCCCGGCCGGAGGGTCGGGGGACCGGCTGCTCTCCCTGTCCCGGCCGGAGGGTCGAGGGACCGGCTGCTCTCCCTGTCCCGGCCGGAGGGTCGAGGGACCGGCTGCTCTCCCTGTCCCGGCCGGAGGGTCGAGGGACCGGCTGCTCTCCCTGTCCCGGCCGGAGGGTCGAGGGACCGGCTGCTCTCCCTGTCCCGGCCGGAGGGTCGAGGGACCGGCTGCTCTCCCTGTCCCGGCCGGAGGGTCGAGGGACCGGCTGCTCTCCCTGTCCCGGCCGGAGGGTCGAGGGACCGGCTGCTCTCCCTGTCCCGGCCGGAGGGTCGAGGGACCGGCTGCTCTCCCTGTCCCGGCCGGAGGGTCGAGGGACCGGCTGCTCTCCCTGTCCCGGCCGGAGGGTCGAGGGACCGGCTGCTCTCCCTGTCCCGGCCGGAGGGTCGAGGGACCGGCTGCTCTCCCTGTCCCGGCCGGAGGGTCGAGGGACCGGCTGCTCTCCCTGTCCCGGCCGGAGGGTCGAGGGACCGGCTGCTCTCCCTGTCCCGGCCGGAGGGTCGAGGGACCGGCTGCTCTCCCTGTCCCGGCCGGAGGGTCGAGGGACCGGCTGCTCTCCCTGTCCCGGCCGGAGGGTCGAGGGACCGGCTGCTCTCCCTGTCCCGGCCGGAGGGTCGAGGGACCGGCTGCTCTCCCTGTCCCGGCCGGAGGGTCGAGGGACCGGCTGCTCTCCCTGTCCCGGCCGGAGGGTCGAGGGACCGGCTGCTCTCCCTGTCCCGGCCGGAGGGTCGAGGGACCGGCTGCTCTCCCTGTCCCGGCCGGAGGGTCGAGGGACCGGCTGCTCTCCCTGTCCCGGCCGGAGGGTCGAGGGACCGGCTGCTCTCCCTGTCCCGGCCGGAGGGTCGAGGGACCGGCTGCTCTCCCTGTCCCGGCCGGAGGGTCGAGGGACCGGCTGCTCTCCCTGTCCCGGCCGGAGGGTCGAGGGACCGGCTGCTCTCCCTGTCCCGGCCGGAGGGTCGAGGGACCGGCTGCTCTCCCTGTCCCGGCCGGAGGGTCGAGGGACCGGCTGCTCTCCCTGTCCCGGCCGGAGGGTCGGCTCATGATGTCCCGACTCGGAATGTTAATCAGGGGTCTTGGTCACACATTTCCCCCTCCCCCAAGGAAATTAAAGCAGCAATCACCGAAGGTCCAACCAGGACATGCTCCGTACCTGCTCCTGCCAAATTCAGGAGCTGTTATTACCTCAACCATCAGACTCACAAAGGGCTCTTGCTTTGCACAATATTTATTACTGGACATTTTTTCTGTATTGCATTAGTTTACATTTCTTTCTTTTTTACACTTTTCTATCTTGTATCCATATCCTCGTTCTTGACTACAGTTTACAGTAAAAAATTCTGCCAGGCCTGCAGGAAAAAGCATCTGAAATTTGAACTTCTCGGGCCACTGAACCTGACCCAAAGATCATTCTGCACAGCAGGCCCTTGAACTATGAAGTGAAAATCTAAATGTCAGAGACACTCATCTTTCCAGGTAGCATCCATGGAGAGAGAGGTGTAACAGTTCAGCTTCAGGGCTGTTGGGCAGAACAAAGAACAGAAACTTCTGAGAAGGTGGGCGAAGGGAGATGTGTGTACTCATTGTGGAAAAAAGACTGCAAAACTAAAATAAAAGCAGAAGAATCTGGCATGAAATGTTAGCTTGTGGGCTTGGGCTCCTCCCCTTTCCCCTTCCATCTTCTTCTAATGTAATTTAGAAGTACAACACGGTAGCAGGCCAATTACACCCCCCAGTAAATTTTGAAGGGTGGGAGGAAATCGGACCCCCCAGGGAAAACCCCACGCAGACACAGGGAGAATGCACAAACTCCTTACAGCCAGCTCAGGATTCAAACCCCAGTCCCAATTGCTAGCCCTGTTACAGCGTTGCACTAACCACTCTGCTGAGCATACCACCACTCTTGCCTCTCTTCTCTCTCTCTCTCTCCACCTTTTTGTGCAGGCATCTGGCTGCTTTTCCTAATTCCTGATGAAGGGCTCAGGACCAAAATATTGACTGCCTTCTACTTCCTGTGGATGATGCATGACCAGCTGAGTTTCTCCAGCACTTTTGTGTGTCTGCAGACCATTTTGTTTAACTTGCTCATGGCAGCGCCTTGACTGGGGTTCTGATACCTTAAGAGAATCCAGGAGCTGCTCACTCCTGGGCACGTGGGTGGGAATCTAGCACCCTATGAAGTCACTCAGTTGCAGTGAGAGCAATCTCCATGGCTGCAGTCATCGTCCAGCTCCGGTATTCACCACAGTGGCCATCATGCTCTCCCCGGTCATATGGTTCTCTGCCGCCACAATGTTCAGCAAGTAACCACCAAAGCCATGGCCACCACATGATACGAGTTTGGATCTCTCCCCAGAATGTGTTTGGCAGGAGCAGTGCCACAATCCTGATCCATAGTCATGGAAAAAAGGTGCAGGAGGGGGGGCATTGCTGTTTACAGTTTACAGCTGGGACATGGAGAGTGTATGAACTAAATTCTAAAAGGCTCATGGTCCTGTTTCATCCATATCCACAGTCACTGTCCTGTTACCAATTCTCAGCTCTTCCATAAATGACTGTATCTATGTTTGGCACCAGGCGTCAGCACTGAGTAGAGAACACTCAACAATCACCAACCACCCAGCAATAGGAGAAACTCTTGACAGCTGTTTACATTCAAGGAAACATCTGACTAGATTGAACAGATTTCTTAAGAGGGGCATTGTTAAAATGTTACAATTCTTCAGTCATTTTTTTGATCTCAGATTTGGTTCTATATGGAATCCCTTTTCCTCCGTCCTCTGGAATCCTATTGCAACAGGCCAAATGCAGAATAAAGTTCCTTCCTCGTGTCTCACAAGCAAGGCAGATGCAGCACAGGTTGAAAAGAAATAAAATGTTTTATTCACTATCCTGCCAGTTATTCTAGAACATTGGAAAGCTCTGGGCCGAGAGGACTTAGAACATTGCAGCACAGTACAGGGCTTTCAGCCGACAATGTTGTGCTGACCTATGTAAACCTTATCAACAACAATCTAACCCTTCCTGACCTCACACCCATACCCCTCCATCTTTCTTACATCCATGTACCCATCTGATAATGTAATTGGGAATTATAGGTATTTGTAGTCCATTATAGACCAGATTGACCAAAGGATTTGTTTTTGCATTGAATCATTCTAACAAATAAAATATGGGATAGGTGTAGAATAAATGCTCTTCACACAAAAAAAAGTATCAAACTTCTCCCCCCACCCCCCTCCCCTGAACCTGTGCAGCACAAGATGAAATCAAGCCATGAGGAGATGTGTTCAGTTGGGCAAGAGCAGGTGAAGTCTCTCTGGGGAAGTCTTGTCTGTAGGTCTTAGATAAGAAAAAATAAATGAGCAGTATAGACTTGGACCACTGTCAGGGTGTGGAGACATCTGGAGTGATGAGATCAGTTATGGGATTGGAAACTGCCTGGGATCACAGTCCAGGAATGAGGTGCCCAGGAGCTTCCCTCTGGCCTCTGAAAGGTGATGTCTTGCCAAACTACAAGGGCATCACCCTCGTCTCTGGGTTTGATGATGAGGCTTGCATTGGTGCAAACAGTTGCAGGTTTGGAGAGGGCGAGGTGGATGATGTCAGCAATTATAAAATGAGGGTAAAAGGAGATGGGAGAAAGGTTCATCAGTATGTGACAGATTAAGTTGTGTTTGTATACAGATATGTTTTGGGGAGATAAATTGGGGCAGGTTTTTTAGAGTAGGTCATGTGCAAACTCTTTAAAACAGAGCTTATTTAAAATATTGGAGCTCTTGGCACCAAGAGTCTTTGCAAAAGCTTTGGAGAGTGCCCAAGAAAATTCACTAATGGGTTGTTGTTTACAAAAAAGCAACAGATGAAAGAACTAGTCGGCGCTGCAGACTGTCTGGAATGGAACTTGCTGTTCTAAGAGGGTCATGTGGTTTTTCAAGCAGAGAGACTCAAACAGGCTTTGTGTGTGTGTGTGTGTGTGAGAGAGAGAGATGAGTTCTGCAGTTTTACAGTCAGCAGATGGGACTGGAACAGGACAAGCTGGCAAGCTTGTGGAAAACCCCATTTGGAAGATGGGTTGTGAGTGCTTAGTTCAGACTGATCAAACCCCTTTTGGTTCATGCAAGAGGAGAGGACTGGCTGTCTAATGTTTCACTTGAAATATGAGAAACTAAAAGGAACTCTGTGGTAACCTGAAAGAAAGAGGTTATCATCTGGAGAACCCTGAGGGGGCAAGTTTCTTCAGCAAGACACTGAAATGGCTGATTAAAAGGAATCAGTTGTGGGTGTCCAGTGAACAACAAATCTCTCTCTAAAAACTGACAAGAACCTTCCTGAGTGGTAACCATTTATCTTTCAAGCACCAAAGCCTGGTGAACTTCATAAATGTTAAATTATATGCACAGTACAAGAATTGCCTGCAACCGATGAACTTGAAAGAATGAGAAGTGAGATTGGACTGTGAATCAAATAACCTTTCTGAACTTACACGCACACATTACATATGCGTACGCTTAGAATTAGAAGGGGGTTAAGTTAGGTTAGTTAAGTCAATAGTGATAAGTAAAAGTGTGATTCTATTTTCATGTTTAAAGATAATTTAAAGCAACTTTTTAAGTAGCCATTTGTCCATTGGGCTTTATACGTAGAGCTAGAATTAATAATGTCACAGCAAAAGATCAACTATGTATTGCTGCTGGGTTTTGGGGTCCTCTGGGCTCGAAACAGGTACGAGTGGAGGACTCTTGTCAAAGGAGGAGGAGATGACAGAAGAGCATCTCAACATCATGGCTGGTCTGGTGGCATTGATTTGCAGGCATCAGAGTGGGGAAGATCAGGGGGTTTGGTGAAATATAGCACGAGTTGGAGCTGGGTCAGGCATAGGACGAAAGAGGCAGAGAGGACTCTGATTGGCAAGATAATGTGCTATGGGGAGCGGGGCTGTGGCATCAGAGTGGAGGGAGAAGTTTTTCTTTGTCTTGAATCAAACCAAAATGTTGACTGTCTTTCTTTCCACAAATGATGAGTTTTTTAAGCAGTTTGGTTTTTTTTTCAACCAGAGCCCTGAGAAATTCCATGCAGACATGAGGAGAGCATACAAATTCCTGACAGACAGTGCCAAATTCGAACCTGAGGTGCTAGTGCTGTATTAGGAAACGGAATAGAGAGACAGAGATGGGGGAAGAAGTGAAGAGGAGGTGGTTTAATGAAACCCAGAGAAGACTATATTAATGCCATCCAGTTGAAGGGTTCCCAGCCGGATGGTGCGATGTTGATCCTCCAATTTATGGGTGGTCTCAGTGAATAGACAGACAAGTCAGCAAGAGAAGGGGATGGGGAAATAAAATGGGTGGCCACTGACAGAACTGAGGTGCTCAACAAAGCCATCTCCCATTCTGCGACCGGTATTTTCGATGTAGAGGAGACCACAATGGGAGCACTGGATGCAGTAGATGACCCCTGCAAATTGCATGAATCTTTCTCTGGTTTTCACTGAAAAGACCGACTGAGTTCCTCCAAAATTTCAGGGTGTTTTTACAACCCTCAGTCGTGTGATTACTTCCTTGCTATTTCTGACTTCCACCCACTCTGAGTCAGTAGACAATCCCTCTGCAATGTCCTCCCTTCCTGCAATGGTGATACTCTCCCTGATTAGTAATGCTATACCTCCCTACCTATCCCTTTTAAAACTTCTAAACCCCAGTACCTGCATCAGCCACGACTTTGTAGATCCATAAACTGATCTGTGCTCTAAGTTCATCTCCCTTACTCTTAATACTGCTTGCATTGAAGTAGACACATTTCAATCCTTCCAACTGACTACATTTCTGCTTCCCCCCCCACTGGTCCCTGCAACCCACCATGTCATCCTCTCCGCCTCTGCACTATCATCTCACTGCCAAACTAGTTTAAACTCTTGCCAACAGGGCTCTCTGTCAGGGTATTGATCTGCTTCCATTTCAGATGTTACCTGTCCTTTCAAATAGATCGCACCTTCCCCAGAATGATATAGAAACATGAAATCCCCTTTGTGAACATATCAATCCGTCAAAACCCTTAATTTAATTAGCCTCAAAAGATCACTTTTCTCATAGAACCACTTCATTGACAATTATTAAATGCTATTATTCCCACTATACTGTTTCCATCCTGTTAAACCAGTCAGGTTCTTGTTCCGGAGTTGAGACTGCAATTTTCAAACTAAATGTGAAATTCTATCATGAGGCAACAACATGGCTCTTTTCCTGTGATATTGTTAATTCTATCTCTCTGTACACATCCCAATATAAAGTTTTTAGTTGGGCCCACTCAGTCCATTTACGGAATGAGTCTCAAATGTTTTCCAAGAATTGAAAGACTAGCTTGGCCAATGCAATTTGTCCAGTCGACATGAAGTTTAAAGTTATCCACAATGATTGCACTACTGGATTATAATCCAGCCACAGATTAGGGAGCAAAGAAAGACAGTTTCAAGATTCAATTTACAGTCATAGTAATAAAACAGTATCAAATAATATTAAATTGCCTGCTGTAATGTAGCCACCAACAGGAATAGAGAGAGAGAGAGCGCACGCATTTCTCCTTTCTCCAGCACCTCCCACCACCCAGTCCAGTTCAGTCCAGTCTGAACCATTGGCAATTAGATCTCCAGATCTGAACCTCCGATTCAATCAGGGATCCCTCGGCATCTCCTCACAACCCAGTTCTGATACCTGGTTCCCCTTCAGCCAGTTCAAGCCCGTCTCCAGCAGTCTGCAGCCTGGTGCAAGTCTCCCGACAGCAGTCTCCAGCAGCCTGCAGGTTCCGTGGGGTCCTTGCCCCGAGTAACCAGTAGCCCGCCACATGCACTGGACCTCAGCTGCAGAGCCCCCTCACTGGACCCTCAGCTGCAGACCCCCCCCCCCCCTCACTGGTCTGCCTCTGAATTTTTCACCTCCACTCAAACTAATGTAACATCCAGATCATCTGCGGCAAAAACCTGAGACCATCCCAAAGTTATTAGCTGCGATATCCAAACCCAGTGGAGCTACCACACAGCAGAAAGTATTGAGTGAAACATGAAAGTCTGCAGATGCTGTGATTGTAATAAAAACATAGAAATGCTGGAAATATTCAACAGGTCCTGCAGCGTCCGTAGGAGGTAAAGATGTATTACTGACATTTAGGGCCTGAGGCATGGGAAGAGCAGGCAGCATCTGTGTTGGGTAAATAAAAGCTCTCATGACTGGAGGGAGAACAAACGCTTTTATTAGCTTAGAACTGAGGGTAGGGACTCACAGTTGTCTTCAGAAGGGTTCTGGGTTTAGACAGGAAACCAGGGTTATATGTGGGCAGATGGTGGTGGAGCTGGGAGGCAGGGCCAGCCTCTGTTCTGGTGGGTGCCAGGTCCCTGATGGAGACTGTGTCCTCCCTGCCATCCGGGTACTCTGCATAGGCGTATTTGGTATTGGCATGTAGTTTCATCCTTTCCGCCAGGAGGTCGGTCTTGCTCATGTGCTTCCCGAGAAGGACTAGGCCAGGAGTGGTGAGCCAGAGTTATATGTGAGCAGATGGGAGTGGAGCCAGGAGGCGGGACCAGCCATCTGGGCACAATGCCCTACCAGTGAATCCCAGTTCACTGCAATGTGAATAAAGAAATAGTTGGGGGAGGAGGAGTACAGACCCACCGACAAAAGATAATAATTGGATATGTAGAAGAGGCCAGAGGAGGAAAGGTGAGAATTGATAGGGGGAGGAAAGGGTTTGACACTGAATGCAAAGCTGAGGTAAAGGAGACAAAAGGCCATTTCATGTCAGGCCTCTGCCTGGAGGCCAGCTATGAGAGAGGATGGAAAACTTAAAACTTACCCTTCAGACAGCAGGCCTAAAAGTCTGCATCAGCGTCCCATTCATATCCAGAGGCATCTCGAACGCCCTCTGGATTCGATGGAGGCGACTGGTGTCGTAGCACCATCCGTCATAAATACACAGCCCCGAAGGCTGAAGCGGCCGGTGTGGCTGCCATTGGCTGCCCCTCCCCCCCACCTCCCACCAGCTCCCGATGGCTTCTGCCTGCTGCCCCTGCCTTGAGGGAATCGTGGAGGGAGAGGGGTGAGCGGGGAAATGGGTTGTGGGCTGATGGCATCATGATCTCACCCCAACCAGCCATTTGCAGCTGCTATACATTCAGGTCAGACGGTGGAGTGCTGCACTCTGCTGATTATCCTTCCCCGAGAAGGGTTGTAATCAGCGCCTCCGAGCTGGCCGCGGCGCATTCTTAAAGGTCTGTCTCTAGCCATGAGAGCCTTTCCAGACGGGTGTTTTCCCTGCTTGAAAGTGTCTAAGGGGAAAAGGGACATTTGAGTGAGCGGGGTGGGGGGGAGCCCAGTCAGAAGACGAGGTGTTATTCTCCAATTTGCGGGTGGTCTCAGTCTGGCCACTCACGAGACCATGGACAGACAAGTCAGCAAGGGAATGAGGTGGGGAACTGAGCCTCTGGGAGATCCACGCTAGCGGTGGACAGAGTCGAGGTGCTCAACAAAGTGGTCTGCACTCTGTGTCCAGTCTCTCCAGTATAGAGGAGACCACAGAGCGAGATGAAGGAGGAGGTGTGGGCAAAAGTGGAATATCTCCTGTGGTCATCAGGGTAGGTGCCAAGGGGGATGGCGGATGAGAAGGGCGAAGTGGACGAGGAAGTGATCCCTGCGGAAGGTGGAGAGGGGAGGACCAGGAAGATGTTCCACTTGGTGGGATTCCTACCTCCTATGGACGCTGCAAGACCTGCTGATTTCCTCCAGCATTTCTGTGCTTTAACGGAAAGTTTTGACCCATTAGCCAGCCTAGTTTGAACCACATCTAGAGATCCAAGGATGATCATTAGAATCATGCACCAATCAAATCCATCACACTTTGATATCCAGGTTTTCAACCAAAGTTCATTTCCTTGCGTGATTGGTGCTATCCAGTGAGTTATTGCATTATGTCCAGAACATGAGCAGGTCAAAGGACGTACATTTATAGATCTTTAATTCAAGTTCTACTTCCTCTGGTGGAGCCTGCAAAGTGTATTCAAATGAAAAGCAGGGGCCAACTCTCCTGCCTCATGTACTGACAAAGTGAGGCCACCTGCAAATTGGAGGAACAGCACCTCATATCCCATCCAGGCAGTCTCCAATTTGACAACATCAATATCAGTCTCCCTTAACCCCTCCCCCAGTATCTCCCTTAACCCCTCCCCAGTATCTCCCGTAACCCCTCCCCCAGTATCTCCCTTAACCCCTCCCCCAGTATCTCCCTTAACCCCTCCCCAGTATCTCCTTTAACCCCTCCCCCAGTATCTCCCTTAACCCCTCCCCAGTATCTCCCTTAACCCCTCCCCCAGTATCTCCCTTAACCCCTCCCCCAGTATCTCCCTTAACCCCTCCCCCAGTATCTCCCTTAACCCCAATATTTCTATCTCACCCCCTTCCATCTCCTATCAGAGAGCTACTCCTCTTTGCCCTCTGCCCCCTCACTTCTCAGCTTCTACCCTCCCACCTGTATCCACCTGTTGCCTGTTAGACTTCCCCTTCGTCCCTCCTCCTCCTCCTCTGCCTCCCTCCACCTTTTTATTCAGTCATCTACCAATTTTTCCAGAATCCCTCTGAAGGCCTCAGGCCCAGAATGTTTGTTACCTTTCACTTGCCATGGATACTACACGACCTGCTGAGTTTCTCAAATATCTTTGTGTATTTCAGCCAACTCTCCTCTTTCACCTAAAATATCTACTGTGAGCCAAGAGGTTGATTTTTTTATCCGATGCTACAAAGTTTGAATAACATCATGGGCTCTTCTTAAATCCACTGACATTCATTGCCCATCTCCATTGCCTTTGGGAGGGTGTTAGCTCTTGTTGAACTGTTGCCGTCCCTGTCATGAAGGTGCCCTCAGAAAGGAAGCTCAGGATATGTGATCCAACAGTGAACGGGCAGTGCAGTATGTCTTCAACAACTGGTAGATGGGAAGCACTGGAGATCTCAAGGACTTCAGATTAGAATAAATTTGTTCTTTCTTTCCTGCAGAATTAGTGAGTCCCCTCTGCTTTCCGCTGCCAAGGAAAATAAGGATGAGGATATTTTTAAACTCGCTCAATGTCCATACGTTAACCTTTTTGAAACGGGTGAGTAGAGCTTATTTCAACACGGAATATTCTGCTTCTGCCTCATTCTGCTTATTCCTTGAAGAAGGGCTCAGGCCTGAAACGTCGGCAACATATCTTTGTTTCCTATTGATCCTGAAAAGACCGGATGAGTTCCTCCAACATTTCGGTGTGTTCACTGCAATCGCAGCATCTGCATCCTATCGTGTGTCCCTTGATGAAGACTGTGACCAGTTGCATGTAGCAGTGTTAATGTTAGCGCTTTCCAACACAGACTGCCATGGAGTTGGTTGGTGAGATAGCTCTCTCTCAATTCCACCCCCAGTTTGTGGACCGACATTTACTTCCCTCAGCTCATTGGATGAAAATCCATCCTGTGCTGGCTTCATTAAAGTTGATTTTCTAGATATGCAATGGCACTGGAGTTAAACTGGGCATGATATTCAGTGCACTCATTGGCATAAAATTCCTTCAGTGCCCCCAGCCTCCATCATGGAGAAATAAATGGTAGCTGCTTTAAGAGATCTGTTCAGACCACCGCATGACCCCAAGCTTCCCGTTAATTCTCCATCCCACACAAATGACGATCAGTTTCCCATAGAGTTCCAACATAGCACATTGTGAGTTTGCGGAACATTAAGCCATTTCACGTCAGGCCTCTGCCTTGGAGCGGATAGAAACCTCAGAACTTCCCTTTCAGACAGCAGCCCTAAAAGGCTACTCCAGCATCCCATTCATATCCAGACGCGCCACATAGCGTCCTCAGGATTCAATGGAGGCGGGGCGACTGTTGCCATGGCGTAACACCACCTGTCATGAACCTGTCAGAGCAATTCCAGCTGCATGGGGGATTATGGGTAGGGAAGGCGACCATTGCTCTGCTGTGTTTTGAACCCCCGGCTCCCTGCTGACAGCCCCCACTGCCCCGATAGCCCTTCCCGACAGCTCCCAGCTGCCCCCCACCGCTGCCCCCTGCTGCCTTGCCGACACCTCCCGCTGCCCTGCCGGCTCCCACTGCCCCACCGCCCCTACCTTGAAGGGAGATGGATCATGGGCTGATGGCATCATCAGCCCCCCCCCCTCCCCAACCAGCCATTTACTGTGGCTGTATATTCAGCACTTCAGCGCTTGACGTCCTGTTTTGCGGCCAAAATGTTTGGTCTGGAAGTCAGCCTGAAGAAAACTGAGGTCCTCCATCAGCCAGCTCCCCACCATGACTACCAGCCCCCCCACATCTCCATCGGGCACACAAAACTCAAAACGGTCAACCAGTTTACCTATCTCGGCTGCACCATTTCATCGGATGCAAGGATCGACAACGAGATAGACAACAGACTCGCCAAGGCAAATAGTGCCTTTGGAAGACTACACAAAAGAGTCTGGAAAAACAACCAACTGAAAAACCTCACAAAGATTGGCATATACAGAGCAGTTGTCATACCCACACTCCTGTTTGGCTCAGAATCATGGGTCCTTTACCGGCATCACCTACGGCTCCTAGAACGCTTCCACCAGCGTTGTCTTCGCTCCATCCTCAACATTCATTGGAGCGACTTCATCCCTAACATCGAAGTACTCGAGATGGCAGAGACCAACAGCATCGAATCCACACTGCTGAAGATCCAACTGCGCTGGGTAGGTCACGTCTCAAGAATCGAGGACCATGGCCTTCCCAAGATCGTGTTATATGGCGAGCTCTCCACTGGCCACCGAGACAGAGGTGCACCAAAGAAGAGGTACAAGGACTGCCTAAACAAATCTCTTGGTGCCTGCTACATTGACCACCGCCAGTGGGCTGATATCACCTCAAACCGTGCATCTTGGCGCCTCACAGTTCGGTGGGCAGCAACCTCCTTTGAAGAAGACCGCAGAGCCCACCTCACTGACAAAAGACAAAGGAGGAAAAACCCAACACCCAACCCCAGCCAACCAATTTTCCCTTGCAACCGATGCAACCGTGTCTGCCTGTCCCGCATCAGACTTGTCAGCCACAAACGAGCCTGCAGCTGACGTGGACATTACCCCTCCGTAAATCTTTGTCCGCGAAGCAATGCCAAAGAAAGAATTACCCCCAAAATGGATAACCTCACATTTATCGACATCACATTACATCATCCATGCATTTGTCCACTCTCCTCATCTGTCCAAGTCACCCTGCAGCCTCTTGGAATCTTCCTTTTAGCTCTCACTGCCCTCCATTCTTTGGGTCATGTGCAAACCTGGAGATGTTATGTACAATTCCTTTGCCTAGAACATTAATATTTATTGTAAATAGCTTGTGTTGCCACCATCTGCCTCCAGTTTTGCATCCACCTCCTAGACCATGTTCTTCAACTTTTCACAGCAATCTCTTCTGCAGGATTTTATTAACCGTCCATCAAAATCCAAATCCACTATGACAACTGGCCCCCCACTGTCTGGCTTACATCCTCCAAAAATGCTGGTTCCCTTCTGTAAATCCATGTTGACTTGGACTAATCCTCTCACTCTTCTCCAAATGAGCAGCAAAGGCACCTTTAACAATTGATTAGCTTTTTTCCCATGACCAAAGTCAGGCTAACTGGTCTATAATTCCCTATCAAAAGCACACCAACAATTCTATCAATCGTTGGTGCACCTCTCTCTCCTTAGAAACTGGTGTCACGTTATCAATCCTCCAATCGGAAGCAACTGATCCAGACTGTAAATGATGTTCAAAGAATCTTTGTTGTGAGTACCAATAAGTACCATGCGAATATTTATCATCCAATATCTTGGGAATGACCTGCTTAACCCTTTGGACTCTGTGTCCCTGTTTTCAGGGACTTCCAACAAGCGTGTGTACTCCATGTTCCCCTTTTCCGGGTCTGGTTTGGCCAGCTGGTTCTGGCTGGTGTTTGTACTGTAGTTCACCCATGGGCCCAGTCTGCAGTAAATATTATGAAATGTTAAAAATGGCCACAGTCTAAAGGGTTCAGTGCTCGGGGATGTAGCCTGGTAGGCCTGGGGATTTATCAAGTTTCAATACATCATTTTACCCAATACAATTTCACAGCCAATAACAATTTCTCCCAAATCCTCCCCTATGCTAGCCCTGTAAATTTTAATTTGTTAACATTTAGACATACATCACAGTAACAGACCATTCTGGCCCATGTCTGTGCCGCTCAATTACACCCAATTAACTTGCAGCCCTGGTACTTTTGGACGATGGGAGGAAACCAGAACCACCCCCCCCCCCCCGGGGAAAATGCACGTCGACACAGGGAGAAGGTACAAACTCCTTACAGTCAGTGGGAGATTTGAACCCCAGTCCTGATCACTGGCGCTGTAAAGACGTTGCCCAAACCACTAGGCTAACTGTGCCACCCCTTAGACTCCTGGTATAGCCTGAATGTTATGTGAATGTTCAATAAATTTGTGAATCACCAGTAAGTTTATGAAGGCCTCAGGACTTCTCTTTGTCCCACTGTCACAGGTGCAGTGGGGGAGACAGCGCTGCATGTAGCAGTCAGGCACAATCACAAGAAGGCAGTGACAGTACTTCTTCAGGTGGCTCCGGACCTGCTGAACATTTCCATCACAGGCCAACTATACCAAGGTACTGGCTCATGTAGGGAAGGTCAGCATGTAGGGGCCTGGGACTAATGCTGAGGGATAGAAGGAGCCAAGCTAAGGCAGAAAGGTTCCCTTCAGAGGCAGTACTGCGGCTCGGTAGTAGGTGAGGAGTGTGAGTATAGAGTCAGGTGTGGAAGAGTGGGGGGGAGGGAGTGAGGTCTGAGGCATGGAGAGTGGGGAGACATGGGGAGTGAGGTGTGGGGAGTGAGTGGGATAGGGGGAGTGGGGAGTGATGGGGGATTGTGATGAAGGTAGGAGAGGGGGTCAGGAGTACAGGGACAGGTCATTGAGAGAGTATGAGTGGCGGGCTGTGAGTGAGAATTGAGATGGGGAGGTGTGGGGGAGTGAGGAGTGGGGGGAGTGAGGAGTTGGGGGGAGTGAGGAGTTGGGGGGAGTGAGGAGTTGGGGGGAGTGAGGAGTTGGGGGGAGTGAGGAGTTGGGGGGAGTGAGGAGTTGGGGGGAGTGAGGAGTTGGGGGGAGTGAGGAGTTGGGGGGAGTGAGGAGTTGGGGGGAGTGAGGAGTTGGGGGAGTGAGGAGTTGGGGGGAGTGAGGAGTTGGGGGAGTGAGGAGTTGGGGGGAGTGAGGAGTTGGGGGAGTGAGGAGTTGGGGGGAGTGAGGAGTTGGGGGGAGTGAGGAGTTGGGGGGAGTGAGGAGTTGGGGGGAGTGAGGAGTTGGGGGGAGTGAGGAGTTGGGGGGAGTGAGGAGTTGGGGGGAGTGAGGAGTTGGGGGGAGTGAGGAGTTGGGGGGAGTGAGGAGTTGGGGGGAGTGAGGAGTTGGGGGGAGTGAGGAGTTGGGGGAGTGAGGAGTTGGGGGGAGTGAGGAGTTGGGGGGAGTGAGGAGTTGGGGGGAGTGAGGAGTTGGGGGGAGTGAGGAGTTGGGGGGAGTGAGGAGTTGGGGGGAGTGAGGAGTTGGGGGGAGTGAGGAGTTGGGGGGAGTGAGGAGTTGGGGGGAGTGAGGAGTTGGGGGGAGTGAGGAGTTGGGGGGAGTGAGGAGTTGGGGGGAGTGAGGAGTTGGGGGGAGTGAGGAGTTTGGGGGAGTGTGAGAGGTGGGCCGAGAGTGAGAATTGAGAGTGCAGTCAATGAAAAGTGAGCAAGAGTTTGGCAGGAACATTATTATCTGCATGTGGGTCGATAGATAATTAATCAGAGTGGGTTGGAAATGACCAAATATTTTTCTGTGAAAGGAGTAACAGCACTTCACATCGCTGTGGCCAATGAGAATGTGAGTCTGGTGAAAGAACTAATCAGCCGAGGAGCAGATGTGACCACTTGTCGAGCGACCGGGACCTTCTTCAGACATGGCAGTCAGAGTGTGGTGTATTATGGTGAGTGCTCGATCCATGTGGGCCTGGAGACGGTATCAAAACCACTGGGAGCAGATGCCCAGGGTACAAGAGAACCATGAGCTTTTCCCTCGGACACATTCACAGCAGACTGGTCTCTGTGTTGGGACACAAGGGAAGATTCTAGATCTTAAATTCAATAGCAACATCTTTTCTCTGTGCTGCTTCTCAAATGTTGTAAAATGCTTCAACGTCGATACAGTAGCTCTGTAGGTAGAGGACGTTAAGAATTGGGAGTTTGTTAAAGGATATACTTGGGGTGCTACTGCTTTGGACAGGCTCTGGACAGCTGAAGCCACAATAATTCTCTTGAAAATGTATGAAGTAAAGCACAAAAATCTGCAAACACTATGACTGAAGTAAAAACACAAAGTTGGAGAAACTCAGCTGGTCCAACAATGTCCTTTAACAAAGATAAAAAAAATACATAACGGAGATTTCAGGCTTGAGCCCTTCATCAGGTTATGGAATAATGTCGGCAGGCGTCTGAATAAAAGGGAAAGGGGGATGACGAGGGGGAGGAAAATGGTCACAAAGATGGAGAAGGGAGGGAGGGATGGGTGGGTGAATAGAGAAAGAAAGGGGTGGAGAAAGGGAAGGGGAGCGGGGTAGAAGGAAAACAGGTACAAGAAACTGGAGAAGTCGATGTTAATGCCATCCCGCTGGAAAGAGCACAAAGAGAATATCAGGTTTTGTTCCTCCAATTTATGGGTGGTCTTGGTAGGATAGTACATGGGGCATGGACCTACATGTGAGTATAGGAGTGAGATGCAGAACTGAAATGATTGACCACTGGGAGGTCCCTGTCACTGGTGCAGATGGAACGAAGGTGCTCAGCGAAGTAACTCCCAGTCTGTGCCCGGACTCTCCGATGTAAAGAAGGCCACAAAGGGAGCACTGGATGGAGTAAATCAGTTCTGCAGATACACAAGTGAAATGTTGCTTCAATTAAACCAGGACCGTGGTGAAGGAGGAGATGTGGGCACAAGTGTTTAGATGCCTGCTGACATTATTCCATACTTTGAAGGGCTCAAGCCTGAAAGGTTGGTTATGTATTATTACCTTTGCTACATAAAGGACCAGCTGAGTTTCTCCAGCATTGTGTTTTTAATCTCAAAAATGATCAGAGGTCGGGGCTAGAGTACTGCAGGGGAGGAGAAGGAAGAGTGGTGTATGATGCCAGGGAGGTAGGGTGGAACAGAAACTAATGGCTTGAATGGTGATGGGCAGGCAGGAAGCGGGGACCCTTCATTAGTCTTCAGCCTGAGGAAAGCAAGTAGTCATGAAAATCAGGAAGTGACCAGTTGTTTTGGATGAAGCTCACACCTGACAGAAGTTCAGCAAAGGAGAGTTCAAGTGAGCCCACCCCCATGAGCCCCCCTGTCCTTGACTCCGAGCTGAGTCACTTCTGCAACTGAAAAGAAACACTCGTACACTTTGGGAGCACCGGAGAGGCCAGGTCCTTCCTATTGTGAGGGAGAGAGCTGAAAAAACCTAGTGGGTTTGGATTGCCTGAAGCTATAACACCATAAAACACAGGAGCAGAATTTGGCCATTCAGCCCATTGAATGTCCTCCACCATTCAAATCATGGCTGATGTGTTTTTCCTCTCTACCTCTTTTCCTCCCTTCTCCCCATAACCTTTGATACCCTCACTGATCAAGAACCCATCAACCTCTGTTTTACACATACCATTGGTCTCCACAGCCATCTGTGGCAATGAATTCCACAGATTCACCACCAACTGGGTAAAGAAATGTTTCCTCATCTTTGTGTTAAAGGGACATGCTTTTATTCTAAGGCTGTCCCCTCTCGTCCTAGAGTCTCCCACCACTGAACACATCTTCTCCGTGACTATCCAGCCCTTTCAATATTCGGTCAGTTTCAAAAGAGCCCTTTACAGGGCCACTGATTAAATCGCTAAAAGCTCCTTGATTCCACAGGAATCAACATTTTAACATTTGTATCAATGCAAAGTATAAATTCAATAATACAGTAACTTGATAAACCATACAAAATGATTCAATAAATTTTTTAATTATCTCCCCAACCCCCTTCCCCAAAAGAAAGAAAAAATAAAAAGAGTACACACACACACACACACACACACACACACACACACACACACACACACACACACACACACACACACACACACACACACACACACACACATCTATCTATATCTTTGGCTTGGCTTCGCAGACGAAGATTTATGGAGGGGTATGTCCACGTCTGCTGCAGGCTCGTTGGTGACTGACAAGTCCGATGCGGGACAGGCAGGCACGGTTGCAGCAGTTGCAAGGGAAAATTGGTTGGTTGGGGTTGGGTGTTGAGTTATTCCTCTTTTGTCAGTGAGGTGGGCTCTGCGGTCTTCATATAAATATATATACATATATATATATATATATATAGATATGGAAATAACATTTTTAACATATTCTTTTAAATTACCAAATGAGAGGGGTGGGCAAAGTGGAGGATGTGGATGGACTTTTTTTTATTCAAAAAATCCATATATGGTTCCCAAATTTTATAATAGTTTTCATTTGGATTCTTTAACCTATAAGTAATTTTTTTCTAAAGGTCTACAATTTTGCATTTCAATCTTCCAAATGACTAATAGTACCACACTCTCAGTTTTCTACATTACTATTATACATTTCTTTGCTATCGTTAAAAATTTTTCTTGATATTTATCCAATTTAAATTTTATATCTTCCTTATATAAAAATATTCTTGATTTTTTTTTATTTCTCTATCTCCATAATTTGTCCTAGCAATACACTCAAATCTTTCCAAATATGTTTTAAAATTGGTACTTCCATTTTTCCTTTAAACAATTCACTATTCCATTTATACAAAACTTGTTCTGAAATAATTTCTCCAATTTTATACATTCCAATCTGAACCCAGGCTGTTTTCTCACTCACTTGATAACAGGAGGACAAAAATCTCAATTTATCTGCTTTATAATAATTTTTAAAATTCAGTAACCTTAGTCCTCCCTGATCAAATTTCCATATTAATTTTTCAAGACCAATTATTGGCATTTTACCTTTCCAAATAAATTCACGTTTAATTTTATTCAAACTCCGAAAGAATGTTTCTGGCACATGATTGGGTAATGATTGAAATAAATTATGTATTCTTGGAAAAATATTCATCTTAATACAATTCACTCATCCTATTAATGATATTAGTAAATCTTTCCATCTTCTTTTATCTTTTTTAACAGCAGTGAGTAATTTAACTAAAATAAATTATTTATTTTTCTGCCAATTTTTATTCCTAAATATTTAATTGGTTCATTTTGCCACATGAATTTTGTCAGTCTCTTACATTGTGAATAATCCATATTCACCATAGGCATCACCTCACTTTTATCAACATTAACCCAATACTAATCCATATTCTATTAATCTCATATTCAATGATATTTCTGGTCTTCAAACTAATTTTATGTTCTTTATTACCTATTTCAAATCCCTTAATTTCTTTATCTCTTCTAATTATTTCTGCCAACGGCTCCGTTGCTAATGCAAATAAAAAAAGGTGATAATGGATAATCTTGTTCAGATAACCTTTCTAACAAAAAACGTTTTGATATTTGTCTATTCATAACCATTTTTGCATTTGGATGATCATATAACACTTTTATCCAATTTACAAAAGTATTTGTTATCCAAAAATGTATTTTGGATATCAGTAGTGATTATAGGTCTATATGAAAAGGTTATAGACAATCCTTCCCTTTCTTCGGAATTACTGTTATTAACACAGTTTTGAAAGGAAATCAATACTCTTGAACTAATTAGTAGCTTGTATTTATAATAGGTAAAAAGTCAAAGGAGAGGACAGTGCACCAGCTGGAGAAGTGGATCACATGGGGTTGATTGGGAAAAGGGGCAGGAATCTTTCAGTGGTTTCAATGACAACCCTCCAGATCCATGGCCCCTGTTTAATGAATTCTGGCCATAATGTTATTGTGGCCTGACACCAGAAATATTGCGTTTGGTCATCTTGAAATCTTTCAGGCCATTGGCCTGAATTTGCCTTTGTACAACAACTTCACACAGCATGAGCTTTCACCGAAGCATCAAGCAATAATTCGATCACTAGTGATGATGTTAGGGAGTGATACGTGGCAGAGAAGATGGAGAGTTGGACACAAGACAAACCCACTGGGAGAGGGAAGAGATGGAGGGCACTCTTTGGAACAGTTGAGAATCATGTGTTTGATCTGAGAGAAGAAGGTAAATCACAGATTTGTTGCATCGTGGAAGACCCGCATTTGTTCCATCCAGTCAATCTCAGCTCCAAATAGACTGATCCTGTCTGTGCTGTTCCTACTGCCCTTGTTATCTTGAAAATTTTTCTCTTAAGTACCTTCTAGCTCCCCTTTTAATTGATTCCATTCCCACCCCACCTCTACATGCAATGGATTCCAGGTGACTACCCTCTGTACAATCAGACTCTTGTTGTACCTGATTCTTTGGGTGTTAGTTTAAACCTTGAACCATCCCTCCATGCTTCCTTCGACTTGTGCATCCATTTTACAGACCTCTTTTAAAGCTCCTGTGGGATAAACATCTGGGGGAGAAAAGAAGAGATTGAGAGAGTTTAGATGGAGAAGGTTGGGAAAGCTCATGTGGAGCGTTAATATTCAATTCATGTGCTGATTAAAAGGTGTGGTGAAGAAATCTTTTATATAACAGTCCCCCTCCAAAACAATGTTAACAATGCAGCACAGTAGAAGAGCCTTCTACCCCATAAAGCCCATGCCACCCAATTACATCTAATTAACTTCCCAACCCCATATGTTTTTAGAGGGTAGAAGGAAACAGGAGCACAAAAAGTAAACCCACATGGTCACGAGGAGAATGTACAAACTCCTCACAGAGCAATGACAAGATCGAACCCTGAAATAGTCATCACAGATAGATAGGGTGGTCAAAAAGGCTTTGGACACATTGGCCTTCATCAGTCACAGTAATAAATACTATGTTAGTAGGTCATGTAGCACTTATATACGGCGTAGGTGAGGCTCCATTTGGAGTCATTTTTTTCCATTTTGATCACCGTGCTGGAAGAAGGATGTCAAGCTGGAGATGATGCAGAAAAGATTTACAAGGATGTTGCCAGGAGTTGGGGGCCTGAGCTACAGAGAGAGGTTGAGCAGACTGGAGCTTTATTCATTGGGGCGCAGTAGGATGAGGGGTGATGTCATACATGTGTACAAAATCATGAGGAATAGATCGGGTGAACGCAGAGTCTTTTGCACAGAGTAGGGGAATCAGTAACCAGAGGACATAGATTTAAGGTGAGAGGGGAGAGATTTAACAGAAACCAGACAGGTGCTGTATGGAATGGCTGCTGGAGTAGGTGGTTGAGGCAGGTACCATTCAAGTAAAAAAAAATTGGACAGGTACATGGATAGGATGGGTTTAGAGGGACGTGGGCCAGGCACAGGCAGGTGGGACTAGTGTGGGTGGGATATTTTGGTCGGTGCGGGAAGTTTGCATGGTTTCTATGGCTTTACAGCTGCGCTGGATGGGTCACGTCTCCAGAATGGAGGACCATCGCCTTCCCAAGATCGTATTATATGGCGAGCTCTCCACTGGCCACCGTGACAGAGGTGCACCAAAGAAAAGGTACAAGGACTGCCTAAAGAAATCTCTTGGTGCCTGCCACATTGACCACCGCCAGTGGGCTGATAACGCCTCAAACCGTGCATCTTGGCGCCTCACAGTTTGGCGGGCAGCAGCCTCCTTTGAAGAAGACCGCAGAGCCCACCTCACTGACAAAAGGCAAAGGAGGAAAAACCCAACACCCAACCCCAACCAACCAATTTTCCCTTGCAACCGCTGCAATCGTGTCTGCCTGTCCCGCATCGGACTGGTCAGCCACAAACGAGCCTGCAGCTGACGTGGACTTTTTACCCCCTCCATAAATCTTCGTCCGCGAAGCCAAGCCAAAGAAGAGACAAGACCAGCTTGAGGAACAGCCCATCATCATCCAGCCCAACAGGTTGTGAACCTCAGAGCTCAACACTCAATTCATCATTTTCAAGCAGCCAGCAATTTTTTCCCTCTTAAACTGATGAAAGTTGTGCAGCAACTCCCTCTGGTTAATATTTTTTTTCTGTTTTTCTCTCCTGAGTTAAAAGGTCCTCTATTTCTTTGTTGTGGGTGTTGTCCGAATGACTGAGTAATCCATCATACCCAGCCCTGCTGGTGGGCTGCCTCCTGAAATATCGACATTCCCACCCCTCCCTCCCTCCCTCCCTTCCTCACACGGATGCTGCTACTGACCCATTGAGTTTCTCCAGTAGTCCATTTTACTTGCTCCAGAGTCCACCATCTGCAATCTCTTGGTCGCCAATCTCTGTGTTTGATACAGATTCCATTTTCATATCTTGCTCCATTGCCTTTTCAGGGGAACATGTGTTGTCCTTCGCGGCCTGTGTTGGAAATGAAGAAATAGTCCGAATTCTGATTGAAAATGGAGCAGACATTACTGCACAGGATTACCGAGGTAAGAGGCTGTAAGACCATGCAATGTAGGATCATATTAGGCCATTTGGCCCATTGAGCCTGTGCCGCCATCCAATTCATGGCTGATGTATTTCTAAACCCCATTCTCCTGCCTTCTCCCTGTAACCTTTGACACCCTCACTAATCAAGAACCCCTCAACCTCTGCTTTAAATCTCCCCACTGACTTGGCCTTCATGGCCATCTGTGGCAACAAATTCTACAGATTGTTCACCATCTGGTTGAAGAAATTTCTCTTCATTTCTATTCTAAAGGGATGATCTTTTTATTCTGAGGCTGTGCCTTGTGGTCCTAGACTCTCCCACTTCTGGAAACATCTTCTCGAAGTCCACTCCATCCGGTCCTTTTAATATTCAGCTGGTTTCATTGTATCCTCCCGCACTTGGAACTGCCTGCCAGTAATATCAGTGGGTGTGCCAGAGGAGGATCAGAAGGAGCTGCAGTGCCCATGACTTCTTCTACCACCCCTGAGATTCAGTGTTTGGGTAAGAACGAGGGCTGGAATTATATGGTGGAGGGAAATTGGAGGCCAAAGAAGCTCTGTTGGGGCTAGAGTAAGGATTGAGGAGGCAAAGGTTTGGAACCCAGGGCTTGTGGGTCAGCAGGAAATAGCAGCAGTGAAATCAGGAGATGGAATAGGCTGGAGGGAGGGAATATACTTGGGGGTGTGCAATAGCAGAAGAGTGAATGTTGAGATGTACATTTCTGCAACAGGAGTTCCAAGTCATTTTTTTTTTTAATTGTTCATACCAAGCTCGCATGCTAAAGACACAGTAGCATTTCTCCAAGACCATGGAGCATATTTACATAAATATAAGTTAGAATAAAAGTTAAACACATTTAAAATATTAAGACTTGTAGTGGGCCGGGTCAACCCTGTACACGATGGTCTGAATCACTGCAGCGAACAGCCAACGCCTGGCACCTCCCCTAAAAAGGAACGCGGGTGGTTTGAATAAACGGCAGATACTGGTTTAACGTGCTTGGTGTGTGGACAGCATTTATTTCAGCAGCTCTGCCTTTAGCAGGGCTACAATTCATTAATATTCCATGGTACACTATCCGCACGTGTCCTGGGAATTCAGGAGCCTGGTAGCTTGGGGGGAGTAAAATCTGTTGCTCAATCTGGACGTAAAGGCCTGAGTGCTGCCATACCTCCACAGTTTGTGAGGGGTGTGTGGAGTCCTTCACAATGTTTATTTTCTTTTGCCTGCATTGAGTGTTGTCAATGTCCTTCAAGGTAGGAAGAGAAGCTCCCAACGATCTTTTCCCCTGACTTCACTGTCCTCTGCAGGGTCTTGCAGTCTGAGGAGGTACAGCTTCCAAACCAGGCGGTGATGGAGTTGCACAGGAAGCTCTAGATACATCCTCTGTAGAATGTAGTGAGGATGGAGGGTGGGACATGAACTTTCCTCAGCCTTCGCAGGAAGTCGAGGCACTGCTGGGCTTTCTTGGCTATGGAGCTGGTGTTAAGGGTCCAATTGAGATTCTCTAACAAATAGACTCCAAAGAAGTTGATACTCTTGACGACCTCAACAGTGGAGCCATCAATGGAGCATGATCCCTCTGAGCCCTCTTGAAGTCGACAACCCTCTCTTTTGTTTTTTTGTCAACATTCAGATACATGTTGTTTGCTTTGCATGACTCGATAATCTTACTTATAAGGCCCACCACGGTCATGTCATCAGCAAACTTGATGATGTGGTTCTAGCTGTGGTCAGCTGCACAGTCGTGAGTCGGCAGAGTGAATAGCACACAGCCCTGTGGGACCCTGTGCTCACTGTGATGGTCTTGGAGATGCTGTTTCCAATCCAGACTCCCTGAGGTCTCCCCAACAGGAAGTCATGAATCTAATTGTAGAGGGGGATGTTTATAGCCAGCAGGATACTTATCAGATACTGTGGTATGATTTGTGTTGAATGATGAACTGAAGTCAATAACAGCATACGAAGAGTCAAGTTCTTGTTTTCCATGTGGGCGAGGGCTAGATGGAGGGCGGTGGTGATGGCATCATCCGTAATGGTTGGATCTATACATGAACTGCAGGGGGTCCATCAGGGGCTCGATGTGCCCCATGACGAGCCTCTCAAAGCACTTCATGACGATGGACGTGAGTTCACCAAGGCGGCAGTCATTGAGGCAGGACACAGACGACTTCTTCTGCAGGAAAGTAATGATGGTGGCTTTGAAGCAGTTTGGGACCTCGGGGCTTCTCGGGGAAATGTTAAAGATGTCAATAAGAACATTTACTAGCTGAGCCACACATCCCCTGAGCACTCCACCAGGGACGTTATCTGGTCCAATAGGTTTCTGTGGGATGACCTTACTTCGCTCTCTTTTCACGTCAGCCACTGTACTTTATCATTTGGAGGAGAGCCGGTCTTCTTCGCCACCACGTCATTTTTTTTGCCTCAAACCTCACATAGAAGTCGTTCAGTACCTCTGGGAGGGAGGGATCACAGGGAGATGTAGTCCTGTGGTTGGTGAAATCTTGGATGCCCTTCCACATGCGTTGCATGTCCTTGTTGTCGGGAGGTGACTGTGAATGCACTGGGCAAGTCCCCACTTTGCTTTCCTGATGGCCTTAGACAGCTTGGCTCTTGCAATAGGGCTACCTTGTCGTCTGCTCTGAAGCTTGTGTCAGCACGCCCACCTCCATATTCATCCATGGCTTCTGATGAGAGTGAGTTATAATGGTCTTGGGCACAGTGACATCATCAGATGTAGCTGGTCACTGTTGCCGTGTTCTCCTCCAGATTCACGCAGTTACCACCGGTTGCTGCTTCCTTGAACATGTTCCAGTCAGTACGCTTGTTGGGTGGTATCAGTAGCCCAATAATGATGCAGACTGAAGACTGAGGGGAACAATAGGCTTTATTAAGCAAGAGACTGCTGGCCCAGGTCTAGGCTAGGAAAATGAGCGGGAAGGAGAGGGGACTCTATCTTTATGGCCAGGGGTCACATGGGAAGGATCAAGGGAGGAGCTAAGGTAGGGAGACCCCGGGAAGAATCAAGGGAGGAGCTAAGGTAGGGAGACCCCCGGAAGGTGGACCAGCCAGTACATAGAGCCATATCACCAAATTCACCCCCCTTTTTTTAAAAAGCTCACCGATAATAAACAAAACATGGAGGCAATCAGAGCAGAAACAATAACATTTAACAATCAACAATAACTGGTCGAGGAAGTGAGTGCTCCCACCCCAACTCTGGCTAGAGGTTGAGCCGCACAAGCTGCCTCCTCTGTCTGCCAGACCGCTGGGGAACCGACGTTTCAGTACAGCGCTCCTCGAAAGTGGGGGCCGACGGGGGAGTGTCCGCTGCTAGAACTGTAGGGATTGGGGTGCTGGAGGTGGACTCCAGAAGTGCTGGGGGGGTCCTCCACAGCTGAAGGAGGGGTAGGAGCCAGGACATCTGGCTGCAGGTTGGGCAGCTCGGACTCCAGGGCTGTGCTTGGGTGTGGCACCATCGGGTCCGCGGCATGGTCAGCAGATGGCAAGGCAGTCTTCAGGGTCTCCGGTCCTTGCCAGGTCGGGCACCGTGTCCTCGTAGCCATCTGGATACTTTACAAATGCGTACTGGGGTTGGCATGAATGAGGTGTACTGCTTCAACCAGTGGATCCGTCTTATAGCCTCTGACGTGCTTTCGAAGCAGAACAGGCCCTGGGGTTGTCAGCCAGGGAGGGATGGAAGAACCATTCACCGACCACCTAGGGAAAGCAAAGAGGCAATCATGCAGGGTGGTGTTAGTAGTGGTGCACAGTAACGACCGGATGGCGTGGAGAACTTCGGGCAAGATGTCCTGCCAGCAGGACATTGGCAAATTTTTGGACCTAAGGGTCAGGAGCACTGCCTTCCAGACAGTGCTGTTCTCCCTTTCCACCTGGCCATTACCCCTGGGGTTATAGCTGGTGGTCCTGCTGGTGGCTATGCCTCTGGTCAAAAAGTACTGACGCAGCTCCTCACTCATGAATGAGGTCCTCCGGTCACTATAAATGTAGTTGGGGTACCCGAACAGAGTGAAGATGCTGATGACCGTAGCTGAGGTCGTATGTGGGCAGGGGATTGCAAAGGGGAACCTAGAAAATTTGTCCACCACTGTCAGGAAGTAGGCATTCCTATTTGTGGTCGGGTTGGGACTCTTGAAATCAACGCTGAGTTGTTCGAAAAGGTGGGTGGCCTTGATGAGGTGTGCCTTCTCTGGCCGGTAGAACTGAGGCTTACACTCAGCGCAGATTTGGCAGCGTCTGGTCGTGGACCAGACGTCCTCAATGGAGTATGGGAGGTTCCTTGACCTAATAAAGTGATAGAGCCTTGTGACTCAGGTGGCACAGACCTGGTACAGGTATAGGACCTGGAGAGATCGAGATCCGCACTGGCGCATGACCTTTGGGATAGGGCATCCGGGAGATCATTGAGCTTACAAGATGTCATAGTTGTAGATGGTTAACTCAATCTTTCACCTCAGAATCTTGTCGTTCTTGATTTTACCCCGTTATTTGGCACTGAACATGAAGGCCACTGCCCTCTGGTCAGTCAACAGAGTAAATCTCTTACCGGCTAGGTAGTGCCGCCAGTGGCGCAATGATCGCCTGCACCTCCTTCTCGACAGAGGAGTGCCGCGATTCGGGGCCGTGAAGGATAGGGGATAAAATGCTACCGGCCTGCCTGTCTGGTTTAATGTGGCAGCCAGCGTGAAGTCGGAGGCATCGGTTTCCACCTGGAAGGGGACTGACTCATCCACGACATGCATCATGGCCTTAGCAATGTCCATGGATCTGATTAAAAGCAGCTTGGGCCTCTGGAGATAGTGGAAAATTTTAGAGGATTGGCCTTAATGGCGTAGTTCGTAGTTGGGCACCCACTGAGAACAGCCCTAGGCATCGTTTCAGCGCCTTCAGGGTGCACGGGACAGGGAGTTCTAGAAGTGGTCGCATGCGGTCAGGGTCAGGAGCAATGACACCATGTGCCATGATGCATCCAAGAAGGGCCAGGCGCTCTGTGTTGAACACGCACTTGCCCTTGTCGTATGTCAAGTTAAGTAACTTGGCCGTACACAAGAACTTGGCGAGGTTTGCGTCGTGGTCCTGCTGATCATGGCCGCAGATGGTGACATTGTCGAAGTAGGGGAACATTGCCGTCACCCCGTGTTCCTCCAGCATCCAGTCCTTTACTCTCTGGAAAACAGAAACACCGTTAGTAACACCGAAGGGTACCCACGGGAAGTGGAAAGGTTTCCCGTCAGCTTCAAATCCAATATCAATTCAACCGCTCGGAAGGAGGGGAAGTTGGTGGTAAGCCAATGAGATCAATGGTCAAAAAAATTCTATATTTGGCGACCTTATTGACCAAGTTGGGGGAGCGGGTATGCATCCAGATGGGTGAAGCGGTTGATGGTTTGCCTGCCTCTCTGACCATGAGGACTTGTGCTCTCCAGGGACTGGTGCTAAGGGCTATGATCCCCTCTGCCAGGAGTCGCTGAACCTCAGCCCGGATAAATTGCATATCCTCCGAACTATAGCGCCGACTCTTGGTGGCGATGGGTTTGCAATCCAGGGTGAGGTTCGCAAACAGCGACTGAGGGGGAACCCTTAAGATGGTGAGGCTGCAGGTCATAGCCAGGGACTGCTGGACGGTGCCGAGGACCGGGTATTTGGGCCACAGGACAGTAACGGGGGGGTGGCCATTTGGTCGGGGATGTTCACCCAAACACCGAAGGCTGCGAACGGTTAATGATGGTTGTGGACCTCCGAATGCCATCGTCACGCTCCTAAACTGACTCTGAAAGTCAAGGCCTAGGAGGATCGGTGCGCAGAGACTAGGCATGACTCCTAAAGCAAAGTCATTAATGTTTCTCCCCCCCCCCTCACCGTCAGCAACGCTACACAATACCCTAAATATTCGACTGGCCGCCATTGAAACCATCCCAGTCATGGGTCGGACTGGGATGGAGAGTCTCTGGACCACATAGGGTATACGAAGCTTTCCGTACTGCCGCTATCAAAAAGACAGTTAATTTTATGTCCATTCACCTCGATCTGCGTCATTGAGTTCAAGATCAGGTGAGGACTGGCTTGATTTTTAGTATCACTGAAACGAGGAGTGGCGTTACTTCATCGTTATCATTGGTGGGGAGGCCTGCCCAAGATGGCAACCTCCATGTGGACCATGCAGCATCAGATGAAGAAGATGCCGGACATGGAGTCGAGGCAGCCAGAAGTGACGATAGGCCGAGGTACCAAGTCTGGGAGCGGTGGCGGTAAGATGGCGCTCCCCTCATCATGCACGTGGTCAGCACCGGAAACTCTTCGGAAATGCACACTGCACTGCTCACTGGCTGCAATCGGGTTCTGCAGACCCTTTGATAGTGGCCCTTTGATAGTGACCTGAGCATGTTGCTCCTTTCGCAGGGCAGAGGCGCCTCGCGTACCTGGCCTGCCCGCAGAAGTTGCACCTCGACGATGCGATCGGTATGATTGTGGCCGCAGTCGGGTCACTGATGCCTGACGCTGAGTCCCAGGCCATTGGCCCTCATGGTGGAATGTGCATGGTTGGCCCGCTTCTGCCCGTGATTGACACTGCCTGGTGCTGGGCCGAGTCCAGAGTTCTGACCAGTTCAATAGCCTTTTTGGGAGGGAGCAGGTCCTCCTCGAAGAGTCTTTACCGGATGTAGTCTGACCTCAACCCCGACACGCAGGTGTCCTTGATCAGCTCTTCCATGCACTAGTTCAGTGATATCGTGGCCGGGCCTGTGAGATCCCCCAAACAGTCTTTCCTCAGTGTGACCAGGGACCGGGCGAACTCTTCAGTGGACTCACCTGGCTGTTGTTTCCGGGACACCAGCAGGTAACGGGAGTAAACCACGTTCACTTTCGGCTTATACAGCACCCGCAGCTAAGCCATCACCTCGTTGTAGGTTGCGCTGCTTTGGATGGTCAGATAGGTCTTCTGGGTGACTTGTGCCTGAAGGATCTTGAGCTTCTTTTCATCCGAGTCGACCACCTCCGCAGCAGCATCAAGGAAGTTGTTGAAGCAGTTCATCCACTGCTCAAAGAGTACAGATGCACCTGGGACTTGGGGGTCAACTTCCAGCCATTTGGGGTGCAGCAATTTCTTCATAACCGGAGAGTTCCAAAAATCTAGCTCAATAAATTGTTGGGCGCTATCGGTAGCCCCAATAATGACGCAGACGGAAGACTGAGGGGAACGATAGGCTTTATTGAGCAAGAGACTGCTGGCCCAGGTCTAGGCTAGGAAAATGAGCGGAAAGGAGAGGGGACTCGACGTTTATGGCCAGGGGTCACATGGGAAGGATCAAAGGAGGAGCTAAGGTAGGGAGACCCCCCAGAGGGTGGGCCAGCCAGTACATACAGCCATATCACCACAGCGCTCAAAGCAGTTTTGAAGTGCATGAGTGGCCCTCACTGTTCAGGTTTTAACCTGCTTCCAGACTAGTCTGTGGTCTGTATGCTGGGGTTAGCATAACAGAGATGTGTTCTGAGCATCCGAGGTGGGGTCGAGGCTCTGCCTGATACATATCAGAAATGTTTGTAAACACAAGGTCCAATGTGTTTGCCCTCTCATAGCGAAGTCCACATACTGATGGAATTTAGGTAGCCTTGACTTGAGGTTCACCTGGCTGAAGTCCCCAGTGATAATGATCAGTTCGTCAAGGTGTGCGGTTTGCAGTTCGTTTATAGCCTCGTACAGTTCCCAGATTGCCTCTTTGGCATTGGTGCTGGGGGGGGTACACTGCGACTATTATGACCGTGGTGTATTCCCGCGCTATATAAAATGCTCTACATCTGGCTGTCACAAATTCCACCAGCTTTGAGCAGCGACTGGAAATTTGTTCCGAGTCTTTGCACCATTTTATGTTGATGTAGACACACAGGCCACTGAAGGATCTTGAGCATCTCTGTCCCCCCAAAATAAGATGAGTTCATCCTGCTGAAAGGCGGCATCCGGACCATGTTTCTGTAAAGATCTAAGCACAGCAGTCCCTGTACTCATGTTGCGAAGACCTCTGGAGTTGGATGTCATCCATTTTGTTCCTCCGGGAACAGACATTGGTGAGCAGAATGAATGGGTGCGCCTTCAGCCTAGCACGTATCCCTGCTCGCTTACCGCGCTTCCTCCACCTCGCGCACCACTTCCTTTTTCCTTGCCATCCCAAGGGCTCTTGGGCCTTGTCCACCTGTGTTCCCGTCCGCCCGTCGCAGCAGACTGTAGTCGCATAGCTCGTCCTGCAGATCTTCCCAGGGTGAGTAGAAACATTTCTAAATAACTAAATACTTCTGGTTATATCATTGGATAGCCATAACTATAAAAATTCAAACTAGTAACTTTTTAACAATTTAACTGTACTATGTAGCTATATTTAAAATAAAACAAAAATGAAATGACTGGTGTCCTGGAGAGGCCGCTGCATCCGATGTCCCACTGCACTCATGAAGGGAGTAAAATTAAATGAAAATGAAAGCTAATGAAAAAGTTTAAAAAGTATGATTATTGTTACTGAAGAGCAGAAATCTTGCAGTCCAGGCATAACACCATGATGCCCTCAACCCAACTTGACACTGACTGCATGATTCCAAAACAAGAGCAAGTTATTGTCCAATATCTCTTCTCCATGATCTTTGCTCATGGTTAAAACTGAATCAGAAAACTAAAGAGGAATTCCATGCTCAGAATATTAATAAGAAATAAGCTAGGGTTTTTCTCTTTTGAGAGATGAAGGCCGAGAGGTGACCACTCTTGGAATATTGTGTTCAGTCTGGTCGCCTCATTTCAGGAAGCAATAGAGAGAGTGCAGAAGAGACCTACCAGGATGTTGCCTGGATTGGAGATCATGTCTTATGAGGGCAGGTTTTGGAGCGAAGAAGGATGAGATGACTTAATGAAAGACTACAAAATTACGAGAGACATAGGGTAGACAGCCAGCACCTTTTTCCCAGGGTGACAATAGCAAATGCCAAAGTGCATCTGTTCAAGGTGAGTAGGAGAAAATTTAGGGGAGGTTTGAGTGTCTGGAATGCATTGCTGCAGGTGGTGGTGAAGTAAAGATATTTGAAAGACTCTGAGAGAGTCGCATTCATGCAAGAAAAATAGAGGGTTATGGGTGTGAAGTGGGGATGGTTTAAATGGTTGTGGAGTAGGTTTACCTCATTGTTAGGGGCTTTGGGCAATGGTCTTTGTTGTAATAGAGCACTATATCATGTGTATTACATTTTTACGTGACAACAATAAAACCCTTTGAACCTTTGAACATGAGTTAGCACCACATTGTGGGGTGAAGGGCCTTGATTGTGCTTGCAATGTCCCATGTTCTAACTTACTGCATCAACCTGTGGGCCAGATAGAATCTGGGTCCAAAGAAAGAGCAAATTAGTGTTAAGCCAATGTGCCAAGGTGGGGGTCTCCAGGTTATGGGAGAGAGAAACTTGGGTGGCCAGTGAAGGAAAATGAGTTGTTATGGAGCGATGTACCTGCAGTAATGAGCATTCATTTGAATCAGTCATTTCAATGAGGGTTCAAAGCATCAAAGTGTTTGCTGGGACAGAATCCTGGAACAAATTAGCTTGTGAGGTGCATTGGGCCCATCCAGGATGACCACTGGTCAGGTGGGCTCCGGACACCAAGCAGACAAAAGTTTGCAAACACAACACCAAGAGTAATGCCTCGTTAAACAAGAGTCCATGGAGGAATGTACTAATGATGCACTCTTACTGAGACCATTCATGACCACAATATCTCCTCAAGCCATTCTCTACCGATTTTGTGCAATGCAAACATAGGTCTCATGCAATAATGCCCAGATAATTCTTTTTGTGACTGTTGTGTAGAGGATGCTTTGATCAGAAAGAGTCCTCCTGCTTTTCTATGGGATCCTTTACACATCTGGGGTAGCAGATGGGGTCCTTGTCAGCACCTCACTAGAAAGTCATCATAGAACTTCCTGTAACCAAAATTTAGAGGTATACAAGATAAGGCAGTGTCTTAAGAAAGCAGCCTCTGTCCTCAGGGACCCCCACCACCCAGGCCATGCCCTCTTCACTCTGCTACCATCGGGGAAAGGGTACAGGAGCCTAAAGACGAGCACCCAGCGGCACAAGGTTCCACAAGGTTCCTGAATGATCAATGAACCAAAGCCACTGCCCTGACTGACTTTTTGTGCACTATTTTTATTTATTTTTTGTGTGAAATGTTTGCACTTTGACGCTGCTGGAAAACGATAAATTTTGTGACTTGTTCATGACAATAAATTCTGATTCTGAAAATTATGAGGGGTTAGGATAAAGGTGGACAGTCAGCAACGTTTTCCAGGGGCGACAAAAACTAATACCATAGGACATCTGTTTCAGGTGAGTGGAGAAAAGTTTAGGGGAGTTGCCACCACAGAGAGTGGTGGGTTGCATTGCTGGAGGTGATGGTGGAATAGTTCAAAAGACTCTGAAATTTGGCATATGGATGTAAGAAAAATAGAAGATTAAGGGTGTGAGGTGGGGAGAAGTTAGATTGTTGTGGAGTAGGTTTACACAGATCAGCACAATACTGTGGTTTGAAGGGATGTCCTCTGCTATAATGTTCTACGTTAATTTCCTCTCCCCATTCCCACACAGACAGGTCTGTACCCGGCCTTGAACACATCAGTTTATATTGTTCGTTGTAACTGCAAGGTCCTCCAAGTCACCAATCACTTTATTTCCACACACCATTCCCACACCAACATGTCTGTCCACGGCTCATGGACTGCCAAATCAGGGCTGCCCACAAAGTGAAGGAACAACAATGCTGGTAAATGTGAGGTTATCCTCTTTGGAAGGAAAAATGGAAGATCAGAATGGCAAGAGATGGCAGCCTGCTGCCGTGCAGAAGGACTTGGGAGGGCTTGGGCACGAATCACAAAAGGTTGGTTTGCATTTGCAGCAGAATATCAAGAAGGCAAATGGGATATTGCCCTTCATTGTTGGAGGGATTGAATTTTGGAGCAGGGAGGTTATTGCTGGTACTGGTGAGGTTGCATCTGGAGAACTGCGTGTACTTCTGGTCTCCTTACTTGAGGAAGGATGGACTGGATTTGGAAGCCTTACAAACGAGGATCACCACCTTGATTCCAGAGATGGCAGGGTTAACCTAGGAGGAGAGATTGCGTCATCTGGGACTGTACTCATTGGAATTTACATGAGAGGCAATTTTATCGAAATATAAAATTATGAAAAGCATAGATAAGATAGAGTTGTTCCCATTGGTGGGGGAGGCTAGAAAGAGGGGGGCATGGCCTCAAGATTCAGGGGAGTAGATTTAGGACGGAGGTGGCGAATCTATGGAATTTGCTGCCCATTGAAGCAATGGAGGCAACATCAGTAAATATATTTAAGACAAGGTTACATAGATTTTTACATAACATAACATAACAATTACAGCACGGAAACAGGCCATTAGGCCCTTCTAGTCCGCACCGAACCAAACACCCCTTTCTAGTCCCACCTCCCTGCACAATGCCCATAACCCTCCATCTTCTTCTCATCCATATACCTGTCCAACCTTTTCTTAAATAATACAATTGACTCCGCCGCCACTATTTCTCCCGGAAGCTCATTCCACACGGCTACCACTCTCTGAGTAAAGAAGTTCCCCCTCATGTTACCTCTAAACCTCTGCCCCTTAATTCTTAACTCATGTCCCCTTGTTTTAATCTTTCCTCCTCTTAACGGAAATAGTCTATCCACATCCACTCTGTCTATCCCTTTCATAATCTTAAATACTTCTATCAAATCCCCTCTCAACCTTCTACGCGCCAAAGAATAAAGACCTAATCTGTCCAATCTCTCCCTATACTCTAGATGCTTAAACCCAGGTAACATTCTGGTAAACCTTCTCTGCACGCTCTCCACTCTGTTTATATCCTTCCTATCATTAGGCGACCAGAACTGCACACAGAACTCCAAATTAGGCCATACCAACGTCTTATACAGTCTCAACATCACCTCCCAACTCCTATATTCCATGCAATGATTGATAAAGGCCAGCATACTAAAAGCCTTCTTCACCACCCTATTCACATGAGTTTCTACCTTCAGGGAATGATGTACCGTTACTCCTAAATCTTTCTGCTCTTCTGTATTCATCAATGCTCTCCCATTTACCACGTATGTCCTATTCTGATTCTTCTTACCAAAATGAAGCACCTCACACTTATCAGCATTAAATTCCATCTGCCATTTTTCAGCCCACTTTTCTAAGCAGCCCAAACCCCTCTGCAATCCTTGAAAACCTTCTTCATTATCCACTATTCCACCTATCTTAGTATCGTCTGCATATTTACTAATCCAGTTCACCACCCCATCATCTAGATCATTAATGTATATAACGAACAACAATGGGCCCAATACAGATCCTTGAGGCACACCACTGGTCACCGGCCTCCAACCTGACAGACAATTATCCACTACCACTCTCTGGCCTCTCCCTTTCAGCCAATGTTCAATCCATTTGTCTATCTCAAAATTTATACCTAAAGACTGCACCTTCTTAACTAACCTTCCATGTGGTACCTTATCGAAGGCCTTACTAAAGTCCATATAGACAACATCCACTGCGCTACCCTCATCCACATTCCTAGTCACCTCTTCAAAAAATTCAATCAGATTGGTCAAACATGACCTTCCTCCCACAAATCCATGTTGAGTGCTCCTGATCAGACCCTGTCTATCCAGATGTTTATAAGTACTATCTCTAAGAATTTTCTCCATTAATTTACCTACCACAGACGTCAAACTTACAGGCCGATAGTTGCCAGGCTTCCTCCTTGAACCCTTTTTAAATAACGGAACCACATGCGCAATGCGCCAATCCTCCGGCACTATCCCCATATCTAATGACATTTGGAAAATTACCGCCAGAGCCTCTGCTATTTCCTCCTTCACTTCTCTCAATGTCCTGGGGAAGATCCCGTCTGGTCCCGGAGACTTATCCACCTTTATATTCTTCAAAAGCCCTAAAACTTCACCTTTTGTAATCTCTATATTCCCCATATTTACCCAATTTGCTTTTTTTATCTCACATCTCCCAATATCCTTCTCCTTAGTGAATACCGAAGAAAAGAAACTGTTCAATATCTCCCCCATTTCTCTAGGCTCCACACACAGTTTTCCGCTCTGATTTTCTAAGGGACCAGTTTTGTCTCTAGCTTTCCTTTTACCATTAACATATTTGTAGAACTCTTTTGGATTAGTTTTCACCCTGCTTGCCATAGTTTCCTCGTACCTTCTTTTAGCTTTCCTAATTCCTCTCTTAAGATTCCTCTTACATTCAATGTGTCTTTCAAACATCTCCTTAACTCCATGCTTCTTATATCTAATGTACGCCTCCCTTTTTCTTCGAACCAAGTTTCCAATATTTCTTGAAAACCACGGCTCTCTCAAACCTTTTGCCCCTCCTTTTAACCTAACAGGAACATAAAGCTTTTGCACTCTCAAAATCTGATCTTTAAAAGACTTCCATCTCTCTACTACATCCTGCCCATAAAACAAATTGTCGCAATGCACACCCTGCAAGTCCTTTCGGATCTCCTCAAATCTAGCTTTTCCCCAATCAAAAACCTCAACCCTTGGCCCTGACTTCTCTCTTTCCATAATGACATTGAAGCTGATGGCATTATGATCATTGGACCCAAAGTGCTCGCCAACACTAACCTCCGTCACTTGACCCATCCCATTTGCCAACAGTAGATCTAATACTGCTCCTTCTCTGGTCGGCACCTCTACATATTGTTGTAAAAAACTATCTTGCACACATTTCACAAACTCTAACCCATCCAGTCCTTTCACAGAATGTGTTTCCCAATCTATATGTGGAAAATTAAAATCTCCCATAATTACATAGTAGGGGAATTAAGGGATATGGGGAAAAGTCAGTTAGGTGTAGATGAGCAATGATCTAATTGAATGGCGGAGCAGGCTCTTGGCCCTTATTTATTTTGTTCTTCTGTTAACACCTTGTAGTCTGTCTCAGACTCTCCAACCAGATGGCATAAACATCTAATTCTCCAATTTCTGTGAACATACACCCCCAGTTTTTCTTTCTCTATCCTTCTGTCTCCCTTCCTCCAGCTCACCGTGCCTTCTACTGTCAGGCAGAACCTTCTGCCTTCTCCCTCATCACTTCTCACCTTCTACCCTCCCTCCTATTATCTATTCGCATGTGCTCCTCTCCCTGCTCCTTCTTCACCCTTCTCCCCCATCCTTCTATTCAGGTGTCCACCTGTTGTCTCCACATTCCTAATGAAGGGCTCAAGCCAAATTGTGAACTGTCTTTCACTTCTCAAGGATCCTGTGTTACCTGCCAAGAGTCTCCAACACTTTTGTGCAGAACATACCATTTTCATCCCAAACAACCTTAAACATAATGGAATGAGTTTTCTACTTTTAGGTAAACCCACCTCCATCCGATTCCACTGTTTCCATTTCTTCTTTACCTACGCCTGTTCTTACCTTTCACTTGAACTTCACCTCCCAGTCACAGTGGTGCCTCCCTCCATCTTTCTCTCTGTCTCTCACCTGTCCACGATTCAACCCATCTTACCTCCTCTCCCGGCTTCTTTCCCCCTTCATATACTTTATATCATTCATTCTGGGTTTCTGATCCGAAACTTTGAATGACCATTCCTCACCGTGGATTCTGCCTGACCCATAGCAACTTGGTGTTTGCTCAAGATTCCAGCATCTGTGCTTTTCTCATCATAAATGTTCTACTCAAGGGTGTGGCCCATCTGCTGGGTTAAATGAAGACATATAGCACTGTACAGCCCAAAGCCCACACCCCCCTAAATACACCAATTAACCTATAATCCCCATATGTTTTGGAGGGTAGGAGGAAACCCACGCAGACACGGGGGAAAAAGTTATAAACTCCTTACAGATAGCACCGGATTTGAACCCAGGTCACTAGTGCTTCAATCATGTTGAGCTCACCACCACATTAGCCATGGCACCTCCTGATTACTTTGGTGACAGATAATAGATCCAGATAAGATTCGTTAAAGATGGCATGCACAGTGGGCTGGTGAGCCTGTCTCCGTGTAACAGCTTGAGGTAGATTTCCACATAAAGTCAAGACGTCAATAGTTGGTGGGACTGATGATTGGAGGAGAGAGTTTCAGTTTCACTGGAAAGAATAGTGTGCAATGGTTGGCGTAGCAGTTAGTGTAACACTATTACAGCGCCAGCAATCGGGACCAGGGTTCAAATTCCATGCCATCTGTAGGGAGTTTGTACGTTCTCCCTGTGTTTGCCTGGGTTCCTCCCACCATTCTAAACGTATTGGGTATAATTGGGCGTCACGGGCTCATGGGCCAAAATGGCCTGTCACCGTGCTGTATGTCTAAATTTAAATTTAATCAAAGGTGATGCATTCCCAGTTTTTGAACCCCCTCAATTATGATGTGTTCTTTTACCAGGTAATACCATTCTGCATGTGAAACCCCTCAATTACAATGTGTTCTTTTTGCAGGTAACACCGTTCTGCATGTGAAAGCCCTCAATTACAATGTGTTCTTTTTGCAGGTAACACCATTCTGCATGTGAAAGCCCTCAATTACAATGTGATCTTTTTGCAGGTAACACCGTTCTGCATGTGAAAGCCCTCAATTACAATGTGTTCTTTTTGCAGGTAACACCATTCTGCATGTGAAAGCCCTCAATTACAATGTGTTCTTTTTGCAGGTAACACCGTTCTGCATGTGAAAGCCCTCAATTACAATGTGTTCTTTTTGCAGGTAACACCGTTCTGCATGTGAAAGCCCTCAATTACAATGTGTTCTTTTTGCAGGTAACCCCGTTCTGCATGTGAAAGCCCTCAATTACAATGTGTTCTTTTTGCAGGTAACACTGTTCTGCATGTGAAAGCCCTCAATTACAATGTGTTCTTTTTGCAGGTAATCCCGTTCTGCATGTGAAAGCCCTCAATTACAATGTGTTCTTTTTGCAGGTAACACCGTTCTGCATGTGAAAGCCCTCAATTACGATGCGTTCTTTTACCAGGTAACACCGTTCTGCATGTGAAAGCCCTCAATTACGATGCGTTCTTTTACCAGGTAACACCGTTCTGCATGACCTGGTGCTGCAGTCGAAAAGCACCACAGGCCCACAGATGTACGACTTAATTCTGTCTTATAATGATCCAGACAATGAGACTGCTCTTGACATGATCGTCAACAGGGATGGCCTGTCTCCTATCAAGCTCGCTGTAGTTGAAGGAAATGTTCAGGTAAATTTAAATTTAATTTAGGTAACAGGCCCAATTGCACCCAATTGACCTACCACCTGGTACATCTTGAAAGGTGGGAGGAAACAGGAGCACTGGTAGGAACCCCATGCAAACACAGGGAGTACGTACAAACCCCTTACTGACTGCCCCAGATATCAACTCTGGTTGTTGGCATTCCAACAGCATTGCGCTAACCGCTACACCAACCGTGCCATGGGTAAGGAACATTGGTTGCTGTTGGAACTAATGCCATTATCTCATTAAGGTTTTGTCTGCATTGTATTGCCATCTTGTGCTTCTCTCCCCTGAGGCTGAGCTTATTGTTGGATGGTCAGTTGTGTGCGTGACTCTTTCCTCAGCCAGTACACCTTTGTAATCATCTTCCAGAAAGGGGAAAATAAGGCAAACACAGACAAAAGCGACTAGCTCATGGCCAGCATGGGCATTGGGTTGAAGAGCCTGTTCCCATCCTGGCTAAAGCTATGATTTCATGTTGTCAAAATTTTAGAGTGTATTTGGAAGGGTTGTGGCTGTCATGCACTGCCTTCCTACCTAGTTGGAGGACACACCAGCTGCCAGTCAAGGTTTGGTTCCGCCCCACATATTAGTGCACATCTCGTTGTTGTAACCATGTAAATTACCTGAACTGCACTCTCCAGCCTGCCTGTACTTGGACTTGGGCCATTGGCTGTTGTAATTCGATTAACCCTCCTGCCACTAAGCTATTGGCCCCCAGTAACTGATGTGGGCTTGTCCTTCCAGCACTAGAAAGGTGCCATGTGTTCTTTGTTCTCTCTCTCTCTCTCTCTCTCTCTCTCTCTCTCTCTCTCTCTTTGCCAGCTTGGGACCACCCTGCTTCACTCCAGGCCTAGAAATATGGAAGGGTGCTGGAGAAACCGCTGGTAAAATGTGCACTGTTAAAAGGGTTGGGAGCATTTAATTAGTGTCCCTTGCAGCAATGAGCCGTGCTGCACTGAATTAAGGGGTGGTGGGGCATTGTAGTGTTGTGTGTGTGTTTGTGTGTGTCTGCATCAGTTGCCATTTTCCCACACTTGCCTTCTGTAAATAAAATCCTTCCCTCCATCAAAACTGTGTTCAGAGTCCTTGCCTTTGAGACCTGTTTCCCCACTCACAACCACAGAGCAAGGAACCTAACTGTGCCGTGGTGACTTAGCAGAAAGTAGTGGTTAGGTCTGGGAACTTCTCATTGCTTGGTGCACAGCAGGCTGTTTCATTACGATTTTTCAATTAATTGGAGAATGTTGGAAACCCAGCAGATCAGGTGACATGGTGTGGAAAGAGAAACAGTGTGTTTCAGGTTGAAGATCCGTCATCACAACCAGCAGGAGAGAAAAGAATCTTGTTAAGTTGCAGGGAAGGTGGAAGCTAGGCCCATGTCTCCATTAGGGTAAAACCATGGTAGCCATAGGGATAAGAGTGGGCGTCGTTTAACAACTTATCAAAGGCAAGAAGACCACAGAGGCAAAGAAATCCTGTCGGTGAGCCAGGTGGGGCTGCTTTAGATCAGACATTCCTGGAGGTGACAGTGAATTCGGCAAGTCACTGAATGTCAAACAATAAAAAAGATGGGGGAAGAGGAGAGGGGTGAGGAAGGGGTAGGGGGAGGAGCACACACTAACAGGTGGATGCAGGTGGAAGGGTAAACAATGAGAAGCGATGGGGAGAGGGCATGGGGCTGACAGGTGGATCTCTGACAGGAGAAGGAAGGGAGGTGGGTGGGGAAGGGAGACCGAGAGATAGGAAATGAGAGGTGCGGAAAGTCTGAAATAAAAATGGAAAATATTGGAAATATTCAGCAGGTCAGGCTGCATCTGTGGAAAGACCAACAAAGTTCCTGCAGAACTCGGAATCTTCCCTCACTGTGCCAAGCTGGCCTGCTGAGCATTCCCAGCAATTTTGATTTTTTTATTTGGGATTTTCTATATTTGAAGTTTTTTTTAATTTTAATCTAATTATACTGTGCATTCTTCTGCTTCTCCAACTTTACAAATGCCATGGTGTCCACCAAGGAAATGCAAACAGAATTTCCCATGGTGATGGCAGAACTGCAAGGAGTCGTCTGCCGTCCCTGTTCCTGCTGATCCTGTTTGTTTCCTTAAAGAAGCTATGGATGCAGGAGCAGTTGGGGGGGGGGGGGGGTGGTGGGGTTTGTAAGTCAAAATTGGTGAATGAAGATGTTTCCATGTCTGAGTGAATCCAGAAGAAGGGGTCAATGAGGGTCAGTAAGAACTGCTGTAAGGTACTTCGCAGAAACTTAGTTGAGAATGGAATAAACAGGAACAGGAGACGGCCATTCGGCCCATTGAGCCTGCGCTCAATAATATCACGGCTGATCTGGTCATTGACTCAGCTCCAACAACCCACCTTTTCTCCATAACCATTCGTTCCCCCTACTTTGTAAAAATCAATCCAACTGTGTCTTAATTACATTTAATGAGGCAACCTTTGCTGCTGCTTTGGGCAGAGAACTCCAATTCACTCCTCTCTGAACACAGAACATTATAGCACAATACTGGTCCTTTGATGTTGTGCCTATCCATTTAAATCTACTCAATGATCTAAACCTTTCCCACCTTGTACACCTAACCCTCTATTTTTCTTTCATCCATGTGCCTGTCTATCATTTAAATGTCCCTATTGTACCAGCCTCCACCACCACCCCGACAATACATTCCAGGCGCCTTTCCCCAATGAAAGAACTCATCCACTTGAAATGGAATAACTATGCATTATATTATTTCCGGATCCTGGCTTTCCTCTACCTTATCTACATCACCATCTTCACATTCTGCTGTGCTTATAGACCACTAAAACTAAGGCCTGTTTATTTTTTAAAAAAACTGACATTCCCCTAAATTTTCCTCCCATCTTCTTGTACAATTGTCCGCAGATGTTTGACACTTGACACCCCCACGAGAAAGGTGTTGGCTGTCCACCCTATTTATGTCTCGCATAATCTTGTAGGTCACCTCTTATCCTTCGCTCCAGAGAAAAGTCCCAGCTCTGCTAACCTTGCCTCATAAGACACGTTACCAGGCAACATCCTGGTAAACCCTCTCCATAGCTTCCACATTCTTTCTGTAATGAGGCAACCAGAAATGAAGACAATATCCCAAGTGTGGTCTAACTAGAGTTCTATAGAACTGAAACATTACCTCATGCCTTATGAACTTAATACCCCACTAATGAAGGCCAGTATACCATAACCCTTCTTAATGACCCTATCAACCTGCATCTCCATCCTAAATCTACTCCCCCAAATCTTGTTAGATCCCTGAATCCTGGTCTCACCCTCCAGTAGAAACAACTTTTCTTACCCTATCTTATCTACCCACTTCCCTAATTTCTGTAAGATCCCTTCTCATTCTTCTGAATTCCATAGCCCATGAGTGTGGAACTTGCTTGATGGATTAGCTGGTCTGTTGCCACTCATCAACTTCAAGTGTCCATGCAGGTAGATGTGGGGTGAGTAGAGCCTCTGCATCTGAGCTCTTGCTAACATCAAAGTCAACCCCTTCCCATTTCACAGCAGCCTTGTTTCTCTTTGCTAGATGTTCCAGCACCTGTTGAAGAGGAAAGAGCAGGATGCCCCGAAGACTTTTGGGCCTCTCTGCAGCATCTACTACGATCTCTCAGAGATTGATTCATGGGACGATGACTACTCTGTGCTGCAATTGGTGATCTCCAGTGAAAAGGAGGAGGTAAAAGGAGAATTCTGAAAGGAGAACTATTTAGGAAGAGACCATGCACAGCAAAAGCAAACTGATGGAGGGGTTCGGCTGGTCAGTCAGCATCCATGGTGGGGGGGGGGGGAATGGGGAGCCGATGGGTCAGGTTGAAATTACGCTTCATGACTGCCCACCTGAGCTCCTCCAGCAGCTGTTTTTTTCCGCAGGCTCCAACATATCTCATGAGGAGCAGAAGCTGGAAGTAGTCAGCACGTCAGACATCATGGCACAGTGGGCAACCATTCATGCCAGAGACCTTTTGTCAAAACTGGGAAAGAGAGAGGGTGAAAGAAAAAGGGAACTTCCAGAAAGGATGGTGTGAATGGATGGATGGGTCAAATTTTTCAGGTGAGACCAGTTAGCGGAATACTATTACAGCGCCAACAACCAGTACATTCGAAATGTACCGGGAATGTATCACAGGCTCGTGGGCTGAAATGGCCTGTTACCGTGCTGTATGTTTAAATTTAAATGGTAGAAACTGATGAGGTGATCGAACTCCATGTCGGCCAATTCCAACCCCATACGTTTTGGAGGATGTGGGGAAACTGGAGGACCTAGAGAAAACCCAGGCAGGTCAGGGGGGTAATGCAGAAGTTCCTTACAGACAACCCCAGATTAGAGTCTGGGTTGCTGGCCCAGTCATAGCATTGCGCTAACTGCTACATGACCTGGGCCACCCATGGATTAATGGAGCACTTGGATAAATGATGGTACTTCTTTGCCTGTGTTTTGAGTCACCAATTGCAGCGTACCACTTCTCTCCCAGTTCTGACAAAAAAAAATTGATGGTGCAGATGGCTGCCCAATCTCCTGAGTGTTTCCAGCATTTTCTGATTTCCAGTAGCTGTGGTTGTCTTGATTTTCCTCCTGTCTCACTTTACAGGCACTGAAGATTTTGCGCCTTTCCCCAATGAAAGAACTCATCCACTTGAAATGGAATAACTATGCATTATATTATTTCCGGATCCTGGCTTTCCTCTACCTTATCTACATCACCATCTTCACGTTCTGCTGTGCTTATAGACCACTAAAACTAAGGCCTGACAATGCAACCAATGAGAAAGACACAACGCTGTATGTTAAGAAGACCTTACAGGTTAGTACACTCTGTCTCTCACCTCCCAGCTTTCTTGCAATGCCCTCTGAATATTTGGGGTCAATGGCAATGATTTAAGATCAGCACAGATTGCATGGAAGGACAGAATAAAATTGTAAAATGTGGGCTTCTCCAGTAAAGCAGAGAGGGACAGGGTGTAGGTAGATGTCTGATGGAGTGCTGACCCTGGGGAACAGAGGCAGAGACAGATGCTGTGAAGTGTAGAATAAACGGAATAAGTTCCAGGATGGTAGAATTAATGGAGGATTCAACAGAGGCTGGGGAGATGTACACAGCTGAAGCTTCATTTCACAAAACCTGTACAGCAGTGTGATGCAGGCATTATAATATAATCCAATAGATGCCTCAAAGCTACTGCAGCTTCAGTGACCCAGGTCATTCCAAAGACACAAGGGTTATTTGGACAGTGCAGGCTTGTGAGCCAGAACAGATGTAGTATGTTGACATTATTTAACAAAAAGTGTGCCTGTACATTTCTTTTCCAGTAAAGACTGTGGCAGTACGGTGGCATGGTTAGTAGAGTGAAGAAGAGAGCCCAAATCTGTAAAGTCAGGAGATGCTCCCATAGTTTCAGATCAGGCCACGTGTGTGAAGAGCTGTTCTGAATATCCATCCCTAGGTGACTTAGTGGTCTGTGACATGAGAGAGACCTCTGTTACGAGTTCAGTGAATCCCATATACCAGCAGCAATAGAAATTCACCAAAGCAATGGTTCCTTAAACAAAATTAGTTTAATTCTCTGAGTATAGAACAAGATCAACACTTAACTTATCTTTCTCTTCTTCTCTCTTCTCTCTTTGGCTTGGCTTCGCGGACGAAGATTTATGGAGGGGGTAAAAGTCCACGTCAGCTGCAGGCTCGTTTGTGGCTGACAAGTCCGATGCGGGACAGGCAGACACGGTTGCAGCAGCTGCAGGGGAAAATTGGTTGGTTGGGGTTGGGTGTTGGGTTTTTCCTCCTTTGCCTTTTGTCAGTGAGGTGGGCTCTGCGGTCTTCTTCAAAGGAGGTTGCTGCCCGCCAAACTGTGAGGCGCCAAGATGCACGGTTTGAGGCGATATCAGCCCACTGGCGGTGGTCAATGTGGCAGGCACCAAGAGATTTCTTTAGGCAGTCCTTGTACCTTTTCTTTGGTGCACCTCTGTCACGGTGGCCAGTGGAGAGCTCGCCATATAACACGATCTTGGGAAGGCGATGGTCCTCCACAACACTATGTTATTTACACAATCCCTCCCCCTAACCTAATCTAAGCGCAAGTGTGTGTAATGTGTAAAGTCCTTTTTACTGGACAATCTTCCACTGTCCATGTTTCCCGTAATCTTCAATCCTGTGCACAGAATCAAACATTCAAGTGAACTTCAGTGCTTTACTTAGAATTACCAGGCAGGAAAGTTGTGGGGGGTTACAGAGAGGTGATTGTTGCTTGTTGGACACCCCAAACAGGAGTGTCTTCTAGAAGAAACTTGTCTTCTTTCCAGGTTCTTCTCCTCTTCACCACACCGGGAAGACGATCCACCACTCCTGATTTCCACAGAGCGTACACTCAGGCAACCATATCAGAACTCTGCCCAGTCTTGAAAAAAGGAAGCCTTTTCAGCAGACTCCTCTTCTGTCCAGCCTTTCCTCAGCCTGCCTCCTGCTGACTCCTTCTCTCTCCTTCTCTGTCCCTTCCCTCCTGATTCAGTTTGAAAATGTTACAATTTCCAGGCTTTACAAAAAACAGATGGCCCCAACTCTCTGCAAATGTTTCAGTTTCTGGGGTGTGCTTGCAGATATTGCTGAAGCCCAGAACCTTCTGTTTGCACCTGCCCTCAGAACTTTGCAAGGCATTGTTCTGTCTGTAAAATGCATGCAACCAAACTGCTAACCCAATGCAACCTTTTATGCATATATTTAATTAGCCCATTGTGTCACAGATCAAGGCAGTTACCAAGAAGTTGCTTTAAGAATCTCCAAGGCTGCTACGAAGTATGGAAGACATGAAAAGCACCAGTGACCACCAAGATTCAGCAAACCCTAAGACTGGCACCACCCAAATATTTTCCTAACAGTGCCAGTGACCTGGGTTTAACCCTGATCTAGGGCTTGCATGTTCTTCCTGAGATTGCATGGACATCCTTGGAATGCTTCAATCTCCTCCAGCATTGCCAAAACGGCATCAATAGGTAGATTAATTCTGGTCTCCTGACTTGAGAATAGATAAACTGGGTTTGGTGGTGGTGCAGAAAGGGTTCCCCCAGTCAATTCCAGAGATGGAGGGTTCACCTATGAGAAGAGATTGAGTTGCCTGGGACTGTACTGCTTGGAATTCAGAGCATGAGTGGATCTTATGGAAACATAAAATGATGAAACGAATAAGATAGAGGCAGGAAAGTCATTTCCACTGGTGGAAGAGACTAGAATGAGGGGACACGGCCTCAAGATTGGAGGAGTAGAATTAGGATGAAAATGAAGAGGTGCTGTTTCTGACAGAGAGTAGTGAATCTGGAATTCTCTGCCCAAGGAAACATTAGATATACTTAAGACACATACATAGAGATTTTTGCATAGGTGGGGATTTTAGGGTGATGAGGAAATGGCCATTGCGTAGAACTGAATTCACAGCCAGATCGGTCATGATCTTATCGAATGGGGGAGCAGTCAGATGGACAACTCCTGGTCCTATTCCTTATGCCCCTAGTGTGGGAGTGAGTGGTAGAATTTGATGAAGTGGGAGTTGATGGACGTGTGGGAAGAATAAAATGGGATTAATGCAGGATTATCATAAAAGTGAATGTGGTCATCATGGCCTTGGTGGGCCGAAGGGCCTCTTTCCATTTTGTTTCTCCCCAGAACTCCATGCATGGAAAGCTGCACTGACCTTCATGTTTGCTCTGTCAGACACATAGCAATCATATGACACAACAGATCAAGGAGCATTGGTGGAGGGGAGAGGGAGGAGGTAGAGTCCTTGGTTTCATCCATGACTCTCTAAGCGCAAGTACACTGATGGATGATCCATCTGCAAGTCAACCTGAAATGGAAGAGTTCAGCTGTCAATCCCTTAATGAACTGCAGAGTCCTGTAGTTCTGTAGCACAGAAAAACTCTTCAGCTCAATTTATACATGCTGACTATACTGGTCTCATTTCAGATTTATTGTCAGAGTACATACGTGACATCATATACAACCCAAAGATTCGTTATCCTGCGGACCAGGCAAAATTACAACTTTTTAATTTTGTTTTTAATTTAGACATACAGCACAATAACAGGCCATTTTGGCCCACGAGTCTGTGCTGCCCAAGTTATACCCCATTAACCTATACCCCCAGAATGTTTCAAATGGTGGGAGGAAACCGGAGCCCCCAGGAATAACCCACGGGTGGCACATATAGAAGATATAGGGAGAACATACTGTCCTTACAGACAGTGTGGTATTCGAACCCCGGACCTGATCGCTGGCACTGTAAAGCCGTTGCACTAACGGCTACACCAACCATGTTGTTGTAGTTATTATAATGTTTAAAAAATACTGCACACAATATACACATATCAACAAATAAAGAAATGTAAACAACTGGCTGTGCCATAAAGTCCAAAAGTAAGAGTCCTTAAATGAGTCCCTGATTGAGTTTGTTGTTGAGGGGTCTGATGGTGGAGGGGTAGCAGCTGTTCCTGAACCTGGTGGAGCAAGTCTTGTGGCACCTACACCTCTTTCCTGATGGCAGCAGTGAGAACAGACCATGTGGTGTGGATCCTTGATGATCGCTGCTGCTGTCCGATGGCAATGTTCCCTTAGCTTCAGAATAGCTATGGGAAAGGATAAAAGCAGACAAAACAGGACAGTGGAAGGGCTAATTACGAAGTGATGAGGCAGGAGCTAGCGAGAGTAAATTGGAAACAGATGTTCAAGGGTAAAAGCAATGAAGTCATGTGGAGGAAGTTTAGGGACCACTTGTGCTGGGTTCAGAGTCAGTTTGTCCCACTGGGACAAGGAAAAGATGATAGGAAAAGGGAACCATGGCTGACGAAACAGGTGAGGTGACTAGTCAAGAGGAAGAAGGAAGCATAAATTAGATATAGGAAGCAGGAAGGACTCATGAGAAGTATATGCTTGCCAGGAAGGAGCAAGAAAGAATTTAGGAGAGCTCGAAAGGGGCATGAGAAGGCTTTGGAAAGTAGGATTAAGGAGAAGCCCCAAGGTGTTCTATGTGTATGTGAAGAACAGAAGGATGACAAGAATGAGGGTGTGGCCGCTGAAGGATAAAGGAGGAGAAAAGGACCTGGAGGTTGGGGACATCCTAAATGAATACTTTCTTCAGTATTCACAAAAGAAAAGGAACTTGATCAAGGTGATGTTGGAATAAAACAGGCCTGTGTGATGGACAATGAGGAGATTAAGGAAGAGGAAGTCTTAGATCTTCTTAAAAACATCAAGATTGATGTCCACGGGGCCGGATGCAATATACTCCGGTTGCTGTAGAAAGTGAGAGAAAAGATAGCTGGATCAGTAGCAATGACCTTTGAATCCTCTTTGGCTGCAAGGGAAATAGGGAGAATCCTGGGGAACGGGTAATGTAAAACACCTTGCTTTAAAAAAAGTAATAGGGAGAATCCTGGGAATTCCAGACCGGTGAGTCTAACAACTGTGGTGTACAAACTAATGGAGAGAATTCTTAAGGATTGGATGTATGAGCATTTGTAGAAGCAGAGTCTACTTTTCTGAAGGGAAGGTCATGCCTCATGAGTCTAGAATTTTCTTAGGAGATAAGAAAAGAAATTGATGAGGGTAGAGTTGTAGATGTGGTCTATGAGTCGCTATCAACAACTCCAAAGACGAGAAGTTACCTGACTGAAAGGGGTTATGACATTGCTTGCTTTATTAGGGTCTCAAGAGGGAGGAACCACAGGTACAATCAGCAAGGGGCAAGCCAGCCATACACATACAAACAGAAGTAACAGTGGTCCCACCACTGTCTACATGGATTTTATTAAGGCATATGACCCCATGAGAGACACATCCAGAAAATCATGACTCATGGGAACAGTGGAACCTTGGCTGTGTGGATAATAAATGGGCTTGCAGGAAGAAAGCAGAGAGTAGTGGTGGAAGGAAAGAATTCTGCCTGGAGGTCAGTTACTAATGGAGTGTCGCGGGGTTCTGTTCTGGGACCTTTGCTCTTTGTGATTTTTATAAATGACCTGGATGGATCAGTGTGGGTGACACCCACTGTGAGGAGTTTTAGATGGAGCTGAAGGTTGTCGAAGGTTGCAGGAGGATCTAGACAGGATGCAGAAAAGTGGCAGATGGAGTTCAATCCGGATAAGTGTGAGCTGATGCATTTTAGAAGGACAAACTAGAACCATTGAAAACTACTGCACTGAAAACAGACCATTTGGCCCTTCTGTGCTGAAACATCATTTCTCTAGTCCCACTGACCTGCACTCATTCCATAACCTTCTGGACATCTCCCATCCACATATATATTCAATTTATTCTTAAAACTCAAGAGCGAGTACAGGGTTACTGGTCGGTTTCTTCAGAGTGTGGATGAACAGAGAGATTGATTGGGTGGTGTTTATGGGGGAGTTGACTGTGGATAGACAATGGAAAGCATTCACAGATCTAATGGAGAAATTGCAAAAATCATTTATACCGGTTTGGCATAAAAATAAACCAAAAAAGGTGACTCAACCGTGGATAACAAGGGAAATTAGAGACAGCATTAGGTCCAAAGAGAGAGCATATCAATTGGCCAAAAAAAGTACCACAACCGAAGACTGGGAGCAGTTCAAGATGCACCAAAGGAGGACAAAGGGATTAATCAAGAGAGCAAAAATAAATTACGAAAGTAAGCTTGCGGCAAATAAGAAAACCGACTGCAAAAGCTTTTATAAATATATCAAGAGGAAAAGATTGGTGAAATCCAGAGTAGGTCCCTTGCAGTTGGAATCAGGGGAATATATAATGGGAAATAAGGAAATGGCAAACCAATTAAATTCTTACTTTAGTTCTGTTTTTACAAGAGAGGATACAAATAACCTTCCAAGGATGTTGGGAAACATAGAGACTAATGCAAGGGAGGAACTGAAAGAAATCAGTATCTCTAAGGACAAGGTCTTGGGGAAATTGATGGGATTGAAGGCAGATAAATACTAAGGGCCTGATAATCTACATCCTAGGGTACTTAAGGAAGTGGCCATTCAGATAGCAGATGCTTTAAGAATTATTTTCCAGAACTCGATAGACTCAGGATCAGTACCCATGGATTGGAGGGTAGCAAATGTTACCCCACTATTTAAAAAGGGGGGGGGTAGAGAAAAAGCGGGGAATTATAGGCCGGTGAGCCTTACATCAGTAGTGGGCAAAATGATGGAATCCATTATTAAGGATGTAATAGCAGAGAAGGGATCGGACAGAGTCAACATGGATTTACAAAAGGTAAATCGTGCTTGACAAATCTATTGGAATTCTTTGAGATGGTGACAGGTAAAATAAATGGGGGAGAGCCAGTGGATGTGGTGTACCTGGACTTCCAAAAGGCCTTCGATAAGGTCCCGCATAAACGACTGGCTTCCAAAATCAAGGCTCATGGGATTGGGGGAAAAATATTGATGTGGATTGAGAACTGGCTGGCAGGTAGAAGACAGAGAGTTGGGATAAATGGCTCATTTTCTGAGTGGCAGGCGGTGACCAGTGGGGTGCCACAGGGATTTGTACTGGGACCCCAGCTGTTCACAATTTACATTAATGATCTGGATGAGGGAATTGGATGTAATATCTCCAAATTTTCAGGTGACACTAAGCTAGGAGGGGTTGTGTGCACGGAAGAGGGGGTCAGGAAGCTCCAGTGTGATTTGGATAAATTGAGGGACTGGGCAGATACATGGCAAATGCACTACAATGTGGATAAATGTGAGGTTATCCATTTTGGTAATACAAACTGGAGGGCAGATTACTATTTGAATGGCAATAGATTAAGAGATGGGGAAGTGCAGAGAGACCTAGGGGTACTTGTACACCAGTCTCTGAAGGCGAGCATGCAGGTACAGCAGGCGGTTAAAAAGGCAAATGGTATGTTGGCCTTCATATCAAGAGGGTTTGAGTATAGGAACAAGGATACCTTACTGCAGCTGTACAGGGCCTTGGTGAGACCACACCTGGAGTATTGTGTGCAGTTTTGGTCACCTTATCTAAGGAAGGATGTTCTTCCAATGGAGGGAGTGCAAAGGCGATTCACCAGGCTGATACCTGGAATGGCAGGAATGACTTATGAGGAAAGATTGCGCAAATTGGGATTGTACTCCCTGGAGTTTAGAAGATTGAGAGGGGATCTCATAGAGACCTATAAAATTCTGGCAGGACTGGACAGAATGGATGCAGATGGGATGTTTCCAATGATGGGAAAATCCAGAACCCGGGGCCATGGTTTGAAGATAATAGGCAAACCATTTAAGACCGAAATGAGGAGGAATTTCTTTACCCAGAGGGTGGTGAATCTGTGGAATCCATTGCCACAGAGGGCAGTAGAGGCAGGTTCATTAAATATATTTCAGAGGGAATTAGATATATTTCTTCAGTATAAGGGTATTAACAGTTACGGAGAGAAGGCGGGGATGGGGTACTGAACTTTAAGATCAGCCATGATCTCGTTGAATGGCGGAGCAGGGTCAAAGGGTCAAATGACCTACTCCTGCTCCTATCTTCTATGTTTCTATGACCTTGTGGTGCAAATCCATACATCCCTCAAGATTGTCTATACAAGTTGATAGGGTAGTTAAGAAGGCTTATGGGATGCTGGGCTTCATTAATGGGGTATTGAGTTCAGGAATAGAGAGGTCATGTTGCAACTCTACAAATCTCTGGTGATACAACACTTAGGGTATTGAATTTGTTCTGGTCACCTCATTATATGAAGGATGTGGAAGCTCTGGAGAGGGGGCAGAGGAGATATACCAGATGTTGCCTGGATTAGGAAACAAGTCTTATGAGGCAAGGTTAGCAGAGCTGGGAGATTTCATGAAAGTAGATTGGGAAAATAAGGTCCGTGTGGGATCCCAGAGAGAGGGTTTGTGGAATGCCTACAGGATGGCTTTTTGGAGCAGTTTGTTAATGAGCCCAGCATGGGATTGGCTGTTCTGCATTGGGTGCAGTGTACTGAACCAGAGTGATTAGAGAGCTGAAGGTAAATGGACCCTGGGGAGGCAGTGATCACAATATGATTGAGTTCACTGTGAAGTTTGTAAAGGAGAGGATAAACTCCGATGTGCTGATATTTCAGTGGGGAAAAGGAAATTGCAGTCGCAATTGGAAGGAGAGGATGGGAGAGGATACAGCCAAAGTCGATTGGAAAAGCACAGAAATGGGAAGGCAGCAGATCAGCAATGGCTGGAGCTTCAACAAGTAATGAGGAAAGTGTAGGATGGGCACAGACCAAAAAGGAAGAAAGTGGTGAATGGAAAAATGAGACGGTTGTGGATGACGAGGGAAATTAAAACCAAAGTGAAAGCAAAAGAAAGGGTATAGAAGGAAGCAAAAATTAGTGGGAAGGTGGAGGATGGGAAACTCGTCAATATTTAGAGAAGACAGCATAGAAGGTGATTTGAAAGAAAAAGATGAATTAGGAAGGAGGTTAGCAAGTAATAACAAAGATTTATTTTTTAAATACACAAAGAGTAAAAAAGTGACCAAAGTAGATGTTGGACCAATAGAAAACAATGCTGGAGAGGCTGTAATTAGAGACAAGGAACTGTATGAACTGTATGAATATTTTAGATCTATCTTCATGTTAGAAGACATTAGTAGCTTACCAGACTCTCAAGGGTCTCTGGGAAGTGAAATGAGTGCTGTCAAGAAAATGAGAGGGAAGGTAAATGGTCTCCCGGATGATGGAATACATCCTTGGGTTCTGAAGCCAAGTAGTTGTAGAAGTTGTGGAGGATTTGGTAATGATCTTCCAGGAATTAATGGATTCTGGCCTGGTTCCAGACGACTGGAGAATAGCGAATGTCACTCCGCTGTTTAAGAAAGGAAGGAGGCAACATAAAGGAAACTATAGACCTATTAAACTGATATCGTGGTTGGGAAACTGTTGAAGTTGATTGTCAAAGATGGGGTGATGGAATACCTGGAGGTGCATGAAAATATAGGCCCAAGTCAGCATGGCTTCCTTAAAGGAAAATCATGCCTGACAAACCTATTGCAATTTTTTGAAGAGCTAACAATAAGGGGAGATGCAGTGGACCTTGTGTCATTGGACTTTCAAAAGACCTTTGACAAGGTGCCACACACAGGGCTGCTAAAGAAGATGGGAGCCCATGGAGGATACGAGCATGGGTAGAGCAGTGGCTGGTCGGCAGGAAACAGAGAATGGGAACAAACTCTTCTGGTTGGCTACCGGTCACCAGTGGTGTTCCGCAGGGATCGGTGTTGGGACGGCTTTTTTTATGTTTGGCTTATGGAATAGATGGCTTTGAAGATAAATGTTCAGGTGATACCAAAATAAGAGGTAGGGTGAAGGTGTGCTGAGGATACGAAAGGTTGCAGAGAGACTTGGACCAATTAGGAGAATGGGCAAGGAGGTGACAGATGAAATACAAATTTGGAAAATATACATTCGTGCACTTTAGTCGAGGAAATGGGAATTCTATTATTTAAATGGGGTGAACTTTAAAATTCTGAAGTGCAAAGGAACTTGGGAGTCCTCGAGCAGGATCCACTAAAGGTTGACCTCCAGGTTGAGTTAGTGGTGAAGAAGGCGAATGTAATGTTGGCATTCATTTCTAGAGGAATAGCAGAGATGTGATGTCAGGCACTGGTGAGACCTCACTTGGAGAACTATGTCCAGTTTTGGGGACCTTGTTTGAGGAAAGATGTTCTAGTGTTGGAGAGGGTTCAGAGAAGATTTACTAGAATGATACCAAGAATGAAAGGGTTAGCAGATGAGAAGAATTATCAGTCTTTGGACTCTACTCGTTGGAGTACAGAAGAATGAGGGCAGACCTTGTAGTGGTATTTTGAATGCTGAAAGGCCTGGCAGAGTAAATGTGACAAGGATTTTCCCTATGGTAGAGGAGTCTAGGACAAGAGAGCATAACTTCAGAATAAAAGGGCATCATTTTAAAAATGATGTGGAAAACTTTCTCTAGCCAGAGGGCCGTTCGTCTGTGGAACTTGTTGCCACTGTGGCAGTGGAAGGGAGATCATTGGGAGTATTTAAGGCCGAGATTGACAGGTATTTGATGAGTCGGGATATCAAGGGTTATGGGGAGAAAGCTGGGGAGTGGGGTTGAGTAGGAGGATGGATCAGCTCATGATTAGAATGGCGGGCCAGACTCGATGGGCCAACTTCTACTCCTATATCTTGCGATCTCGTGATCTTGGAACCTCTTACAATCACTTTTAACACTTTGCAGGAAAGTTACCTAACCACTGACGACTACTTACGATTGTTGGGCGAGATTATCAGTGTGTTTGGAGCAGTCACCATCCTGCTGTTGGAGGTAAGACATTCTCCTTTCCAGCTCACTGCTACTTTTGAGACATTCACCCTGGAATAATGGGTCAGGTGTTCTTGTCAGGAGAGCCCTGAGGGCATTATTGATTATTGATTATTAATTATTAATATCGATTATCTATTATTGATATGTCGATAGTTTTCCTGCACCCCATCAGAGGCAGGTCCAAGATTTAACTCAACTGTAGAAAGCGGTAAGTTTTAGTGCCCAGTCCAACACTGCTACAATAAGGCAACGTACCATCGAAAAGAAGCAAAAGACAGTGAACGTTTCAGGCCTGAGCCCTTCATCAGGAATGTCAAACAACAGGCTAATGCCTGAATAAAATAATGGGGGAGTGGGAGGAGAAGGGGAAGGAGGACAGGTAGTAGGTGTCAGACTAGTAGGTGGATACAAGTGGGAGGGTAGAAGTGAAAGAAGTGAAGTGATGGGGGGGGGGGGGCTGAATTCACCAAATTCACCACAGGAAGCACTTCTTGTCCATCTTGCTACTTTTTTTTCCCCAATGATAATTATTAAGGGCAAATAATTAATATATAAGGAGTGTAAATATCATTGATTAAATCAAAATTTTCTTAATTGTTTACTTAATTAATTTTTTTCTAAATTAGGGCATACAGCACGGTAACAGGCCCTTTCGGCCCAAGAGTCCATGCCACCCAATCTACACCCAATTAACCTACAGCCCCAGTATGTTATGAATATTGGGAGGAAACCCACCCAGACACGGGAAGAACGTACAAACTCCTTACAGACCACGCAGGATTCGAACCTTTGTCCCGATCATTGGCGCTGTAATGGTGTTGCGCTAACTGTTATCTTAAAGGTGCCACCGTGTATGATGAAGATTAATTAAAATGACTGGTGTGAAAATTAAATTCTGTCACACTACCCAGCAGATCCAGAAACGATCTATAAGTGGCACATTTTTATTTTATCGCATGCTGACTTCTCGCTCCTGATCCTGCCACTTGGTATCTTCCTGGGCAAACTTTGCAGCAAATTGAATCTCTGTGCTCTCCTCTCCTCCTGTCTCCGTGGAGCCGCACCATTACAGCAGCTCTGGCAATGCCACCATTTCGTTTTGGTTTTCAGATGAGGCATTTTCTGAACTTTAGGATGAATGTAGAAGAACTTGTTCAAGGAAATTGCTGATGAAGTTTGCTATGGAAATCAAGGGGTAAAAAGATCAGACAAGAAAAGATGTTTGAGATAGATGTATGGATGTGATCTCATTAAATGATAGAAGGCGATGGTCATGGTCTACTCCTGCGGCTTATTGTGCTCACGTGACTGACATGAAGTGTTAAATTGTTGTTCTTTGATTTATTTATCTATGTGTTTGGTCCTGACGACTGCTGCGATTTAGCTTACCAACTGTGCGAGCAACACACATGCCCTTAATTGAAGTGTCTGTAGTCACATACACCGACCTCGAAGGTGCAGTACACAAAAGAGCTGAAGAAACTCAGTAGATCTACAGATGGTGCCTGAGCTCTGACCTGTAATGTTCTAATGTTCTTCCTCTAGCACCAGAAGGAGCTGGACTGGACTCCAGATTTTCTTGTTTGCCTCCAAGATACACTGACAAGCATTGTTTTGCCTGGTATCTGGACAAGTAGCAGGCGCACTACGCAAGGTGTGGAGGAAGAATGACACACAGCAGTTGAGTCGAGGTCAGAGACTGACTTATTGCCCTGCAAGCTCTGTTTAGATTCACTCCTGGCCGCTGACGACGGGAGTGATGTCACCACAGTGCCAGCCTCCATTCCTGCCGTTGCCTGCTGTTTCCCTGCCGTGCAGGAGGTCACATAGGATGACAGCTGTCGGTTCCCACGCGGCACTTGCGATCGGCGCATTCGTCGGCCATTTTGTGAGCCGGGTTGTGACTTGATTAGCGGGCCACTACACGAAGTGTAATTTGCTGCTTTCGTGGGGACTGACTGGTGACTGGCTGCCTAATGTCCAAGTGGGCTGGTTTTAGGTGGTCGAGGGTCATTTCCTGTTTGCCCACAATGTCCAATACACACATCAGCCCATTATGCCTGACAACTTTGTATGGCCACTTGTATGGCCTTTGCAGGAGTGCCCAGTTCGCCTGGTACTCACAGATTTGCAAGTCTTTAGAGATGTAGGATCTGGGCTGGCCATGCGGTGGGGGCTGTGGAGGTGCCAGGGTACTCGGTCTTTCCCTTAATTGTTTTAATGAGTTAGCTAGGTCCTTGGCAACAGCCAAAAATTCCCCCAGCATCATCAGCGACGCACCATAAACCATTTCCACTGCAGAGCCATTAAAGTCCCCTTTTGGCATGGTGCGTATCCCCAGAAGGACCCAAAGCAGTTCAGCCACTCAGTTGGGCCCCTTGAGTCGGGCCGTGAGGGCTGCTTTTAAGTGTTTGTGGAATCCGTTGGCCTGCAGGTGATATGCCTTGGTATGGGGGAGTTGGGTTCCCAACAGTTTGGGTAGCACCACCCAGAACCCTGAGGAAAACTGTCTGTCAGAGGTGAGATGTTCTGGGACTCCAAACCTGGACACCCAGGTTTTGAATAGTGCCCTGTCGCTGGTCTCCGTGGTCATGTCAGCCTTTGGAACCACCTCTGGCCACCTCATGGAACAGTCATCTGTGCTGAGGAGGTATCTCGCCATACGGAAAACCGGTAGTGGCCCCACGATGTCGACGTGGAGATAGATGTACCTGTATCACACTTGTTCAAAAGTCTGGGGAGGTCTTTTAATGTGAGTCTGCACCTTGGAAGCCTGGTAGAGTGTGCAGCTTTTGGCCCAATGACTGACCTGTTTGCGGAACCTATGCAAGACGAACCTGCTGGCCACTGCCTTCACTGTAATTCTGATGGCTGTATCCGCCAGGTTGTGCACCGCATCAAAGACCTGCCGTCTCCATGCTGCCGGCACAATGAGGCAGGGTTTGCTGATGGAGACGTCTGGTTGCCGGGACGATGATGACATCCTTCAGCTTCAGCCAGAAAGCACCTCTGGGATCTCGGGGTCGTCTTGTTATGTCCTGACTTGGGCTGAATAGTCTATGCCTTGGGAAAGGGTATGGATGGACTTGATGACAGGACTGGAGATTGCATCGGCCACCACGTTGTTTTTGCCTGAAACGTGCTGGAAGTCCGTGGTGAATTCGGACACATAGGAGAGATTCCTCTACTGCCTGGCCGACCACAGGTCAGACACTTTGTAGAAGGCGAAGGTTAACAGTTTGTGGTCCGTGAATTGTCTGCCTTCTAGAAAGTATTTGAAGTGCCTGGCCGACAGGTGCAGCGCCCAAACCTCCAGGTCAAAGGCGTTGTATTTGCGTTCAGCTGGCCGGAGGTGCCTGCTAATGAAAGCCAGGGGCTGCCATTGCCCTTCAATGAGTTGTTCTAGGACGCCTCCAACCACTGTGCTCGAGGCATCTACCATAAGGGCAGTTGAAGCCTCCGGCCTGGGGTGAACCAGAAGTGTGGCATTGGCCAATTCATCCATGGCCTTCCGGAATGCCTCCAAGTCTCCTCATCCAGGCAATGTCTTTATTTTTCAATGCCATGAGTGCAAACAGGGGGCATATGATTTGAGCTGCTGCCGGTATGAATCGATGGTAGAAGTTGATCATACTGGCGAACTCCCACAGCCTCTTCACAGTACAAAGTTTCTTGACCTCCGAATGGCCTCCACTTTCTTAGGCAGTGGTTTTTCCCCGTATCTGTCAATCCGATGCCCCAAGAAGTCAATCATGTCCCACCTGAACTGACACTTGGCAGGGTTGATGATCAACCCGAACTCCTGAAAGCGGGTGTATAGTTTCCTGAGGTGGCCCTTGTGCTCTGAATAATTGCTGCTGGCAATTATATCGTCCAAATAGATGAACGCAAATGGAAGATCCCGGGCCACCATGTCCACCAGCTGCTGAAAAGTCTGGGCAGTGTTTTTAAGGCCAAAGAGCATCCTCATGAATTCGAACAGGCTGAAGGGGGTGATTATGGCAGTTTCGGGAATGTCTTTAGGGTGCACTCGGATTTGACGATAACCCCTGATTAAATCGACCTTTGAAAAGATCTGTGTCCCCGTATGTTGGCGGTAAAGGCTTGGATATGGGGTACGGGGTATCTGTTGAGTGCGGTGGCCTCGTTGAGGCATTGATAATCACCACACAACCTCCATCCTCCTGCTGCCTTCGGGACCATGTGCAGAGGGGAGGCCCTGGGGCTGTCCGACCGCCGCACTATCCCCAACTCCTCCATTTTCTTAAACTCCTCCTTGGTGAGGGCAAGTTAATCAGGGGGAGTTGGTGCCCCTTGGTGTGGAATGGGGGGCCCTCGGTTGGGATGTGGTGCCTTACACCGTGTTTTGGTTCGGAGGTGGAAAACTGTGTTACCACGATCAAAGGGAACTCCACTAGGATCCACGGATATGCGTTGTCAGACAGCGTGACCGGAATCAAGATGGGGGGGCAGGTAACTTGGCTTCCCCCAGGGACATCAATTGGAAAGTTCTGGCGTGCACCAAATGCCACCCTTTCAAGTCTTCCTGCAGGCAGTGGGCTCACAGGAAATCGGCTCCCAGAAGCGGTTGCGCCACACCCATGATTGTGAAAGTCCACTTGGACCGGTAGTCATCAGCTCATAGGGGGATGGTGAGGGTGCCGTAAGTTCCCATAGAGGCACTGTTTGTTGCCCTCAGTGCTGGACCTGGCTTGGCATTCCTGGTGTCATAGGCCATGGGGGGAAGGACTCTTATTTCACCACCAGTGTTCACAAGGAAAGCGGGTCGCCTTCCCGACAGAGAGTCCCACACATGGAGGAGGCTGTCATGTTAGCCAACAGCCATTAACAACAGCTGGCCATGGCACTTCCTGGAAACACGCAGGGTGGGCAGCAGCGATGGGTCCCCGCACTCTATCATGGATGGTTAAAACAATTTGGCTGGGTAGGGGGGGTCCACTTGCCTCTCCACCCGTCCTGGCCTTGTTGCCAGCTGAGTTTGGGCGATCTGTTCTATCAAGGCACCATTTTCTTGCTTTGCTTCCCAGAGCACATCCGCCCGGCCTGCAACTTTACACAGGTCGCTGGAGTCTTCGTCAGCAAACAAGTCGGATATCCTCGGGCAGCTGCTCCAGGAAAAACTGCTCAAAGACCAGGCAAAGCCTGTGCCCTTCAGCGAGTGTGAGCATCTCACTTATGAGGGCTGATGGGGCCCTGTCCTCCAAGTTGTCCATATGCAACAATCAGGCAGCACGCTTGTGCTATGGTGGCCTGAAATTGTATGTTGATAGCTCTATGAGGGCACCGCATTTGCCTTATTCCGGCAACGACCCTCGCTGCTGTGTCCTGGTTGAGTGAGCTCTCTACATCGTGGTAGCGGATGTCATCAGCAGCGATCTCTCGAAGGTGGAACTGGGCCTCAGCCTGTTTGAACCACGTGTGGCTTTGATGGCCAGAACGTTGACAGCTTCAACGAGACTGCATGGAGAGCTGCTTGGTCTGTCACGTTAGGGTCCAACTGCCGGTCGGACCTGCTGGGGTCACTGATGTGGCATGCGCACTGCGCGAAGTGTGGAGGAAGAACAACATACAGTAGATGAGTCAAGGTCAACGTCTGGTTTATTGCCCTGCCAGTTCTGTTTATTTTCACTCCTGGCCACTGACGACAGGAGTGGCATCACCACAGTGCCGGCTTCCGACTAGCAGGCATTTCCGCTGTTTCCTGCCGTGTGGGAAGTCACATAGAATAACGGCTGTCAGTCCCCACGGGGCCCTCACAATCTCCGTGATTGTGAGCCGGGTTGCGACCTGATTAGCGGGCCGATACAAACCCACACTTCCATACAGCAGGTAGTGTAATAATGAAAATGCAGGTATAGTGTTAGAGTAACTGAAAAATTGCAGATTTTAGTGAAACCTGGACAAAGTGCAGTTCAACAGCACAGGAGCATTTTCTTCTACCAGTGAGAAATCCATTCAAGAGTTTGAGAACAAGAGGAAAGAAACTGCTTTTGAATCTGGAAGTTCATGGCTTCAAGTTTACGTCTCTTCTGCCTGACAGAAGGGGAGGAAAAGAGTGATGAGGTGGGAGGTGTCCTTTAATGTCGGCAGCTTTCCCGAGACATCGGAATGTGTAGGTGGAGGCGATGGATGTGAGGATGGTTTGTTTTAACGTCATCTGTTGGTGATGATCCAACTCCAGCTACCTTAGATGATCCTGATTTGGGATGCAGCATTGGGATGTTGGGAACTTGAGAATTTAGCTCAGACTTCCCAAAGCTACAACAGCAACAACAGTGCCTTTCTGTCCAAGGGAAAACTGGATGGTTCCCAATATATTCAGTGAAGGCGGACACTCCAACACACAAAGTATTGTTGTCATTGTAAATGGTCTTTGCATTCTCACTGGCTGACCTAATAACCTGCACCAACAACTTGCCTAGAATTTCCCTGCTGCATTACCTGCCATTTTTCTCAGCTCCATATACCCATCTAATCATCTCCTGAAAGGTCGAACCTGAAGGCAGAGTACATGGTTAATGGTAGAATATTTTACAGTGCAGAAGAACAGAGGGGCTTTGGGGCCCAGATCCATAATCTCTCAAGGTTGCCGTGCAGGTTGATAGGAGAGTTAAAAGGTTCCCCTCGCTGGGCTTTATTAGTCGGGGGATTGAGTTTAGGAATCATGAGGTAATGTTGCAGCTCTATAAAACTTTGATGAGGCAATGCTTGAAATATTGTGTTCAGTTCTAATCACCTCATTACAGGAAGGATGTGGAAGCTATGGAGAGGACATTTACCAGAATGTTATCTTTGATTTTTTTTCTCATCAAACCAGATTTAGAAGATATTCAACTGCATAAGAGGCTGCTTAATAATATGAGAACCCATGGAATTACAGGAAAGATATTAGACCGGGTGGAGCATTGGCTAATGGGCAAAAAGCAAAGGTTGGGAATAAAGGTATCCTGTTCTGGCTGGATGCTGGTTACTACTGGTGTTCCACAGGGGCTGCTTCTTTTTGCAATGTATATTGATGATTTAGATTATGGAGTGAATGGTTTTGTGGCAAAGTTTCCAGATAGGTGGTGGAGTGTGAAGTGTTGAGGAAACCGAAAGTTTGCAGAGAAACTTGGACAGTTTAGGAGAGGGGGCCAAAAAATGGCAGATGAGATCCAATGTTGAGAAACCTATGGTTGGACATTTTGGAAGAGGAAATAAACAAGCAGAAAATTATTTGGATGGGGAGAAAATTCAAAATTAGGAAGTGCAAAGGGATTTGGAATAACCTTAAGGATAACCACCAGGTTACCTCAGGCATGTTCCTCTGGTACACTGTTGGAAACCAACCTCCATGCAGAATACAACCCTTTTACAACCATCCTCTGCCTTCTCGGAGCAAGCCAATTCTGTGTCCACAAAGCAAGATTCCTTGGTTTCTATACCTCCTTACATTTTGAATGAGCTTGCATGGGGAACCATTATCAAATGCCTTGTTGAAATCCATACACATGACATCCACCTTCATCAATATTCTTTCTTGCATCTTCCAAGAATTCAGTCAGTCATGACAGACTTGACCTGCCCCTGTTGAAGTCATACTGACTATCCCTCATGAAATGCTTGTAAATCCTTCCTCTCAGGACCTTCTCCAAAAGCTTGCCCACCACTGAAGTAAGGCTCACTGGTCTGTAATTTCCTGGGTTACCTCCACTCCCTTTCTTGAACAGGGGAACAACATTGGTAATCCTCCAATTCTCCAGTACTCTCCAGTGACGATGCAAAGATCATCGCCCTCAGCAGTTTCCTCCTTCACTTCCAACAGGAGCCCTAGGTAAATCCCGTCTGGTCCTGGTGACTTATCTAACTTCATGCTTTCCAAAAGCTCCGACACATCCTCTTTCTTAATATCAACATGTTCAAGTGTTTCAGTCTGCTTTAACTCATCCTCAAAATGCCAAAGTTCTTTTCCTTAGTGAATACTGAGGCGAAATGTTCATTATGGATCTCTGCTATCTCCTGCAACTCCATGCACAAGTTTCCACTATTACCCCTGATGGGTCTTATCCTTACAAGACTCAACCTCTTCTTCTTCAAATACTTGTAGAATGTCTTGGGCAACAGATACCCTGCCATATTGCTTGGCGTGCCACAGGGCATCAGCACAGGCTGCTAACCTGAATGGGTCATTGAAGTCATCATCCACGAGGAATAGGCGGATGTTTTCCAGTGTCTGTTCGAGAAATAACTGCTCGAACAGTAAGCAGGGCCTGTGGTCATCCATTAACACCATTCACGAGGGCCAGGCCGTCCATGTGGAGCAACCGTGCTGCTCGTTCGCGGCAGGAAAGGCCGAAGGTTCGAATAAGAAATGCTTTAATTGCCTCATGCGTGTCGGCGGATGGGGCTGATGTAAAGAGTTGATGATTCATCCGGCAGTCTCCTGGTTGAGCGAACTGACCACGTAGTAATATCTTGTGGAGTCTGCGGTGATCTGCCTGACCTGAAACTGGGCCTCAGCCTGTTTGAACCAGACTAGCAGCTGTAAGGTCAGCAAGACTGTTCTGTGCGCTCGTGTCATTCATCGTGGAGTCCAAAATGCCGTTTTGGACCGTCAGGGTCAACCTCCGTGGTCGGAGCACTGTGCAGCGAACAAAAGAAAAAAACCACACAGAAGTTGTGAGTAAGTTGAACCAATCAACTGACTTTACTAGAACTCTCCGAGAGCTTATCAGCACAACCCTTGCACCCCCCCTCCCCACTACTGGGGCCATTGTGATATTAGCCCAGTACGAGACTGCACCTCCGTGTTCTGCTTCATTTGTGGATCAGTGCAGCCAACTATTGATTTAGAAAACTTTCCTGAACACATTTGATAAACTCTAAGCCATCCAGCCCGTTTACAGTACGGACATCCCAGTCAATATGTGGAAAATATAAATCTACAACTACCACAACCTTAAATTTTCTGCAGATTTACTCCTCGATTTCTTGCTGACCTTTTGGCAACCCCATGAGTGTGGTCATATGCTTCCACTTCCTCAGCTCCACCCATATAACCTCAGTAGAGGAGCCCTCTGGTCTGTCCTGCCTGAGCACAGCTGTGATATTTCCCCTGACAAGCAATGCCACTCCTCCCCCTTTCATACCACCCCACCCACCCCCCCCCCCCGGTTCTATCATGTCTAAAGCAATGGAATCCGACACATTGAGTTGCCCATCCTGCAACCAAGTTTCACTAATGGCCACAATGTCATCATTTCACATGCCAATCCATGCTCTAAGCTCATCTGCCTTTCCTACAATACTCTTTGCATTGAAATAGATGCACCTGGGAACATTTCCACCATGCACAACCTGTTGAATTCGAAGCGTGCATGCAATTTTCACATCATCTTTTCCCACGTCCACTCCTCTATCTACTCTGGCACCCTAGTTCTCAAGCTTCCTCCAAATATACAGTTTAAACCCACTGGAACAGCACTAGTAAACCTTCCCATAAGGAAATTAGTTCCCCTCCAGTCAGAACAGATCCCAATGATCCAGAAACCTGAAGCCCTCCCTCCTGCATTATCTCTTTAATCACATTAAGCTGAATTATCCTTCTATTTCTAACCTCACCAGCCCATGGCACGGGTAGTAGTCCTGTGATCACAACCCTGGTAGTCCCGTCCTTCAACCTAATGCTGAACTCTCCTTGCAGGGACTCTTTACCCTTCCTACCCAAGTCTTTAGTCCCTACATGGACCGCAAAGCTGGCGCTCACCCTCCCTTCTGAGAATGCCATGAACTTGATCTGAGATATCTCGGACCCTGCTACCAGGGAGGCAACATACCTCCCAGGATACTCAATCTCTTCCACAGAACCTTTACTGTCCCCCTAACTGTGGAATCCCCCATCATTACAGTTCGCCTCTTCTCCTCCTTTCCCATCTCAACCGCAAGACCAGACACCGTGCCAGGGATCTAATCGCCATGGCTTCCCTGCTTGGTCATTCCACCCCCTCCCAATAGTATCCAAAGTGATATACTTGTAATTGAGGGGAATGACCGCAAGGGTGTTCTGTACTGCCTGGCTGTTCTCTTTCCCTCTCCTGACTGTCACCTATCTACCCTCCCCTTGCCTCCTGTCTATCATCCTCTCTGCCTTCTGAATGAGCTGGATTTCATCCAGCTCCAATTCCTTAACAGCCTGTCAGGAGCTGCAACTGGATGCACATCTCATAGATGAAGTCATCAGCGATCCTGCTGGCTTCCCTGACAACCCACATTCTGCAAGAGGAGCATCCCCTGCCTTAAACATAGAAGATAGGAGCAGGAGTAGGTCATTCGACCCTTCGAGCCTGCTCCGCCATTCAACGAGATCATGGCTGATCTTAAAGTTCAGTACCCTGTCCCCGCCTTCTCTCCGTAACCTTTAATACCCTTATACTGAAGAAATATATCTAATTCCCTCTTAAATATATTTAATGAACCTGCCTCTACTGCCTTCTGTGGCAATGAATTCCACAGATTCACCACCCTCTAGGTAAAGAAATTCCTCCTCATCTCGGTCTTAAATGGTTTGCCTATTATCCTCAAACCATGGCCCCGGGTTCTGGATTTTCCCATCATTGGAAACATCCCATCTGCATCCATTCTGTCCAGTCCTGCCAGAATTTTATATGTCTCTATGAGATCCCCGCTCAATCTTCTAAACTCCAGGGAGTACAATCCCAATTTGCGCAATATTTCTTCATAAGTCATTCCTGCCATTCCAGGTATCAGCCTGGTGAATCGCCTCTGCACTCCCTCCATTGCAAGAACATCCTTCCTTAGATAAGGTGACCAAAACTGCACACAATACTCCAGGTATGGTCTCACCAAAGCACTGTACAGCTGCAGTAAGGTATCCTTGTTCCTATACTCAAACCCTCTTGATATGAAAGCCAACATACCATTTGCAAGGCCAACATACCATTTGCCTTGGCTTCCATTCCCATTGTTTATGACTAGACAAAAAAATACGATATCTAAAACCTGCCCTTACCTGTGTATACCTGCTGAATCCTTTTTGTTCCTCGAACAGGGTGGCCCTTTCTGACTTCAACTTCTGCACCACCATCTCAGCCCTTATTCGCTGAAGCCCCTTAAGCCAAAGCCTTTCCTCTCTGACTCAGACCACTCCAGCAATGACCACTCCGCTACAGTCCCTCACTTTTCCAGTAATGTTTGGGTCACCTGACCTCGATTGCTCCATCAACTGCCTTCACCTGTCCCCTTTCATCTAGCTCCCTAGCCCCTTTACCTCTTCTGTCAGAGGCTTTGCAGCTTCTACCCTCCCACCCATATCCACCGATGACATCTTATTTGTTAGCTTGTGCTCCTCCCTCTGCCCCTTCCTGCCTCCCCTCCCCCCCACATTTTTATTCATTTGCTTATATTCTTGTGCCTGATGAAGGGGCCAGGCCAGAGACATTGGTTACCCCTTTACTTCCTATTGGATACTATGAGATCTGCTGAGTTTCTGCAGCACATTTGCATGTTAATACTATCAAGATAGACGCAGAAGCAGCAGTTTCTCCCTTTGGTGTTGGGATTTCTTAGTTACTCCTCAATATTGGTGACGTCTACTTCAGGATCAGTGAGGGAGCACCAAGATTGACCATGAAGTACGCTGCCTCTGCGAAAGCTATGCCTTCTCTCCGAGGATGATTCCAAGGTTGAGTCCTGACCTGACAAGACTCGATTTATGTTGCTGCTTCAATTTGTCTGCTACTGTTTTAGCATATCTTGTCTCCCTCTGTCCATTCTCCTTGATAGGTTCATGATATCCTGAGATATGGGCCAAAGAAGTACTTTGGAAGGACAGCCCTGGGTGGGCCTTTTCATGTTATCAAGTAAGTTCGATGCAGCTCCCCACCCCTTTCCCTTCCCTTTATCCTCTGCCCCATCACTTCTCACCTTCTTTCTCTTCTACTGTCCCAGCCTCCTACCCTATTACACCTGTTAGCCTCTGTTCCTTCCCTTTCCCCTCCCCTGCCCCAGAGCTCCTGATGAAGGGCTCAGGCCCAAAATATCAACTACCTTTTACATCCTGTGGATACTGTGTGACTTTCCGAGTTTCTCCAGTGCTTCATTTACGGCACATTGTGCTGTGACTTACTTGCTGAATCAAGTATCTGGACAACTTGCAAAACAAACAGTATCACTGCATCTTTGTCAATGTCCTGATAAATGAATTTTTTTTTAATTTAGACGATCCCACGAGTCCCATGCTGCCCAGTTACACCCTATTAACCTACACCCCCAGTATGTTTCCAACAGTGGGAGCCCCCAGGGAAAAACCCATGCAGACACGGGCAGAACATAAAAACTCCTTACGGACACTGTGAGATTCAAACGCTAGTCCCAATCACTGGCGCTTGTAACGGTGTGGCACCAACCACTAAGTCAACCGTGCTGCCTTTGAACATGGTGGGAGGGTGCAGGTCATTCTGCCAGGTCGAGATTTTAACAGGTCAAGAAATTTGTGACCATCCCTTTATTGAATCAGGATCAGGATTTATTGTCATGAGCAAGTCATGAAATTTGGGGTTTGCAGCAGCTTTCATAGAGCGAACATTCAGATTATAACCTCCTTACATGACTGTAAGAAAAATTTTAAAATAGTGCACAAGAAGTGAGGCCTTGTCTGGTTCATTGATTATTCAGGAAACTGATGGCAGCAGGGAAGAAGCTGTCCTTGTGCCACTGAGTATTCGTCTTTAGGCTCCTGTATCCTTAGCAGAGTGAAGAAGGCATGACCTGGGTGGTGGGGGGTCTTTGAAGATAGAGGCTCCTCGATGGAATGAAGCCTGGTGCCTGAGTTAACAACCCTCGAGTTTATTCTTGGCCTGATGTTGGTGCCTCCGTATCAGGCCAGAATGCTCTCCGCAGTACACCTGTAGAAGTTTTGAGAGTTTTCGGCGATGTACCGAATCTCTCAGACACCTCACAAAGTGTAGCCTTCTTTGTGATTGCATCAACATAGAACCTTCAGGACAGATCCTTTGAGATGTGGATACTCAGGAATGTGAGAACTTGACCCTCTCCACTACTGAGCCCTCGATAGGTCATGTTCCCCTGATTTCCTCCTGAAACCTGGTTTTGCTGACATTGAGCGCAAGGTTGTTGTTATATTGAACATCACTGATCAAAGATGCTGTTTTTTTCACAAAGGATGTCAATTTTTGAAATGTTAATGTCAAACGTGTAAGTACATTTTTCATATGCCCCACATTTTTATCAGCCTCAGCTCAACATGTACTTTGTAAGAACAAAACAACTCAAATAGTTTATATTATGGAAAGAGATTAAAAAATAAAAAAAAGATAGATAATGAATGTTCACATTAGTGCAGGACAATGTACAGATGGGTCTTCTTTGTAGTGATTTTTTTACATATAGATAAGGCCCCAAAGTAGTAATGTGATGTTCATTTGTCTCAGACAATTTTTCACACCTGTAACTGTTGCTGCCAACCTCTGCGAGGTTGAACTGGTGCAGATATGATGTATCACTGCATTTTGTTTTACCTGAGGCTGCAACGTTTCATAGAGCTACCTGCCTTGTTTAGCTAACCTCCCATTTATCCAGATTACGCTGCATCTGCCAATCTTTTGCCCATCTCCTAACCTGTCCAAGTCTCCCTGCAGCCTCTTGGAATATTCTTCACAGCTCTCACTGCCCCTCCCCCATCTTAGTGTCATGTGCAAACTTGGAGATATTGCAGACAATTCCTTTGTCAGATTATCATTATGCAATATATATTGTAAATAGCTGGGGTCCCAGATCTGAATGCTATGGTACCCCATGAGTCTGCCAGTTTGAAAAGGACCCATTTATTACCCCTCTCTGGTTGCTGCCTGGCAACCTCCACATCCGTACATTACCCCCTATACCACATTCTCTAATTTTGCTCACCAATCTCCTGTGTGATCTTATCAAGACCCCTTTGAAAGTATAAACCAAGCGCCACAACTACTGTCCACTCCACTAGTTACCTTTGGCTTGGCTTCGCGGACGAAGATTTATGGAGGGGGTAAAAAGTCCACGTCAGCTGCAGGCTCGTTTGTGGCTGACCAGTCCGATGCGGGACAGGCAGACACGATTGCAGCGGTTGCAAGGGAAAATTGGTTGGTTGGGGTTGGGTGTTGGGTTTTTCCTCCTTTGCCTTTTGTCAGTGAGGTGGGCTCTGCGGTCTTCTTCAAAGGAGGCTGCTGCCCGCCAAACTGTGAGGCGCCAAGATGCACGGTTTGAGGCGTTATCAGCCCACTGGCGGTGGTCAATGTGGCAGGCACCAAGAGATTTCTTTAGGCAGTCCTTGTACCTTTTCTTTGGTGCACCTCTGTCACGGTGGCCAGTGGAGAGCTCGCCATATAATACGATCTTGGGAAGGCGATGGTCCTCCATTCTGGAGACGTGACCCATCCAGCGCAGCTGGATCTTCAGCAGCGTGGACTCGATGCTGTCGACCTCTGCCATCTCGAGTACCTCGACGTTAGGGGTGTGAGCGCTCCAATGGATGTTGAGGATGGAGCGGAGACAACGCTGGTGGAAGCGTTCTAGGAGCCGTAGGTGGTGCCGGTAGAGGACCCATGATTCGGAGCCGAACAGGAGTGTGGGTATGACAACGGCTCTGTATACGCTTATCTTTGTGAGGTTTTTCAGTTGGTTGTTTTCCCAGACTCTTTTGTGTAGTCTTCCAAAGGCGCTATTTGCCTTGGCGAGTCTGTTGTCTATCTCATTGTCGATCCTTGCATCTGATGAAATGGTGCAGCCGAGATAGGTAAACTGGTTGACCGTTTTGAGTTTTGTGTGCCCGATGGAGATGTGGGGGGGCTGGTAGTCATGGTGGGGAGCTGGCTGATGGAGGACCTCAGTTTTCTTCAGGCTGACTTCCAGGCCAAACATTTTGGCAGTTTCCGCAAAGCAGGACGTCAAGCGCTGAAGAGCTGGCTCTGAATGGGCAACTAAAGCGGCATCATCTGCAAAGAGTAGTTCACGGACAAGTTTCTCTTGTGTCTTGGTGTGAGCTTGCAGGCGCCTCAGATTGAAGAGACTGCCATCCGTGCGGTACCGGATGTAAACAGCGTCTTCATTGTTGGGGTCTTTCATGGCTTGGTTCAGCATCATGCTGAAGAAGATTGAAAAGAGGGTTGGTGCGAGAACACAGCCTTGCTTCACGCCATTGTTAATGGAGAAGGGTTCAGAGAGCTCATTGCTGTATCTGACCCGACCTTGTTACCACAGCAGAGACAAACAGCACAGTGTAATAAAACAGGGTCAGCTCTAGAATGTTAGAACATAGAACACTACAACACAGAACAGGCCTTTTGGCCCTCAATGTTGTGCTAACCCATATATATATTCCCTTAAAAAATGTACTAAACCCTCCCTACCCCTTAACCCACCATTTTTCTTTCATCCATGTGCCTGTCTAATGGGTCTTAAATGCTCCCAATGTTTCAGCCTCCACCACCATCCCCGGCAAGGCCCCCACAACTCTCCTTGGAAAAAAAAACTTACCCCTGATGTTTCTCCTAAACTTCTCTCCTTTCACTTTGTGCGCATGTCCTCTGGCATTTGCTCTTCCTGGTGCTGGCTGTCCACCTTATCTATGCCTCTCATAATCTTGTCTATCAAGTCTCCTCTCATCCTTCTTCACTCCAAAAGGAAAAGTCTCAGCTCCACTAACCTGTTGTTAATTAATTGCAGGTTGTAGATTCATTGGGGGTGTTCCAAAGGCATGGACCCGTGGGCCAGAAGGGCCTGTTACCGTGCAGTATGTCTAAATTTAATATAGATAATTTCAATGGCAGCTGTAAAAAAAAAAACTACACTCTCTGAAACAAGCACAAGGGGTGGACCAGAACGTACACTGCACCCTTCCAGATGCACAGAAGTGTTGTGACTTGGAGAATCCAGACTGCGATGACAGGAAATGGGGGATGAGTGCTCACTTGGGCTCAGAGGAACTGCAACAGGCTGGTGTGAGACAGTGTGGGTGAGAAGCATGAATTTGTGAGGGGGAGACATGTACTGCCTAGATAGGAAATTGCTGGAGGTGTCTCTTTCAGGTTGTTCGGCGCCATCTGTACCCGCAATGATGACACAAACAAAGACTGAGGGGAATGATGGGCTTTATTGTACCAGAGACTGCTGGCCAAGGTCCAAGACTAGGAAATGAGCGGGAAGGAGAGGGGACTCGACTTTTATGGCCCAGTTACATGGGCAGGATGAGGGAGGAGTTAAGGACAGGGAGACACCCGGAGGGCGGGCCAGCCAGTGGACATAATCATACCACCACATTCACCCCCTCTTTAAAAAAAAATGGAACCCACCAGAGAACAAACAGCAATCAGGAGTGATAACAACAACAGGATCTTAAACAGAGGTGGAAAGAACGGACATCCCCCCCCCCACCCCCACCACACCGGCTAGAGGTTTAATCACACAGGCGACCTCCTCTTTATACCAGACCGCTGGAGAAACTGCGTGGCCGTGAAGCTCTCCTCCGGAGAGGGGGCCCACGAGGAAGAGTCCGCTGCAGGGATGGATGGGGTCAGAGTGCTGGTGGGTCCTCCGTTGCTTCAAAGTGGGTAGAAGCAAGGCAGGCAGCTCAGAGTCCAGGGTCGTGCTTTGGTGTGGCACAATCGGATCTGCAGCGTGGTCGGCAGCCAGGAAAGGAAGCTCAGGGTCTCCGGCCCTTGCCAGATCTCATATTGGTATAGTGTCCTCGTGGCCATCCGAGTACCTCACAAATGCTTATTGAGGATTTGCATGTATGAGGTGCACCACTTCAACCACTTCATCTGGTCTTATGGCCTCTGACATGCTTCCGAAGCACGTCATCAGCCAACAAGGGATGGAAGAACCATTCGCTGATCTCCTAGGGAAAGCAAAGAGGTGTTCATGTGGAGTGGTGTTAGTGGCGGTGCACAGTAATGACTGGATGATGTGGAGAGCCTCAGGCAAAATATCCTGCCAGACAGTGCCGTCCTCCCTTTCCACCTGGCCATTACATCTGGGGTTCTAGCTGGTAGTCCTGCTGGTCGCTATGCCTCTGGTCAAGAAGTACTGACACAGCTCCACTCATGAACGAGATTCCCCGGTCACTATGAACATAGTCGGGGTACCCAAACAGGGTGAATGCTGTGCAGGGCCTTGATGAGGTCATATCCGGGCAAGCGATTGCAATGGGGAACCTGGAGAATTTGTCCTCCACTGGCAGGAAGTAGGCATTCCTATTTGAGGTTGAGAGGGGGCCCTTGAAATTGACACTGAGTCTTTCGAATTAGACCTTATCGGCGTAGCTGGGCACCCATTGTGCGTAATATGAGAACAACCCCAGGCATCTCTTAAGTGCCTTCAGGGAGTTTGGGACAGGGAAACCATGAGGGGTCACATGCAGTTAGGGTCATGGGCAATGACACCATGTGCCACCACGCATCCAAAAAGGGCCAGGCGCTCTGTGTTGGACACACATTGTCCTTGCTGTACATCAAGTTGAGGGACTTGGCCGTACGCAAGAACTTTGCAAGAATTGCATCGTGGTCCTGCTGGTCATGGCCGCAGATTGTGACATTGTCGAGATAGGGGAACGTTGCCGTCAGCCCATGATCCTCCACCATCTGGTCCAATACTCTCTGAAAGGCAGAAACACCCTTAGTAACACCAAAGGGTACCCACAGGAAGTGGAAAAGCTTTATGTCCGCCTCAAAGCCTGTGTAAATTCGATCTGCTGGACGGAGGGGGAGTTGATGGTAGGCCGACTTGAGGTCAGTGGTCGAAAAAACTCTGTACTTTGCAACCTTATTGACCAAGTCAGCTATACAGGGTAGCGGGTAAGCATACAATTGGGTGAAGCGGTTGATGGTCTAACTACGGAGCCGGAGACTGAGTGCTGAGACTACGGGATGGTGCTGGAGACTAAGTGCTGGGACCACAGAATGGTGCCGGGGACTGAAGGTTGTGGATGGTCAGCGGTGCTTGGGGGCCCCCTGAACACCATCATCATGCTCCTGAACTGACTCTGAAAGTCAAGGCCCAGGAGGATCAGCTCACAGAGGCGAGGCATAATTAAGAATACAAAATCGTTATAACATTCTTCCCCCCCCCCCCCACCACCGTCAGCAACGCTACACAATACCCCCCAGATACTGGTCTTTTGGCTCCTTGTAGCCATTGAAACTGTCCCGGTCATGGGTCGGACTAGGAGGGAGAGTTTCTGGACCACGTTGGGGTGCACTAAACTTTCTGTGCTGCCGCTATCAAAAAGATGGTTTGTTTTATGCCCATTCACCTCAATCCGCATCATGGAGCTCAAGATCGGGTGAGGGCAGGCTTGGTTCAGTGTCATCGATGCCAGGATAGGTATTCCTTCATTATTGTCAGAGGGGAGGCCCTCCCAAGCCTCCATGTTGACCACGCAGTGTTTGACGAGGAAGAAGGCGGAAGTGGAGTCATGGTGGTCGGAAATGACATCATCAGAGCGGTAGGCCGAGGTGCTGGGGTTGAAAGCGGTGGCCGGCAAGATGGCGCTTCCCTTACCGTGCACGCAGTCAGTGCCGGAAGCTCCTCTGGAACGCACACCATGCTACTCCCGGACTGTGGCAGTACCTACAGATCTTCTGGAAATGGCCCTTTTTCCTGCAGCCCAATCACATAGCTTCCCTCGTGGGGCAGAACCGTCTCGCATGCCTGGATTGCCCGCAGAAGTTGCATCTCAAAGATGCCATTGGTGTAATTGCAGCTGTGGTCAGATCAGTAACACCCAATGATGAGTCCCGGGCCGAAGACCCTCCTGGTGGAATATACAGAGATGGCCTGCTTCTGCCCGCGATTGACATCGCGTGGCACTGGACCGAGTCTAAAGTCCTGATCAAGTCAATAGCCCTTTAGAGTGGGAGCAAATTCTCCTTGAGGAGTCATTGCTGGATATAATCCTAATCAGTTCTTCCATGCACTGGGTTAGTGAAATAGTAACCATGGTATCTCCCAGACAGTCTTTCCCAGTGTGACCAGGGATTGGACAAACTCTTCAGTGGACTCACCAGGCTGTTGTTTCCAGGTCTCAAGCAGGTAACGGGAGTAAACCACGTTCACTTTCGGCTTATACAGCACCCACAGCTCAGCCATCGCCTCGGTGTAGGTTGTGCTGCTTTGGATGGTCAGGAAGGCCCTCTGGCTCTCGTGCCTGAAGGGTCCTTAACTTTTTTTTCATCAGAGTCGACCACCTCAGCAGCACCGTCGAGGAAGTTGTTGAAGCAGTTCATCCACTGCTCGAAGAACACCGAAGCACCTGGGACTTGGAGGTCAACTTCCAGCCATTCTGAGCGCAGCAATTTTTCCATTACCAGAGACCTCCAAAATCTAGTACAATAAATTGTTGGGCGCTATCTGTAGCCCCAATAATGACACAGACAAAGACTGAGGGGAATGATAGGCTTTATTGTATTATAGACTCCTGGCCGGGTCCAAGGCTAGGAAATGAACGGGAAGGACAGGTGACTCAAACTTTATGACCCGGGGTCACATGGGCAGAAACAGGAAGGAGTTAAGGGCAGGGAGATGCCCGGAGGGCAGGCCAGCCAGTGCACATAATCATACCACCGCACAGACATAATTAACAATACAAAATCGTTATAAAATTTCTCCCCCCCCCCCCCCCCCCGTCAGCGACGCTACACAATACCCCCAGATACTGGCCTGTTGGTCCCTTGCAGCCATTGAAACCGTCCTGGTCATGAGTCAGACTGGGAGGGAGAGTCCCACCTACCTGCACCTTGCCTGTAACCCTCCATTCTCCTCCCATCCAATTTTTCGTTAAATGACAAAATGGACACTGCTGCTGTTATTTCTCCTGGAAGCTCATTCCACTCAGCCACCACTCTCTGACTGAAGAAGTTCCCCCTCATGTTACTTCTAAACTTTTGCCCATTAACTCATTACCTCCTGTTTCAATCTCGCTTACTCTCAATGGAAAAACCCAATCCACATTAACTGTACCCCTCTCATAATCTTAAATACCTCTATCAAATCCCCCCTCAACCTTCTACGCTCCGAAGAATAAAGACCTAATTTGCTCAATCTTTCTTTGTAATCTAGATTCTGAAACCCAGGTAACATTTTCATAAATCTTCTCTGCACTTTCTCCACCTTGATGATATCCTTCCTATAATTCAGTGACCAGAATTGCACACAGCACTTTAAATTTGGCCTCATCAATGCCGTGAACAGTTTCAACATCACCTCCCAACTCCTGTATTCTATGCTTTGATTTATAAAGGCCAGCATACCAAAAGCCTTCTTCACCACCCTATCCACATAAGATTCTACCTTCATGGAATGATGCACCATTATTCCTAGATCTTTCTGCTCCACTGCATTCCTCAATGTCATTCCTTTTACTACTACGTCGTGTTTTGATTATTCCTACCAAAATTAAGCATTTCACACTTTTCAGCATTAAACTCTATCTGCCACCTTTCAGCCCACTCTTCCAAACAGTCCAAATCCCTCTGCAGTCTTTGAAAACTTGCTTCATTATCCAAAATTCCACCTATTTTAGTATAATCTGTGTATTTGCTAATCCAATTTACCACCCCATCATCCAGATCATTAATGTATATGACAAACAGCAAAGGATCCAATACAAATCCCTGAGGCACACCGCTTGTCACTGACCTCCAGCCAGATAAACAGTTGTCCTCTACGACTCTCACTGTCATGTGGCACTGGCAGTAATCCCGAGATTACTTTTCAACTTTCTTTTCAACTCCCAACCTAACTCCCTGTACTCACTTTTCAGGACCTCTTCTCTCTTCCTCCCTTCGTCATTGGTACCTACATGTATCACGACCTCTGCCTCATCTCCCTCCCTGGCACCAGGAAGGGAAACAACTATCCAGTTCTCCTATCTGTGTCATTTGGGAGAGTTTATGTTGGGAAAAACACTCTTGGTCAAATAGAAATCCTGTGGGAAAATATTTCCATTTTAAATTTAGATTGAAATGATAAAGGACAGACCTTTCTGGCCCATTTAAACCCATCCCGCTCAATCACATCACACGTTCAAACACACCAACCCTGTACATTTTTGGAGGGTGGGAAACTGAAGCACCCGGAGAAGACCCATACAGATCGTGGGCAGAATGTACAAACTGTTTATAGTCAGCGACATTGCTTATTCATTCAGAAACATGCTACTTTCTGCTGAGTGGTGCTGTTTATATTTTCATTTCTGCAAAGGATGTACAAGACCACCATTATGCCTTTTCCGACTGACACCACTTTCCTTCTGTCGGTGATATTTTGCCTTGCCGCTGAGCCTCTTTCTTGGTTCTCTGGTCCACAGTATCTGCTACGGAGTCATGGTGCTGGTGGTGGTATTGCTACGACTGATGTCCGCTCCCGATGAGACGGTCCCTATGTCCTTCGCCCTCATCTTTGCCTGGTGTAACCTGATGTACTTTGCTCGAGGTTTCCGTTTGATGGGACCATTTACCATTATGATCCAAAAGGTAAAGAGAGCATCAAATGAACATGGGTCATGGGTGGAAGGTAAAATTTTAAGGGGAACTTCTCCACTCAGAGAGTGCTGAGAACATGCAGTGAGCTGCCAACCAAAGCGGGCTCAATTTCAACATTTGAGAAATTTGGACAGGTACATGGATGGGAGGAGTATTGACGTTTATGGTCTGGATGCAGGTCAATGGGATGAGGCAGAATAAATAGTTCAGCATGTTTCTCTATTCTATGGTTGTAAAGGCATATACAGTTTAGAATTGCATTTATCAGATACTAGATGTACATTGACGCTAATACTAACAGCAGAATAAATTACAATCTGAATACAACAGGGTTCATCACGATACCAATTAATCCAAATTGGCTATTAGTGAATCAACAAGTTAATTTCCATAGGACACGATAACTCAAAGACAGATTTACCACAGAGACTTGGAAGTTTAGTGTCTCAGAATCACAGAGCGATTCAAGGTAGAAGTGGGTCTATGTCATCCACACTAGTTAGACACAATCCATTCAAATCTCCACATATTCCCTTTCACCACATTTGGGCTGCTGTGTCCTGTTCTGGTCACCCTGCTTCAGAAAGATGTCATGAAGCTCAAAAGGCTGGAGAAAAGATTCCTATGGATGTCACCAGGACTGGGGACTTGACTTCTAACTTTACATGTAATTTAATCCCGGTAACAGGCCATTTCGGCCCATGAGCCTGTGCCACCCAATTTACACCCAATTAACGTACCCCTGGTACATTTTGAACTGTGGGAAGAAACCGGAGCCCCCGGGGAAAACCCACGCAGACACTGGAGAATGTACCATCCTTACAGACAGCGTGGGATTCACACTCCAGTCCCGATTGCTGGCGCTGTAAAGCATTGTGCTAACCGCTATGCCAACCTTGCTGCATCGAAGGAAAGACTGGATAAGTTGGGGCAAGTCTCTGGAGTGTAGGAGGCTGAGGAGGGATATTTCTGTGAAGTGTATGAAATCTTTATAGAGGCATGGATAAAGTGAATGGTCACAGCAGTGGGGAGTCACAAAACAGGAAGATATTTAAGATGAGCAGGAAAAGATTTACAAGGGAAAAGATTACAAGATTTACAATAATATGCCATTTTCTTTCACATTGAGGGAAGTAGACAAGTGGGATAAAAACACAGGACGACTTTCAATGCTGAGGACTGAGCATTAGTGGAACCTGGGTAAAAGAGTGTCCAGTCTCGGTCACAGAGTTAGAATTAAATGTTTACTAATATTGTTCTTCTCTCCGCAGATATTATTTGAGATTGTACTGCCGTTCCTGCTGCTGATGCTCATTGTACTCCTGGCTTTCACATTCAGTGAGTACTCAAAGCTTGCAATGCCTTAAAATGGCCATAGTTCCTCTCAGGTTAGGAAGGGATGACTTAAGGTGGTGTGAAACTGGAATAAAAAGGCACAGGTTCCTAGTAGACAGGAGCGGAAATCAGTATCCTTCCAACCCCCCCGAGCCAAGATACCAGGACCAAAAGGGCTGGACCAGAACTCATGGCAGCCAACAGCAGCACCATCCTCACCTACATCATACACACCACCCCTTTGCAATTCGGTTCCAGCCAATTCACATGGATGTTTACGCTGGCTGCAGTGTCACAACCATCGTTTGGTGCAGACTTCCTCCACACTCACTGTTTTCTGGTGGAAGGGAAGGGGTGACAGCTCATTGACGCAAACATTTCAAATCTTTCCCCTCAGCGAGGCCAAATTGCCAGCTCCGCCCCTGGACTCAGTCAAATGTTCGGACAACGAATTCACCAGGATGTTGTCGGAGTTCCCATCCATCATCATGCCACAATTTTCCACAACAGCCCCCGAGCATGGCATAAAGCACCACATTCCCACTCAGGGATATCCCCTGCATGCAGGTTACCACCAGATAAGCTTTGACTAGCAAGGGACGAGTTTAACAAAAGGGAGAAGATGGGCATCGTGCAGCGTTCAGGAAGCCCATAGGTTTCTACACTCCATGTGGCACCCAAGTCTGCAGGAGGATGGAGGCCATGCGGGGACTACAGGAGGCTGACCTTGGGTACCCAGTCCTGCACATCCAGGTCCATGGCCAGCCTGCACAGGGCACGCATCTTTTCAAAGATAGACCTGGTGCGAGGGTATCATCAAGTCCTTGTCCACCCAGATGATATCTCAAAGGCAGCCATCATAACCCCATTCGGTCTCAAGAATGCAGCCCAGACCTTCCAATGCCTCATGCACACAGTAGGATGAGATCTAGACTTTATGTTCATCTACCTGGATGTCATTCCCACCAGAAACACCTAGCACACCTGCACCTACTCTACTGCCACCTCAATGACCTTGGCCTGACAGTCAACCTTGCCAAGTGCCAGTTTGGCCAACCCATCATTGACTTCTTGGGGCCCTAGATTCACCATCATGGAGCTGTTCACCTGCCAGCGAAAGTGGAGGCCATTCGCAAATTCACCAGGCCCAATACAGTCAAGGGCCTGCAGAAATTCATTTTTTAATTTTTACCACTGTTTCGTCCCCTCAGTGGCCCGGATCATGCGCCTCCCTGTTCAGCTTGATGTCTGGCAAAACCAAAGAGGTAGCTTGGACAGAAGAAGCAAAGGCCGCTTTCGACCTGGCCTAGGACATTCTAGCAAACGCCTTGCTCCTGGTCCACCCCCGGATAGACATCCCCATGGCCCTCACTGTAGAAGCCCCTGAAGTAGCAGTTGGTGGCGTACTTGAACAGTTAATCGAAGGCCAATGGAAGCTGCTTGCTTTCTTTTGCTGACACCTGCATCCCCCATAGATCAAGTAGAGCGTGTTCGACAGAGCTGCTGGCCCTATATCTGACCATTCGACACCAGGTATTTCCTAGAAGGGAGGGAATTCACAATCTTCACCAATCACAAGCCCCTCACCTTCATGTTTGCCAAGGTGTCCGACCCGTGTTCAGCCCACCAGCAGCGACACCTGTCGTTCATATCTGAATTCACCACCACAATCAAGCACATTTCAGGGAAGAGCAACGTGATGGCCAATGTGCTGTCCCAGACATCCACCCAGTCAGTGCACGCTTTTACTCCAGGAGTGGATTATGAGACATTAGCAGAGGTACAACAGGGGCCCAATGAACTATCGGCATACCGAACCGTAGTCACCAGATTCTGCCTCGTAGATGTACAAATTGGGCCCAGAGATACCAATCTCTTGTGCATCACTTCCACCAGGCAACCTTGGCCCAACGTACCAACAACTTGGAGGCGCTGGATCTTTGATACTTTGCATGGGTTAACCCACCCTTCCATCTGGCCAACCACCCAGCTAATCGCAGATCACTTCATGTAGCATGGCCACTGAGCCAGGATGTGCATACACTGCCAGACCTCCAGGTCCATAAGCAACACACAAGTGGTTCAATAATATGCACGTGGACATCATCGACCGAGGAGCAAGGTACCTATTTAAAATGGTGGACAGGTTCATGAGGTGGTTGGAAGCTGTCCCAATCACCAACACAATGGCAGGGACATGTACCAGAACACTTATCACAACCTGATTAGTGAGGTCCAGGCTCCCCACCCACATCACCTCGGACAGAGAGGCACAATTCACCTCAGCTCTGTAGTCAGCAACAAATCAGCTCCACCACACGACTGGGTACCATCGTACCTGAAGTCAACCCTGATGGCAAGCCTCCAAGGGCCCATCTGGGTATATGAACTCCCCTGGATCATCTGCATAACCCCCAAGAACGACCTGGCAGCATCATCTGCCGAATTGGTTTACAATGAATCACTCACAGTACCTGGAAAATTTGTGTCTGCATCCTGTGACCAAGAGGACATACCAGCAGAGGTCCTCACACCAGCAGAGGTCCTGACCAGACTTCAGGAGAGACTCGGAGGATTGGCTCCAGTGCCAACATCCCACCATGGGGAAAGGCGGTCCTTCATACCCAAAGTCCTGTAACAGAGTGAGTAAGTGTTTGTCTGCCAAGGAGCCCACAGACCACCCCTGCAATGGCCGTATGAAGGACCCTTCAAAGTGGTACATCATAACAGTGCAACATGTTTTGGATGTGGGTTGCCAGGAGGAGACATTTACCATGGACCGCCACAAGCTGGCACACCTGCACATTGAGCACCCAGTCGTAGTCCCACCAGTCAAGAGGTGAGGGCAGCCACATAAAGCAGGCAGTGTATGGTTTCAGTGCCTCAAAGCACTGGTTCTGGGGGGGTCATGTGATGACTCACCCACAAGCCAGGCGAACCAACGCCAGCAGTTGCGATCAAGTCTGCAGTCAGAGACATACTTGGGAGCTCTCATTTTGGGGCAAAACAACGGACGAGAAGTTGATGTCACTTGCACCCCACACGAACGCTGGGACCTTTTAGTGCACAAGTTTGAATTGGTAAATTGGTTGGTTTGAAACTCTACTTGACTCAGCATGTTTCTTCCACTTGTGGTGGCTGATAGCCACAGTATCAAATTATTTCCAAATTTACATCCCAGAACCATTGTACATGAACAGGTGGGGTATTATCTTTCCATTTAATAAAAATAGCACGTCTGGCCCTCAAGAAAGTAAAGTATAAATTGTCACATTTAATTGGAGTTACTAAAACATCGTCTTCTCCAAGAGTCCTAAACAGCAACGAAGGGATTTGGTTCTAATTCTAAATTAATAATCACAGATAATGTTTGAAAAACTTCTCTCCAATATTTTTTTCAACTGGGACATGCCCAGAACATATAGAAATAGAAACAGAAATATCGTCTATTTTACATTTATCACAGCGAGGATTTTTAATGGAGTAAAAACGAGAGAATTTGACTTTAAATATGTGACAACTGCAGCAGACAATGACGAGCTCACCACGATGTTGTGTCAATCAGTTGGAAAATAGAGTCTCAAACCTCATTGGACAGCGAAAGGTCCAAATCCTGCTGCCAGACATATGTAATTTCGACTAAAGGGGTGTGTTTGAGACCTGTCAACTCGTCATAAATAACAGATGTTAACCCTTTACCAGAAGGTTGTATCAGAAAAATGTACCAAGAATATTCGCATCAGGAGCTCAAGGAAAATCAGGGATCTGAGATTGAATAAAATGTCTGATTTGTAAATACTTGAAAAAAATGAGCATTTGCTAAAAATTCCAACCAATTGTTCAAAAGTTGCAAAACTGTTGTCACTAAAAAGGTCTTTAAAACATTTAATACCCAATCTCTACCAAACATTAAAAGCAGAATCCTGCAAGTAAGGTGGTTAAAACAGGGCTTGCAAGGGAAAAGCCCTGAAATCCAAAATACCTTCTAAACTGCACCCATATTCTCAAACTGAATTTAACTTCCAGGTTGTCAGTAAATTTATATAAGGAAGGAGAAAGGGAGGACCCAAGGAGTGCTGAGATAGAAACATTTTTGGCAGAATTTAATTCCGTTTCTACCCAACCAGAACGGTCATTCGATTCTGAATTTGTAACAAGATCATAAGGTTATGTATATTGACTGCCCAATAATAATTAGGAAACACCATTGCTTTTAGACTTTTGAGATTAGCTTTATTTAAATGGGGACACTTTCTTTGCCATATATAGGATGATATAAGCGAATCAAGTGAGTCAAAGAACAATTTAAGACTAAAAATTGGTCTAGACTGAGAGAGATACAAAAATGTAGGTAGAATGTTCATTTTAATAGAATTAATATGACCAATTAAAGACATTTTCACGTACTCAAGCGAAGAAATTTTCCCTAAAAAAATGCATGTGATTCGTTGTAATTGTAATGTCAAGATCAGTAAATTGATCTCTCACAATCTTAAAAGGAAAATTAGAAAACATTAGTACATGAGAATTTTTAAAGTAACAGTTCACTCTTATGCAGATTTAATTTATACCTGAAACTGACTAAGTTGAGAAAGTAAAGAAGTATCAGGAAAAGCAAAAAGTCATCTATGTAAATGGAAACTTTATGTTCAGTTCCCTTCTTATTAATCCCTGAAATATCTCTGCACTCATGAAATGCAATTACTAGAGACTCTAAGGTCAAATCAAAAAGTAATGCACTTAAAGGGCAGCCTTGATAGGTTCCCTGTTGGAGAATGAAAGCTTTTGATTGTTATAAGTTAGTAAGAATTGAAGCAGTAGGACATGAATATATTAATTTAATCCACTTAAGAAAACATGGACCAAAATTAATTTTTTCCAAGATCACAATTAAGTATCACCATTCCACCCAGTCAAATGCTTTCTCTGCATCTAACGAGAGAACACATTCAGGGACTTCAGTGGGAGGTGAATACAAAATACCCAATAAATAATAAGAATAATGATTTTTAATAAAACCAGTCTGATCTCCCAAAAAAATTGATGGTGAAATGTTCTCCAGCCTATTGGCCAAAATGTTAGTCAAGATCTTCATATCAACATTCAATAAAGTAATGGGCCAGTAGGAGGAGCACTCAGCTGGATCTTTTCCATTTTTGGCTCTGAGCTTCATTAAAAGATAATTGAAGATTTCCCTGTTTAAATTAATCAGTTAACGCAGAACTTAATTGGGGTACGAGCAATTTAGAAAAGGATTTGAAAAAATCTACAGGATACCCATCCAGTCCTTATCTGACTGTAGTGAAAAGATAGCAAAAATTATTTCATCTTGTGAAATAGGTTCTTCCAAACTCAAATGATTATTCAGAGAAAGCATGGGACTATTTAAGCAATCCAAGAAACCCATCATTAAACTGTTATCGTTAATAAACTCAGAAGTATAAAGCCTAGAATACAATTCCCTGAATGGTCTGAGATCATATTACCATCATCCATCTGAATCTTAGTAATTTGTCTCTCAGCAGCAATTCCCTTCAATCGATTGGCCAAGAGCTTACCAGATTTTTCACCATGAATATAAAACTGACTTTTTCTCTTCAAAAGATTATGTTCAATGGGGTCGGGGGAGAAGATCAAATTTAGTTTTAAATTCAACTCTCCCTTTATATAATTCTGGACCTTTAACTTGTGCTTACTGTTGATCTATTTGTTCAATCTGATTAACTTAATCCAATCTTTATTAGCCTTCTTTATATTAGCAGTATAAGAAATAATTTGCCTTCTAAGATAAGCTTTCCAAATGTCCTAAACAATCAAACTAGAAATTGTTGAAGAGGAATTTGTGTTAAAGAAAAAAGTTATCTGCTCCTCCACAAATTCCAAAAATTCATTATTGGAAAGTAAAGTAGAATTAAAATGCCAGTGCCTCTTTGAAGGAGGGAGATCTGTAAAATCCATTGACAAAAAAACAGGAGCATGGTCAGAAATCACTATATTCATGTGATTGGGTCTATGAAATCAATTGATTGTCTATTAAAACAATATTCAATCCGCGAGTAAGTATGATGAACAGGAGAAAAAAAAAAGAATACCCTCTCCTATTGGGGTTAAAAAAGTGGCATATATTTGAGATACCAACGTTTAATAAAAAAGTATGAACTACAGAAGCAGATTTGGCTAAAGTAACAAGTTTAGAGGATGAATGATCCAAAGCCAGGTTAACCTAGAGGTTAACCATCAGGTTGGATCGACTGTGAATTCTTCATTGGCATTCATTTCAAGAGGAATAGTGTATAAGTGTATAAGAATAAAGAGGTGTTAATAACGCTCTCTTGGGCACTGCTGAGATCTCATTGAGAGAACTGTTTTTGGCATCGTCTCTTAGAAGGGATGTAATGATTTGGAGAGAGTACAGAGAAGATTTACCAGGATGATTCTTGGAACGCAGGGAACGTTTAGCGGCTCTTGGACTGTATTCATGGGAGTACAGAAGAATGAGAGGGGCTCTCATGGAGACATTTCAAATGCTGAAAGATTGGACAGAGTTAATGTGAATAAGTTGCTGTGAATCCAGGACAAGAGGGCACAGTCTTAGAATTAGAAGGTACCCATTTAAAACAGAGATGAGGAGAAATTTCTTTCGCCAGAGGGTCATGGATTTGTGGAATTCATTGCCACATCCAGCTATGGAGACCTGATCACTGGAGGAGTAAGGGGGAGACTGATAGGTATCTAATTAGTCAGGGGATCAAGGGATATGGGGAAAAGGCCAGAAATTGGAACTAGATGTGAGAATAGTTCTAATTTCTGGCCTTTTCCCCATGTAATCTTGTGAAAGCAGGGTCTAACCAACATTTGAAGTCTCCCCCCCCCCCCCCCAACTGACCAGCACCAATGAGAAAAGACTCAAATCTGGTAGACCTGTAAGAAAGCTTACAAGATATCCAACATGATCAACATTTGGGACAAATACATTAGTGAAAATTACCATTTTATTATATCATTTGCCTGTAATGATAATGTATCGATCATTTTTATCTGATATAACATGATGCAGAAAAGGCATGTTTTGGTTAATTAAACCAAACCCCCCCCCCCCCACCTTTAGCATTGAAGGAGGAATAAAAGAGTTACCGTCTCCTTTTTGACAAAAGACGAGAATTATCACAGCTACAAATATGGGTTTCTTGTAAGAAAACAATTTCAGATCTCGATTGTTTAACATGTCCAAAGACTTCCATTCATTTAATTTGATTGTTTAAACCTTTCACATTCCAAGCAAGAACCTTGATAAGATTTATCATGGTTTATAATTAATGTTATGAAGAAAACCAGGCACGAATTATTACCAAACTCCAAGTGGCCTCGTTGAAGCTGTGGAATAACACAGCTTACACAGCTTAATGTTTAAGACCAAACAACCTTTTAAACCTGATGCCTTAAACAAAAATACCCACCCTCCTTCCCAAACAACCAAAGGTTGCTCTTTGGAACTGTAATGGACCCAAAAAAAGACATTTTAGCCTCAAAATTATTCTGCTGTAAATTCTAATTTTAGCTTTTTTTCAAAAGAAGTTCTTATTAGTGTTTCCAAACAATATAAACTTGTATTTAAAGCTGCACCTAAAGTGAAAGACAAATAATTTATATTAAGGATTCACACTCAAGTCCCTAATGCATGTGCATAAATGTTGTAATCCCATCACCCTTTATCACGGTCGGTTCTAGAATAAAATGTGCACTTAGCGCGTTAATTTCTCAAGTGTTTCTAACCAATAAGTATCCGAAATAACAAAAAGGTGTCCCATTAATACTAAAAGAACAATGAATGTATACATCTCCACCTACTCCCCATTTCGATTTGCAGGCTCAGTAGAATAAATAGCCGAAACACATAAATGGCAAACTTTAAAATTCCACACACATAACTTGGACTATACATGTATATATTATTATTATTTCCCACGTTCATCTAATAACATGAGCACAAGAGCACATACAACATTTCATGTGCTATTAATAAGTCACTAACTAAAGTATCAAATATACATCTTTATTATTAAGATAAAATTAATGTATTCAACTTTGCACTCTCATCCAAGAAAAAGTAATCAAAATGTGGTGAGATTAACAGAAAGAAAAACAAACTTATATAACTGTAAACCAAACAAGGACTTCATCCCTTCCAATTAACAAAAAGGAGAGAACTGCCAGACTTCACCCAACCCAGGAAAGAAATGCTTCAGACACCAAATTCATGGAAGATTTGATGCTGAAGGAGAATCTTCCAAGAATCTTTCTGCCTCTTCTACCAAATTCAAAAACTTCTTGACACCATCAAAGAGTATAATTCAGTGGTGCTGGGAATAACAAACCGGGTTTAAAACCTTTCTTGTACAGTTCAGTCATAACTTCTCTATATTCTGCATGGAGATTCATGACTTCAGGACAAAAATTGTCTACAAATCTGATCTGTTGTTCACGATGTTGAAGAGCTCCTTTCTGACGGGCTTCACAAATTACAAAGTCTTTCATTTGGTAGCGATGAATCTGAAGAATAACATGAACGGCGTCCCGGAGCTGTTTGGGAAACAAAGAGCGATGTGCTCTGTCGAGATCAGGCTTAGTAGGAAGGAACTGCTTTCCAAAAGCATCTGTGAAAAGAAGTTGGTCAGTTGGCCAGTTTCAGTATTTTCAGCCAAGCCCAAAATTCAAATATTCTGTCGTCTGTCTCTGCTCTCCAAGTCAATAACTTTCAAAGTTAATTTAAAAGTGCTAGCAGACAGACCTGAGCAAAGTTCCTCTATTTATCCATATGATCGTTGATTGTATCCAAGTCTCGCTCCACAGACCCCAGATGAACATAATATCTCACAACGACTCTAAAACTTTTTCAACTGTAGATTTGACTTCTCATTGACTTTCTTTTACAGTTTCAGTTACTTCCAGTGTACGGTCGTTTAAAAGATCAGAAATGGAGTCCAGAGTCAGAGTATCTGTCTCTTCCTCCTTCCTGCCATTTTTTACAGCTTTAACACTCCTCGTCATTATTTTAAAATAATTAGCAATGAGAAGTAACAAGGGGACAAAGTATAAAGCACTTTGGTTGAAACGTTAGAAATGAATGAATGGAAGAAATATTAAAAAGAAAAGGAACATCTAACTACTGCTGCTAACATATGCAGTCACCAGCCGGAAGCATCTCTCCTGATCTAAGTGGAAAGAGTCTCCTCACATTTACTCTTGTCTATACCTCTCATAATTATGTAAACCTCTATCAAATCGCCCCTCCTTCTTCTTGCTCACCTACACCGTTGACTTTCGTTTATGAGTTCACTTGCCTGGATAGCACACAAAACAAAGCATGTTATAATATCTCAGTGCAGATGGGAGCAAACAATTCAATTCAGTTCTGTTGGTCTCAGTGATTCACTTCACACAGGATTAGCGCTGAGCTGATTTTTTGATCATTTCATTGCCTTTTTCCAGGTACCTACCTATCATTCCAGGTCCTGGATCCTGCCATGTGGGAACACTATGTGGATTTCAGCACAGTTCTATTCACCATGTACCTCCTCTTCTTTGGGCTTGTTAATATGCCAATCAATTGGGAAGTGATACAGCCTGATATGGCTCGGCTCCAGTACGCCATCTACACCCTGCTGGCTTTTGCCATCATGGTTTTCCTGGTTATCCACATCATGACTGAATTGATTCAAAAGATCACAAAGAAGCGCGATGACATTTGGAGAGCACAGGTTAGTTCCTACATTCATTTCTTCTGCACCAGCTCACCAGCTGATAAGTGCAGGTGACCAATGGAAGGCATTCACGTATCAAATCGTCACTGTCTATAGGGAATAGAGTAAATGCAAGGTAGAGTCTGGAACCTGGAAGCTGAGGGAACACTGAGGATTGCATAAAGAAACACAAGGTGGTAAGGTTTAGGAAGCAGGGAGGGCCTGCAGGAATTTGGAAAGTATGGGGAATGCATAAAAGGTCATTGGGATGGCAATGCTGGACGGGATGAAGGAAAACTCCAAAGCATTTAATGATAATGAATCTATTGTTATATTCACTGAAATTATTACTTGCTACAGCAAACAACTATGCAGTACACAGTAAAAATCCCCGGTATCTGGCACCTACATGGATTGCAGATACCAGATATGCAACTTTTCCGGTTTCCTGAAACTCACTCTTACAAAGCCTAATGCAATACACCTTCATTAAGAATAAACACTTTTAAAGACAAAAGACAGGGCAAAATGTAAAGTAATTTGAAAGAATTCAGTCCTTACTTATGTAAAGTTCATTTTAATCCCATAATTTGCAAAATTTAAATTTAAATTTGAACCACAGTCACTGGCGCTGTAACAGCGTTGTGGTTCCCACTACAGTAACCGTGCCACCATCATAATTAACCCTCCCTCCTCCATGTTTACAGATAAAGCCTTACTAATATAAGCAATACAAATGCATATATACATATAGGCTCTTACCAGGCAGGGATAAGGAAACACAAGGGAGAGTCGCCCCAGCGCGAGCGGTATCGACTGCTCTTCATTCTGGGTGCCACCATTTTATTCAAATACAACTTTATAGAAACTTTATTCAAACATGATTGGGGCCCTCCATTGGCTTAAGGTTTTCTCCCATCTTCTCCAGGGGTTTATGTGTTGCTTCGGAGAACATTTGCTTTTACAATTTTAAACTTTTATTTTTTTTAATATTTTTAAATCTTATAAATTTTATATATTTATTTATTTCCTCCTTTTTTTTGCTGGTTGTATGAATTCTGGATACTGTACTTAATTGAAGTAAAAGAAGACAAAACACGGGGGGAATAAAAATAAACAGGGGGGTGGGGAACAGAGTGTGAGAGCAGTGTCCAGGAAGTATGGCCACCTAGCTAGGAATAAAAAAGATAACAAAGGTAGGATGGAGATTAGGGTAGAAGGTAAAAAAGAGAATATATGTGAGGGTCATTCTCTGAGATGCATATATTTTAATGCAAGAAGTATAGTGAACAAGGTAGATGAGCTGAGAGCATGGATAGATACTTGGGGTCACGATATTGTGGCAATTAGTGAGGCCTGGCTACAGGAGGGGCAGGACTGGCAACTTAATATTCCAGGATACATTTGTTTTAGATGTGATAGATCAGGGGGTAAAAAAGGAGGAGGAGTTGCTCTGCTTGTTAAGGAGGACATTACTGCCGTGAGGTGGCAGGATGGTATGGAGGGATCGACCAGTGAGGCTGTTTGGGTGGAATTGAGGTGCTAATAGGAGTGTATTACAGACTACCAAATGGGCCAAGAAAATTAGAGGAACAAATTTGTAGGGAGATAACGTATATGTGTGAAAATCATAAGGTAGTGATCATGGGAGATTTTAACTTCCCACACATTGATTGGGATACCCATACAGTTAGAGGGCTGGATAGGCTGGAGTTCATTAAATGTGTTCAGGATTGTTTTCTAAATCAGTAGAAGAACCGACTCGGGATGGTGTAATACTGGATCTCCTGTTAGGGAACGAGCTAGGTCAGTTAGCGGACATTAATGTTGGAGAACCAATTGGGTCTAGTGATCATAATTCTGTTAGTTTTAGGGTAGTTTTAGGGAAGAGCAAGGAGAGGCCTAAAGTTGAGGTTCTGGATTGGAAAAGAGCAAATTTCGAAGGAATAAGAAGGGATTTGGGGAGTATTGAGTGGGACAGGATATTTTCATGTAAGGAGGTTAATCGTTCCCTGAAGGTAGAAACTCACGTGAATAGGGTGGTGAAGAAGGCTTTTAGTATGCTGGCCTTTATCAATCATTGCATGGAATATAGGAGTTGGGAGGTGATGTTGAGATTGTATAAGACGTTGGTGCGGCCTAATTTGGAGTTCTGTGTGCAGGTCTGGTCGCCTAATTATAGGAAGGATATAAACAGAGTGGAGGGAGTGCAGAGAAGGTTTACCAGAATGTTACCTGGGTTTAAGCATCTAGAGTATAGGGAGAGATTGGACAGATTAGGTCTTTATTCTTTGGAGCGTAGAAGGTTGAGAGGGGATTTGATAGAAGTATTTAAGATTATGAAAGGGATAGACAGAGTGGATGTGGATAGACTATTTCCGTTATGAGGAGGAAAGATTAAAATAAGAGGACATGAGTTAAGAATTAAGGGGCAGAGGTTTAGAGGTAACATGAGGGGGAACTTCTTTACTCAGAGAGTGGTAGCCGTGTGGAATGATCTTCCGGGAGAAATAGTGGCGGCGGAGTCAATTGTATTATTTAAGAAAAGGTTGGACAGGTATATGGATGAGAAGAAGATGGAGGGTTATGGGCATTGTGCAGGGAGGTGGGACTAGAAAGGGGTGTTTGGTTCAGTGCAGACTAGAAGGACCTAATGGCCTGTTTCTGTGCTGTAATTGTTATCTTATAATGAAAAATGGAGGATATTCAAAAAAGAAATTTTGAGGGTACAGAGTAGTTATGTCCCAGTGTGGATCAAAGGAAAGGCTGGAAGTCATAGAGAGGCTTTGTTTTCGAGGAATATTGGAAATTTGGTAAGGAGAAAAAGGGAGGTGTACAAGAGGTATAAAGAGCAGGGAGCTGAGAAGTTGAAGGAGGACTACAAGGAGTGTAGAAGGAATCTTAAGAAAGAAATTAGAAAGGCCAAAAAAAGGCATGAAGAGGCTTTGGCTGACAGAGTAAAAATAAATCCAAAGGGTTTCTATAAGTACATTAAAAGTAAAAGATTAGTGAGAGATAAAATTGAACCCCTTGTAGATAGCGAGGGTAGGCTGAGTGAGAAGTCTGAGGAAATGGGGAAAATTTTGAATGATTTCTTTGCCTCGGTATTCACTAGGGAAAAAAATGTTGAACCAGTTGAAGTAAAGAAAAATAGTGGGGAGGTTATGAAGTATATAAGGATAACCGAGGAGGTAGTGATGGCTGTGTTAAAAAAGATAAAGGTGGATAAATCTCCCGGACCAGACAAAATATTCCCTAGGACACTCAGGGAGGCTAGTGGACAGTTAATGGGGCCATTAACAGAGATATTTAGGATGTCACTGGCCACGGGGGTGGTACCAAAGGATTGGAGGGTGGGGCATGTGGTTCCTCTGTTTAAGAAAGGGTCCAAATGCAAACCTGGGAATTATAGGCCTGTAAGTCTGACGTCTGTGGTGGGCAAGTTGATGGAAAGTGTTCTGAGGGATGCTATTTACAAATTTTTGGAGGTACAGGGATTGATAGGGAGTAATCAGCATGGTTTTGTCAGGGGTAGATCATGCTTGACAAACCTGATTGAGTTCTTCGAGGGGGTTACAAAAAAGGTTGATGAAGGGAAAGCTGTGGATGTTGTCTATTTGGACTTTAGTAAAGCTTTTGACAAAGTTCCCCACAGGAGGTTAGGAAAAAAGGTGGAGGCATTAGGTATAAATAAAGAGGTAGTGAAATGGATTCAGCAGTGGTTGGATGGGAGGTGTCAGAGAGTAGTGGTAGAAAATTGTTTGTCCAATTGGAGGCCGGTGACTAGTGGAGTTCCTCAGGGTTCGGTCCAGGGTCCACTATTATTTGTTATATATATTAACGATCTGGATGTATGGGTGGAGAAGTGGATAAGCAAATTTGCGGATGACACAAAGATTGGTGGTGTTGTGGACAGTGAGGTAGATTACCATAGATTAAAAGGTGATTTAGGAAGGCTGGAGGTGTGGGCTGAGAAATGGCTGATGGAATTTAATACAGATAAATGTGAGGTGCTACATTTTGGAAAGGCAAATTTAAATAGGTCATATACATTGAATGGTAGACAATTGAGGAGTGCAGAGCAACAAAGGGATTTAGGAGTTATGGTAAATAGTACCCTCAAGACTGATACTCAGGTAGATGGTGTGGTGAAGAAGGCATTTGGAATGTTGGCCTTCATAAATCGGAGTATTGAATTCAAGAGTAGGGAGGTTATGATGAAATTGTACAAGGCATTGGTGAGGCCAAATTTGGAGTACTGTGTACAGTTTTGGTCACCAAATTATAGGAAAGATATAAACAAAATAGAGAGAGTGCAGAGAAGGTTCACGAAAATGTTGACAGGATTTCAAGGTCTGAGTTACAGGGAAAGGTTGTGCAGACTGGGGCTTTTTTCTCTGGAGCGTAGAAGATTGAGAGGGGACTTGATAGAGGTGTTTAAGATTTTAAAAGGGACAGACAGAGTAAATGTGGATAGGCTTTTTCAATTAAGAAAGGGGGAGATTCAAACTAGAGGACATGGTTTAAGATTGAAGGGGGAAAATTATAAGGGGAACATGAGAGGAAATTTCTTTACGCAGAGGGTGGTGGGGATGTGGAATGAGCTTCCGACAGACGTGGTCGAGGTGGGATCATTGGTTACATTTAAGGAAAGACTGGATCATTACATGGATAGGAGGGGACTAGAGGGGTATGGACCGGGTGCTGGTCAGTGGGACTAGGAGGGTGGGGATTTGCTACGGCATGGACTAGTAGGGCCGAACTGGCCTGTTCTGTGCTGTAAGTGGTTATATGGTTATATGGTTATATTCATAATTATCCTGGTGCACCAAAAGTGATCTTCCAATAGTGCAATCCCTGATCAGTGTAAAATCAAAAGAGATAGGATCAGAATTCAGCCCATCAAGTCTGCCCCAGTATTTAAATCATGGCTGATAACAGGCATCCAAAACCTGGCTGTTTCAGAATGTCAAAAACACTGTCAGCTGAGATTGCAAAAGTTGCACTGGTAAATTAATTACCTATTAGATCCTACTTAAGACCATAAGGCACATGAACAGAAATAGGCTATTCCACCCATCGAGTCTGCCCCACCATGAGCTGATCCATTTCCCCACTCAACCCCACTGCCTGGCCATCTCACTATAACCTTTGATTTCCCTGGCTAATCAAGAACCTATCAATATCTGCCTTAAATACACTTGGCCTCCACAGCCACTGTGGCAACAAATTCCACAGTTTTACGACCCTTTGGCTCATAAAATTCCTCCATATCTTTGTTCTAAGTGGACACTCTTCAAACCTGAAGTTCTGCCATCTTGTATGAAATTTTCCCAGCTATACACATTCTCTGTCTGTGCCTTTTCAATATTCAAAATGTTTCAATGAGATCATTCTCCTAAATTTAAATAAGTACAAGTCAAGAGGTATCAAACGTTCCTCATGTGATAACCCTTTCATTCCCGGAATCATCAATGTGAACCTCCTCTGAACTCTTTCAACGTCAGCACATCCTTTCTGAAATGACAAGCCCAAAACTTACAAGTGAAGTCTCACCAGTGCCTTATAAACCCTCCACATCACATCCCTGCTCTTACAAACATATTCTATTCCTCTCGAAATGAATGACAGCATTTCATTTGGCCTTCACCACCGACTCAGCCTGCAAGTTTACCTTCAGGTCATCCTGCACAGGTCCCTTTACATTGGGGGATTTTCAATTTACTCCCCATTTAGAAAATAGTTGCCTGTTTATTTTTGCTGCCAAAGTACATGACCATACATTTTCTGACATTATATTTCATTTACCATTTCTCTCCCCATTCTCCTAACCTGCCTTAAGTCTTTCTGGAACCTCCATGCTACACCACCTGCTCCTCCGCCTACCTTTGAATTATCTGCAAACGTGGCCACAAAGCCATTCATTCCATAATCCAAATCATTAATATACTGTTACAAGCCCAAAAGACCCCAAAACCAAGCAGAAATAAACATTCACCAAGACAAGTAGTTCTTAAAACAGTTATTTTTAATTATTTTTAAACATGAAAACAGAATCAAACTTTAACTTATCTCTATATTTAACTAACCCAAATTAACCCCCTTCTAATTCTAATTGTAATGTGTGTGTAAATTTAAGAAAATATCTTTGGTTCACAATTCAATCTCACTTCTCCTCTTCCAAGTTCTCTGGTTGCAGGCAATTCTTAAACTGTGCAGAGAATTTAACATGTATAAAGTTCACCAGGCTTTGGTGCTCAAAAGGTAAATGTTTACCGCTCAGGAAGGTTCTTTGGAGGTTTGCAGAGAGATATTTGTTGTTTCAGGAATTCCACAACTGAGGTACTGCCATTAGTCACCTCATTGTCTCGCTGATTAAACTTGCTGCATCAGGGTTCTCCAGATGGTAACTTCTTTCTTTCAGGTTACTAGAGAGTTCCTTTCTGTTTCACTTATTCCAAGAGAAACATCAGACAGATAGCACTTCCAGCTATCCGCCACTCTGGAGCTTTCTGTTTCCCACCAGCTTTTCCTGGCTTGTTTCAGCCGTGACTGTTCAGTCTCTTTCAGTGTCACACACACACACACTGTTGAGCTTGTTGAGCTTGTCTTCTCTCTCTCTTTCCAACTGCCAACTACCAGGAAGCCCATGTGACTCTCTCACTGGAAAAACCCCCACCTTATTCAGCAAACCACAGGAGTTCTCCTCTCTTGGTCAAGCTATTGTCTTAGGTAAACAAAATCCAGGAGTGACCTTTCTGTGAGCGTTCTGTAGGTACCTGCAAACAGCCAGTTTGTCTCCTCCAAGACAATGGTCTATTCATTTCATGACGTCATTTCAATTAGCACCTACTCGTTAAATGTGCATGTCATTCTCCAAAGTTTCTGAATATGAATTCTTAGTATTTCAAAATAAGATCTGTTTTAAAATATGTGTATGTATGTAACCCACTCTAATCTTACCAAATTCCTCCCAATATTTATCCATTACAATACACTTAAAAAGAATTGGCCCCAAAACCAATGTGAGAATTTGTCGATTTGTACAGATCTGTACTTCAGATTCGAAACATCCCAGACCACAGGAGTTGCTGGATATCTGTGTGTAATGTCAGAGAGCTGCAACCTGTATTTTCTCCTGAAAATAACCTTCTTAGTAAAATTGTTTGCTTCCCTCTAAGGTTGTGGCAACAATTCTCCTTCTTGAGCGTCGACTCCCCAGATGTTTTTTTCCCCGCTTGGGAATTTGTGGAAAAAATTATGGACTTGGAGACACCTGGTATTTCAGGTGAGTTCAAAGGTCACTATTTATCCCCACGGGTGTGATCCACAAACTTCTCCACATTGAAGTTGGATAACTAATAAAGACTGCAGATGCTGGGAAACTGAGGTGAAATCAGGAAACACTGGAAGCAGTCAGCAGGTCAGGGTTAACGTTTCACATCCAGTACATGTTAAATGGAAACACGAGACATTGCGGATACTGGAATCGAGAGCAAAAAAACAGTTCAGTGGGTCAGGCAGCATCCGTGGAGGAAAGTCCAGATTGGTTTTTGCTATGAGTTGTTAAAGCCGCTCACTGGAAGAGTGCAGCTAGCCCCACCCCCTCCTCACTTGTTGCATATACACTGAGACTTCCATGTTATTGTATGATTTATGCAGTTCAGTTCACCTTTGGTTGTCTGATCGCCCTGTCCACAGGATTTCCTCTAAGGGATCCAAATGGCCAAGCAGTGTGTAAGCTACATGAAATAAGCTCACTGGTTTCCGTGAAGTGAGAATCAGGCTGACATTACTCTTGGCTGTTGCAGGGTGGATTCCCGGAATGACAACGTTGTCTTGAAGTTCCCACCTAACAGCAGAACAGGGCCGGCTAAGGGACTGGAGGAAAGGATGGAGCAGGAAGAGGCATCAGTCAAAATCGAAAGCAAGCTCAGAACTCGTCAGGGATGGCACATGGTGAGGCAACAAAGGATGGGGCAGAACCCCAGTGATTTTTACAATGAGTGCCATGGTGAGACCTGTCACATTTAATGTCCCCAGAACATTACCCAAATAGTTTTTCACGTGCTCTTCTGTATCAGCCCTGGTTGGCAGGGTAATTCACAACCAAATTGTTGGTAGAGGTGCTCTGGTAGAACATTAAGTCAATCATATGTCAGCGTAGAAAGAGGCTTCTCATTTGATTTAATCTGTGAACTTCTAAATCAATGATTTTCAAACTGCCCCCCTAAACTCACATTCCACCTTAACTAGTCCTTAAGTGCTCTGTGATTATTAAGGAATTGCTTAAGGTGGGATGTGAGTGGGGAAGGTTGAGAATCACTGTTCTAGACCCAATGGTTACTGAAATATTTTACTTGAGAAAAATTCACATTGGTGTTATGAAACCAGTCAACAAGATACGATTAAAACAGTGGTTTTCAAACTTTTTCCTTCCACCTTAAGCAATCCCTTACTAATAATCACAGAGCACCGATGGCATCGAGCTTGCTTAAGGTGGAATGTGAGTTCAGGGGGGTGGTTTGAAAACCAATGTTTTAAATAATCCATTTGTATAGCTTTCCATCCCATGACTTTCCATGCTGAATCTCTCATAAAGAGTGATCATCTCCCTCGTAGTAAATATCCATCTGTATGGGGTCTAATATTCATGGTACTCAGTACCCAGGAAGCAGGAACTCTTGGTCATTACAACTGCCAACAGTTTTCCAAATGGAAGAAATAATTGTAGTTTAACTCTTGTGTTTTCTTGCCAATAAAACTCTTACCATGAAAATAATTGTTTGCCTTGAAATTATACTTCTGGTGTGTCAAGTGAATGATACTTTTGGTCAGGAGACAGGTTGGCATAGCATCATCCTCTCTTTAAGGAACTACCCTGGTGCTTTACGCCCTTTAAGAAGTATTAAAAGCTGATTTGCAAGTCTACAGATGCAGCTGTAGCCCGGACTCTCTGTTAAGGGCTGTGTACTCTTGTGTTGTCTCCATGACAGCCACACTGGGGGCTATGTGGATAAAAAAAACATGGAAGTGGGGAGATTGCAAGGGAAGGGGAGGGTTGGAAACCTATGTAGTGATGGTCCTCCTTTCTGGAACATTCCAAAAGGTCCAGAGCTACAAGTGAAGAAAGAGAGGCTGGAGGGACTCAGCAGGTCACGCAGTATCCATGGAGAGAAATGCTCAGTCAGTAGGCCCTCTCGTACAGTCAAAAAGCCTGAGTGTAAAGGCAGAGATCCTCCACCCTTACGTCAGGAGACTTACCTCCATGAATATGCTCCAAGGCGCCGACTGCAATCCCTGTCAGGAGAAGAGTCAGTGGCAAGCACTGCGCTCCACTGCCTAGCCTGAATGTAATACCGCTGCAAGCAGCTGGCTAGGGGTGGGATGATGGTGTTGTAGTGATGTCATCACCCACGACCCAGCTCACTTACCCCTCTCCCTCCATGACTCCCTCAGGGCAGGGGCGACCGGTGGGGGGCCGTTAGGGCAGTGGGGACTGGGACGTCAGGGGGTGGCCAAGGTGGGCTGTGACAGCCCCGTCGGTTGATCCAGCCTCAAGCACCTCAAGGCCGCTTCAGCCTTCGGGGACACTCATGGGCAGGCACTAGCAACTCAATACACAGCAGAACAATGGCTGTCTACCCTACTCATAATCCCCCATGAAGCTGGAAGCATTCTGGGAAACACAGAACAGTTCCAGCTGCTTTGGGGATTATGGGTAACAAAGTCAGCCATTGCTCGGCGCCTATGTTTTGTATCATGGCACTAGTAGCCGCGCCTCGTGAAAGCCGCACCAATGCCCTTGCCACCTCCAGGCTGAAAGGGGACATCAGAGTATGCTTTTGTGGACCTGCATGAAAAGGTAAGAAATACCTTTTCATTTGGCTTTTAAGCCAGTGTCCATGAAGAGGCTGACTATGAAAAGGCCGACTATGAAAAGGCCTAATGATTCAGGTCAAGACTAAAGTAGGAAGGAGAGATAGCAAGTTTAAAAGGGGAGGGAAAAGGCTGTGAAAAAGCCCAAGATGTCAGGATGCTGGTTAAATGGAAGAGGTAGATAGACAACTAGCAAGGGAAGCCACTGGTTGGAGGGAAGGGGGAAGATAAGACGGGAGAGTGTGACTGGGAGTAAGAGAAGGACAAATGGAAGCAAACCAGATGGAGGTGGGGGCGGTCACCAAAACTTAGAGAGCCTATGGATCTGGTGATTGGCTCCCAGCAGAGCCCTGGGCTGCACCCACCATCAACAGACCTGTGGTACGTCTACCTGAAGATAGGTGAGAGGAGGAGGTAGGGAGTCCCTCAGGACACACCACAGGCACCCCTTGTGGGTGGTGCCATAACCAAGGCACATGTAATCTGAAAATACCCTTCTTTTGGTGCTTCAATCTGCCTGACGGATGGAGTCACGTGATGGAGTACTGGCCAGTAGGAGAATACCAGCCCTCTCCAGAAAAGAAGAAATAAAGTGAAGAAAACGCAAAGTTCAAGAAACACAAAACACAACAAATAAAAGATAAAGGTGTGGAGAAAAGAAAGAAAATGGCACTCAAGAAGGAAAAAGCAAAAACAACGGGAAAAAAAGGAAAGATGCCGGAAGAGAAAGGAGAAGGCCTTATCTGCATGAAGAGGCCACCGTGGAGAGAGGAGCCAGCTCCCCGAGGTTAGTGCCGACCCTGCAGAGTCGCGACCTCCCGACCGCGGGACTGCAAAAATGGTTCTCTGAGCCAAACAGAAGTGCGCAATGCGCACACCAAGGAAAAGGAAAACACCAATGGGAGGGGGGACCAGCTGTGGAGTGAACTTAGATAGCATGATCAGCTGAGAGATGCCTGACAACAGGGCTGTCAGCTGGAAGAAGAGGAAAGCAACAGGAAAGGGAGTGATAAGAAAGAAAAACTCCTAAAGAAGAGGAAGGAGTTTAACAGCAAAATCGATCCTATGGAAAAAAGGCTATAAATTTATGTTAAGATATCCAGCTGTGCTTAAATTATTTATCCCGGGGGAGCAAAACAGACTGTCCTCGGATTCGGAGAAAGCACAAGAATCAAGAATTTGCAAAACACCTGCAGGACAGAAAGAGAGATGAAGAGACGTAACAAGAACGAAGAATGATGACAAACTACATAAAAAGTTGTTAAAATAATGAATAAGAAAGAACTAAAGAAGAGAAAGAAAAGGGAAGTAAGGGAGAAGGAAAAAAAGGGAAAAAAGAAAAGAGGGTGAACTTTGTTAAATGTGAAGACAAAAGTCTTTTCTGGAGGGGGTTGGGTGGGAGAGAATAACAGTCACTATGAAATCTGTTGATGCTTGCGAACGAGTTCACAATCTGAATGGAGAGGGGAGTTGTGGTTGCCCAGCAAGGGACAAGGGGCAACTCAGAGAGGGGTGGGGGGGGACACTTGGGGTTAAGGGAATTTTAGATGAGGGAGTTGTTGAATGATTTTATGTTTTAGAAGTGTTGTCATACATTGAGTTCTAAAAGGGAAAACTGAGAGATGAAAATGGGGAAAAGGGGAAAGGTGGTGGTGAGGAAGCAGAAATGAAATGTAAACAGAGTATGAGATGGCTATGTTGAACTCTATGACTATAAATATTAATGGAATACATAACCAAATTAAAAGGAAGAGGGTATTAAATTTACTGAAAAAAGAAAAAATAGATATAGCATTCGTTCAGGAAATGCATCTAACTGAAGTGGAACACAATAAAATAAGGAGAGACTGGGTAGGGCATGTAACAGCAGCATCATATCATTCAAAAGCCAGAGGTGTAGCTATATTAATCAATAAAAATGTACCAATCAAAATAGAGGAGGAAATAATAGATCCAGCAGGGAGATATGTAATGATAAAGTGTCAGATATATTCAGAATTCTGGAATTTGGTCAATATAATGAAGAGGATCAAAAGTTTATGCAAGATATTTTTTTGAAGATTGTAGATAAGCAGGGGAATATATTGATAGGAGGAGACTTTAGCCTTAATTTGGATCCAATGTTGAATAAAACTGGACAAAAGAATAAAGTGGCCAAATTTACGATTAAATCAATGCAGGAAATGAAACATGGATATATGGAGGAGGGACCCAAGAGAGAAGGAATACTCATATTATTCGAGTAGGCATAAAACATATTCAAGAATTTATATGTTTTTGTTGTTGGCCCATATTCAAGGGAGAGTTAGGAAAACTGGATATAAAGCTAGATTGCTATCTGATCATTCACCCCTGTTATTAGCAGGAGGACATCCCACCAAGAACATATAGATGGAGATTAAACTCCATGTTACTTAAAAGTCAGGAATTTAGAGAATTTATTGAATGGCAAATTAAAATGTACTTTGAAATAAAAACGGAATCAGTGAAAGACTATTTTATATTATGGGATGCAATGAAAGCCTTCATCAGAGGGCAGATAATAAGTTATGTAACTAAGATGAAAAAGGACGACGTTCGGGAAATAGAACAGCTGGAAAGGGAGATAGTAAATACAGGAAAAGAACTGGCAACAAAGGAAGTTACAACAAAAAGAGAATTAGCGGACAAAAAATAAAATATGAAACATTAAAAACGTATAAGGTGGAGAAGAACATAATGAAAATAAAACAGAAGTATTATGAGCTCGGAGAAAAGACGCACAAAATACTAGCCTGGCAGCTTAAAACAGAACAAGCTAAAAGAACGGTATTGGCATCAAGGAAAAAAGACAAACAAATTACATATAATCCAATGGAAATTATTGAAAACTTTAAGGAATTATACGAGAAATTATACTGAACTGAGAACAAAGGGAAAGAAGACAAAATAGATGTGTTTTTTGCTAAAATTGAACTGCCGAAATTGCAAGAAGAGGAGCAAAACAAATTGATAGAACCATTTAAAATAGAGGAAATACTTTTTCTTTGGCTTGGCTTCGCGGATGAAGATTTATGGAGGGGGTAAATGTCCACGTCAGCTGCAGGCTCGTTTGTGGCTGACAAGTCCGATGCGGGACAGGCAGACACGGTTGCAGCGGTTGCAGGGGAAAATTGGTTGGTTGGGGTTGGGTGTTGGGTTTTTCCTCCTTTGCCTTTTGTCAGTGAGGTGGGCTCTGCGGTCTTCTTCAAAGGAGGTTGCTTCCCGCCAAACTGTGAGGCACCAAGATGCACGGTTTGAGGCGATATCAGCCCACTGGCGGTGGTCAATGTGGCAGGCACCAAGAGATTTCTTTAGGCAGTCCTTGTACCTTTTCTTTGGTGCACCTCTGTCACGGTGGCCATATAACACGATCTTGGGAAGGCGATGGTCCTCCATTCTGGAGACGTGACCCACCCAGCGCAGCTGGATCTTCAGCAGCATGGACTCGATGCTGTCGACCTCTGCCATCTCGAGTACTTCGACGTTAGGGATGAAAGCGCTCCAATGAATGTTGAGGATGGAGTGGAGACAACGCTGGTGGAAGCGTTCTAGGAGCCATAGGTGATGCCGGTAGAGGACCCATGATTCGGAGCCGAACAGGAGTGTGGGTATGACAACGGCTCTGTATACGCTTATCTTTGTGAAGTTTTTCAGCTGGTTGTTTTTCCAGACTCTTTTGTGTAGTCTTCCAAAGGCGCTATTTGCCTTGGGGAGTCTGTTGTCTATCTCGTTGTCGATCCTTACATCTGAAATACAGGATATATTTAAAAAGCTGCCAAACAATAAAACGGCTGGAGAGGATGGACTCCCAATAGAATTCTATAAACATTTAAAGAATTATTAATTCCACCTCTCCTGGAAGTAATGAACCAGATAGAAGAAACACAAAACTTGCCAGATTCATGTAAATCAGCAATATTTACAGTAATACCAAAGACGGGGAAAGATCCACTAACATCAGCATCATATAGACCAATATCTCTACTTAACTCAGATTATAAGATAATAGTAAAACTATTAGCAAAAAGATTGGCTGACTGTGTACCAAAAATAATAAAACTAGATCAAACTGGATTTATTAAGAAAAGACGAACAACAGACAATGTCTGTAAGTTCATTAACTTAATCCATGCAGTAGGGAAATAAGATACCAACAGTGGCTGTTGCTTTAGATGCAGGAAAAGCCTTTGACAGGGTAGAATGGAATTATTTATTCAAAGTATTACAGAGGTTTAACCTACCAGAAACATATATTAATTGGATTAAAGCATTATATAAGGGACCATTGGCGAAGGTGACAGTAAATGGATATGCATCGAACCAATTTAAATTAAGTAGGTCAACTAGGCAGGGATGTCCACTATATCCCTCAGTGTTTGCTTTAGCAATAGAACCATTGGCAGAACTGATAAGAACAGAAAACAAAATAAAAGGGATAAAAATAAAGGAGAAGGAGTATAAAATCAGTTTATTTGCAGATGACATCATAGTATACTTAATAGAACCAGAAATATCAATAAAAGAACTACTTAAGAAATTGAAGGAATATGGAGAAATATCGGGGTACAAGATCAACGCAAATAAAAGTGAAGCGATGCCAATGAATAATGCGGATTACACAGAGTTTAAAAAAGAGTCACCATTTAAATGGCAAACACAAGCATTCTGATACCGAGGTATTAGATTAGATAATAATTTAGGCCACCTATACAAATTAAATTATCAGCCATTAATGAAGAAATTACAGGATGACTTAGAACATTGGAAAGAATTACCACTAACATTGATAAGGAGGGTAAATTGCATTAAAATGAATATCTTCCCAAGGATTCAAAACCTATTTCAATCGCTACCAATTTCCTTAACAGAGAAATTCTTCAATGAACTAAAAAGAATAATAAGGAAATTCTTATGGAAAGGGGGGAAGCCAAGGATAGCGCTAGATAAATTAACAGAATGGTTTGCAGCTACCAAACTTTAAAAATTATTATAGAGCAGTACAATTAAGACATCTATCAGATTTTTTAGCAAACAAGGGAAAAACCAGATTGGACCAAGATAGAGCTAGATGAAATAGGGGAGAAGGTACCAGAACATATACATTATAAGTGGGATGAAAAACTGGTGCAATATAAAAGTTCCCCAGTACTGCACCATCTGCTCAACATTTGGAAGAAAATACACGTAGAAAGGAAAAAAACAAATAACCAACTACCAAAATTATTATTGATGCAAAATCAGCTAATCCCTTTAACAATAGATAACCTTTCCTTTAGAGAATGGGAGAGAAAAGGAATTAAAAGAATAGAAAATTGTTTTTTGGGAAATAATTTATTATCATTTGAACAAATGAAGTACAAATATGGAATAACTCATGGTACAATGTTAGCATATCATCAATTGAAAGCTTATTTAAAGGATAAATTGGGAAACAGACTGAGATTACCAGAAGGAAGCAGCTTTGAATATGTGATTACAGACACAATGATAATTAAAAGATTTATAACAAACATGTACCTCAAGCTGCAAGAGAAAGAAAATGATGAAATAAGCTATAAACCCAAAAAAAAGTGGGATAAAGATTTAAACATAAAGATAAAAAATGAAATATGGGAAAATTTATGCTCTGGAACTATGAAAAATATAATAAACATGAGGTTACGCATGATACAATATAATTGGTTACACAGGCTATATAACACGCCCCAAAAGTTAAATAAATGGGACTCAACAGTATCAGACAGATGTTTTCGCTGTAAGAAGGAAACAGGAACAACAGTGCATGCAATTTGGGCATGTGAGAAAGTGGAAAAGTTTTGGGAAGATCTAAATCAGGATTTAAATAATATCACAAAAAGCAACATACCAAAAAATCCAGAGATCTTTCTTCTAAGTAATATAAGAAGTAAAGAATTAGGCCTCAAACTGGATGAAGCACAAAAAAAGATTTATTATGATAGCCTTAGCTGTAGCAAAAAAATGTACAATGTCAACTTGGAAATCAGAAGAGAGCCTGAGAATACAGCAATGGTACATAGAAATGAATAAATGTTGGAAAAAATAACATATAATTTAAAAAATAAAGTCACATTATTCGAACAAATTTGGGAACCGTACATGGAACACAACAGAGAGGGCCTACCGTGGACCTCCACCTCCTAAAATGAGAAAATGATAGAATGAGAAGATGAAATGAACTGACCCAGTGTGTAAAAGTTGTTTATTTTCATTGTGTGATGACATTGTTTAATGGATTTATTGTATTGTATATGTTGAATGTTTAATGGGTTTGGAGGGGGGTGGGAAGGAGGGAGGGAAGGTAGGGGGGGAAAGGGAAGAAAATGCCACTGTGTAGATTAAATGTTTGTATTTTGATTGATATGGTTCATAGTGTGAAAAATATGTTTTTTTAAATCTGCCTGACAAAGCTGGCACAAGTCGTCTCATCATCTGGTGGGATTTATAAAACAAACATGATGCTATAAACCAGCAAGCCACATACCGTTCAGTCTCACATAGTCCCTGTTCAAAGGGTGGGATAATGTTGAACAATGTGCATTCAACACTTGTTGGTGATAGTGAAATGATGGGAATGTCGATGACATCATTTGCAAATACTATGGGTGAATTCTAATAGGAACTTTGCACAGAATTTACATTGTAGAATTGTAAATTGATCCAATTTCCAGTCAGATGACTCTCCACATTTCTATGATCCTGCAGATTGACTTTCATCTAGAGCCATAGATATTATAGCACTGAAACAGGCCCTTTGGCCATTCAAGTCTATGCTGAACCATTTTTTCCCAATTTCCACTGACCTGCACCCAGCCCATAGACCTCCATAACCCTCCCATCCATTGACCTGTCCAAATTTATCTTAAATGTTAAAATTAATCTCGGATTCATCACTTCAGCTGACAGCTTGTTCCACCCTCCCACCATTCTCTGTATGAAGAAGTTCCCCTTAAACTTTTCCCTTTTCACTCTTAATGCATGTATTGTTTGTATCCCACCTACACTCAGCGGAAAAAGCCTATCTACATTTACTCTTTCTATCCCCTCATAATTTTAAATACCTCTATCAAATCTGCTCTCATTCTTCTACGTTCCAGGGAATAAAGTCAAGGCAATATCCTAGTAAATCTTCTCTACACCCTTTCAATCTTATTAATCTCCTTTCTGTAGTAGATGACTAAAACTGCACATAATCCTCCAAATTTGGCCTCACCAAAGTCTTACATAACATCCTAACTCCTGTACTCAATACTTTGATTTATGAAGGCCAATATATCAAAGGCTCTTTTACAGCCCTATCCACATATGCGATCATTTTAAGGGAGTGATGTATCTGCATTCCCAGAATCCTCTGGTCTTCTGAATTCTTCAGTGCCCTACCATTTGCCACGTACGTCCTAAAAATTCACTGCATCTGCAGACTTTCACGTTTTACTCACTGTGGATATCTGACCTTGGATTGTCCTTCCAAAATTCAACTGGTCTGCATTAAATTCCATCAGCCATTTTTCCAGTTGGTCCAGATCTGGCTGCAAGCTTTGAAAACCTTCTTCATTATACACAACACCGCCAATCTTTGCATCATCTGCAAACCTGTTCATCCAATTTATCACTTTATCATCCAGATCACCAATATAGATGAAAAACATCAAGGTACCCAGCACTGACCCCTCATGTGCACCACTAGTCACAGGTCTACAGTCAGAGAAGCAATCATCCACCACTACTCTCTGGCTTCGCTCATGTAGCCATGATCAAATCTAGTTTACTACCTCACCATGAACATAAGCATCTGAACCTTCATGACTAACCTCCCATGTGGCACCTTGTCAAAGGCCTTACTAAAGGCCATGTAGACAACATCCACAGCCTTTCCCTCATCAACATTCATGGTAACCTCCTCAAAAAATATGCACAAAGCCATGTTGACTCTAGCTATCCAAATACTCTTAGGATACCTTGAATTTTAAATGTAAATTTTAAATTTAAATATTAAAATCTAATTTTAGACATACTGCATGGAAGATAGGTAAGAGGTTCTGTGGAAGAGATCAAGTATCCTGGATGGTATGTTGCCTAGCTAGTGCCAGGGTCTGAGATATCTCAGATATCATGGCATTCTCAGGAGGGAGGGAGTTAGATGTCATGGTCCATGTAGGGACCAATGATGTGGGTAGGAAGGGTGAGGAGCTCCTGCAAGGAGAGTTCAGGGAGTCAGGTGCTAGGTTGAAGGACAGGACCTCCAGGACTGTGATCTCAGGATTACTGCCCATGCCATGTGCTGGTGAGGTTAGAAATAGGAGGATGATGCAGCTCAAAACATGACTAAAGACCTGGTGGAGGAGGGAAGGCCTCAGGTTTCTGGATCTTTGGGCTCATCCAGGGAAGGCGGGACCTGTCCGGATGGGACGGTTTGGATCTGAATTGGAGAGGGACTAATATCCTTGTGGGAAGGTTTGCTGGTGTTGCGCCAGTGGGTTTAAACTAGATTTGCAGGGGGAGGGGAACCAGGGTGCCAGAGCAGATAGAGGAGTGGGGGAGAAGAAAGAGGATGTGAAAATTACATGCACCGTTAGAAGTCAACACGTTGTAGTGGTGGAAATGTTCCCAGGTGCATCTATTTCAATGCAAGGAATATTGTAGGAAAGGCAGATGAGCTTGGAGTGTGGATTGGCACATGGAATTATGATATTGTGGCCATTAGTGAAACTTGGTTGCAGGAGGGGATGTACTGGCAGCTCAATGTTCTGGGCTTCCATTGCTTTAGACATGATAGAATGGGGGAGGAATAGCATTTCTCATCAGGGAAAATATCACAGCTGTGCTCATGCAGGACAGACCAGAGGGTTCGTCTACTGAGGTTCTATGGATGGAGCTGAGGAATGGGAAAGGTCTGACCACACTCATGGGGTTGTAATAGACTAAATAGACAATGAGAATTGGTGGAGCAAATCTGAAGAGAGGTAGCAGACAGCTCCAGGAAACATAAGGTTGTGATAGTAGGGGATTTTAATTTTCCCTTGGGTTGAGATTCTAAACTGGAGGAAGGCCAATTTTGAGGAAATGAGAAAAGATCTAGAATGCATGGATTGGGATAAGTTGTTTTTAGGCAAGGATGTGCGAGGTAAGTGGAGGAACTTCAAAGGTGACATTTTGAGATTAAAGAGTTTGTATGTTCCTGTCAGCATTAAAGGCAAGGTTATCAGGCATCAGAAACCTTGGTTTTCTTGGAATATTGGCGATCTGGTTCAGAAGAGAAAAGTGAGTAGCTGGTAAGGGCAAAATGGAGCAAATGAGGTACTTGAGGAATATAGAAATGCAAGAAAAACCTCAAGGAATAAATCAGGAAGGTTAAAAGAAGACATGAGGTTACTTTGGCAGACAATGTGAAGGAAAATCCTAAAGGTTTCTACACGTTAAATTAAGACCAAAAGGATAATAGCGGAAAAATTGGTCCCCTTGAAGATCAGAGAGGACATCTGATGGGACATCAAAAGGGATGGGGGACATCTTAAATGTTTTTTTCTTCAGTATTCATTCATAAAAAGGGCACAGGGAAGTGGGAAGTAAGGAACACAAGCAGTGAGGTCAAGGAACCTATGCAGATTATAGAGGAGGAGGTGCTTGCTGTCTTAAAGCAAATAAGGGTGGATAAATCCCCAGGACCTGACAATAAATTCTGATTCTGATTCTGAGCAAGTTTCCATTTGGCATTACTCTCAGACCTTGGGTTTCAGTGAAGCCACTTCCTCACCCCTTGCCCTTGGTTAATTGGACAATGGGGTTGAGGGGGAGGGAGGGAGGGAGGGAGGAGGAAACAACAGTCAACAGGGATTTCATTACAGATATTCAAGAGATTTGAGTTTCCCACTGTGAACTGACGAGGATCACTGAAACATTTGAGTTAATTGTTGTGCTGGGATAGGGTAGCCTTTGACTGTGTACATCAAATGACTTTTTCCCCACAGCAGATCATTCCAGAACAAGCTGACATTGGTTTAAGGTGAGAGGGTAGAGAATAAATGGGACCCGACGAGCAAATTTGTCGGGTGTATATATTCATTATTGATGCAAATGAAAAAATAAAATTTTCAAATAAAAAGGATGTTATTGGGATTGGAGCACTTGAGTTATAGAGAGAGACTGGATAGACTGGGACTTTTCTCCCTGGAGAGTCGGACACCGAGGGCTGACCTTATCCCAAGGCGCAGATGAGGCGAATGGCAGCCTCTATGACTCTGTCACTTTCTCAAGGGCAACAAGTGGGACTCAGGTTTGTGAGCGAAGAAGAAAGAAAAAAAACTACTGATGAAAGCAAGAACTGAAACATGCAATCCTATCTTTCCATCAATTTAACATGCTGTAAAGCTATCATCTATCTGTCTGTTAGACTTCCATCTTTATGAATGGATTATGTTCAGTGAGCTGGCTTCCTAGCCTTTCATTTTCAATACTCGTGAAAATAATTCAATGAACAGGGGCATGATGGTTTGAACGGCCATCTTGATACTGAGACACTAGACCAATGGAGGTATAGAAAATAGCCAACACAACTTGAAGCAACATCAAGGATATGAATGGATGGATGTTGGGATGCAGGATTTGCAACGGCAGAGCTGGGAAACTAAAGATTTCAGATTTATCATCAGAATACATTACATGGCATCATGTACAACCCTGCAATTCTTTTCCTGTGGGCATGGCAGAATTACCACTTATTGGTAGCGCAAACAATGTACACTTGTAAACAAATAAAGAAATATAAACAACTGTGGAATACAGAGAGGAAAAAAAACCAAACACTGAAGTGCCCAAGCGCGAGTCCTTAAATGAGTCCCTGATTGAGTTCGTTGTTGAGGGATCTGATGGCGGAGGGGGAGCAGCTGTTCCTGAACCTGGCCGTGCAAGTCTCATGGCACCGACACCTCTTTCCTGATGGCAGCAGCGAGAACAGAGCGCGTGCTGGGTGGTGTGGGTCTTTGGTGATGGCAGTGTTCCCTGTAGATGTTCACAATGGTGGGGAGGGTTTTCCCATTGATACCCTAGGCCTTGTCCACTATCTTTTGCAGGGATTTACGCTCAGGTGATTTGGTGACTACTGCTTGGATGGTAGATGCTGCAGAGGGCTGGTGCAACCTCAGCACACCCACAGCAGGGAGGTACTGTTTCTACAGAACTGGAAAAATATCTGAATGCTATCAGATAACCACGCAAAAGAAAGATGAAACAGGCTGACAGGGTATGGCAATGATGGCTTATTTCTATGAGTAATGAGGCTTATCAGGAAAAAAATCTCATTAGCATTGGCCCAGCAGAACTGTTGAGGAGTAACGTAGAGGTCACATTGAGTTCAGGTGTAGGTCACTGACATGAAGGGTTACTTCTGTTCCTGTCTCCACAGATACTTCCGGTTGTACTGAGTATGTCCATTTTCTATTGCTGACAGCGCTTTACTTTCATACTGGAAATAAGGCTGCAAAGTTGTGGGGACAGGAGATTGCAACTCAAACATGCTGGAGAGACTCAGCAGGTCCCTTTTCTCCTCTTCTCTCCCCTCCTCTCACCTTCTTGTTCAGGGGTAGTTGTGTGGGAAGGGTAAAGTTCAGTGGGTTCAAAGAGCAATGAGTCTGGACACAGGCTGAATACAGGAAGGATCTTTATTGAAATACACGTGAGGGGGATCGCAACAGGGATAACACACACGGGTACTCTCAATCACAACACATAAGACTCAACACTACTGATACAAGCAACTGCTTACACTCATACAACCCAGTCACCTCAAATTCAATGATTATTATTGGTTATACAACTTGGTTATATTGGCAACTGGTTATATACAGACACATATCACATAACCAAGGACTACAATACATGACCTTCTACTCCTTGTCTAATGTGGGCACAGCTCAGATGCTATCTACCACACTGCGACAATATTACAACAGCCCTGATCCCTGTGCAGTGCACACCTTAGCAACGACTCCTCCAGCATTGTCTACATTTCGCAACCTGGAGTGGAGCAACAGTTGTCCTAAGCCCAAAGAGTAAAAGAAACAGAGCTACTCCATGTGGTGGACTTTAAGGATCCACCCCAGGTGGATTAAAGGACCCCAATGATCAGGTGTGCACTAATGGGGAGGTAGATTCCAAGCTTGATTGGCAGGTGATACGACTTCCAACAAGGTACTCGCTGGTAGGGTCACATGATAGACGAGACTCTCCACGCAACAGCGGTAGGCCTATTTTACTTCTAACTGACAAATGGCTCGGGCCCACAACCTTTTACTTCCTATAGATGCTGCGTGGCTGCCAAATTTCTCCAGCACTATTGCATAATGCACCCGACCCCAGGATCTGCATATTTTCTCAGTTATTGGGAGGCAGGAAATAGTTGAACAGGGAAAGAGCAACTGGATCATGAAGTTGGCCCATAGCAGGGTGGCCACAATGTGTCAGCGCACAACTCAATATCTCACCAACAACCTACGATCATCTGAGTAGCAACACAGGGAAATGAGTAAAACCACCGAAACGCTGGAAGAACTCAGCTGGATTAATCAGGAGATAAAGATATATTACCAACGTTTCAGGCCTGAGCCCTTCAAGGAAAATCAGAAGCAGGATATATCAGAATGTCTCCGAATTCAAACAATGGGGTAGAAGCAAAAGGCGTAAATTGGATGTGATAAGGGTCTAGGTGGAATTTATCATATCTGTGCGAAATGAGACAGGCAATGAAGAGAATTATGGAGGGGGGCCTGGGTGGGGGCTGAGAAGCAAGGTAGGTGGTGGGGGGGAGTTTAACGAAAGCCAGAGAAGTTGATATTAATGCCATCCGGTTAGAGCAGGGGTGTCAAACTCAAATTCACAGAGGGCCAAAATTAAAAACTTGGACTAAGTCATGGGCAAAACTAAATATTTATTGAAAATTTTCCACAACATCTGCATGTTTTCGTTTCTTTCAACATATGTAATGTTAAATTTTTTCTTATTAAAATAAATGTTTAATAATAGTTTTGGTTAAACTCTTTCCAGAAGAAGCATTAACAAATGAGAAATAAAATATTCAATAAATAATATTTCTCTATAGCCTTTCTTTCTTTTCTTTGGCTTGGCTTCGCGGACGAAGATTTATGGAGGGGGTAAAAGTCCATGTCAGTTGCAGGCTCGTTTGTGGCTGACAAGTCAGATGCGGGACAGGCAGACACGGTTGCAGCGGCTGCAGGGGAAAATTGGTTGGTTGGGGTTGGGTGTTGGGTTTTTCCTCCTTTGCCTTTTGTCAGTGAGGTGGGCTCTGCGGTCTTCTTCAAAGGAGGTTGCTGCCCGCCAAACTGAGAGGCGCCAAGATGCACGGTTTGAGGCGTTATCAGCCCACTGGCGGTGGTCAATGTGGCAGGCACCAAGAGATTTCTTTAGGCAGTCCTTGTACCTTTTCTTTGGTGCACCACTGTCACGGTGGCCAGTGGAGAGCTCGCCATATAACACGATCTTGGGAAGGCGATGGTCCTCCATTCTGGAGACGTGACCCATCCAGCGCAGCTGGATCTTCAGCAGCGTGGACTCGATGCTGTCGACCTCTGCCATCTCGAGTACTTCGACGTTAGGGATGAAAGCGCTCCAATGGATATTGAGGATGGAGCGAAGACAATGCTGGTGGAAGCGTTCTAGGAGCCGTAGGTAATGCCGGTAGAGGACCCATGATTCGGAGCCGAACAGGAGTGTGGGTATGACAACGGCTCTGTATACGCTTATCTTTGTGAGGTTTTTCAGTTGGTTGTTTTTCCAGACTCTTTTGTGTAGTCTTCCAAAGGCACTATTTGCCTTGGCGAGTCTGTTGTCTATCTCATTGTCGATCCTTGCATCTGATGAAATGGTGCAGCCGAGATAGGTAAACTGGTTGACCGTTTTGAGTTTTGTGTGCCCAATGGAGATGTGGGGGGGCTGGTAGTCATGGTGGGGAGCTGGCTGATGGAGGACCTCAGTTTTCTTCAGGCTGACTTCCAGGCCAAACATTTTGGCAGTTTCCGCAAAGCAGGACGTCAAGTGCTGAAGAGCTGGCTCTGAATGGGCAACTAAAGCGGCATCGTCTGCAAAGAGTAGTTCACGGACAAGTTTCTCTTGTGTCTTGGTGTGAGCTTGCAGGCGCCTCAGATTGAAGAGACTGCCATCCGTGCGGTACCGGATGTAAACAGCGTCTTCATTGTTGGGGTCTTTCATGGCTTGGTTCAGCATCATGCTGAAGAAGATTGAAAAGAGGGTTGGTGCGAGAACACAGCCTTGCTTCACGCCATTGTTAATGGAGAAGGGTTCAGAGAGCTCATTGCTGTATCTGACCTGACCTTGTTGGTCTTCGTGCAGTTGAATAATCATGTTGAGGAACTTTGGGGGACATCCGATGCGCTCTAGTATTTGCCAAAGTCCTTTCCTGCTCACGGTGTCGAAGGCTTTGGTGAGGTCAACAAAGGTGATGTAGAGTCCTTTTTTTTGTTCTCTGCACTTTTCTTGGAGCTGTCTGAGGGCAAAGACCATGTCAGTAGTTCCTCTGTTTACGCGAAAGCCGCACTGTGATTCTGGGAGAATATTCTCGGCGACACTAGGTATTATTCTATTTAGTAGAATCCTAGCGAAGATTTTGCCTGCAATGGAGAGCAACGTGATTCCCCTGTAGTTTGAGCAGTCTGATTTCTCGCCTTTGTTTTTGTACAGGGTGATGATGGTGGCATCACGAAGATCCTGAGGCAGTTTTCCTTGGTCCCAACAAAGCTTGAAAAACTCATGCAGTTTGGCATGCAGGGTTTTGCCGCCAGCCTTCCAGACCTCTGGGGTCCTCTGGGGTCCGATATAAAACCTACGACCCAAGGACCTCGCTGCCACGTCCCAGCTTGCTTGGCCACGGCACACGAACCATGGGTGTAAAGGGTGGGGCCAGTACTGCGCACACTGCACTCCACCTAAAAGCTCCTCTATAGCCTTTAAGCTCCTTTTAAATGTATTTTTTTTCACGCCAACGTCAAAAAGAAACAACTTGCTTCAATGACAAACAGGTTTGTCTTTTAAAATGATGAACATATAGTCTGCCTCCCACCTGTCTTGAAAGGTCCTGTTTTCTGTCTTTTGTTTGGCCATTTTTCGTAAGGGGTTTATTACATGTGAGTTGGGCGACAGGTCGCAGATGCTAATGGAAGTAAAGAGAGGAGGTGGGGGCGATTAGTGGGCTGACGGGCTGGCGCCAACGCATTTGTAAAGCATTCTGGGATTTGTAGTATTAGCTGTGCATGCGCTATACTGGCGCGGCAGCCAGCGGGCCAGCTCTAATACATATTTGATATGATCTTGCGGGCCAAATATAATTATATCATGGGCCAAATTTGGCCCGCGGGCCTGAGTTTAACATGAGTGGGTTAGAGGGTTCTCAGTCGAAAGGTGAGGTGTTGATCCTGTAATTTGCGGGTGGTCTCAGTCTGGCAGTACATGAGACCATGGACAGACATGTCGGCAAGGGAATGGGATGGGGAATTGAAATGTGTGGCCACTGGAAGATCCATGCTATTGCAGCAGACAGAGCTGAGGTGCCCAACAAGTTGATCTCCCGGTCTGAGTCCAGTCTCTCCGATGTAGAGGGAGCACCGGAAGCAGATTTGTAAGTTGCTTCACTTGGAAGGACTGTTTGGGGCCCCGAATAATGCTGAGGGAGGAGGTGAGGGTGCCCTCACAAAGGGAAGTGAGCCCATAGTCGTTGAAGGAAAATAGTCAAAACATCCTATTGAATGTTAATGCAATGAAGCAGAACCGCAGAACCATAGAACACTACAGCACAGAAACATGCCTCTTCGGCCCTTCTAGTCTGTGCTGAACCATTTTGTTTGACTAATCCTACTGGCCCTCCATACCTCTCCCATCCATGTACCTGTCCAAATTCTTTTTAAATGTTAAAATTGAGCCAGTAATCATCACCTCAGCTAGAAGCTTGTTCCACACTCCCACCACACTGTGTGAAAAAATTCCCCCTCATATTTCCCTTAAACTTTTAACCTTTCACTCTTAATGCACATGATTTGTATCTCACCTGCAGTCAATGGAAAAAGCCTATTTACATTTGCTCTATCTATCCTCTTCATAATTTTAAATATGTCTATCAAATCTCCCCTCATTCTTCTACACTCCAAGGAATAAAGTCCTAACCTGCTTAAACTTTCCCTGTAACATCCTAGTAAATCTTCTCTGCACTCTTTCTATCTTATTAATATATTTCCTGTAGTTAGGTGACCAAAACTGCACACAATACTCTAAATTTGGCCTCACCAATGTTTTATACAACTTTACCATAACATTCCAACTTCTGTACTCAATACTTTGATTTATAAAGGCCAAAAGATCTCTTTACAACCCTGTCCACCTGTGACGCCATTTTCAGAGAATTATGTATCTGTATTCCCAGGTCCCTTTGTTCTACCACATTCCTTGGTGCCCAACCATTCACCATGTACGTCCTTTCTTGGTTTGTCCTTCCAAACTGCAATACCTCACAATTGTCTGCATTAAATTCCATCGGCCATCTTTCAGCCCATTTTTCTATTAGGTCCAGATCCCTCTGTAAGCTTGGAAAACCTTCTTCACTGTCCACCACACCTCCAATCTGCAAACCTGCTGATTTAATTGACTACATTATCATCCAGATCATTGACATAGACGATGAACAACAATGGTCCCAGCACTGATCCCTGATGCACACCACTAGTCACAGGCCTCCAGGTGAGAAGTAATCATCCTCCACTACTCTCTAGCTTCTCCCGTCCAGCTATTGTTGAATCCAGATCACTACTTTGCCATTAATACCTAACATTTGACCTTTCCTGACCTACTTCCCATGTGGAATCTTGTCAAAGGGATGACTAAAGTCCATGTAGACAACATTCATAACCTTTCCTTTGTCAACTTTCCTGGTAACCTCCTTGAAAAACTCTATAAGATTGGTTAAAAATGACCTACCATGCACAAAGTCATGTTGACTATCCCTAATCAGTTTCTGGCTATCAAATATTTGTATATCCAATCTCTGAGAACACCTTCCAATAATTTATCTACTACTGATGTCAGGCTCACCAGTCTATAATTTCTAGTTACTTTTTTAAAAATGGAACAACGTGACTTACCCTCCAATCCTCTGGCACCACACCCGTGCTTAAGGACATTTTAAATATTTCTGCCAGAGACCCTGCCATTTCTACATGAGCCTCCCTCAAGGTCCGAGGGAATATCTTGTCAGACCCTGGGGATTTATCCACCCTTGTTGCTTTAAGACAACAAGCACCTCCTCCTCTTTAATCTGTATAGGTTCCATGACCAACTGCTTGTTTTCCTTACTTCCCACAATTCTGTGTCTGGTTCCTGAGTGAATACTGATTTTAAAAAATTAACATCTCACCCATCTCTTCTGGCTCCATTCAAAGCCGGCCACTGATCTTCAAAGGAACCAATTTTGTCCCTTACTATCCTTTTGCTGTTAAATCCTTAGGATTTAAGCCAAGGTTCCATCTGCCTGCAAACCTTTCCTTTAATTCTGACAGGAACATACAAACTCTGTACTGTCAAAATGTCACCTCACACATCCTTGCCTGTAAACTGCCTATCCTAATCCATACATTGTAAATCCTTTCTCATTTCTTCAAAATTGGCCTTCCTTCAATTTAGAATCTCAACCCAAAGCCCAGACTGATCCTTCTCCATAATTAACTTGAATCTAATGACATTATGATCACTGGACCCAAAATGTTCCCCTACACATACTTCTGACACCTGTCCTGTCTCGTTCCCTAATAGGAGATCAATTTAGTTGGTATGTCTACATATTGATTTATGAAACTTTCTTGAACATATTTGACAAACTCCAAGCCATCCAGCCCTTTTACAGTACGGGAGTCCCAGTCAATACGTGGAAAATTAAAATCTCTTACTATCACAAACTGTTTTCTGCAGCCTGTCTGCTATGTCTTGCAGATTTTCTCCTCCAATTCCAATTGACTATTGGCCCATTCTTTCGCATCAGGAGAAGTTGAATTCAAATGCTTGCCTTTAGGTAAGGATCAATGTGGTGAGGTTATTTGCTTTGGATCTCAACAACTCCTAGCATTGTTGTCACCTTATTAGAGTTGAGCTGAAATGTTATTGTCAAGGTACAGTGAAAAACTTTCTTTTCTGCGCTATCCAGCAAGTCAATCCATTAATTAAATAAACAGATCATGCAAAATAAAGCAAAAAAAATGTTAAATGTCTGGAAATTCATCCCCAAGCAGTGGTGAACAGAATGTTCTACTGCACCCTAAGTGCAGCGTCTGAAGTTTAAAAGCAAACTATATTGTATGGTCTCTAGAGGAGATGAATTCCTGACTACGCATGCCTCCTGAGAATATACTTATTGTCATACACATTATGAAATGTACATTTGCACTGAAATTCTTACTTGTTGCAGTTGAACTTATAAATAAAATTAATAGTAAACCTAATTGAATTTAAAAAGATAATAAATGCACCTGAGTGATAGATAATAAATAATCAAAGAAATCCTGGCACAAAATAATAAGTGACCTGCTATATTGCAGACAGTCTTCTTTTGCTTTTGGAGCAGTCCATGATGAGTGCAACAAGGGAAGGTTCAAGAGTTATTTGTTGCTGATGTAACCTTAGGTTGTTATAGTAGGGCTTTGCAAAGCTAATGCAGTACAGAACGGAGACCAAAGCACTGTCCCTAGCTTGGGGAACCATGCGTAGAAAACTCCAATTAAGGAAGCAAGCATTGTGCAGAACATTAGAGAGTAGACCACCACAGAATTCAGTCACACTCCAATAACTCACACCCTGACTGCTCCCATGCTCCCTGTCAGCTCACTCAGGGCTCCAGTTCCCACAGCCCACATCAGTCCCCACTGCGATCCCTGATCCCATTCTCCCTTTCGTTTATCCAGTTCTGTTCCTCACATTCCCTTTCAACTTAACAGGCTTGCTGGAGAGTGTAACATCTAAAAAGAGAATGAATTAAAATGTGTGTAGAAGAAAAGCAAACTCATTGCCATCAAGGTCCCAAAGGTACCAGATTCAATGAGTGTTCACTGTACATGGATAGAAGGACACAAGATCACGAGAGGAAAGTGCCATGTTTCCCTGGAGAAGGAGCACGCAGTTTCTATGGATATGATCGGCCATTTCTGGGACCAATGGACTTCACAGGAAATCGAGTGACAACGGTGTTGTCATTTGAACCTGTAAATTGTGCACCATTTGAAGTCCCTAATATTGCATTAATGATATTCTTGTAATCACTGATTAAACATCCTTTGTGAAAGAAAATAAGAGGCAAGTTTTGCAACATCTGTGACTTTTAAGAAAAAAAATTGGGCAGCTACATGGATAGGTTAGGTTCAGAGGGATATGGGTCAAAGCCAGGCAGATGAGACAACTGTAGTGTGGGTGGGACATTTTGGACAGCGTGAGCAGGTTGGGATAAAGGACCCATTTCCGTGCTTCATGACAGTGACTTTGTGATATCACAATGTTGTAAATTATACAGCAAGTTGGAAAATTGCCCAATTTCATGGAATAAAACAGGGCAAAATAACCTGGCTAATTAACAAGCCATTAGCCATCTCCATTATCAGTACAATAATAACAGGTCATCAAATGCCTCTTTGAATTCTGTCAGCTTCATTAAGATTCAGACCCTATGACAGATGAAGCCAGGTGTAGATACGAGCAGGGACCATTGGAGAGGTAAAGTTGACAGCCACCAGCATCAGGAAAAACAATTGGCTGTGAGGAATTGAGGAGTAGATCTCACACTGCAAGGAAGGTCCTGGTGGGTTGGGGGAAGGTGGTTTATGCACCAGTGGTTGAGGCTAACCAGGCACAAAGGAAAAATAAACATTCTCAGCCCAGTTCATAGCTGCAAGAGTGTCTCAAGTTATGTCACTGAAATATGAGTGCAGAGATTAGGGTAGAAGGGAACCAGGGTATAAGGGACAAGAAAGAAGAATATAAAAAAGTCAAATATGATGTGCAGCTAAGAAGATAAAAAGGACAGGTAGCTGGAAAATCAAGATCATTTACTGGACAATGAAAATACAGAGAACTCGGTAACAGCTACTGGTCTGAGGGCTCAGTACCTAAATGCAGGGAGCATCAGGAATAAAGTAGATGAGCTTGTTGAACAGCTACAGATTAAAAGACATGACGTTGCGACCATCACTGAGACATGGCTTAATGATGGATTTTATTGGGAGCTGAATGTTCAAGGGTACACAGTGGATAGGCAGGTAGGTAGAGGGGGTGGTGTGACCCTGATGGTAAGCAATGAGATTAAATCACTAGAAAGAAGGGACATAGGGTCAGAGGTGGTGGAATCCTTATGGGTTGAGTTAAGCAATGGCAAGGGTAAAAGGACCCTAATAGCAGTTATATACAGGCCCCCAAGCAGCAGCCGAGTGGTGGACTACAAGTTACATTTGGAACTAGTAAAAGCACGTCAGAAGGAAAATGTCAAAATAATTGTGGGGGGTTTTAACATGAAAGGGGATTGGGAAAGTCAGGAAGGTTCTGGATCTAAGGAGAGAGAGTAAGTACAATACCTACGAGATGGCTTTTCGGAGCACCTCGTCGTTAAGTCCACCAGGGGATCAGCAGTTTTGAATTGGGTGACCTGAGGTGATTAGGGAATTAAAGGTAATGGGACCTTTAGGAAGTAGTGATCATAACATGATAGAGTTCAGTTTCAAATTTGAAAAGGAAAAGGTGATATCAGGTGTGTCAATATTTCAGTGGAACCAAGGGAATTACAGTGGAATGAGAGAGAAACTGGCCCAAAATTATTGGAAATGTAAGCTCGATGGGGTGGACAGCAAAGCAGAATTGGATGATATTTCAAGAAGAAATAAAGAGAGCACAAATAAAGTGATGCATTCCAAGAGAAAGGAAAATTATGACTGGAAAAATGGTACAAATGTGGCCAACAAGAGAGGTTAAGGCTAAAATAAAAGCAAAAGGGAGGGTGGACAAGGAAGCAAAACTTAGTGGAAAAACAGAGGACTTGGAAACTTTTAAAAATTTACAGAAAGAGACAAATAAAATCATTAGGAAAGAAAAGATGAATTATGAAAGGAAGTTGGCAAATAATAAACAAAAGGGTACTAAAAGTTTGTTTAAATATAAGAAGAGTAAAAGAGAGGCCCAATTGAAAATGATGCTGGAAAAATTATAACGGGCAGAGATGGCAGAGGAACTGAATCAAAATTTTGTCAGTCTTCACTGAGGAAGACAATAGCAATATAGTCGGTGATCTCAGGGAATAAATTAAGCACCGTCGGGATTACTAGAGAGATAGTGCTTAGTCAACTGAATGATCTAAGTCTCCCAGACCAGATGAGGTGCACCCATGTGTTCTGAAGGAGGTGGCTTTGGAGATTGTGGAGACATTGGAAATGATTTTCCAGAAATCAATAGATTCTGGTATGTTTCCGGAGAATTGTAAGGTCACAAATGTAGTTTAAGAAAGGAGGGAGGCAGAAAAAAAGGAAATTATAGGCTTATTAGTCTGATGTTGGTAGTTGGGAAGTTATTGGAGTCGATCTACAAGGACAAGTTTATGAAATACCCCGAGGTGCTTGACATGATAGGTCCAAGTAGGATGGCAAGGGAGAGGCTGTGGATTTGGACTTTCAAAGGGCCTTCAATAAGGTGCCGCATAAGAAGCTGCTTAATGAGATGAGAGCCCATGGAATTACAGGAAAGATATTAGACTGGGTAGAAAGCAAAGGGTGGTGATAAAGGGATCCTGTTCTGGTTGGATGCTGGTTACTACTGGTGTTCCACGGGGGTTGGTGTTGGGGTTGCTTCTTTTTGCAATGTATATTGATGATTTAGATTATGGAGTGAATGGTTTTGTGGCGAAGTTTACAGATAGGTGGTAGAGTAGGAAATGTTGAAGAAACTGAAAGGTTGCAGCAGAGAGGCCTGGACAGTTTAGGAGAGAGGGCAAAGAAATGGCAGATGAGATCCAATGTTGAGAAACCTATGGTTGGACATTTTGGAAGAGGCAATAAACAAGTAGATTATTGTTTGGATGGGGAGAAAATTCAAAATTGGGAAGTGCAAAGGGACGGTGGGGTGGGGGGGGGGGTCTTTGTGCAGGATAACCTAAAGATTAACCACCTGGATTGACAACTGGATTGACAGTAAAACAAAAGCAAATGCTATCAAGGGGAATAGTGTTGATGAGGTTCTATGAGGCACTGGTGAGACCTCATCTGGAGAACTGTGTACAGTTTTTGGCCCCTTATCTTAGAAGGGATGCATTGATGAGAAGATTTACCAGGATGATTCTTGGAATGCAGCGGCTAATGTATGAGGAACGTTTAGCGGCTCTTGGATTGTACTTATTGGAGAATAGAAGAATGAGAGGGGATCACATAGAAACATTTCAAATGCTGAAAGATTGGACAGAGTAGATGTGAATAAGATGATTCCCTTGGTGGGTGAATCCAGGACAAGAGGGCACAGTCTTAGAATTAGAAGAAACCCATTTAAAACAGATGAGGAGAAATTTCATAAGCCAGAGGATCATGGATTTGTGGAATTCATTGCTACATCCAGCTGTGGAGACCCGATCATCGGGGGAGTTTAAGGGGGAGATTAATAGGTATCTAATTAGTCAGGGAATCAAGGGATATGGAGAAACGGCTGGAATTTGGAACTAGATGTTAGCTCAGGGTGGATTTGTGGAGCAGACTCAATGGGCTGAATGGCCCACTTCTGATCCTTTATCTTGTGATCTTGTGAAAAAACATCTGTGTGCCAGTTAGCGCAATGCTGTTACAGCGCCAGTGATCGGGACTGGGGTTGGAATCCCACGCTGTCTGTAACAAGTTTGCATGTTCTTCCTGTGTCTGTGTGAATTTTCCCCGGAGGCTCTGGTTACCTCCCACCATTCGTAACATACCAATTAGGTGTAATTAGGCAGCATGGGCTCATGGGCTGAAAGGGCCTGTTAACGTGCTGTGTCTAAATTTTTATAAAATTAATATTTAACTGTCTTGAGTCTGGAGGTTCAGGCTTCTGTGCTTTCTGCCTGACAAGGTAACATGTAATGACACTATAAAGGGTCTGTTGATGAGCAAAATCTCACCTTAGATCCTTCCTTCCCACCATCAGTGTCCTTGCGCATTATCTCCATGTTCAATCTCATTCTCACACCACAAGGGTTAAAAAAGCTGTGAACTATTACACCAAGTTCAGCTTGAGTGGATGAGAACAAGCTTTATCTGTGGACTGATCTTATCAACTTGCAATGATAATCACTTGGTTCACAAGAAGAATTTCAACCCCTCTGCGTAATAGTCAATCAAGATTGAAATGTTGCTAGAACTCCCCGGGGGAATGTATTCTTATAGATGTAAAGTCACCCACGATCCTTCAGCTAGAGATAGGTGCTGGTGTTCAGGGAAAATGAAAAGTCTGCAGACGTGACTGTAGTTAAAACAACAAGCTGGAGAAAGAAACTCTGCAGGTCAAACAGTGTAGCAAAGATAAAGATACATAAACAATGATGAGGAGTTCAAGCCCAAAACATCAGTTATCTATCTCTTTTTTCAAAATTGTATTTATCATTTGTATCAATACAAAATATTAAAATCAATAACATAGTAACTTAATAAACCATACATTAAACTTTTAATTTTCTCCCCAACCCCCCCTCCCCTCAGTTATGTATCTTAGCTATATAAACTGTTTGACCTGCAAAGTTTCTCCAGCTTTGCGTTTTTCACAAGATCACAGGACAAAGGAACAGAACCAGGCTACTGGGCCCATAGAGTCTGTTCCATAAATCTACATTAAGCTACTCTACACTACTTCCAATTTCTGGCCTTTTCGCCATATTCCTTGATGCCCTCACTAATGAGATACTTGTCTATTTCTTGTTCAATACTCCCTGTGATCTGGCTTCCACTGCTGTATGCGGCAGCGAGTTCCACAGATCCTCGACCCTCTGGCTAAAGAAGTTCTTCCTAATCTCTGTTTTATATGGATTATCTCTAATTTTCAGTCTATGACCTTTTGTCTTCGATTCAGCCACCAAGGGAAACATCTTAACCGCATGCACCCTATCGAAATCTTCCAAAATACGAAAAGCCTCTATGAGATTTCCTCTCGTTCTCCTATACTCAAATGAATACAACCCAAGAGCTGCCAAACGCTCCTTGTACGTTGGCCCTTACATTCCGGAATCATCCTAGTAAATCTCTGCACTGTCTCCAACAACACATCCTTTCTAAGAAAGGGGGCACAAAACTTGCACACAGTTCTCCAAATGAGGTCTCACCAGTGCCCCATAGAGCCTCATCAACACCTCTTTACTTTTATACACTATTCCTCTTGAAATGAAGGCCAACTAGCATTCGCTTCCTTCACGACCAATTTCACCTGGTCATTAACTTTTAGATTTCCCTGCACGAAGACACCCAGGTCCCTTTGCAGATCCGAGTCTGAATTTTCACCCCATCCAGTTTGTTTCCACTGTATATTTCTCTATGTTAAATCTCATCGGCCATAATTTTGCCCAGTCTCCTAATCTGTCTAAATCCTTCTACAACTTTCCAGTTTTTATTGGTAAAGGTAATTAATGTGTGGATTTGTAGATGGTTTTATTGTACCAAAGCACCAAAAGAACCAAATGTCATCATGATCTAGTGGCTTCCAAAGACCCTATTCAGTAATTGAAAACAACAGTATTGTGGAAATGTTTTCGACATTTGTTCTGGAGTTGGAGAGAAGTAGCCAGTTCGGAGGAGCCAAGCTGTACAGGGAAAACTGGTCAGAGTGGTTAGGGAAAGCCTAGCAGAAATTGAATCTGTGAGTGCAGCACTCCCTCTCAATTAGAGGGAAGAAACTGGTCATCCGATGTGCGGAGTCCTTGCTACTTCTGCACGGTGCGGGTGTGACCCTTCCCCTGTGCCTCTGAGCATCTTCTGGTTTATGTGCGGATCCAGAATGATGGGTGGTCCTTGGCACAGGAATAAGAGCATACCCAATGTGGTCCACATCCTAAATGATAATCTGCATCAGGCTCTGCATAGAACCCTATCCTTTGTGGTAAGGCAGTAATCAACACAGAACATCATGCAGACACTGAGGGGGGGTGAAGACTCAATGGACATGGTGGGGTGTTTTCCTGAACAAACTGTCCAGGTCATCTGGCTGAACACCTCATTGTAAGCACTAACTAATAAGCACCAAGACCTGACCTGGCTAGCCTTGAGTGGAGTTGTGGTGAGATGTAATTACACCACAAGGTCACCAGGGGGCATCCCAGTGACCTTGTATATAAAGCGGCCCAGAGCTACAGTCTAGCCCTCCAGGTTTGTCTTGCAGAGAGACAAGACCTCTTAGTGTACATATTAGTTTATTAAAGCTGTCTTATACTCGCACTGCTGGTGTGGTTATTGTCAGTACAATTTAATTTACTAATATGATAGCTACTAGGATGGAAGCTGCTTCTGCTCCAATGCACATTCCTGACCACCTGGAGACTCTTCCTGAGGAATGGAATCCAGGGATGACTAGCACGCACGTGCTTCTGAGGACAGAGATGGTGATGAACTGCTGTACTGGAATCGTGGTGGAATGCAAGGAAGACCACAGAAATATGATAGGGAAGATAAGAAACGCCCAAGAGCCCCACTTGCCCATGGTTCGCCGGTACAGGTGCCGCCGACCCTAAATCCCAGTCCGATCAGAAAGGGGCCACTATAAGTGCGGGTGGAAGGATCTCCACAAGTCGTGCTCCCGATTTCCCAACCACTCCAGAGCCAGGGATTTCCAACCACTCCAGAGCCAGGGAAAGCAGACACCACTACCGTCACTCCCCCAGCAGCAGTTTCCCCAGTAGCATGGAGACCTGACGCTACTATGGGATCCCCCCTAAGCCCACTGCAAACATCCCAAAGCCAGAGACTCAGCCAACAGCCCCAAGCTCCCAGGTTACTCCTCCAGCAGACACAAGCCCCACAGAGGCTCCCAGTACCCCAGGGTCCACCCTTGCTACACCTAAGGGACCAGAGACTGTGGCTTAGCCATGTGCTGTGACCAGACAAGGCTCGACCCCAGACATCCCGGAGCCGCACGTACTTCGGCCACTGGATTACATGGAGGGTGCTGAGGCATCGGATAAAGAGCTATTAATGCTGCTGTTAGCTGGGAGACCACCCTTACTCCCTTATACAGGATGCCAGGTCCTACCAAGAGGCAATGAGCATTTTACAGAGGCATTACAGTAGGAGCATAGAGAACTCGCTTGCCAAGGAGTTGTGTTTAAAAGGAGCAGAGGCCATCAGTGGTAGCAGCTACAAGTAGCGGTGGAGACCGAAGACTCTTCTGTGACTACAAAAAAAATAATAAAATAAATAAATATTTTAAGAGAGAGAGAGAGAGAGAGAACTCCACTCCCAGTACAGCTTCATGACCAGGTCACAACAAGTAGGGGAGTCTGCCAGAGACTATACTCTCTCTGAAAGACCTGGTAAGAGGCTGCAACTTTAAAGCAGTATCAGCTCAGGAGTCTGCGGAGGACCTTATTAGGGACAGAATTGTTGCGGGTATATGGTCCACTGAGACAAGACATCAATTGCTGGAGAAAGGACTGGTGGGGCTAATGAGGCAGAGACTATTGCAGAAGCTTTAGAAAGCACCAGGAAAGAATTGGAGGAGTACTCACAGGACCCTGGGGCTGGGACAATCGTCACAGAGCTGGACTCTCTAGCTCCACAAAAAGAAAAGTATGCTGCCTCACAGGAATTCACAGCAGCAGCACACTTTGAGGGTCCAAAGTGCTCCTTCTGTGGACAAAGAAAGCACCCCAGAGCCCTCAGCCCTGCCAGAGAAAATGTTTGTTCCAACTGTGGAAATCGTGGGCATTATGCAAAAGTCTGCAGAAACTCCAAGGCCACAGCCAAGGCCCACTCTCATGCTAATGAGAGGCAGGAAAACTCTTCTTTCTCCACAGACAAACGGAAAAAGAAAGATGCCATCTGCAGCCGGCCATCTTGGACAAATGCTACAAAGTAGAGGGCACAGTCTTCAGGAGATGAATATGACGCTGTGTACTATCGGATGGAAGGACATGAAGGACACACCAGATTTGCTTCCCTACGCATGAATCAGGTGAGTCCACACAATTTATCTGACGCCACTGTGTTCATCAAAATGAATGTGAGGGTAAATTGCTTAATAGATAATGAAAGCACTGAAAGTTTTATTGACCAGGGGTTAGTCAACCGCCTTGCCCTCCCCACATGCCCGAGTGAGCACCAGATCCTGTTAGTAACCTTGCGGCTGAGGTAAAACAGCTTTGCAGGGTTACTCCAGGGCACAAAATACGAAGGGTTCAAATTACTAGTACTCCCTCACCTCTGTGCCCCGGTACTATTGGGATTAGATTTTCAGTGCCAGTTAGAAAGCATTACAATAGTGCACAATGGGCCTCACCTCCCCCCCCCCCCGCCCCCCCACCACTGCAGCCTGTGTGTCCTGAACATAGAATCCCCTCTGCTGTTCACACACCTGACCCCAGAATGCACACCAATAGCCACAAAGAGCAGGAGGTACAGCCCGAGGGACAGAGCCTTCATTAGGACAGAAGTTCGCAGGAGGGCATCATAGAGCAGAGCACCAGCCCCTGGAGAGCCGAGGTGGTTGTAGTCCTAGGTGGTTGTAGTAAAGTCAGGAGAAAAACCGCATGGTAATGGATTACAGCCAGACAATCAACAAATTTACACAACTAGATGCCTATCCCCTGCAACGCATAGCAGACATGGTCAACAGCATTGCACAGTATAAGGTGTTCTCCACCATAGACCTGAAGGCGGCATACCACCAACTGCCCATTAGAAACAGCAATTGCATTTACACAGCATTTGAGGCAGACGGCAGGCTGTATCAATTTCTGCGACTCCCCTTCGGTGTCACCAATGGAGTGTTCCTGTTTCAGAGAGAAATGGACCGAATAGTAGATGAGTTCCAACTGAAAATGGTGTTCCCCAACTTAGACAACATGACAATCTGTGGCCACACTCAGGAGGATCATGACACGAATTTAAAACGCTTCTTCCAGGCAGCCGAGGAAAGGAACCTAATGTACAACAGGGACAAATGCGTCTTTAGCGCCAGGAAGTTGCCAATCCTGGGCTACATTGAGCAGAATGGGGAAATCAGCCCAGACCCAGCCCGTATGCACCTTCTCCTAGACTTCCCAGTGCCACACACGCTGAAAGCACTAAAAGGTGTTTGGGGCTGTTTGCTTACAACGCCCAATGGGTCTCCAACTATGCCGACAGGGCCCGCCCACTTATAAAAGCCTCAGTTTTCCCACTGTGCCCACCAGCCACCAGAGCATTCAGGGACATTAGGGACCATATTGCTAAAGCTACCATGCGGTCCATAGATGAGCCGATCCCATTTCAAGTAGAAACGGATGCATCCGATGTGGCTCTGGCAGCCACCCTAAACCAAGACAGACGACCGGTGGCCTTTTTCTCACAAACCCTACAAGGGTCAGAAGTAAGACACTCAGCAGTAGATAAGGAGGCCCTAGCCATTGTGGAAGCAGTAAGCCACTGGCGACATTATCTGGTGTGCAAACACTTCACCCTCATCACGGACCAACAGTCCGTGGCTTTTATGTTCGATAATCAGAACAGGGGGAGAATTAAGAATGACAAAATCCTGCGCTGGCGGATAGAATTATCTACATTTAACTACAACATTCTATACCGCCCCGGGAGACTCAACGAGCCCCTGGACGCACCTTCCAGAGGCACTTGTGCCATCCTTAACCATACATCCCAGTTGCAGAACTTGCACAATGAGCTGGGCCACCCAGGGGTCGCTAGATGTTTCACTTCATTAAAATCCAAAACCTCCCATTTTCGGTAGAGGAAGTGAGCTCAGTGAACAAGGGTTGCCCCATCTGTGCGGAATGCAAACCACAATTTTACCAGCCAGACAAAGCCACCCTGATAAAAGCTACCAAACCTTTTGAGCACCTCAGCCTCGATTTTAAAGGCCCGCTCCCATCCAATAATAGAAATGTCTATTTCCTAAATGTAATAGATGAATATTCCCGTTTCCCCTTCGCAATCCCGTGTTCTGATGTATCAGCAACCACTGTTATAAAATGCCTATTTGGGTACCCGGACTACATACACACACAGGGAGCTGCATTCATGAGTGCAGACGTACAGCAGTACCTGCACGAGAGAGGGATTGCCAGAAGCCGCACTACAAGTTACAATCCCAGGGTGGAATGGACAAGTCAAAAGGGAAAATACCACTATCTGGAAAACGGTCCTCTTTACTTTAAAAGCAAAAGACCTGCCTGTTACTAGATTGCAAGAAGTGTTGCCAGAGGCCCTACACTCTATACATTCTTTGTTGTATACTGCCACTAACATGACCCCACATAACCGTATCTTTTCTTTCACAAGGAGAGTTGCGGCAGGCACAGTGCTGTCTAAATGGATGATGACCAGGACTGTTCTCCTCCGGAAGCACTGCAGACCCCACAAAGTGGACCCGCTGGTGGAGCAAGTGGAGTTGAGGCATGCGAACCCTCAATACACCTTTGTCACATTCCCAGATGGAAGAGAAGATTCGGTGGCTGCCATGGATCTCGCCCCGGCCGGATGTGTGAACATCGCAGAGGAAACACAGATGTCTACAGATCAACAAGGAGCACAGCAGCAGTCACTAGAACAGTCGTCCATCGAGTCACCCCAGAGGACTATATCACCCACCCCGGAAATCAGGAATCTGGGTACGCCCACCCCACAAAATATCACCACCCTAGACTTGATGGCAGGACCTAATTCCATACAAGCAGATCCCCAGCCCACATGGCTACTTGGCCATCTAGTACTTCCCACTCCCACACCTCCACCTAGAAAGGCTGAAAGGCAGACCGCACTCCCCACCCCTATACCACTACTGAGGAGGTCCAGAAGCCACAGAAAATTTTGGGCATGAACTTTCAAACAAGGGAAGGAGGATGGGTGGGGGGGGGGGTGGGAATAACAATTTTTTAAGGGGGGGTGAATGTAGTGATATGTAATTATCACCAGGGGTCATCCCGGTGACCTTGTATATAAAGCAGTCCAGAGCTACAGTCTAACCTTCCAGGTTCGTCTTGCAGAGAAACAAGACCTTTTAGTGTACATATTAGTTTATTAAAGCTGTCTTATACTCGCACTGCTGGTGTGGTTATTGTCAGTACAGGAGCCTCACAGACAGATGCTTCCTGTATGACAGAAATATCACCCACAATGTATGTTGTTCCCGAGATGACCGAGGAGTAGAAACAGTCGCCCACCTCTTTGCAGAATGTGGATTTGCTAAATTTGCTAAGAGTGTGTGTAGAAGGATGCATGGGGTCTTGGTCATGGTTTATCTCCAGCAGCAGTGGATTGGAGGACTCTCTGACTTACGGGCTGTCCTGGGACGTACACAGAGTTGCTGGAAGACCATTAACTCGGTGAAAGATGCCCTTTGGTCTGCTTGAAATTTGTTGGTGTTCTATTACACAGAGATGTGGGTGCAGGAATGCTGCCAACAAACAATTCCAGACTGCAGGAGTACATGCTGGGAGACATGCTGAGGCTTGGTGCAGCCATCGCGAGGGCACTGTGGGGAAGTACCACAGTCTAGACTCTAGGCAGTGGCTCTCAACCTTTTTCTTTCCAGTCACATACCAATTTAAGAATTCCCTATGCCATAGGTGGTTTGTGATTAGTAAGGGATTGCTTAAGGTTGAAAGAAAAAGTTTGAAAACCACTGTTTTAATTGTACTTAATTAACTCAGTTTCAGAACTCCAAAGGAAATGGGCCAATGAGAATTTTTCTCAAGCAAAATATTTCAGTACAATTGGGCCAAGAGTAATGATTTTCACACTCACATCCCACCATAAGCAATCCCTTACTAATCACAGAGCACCGATGGCATAGGGATTACTTAAAGTGGGATGGGAGTGGAAAGAAAAAGGTTGAGAACCACTGCTCTAGAATCTTTCCAATTCCAGGCACTGAGAGGCTGAGACTGGAAGTGAAGTCTCTCAAACAGCAGATGAAGAAGGGGGTGGGAGGGGTGGGAGTGGTCACATTAGGTCACAGATAGTTAATGTGTCCATGTTCTGTAACAGAATGTACACATGAATACAACACTACGAATATGAAAAGAACTTGCACTGTACATATTTTCAAAGCTTGCAGAGAGATCTGGACCAGCTTGGAAAATGAGCTGCAAAATAACATATATAATTTATGTGTGAGATGTTGCACTTTTGAAAGGATAAACCAAGGTAGGACATACACAGTAAATGGTCAGGCACTGAGGAGTGCGATAGACAGAGGGATCTGGGAATACAGATACATAATTTGTTGAAAGTGGCATCACAGGTAGACAAGGTTTTAAAGAGAGCTTTTGGCATATTGGCCTTCATAACTCCATAACAGGAGTTGGGATATTATGGTGAAGTTGAACTACACTTTGTTGAAGCCAAATTTGGAGTATTGTGTGCAGTTTTGGTCATCTAACTGCAGGACAGAATATTAATAAGATGGAAGAGGGCAGAGGAGATTTACTGGGATGTTGCCTGCCCTTAAAGAACTGAGATACAGATTAAAAGGTAAGAACTTTATTCTCTGAGCATAGAAGAACAAGGGGAGAATTGATTGAGGTATTTAAAGTTTTGATGGATGTAGCCAGAGGTTTTTTTTTCCACTGAAATAACTAGAGGGCCTGGGTTAAGGGTGAAAGGGGAAAGGTTTAAGGGGAACATTAGTGGAAGTGATCCGTCTCGAATGAGCTGCCAGCTAAGGTGATGAATGATAGTTAGATATTTTTTTATTAATTTTTTTTATTTTTCACACTATTAACCGTATTAATCAAAATATACACGAACATTTCCCTCTTGAATATAGAGTCATTTTCTCCCCTTTTTCCCCCTCCCTTCCCTCCCTCCTTCCCACCCCTCTCCCCACGCACTCAACATTCAATATATACAATACATTAAACCCATTAAACAATGTCATCACACAATAAGAATAAACAAGAAAATTGTGTCATCTACTTTTACACACTGGGTCAGTTCATTTCATCTTCTTCTCATTCTATCATTTTAGGGGGTGGAGGTCTGCGGTAGGACCTCTCTGCTATGTTCCATGTACGGTTCCCAAATTTGTTCAAATACTGTGATGTTATTTCTTAAATGATATGTTATTTTTTCCAATGGAATACATTTATTCATTTCCATGTACCATTGCTGTATTCTCAGGCTATCTTCTGATTTCCAAGTTGACATTATACATTTTTTTGCTACAGCTAAGGCTATCATAATAAATCTTTTTTGTGCTTCATTCTTTACTTCTTATATTCCTTAGAAGGAAGATCTCTGGATTTTTTGGTATGTTGCTTTTTGTGATTTTATTTAATACCTGATTTAGATCTTCCCAAAACTTTTCCACTTTCTCAAATGCCCAAATTGCATGTACTGTTGTTCCCGCTTCCTTCTTACAGTGAAAACATCTATCTGATACTGTTGGATCCCATTTATTTATCTTTTAGGGCATGATATGTGTAACCAATTATATTGTAACCTCATGTTTATTATATTTTTCATAGTTCCAGAGCATAAATTTTCCCATATTTCATTTTTATCTTTAAGTTTAAATCTTTTTCCCACTTTCGTTTGGGTTTGTAGCTTATTTCATCATTTTCCTTATCTTGCAGCTTGATGTACATGTTTGTTATAAATCTTTTAATTATCATTGTGTCTGTAATCACATATTCAAAGCTGCTTCCTTCTGGTAATCTCAGTCTGCTTCCCAATTTGTCCTTTAAGTAGATTTTCAGTTGGTAGTATGCAAACATTGTACCATGAGTTATTCCATATTTGTACTTCATTTGTTCAAATGATAATAAATTATTTCCCAAAAAACAATTTTCTATTCTTTTAATTCCCTTTCTCTCCAATTCTCTAAAGGAAAGGTTATCTATTGTGAAAGGGATTAGTTGATTTTGCATCAATAATAATTTTGGTATTTGGTTATTTGTTTTTTTTTCCTTTCTACGTGAATCTTCTTCCATATGTTGAGTGATAGTTTGATATTTAAGAAGAATTTAGTCAGGTACATGGATGGAAGGGGTATGGAGGCTATGGACTGGGTGAAGGTCAGTGGGATGAGGTAGAATAATAGTTTAACATGAATTAGCAAGGCCAAGGGGGCAGTTCCTGTGCTGTGTTGTTCACTAAAATAAAAGTAGGCCAGTTCAGTTGGATCAGAGATTTCTGGCTCACGCAAAGTCTTTTCTTGGGATAGCAGGTCTCCTGTTAACTATCCCCATGTCTGTGGTGAATCCGTTAATTGTAAAAAGGTTGAAATATCTGCACCAGCTGGTCTTTTGATGCCAGTGCCGTTGACCAGCACAAACCTCCTTTGAGGAAATGGCCATGTGCGGCCTTCCCCAGCTGTTGTGCTCCAAGATGTGGAGGCACAATGAAGTTCCAGGCTTTTAATGAGTGATGATGAAACTCATCAGTATATTTTAATGTCCACTCGTCCATGATCCCAAGTACTTAATCCTTCTGCGAAATTTTGGGAGATTCTGCCAAATGCACCTTTGGCAAGTCACAGCCACAATTTTCCTGGTTCTGAAAGAGCTGAGAGTGAGAACTGGTCCTACATATCCAGCAGTAACAGGGAAACACCCGATGACCAAAATGTCCCAGCCACACTAGTCCCTCCTCCCTACATTTGCCTATACCCCTCCAAAACCATCCTATCCATGTATTTGTCCAAATGTTTTTTTTTAAACATTGCAATAGAACTCTCCTCAGCCACTTCCTAGGGTAACGTGTTCCATAACCCCACTACCTCTGTGTAAAACAAAGATCATGTGGTGGACATGATCCTTATAGAGAACACATCAAGGCAAACATTTATGGCCTAATTAATATTGAGATATTGGCCTTCTTGAATCACTCTAGTCTTTCCGGTGAAGTTACTCCTGCAGTATAGGGAGTTTTTTTGTTGAAGGACGAATGATGCCCTTAAGGAGATCTGTGAAACAGATAGGTTTTTCGGTTATCTTTTTGAAAATCCCAGATTATTAATCATATTTCAATTCCACATGATTTGAACTTCTTGGGAATTTTTAATTTAGTTTCCTTAACTTCCATACGACGACCTTAAGCTTACTACTCATCCAGGTACAACAATGTGAAAGGACCAATGTTTAGAGCCTTTGAATGATCAATACATTGAAATAAAACAGAAGAATAGAATCTTTCATGATTTCAAAGTGTTCCAGAGTTGTTTTTTTTATTCCCAGCACCTCTGAAATGTGTTCACCACTGAAATGTGAAATAAATCTAAGATAAAGTTCAGAAATTGCTGGAAACTTCCAGCGTGTCAAATCCATTTTATTTCAAACTCCCAGCATCTGCGGTTTCTCTGATTTTAAATCATTGTCGAAAACATGAGCCAAGTGCACAGCAAGATCCCAGAAACCACAGTGACAGAGATGCCACGGTGATCTGTTTACCCAGGGATAAACAATGGCCAAGTATCCAAACAGAGCTCCCAGCTTTACTTCGAATTGGTGCTGAGAATGTTTAACAGCTGGCTTAAAAGTGGAGGAAGTATTTTGGTTTGAAAGCATCGTCTGAAAGAAGATACCCACAACTATCCTGCTTCCCAGGGCAGGATCAGCAAAGACCAGAGGACATGTGTACAAAGGGAAGTGAAGGGGAGACAGGGGTAAGTTTGTTCCACAGAGAGTTGTGGGGGCCTGGAATGCCTTGCTGGGGATGGTGGTGGAGGCTGAAGCATTGGGAGCATTTAAGAGACCATTAGACAGGCACATGATTGAAAGAAAAATAGAGGGTTATGGGGTAGGAGTAGGGAGGGTTTAGTATTTTTTTAGGAAGGGATATGTGGGTCAGTACAACACTGAGGGCCGAAGGGTCTGTATTGTGCTGTAATGTTCTATGTTCTCTGGTGTGTTGCTTCTGAACTTATCTAAAGTATCAGCCTTGATGTGTGTGGCTTGGACCCAGTGTGTGAACTAAGGCAGTGGTTGACCACATTTGACAGCTTAACATTCAAAGGTGGCCATTGAAAATGGTTGAGGGAAGTCGAACTCTTCTCACTTCTCTTCTCATGACTGTTGACACAACATGGGAAATCAGGAGTGAAGAAATTGTGGGAAATGGACTACTTTATGTCTCACACACCAACCTTTTTGTTTTCCTATTCAGGCTAGGGGTGACCACCTGCATAATTAGAATGTTGCAGTTCCAACTTTGTCAACATTGATCAAGGAGCCCACTGAGTCACTGTAACTCTCGGAAGAGATTGCTCCCCTGAATTAGCAGGGCATAACTTCAGGTGTTGCTCCAGAACACTGGAGACAGAATCAGAACTGACAGTATGGAGGGAGTACTGACCCATAAGGCCTTCTATTTTGATGTGCCAGACCTGCACAATGCTTTCAGCATTTACTCTTTTGTTTTGGGTTTCCAGTTCCTGCAGTTCTCCACTTTTCGTGAAACTGAGCATCAATTAATGAGAGGAATGGCATCATTCTTAGTGCTGGCAGTGGTTGATGGGATATGGAAAGAGGAAATAGGATTGGAACCAAACAAAATAATCCCCCTCCCTTTACAACCCTGTCAAATATTTCCCAAGATCTAAAGGTGGGCATAGATTTAAAATGCAAGGGGAAAGATTTAAAAGGGACCTGAGGGGCATCTCTTTACACAGGAGGTGGAATCCACTGCCAGATGATGTGATCAAGGTGGGAAAAATGGCAACATTTAAAAGACATGGAGACAGATACATGGTTCAGGGGATATGGGCCGAATGCTGGCACATGGGACAGCATGGAAAAGTTGGGCCAAAGGGTCTGTCTCTGTGCTGTAGAATTCTATGCTTGCTTAATCCCCACTAGCTCCTTGGAGTATGTGGTTCTATTCACTCTAATTACTCAGACAATGTTGCCTTTCCTTCTCTGAGATGCCTGCGGCCTGGCTTGTTACCAGTTTGCTGAATGTCTGTGAATTACGAAAGCCCAGCATAAAGCAAAGGCAAGGTCAGGTGAATATACAAATACTTTAAAATATCATATGATACGATGGAAGTTTCAATGCCTATGATCACCTAGAAATCCAATGGATACCTTGTGACATCAGCACAGACATTATCTTTCTCAGGCAATCCTTGCACTGAAAGTGTGCAACACAATTCCACTTGACACATCCCTTCCAGGTGTATATTTCTCTAAGTATAAATCATTTAAAGTGGCTGGTGGACAGTGCCAATATTTGTCTTTAGCAAGTGATATCAGTGAAAAAGGACCTGTGTTATTTTGGTGTATAAAATGTTACCTGTCTTTGTTCCTATGAAGCAAATCAGACTACTGATTCTCAGGAGAACGGTTACATAATGCGTTACTGTTGCAGCTTCCATGGTACTTAATACAAAGCTCTCTACTGATTCTGAGGAGAACGGTTACATAATGCGCTACTGTTGCAGCTTCCATGGTACTTAATACAAAGCTCCCTACTGATTCTCAGGAGAACGGTTACATAGTGCGCTACTGTTGCAGCTTCCATGGTACAATACAAAGTATCACAGGGAATTTACAGAGAATGTTCAGCTTCTCTGAGTTCACAGCTGCCACCATCAGAAAGGTGAGCCTTTGATTTGGGGTGGAGAGCGTGCAGCTCCATACTTGGGTTTAAGCTAGCTTCATCCCAATCAGCAGGTGAATCCTCCTGCTTTTTCTCCTTACTGTTCCCACCTTCTGGATGTTCTTCCGTGGCACACGTAGGGTTGCAGGAGTCCCTCAGAGCACTGCAGTCTTTGCGGTCTTCTACCCTAACAGAGCAATAGAGAGAGGTCAGTCAAGTTACAGCTCTGCAATGCCTCTATCAGCTGAAGCTCAGAAGCAGGCAGAAAACCTTTGTGATGAGTTGAAAAGGGAAATGATGGGTGCTGAACTTCGAACCAGTGAGGTGCGTCGGAGACTTGTTCCTCTTTCTTGAGTTGTGCAGGAGAAATGCCAAGCTTCTCCCAGTGAAAGTTCGCAGCCATCACTTCAGTCATTCAGCACAGAACAGGGTCTTCGGCCCAACTCGTCCAAGCCAACCAAGTTGGCATTTTGAGTTGGACCCATTTGCCTGCATTCGGTCGATATCCGTCTAAGCCCTTCCCCTCTATACATCTGTCCAATCACCTTCTGCACATTGTAATGTACCCACTTCAAATGGGTACAGGAATGTTTTCTAAATCAATATATAGAGGTACCAATGAGAGAGGATGCAGTACTAGGGAACCAGGCAGGACAGGTGAGTAGGTGAACATTTTGGGGTCCAGGGATCATAATGCTATTAGATTCACGTTAATTATGGATAAGGATAGATTTGGGCCTCAAGTTGAGATGCTAAATTGAAGAAAGGCTCATTATGTGGAAATGAAAATGGATCTAGAAAGCGTGGATTTGGTAAGTTGTTTTCTGGCAAGGATGTGTTCAGTAAGAGGAAAGCCTTCAAAGGCAACATTTTGAGAGTGCAGTTTGCATGTTTCTGTCAGGATTAAAGGCAAAGTTAACAGGAACCTTTGTTTTCAAGGGATATTGATGATCTGGTTAAGAAGAAGGAGAGAGAGGCATACAGCAGGTATAGGGAACAAGGAGCAAATGAGGTATGAGAAGAGCATAGAAAATATAAGAAGGAAATTAGGAAGGCAGAAAGGAGACATGAGGTTGTTTTAGCAGATAATGTGAAGGTAAACCCAAAGGGGTTCTACAAACAAATTAAGGGACAAAATTGGTCTCCTAGAAGATCAGAGTGGTCATCATGTGTGGAGCCTAATGTTTTTTTTTAATCAGTATTTACTCAGGAAACTGGTATAATGTGTAAGGGAAGAAGGGAAACAAATGGTGGTGTCATGGAACATGTACAAATTAAAGAGGAGGAGGTGCTGCTGCCTTACAGTGAATAAAGGTAGATAAATCCCTGAGCCTGACAAGATATTCCCTCAGACCTTGAAGGAAATTAGTGTAGAAATTGTAGGGGCCCTGGCAGAAATATTTAAAAGATCCTTAACCTCAGGGGATGTGCCGGACTTTCCATTATTTAAAAGAGGCTCCAAAAATGAACCAGGAAATTACAGGTCAGTGAGCCTTACATCAGTACTGTAGTAGGTAAATTATTGGAGGGTGTTCTAAGAGATCATGTATACAAGTATTTGGACAGCCAAGGGCTGATTGTCAGCATGGCTTTGTGTATGGGAGATCGTGTTTAACGAATCAGAGTTTTTCGAGGAAGTTACCAAGAAGGTTGATGAAGAAAATGCTGTGGATGTTGTCTACATGGACTTTAATAAGGATTTTGACAAGGTTCCACATGGGAGGTTAGTTCAGAAGGCTTAGACACTAGGTATCCATGGATAACTGGATTCAAAATTGGCTGAATGGGAGAAGACAGATGGTGGTAGTGGATGGTTGCTTCTCAGACTGGAGGCCTGTGACGAGTGGTGTGTCTCAGGGATCAGTGCTGGGGCCATTGTTGTCTATATCAATGATCTGGATGATAATGTGGGAAATTGGATCAGCAAGTTTGCTGCTAACACTAACATTGGAAGTGTGGACAGCAAAGCAGGCTTTCAAAGCTTACAGAGGGATCTGGACCAAATAGAAAAATGGGACAGAAAATGTGAGGTGTTGCACTTTGGATGGACAAACCAAGGTAGGACATACACAGTAAACGGCCGAGCACTGATGTGTGTGGAGGAACAAAGGGATCTGGGAATACAGATACAAAATTCCCTGAAAGTGGCGTTGCAGGTGGACAGAGTTGTAAAGAAAGCTTTTGGCATTTTGGCCTTCATAAATCAATGTATTGAGTACAGGAGTTGGGATGTTATGGTGAGGTTGTATAAGACATTGTTGAGGCCAAATTTGGAGCATTGTGTGAAGTTCTGGTCACCTAACTACAGGAAGGATATCAGTAAGATTGAAAGTGTGCAGAGAAGATTTACTGGGATGTTGTTTGGTCTTCGAGAGTTGAGTTACAGGAAAAGATTAAACAGGTTGGGACTTTATTCCTTGGAGAGTAGAAGAATGAGGGGAGGTTTAATAGAAGTTTACAAAATTATGAGATGTATAGACAGAGTAAATGTGAGTAGGCTCTTTCCACAGAGATAAATACAAGAGGACATGCCTTTAGGGTGAATGGGAAACCTCTTCATTCAGAGTGGTGGGGGTGTGGAATGAGCTGCCATCTAACATGGCAAATGTGGGCTTGATCTTATACTTTAGATACATGGATGGGAGGTCTGGAAGGTAATGTAGGTCCATGGGACTAGTAGAATGATGTTTTGCACAGACTAGAAGATCTTTCCAGATACACACCATCCTCTGAGTGGAAAACATTATCCTTACATCCCTTTTAAATCTCTTCTTTCTCATCTTAAACCTCTGCTGTCTAATTCCTTTTCGACATACACCACGGTAACACCACTAGTGTCTAAACATGGCCCTCAAGCCCATGTTGCCCAATTGTACCCAATTGACCTCCAACCCAGTATGTTTTGATGGATAATCTATCCTGGGAAAAAGATTATAAGCTTTAATTTTATCTATGCCCCTTGTGATTTTATATAAACATCTATGAAACCACCCCTCAGCCTCAGGGAATGAAGAACCAGCCTATCCAAGAAGGTCAGGGTGGTTCACTAGAGGAATGGGCTATCAAGTGTGAATGTGAGAGTCATGTTATCTTCATGTTGGGGAACAGTGCAGAGGTGATGGAGGTGCTGGCAGCAAATGGTGATGATGTAGTTATGAGCAGGATGCTAGGATCGCATCAATGGGCCAACAAATACAGAGAGATATGGGCATGGTGAGTGTGGCAGTGAGTACAATGCGTGGCAGTGAGTACCAGTGACCTAGGCTTGAATCCATTGCTACCTGTAAGGAATTTGTGAGTTTTCCCGGTGTCCAGGTGGGCTTCCTCCAGGTATTCTGGTTTCCTCCCACATTCCAATGCCATACGTAGTAATTAGGTAACATGGGTGTAATTGGGTTACATGGGCCGGTAGGGCCTGTTACCGTGCTGTATCTCTAAGTTTGATTAGAACCAACGAAGCAATCACTGTTGGTTGCAAAGACAATAGCAGGAGATAGGAAAGGAGGAGCGATTGGTGTTACTGGAGTATGTGGGGAAATTGATGAACAGCAAAGTAAGCCATTCAGAAGTAGGAAGAGATTAATCAGTTCAGTGATCAGAGGTGTGAGAGATCAATGTAGGGTGGCAGTGTAGGGAAGACCACTGATGTTGAGTTAACCAGTAGCAAAGGGACATTCACCAGTAGTGGTGTGGGAGGATGAAAAAGGAGGCCTGCCGTGGCCATTAGACACGTGAAGGGAATAATTGGTAAGAAACAAAAAGATAAGATGCGATTATCAGGGAAAGGGTATGGGGGGTGGTGGGTGGGAACAGGGCTGCCTGTTTTCTTTTATAGAACCATAGAACACTGAAGCACAGAAAGCAGGCCACTCAGCCCTTCTAGTCTGTGCCAACCATCATTTCAGTACTCCCGCTGACATGCTCCCATTCTATAATCTTTCAGGCATCCCCACCCATGTACCTGTCCAATTTATTCTTAAAACACAAGATGGAGCCAGTATTCACCACATCAGATGCAGCTCATTCCTCACTCCCACAATTCACCGAGTGAAGAACTTTTCCCTTATGTTCCCCCGAACCTTTCAGCTTAAAACTATGACCTCCCATATTTTTCTCCCCCAATCTGTGGAAAGACCCCACTCACATCCACTCTGTCTATACCTTTTGTAATCCTGTAATTCTCTATCAAATCTCCCCTTATTCATCTTTGCTCCAAGGAATAAAGTCTTAACCTGTTTAATCCTTCCCTGTAACTTAACTCCTGAAGACCTGGCAACATCCTAGTAAATCTTCTCTGCACTCTTTCAATCTTAATGATATCCTTCCTGTAGTTTGGTGACCAGACTGCACATAATATTCCAAATCTGGTCTCACCAATGTCTTAAACAGCTTCAACATAACATCCCAACTCCTCGACTCAATACTTTGATTTATAAAGGCTAAGATGCCAAAAAGCTTTCTTTACAGCCCTGTCCACCTGTGACACCACCTTCAGGAAATAATGTATCTGTTTTCCCAGATCTCTGCTCCTCTGCACTCCTCAGTGCTATTTCATTTACTGTGTATGTTCTACCTTGGTTTGCCCTTCCAAAATGCATCACCTCACACTTGTCTGCATTAAACTCCATCTGCCGTTTTATGGCCCATTCTCCTCGTTTGAAAATTTTCTTCGCTGTTCACAACCCCTCATGTCATTACCAAACTTGCTGATCCAATTCACCACATTATCATTCAGATTATTGGTCCCAACACAGATCCCTGAGGCACACCACTTATCAAAGGCCTCCAGTCTGTGAAGCAACCACTGTTTGTTTTCTCCCATGCAGCCAATTACAAATCCAATTTACAACCTTTCCATGGATACCTAGTTTCATAACCCTCTGAACTAACCTCCCATGTGGGACCTTTTTGTGAGGGTTGGGAATATACAGCTCTTCCTGGCTCCATTTATATCTTATCAATTATATTTTTAAAAAGTAACCTTGTTAATTGTGGTCTGATAATGGTGGGACACCAAGAACAATCCCACTGTGTTCCCAAGTGCTTCACCACCGGATTGACACACCCTCCACTCATCTTGAACCCACCCAGCTCTGCATTGTGCCCCCCAAGCAAAGAAGATCCAAATGATTGCTCAGACCTTTACATCGGAGCAGGAGTCGGCCATCTGGCGCCCTGACCCTGCTCAGCCTTTCAACAAGCTCATGGCTGATCTGGTCGTGGACTTAGTTCCAGGTGCTGTCTCTTCCCCACAATTCTTAATTCCCATATCTATCTGTGTCTTAAAGAGGTAGCCTCTCCTGCTTCAGAGATCTGACAATTTCCTCACACCACAATACTTGTGGACCCTGTCTGAAAACTGGAATCATTATGGTTTGAATATGAGGAAGATCTCCTGTTCAAATTTGGTCACAGTTGCTGGCTGGCAATTTTTTTATTTCAGAAATCTAACCATTTTTTTGCTTTCTGATGATGACTTACTGGTAGCCATACCCATTCCCATTCAGTTCAGCTCTTCTTTTCTTTGACCTGAAACATTGACTTTGTTTCTCTCTGCAGAGGTGCTGGCTGACCCACGGAATGTTTCCAGCCGTTCAAAATTCCAGCTCCTCAGGTTTTTTTATAATTTTCAATTCCATCCTTGTTCATGTTTTGGGATTTGGATGTCACACTCAAGGCCAGACGTACTATCCCTCCCTAAATCCCCTTGGGACAGTTGTGATGAGCAATCCTTCTCTTGAAGGCACTCCTGCGGAATTGTGGGATAGTGAGTTCCAGGATGTCAGCAGCTGATTTATAGGGTTAGGACTTGATTTGCCAGAGTGTCAGAGAATGAGGGAAGATTTGATTGAGGTCTACAAAATCATGAGGGGCATAGATATGGTCAATGCAGGCAGGAATTTTCCACTGAGGGGACATGGGTTGAGGATGTAAGGTGAAATGTTTCAGGTTGACGTCTTCACCCAGAGAGTGGTGAGAGTGTGGAACGAACTGCCTGCTGAGGTGGTGGATGTGGGTTTGATTTTGACATTTAAAAAAGATTGGCTAGGTCCATGGATGGGAGGGGTACGGAAAGCTATGGTCAATGGGACTATGCAGAATAAATAGTTTGGCATGGATGAGATGGGCTGAAGGGCCTATTTCTGTGCTGTAGGTTCTATGATTTGAACCTACTTTTAAAGATGTAGCAACAATATATCTCTAAATCAGTCTGGGATATAACTTAGAAGAAAAACAGCAAATGGCAGATGCCCTGGTGTCTGCTGTGCCACCCTTGTTTGGAGAGGCCTTGTGTTTTGGAGGTAATGATGGAGTACTAAGGACAGTTAGAGCATTTTTTATTTTATGTTATTGTAGACGATTCACACTGTGCCAGTTGAGGGCGGTGGAAACCAGTGACAATCAGGTGAAGGTAGTCCTCTGGAATAGCTCCTATTGTCTCACCAAATGTACCACTTGTGATCAAGACCAACTTTCACTCCACAGATACCAGCACGAAACCAGAAGTGTCTTGGAAGCCATCTTTCCATATGGATCATCGATGCTGTAATCTGTTACAGGAAACAAACACATTTTATGGTTCCAATGAAAGATATTTGACCTGAAACATTAACTCTATTTCTCTTTCCGCAAGTCTGCCTAACATGCTGTGTTTGTCGTATTACTGGTTTTTATTTCAGATTTTCGGCATCTGCAAGTTTTTTTAAATTTTTCAAATGTCATTGCACCTCTGGTTGCAAAACACTTGACAAAAAAAAAACCCTTCATTCATGTTTTTATACATTTACTGAATCTTGGAGTGCAAGTCAGGAATACATGCCAATGTATTAAACTGAGATTCAGCTACAGCACTCTTGCCTGTGCCACCAAGTCTCGGGAAGAAATGCAAAAAAACACAAAGGAGGAACAAAGGGATGAAGGGAGGACACAGCAAAGGAAACGTATGAGGGATATCGTGAAAACCCTCGTAACCTAATGTGAATTCCCTGAAAACAGGTGCAGGCTGATATTTCATAAAATAATGAAGACATAACAAACTTATTGCATTATTCTTTTTGTCCATCTTCAACTGGATAAGGTTCTCTTAGATTGAAAACAAAATCAACAGCTGATTCACAGACACATGTCAGCACATTGACTTCTCCAGGAATTTGTGGAAGTTTGGAAACCCTGGCAAATTTCTGCAGAGGTGTGGTGGAAAGTATGCTGACTGGCTGCATCACGGTCTTGTACGGGGACACCCATACCCCTGAGCAGAAAGCCCAGCAAAAGGTAGTGAACATCCCCGGGATGTCACAAGCAAAACTCTCCCCTCCATCGAGAACATCTATGGGGAACGCTGCTGTCAGAGAGCAACTGCGATCGTCAAGGATCTGCACCACCCAGCACACGCTGCTGCCATCCGGAAAGAAGTCTAGGTGCCACAAGACTCACACCCCAAGGTTTGGAGCAGCTGTTCCACCTTCACCAACAGACTCCTCAACAACAAACTTAATCAGGGACTCACTTAAGGATTCTTACTTGTGCACTTTTGTGACTTTTTCTCTATGTTTTGCAGCCAGTTTGCTTACATTTCTTTATTTGTTTACAATATATATGTATCTTCTTGAGTACAGTATTTTGCACTATCAGTAAGTGGTAATTAACCACATAATAATAACCATATAACAATTACAGCACAGACACCAGCCAGTTTGGCCCTTCTAGTCCATCCTGAACACTTTTTCCCACCTAGTCCCATTGACCCACACCAGGCCCATAACCTTCCACACCTCTCTCGACCATAGACCTATCCAACTTTTCCTTCAATATTAAAATCGAACCCACATCTACCACTTCAACCAAAAGCTCATTCCACACTCCCACCACACTCTGAGTGAAGAAATTACCCCTCAAGATTCCCTAAACTTTTCCCCTTCAATCTCAATTTATGTCCTCTTGTTTCAATCTCCCCCACTCTCAATGGAAAATTCCTGTCCACATTTTCTCTATCTGTCCCCTTTATAATTTTAAATGCCTCTATCAAATCACCCCTCGATCTTCTACACTCCAGGGAATAAAGTCTCAGCCTGCTCAACCTTTCCCCGTAACTCAAACTCTGAAACCTTGGCAACTTTCTCGTAAATCTCCTCTGGACTCTCTCTAAACTGTTTATATCCTTCTTGTAATTCAGCGACCAAAACTGCACACGATATTCCAAATTTAGCCTCACCAATGCCTTATACAATATCAACATGACATCCCAATTCCTGTATTCAATACTCTGATTTATGAAGGCCAACGTCTACATGTGACTCCACTTTCAGGGAATTATATGCCAGAATTCCTGACTGCTCTCCTCAATTGTCTATCATTTATGAGTATGGCCTTCGCTGATTATTCCTACCAAAATGTAGAACCTCACATTTATCAGTTTTAAACTCCATCTGCCATATTTCTGCACACTCTTCTAACTGTCCTTTGAAAACCTTCTTTACATTCCACAACACCACCAATCTTCGTATCATCTGCATACTTACTAACCCAATTTACCATCCTATCATCTAAATCACCTGTTGTCAAACTGCCCCCCTAAACACATTCCATCTTAAGTTTTCCCTATGCTATAAGTGCTCTGAGATTAGTCAGGGATTGCTTAAGTTGGGATGTGAATGGGAAGGGAAGGTTAAGAACCACTGCTCTAGATCCAATTATAACTGACATATTTTGCTTGAGAAAAATTGTCATTAGCCCATTTCCTTTGGAGTTATGAAACTGTGCAGATAATGAATCAATTAGGTTCAATTAAAACAGTAGTTTTCAAATTTTTTCTTTCCACCCACATACCACCTTAAGTGATCCCTTACTAATCACTAATGGCATAGGGATTACTTAAAGTGGAATGTAAGTTTAGGGGGCAGTTTGAAACCACTGATCTAGATCATTAATATATATGACAAATAACAATGGACCCAGTACTGATTCCTGAGGCACTTCACTAGTCACCGGCCTTCAATTTGACAAACCATTTTCCACCACTACTCTCTGCCATATCATATCCAACCATTGTTGAATCCATTTCGCTACTTCAACATTAATACCTAATGACTGAACCTTCTTAACTAACCTCTTATGTGGAACCTTATCAAAGGCCTTACTAAACTCCATATAAGCCTTCCCCTCGTCCACCTTCTTAGTAACCTCCTCGAAAAATTCTATAAGATTTGTTAAACATGATCTATCATGTACAAAACCATGTTGACTACTCCTAATTTATCCCTGTCTATCCAAATAATTATATGTACCATCTCTAAGAACACTCTCCATTAATTTACTCACCGCCAACATCACACTCACAGGCCTATAATTAGCAGGTTTACTTTTGAAGCCTTTTTTAAACAACAGTGGAACAACATGAGCTTCCCACCAATCCACTGGCACCTCCCCCGTGGCCAGTGATATTTTAAATATTTCTGTCAGAGCCCCTGCTATTTTTACACTAACCTCCCCCAATGTCCTGGGGAATATCTTGTCAGGACCCGGAGATTTATCCACCTTGATTCTCTGTAAATTAGCCAGTACTACCTCCTCATTAATCTGTATATTATCCATGACTCAATACTAGTTTTCCTTACTTCACCTGACTCAATATTCCATTTCTTAGTGAATACTGAAGAAAAATATAATTTAAAATTTCCCCCATCTCTTCACTCCTCACACACCCGACCCCTTTGATCCTCAAGGGGCCTAATTTTATCCCTCACTATTCTTTTACTTTTAATGTACCTGTAGAAACCCTTTGGATTTATTTTACCTAACCTGCCAAAGCAGCCCCATATCTCCTTTTAACTTTTCGAATTTTTTTTACACTCCTTAAATTCCTCGAGCACCTCATCTCTTCCCTGCTGTCTATACCTCTTGTACACATCCCTCTTCCTCCGAAGCAAATTCCCAATATTCCTTGAAAACCAAAGCTCCCTCTATTTTCTAACCTTTCCTTTAATCCTCACGGGGACATATCAACTCTGATATATCCTCCATTTATCTGTTACATCCTTCCCAGAAAATAAATTCTCCCAACCCACCTCTTCTAAATCCTTTTGCATCTTCTCAAAATTAGCCTTATTCCAATCAGGAATCTCAACCTTAGGTCCAGCCCCTTCCTTCTCCATAATTAACCTAAAAGTAATAGAATTATGATCACTAGACCTCAAAGTGTCCCACAACTCAAACCTTTGCCACCTGACGTAGCTCATTCTCTAATAGGAGATCCAATACAGTCCCCTCTCTTGTCAGTTCTTCCATGTATTGGTTTAGAAAACTTTCCTGAACACATTTGACGAACTCAACCCATCCAAGCCCTTTTACAGTATGGGCATCCTTGTCAGTGTGTGGAAAGTTTAAATCTCCAACAATCACCACTTTATGTTTACTATATATATATGTGATCTTACAAATTTGCTCCTCTAATTGCCTCTGTCCATTAAGGGGGAGTCTATAATACACCCCCATTAGTGTTTTCATGCCTTTCCCATTCCTCACCCACCCAAATCGCCTCACTGGATGAGTCCTCCGATCCATCCTGCCATAACACCACTGGAATTTTTTCTCGAACAAGCAATGTGACTCCTCCACCTTTTACATCACATCTAACGCATCGGGATCCTGGAACATTTCGCTGCCAATCATTCCCCTTCTGCAACCAGGTTTCACTGATGGCTACAATATCATATTTCCATGTGTCAATCCATGCTCTAAACTCATCCACTTCACTCACCACGCTCCTTGCATTGAAATATACACACGAGAGAAACCCTTTGGTTTCACTCCTTTGATTACCATCTACTTTTACTACCTCCTCTCCTTAATTAATTTTAACAATCTGATTCCTTTCTCCCTTCTAATCTTGTTGTCCTTTTACCCTAATCTCTTACTCTCAATTTGATTCCCACTCCATTGCCAATCTAGTTTAAACCCTCCCCAACAGCTCTAGCAACCCCACCTGCCAGGGACCTGTGTTGGTCCATTATTGTTTGTTATCTAAATAAATGATCTAGATGATAACGTGATGAATTGGATCACAAGTTTGCTGATAGGACAAAGATAGGAGGCATCATGGACTGTAAAGAAGATTTTCAAAGTCTGCAGAGGTTTCTGGACCAGCTGGGAAATTGGGCCAGTAAATGGTTGATGGAATTTAATGCAGTCAAGTGTGAGGTGTTGCACTTTGGAAGAGCGAATCAGGGTAGGCCATTGAGCAGTACGGTATAAGGGGAACATTGGGGAAATTTTTTCACTCAGAGAGTGGTAGGAGTGTGGAATAAGCTGCCATCTGATATAGTAAGTGCTGATTCAATCTTAAGCTTTTAAAATAAATTGGATAAATCCATGGATAGGAGGGGTCTGGAGGGTTATGGAATGAGAGTAGGTCAGTGGGACTAGCTAGTTTTATATGTCAGCACAGACTGGAAAGGTTGAATGGTTTGTTTTTATATGCTGTAACGTTCAATGATTCTATGATATTGGTCCCCTTCCAGTTCAGGTGCAGCCTGTCCTTTTTGTATGGGTCAGGCCTTCCCGAGAAGAGATCCTCAAATATGAAACCCTGCCCCCTGCATTCATTCACCACATCTTCCTCTTCCTACCCTCTCTACCACATGGCAAGGGCAGCAATCCTGAGATTACCATCCTTGAAGTCCTGCTTTTGAACTTATTTCCTAACTCCATATACTCTTTCTTCAGGACCTTATCCAGAGAGAGAGCGAGAGAGCGAGAGAGCGAGAGAGCGAGAGAGCGAGAGAGCGAGAGAGCGAGAGAGAAGTGATGACATGGCGGAGTAATGTGAAGTCATCCATTCTGGTAGAAAAATAGGAAGGAAAAATTAAAAGGTTCAGAAGGACTTGGGTATTCTTGTACATGAATCACTGAAAGTTGCCATGAAAATACACCAGGCAATTAGACAGGTAAACTGTTGAAGGAATTCAGTGAGATGCAGAACTATGGAGCTGGGTGGATTTGTGTTTGGCCTTAACTTTATGGCTGCAAATAGCTGTGGAATCTCATGTCGCCCTATTCAACTGAATGAGCTCACCAGTATTGATCTGAAGGTAGGGATTTTTTTAAATTTCACTCCATATGAATGACTTTAAATAATTAACTAAGAACAATTTATGAAAGCATGAATTAACTAGGGGCTAAAGGTTTTGTATTTAAATGCATGCAGCATAAGGAATAAAGTAGAGCAGCTGGAGATTGGCAGTTGTGATGTTGTGGCCGTGACTGAGTCATGGCTGAAGGATGGATATCATTGGGAGCCGAATGTCCAAGGATACACAGTTAATCAAAAGGATAGGCAGGAAAGCAGAGGGGCGGCATGGCTGTGTGGATGTCACTTTAAGTCAACTCATTTATTTCCAGCACTCTGAGTACAAACAGAACAAATGAATAAGTGTGAACCCAATACCTGGGCTAGCCAAAGCACGTCACAGTTCTTCATCACCTTCCTGAGAGTCTGGGCAATCAAGAAGATGAAGAGAATGACCATCATCTGAAAAGTCATCATGATGTAGGACACATATAAAATCTTGACCATGAAGGGGGTGTATTTGTCATAGTTCAGCGGGATGTCAAGCAGTCCAAAGAAAAGCATGAAGATCAGGAATATCAGATTCTTATAGCCATTGAATTCAATCCATTCAGAAGGGTCAAGTTCTTGGAATAACAAATGAAATGCTGAAATGAGAAGAAATCATTATCTTTGCGGGGATTAAAAGATGATTTTACAAAATGCCACACAATACATAGAAAATTAAGGATAACTTGTGCATGGGTACAGTGAGAGAAAATGCATGCCCAAAGGAATACTATGGGGATGGACTAATATATGAACTGATGCCCTTTAGATGTTACTAATGGTGGAATGGTGTGGAACTTGCTCATGAAGTCAGTTGCTGTGGGTGGATTCTGATCATTTTAGAACCAATGAAAATTTACAGCATGGGAGGATATTCACCTTTTCAAAGAGGTTCCAGAGAGTGTTCAATGCTAAAATTGTCAGAATTTTGAAAAACAAAGTCATAGAATCATAAATAGCGCAACATAGATGGAAGTTATATAGTTTCAGCTGTCAAAAATGGATCCAGGTCACTCCCATTTTACCATATTCCTGAAATTTCCTCTCACTTCATTATTGAAGTGTTGAAGGCCACACTATCAGAGAGAGGATCCCACTCCTAACCATACTACAGCAATTTCAGAGTAGAGGGTAATAGATCCTTTGATGGGCAGACGCATCGGTGATAAAAGCAATGTCACGATCAAAGAGGTGGCTTTGCAGAAGAAAGGATTGAAGTGGATTTGTCCAGGTCAGTTTTCATATTATAACTGTGATTGTTTGATTCAAATATAAACTCGATTTCAAAAATGCAGCCGAAAGGGGAAATTCCAACCAGTGCATCACTTTGAGGGTAAATAATACGATTTGATTTACCTGTGGTAAATCCGATCAGAACCATCACCATCAATATTACAAACGTCAAAAATTTCTCCAAAATAATCTGCAGAGCAAATAGAGAAAGCTGTCAATTAAATATTTTCTCCAATAAGCTGAATATTCAGATAATTCTGTATGTTGCACTGTGAACACGAGTTAAAGTCTCGCAAGAGCAGAGATTGAACATTTCTCATGAATTTCTTGACTAAAATAAATATATGGATGTACAACAACACGTCCCTTAAGACAGTAGAGAAACTAAAGCTCTGTGAATGTATTACCAGTGGTCTTTGATTTTTAAGCCTCCTCAGGTAGAGTAGTCTAATGGAAAATAAAGATGAATACACAACTGAGTTCGGAATAGCTATACAGGGCTGAACCACATCAGTGTGATAAAAATAATTGATTAAAATCCTTAGTCCTAATGCTGCTTGACCTGCTAAGTTCCTCCAGTCGATTGTTGTTTTGCTCCAGGTTTAAACGTTTGCAGACTCCTGTGTCTATATTATATTCTCTCCATATGCTCATCAATAACCCCAGATTACACCTCTCGGACACACATTTTGGACAACCTCCAGTGGTTTAATGCACTTTCAACCTACATATGGTGGGGAGGGGGGATTCCCACAGGGTCACCGGAGGATCAAGCAAACTCCACACAGGCAGCATCCATTGCCAGCACTGGATCTAGCTCACTGGAGCTCTGAGGTGGCAGCTGAGCCACTGTACACTGCATGGTAAAGGTTTGGAGCATTCTATGCCTATCTGTCTCTCCCAGTTTTTATACCCTCCCTATTTGATATGAACAGAAGATTTCAGTTGAGGAAGGTAAAGCTGTCACCCCCCCCATCATAACACAATGAGTCAGTCTCCTCTCAGCATCAGTGTGTGATACATAAGCTGTAAAGCATCGGGCTGGACATGTATACAGAGGATCAGCAAAACAGCCAGAAAGATTACAGCACGGTAACAGGCCATTTCAGCCCACGGGTCTGTGCTGCCCAATTACACCCAATTAACCTACAGCCACGGTACATTTTTCAAATGGTGGGAGGAAACCGGACCCCATGGGGAAAACCCATGCAGACACGGGGAGAACGTGCAATGTCCTTACAGACAGTGTAGGATTCGAATCTTGGCACTGTAACGGCGTTGCACTAACCGCTGCGCCAACTGTGCTGCGCAATCACACAGGATCTTTGACCCACTGCCATTTGGAAGGAGTTACAGGAGTATCAAAATCAGAGCTGCCAGGCTGGGAAATAGCTTCTTCAGGCTCACAGGCTGTGAGATTGATCCTGTAACCTTGGGTCTCTATAAATGAAACAAGTAAATGATTGAAAAATAATCATATATATTTATTTTATATTCTCTCTTTATGTATAGTGTACTTTTATCCACTGTGTATTATGAGTGTTTGTGTGGACCATAGTCTGGCTTTGTCTGGTTTACTGTATAGTTTAGATGAAACACTTGGTTTATTTACCTTTTGGAGTAGAATGGGAAAATGCGCAAGTACCAGGAATCCTCGAGCAAAGTACATGGAATTGCACCAGGCCAGAGCAATGGCAATAGCCATGAATAACCCCTCGACGCCCGCACTTGTCAGCCGAAGGATAGAAATCACTAACACCAGGAATGCGTAGCAGATGCTGTTGAGTGAAAGGGAGTGGGGGAGAGGGGAAACAATGGTTAAAGGGGTGGATGAACTGTGGCCAAAAAAAGCTCATTGTTGGGAAATACAAAATCATTCACTCAGAGCCAAGGTGGGAAGATCTTCTAAATGCTGAGAGACCACATTTTAAATGCAAAAACTCTATTTATATATATTTTTTTTAAATTAGAACTACTGATGGAAAATTATACTCTATAATGAAGGATCAGATATGGAAACATCACAAACTCTGGAGAAATAGTGATACTCGGCAGGTCGAGCTGCATCAGGATGGGGCTTGGATTCTCTTGAGAGCAGATTTAAGGAACATTTATAATTATTCCACAGTCTGAAAAGTCAAGCAGAGATAAAGCATTTTCTAGCTATTATTGTAATCCAATGCTCAAATTAAGTATTGATTGACTATAGTTCTGTCCTCAACACAAACATATTCATCTCCAAACTCCTGGACTCAGCAGTTTTCGCTCCGCAACTCAATGAACACTTCCTCCACAATAATCCTTTACACTGCTGCCCCATGTGGCTTTGTACTCAAGCTGTTATTAATTCTTTATACACTAAGTCCATCAACAGACATGCAGATGACAATACCATTGAAGACCGGATCTCAAGCAATGATGAGAGAGAGAGTACAGAGGAGAGACTAGGGATGATGTCACAATAACATGAAACGATGGCAAAAGTTCACCATCCCCGTGAACTCTAGGAAGCCTTTCAGGGTGGGTGGGTTTGGGGAATTGTTGAACAGCCACTACCTTCTCCGGGGCCAGCGTGGCCCCAGCCACCAAAATGGTGTGCCCCATGAACTGAAGGGACTCATTACCGAACTGGCATTTGGCTGCATTGACCGTGAGGCTGAAGTCCGCCAGCCGGGCAAAGAGTGCGCGGAAGTGGGCTTTGTGTTCATTGGAGTTGTGACTGGCAATGAGAATATCGTCCAGGTAAATGAACACAAAGTACAGGTCTTTTACAACCACATCCATGAGGCGCTGGAATGTTTGAGCCGTGTTCTTTAGACCGAAGGGCATACGCAGGAACTCGAAGAGGCCAAAAGGGGTGATAATGGTAATCTTATCCACGTTGTCTGAATGCACTGGGATCTGATGGTATCCCCACATGAGTTCCACTTTGGGGAAGACCCATGCGACATGGAGGTTGGCGGAAAAGTCCTGTATGTGAGTCAGGACCCCCTGTCGGGGGTGGTTGTGTTGTTCAACTGACGGTCGTCCCCATATGGTTTCCAGCCCCCGGACGATTTTGGGACCATATGGAGTGGCGATGCCCAGGCACTGTCCGAGCGCCAGATGATTCCCAGTTCCTGGAGCCTAGAGAATTCCTCCTTTGCCTGCTGGAGCTTCTCAGGCAGCAGCTGTCTGGTTCTAGCATGCAGCTGGGGGCCCTGTGTGGTGATGTGGTGAAAGACCCCCATGCTGGGGCAGGCCAGCTTTGAACCGTAGTTCTAAGATGGCAGGGAATTCATGGAGGATCTCGTTGAACTCATCCCTGGTGGCATCTATGGTGGCGATTTCGGGCCTGCGGGATTTGCTGTGTTCAGTCGGGTGGAGTGGAATGTTCGGGCGTTGACCGGTCTTTTGCCCTTCATATCAACCAGTAGGCCGTGACCTCTGAGGAAGTCGGCCCCTAACAGCGCGGTGCCCACAGAGGCTAGGACAAACCCAGTGGAACTTCTCCTTTTCGATCTGGATCTGTGCCCTGTGGGTGCCGTAGGTCCTGATGGAGGAGTCGTTGGCTGCCCGCAGGGTTGGACCTCGAGATCGGGTGTGAGTCTCTAATGCTGTGGGGGGGAAGGATACTGAACTCAGCCCCTGTGTCCACCAGGAATCGGCGGCCGGTGGTTCTGTCCATCACACGAAGGAGGCTGTTTGTGTGGCCAGCCGTCACAGCCATAAACTGCCGCTGGCCTGGTCGTTTCCCTGAAACCCACAGGGTTGGCGGCACTTACGGGCTTGCACTCCCCAGCGCTGGTGGTAGAAACACCAGGTTGACTGGCCTTCCTCTGGCTTGGTCTTGGGAGCGGTTTGCAGTCGTAAGGCTCCTGGTCATGCCACCTGGTTGAGGACTGCCTCGTTCTCCCTCTTCATGCACCAGAGGGCATCCGTGTGGGGTGCTGTTCTCCTCAGGTTTGAGAAGTCTTCATCTGTGAGGAGCAGCTGGATGTCCTCCGGCATCTGTTCCAGGAATATCTAGTGGAAGAGAAAACAAGGCTTGTGGTCTTCCGCCATGTCCAGCATTTCATCCATCAGCGCCGATGCACTACGGTCCCCAAGCCCATCTAGGTGAAGGAGCCTGGAAGCCCATTGCTGGGGAGTTAGCCTGAAAGTTCCAAGCAGCAGATCTTTGAGGGCGGTGTACTTGCCCATAGCCAGTGGGTGGTGGATGATTGATCCACCCTCGCTGCCTTATCTTGATCCAGAGCACTCACGACGTGATAGAACATTGTGGCATCTGAGGAGATGTTGTGGAGTTGAAATTGTGCTTCCGCCTGCCTGAACCACATTCTCGGTCAGTGGGTCCAAAAGGGGGGTAGCTTGATGGAGATGGTGTTAACCACTGGTGAATCCATGGTGTTTTGAGTCCAGAGAAACATCTGGGCTCGTCAGGGTCACCAATGTGGTGGTGTGAGCAGTGAGAGGAACACAGCCACCATGTTGAGGATCGTTAACGACTGTTTTTATTCATATTCAGCACGTACCTTTAAGGGCAGCAGGAGCTCAGTCACCTGGTGCATTGTGACATCATAATCGCTGCCCAGGGTGCGCGCTGGAAGGGATGCTGGAGTCCGAGAGAAACCTCTGACGATGCCATTTCCCCATGGCTGCCCCGCCACGTGGTGATACAAGCGGGGCCGGTTCGCCATGAGGATGTGCGCCGCCACACCACCTTGATTACACATCCCACCCTGATTACATATCCCACCTGATTACAAAATATTCCACCCTGATTACACACCCCATGCCTATTGCACATCCCATCCTGATTAAACTCTTCCATCAAATCAGACAGATATAAACACAAATCTCCAAAGATGATTTCTTTCCTGCTGTTATCAGGCCCTTGAAAGGACATGCCATTGCACTGTCTAACTGTCCTTTTCTCTTTAATACTGCACCCTAGACTTTTGTCCAGTGATCCTTCACCAGGAGCTTTGATTTTATTATAACACAATCCCCTGCAGCCCTGTTATTCTTCCAGTATCTGTTGACTATATTGGTTGACTCGCTGGATAGCATACAAAATCGAGGTTTCCATTCTATTTCTGTACATGTGACAATGAAAAATTCAATTCAATTTTTCAATCCTGCAAAAGGGTAATTGCTCTAAAATTAGAGAGAGATGATTTGAAGATAGTTCAGGAAATTATCTCCACTGGGGTGATGGAGGGAGTGGAGCATCAACGAGAAATTTATATGGTGATTGATAGCTGACTGAAACGCATGGTTATTAAAGGTTATGAAATCTTGAACAGATGTGGTCTAACAGAACTATGTAATAGATTGTATAACAGCTCGGCAGCTGAAGGACTCACACCAGGCTCCCTCATCAGAAGGAATTGGAAACAATGTCTCCTCCTCACTGATTATCAACACAGGTGCACCCCAAGGATACATACTTAGCCTATAGACCTACTCACTATACACCCATGACTGTGTGGAAAGACACAATTCAAATGCTATCTACATATTTGCCGATGACACCACAATTGTCAGCAGAATAGATCAGCTCAACAACCTCGTGCTCAACGTCAGCAAAACCAAGGAGATGATTGTGGACTTCAGGAGGAAGTCAGGGGAACACGGCCCACTCCTTATTGAGGACTCAGTAGTGGAGAGAGTCAAGAACTTTGAATTCTCCAAGGATCTCTCCTGGAGCCACGTCGATGCAATCATGAAGAAGGCTCACCAGCGGCCATACTTTGTGAGTTGTCTGAGGAGGTGCAGTATGTCACCAAAGACTTTCAGGGAATTATATATCCGTATTCCCATATCCCTCTATTCTCCTCAAAGCCCTACCATTTACCATGAATGTCCTGTCTTGGTTTATCCTTCCAAAACAAAACACCTCACACTTGTCTGCATTTAATTCCATCTGCCATTTTCAGCCCATTTTACTGGCTGTGCCAGATCCCTCTACAAGCTTTTAGACACATTCTTTGATGTCCACAATGCCTCCAATCTTAGAAGAATTATCCACTACTACTCTCTAGCTTCTCCCATCCAGCCACTGTCGAATCCAATTCATTACTTCACCATCAATACCCAGCGTCTGAATTTTTCTGACGAACCTCTCTTGTGGGACCTTCTCAATAGCCTCATAGTCCAAATAGACAACATCCATAGTCTTCATCAACTATCCTGGTGACCTCCTTGAAAAACTCTGTAAGATTGGTTAAACATGATCTATCATGCACAAAGCCATGTTGACTATACTTAATCAGTCCCTGGCTATCCAAATAAATGTATAGCCAATCTCTTAGAACACCTTCTGATAATTTACCTACTACTGGCATCAAGCTCACCAGCGTATAATTTCCAGGGTTACTTTTGAAGCCTTTTTTAAACAATGCAACAGCGTGAGCTGGCCCTCCACTTCTCCGGCACCACACCTGTGGCTAAGGACATTTCAGTGAGAGCCCCTGCTATTTCCACACTAGCCTCCCTGGGCTGAGGGAATATCTTGTCAAGCCCTGGGGATTTATCCACCCTTATTTACTTTAAGACAGCAAGCACTTCCTCGTCTTTAATCTGTATGGCTCCATGCCCATTTCCTGAGTAAATACTGGTGAGAAAGAGAACATTTAAGATCTCCCCCATCTCTTTTGGCTCCATACAAAGCCGACCACTCTGATCTACAAGGGGATCAATTTTATGCCTTACTATCCTTTTGCTCTTCATTTACAGTACAAACCCTTAGGATCTTCCTTCACATTGTCTGCCAAAGTAACCTTGTGTCTTTTTGTTTAGGCTTCATGATTTCTTTACTGAGGTTTTTCTTGCATTTTTTATACTCCTCAAGTACCTCATTTGCTCCATGTTGCCTATACCTGTTATACACCTCTTTCTTCTTCTGAACCAGGTCCCCAATATCCCTCGAAAACCAAGGTTCCCTCCACCTGTGAAGCTTGCCTTTAATCCTGACAGGAAACATACAAACTCTGTACGCTCAAAATGTCACCTTTATGAATATTTGTACTGTAATAATGCTGTAAAATGGGCAGTACAGTTGGTGTAGCAGTTAGCGCGATTCCTTTATAGTGTCAATGATCGGGACCAGGGTTCAAACTCCACGCTCTCTGTAAGGAGTTTGCATGTTCTCCCGTCTCTGCATGGGTTTCCCCCAGGGGCTCCAATTTCCTCCCTCCATTTGAAACATACTGGGTGGGGTGTAGATTAATAGGTTTGAAAATGGGTGGCATGGGCTCGTTGGACCGAAATGGCCTGTTACTGTGTTGTACGTCGAAATTAAAATTTAAAACAATGAATTTCATAACTTGTTCATGACAATAAATTCTGATTCTGATTCTGAATTTTTATTGAACTTACATTATAACATGGAATGGGCCTCCAAGAAAAGTCTTCCCGAAATATCCTAGTGTTCCATATCGTAAAAAGTCAACAGTCTTGAGAGAGAAAAATGAAATGAGTACTCAGAAAAGTTACTTATTTATATTTCGGACCAATTGTTTACTTTCAAATCTTTTCAACCCAGTAAAAGTTAGTCTCTGGCCAGCATCTTGGCTAATATGTTAACTGTGGAATTCATTGCTGTGGAAGGCTGTGGAGGCCAAGTCCTTGGGGATATGAGACAGAGTTCCTGATCTGGAAGGGTATCAAGGGTTATGGGGAGAAGGCAGGAGAATGAAATGGATCATATATCAGCCATGATTTGTGGGGCAGACACAATGGTCCGAATGACCTAATTCCATTCCTATATCTCGTGCCAATATCAAAAAAGAAACTCTGGTCATTAGCATATTGTTTTGTGGAGTTTATTTTACACAATTAGCAGCTGTTCTTCCTACATGACCCTCCTTTCTAAAACTTGGGTTGAGCGTACATAAGTAGATGGATCGTTACTACCAATTCCCACATCTTTTCCCCAACACCACTATTATTTCTATTCTTCAGCCAAGAACTGCTTGTTAACCAGCCTCCATAGAGAGTGGGTGACCCTAGTTCAATCATCCCATGACCACACATCAAGCCATTGTCTCCAAAACCATCTCCAATCTCATCACCTCTGGTCAGTTCCCTTCCACAGCTACCAACATCATTCTCTCCCACCCCTGCACTGCTCCTTTCTACCTTCTACACAAGATACACAAACCCAACAATCCTGGCAGACCCATTGTTTGCTCCTACCAACCGAACTAGTTTCATCTTACCTTGACTCTATTCTTTCTCCCCTGGTCCAATCCCTCCCACCTAGATCCTCGACACCTCACAAGCTCTCCATCTCCTCACTGACTTTAGATTCCCTGAACCAGACCTCCTCATCATCACAATGGATGTCCAATCCCTTTATCCCCCACACAGAAGATCTGAAAGCACTTCACTTCTTCCTGGACCAAAGACCCGTCCAGTCACCCTCTACCACAATCATCCTCCACCTGGCAGAACTTGTCCTCACTCTAAATAGCTTCTCCTTTAACTCATCCCACTTCCTCCAAATCAAAGTAGTAGCTATACCTGCCTGTTTGTGGGCTTTGTGGAGCAATTCATGCTACAAGTCAACACAAGCAAGACCCCCTCAACTCTTCCTCCAGTATATCGATGACTACATTGGGGCTGCCTCATGCAAACATGATGGCCTTGTCAACTTCATCCATTTCACGGCCAATTTCCACCCGGATCTTAAACTCACTTGTTCCGTCTCCAATAACAATCTCTCCTTCCTGGATCCCTGTGTCTCCATTTCGGGAGACAAACTTTCTAATGACATATACTATAAACCCTCCAACTCCCACAACTAACTGGATTTCACTTCCTCACACCCTGCCCCCTGCAAGGATTTCATCCCCTTCTCTCAATTTCTCCGTTTCTGCCACATCTGGTCCCAAGATGAGGTTTTGCAGTTCAGATTTTGTAAAATATCTGCCTTCTTCCACAAACGGGACTTCCTCTCCACCACTATAAACTTAACCCTCACCCGCATCTCCTCCATTTCCTGCTCATCTGCCCTGGCCCCCTCAGTCCCAAGAAGCAACAATCCTAGAATCCACCTCATGCTCACCTACCTCCCCACCAGCCTCCACATTTAACACATCATCCACCAGAATTTCTGGCACTTACTACAGTGTCCCACCACCAGACACATTCTTCCCTCTCCTCCCCTCTCGGGTTCTGCAGGCACTTCTCCACAATTCCCTCGTGCACTCATTTCTCCCCACCCATCATACCCCTGACACCTTCCCCTGTGTCTACAGGGGGTGCAACACTTGCACCCTACCTCCTCCCTCACCATGGTACGGGGACCCAAACAGGCCTTTCATATGAACCAACACTTCTTTTGTACATCCAGAGGACTTATCTAGTTTATCCAGTGCACCCTTTGTGGCATTCTCCACTCTGTTCGAAACCACAGTGACCTCCCAGTGGCCAATTCCGGGTCACACTCCCGTGGTCACATGTCTGTCCATGGCCTTATGTACTGTCCCACCCTGACCACCCATAGATTGGAGCAACAACACTTTATTTTCCAAATGGGCACTCTCCAGCTAGATGGCGTGAACATTGACTTTACTGCTTTCCATTAAACCTGCTCGCCTTTTCTTTCCCCTCTCCCCAGTTCATGTCTTTCCAGTTTTTCACCCACACAGCCCCTCGTCGCCGCTGTCACCTCGTTCCTTTCTCCACCTATCATCTCCTGCCTTTGCCACCACACCACTCCTCCACCCACCCCCACTCTTTGTTTTGACGAATGCCGACATTTTCTCACACCCTGATGAAGGGCTCAAGCCAGAAATTGTCAGTTATGTATTTTTGCTACATAAAGGCCTCTGTTTGATCTGCTGAGCTTTTCCAGCATTTTGTATGTTTCACTGTTGAGTAGAATGGGGAGATAAATCTGATCTTGTTTAAGGCTGAAATGCCTCAAACAAGTCAAATAATAAGCACATCAACTGTTGGTTACATAAAATGATCTGTTCTTGATTATATTTAAAACCATCTGTCATTAGAACTCTCCATTTTCGGTAACCAGTGCTGATGTATTTTCACTAAACACGGGCATTATCAGGGAGAGCAGCAAGGTTAGCATGCTTCCTTTGATTCCAGACCACCAGTAATCTCAGTGCCTTAGAGAGATACAATACAGAAGTAGGCCCTGTGGCCCACCAACTCTGTGCTGACCTTCTAGCTCTCCATCCCATAGGATGATGGTGGATCCTTTCAGTCAGTTTGTGGCATTTGATATGAGGATACCCCACTCCTCAGAAAGGAACAGCATGTGCATGAATGGATTTAGGTGAGTAGGGGTTGCACAGGTCCAGACCCACCCTCTCGACATCCCTTCCCAGATCCAGCAGCACGGTGAGGTCCAAGGTGGCTGGAGGAAGTTCTGCTGCAGTGAATGGGCAGGGAGGCCTTTTCTGTGCTTCACAGCACGTGTTGACTAACTCTGCACCAGGCAAGCCAGGTGGAACCAACTTAGTCGCTGACCACCAGACCAAGCGACAAATAGTACTGGGTTATATGGTACAGGTAGCACTCAGACGAATGGCCTGACACTCTGACCATCAACCACCCATTGATTAACCCTCATTAATCCCAATTGTTATTCTCCTCACATTCTCACCAAGTCCCTCCAGCTCCCACCACTCATCAACACACTATGGCCGATTAACCTATCAACCTGCATATCCTTTGGACACAGGAGGAAACACATAGGGAGAACATACAGATTCCACATGCGCAGCACCCAAGGTCAGGAATGTACCTCTAAAAGAAAAGAGGGACTGACTGCGCAGGCATGTGATGTGAGGTGAAGAGAGCAGGAAAAAAATACTGGATTTGTGGACTCAAGGTTATTAGCAAGGACAATTAAAAAGGGAGTAGCTGGATGAGTGGCCAGTGAGGAGTGGCCTGTGATGAGCGGCCAGTGATGAGCGGCCAGTGAGTGAGCGGCCAGTGAGTGAGTGGCCCAGTGAGGAGCGGCCCAGTGAGTGAGTGGCCCCATGAGGAGCGGCCCCATGAGGAGCGGCCCAGTGAGGAGCGGCCCAGTGAGGAGCGGCCCAGTGAGGAGCGGCCCAGTGAGGAGTGGCCAGTGAGGAGTGGCACAATGTGTGAGTGGCCCAGAGAAGGAGTGGGGAATTCAGGCGTTGGCTCCATAGACTTCAGCAAGCAGAGGATAGGGAAGTGCTCCCATGAGGTCAGGTTAGTAAGTTCATTTTTATTAATTTAATTTAATTTACGAGTTGGAGCCTCACTGGGCCACTTACTCATTGGGCCACTCACTCACTAGCCGCTCCTCACTGGGCCTCTCACTCACTGGCCACTCCTCACTGGCTGCTCCTCACTGGGCTGCTCCACACTGGGCTGCTCCTCACTGGGCTGCTCCTCACTGGGCTGCTCCTCACTGGGCTGCTCCTCACTGGGCCATTCCTCACTGGGCCACTCCTCACTGGCCACCTCACTGGCCACTCCTCACTGGACCACTCCTCACTGGCTGCTCCTCACTGGGCTGCTCTTCACTGGCCACTCCTCACTGGAGGCAGTTGGGCTCGTCCAATGCTGGGAAGTCAGGGACAGCACAAATGTTCCTGTTGGCAACACCTGGAAAAGGCAGCTCCTGGGAGAGCTTGTTGGGAACTGGAGTTGTATTTGGATGTATCTGGATGATAGGTAGGAGTTACAGGGAGATGGTCACCCCAAACAGACAGGACTCAGCTAACTGGGTGTTTGTGGGGAAAGGGAAGGGAGACAGACAGACAGTGCAGAGTCCCATTGTGGCCATTGTTAATAAATATGCTGTTTTAGATACTGTTGTGGAGGAATAACCTACCAGGGATGTCGAGATGGTCAGGTCTCTGGCATGGATGCTGGGCCCTTGGCTCAGAAAGAAGTGGGGAAAAGAGGAGAGCTCATAATTGGGGGTTCATTGGTTAGGGCAGCAGATAAAAGGTTTTCAGGATGAAATTGGGGCTCCCTGTTGGGTAAGTTTCCTCCCAATTGCCAGGGTCGTCTTTGATCGAGTCCACAGCATTTTGGAGGGGGAGGGTGAGCAGCCGGATGTTGTGGTCCACTTGGGGACCAATGACATAGATAGAAGTGGGGATGAGGTCCTGAAGGAAAAATATATGGAGTTAGGGAAGAAGCTAAAAAGCAGGACCTCAAGGGTGGTCATCTCAGGATTGCTGCCTGTTTCACGCACCAGAGAGGGTAGGAACAGGAAGATGTGGTGGATGAATGTGTGGCTAAAGAGTTGGGGCAGGGGTTCAGATTTGTGGATCATTGGGATCTATTCTGGGGAAGGTCTGATCTCTACAAAAAGGATGGGCTGCACCTGAACTGGAAAGGTAGTAGTACTAAATTCTTTAACTTTGTCTACCATAAGGCAAACAGAGAGTCCACTTTGTCTTTTCTTTGGAATACTTTATTTATAAATTTTTAAACCACAATAATATTATTATTATAGTCACCACTTTCTCAAGCTCCCCTCACAGAGATTAAGCCCCAGCGAGGAACAAACTCACAACCCCTCGTTTACAAGATCAGTGCTCAAACCACTGACAGACTGGTTTGCTATATCTGTTGGGGAGGGTTTAAACTAGTTTGGCAGGGGTGGGGTGGGAATCAGAATGAGAATACGGAGATTAGAGTAGAAGGACAATGAGATTTGAAGGGAGAGAGGAATCAGATTGTTAAAATTAATGAAGGAGAGGAGGTAGTAAAAGTAGATGGTAATCAAAGGAGTGAATGTAGGGACCTTCTCTCGTGTATATATTTCAATGCAAGGAGCGTGGTGAGTGAGGTGGATGAGTTTAGAGCAGGATTGACACATGGAAATATGATATTGTAGCCATCAGTGAAACCTGGTTGCAGAAGGGGAATGATTGGCAGCGAATTGTTCCAGGATCCCGATGCTTTAGATGTGATAGAACAGGGGGAATAAATGGTGGAGGAGTCACATTGCTTGTTAGAGAAAACATTCCAGCGGTGCTATGGCAGGATGGATCAGAGAGCGGTTTGGGTGGGTGAGGAATGGGAAAGGCATGAAAACACTAATGGGGCTGTATTATAGGCCCCCTACTGGACAGAGAAAATTAGAGGAGCAAATTTGTAAGGAGATCACATATATGTCGTAAACATAAGGTGGTGATTATAGGAGATTTTAACTTTCCACATTTTGACTGTAAAAGGGCTGGATGGGTTAGAGTTTGTCTATTGTGTTCAGGAACGCTTTCTAAATCAATACATAGAAGAACCGACTCGAGAGGGGGTTGTATTGGATCTCCTATTAGGGAATGAGATAGATCAGGTGACAAGTGTTTTGGTTGGGGGACACTTTTGGTCTAGTGATCATAATTCTATTAGTTTTAGATTAATTATGGAGAAGGAGGGGGCTGGACCTGAGGTTGAGATTCTTGATTGGAACAAGGCTAATTTCGAGGAGATGCAAAAGGATCTAGAAGGTGTGGGTTAGGAGAATTTATTTTCTGGGAAGGATGTAGCAGATAAACTGAGAAATTTTGAGGGTATAGAGTCGAAATGTCCCTGTGAGGATTAAAGGAAAAGTTAGAAAATATAAGGAGCCTTGGTTTTTAAAGGATATTGGGAATTGGGAATTTGGATCGGAGGAAGAGGGAATTGTACAACAGGTATAGACAGCAGGGAAGAGATGAGGTGTTTGAGAAGTATAACCCTAACCCTAACCCTAATTTTCAAAAAATCTTAAGAAAGAAATTAGAAAGGCTGAAAGGAGATATGGGGCTGCTTTGGCAGGCAAGGTAAAAATAAATCCAAAGGGTTTCTACAGGTACATTAAAAGTAAAAGAATTGTGAGGGATAAAATTGGACCCCTTGAGGATCAGAAGGGGGTCTGCTCTGTGAGGAGTCAGAAGAGATGGAGGAAATTTAAAATGATTATTTTTCTTCAGTATTCACTAAGCAAAGGAATATTGAGTCAGGTGAAATAAGGAAAACTAGTTGTAAGGTCATGGATAATCTACAGATTAGTGAGGCTCTACTGGCTTAATTAATATTGGCTATTTTACAGAGAATCAAGGTGGATAAATCTTCGGGTCCTGGCAAGATATTCCCCAGGACATTGGGGAAGGTTAGTGTAGAAATAGCAGGGGTTCTGACAGAAATATTTAAAGTGTCACTGGCCACAGGGGAGGTGCCGGGCGATTGGAGGGAAGCTCATGTTGTACCACTGTTTTAAAAAGGCTCTAAAATTAAACCTGGTAATTATAGGCCAGTGAGTCTGACGTTGGTGGTGGGTAAATTAATGGAGAGTGCTCTTTCTTCAATATCCAAATTTTTTTCCCTCGAAAATAATTTTGACACAGAATTGAAATTGAAATTAAATAAATATCAAAAAGAATTTGTTAAAATAGCCTTAGCAGTAGTTAGAAAATGCGTGGCAGTAACTTGGAAGTCAGATTCGTATTTGGGAATGAGTAGGTGGCCAGACTGAAATTGGCTGTTGTAAACCACTTGAACATATAATTTACTTAATAAATTTGAAATTATTCAAAAGATTTGGAAATCATATTTTCAAATTGTAGAAATTAGGTTGTAATCACCAAACCTGAATCTTCCAACTCCTAAAAAGTAATATTTGTTAGATTTTATTTGATATTTTTAGTAAGTTTTTATAAATAATATCCAGATTTTCTCTTTTTCTTCCTTCTTTTCTATTAGGCTGTTGAAGGGAGGGGGGAGCATGGGAGGGAAAAAAATAAAAATTCACCAAGTATTAATTTTTAATATTTTTGAATAAGAAATTTATGTATGTTTGATTGCATATGTGAAATTAAATAATTTTTTCCAAAAAAAAGTGTTCTTAGAGATGTATGTGCAATTATTTGGATAGACAGGAATAGCCAACATGGTTTTGTATGGGGTAGATCATATTTAACAAATCTTACAGTTTTTCAAGGAGGTTACTAAGAAGGTGGATGTTGTCTATATGTACTTTAGAAAGGCCTTTGACAAGTTCTGCATAAGAGTTTAGTTAAGGATTCAAGCATTAGGAATTAATGTTGAAATAGTGAAATGGATTCCACAATGGTTGAATGGGAGATGCCAGAGAGTCGTGGTGGAAAATGGTTTATCAAATTGGAGGCCGGTGATTAGTGGAGTGCCTCAGGGATCAGTACTGGGTTCACTGCTGTTTGTCATATATATTAATGACCTGGATGATAGGGTGGCAAATTGGATTAGTAAGTATGTAGATGATACTAAGATTGGTGGTGTTGTAGACAGTGAGGAAGGTTTTCAAAGCTTGTACTAGGATATAGGACAGTTAGAAGAGTGGGCTGAAAGATGGCAGATGGAGTTTAATACTGATAAGTGTGAGGTGCTACATTTTGGTAGGACCAATAAGCAAAGGTCATGCACGTTAAATGATAGACAATTGAGGGGTGCAGCAGAACAAAAGGATTTAAGAATTCTGGGACATAATTCCCTGAAATTGGAGTCACATATAGATTAGGTGTCATGTTGGGATGTCATGTTGAAGTTGTATAAGGCATTGGTGCAGCCAAATTTGGAATATTGTGTGCAGATTTGGTTACCAAATTATAGGAAGGATATTAACAAAATAGAGAGAGAAGATTTACGAGAATGTTGCCTGGGTTTCGGGATTTGAGTTACAGGGAAAGGTTAGACAGGCTGGGACTTTATTCCCTTGAGCGTAGAAGATTGAGGGGTGATTTGATAAAGGTATTTAAAATTATGAGGGGGACAGGTAGAGTCAATGTGGACAGGCTTTTTCCGTTGAGAGTGGGGGGAGATTGAAACAAGAGGACATGGATTGAGATTGAAGGGGGAAAAGTTTAGGGGAATCGTGAGGGGGAATTTATTCAGTCAGAGGGTGGTGGGAGTAGTAGATTCTGGTTCAATTTTAATACTTAAGGAAAAGTTGGATAGGTATGTGGATGAGAGAGGTGTGGAAGTTAATGGGCCGGGTGCGGGTCAATAGTTGGGAGAAGGTGTACGGCATGGACTAGAAGGGCCGCACTGGCCTGTTTCTGTATTGTAATTGTTATATGGTTATATGAACCCAGGTCTCCAGTGCCATGAGACGGGGCTCTATTGGATTGCCACTGTGCAATCCATATTGGTGGGACTGAATAATTTTAATTCTTATTAATTTCTGATCCTGTATCACTGGAAAAAACAGGTTTTTTTTTACATTCTGTAATAAATGGTTAGGTTGTTAATCAGTACATCACTCCTAACCAGATAACCTGTATTAGAACTACAACACAGAAACAGGCCCATCGGTCCCATCAGTCTGAACCGAACTGTTATGGTGCCTACTCCCATTGACCTGGCCTCCACAACCCTCCCATTCTTTTAACTATCAAAGTCGATCGCATATTCCCCACTGCTGGTTAAAGGAATAATTATACTGTACACACTTGTGTTTCTCAAAGTCTTTGCTCCCTCCAAGTCAACATAATTTGGGCCAACCAGCACAAATCGAAATCGATAGATCTACTTTCTAATTGTTATTGATTTCAGTTTGGCTGGAATATTTTTTAATTCAATGATGGTTTCCATCCCCTCAAGCGTTCCACAAAGAAAAAAAAGCATTCTTACTTCGAAAAGAAGGATTGCAATGGCTCCAAAGACAGAAATGATTTCCCCCACCAAACGGACATAATCTTCTTTTGATATATAGCACAGCTGGAAACAAGAGATGGAGAGTAAATGATTCAAAGGATAAAGAGTTTTAATTGTATTAGAACTGACCCTGACTTATTCGTTTTACAATGAATGATCACCTTAAGGGCATTATGCTTTATGTCACTGCAAATAGTAAATCTTGTGGAATTAATTCATTGAGATGCAATTGGTTTCTGATAGATCAATATCAGCGAGCAATGTTAGGGTCATTATGAGTTCATTTCTTCAGCACATTCAAAAATAATTTATTAAGCAAGTTCGAAAAGAACAGAAACTCCACACAAATGCTCACTAGGACGGTGTGTCTTTCTTCTGATGTAGTTTTTGGACTTAGTGCTGGTGAATTTTGAAGTTTCTGTGCATTGGTTCCAAGGAAAGAGGTCCTTCCCCACAGAGTCAGGGCATCCCAATGAACAGAGAACATTACATCACAGGCCCTTTGACCCATTACATTGTGCTGACTTGTATAAACCTATTCCAGTCGCAATCTAACCCTTCCCTACTTCACAGTCCATAAACCTCCATTTTTCTTGCATCCATATGCCTGTCCCAGAGTCTATTAAGTGTATCAGCCTTCATTATCATCCCTAGCAATGCATTCCAGCCACCCACCACTCTCTGTTTAAAAAAACTGATGTCTCCCCTAAGCTGTCCTCCACTCACCTTAAACCAATGCCCTCTGGTATTGGCTGTGGCTGCCCTGGGGAAAAGATACTGGCTGTCCTCTCTGCCTATGTCTCTATTAAGTTACCTCTCATTCTTTGTCACTCACTCAGTCCTCACTCAGTCAACCTTTCTCCGATGACATGTTGTCCAATCCAGGCAAATAACCTCTGTATCCTCCCCAAAGCTTCCTCATCCTTCCTATAATAAGATGACCAGAATTTAACTCAATACTCCAAGTGTGATCTGATCAAAGTTTTTATAGAGCTGCAATATTACCTTTCAGCCCTTGAACTCAGTCCCCTGACTAATGAAGGCTTATGCCCTCTTAACCACCATATCAACTTGGTCTTGAACGCCAAGGTCCGTCTGACCCTCTACACTGCTAAGAATCCACCAGGTACTCTGCCTTCAGGTTTAACCTTCCAGAGCGCGTCAGTTCACACTTATCCAGATTAAACTCCATCTGCAACATCTCCACCCAGCCCTGCATCCTGTCCATTAGTGCATCAACTCTATATGTGGGGCTCATTAATAGAAGGTCTGCCCATCTCAATTGGAAGACCCACAGCAGATGACACCAATCCATCATCTCAACATTACAGGACTAACATGTAATGGTGCCTCTTCCAAAATTTGGGTGTCTCTTGGGTCTGTAACATTGTCCTGCCGTGGTATCAGAGGGCGAAAGATGCAGCAGGATGTAAATATGCTTATGTAAATGAAATAGGAGAAAGCAAGGATTCGGAAATAATATTTTCCATATTTGTTCCACTTGAAGTCAATCAGAGTTTTGATTGCAGGGAGACTGAGAATCTTCAAGGCCTGCAAGGAAGAGAAGCAGAAAGACTCAGCAGATGACCTTCACTCAGCCAATTTCACGGTTTGTTTCTGTCCAGAATTCATTGTCTCACCTTACTCTCGTTACTGCACAGGATCATTTCGAGGACTGAGTGGTCATCATCCCAGGAGTCAATGCCAGAGAGGTCACAGAAAGTCCCTGAAATAGACTTGAAAAAGCATTGAACGTGATGCTCTCTCTTCTTCATCAAATGTTGGAAGAGCTGAAAGAAAAAGAGAATAAAAATTCATCATATTAACCACTGTCATCTTACACTTGATTGAGAAGAGAATGTTTATGAATGGTCAACTATTTTGCGTGATAACGTGATGCTACTCAGTCAAAGCATCGTATCCAGGTGAATATTGGCTATGGAAAGGTTATTCAAATTTTAGATCCTCCCCGTTGGTTCTCTTCAATGGAAGAAGAGCAACAGGGAGAGTTGGAGAGAACCTGATAATGATATTTGGTCAGTTAAACGCAGAACTACATTTCACAGTCAAACGCGTACACGTGGAGTTATCACTACATATTGTAGAATATATGACCAACAGTTTGTGTACAGCCATATCCCATGGTCTGAATTAAATATATTTTATTTTAAAATGCAGATGCTGAAAACGTGAAATAAAAACAGAAAAGGTTCAAAACATTTAGCAGGTGAGGCAGCATCTGTGGAGGTAATACTTTAAGTCTAATAAAACATTTACTCTGTTTCTCTTTCCACAGACACTTCCTGACTTGTTGAGTGTTTACAATGGCTCTTAGTGAACTGACCAAACAATTTATTTTGTTGTCTTTGATAGAGGGTAAATATTAGTGGAATCAACTTGTTTTTGTTTAAAAAGTCCCGTGTGATCTATTGATTTTCTAAACAAAAATAGATGACACTAAGATTGGAGGCATTGTGGACAGCAAAGAAGGTTTGCAGATGGATCTGGACCAACTGGAACTAGAGCTGGAGTTGGATGAACGGAGGTTCATCTGGAAGGCTGAGGAAGTCATAGATGAGACTTCTGAGCAGGTTTCAGCTAGTAGGTGAACACTGAGAGAGATAAGGGGAGAAAGAAGTCAGTGCAGGGTCACCCTGTGACCCTTCCTTTGAAGAAGGGCTCAGGGCCGAAACATCAGTAATATATCTTTACCTCCTTGGACCCTGCAAGACCTACTGAGATCCTTCAGCATTTCTGTGTGTTTTTACTTCAATCACAGCATTTACAGACTTCTGATTTTCACTCCATTCCCCTCAGCACAAGTACCCCTTTGGATAATGCAGAGTGGGATGAGCTATCTGGGTAAGGCAGCAGGGAAACCAACAGCACTGTAGTCAGCTCTGAGTCCCAGAAGGGAAGGATGGAGTCAGGTAGAGCGATCATCACAGGGGACGATAGTCAGGTAACAGGCAGGAGATTTTGTGGCTACAAAGGAGACTCCAGGATAATGTGTTTCCTCCTGGGTGCTGAGGTCCAGGATGTCTCTGAGTGGGTGCAGAATATTCTTGAAGGGGAGGGTAAGCAGCCAGAGGTCATGGTGCAATGACACAGGCTGGAGTGGGGTAAAGGTCCTGCAAAGTTAGTTTAGGGAGTTAGGAATGAGGCCGAAAAGCAGGACGTCCAAGGTTTACTCTCAGTGCCACGAGCTGGGGGATGTCAGAACAGAAAGATAGTGCAGACAAATGTGGGGCTGATAAGATGGGCAGCGGGCAAGGTTCCAAGATCTTGAATCATTGTTCTGGGGAAGGAGTGACCTGTACAAGTGGGACAGGATGCACCTGAACTCAAGGGGAACCAATATCCTGGCAGGGAGGTTTGCTAATGCTTTTGGGAGGGAGGGTGTTTAAACTAGATTGGCATGGTGATGGGAACCAGAGTAAAGAGGCAGTTGGTGCACAAGTAGGGACAGCTGGTAGATAGGCAGATAGGGCAAAATTACAGCCATGGGAATGAGTTGCAATACAAGAGGAACACAGAATAAAAAAGAAGCAAATACAGGGTTACACAGTGTATCGAAAGGATAGGCAGGTAAGCAGAGGGGGGTGGCCTGGCTCTGTTGGTTAGGAATAACAAAACATCAGAAAGAGATGGGATAGGATCAGAAGGTATAGAATCACTGTAGGTTGAATTAAGAAATTGCAAGGGTGAAAGGATATTGTTAGCAGTAATTTACAGACCTCCACAGAGTAGCTGGAATTTGGACAACAAATTGCAGCAGCAAATTTTAAAAAAAGATGTGTCAGAAGGGCAATGTTATGGTCATCTTGGGGGAATTTAACATGCAAATAGATTGGGAAAGCTAGGACTGGATCTTCAGAGGGAGAATTTATAGAATGCCTATGAGATAGCTTTTTAGAGCAGGTTTGTTGAAGAGCATTAGGGGTTCATTTGTACTGGATTGGGTGTTGTGTAATGCACCAGAGGTGGTTAGACAGCTGAGAGTAAAGAAGCCATTGGGGAGCAGTGATCACAATATGAGTTCAATATCAGATTTAACAAGGAGAAATTAAATCAGATGTGCCAGCGTTTCAGTGGAGTAAAGGGAATTACAGGGGCATGAGAGAGGAACTGGCCAAAGTAGTTTGGAAGGGGGAACTAGTAGGGAAGATGGCAGAGCAGCCTCACCTGCTAAGTTTCAGAGAGAATGGGGAAGGTGCAGGATAAATACAGAACAAAAGAGAGGAATATTGTCACAAATAGGGCTGACAAGGGAAGTCAAAAGAAAAAGAGAGAGCATTCAATAGAGCAAAAATTAGTGGGAAGATAGAGGATTGGGAAATTTTTTAAAACTTGCAGAAGGCAAATAGAAACCCCACAAGAAGTATGAAACTAGGCCAGCAAATAACATCAAGGAATAAAAGAGAGGTAAGAGTCTTCGGCCCATGATGTTGTTTGTGCAACACATATATCCAGCTGCGCTGGATGGGTCACGTCTCCAGAATGGAGGACCATCGCCTTCCCAAGATCGTGTTATATGGCGAGCTCTCCACTGGCCACCGTGATAGAGGTGCACCAAAGAAAAGGTACAAGGACTGCCTAAAGAAATCTCTTGGTGCCTGCCACATTGACCACCGCCAGTGGGCTGATAACGCCTCAAACCGTGCATCTTGGCGCCTCACAGTTTGGCGGGCAGCAACCTCCTTTGAAAAAGACCGCAGAGCCCACCTCACTGCCAAAAGGCAAAGGAGGAAAAACCCAACACCCAACCCCAACCAACCAATTTTCCCCTGCAACCGCTGCAATCGTGTCTGCCTGTCCCGCATCGGACTTGTCAGCCACAAACGAGCCTGCAGCTGACGTGGACTTTTTACCCCCTCCATAAATCTTCGTCCGCGAAGCCAAGCCAAAGAAAGAAGATATTCTTTAAGAAAACTAAACCCTCCCTTACCTCATAACCTTCTACTTTTCTTTCATGCACATGCCTGTCTAAGAGTCTTTTAAATACCCTGTTGTTCCAGCCTCCACCATCACCACTGGGAAGACATTCCAGGCACCCACAACTCTTGTGTGTAAAAGACTTAACCCTGATGTCTCCCCTAAACTCCCTTCACTTTGTAAAGATGTTCTTTGGTGTTTCCTACTCCCACCCTGGGAGAAAGGTGTTGGCTGTCTACCTTATCTATGTCTCTCAGAAGCTTGTAGACCTCTATTAAGTCACCTCTCAGCCTTCTTCACTTTAAACAGAAAACGCTAGCTTTGCTAATCTTGCCTCATAAGACATACTTTCCAATCCAGGCATGTCCTTTGCATCCTCTCTATAGCTTCCACGTCCTTCCTGTAATGAGATGATTAGAACTGAACACAATATTCTAAGTGTTGTCTCGCTGCAACATCATCTCACGACTCCTGATCCCAATCCCCCATCTAATAAAACCCAGTATACCATTGGCCTTCTTAACTATCCAATCAATCTGCACAGCAGCTTGAGAGATCTTCAGATTTGGACCCCAAAATCCCTCTGTTCTTCCATCCTGTTAAGTATCCTCCATTAATCTTGTATTCTGTCTTCGTTTGTTATTCCAAAATGCATCACCTCACGCTTTTATCTGGATTAAACACCATCTGCCACTTTTCCACCTAACTCTCCATCCTGTCCATATCCTGTTGTAATGTACAACAACTTCCAATACCATCCTCAACACCTCCAACCTTCTTATCATATTGAAACTTACTGACCTATCTCTCTATATTTTCATCCACATCATTTACAAAAGTCACAAAGAGTAGGGGGTCCCAGAACAGATCCCTGCGGCCCCTCCACTAGTCCCCGACCTCCAGGCAGAATACTTTCCTTCCACTACTACTCTCTGCTTTCTTCAGGAAAGCCAATTCACACAGCAAAGGTTCCATAGATCCCAGACCTCATGACTTTCTGAACAAGTCTCTCACGGGGAAACTTTTCATATGTCTTACCAAAATCCATATATACACCTCATCCAATGTCCTTTCTTTTCTTACCTCTTCACAATTTCTTTTCTTACCTCTTCACAAAACGTACTAGCATGGATAGAGCATTGGGAGATTGGCAGGAAGCAGACCGTTGGAATACAGGGATCATACTCTGATGAGCTTCCAGTTGCTAGTGGTGTTCCACATGGATCAGTGTTGGTGCTACTTCTTTTTACTTTGTATAATGCCTTTGTGCCCAAGTTAGCAGATGATACAAAGGTAAGTGAAGGAGGAGTTAGTGTTGAGGAAACAGAGAGGCTGCAGAAGAACTCAGATAGATTAGGAGAATTGGTAGTCTTGGCAAATGAAATATAATGTCAGAAAGTATACAGTCATGTACTTTGGTATAAAAAAATAAAAGGGCAGATTATTTGTTAAATAGGGAGAAAATTGAAAATACCAATACACAGATGCAAAGGGGCCAGACAGTCCTTATGCAGGATAACCTGAAGGTAAACTTGCAGATTAAGTCAGTGGTGAAGAAGCCAAATGCAATGCAGGCATTCATTTCAAGAGGAATAGGATATGAGAACAAGGATGTGATGTTGAGACCTCACTTAGAGTATTGTGAACAGTTTAGGGCTCCTTGTTAAAGAAAGGATGTGCTTACATTGGAGAGGATTTAGAGGAGGGTCACGAGGATGATTCTGGGAATGAAAGGTTATCATCTGAGGTCGATTTGACAGCTCTTGGCTTGTACTCATTGGAATTTAGGAGAATAGTGGGGGAATCTCTTTGAAACGTTGAATGTCAAAGGCATGGACAGTGTAGATGTAGAAATATTGTTTCTCAGGGTGACTGGGTCTCAGACAAGAGGGCCCAACTTCAGGATTGAAGGGTGTCTGCTTAGAGCAGAGGAATTTCTTTAGCCAGAGGGTGGTAAATCTGTTGTGGAATTTTTGCTGCAGATGGTTGAGGAGGCCAGCTCATTGGGTGTATTAAGCAGAGATTGATAGATTTTTGATTACCCAGGGCATCAAAGGTTATGGGGAGAAAGCCAGGCAGTGACGCTTGGTGGGAAAATGGAACAGCTCATGATTGAATGGCGGGGCAGACTCGATGGGCTGAATTTCGGCTCTTATGTTTTATGATCTGAAGCAGACAAAGAATTGCTGGAGGAATTTAATAGAAGTAAATCACAAAAATATATAAACACCACGGCTGAAGTAAAAACACAAAATGCTGGAGAAGCTCAGAAGGTCAAACAGTGTCCGTTATGTGTCAAAGGGAAAGAAACATTTCACTCAGCACCTCCATCATTTGCTCAGCACCTCCTCTCTGTTTGCAACCACATCGACACGACCTCCCAGTAGCTAACCATTTCAATTCCGTCACACCCCACACTCACATGTTGTCCATGGCCTTGTGCACTATCCCACCCTGACCACCCGCAGATTGGAGGAACTACACCCTCCAGCTAGACGGCATGAACAATGACATTTATTGCTTTCCATTAAATCTGCTCGCCTTTTCTTTCTCCTCCCCCCTTCTAGTCTTTCCAGTTCTCCCCTCCCTTCCCCCTCCCCATTACCCACCCAGCCAACCCATCTCACCCCCCCACCCCTGGTCGCGGCTGGCCCCTCCCTCCTTTCTCCACCTATCAACTCCTGCCTTTTCCACCCCCTTTCCCCCTCCTCCTTTACTCTTTCGTTCCTGCCGACATTTTATCATATTTTGATGAAGGGCTCAGGCCCGAAACGTCGGTTCTGTGTCTTTAACTTCGCTACATAAAGGTCACTGTTTAACCAGCTGAACTTCTCCAGCGTTTTGTTGTTTTAATAACAGATCAGACCGCATCTGTGGGCAGTCATCATTTTGGATCTCAACCTGTTTTTGACCATTCCTTTGGGGATCCCACCTTCCTCCTTCTTGCCCTTTATTTCAAAACCTCTACTCCCCATTATTCCATTCACAGGTTCAGAGCCAGCATTTAACTGCCCACCCCTAATTACCCTTGTGAAGGTGGTGGGGAGCTGCCTTCTTGAACTGCGGCAGTGTTGAGGTGAGAGTATCCCCCTCCCCCCCCTTCCCACCAACAATGTAGTGTCAGTGAAGGAACAATGATACATTTCTAAATTGGGATGCTGTGTGACTTCCAGCTGATGGTGTTCCTGAAACTCAAAAAACATGCAGATGGCAGGCATGGGAATAAAATCCGAAAATGCTGGAAACACTCAGCGTAAGTGGAAAGAGAAAGTCAATGCTTCAGGCCCAGAATCCTTCATCAGAATTGATCCTCAGTTAACCTCATCATTCCTGGTCATGTTCAGAAGTCACACAAGGGGCTTCTTCACTCAGAGAGTGGTGGATGAGTGGAATGACCTTCCGGAAGAAGTGGTGGTAGCAGGGTCAATTTTGTCATTTAAGAGGAGGTTGGATGAGTGCAAGGATGTGAGAGGTTGGAGGGTTATGGACAGGGAGCAGGTAAGTGGGACTAGTGGAATTCACTTAGATCGGTGTGGACTAGAGGGGCCGAGATGGCCTGTTTCCGACTGTAATTGTTATATGGTTATATATGGTTACCTAGAGTAGAGTAGAGGAATTGATAACCTGAGGGGGGAGAGATTTAATAGGGACTTTAGGGGAGGGAGGGAGGGGTGTGGGTAACTTTTTTACCCTGATGGAGGTGGGTGTATGGAACAGACTGCCGGAGGAGGTGGTTGAGCAGGGACTATTGCCATCTTTTGGAAAAAAAGTGGATGGATACATACATTTTAAAGGATATGACCCACACCCAGGTATGGGTGAGGCTGTTGGACCTCTTCTTAAATGACTGACTTCTTCCACAAACATGGCTTTCCCTCCCATCAACTCAGTCCTCACCTACATCTCTTCCATTTCCCACTCATCTGCCCTGGCCCCTTCTGTCCCAGAAGCAACAAACACCTACCATCCCACCAGCCTCCGCATCCAACTCATTATCCTCTGGAATTTCCAGCACTTACAACAGGATCCCACCACAGACACATCTTCCCCTCTCCCCCCCTCTCTGCCTTCCATAGGGACCACTCCCTCCATGGCTCCTTGTGTATATCCCTCCCTACCAATCACCCCAGCATCTTCCCCTATGCCCACAGGAGGTGCATCACTTGCGTCCACTCCTCCTCCCTCACCACAGTCCGGGGCCCCAAGCAGGCCTTTCAAGTGAAGCAACTCTTCACTTGTGTATCCGCAGGACAGATTTACTGCATCCAGTGCTCCCTCGTGGCCTTCTCTACATCGGAGAGACTGGGCACAGACTGAGAGATCACCTCGTTCTGTCTGAACCAGTGACAGAGACCTCCCAGTGGGTAACCATTTCAGTTTTGCATCCCACTCCCTTACTCACCTGTCTGTCCATGGTCTCATGCACCACCCCACCAAGACCATCCACAAATTGGAGTAACAACACCTGATTTTCCGTCTGGGCCCTCTCCAGCCGGATGGCATCAACATCGACCTCTGATTTCTGCTAACGCTCTCCTTTCCCTTCATCCTGTCAGCTCTCCACTCCCTTCCCCCTCTATTCACCCAGCGATCCCTCCTCCCCTTGCTCGCTGCTGTGCTCTCCCTCCCTTCTCCACCTATTACCTCCTGCCTTTGGGACCATGCTCCTCCCCCCACACCTTCCCCCTTACCGTTTCATTCAGACACCTGCCAACATTTTTCCATACCCTGATGAAAGGCTCAAACCCGAAACGTCTGTTATGTATTGTGCTGTTTGATCTGATGAGTTTCTCCTGCATTGTGAATTTAATTTAAATGTAGACATGCAGCACAGTAACAGGCCATTTCAGCCCTTAAGTTTGTGCCACCCAATTACACCCAATTTACCTACAGCCTCAGTACGTTTTGAACAGTGGGAGGAAACCAGAGCCCAGGTAAAACCCATGCAGACACCAGGAGAACATACAAACTCCTTACAGAGAGTGCTGGATTCAAACCCCAGACCCGATCACTGGGCTGTAACCGTTACGCCAACATTGTATTTTTACTTCAACTGCGGTGTCTATGGGCTTTTGTGGTTTACTTCTCACTTTACATATTCCCCACCTCCCTCCTACATGAAAAAGTTGCCCTTTTAAATCTTTCCTCTTTCACATTAAACCTATGACCCCACATTTTAGACTGGAAAAAAGACTGTGACTCTTCTGTTGTGATGAATGTGGCCTTGATCATGTGTTTTAAGAGTAAATTGGATAGGAACATGGATGCAAGAGGACTGGAGGGTTATGGAAGGGAGCAGAGAGATGATGGTTGGCACAGACTAGAGGGGCCTAATGGCCTGTTTTCTGTACTGTAGCATTCTATGGATCTTCACCCCATTCATACTCTCCATTATTTTATGCAGCTTTGTCGGTTCATTGACCAACCGATTACTGTCATAGTGTAGGACAGCTGAGTTTTGGTGCGAGTTAATACTACATCGATGGGGGGAGGAGGAAGGGGGAGGGGCGAGAGAGACTCCAGTGATCCCCTCTGCCACCCTTATGGTCCTATAGATTGACCTCTGATTCATTTCCACGTAACAACCGTACCCACACTGTGATGAAACCAGCCAGGATGCAAAAGTTTACATTTAACTACGTTATCTCGCAGTGTAGATGGATCTGGATGCAGACTTAATATTCTCAGGGTAATGGACTGACTCAGGGTAACTAACTGGGTGTTAGTCTAGCTTTGGCATTGTGTTCCACTTGAGTTAGATCTCTTCCTGGCTGGGATTTAGGTTCTGGATAATATTAAGCACGATGTAAGTGCTTTGAACAGTGTGGGTCATATCCTTCCTGATTCCCAGCACTGATGCCGGCTTTTTCTGAACATCCAAGAAAGGCATGCTTTAATATTCCTTCACCTGCACGTTTCCTTCAAGGGCAGCCAGTTTGAAGGGAGTCAGTCCATCATTGTTTGTCATTGTTTCTGTGGGATTCCCATTCTCTGGATCGAGGGACACGATAAAATCATACATCTGTGCCGTATAACTTTGAGCCTGCAATGCCAGGTGATGCAGAACAGTGTTACCTGAAATGAACAAGTTGAGAGAAAAAAATTAAGATTTGCATTTAGATTTTGCTCTTCACAATCTCAAAACGTGACTGTCATGTGGGAATTGAATGTACCCCCAACCTCCCCGACCTGTACCTCCCTCTCTCCCACTTCCATTTGTCCAGTGTTAGATAACTTCTTGAGCACCACCCCCCCACCCCACCACCCCCCCAGCTCTTCCCTTATCCACAGCCTCAAAAATTGATCTGAAATGTAGGCTATCCATTTCTCTCTGTGAATGCTGGATGATGTTAAAGAAAGCTCTGAATCCTCCCAATGAACAGGCCCCCCTGCATAGCCGTGGCCAAGGTAAGGAGAACTCTATCCAAGGTTCCCTGGTCGGGAACTGAAATACTGGGCATACCAATTGATGGAGGTTTCATGGACATCTTCAACTGCAGCAGGCCATTGTTTAAAATCAGCCACCATCATCCCAGTACCCAAGAGGGAGACAACAACCAGCCTCGATGACAACCGCCCTATGGCACTGACCTCCACCATTATGAAATGCTTCGGGCGTCTGGTGGTGGAACACACAAAGCACACCTCCCAGAGACACTGGACCCATTTCAATTCAAATATAGAAGAAACTCTTCCACAGACTATGCTGGAGCCTTGTCACTTCACTCTGTCCTGGAGAACGATGCTGTTCATTGACTTCAGTTCGGCATTCAATACAATAATTCCCCAGAGGCTGGTGAAGCTGACCTTGCTGGAACTCAACACCCCTCTCTATAATCGGATCCTGGACTTCCCAACAGAAAGACCCCGTTCTGTCCAGGTCAGTAGCAGAGCATCAAGCACCGTCACGCTGAGTATTGGCACACCTCAGGTCTGTGTGCTCAGCCCACTCCTGTTCACACTACTGACCCACGACTTCATCACCAGATCCAGCTCCAACAGTGTCATCAAGTTTGCAGATGACACAACAGTCGTCGGCCTCATCAGCAACAATGACGAGTCTCACTGCAGAGAAGAGGTGGAAAATCTCATGATACAGTGCTAGAGTATCAACCTCTCAATGGGGACAAGATGATGGTGGACTTCAGGAGGACCAGGAATAGCCACCCTCCACAGCACATTAATAACTCTGTAGTAGAGGGAGTAGAGAGAATCAAGTTTCTTGGAGTTCACTCAAAACTAATGACCCATCATGGACACTCCACATCTCCTCACTTGTCAGGAAGGCACAACAGTGACTCCACTTTCTGAGAAGACTGAAGCAGGCAAGGCTACCGACCTCCATTATGACATCCTTCTACAGGAGCTCTACTAAGAGCCTCCTGTCTGGCTGCATCACAGTGTGGTACGGTTTTTGCAGAGAAATTGATCAGAGGTCAATCCAAAGGATCTTAAGAGTGGCAGAGGGAATCACTGGAGTCTCTCTTCCACCCTCCCCCCATCGACATGATCTACTGGGAACGTTGTCTGAAGAGGGCACATAAAATCATGGAGGACCCCTTTGACCCTGCATGCAGCATCTTCCAGCTGCTCCCATCGGGGAAGAGATACAGGAGGATCAGAGACAGCACCACCAGGCTGAGGAACAGCTTCTTCCCAAGGGCAGGGAGAACGCTGAACAACCAAAGGAACTACTCACACCGACCACCCGAGACTCTCATTCATACAAAATAATATTTATTTATTTATTTCTATAGATTATAATAAGTGTCCTGCATATGTATCATTTGTCTGTGTGTGTTATGACCAGAGAACGCTGTTTCATTGGGTTGTACTTGTATAATCAGATGACAATAAACTTGACTTGATTTAACCCACCAATCCCACCTGCTTCTCTGTGGTTACCATGAACATGAAAGTCTGCAGATGCTGGGATTGTAGTAAAACCACAAAAATGCAGTAGAAACTTAACATCCATAAGAGGTAAAGATATATAACCAACGTTTCGGGCCTGAGTCCTTCTGCAAGGTGTGAGCAAAACGCAGGCAGGTGACTGACTAAAAAGAATGAGGAGAAGGGAAGAAAGGAGAGGGCCAACAGGCAAAAGGTGAGAGGTGATAGTTACAGGGTAGGGAGGGTTTAGTACTTTAATTTTTTTAAAAGAAGCCATATATGGGTCAGCAGAACATTGACCGCTGAAGGGCCTATACTGTGCTGAAGTGATCTATGTTCTACGTTGGACAAGCAACACTTCACGTGAATCTGCAGGGGCCGTCTACTGTATCTGGTGCTCCCGTTGTGGTCTTCTCTACCTCAGAGAGACTGGACACCGACTGGGAGATCGCTTCCTTCAGCACATTAGCTCTGTCCGTCACAATAGCAGAGACCTCCCAGTGGCCACCCATTTCAATTCCCCGCCCCATTCCCATACCAGCATGCCTGTCCATGGGTCTCTTGCACAGCCAGACTGAGTCCACCTGCAGGTTGGAGGCACAACACCTCATATTCCGACTGGGCCCCCTCCAACCAGACAGCATTAACATCGACTGCTCCAATTTCCATCTCTCCACTCCCCCATCCCTATTTCTCTGTCACTCTCCCTCTGCCTCCGTTCCTCCATCTCTGTCTCCACAGAGCCACCCCCTCCCCTGATCACCTCACCTTTCCTCTCCTGTCCTCCTATCCATGTCCAATTCACACCTTTTGTCTGTTGGCCTGTGCTCCTTCCCCTCCCCTTTCTTCCCTCCTCCCCCAGCCCTTTGTGTTCAGGAACCTGCCTGCTTTTTGCTCACACCTTGAAGAAGGGCTCAGGCCTGAAACGTTGGTTCTATATCTTTATCTCCTATAGTTGCTGTGAGACCCGCTGAGTTCCTCCACCATTTCTATGCTTTTCCTCTGAGCAGACCACCTGTTTCTGGAAGGGCTGATTCAGGGAACCTTGATCACCAAGGGAATAATGCCATAAGGTCCTTTACTCTCCTCCAAGAGAATGGATGCAGTTTATTGTTTCATCCACATGTGCCAGTGTCATGGAGTCATAGTCGTGCAGCGTGGAAATAGGGGCTTCAGCCCAACTTGCCCATGCTGACCAACATGTCCTACCCACATGTCCCACCTGCCTTTCTTTGGTCCCAATCCTGTCTATGTATCTGTCCAATTTTGCACTGGGAGTGTCAACAGGGACAATCTGTTTTTGTCTCTGGAATAGACTCTCAAACACGTCACCCAGTTAAACTTGACTAAATTTCACTCCAACTTCCAATCCCCGATAAGAAGGTCCATTGCAACAGGGTGGTTTGATTGTTGACTTAGCATTCATAGGTAGACTGATGAGACTGTTTTCCATCTGAATTATGTTCCCTGAAAAATCTTCTTACTCTCTCAGACATAAAACAACTGAGTTAATGGTGGTTCTTAGACGGCAGGCATGCTCTGGCACAATCACGGAATTTTTCTGCTATGTGGGCAGTTTAAAAAGGAACGTGCAGGAATTTGGAGTCAATTTCTGCCCTGTGATTTATCCTGCAGGACCCCTGGTGTAAATCGTACCAGAAAATTCGTTGTCGGTCATCCTCTTGACTGCATTTCCAACCACCTGTTGCACTAAAAAGGCACCCATTTGAACGACCACACAGGCAGTGATTATGTTTCTGCGATCTTCCCCACATTGCAGTCCAAAAACCACAAATGACACGGGCTGTGTTTTGAGAAATGCATTGCAAAAGAGGGCAGTGTACAGGATTATAGTGTAAATTGTGAGCACAAGTTATATTATATGGGATCATGTTCCCTTGAGTACAAAATATTAAAGGATGATCTCACTGTGATGTCAAGAGAGGTAAAAATCAATGCCTCAAAATGGGAGAATTCATGGAATTAAAGCTTGACTGTCCCTGAAGATGACAGGTTTCACTTTTGCAATGAGGTGTGGAATAACTTTCCCCATAAGATTATTGAGGTTGGGAGTTATCGTGTGTTGAGGAAACGTGGCCTCCCTGCCTGTCTGGAATTTTGTGGATTGAGGGTGGTCACGTGTCCTCTCTGTCTGAAACTTATTCAGAAGTCACATCACCTGTCAATCAAGGTTGGACTCCAGCCACCCATCGGTACACACCTTGCCATTGGCTAATTTAAATCATCTTGGGTCATTGTAGGCTAGAAGCACAGATGATCACTGTGTATAGCACCAATGCACAGAACATTCTTTCTCTCTGCCTCGTGGTCCAACCTCTGGAGACTGCTCCACGCCAGATTGCTACTGAGCACAGTGTGTGCTGCAGTGAAGGTGAGCCTTAGAACCTAATACTCTTCTCAACACCACAGGAGTCAATTCTAAATGTCAAATCTGTAATTGAATTGTGGATTGACTGGGTATCAAGCATAATTCATTGAATATATTTAAGAGGGAATTACATCTATTTCTTCAGTATAAGGGAATGATGGGTTATGGAGAGAAGGCGGGGACGGGGTATTGAACTTCAAGATCAGCCATGATCTCATTGAATGGTGGAGCAGGCTCAAAGGGCTGAATGACCTACTCCTGCTCCTATCTTCTGTGTTTCTCTGCTAACCCATGAGTACTTTTTGGTCTACACCTTGACTTGAACGTCAATAACATTTCCGACTCTTACCTAGATAATCCTGTGCTTTGATGTCTGCACCATGTTCAATCAGGAACTTCACAATCTCTTCATTTCCCACACAAGCCGCAAATGATAACACATGCTCCCCTGAAACAATGTGATACCAACTCAAAATATGATTTATTGTTACTCGAAATGTGCAATAAAGTAAATGATCTGATAGCATCTCTGATGTGGCTTTTGTGTTTCAGAAATTTCAATTTTTGCTGCTTCATTCAAAATCCATTAGAAACAAAAGAATGAATGTATCAGTAAAATTAAGGTTAACAAGTTTTCAGTTTGGATTGATAGGGGGTGGTTCTTTTAAAATGGTGGCGCTGCTGGAACCACTGTTGGGGCAGCACTGCCACTGATGTGGACCCATGAAGAGTGAGGGAGCCAAGATGCAGCGCTCCCGAAGAGTCCAGCTGCCCAGCCGACTGCCGTCGTCTCTGCACAGGCTTTGAGAGACCCGACGAGGGTTTTATTTGAAATCCCGCCACCAAGGGGTCTACGCCCAAGATGGCGGCACCTATTAATCAACAGCAGCCACGAGGGGCTGCAGACTCCGGAGAAGCGGAGGACTGGAGCGAGGGACCACTGGTTGGGAAGACCACCCCTCATCTGAGAAGGAGAAGTGGAAGAGATGACCCATGGGACTGTGACCATGGTGGACCAGTGAGGGGGCTCTGCAGCTGAGGCACCAGTGCAAGCAGTGGGCTGCTGGCAACTTGAAGTGAGGAACCTACGGAAGCCACAGGCTGCTGGAGACCACTGTCAGGAGAATCGCGCCGGGCTGCGGACTGCTGGAGACTGACTTGAACTGGCTGAAGGGGAACCAGGTATCGGAACTGGGATGTGAGGAGGTGCCGAGGGCGCTGAAGGGTCCCTGACCATGTCGGAGGTTTGGATCTGGAGCTGGGGTCGCCAATGGTTTGAACTAGACTCTGTGTGGCCTTGGGGGCTGTGGAAGTGCTGAAGGTGAATCTACAGACACTCAGTGAGTCTGGTGCGGGGCGGTGGGGGGGGGGGGGGGGGGGAACTCTCTGTTGCTTCTCTTTCTCTGACTGTAAGATGCACTTGGGAAATTTCTGCTGATGGCAAATCTGTCTGCCTTGCTATAGGGAAAAAGAAATTTCAAAAATACACTGTTTTATTGCCATGACAATAAATTGAATTAGAATTCATTAAATTAAAATGTCCCCAAAACATGGTAACAAAAGGTAGGGTGGGAGGTGTGGTGGATATTGATTTTACCAAAGGCTTTTGAAAATGTCCCCTATAGGAGACTCGTTCAGAAAGTCATGAGGGATCCATGGAACCTTGGTTGTGTGGATTCAGAATTGGCATTCCTGTACAAAGCAGAGTAGTAATGGATGGGAAATTTTCTTCCTGGAGGTCCGTGACTAGTGGAGTTCCACAGGGAGTGGGTCTGGGCCCCTGCTCTTTGCCATTTTTATAAATGACCTGGGCAAACAAGAGTCACAGTTGGTGTAGCGGTTAGCACAACACCTTTACAGTGCCAGAGATTGGGACCAGACCTGGGAGTTTGTACTTTCTCTCCGTGTCTGCGTGGGTTTTCCCCGGGGACTCCGGTTTCCTTCCACAGTTCAAAACATACCGGCGTGTTGTTTAAAAGGTGTAAATTGGCCAGCAAAGGGCCAAAGTGGCATATTACGATGATGTCTAAGATGTTTTTTAAAATTAAAATAGAGGGATGGGTCAATAAGTCTTCAGATAATATGTAGGTTGGACATGTTGTAGATAGCGTTAAAGGTTGTCATAGGTCACAAGAGGATATATTCAGGATGCAGAGTTGGGTAGAAAAGTGGCAGATGGCGTTCAGTCCGCATAAGTGTAAGGAAGGACAAACTTGAAGGCTAAGTTAATGGTAAGACACTTAACAGTGTGAAAGAACAGAGGGACCTTGAGTCACCAATCTATTGATCTCTCAAGGTTGCCACACAGGTTGATAGGATAGTTAAGCAACCAATGGTATATTGAGTTTCATTAATCTGAGGATTGAGTTCAGGAGCGAGGAGATCATATTGCAGCTCAACAAATCTCTGGTAAGACCACGCTTAGAGTTTTTTTGTTCAGTTCTGGTCACCTCATTATAGGAAGCATGTGGAAGATATAGAGAGGGTCGAGAGATTTACCAGGATGTTGTCTGGATTGGAGATTAATTCATGAGGCAAGGTTAGCAGAGCTTGGACTTTTCTCTTTCGAGACTTAATAGAGGTCTACAAGATTATGATAGACATCCAGTGCCCTTTTCCCAGGACAGGAGTAGCAAACATCAGAGCACATCTGACAAAGTGAAGGGGAGAAAGTTCAGGGGAGATATCGGGGGTGTTTTTTACACAGAGACCTGTATGTGCCTGGGGTGGTGGTGGAGGATGGTACAATAGGGGCATTTAAGAGACACTTAGGCATGCAGATGAAAGAAAAATGGAGGGTCATGAAGTAGGGGAGGGTTTAATTTTTTTTGGTAGGTATTTATAGATAGGCACAACATTATGGGCCAAAGTGCCTGTACAGTGCAGGCACATAGTGTTCTATGTTCTAAGTTCAACAGGGGAATAAAGAATGGGAATTTGGGCATTGGGAAATGTAGTAAAGAGGGAGAATTCTTCATTTCTTTTTTTAATTTTGTTTAATTTTAATGATACAGCACTGTAGAAATCCCTTCTAGCCCATGAAACCCATGCCACCCAATTACCCAGCCAACTCTGTACAATTTTTGAGAGCGGGAGGAAAGTGGAGAAGACCATCGCTGGGTACAGAGAGATCACAGAAACTCCCCACAGATAGTGGCAGATTTGAACCTTGGATAAATGATGAGATCAAAGTGTGAAAGGATCAAAACTCACCATAAAGCTCCATCTGGATGCCCAGACACGACAAGGTGACGTACTCAAGAACAATCCAAATTAAATAACGATAGATTCTCACCATAATAAACAAGACCCTTGTCACTTCTTTTGAAGAGGATCCCAGTTGCTTGGGATGTTGCCACGTTGGCTCCTCGGTTGATCAGTTCTTTAACCAGCTGGAAGTTCTCATTTGCCACAGCAATGTGCAGGGCTGTTTTCCCTTCTCAAGAAATGTAAAGGCTGTAAATTCCACTCTGCACCCAACCACAATTCATCAAAAAACCAAACCGTTTCCAATTCCTTTATCCATGTACAAACATCATATTTCAACTATTCCTTATGCCCTGTGTTTGTCTCACTCCCTGCCCACCATGAATTAACCCTTATTTACCAGCTATTTAAATTTTAAAATTTAGACCTTGCACATGATAACAGGCCATCTGTGCCACCCAATTTATATCCTTTTAAACTAACATACATTTCGAATGTTGGGAGGAAACCCATGCATACAAACTCCTTACAGACTGTCCAGAATTCGAACCCTGGCCCTAATCGCTGGTGCTATAAAGACATTGCACTAACCACTACACTAATCATGCTGCCAAATGCATGATTCTTTTAATAATCATCACCATTGTTAAGGCATTAGTCAACTCTACAGACATTATGTCCAGTGTTTGTTGTTCAAAAAACTTCCACCCCCCACCCCGACCACATCCATTTTCTTTCAGCACCATGCCCAGCTAATAGGGAAGATGAAATGAAAGAAACTGTGAATTCTACCTTGGTACAGCTCAGAGGTGGCTGGTTCATTGATGAGATCCGGAACTTCTTCAAGAAGCAGTTTCGCAAACTCATAATTATTGTACAGCGCAGCAATGTGCAAAGCCGTCTCTCCCATCACTCCTGCCAGTTAATAATGAATAATGCCATTAGACACAGTGTTTGCTGGTTAATGCTGGAAATGACAGCTGTGGACTATGGTCCAGTTCAGAATTTGGTGGCTGAGGCCCTCTCACCAGGCTGCAAGCTACTGGCATCCAACTCCAAGATCCGTGAAGGTCCGCTGGCGATCTTCGGATGTTGATAGCTTCTGAATACTTTGGGGTTTAAAACCAGGGGCTGAGGAGTGTAACTTGGATGTCTCAAGTTTGGGTTCACTGCTAGAATGGACAGGCAGCCTTGCAGCTACATAAGGTATGGGCTGCAAGAGGTGGGATCCACTGACACGATTTCTCCATCAGTACTCCCATTTTCTTCCCTTTCTTACCTTGATAGCATCCCTGAATTAATAGTGCCTCTATGTGAGCCCTTCTGTGCATTTTTGTGTGTATAACAATACATAGAACCTTGAATCTTGAATGCTGAGGGTTTGTCTCTCTGGGGTTGAACTTGGATCTCCAAGAGTGAATAGACACTTTGCAAACGTAATAGAAACTTCAGATTAAATCAAAATTTGGTGGTGCAAGAAAATATTAACTAAAGTGATGGAGAAGTCACAGGTTGTCTCACTCACAAAAATGCATGCATAAACCTAGCCCAGAAATTTGGGCATTTAAACATCTCTGCCTGGGCTGTTTTGCACTTTGGTGCACAGCAATGAGGATGAACTTCAGGAGCTTCCTGCAACAGTTGAATTAAACTTGCCTCTCTTCAAGGGATTGTAACTGAAGGTCCAGTGCCCGAAGCCACAGAGGAAAATTGTGCCTTGGGTACAGGTGCAAGATCTTGGCTTCACAGGCGCTTCCTCAAAATCTTCATTGAAGAAGTTGATACAGGAAAAGATGTAGCACCCATTCTGTGGAGCTTGGAAATCCTCCAGATGTGAGAAGAAGGAGGAAATTTCCAGGATCAGTATCCCAAGAGTCTGGGTTGCAAGACATTTAATGACTTGTCCATGTTTGGACAAGGTCAAGGACAGATCAACAAATCCCACTGAGCAACAACTGCACAACTAATCCCACACACATCTCCAAAACTTGAACATGCTCATTCCTTTCCTCCGTAGAAGGCAACAGGCGACAGCTAACAGCAGCAGAAGGTGGGGAGCCCAATTCCTGCCAATGAGCTGAGGAGGAACAGCTCAATAAAATTCTTGCTGACCTCATTCCTCACTACCCAGTTCGTATTAATTCTAATCTCAGCCTGAATAGAATAACAAAGCATCGACACCACCTGAAATGGAGATTTCCCAAGACTTAAAATAGACTGATTAGAGAAGTTTGGGAAAGTCACAAGGCCATTCAGCTCATGGTTTCTCATTTTCCCCCCAGACTTTGATATCTAGACAAATCAAACTTATATTTCTACAACTTCTGTCAGTGACTCTGCTTCCACTACAATGATACACAAAGCCCCCTCTTTCTGGGGGGAAAAAAGCCCCACTCAGGTCTTCCTCCCTATTTCTTACCTCAACCTGTGTCCTCTGATTTTATTTACTTTTGGTATGAGAAAAATCTCTTGCTAGCCCAAATATCTCTACCCCTCATTATTTCATATTTTTTCATCGGGTCTCCTCTGGTTCAGGAAGAACGGACCCAGCTTATTTACTCTCTCCACATAACTGAGATGTGCCACCCTGGCCACATCGTGAAAAACCTCCACTGCTTCCTCTCAAGTGCTTTCACAGAGTGATGATCATTAACTAACTCAGAATTCCACCGGAGGTCAGACCAATTATAAATTTGGAGTATAAATACGATGCTCTTGTGTTCAATGCCCCGATTCATGAAGACCTAGATCCCATTTGCCTTAACCATGTCACCAATCTGTGCTACCACTTTTAAGGATCTTTAGAATTGTACCCCAAGGTCCCTCAATGCACCCTAAGACCCATTCATTCATTGTGAGTGTCCAGGCTTTATTAGAACTTAGATAAATAATTTGCGATGTTTAGAAACCCACCAAATCCAACAACTACCTCAACTGCACTTCCTCACACACAGTCATCCTATTGCCGCCTCGCTATTTCTCCGTCTCCGCTAAATCTATTCTCAAGATGAGGTCTTCCAGTCCAGATCATCCAAAATGTCGGCCTTCTTCCACAAACATGGCTTTCCCTCTACCACCATCAAATCAGTCCTCACCCGCATCTCTCCATTTTAGCTTATCTGCCCTGGTTCCCTCTGCAATGGAGAGACAGATATAGGGAAAGGCGATGCGGGAAGAAGGGAGGGGGGACGGTCGGAAGATGAGATGTTGTTCCTCCAAATTATGAGTGGTTTAATGAGACCATGCATAGACATGTCAGCAAGGGAAGGGAATGGGTAACTGAAATGGTGGCCACTGGAAGATCCATGAAATTGCTGCAGACACAGCCAGCTGAGGTGCTCAACAGAGTGATCTCTCAGTCTACGTCCAGTCTCTCTGATGTCGAGGAGACCACAACGTGATCATGGATGCAGTAGGTGACCCCTGCAGATTCACAAGTGAAATGTTGCTTCACTTGGGATTACTGTTTGGGGCCCTGAATGGTGGTGAGGGAGGAGGTGTGGGCGCAAGTGGAGCATCTCCTGCAGTCACAGACTTAGGTCCCAACGATAAGTGATGGGGAGGGAGTGATCCCAACAGAAGGCAGAGAGGGGATGAGGGCGGAATGTGTCTATAAAGTGGGATCATGTAGTATCCCATTTTAGGTGGTGGAAATGGTGGAGGAGGGTGTGTTGGATATGAAACCTGGTAAGGTGGTAGGTGAGGACAAGAGAAGCCCTATCCTTGTTGTGCACGGGCATTGAGGGGGCCAGGACTGTTGTTCAGGAAATGGACGATATGCGAGTGAGGCCCGAGATGATGGTGGTAGAGGGAAAGCCACATTGTTTGAAGAAGGAGGACATCTCTGATGATCTGGCATGGGTGCAGGTGTGACAAAGGCAGAGAATTTGGAAGAATGGAATCCTTCCAGGGGACAGGGAGAATTGGAGAAAGGACTATTTTGAGGAAATGAGAAAGGATCAAGAAGGCATAGCTTGGAATAAGTTATTTTCAGGCAAGGATGTATGAGATAACTGGAGGTCCTTCAAAGGTGAAATTTTGAAAATACAGAGTTTGTTCCTGTCAGGAGTAAAGGCAAAGTTAACAGGTTTACAGAACCTGTCTTTTCGAGGGATATTGGGGATCTGGTTCGAAAGGAGAGAGAGAGAGGTGTGTATAACAGATAGAGGCAACATGGAGCAAATGAGGTCCTTAAATATAAAAATGCATGAAAAACCTCAAGAGAGAAATAAGGAAGGTTAAAAGAAGACATGAGGTTGCTTTGTCAGATTTCTACAATTAAGAGCAAAAGGGTAGTGAGGGAAAAAATTGGTCCCCTTGAAGATCAGAGTTTTTAAACTATGTATGGATCCAAAAGAGATAGGGGAGATCTTAAATGTTTTTTTTTAATCATAATTTCCTCCGGAAACTGGGACAGAGTTGTGGGAAGTACAGAAAACAAGCAGTGAAGTCATGGAACCCATACAGATTAAAGAGAAGGAGGGGCTTGATCTCATAAAACAAATAAATTTGAATAAATCCCCGAGCCTGACATGATATTGCCTCGGGCCTTGAGAGAGATGAATGTAGAAATTACAGGGGCCCTGGCTGAAATATTTAAAATGTCCTTAACCACAGGTGAGGTGCCGGAGGATTGGAGAAAGCTCACGTTGTTCCATTGTTTAAAAACAGCTAGGCTCCAAAAGTAAACCAGGAAAGTACAGGCCTGACATCAGTAGTGGGTAAATTATCAGAGGGTGTTCTGAGAGATCGGATATACAAGTATTTGGACAGTCAAGGACTGATTACGGATAGTCCAGCATGGGTTTGTATTTGATAGGTCATATTTAATGCAACTTTTTCAAGAAGATTACCAAGAAAATAGATGAGCAAAAGGCTGTGGATGTGGTCTACATGGACTTTAGTAAGGCATTTGACAAGGTCACACATGTAGGCTAGTTCAGAAGGTTTAGACATTAGGTACCCATGAAGAGGTTGTAAACTGAATTCAAAATTGACTGAATGGGAGATGACAGAGAGTGTTAATGGATGGTTGTTTATCAGACTGGAAGCCTGTGATGTGTGGTGTGCTTCAGGGATCAATGCTGGGGCCATTGCTGTTTGTTATTGCTGTTATCAATGATCTGAATGATAATGTGGGAAATTTGATCAACAAGTTTGTTGATGACACTAAGATTAGAGTTGCTGTGGACAGCAAGGAAGGATTTCAAAGGTTGTAGAGGGATCTGGACCAACTAGAAAAATGGGCCAGGATATGGCAAATGGAATTTAATGCAGATAAGCATGAGATGTTGCATTTTGGAAGGACAAACCAAGGTCGGACATACACAGTAAATGGTCTGGCACTGAGGAGTGTGGAGGAACAAAGGTATCTTCATTCCTGATAGTGGTGTCACAGGTTGTGAAGAAAGCTTTTGGCATCTTGGTCTTCATAAATCAAAGTATTGAGTACAGGAGTTATGATGTTATGGTGAGATTGTATAAGACAACGGTGAGGCAAAATTTGGAGAATTATTGCTGGGTCTTCAGGAGTTGAGTTACAGGGAAAGATTAAACAGGTTAGGACTTTATTCCTTGGAGCATAGAAGAATGAGGGGAGATTTGATAGAGGTTTACAAAGGTATAGGCAGTGTAAATGCGAGCAGGCTCTTTCCACTCATATTAGGAGAGATAAATATGAGAAAGGGGAAAGTTTAGGAGAAACATTAGGGGTAAGTTATTCATTCAGAGAGTGGGTTATAAAAACACTGAGGGGTGATGATAGAGGTGTCTCAGTGTGGAAAATATTTTGTTTTTACACAATAAATTGTGGGATCTCACCTTTCTCAAAAGGGTCCACGGTTGATAAGTCGAGGAGATTTTTGATGGCATTCACATCATTTGCTCTTGCAGCTGAAAACAGAGGCTTCTCGGCAATCCTGGGGGGGGTGGGGGGGAAGAGTTGCAAATGGCACAGTGAGCACTGGAACATAAAGCATTAAGACTGGCCTCTGCACTTTGACACCCCATGTCTACTCCACCATTCACTGTTACTCCTCCACCCCCACCACCCCCCCTCCCCCCGCCAACTAACCACAGCTCCTTTAGTGTTCTCCATGTCTAAAATTGTCTATCTCTATCTTCAGTATGTTTAGAGACTTGGACCCCATATTATATTTCCACATTATATTTCTTTGCCGTGTCCTAACCAGTTCAATAGGTCTGGCTGTCTCCTCTCTAAGCCTCTCCGTATACTCATTGCAACTCATGCTGCCTTTGTATCATCTACAAGCCCATGCATTTTGGAATAAATATTTATCCAAATAAATCATTTATCTCTTTTGTCAAATAGCTTCTCTTTATTCTGAAGCCCTGTGAATTTTGTGAAGTATTCAATAAAAGTGATGGAAACCCTTCGACCTCCATTTTTATTTTTGCCTTGATGAATAGCTCAGGCCTGAAGCGTTGGTTCTGTATCTTTATTTCTGCTGCATAAAGGACACTGTTGGACCTGCTGAGTTTCTCCAGCATTGTGGTTTTTGCTGGGGATTATAGGATAATGCAACAGGTAACTCAGCTGTCTCATAGGGCTTATACCTGACCTCTATTGCTGTCTTTATGGAGATTGCATATTCCCCTTGAGGCTTTCATGATTTACTCTGGGTGCTCCATTTTCCTCCCACAGTCAAACGAGGTGCTGGTAGACAAGTAATGGAAGATTGCAAGGAATGTTAATCAGCACATGACACTTCTTTCTTTGGCTTGGCTTCGCGGACGAAGATATATGACACAGGGTTACAGGAAATGAAATTAGAGAGTTTGAGATGATGGATCTGTACAACTGGGAGCTGGATGGATAAAATCGGCAAAACAGCCTGCATGAGTGTTGGAGTTAATGTCTAATGGTTGACTCTGATGTGTAACATGGGATCCAGGAAAGCTCATGGAAAAATAATTACAAATACACAAATAGCCCCAAAGTTTCACAGTTCATCCAATTGCTGGAGCTGGGTAGCATTGATGTTGGGGCAGAGAGACTGACACAGAATGGCATCAAGGAGAGTCATATCAAAGATGGAATCTTTATTGAGGAAATCTTCGTAGTGCTCCTTGCAGCAGATGCTGATCGCTGCTCTACCACTGTTAAACTTTCCTCCATCCTTAGCTCTCGTAAGTGTTCGGGATGTTGATGTTTTGGCAGCACTAAAGAATCCATGTCATGGATATCAACAACATGGATCATCTGCACTCTTTCCAATTGCTGCCAGTTTTTTAGTTGATCTCTTTCTGTAAATCTTTTATCCTTAACTACGATTCAGTGTGTCCATTCCAAAGGCCATCTTGCATTTGTGCTTCTTTGATTATCCTTAAATTAATTAAATCAATTTTCATTCAATCAGTCCTGGTGTTTTCTGATAGAGAAGTCAAAAGTCTCTTCATAGGAGCTGGTGATTGTTGGCATATGGGCAGAACAGGCATTTTGGACACTCCATGATTCCTGCTATTGGAGCTCTGACTGGAAACAGCTTTACAGGGACTTTGAGACAGTTAACTTTGGACTTCCTGTAGCAGTATTCCTGCTGCTTCAATACGTACCAGGGTATAGGTTAATGGGGCATAAATTGGGCGGTATGGAATTGTGGGCCGAGTTGTCCTGTTACAGTGCCGTACGTCTAAATTTTAAAATTAAAAAAAATCCTGACAATCTGGATGGCCCAGAAAACATTAGCACTTCACAGATATATCCTTGTAGTTGTTCTTGGATGATGACATCGTCTCACCAGTGACAGTTTTTAAAAAAAATACAGCACAGTAACAGGCTATTTGGCCCATGAGTCCATGCCACCCAATTTACATCCAATTAACCTACATTCCCAGTATGTTTTGAACGGTGGGAGGAAATTGGAGCCCCTGGGGATATCTCAAACAGACACGGGGAGAATGTACAAACTCCTTACAGACAGGGCAGGATTCGAACCCCGATCCCAATCGCTACAGCTGCAAAGGCGTGGCGCACAGTTGCCAGAAGATTTTCTGAATTTAAGCCAGATCTTAATCAATAAAACCATAGTTGCTGAGAAATCTCCACAGCTCCAGTAGCATCAATGAAAAGAGAAAAAGAGTTACATTTCAGGCCCTACACCCTTCCTTCTAGAAAGAATATAAGAATGATTAAGGCCAGTACAGATTAGCCATCATGATATTGAATTGTGGGGCAGGCTTCAGGAAGTGGGTGTCCATGCCCTGATCCCATTTATGTGTTCTTAATGCTCCAAATCACTCCCACTACAACCTGTCTGCCTGTGGCACACATTGTACAACTCCAGCTTGAGGTCCAACCCCTCATCTTCCACCTTGACCAGCCAGAATCTTCTGGGCTCATTGAATTCTCCAATCTTAGATAACTCACACTGTCTCTATCATAAAACCAGAAGGAATAGATTGCCAAATCTCTTAATTATGAGCTGATCCATTCTCCTACTCAGCCCCACTGCCCGGCCTTTTCTCCGTTGATGCCCTGACTCATCAACAGCCCATTAATCTCTGCCTGAATTACACTCAGTGACCTGCTCTCGAGGGCCACCTGTAGCAACCAATTCCACAGAATTACCACCCTCTGGTAATCCCTATGTAATTCTGTTCTAAGCAGACACCCTTCAGTCTTGAAGATGTGCCCTCTTGTCCTAGACTCTCCCACCATGGGAAACAACCTTTCTACTCCTTGCAACATTCAAAATGTTTCAATGAGATCCACCCTCATTCTCTTAAATTCCAATGAATACAGGCCAAGAGGTGTCTAATGCTCCATGTTGTTAACCCTTTCATTCCCAGAACCATCCTAGTGAAGTAAAAGCACAAAGCTGGAGAGACTCAGTAGGTCAAACAATGACCTTTATATAGCAAATGGAAAGATACATAACTGACGTTCCTGGCTTGAACCCTTCATCAAAGTGTGAAAAAAATGTAGGCAGGTGACTGAATGTAATTGTGGTGGGGGGGAGAGGGACAGGGGAGGAGGACAGTCCCAGATAAGGGAGGGAGGGAGGACACACCAGCAAACAGGGGGAGGGGGGTGGCCCTGTGAGAGGGAAGGGGGAGGAGAGCTGGAGGAAAGAAGACAAAGGGAAAGGGAAGGGAGGGAGAATGGAGAGTAGGCCAGCAGAAACCAGAGGTCGATGTCAATGGCATCTGGTTGGAGAGAGCCCAGACACAATATTAAGTGTTGCTTCTCCAATTTATAGGTGGTCTTGGTGGGACAGTACATGTGACCATGGGCAGATGTGTGAGCATGGGAGTGTTAATGGCCCAGAATGGTGGTGAGGGAGGAGGTGCGGGCATAGGTGCAGTACTTCCTGTGGTCACAGGGAAAGATGCCAAGGGAATCTGGAGGAAACGGTCCCTACAGAAAGCAGAGAAGGGAGGAGAGGGGAAGGTGTGTCAGGTAGTGGGATCATATTACAGGTGGCAGAAATTACTGAGGATTATCATACCCATTTGTTGGTCTGGATTTCTCCCCCGTTGTGAGACTTACTGAGATTTTTCTATGTCTCTATACTTGGAGATGAACTTTCCACAGACATTTTATACAAACCCACCAAATTCAACAACTACCTCAACTGCACTTCCTCACACACAGCCATCCTCGCAATTATTGCCGCCTCGCTATTTCTCTGTCTCTGCTAAATCTATTCTCAAGATGAGGTCTTCCAGTCCAGATCATCCAAAATGTCTGCCTTCTTCCACAAACATGGCTTTCCCTCTACCACCATCAAATCAGTCCTCACCCGCATCTCTCCATTTCTGGCTTATCTGCCCTGGCTCCCTCTGCAATGGAGAGACAGATATAGGGAAAGGTGATGGGGGAAGAAGGGAGGGGGGCGGTCAGAAGATGAGATGTTGTCCCTCCAAATTACGAGTGGTTGAATGAGACCATGCATGGACATGTCAGCAAGGGAAGGGGATGGGTAACTGAAATGGTGGCCACTGGAAGATCCACGGAATTTCTGCAGACAGAGCCAGCCGAGAGTGATCTCTCAGTCTACATCCAGTCTCTCCAATGTCGAGGAGACCATAACGAGATCATGGATGCAGTAGGTGACCCCTGCAGATTCACAAGTGAAATGTTGCTTCACTTGGGATTACTGTTTGGGGCCCTGAATGGTGGTGTGGGCACAAGTGGAGCATCTCCTGCAGTCACAGAGGTAGGTCCCAACAATAAGTGATGAGGAGGGAGGAAGTCATAGAGGGAGTGGTCCCAGCAGAAGGCAGAGAGGGGAGGAGGGCGGAATGTGTCCATAAAATGGGATCGTGTAGTATCCCATTTTAGGTGGTGGAAATGGTGGAGGAGGGTGTGTTGGATATGAAACCTGGTAAGGTGGTAGGTGAGGACAAGAGAAGCCCTATCCTTGTTGTGCACGGGCATTGAGGGGGCCAGGACTGTTGTTCAGGAAATGGACGATATGCGAGTGAGGCCCGAGATGATGGTGGTAGAGGGAAAGCCACATTGTTTGAAGAAGGAGGACATCTCTGATGATCTGGCATGGGTGCAGGTGTGACAAAGGCAGAGAATTTGGAAGAATGGAATCCTTCCAGGGGACAGGGAGAATTGGAGAAAGGACTATTTTGAGGAAATGAGAAAGGATCAAGAAGGCATAGCTTGGAATAAGTTATTTTCAGGCAAGGATGTACGAGATAACTGGAGGTCCTTCAAAGGTGAAATTTTGAAAATACAGAGTTTGTTTGTTCCTGTCAGGAGTAAAGGCAAAGTTAACAGGTTTACAGAACCTGTCTTTTCGAGGGATATTGGGGATCTGGTTCGAAAGGAGAGAGAGAGAGAGAGAGAGAGAGAGAGAGAGAGGTGTATAACAGGTAGAGGCAACATGGAGCAAATGAAGTTCTTGAGTATAAAAATGCATGAAAAACCTCAAGAAAGAAATCAGGAAAGTTAAAAGAAGACATGAGATTGCTTTGTCAGATAATGTGAAAGAAAGTTCTAACGGTTTCTACAATTAAGAGCAAAAGGATAGTGAGGGAAAAAATTAATCCCCTTGAAGATCAGAGTTTTTAAACTACGTATGGAGCCGAAAGAGATGAGGGAGATCTTAAATGTTTTTATTCATCAGAATTTCCTCAGGAAACTGGGACAGAGTTGTGGAGTGAAGCAGTGAAGTCATGGAACCCATACAAATTAAAGAGAAGGAGGGGCGTGCTCTCGTAAAACAATAAGGGTAAATAAATCCATAGGGCCTGACAAGATATGTCCTCGGACCTTGAGGGAGGTTCATGTAGAAATTGCAGGGGCTCTGGCAGAAATATTTAAAGTGTCCATAGCCACAGGTGTGGTGCCAGAGGATTGGAGGGTAGCTCATGTTGTTCCGCTGTTTAAAAAAGGCTCCAAAAGTAACTCTGGAAATTATAGGCCAGTGAGCCTCATATCAGTAGTAGGTAAATTATTGTAATGCATTCTAAGAGATCAGACATATAAGAATTTGGATAGCCAGAAACTGATTAGGGATAATCAACATTGTTTTGAGCGTGTTTGGTCATGTTTAGCCAATCTTATAGAGTTTTTTCGAGGAGGTTACCAGCAAAGTTGAAGAAGGAAAGCCTGAGGATGTTGTCTACCTGGAGCTTAGTAAGGCCTTTTCAAGGTCCCACATGGTTGGCTTGTCAGGATGGTTCAGACAGTCAATATTCATGGTGAAGTAGTAAATTTGATTTGGCTTCTGCTGTGCAGGAGAAGTCACAGAGAGGTGGTGGATGATGCTTCTCAGACTGGAGGCCTGCGACCAGTTGTGTGATTCAGGGATTGGTGCTTGAACCATTGTTGTTTGTCATCTATATTAATGATCTGGATAATAATATGGTAAATTGGATCAGCAAGTTTGCAGATGACACAAAGATTGGCGACATTGTGGTTAGAGAGGAAGGTTTTCAAAGCTTGCAGAGGGATATGGAACAGCTGGAAATAGTGGCAGATGGCATTTAATGCAGACAAGTGTAAGGTGTTGCATTTTGGAAGGACAAACCAAGAAAGGACATTCATGGTGAATGTTCTGGCTCTGAGGAATGCGGTAGAACAGAGGGATTTGGGAATACAGATACATAATTCCCTGAAAGTGGCATCACAGGTGGATAGGGTTGTAAAGACCCTTTAGCACCTTGGCCTTCATAAATCAAAGTTTTCAGTATAGGAGTTGGGATGTTATGGTAAATTTGTAAAAGACATTGGTGAGGCCATATTTGGAGAATTGTGTACAGTTTTGGTCACCTGACTACAGGAAAGATATCAATATTTTAGAAAGAGTGCAGAGAAGATTTATTAGGATGCTGCCCGGACTTCAGGAACTGAGTTACAGAGAAAGGTTAAACAGGTTAGGACTTTATTCCCTGGGGCAAAGAAGAACAAGGGGAGATTTGATAGGGTTTTTTTAAATTATGAGGGTTCTGAATAGAGCTGTGGGCTTTTTTCCACTGAGGGTCAGTGAGTAACAAACCAGAGAACATAGGTTAATGTTGAAAGGAGAACATTATAGGGGGAACATAAGGGAGAACTTTTTCACACAGAGAGTGGTGGGAGTATGGAATGAGCTGCCAACTGAATATGGGCTCAATTTTAACATTTAAGAAGAATTTGAACAGGTACATAGATTGGATGGGTATGGACTGGGTGCAGGTCAATGGGACCAGGTAGAAAATAGTTTGGCACAGACTATAAGGGCTGAAGGGCCTATTTCAGAGCTGTAATGTTCTGTTTCTATGAATGTCAGCTTTGCATATGCCATCTTCACCACTGTCTCAACATGTAAGTTTACCTTCAAGTTGTCCTATAGTTTGAATGTTGAAAGGCATGGACAGAGTAGATGGAGAAAGGTTGTTTCCCATGGAAGGAGAATCTAGGACAAGAGGGCACAACTTCAGGTTTGAAGGGCGTCCACTTAGAACAGAGTGCAAAGGCATTTCTTTAGCCGGAGGATGGTAAATCTGTGGAATTTATTACCTCATGCGATTGTGGAGGCCAGGTCATTGGGTGTATTTAAGGCAGAGATTAATGTTCTTAATTAGCCAGGGCATCCTAGAGAAGGCCAGGCAGTGGGGCTGAGTGGGAAAATGGATCAGCTCATGATTAAATAGCAGGGCAGATTCGATGGGCTGAATAGTCTATTTCTGCTCCTGTGTCTTATGGTCTTATGAAATGGACCCCATCAACTTTGAGCAGAGTCATAAGGAGCCGTACAAATAATCATTCTCAACCAGTGGGCCATGTCTCACTGGAGGGCCACAGACAGCTTCCATGCAGGTCTTTAAAAATGTTAAATAAAATACTTCATTGAGATAAAGATGTGTTTCTCACAGAGCTCCCTTTGACTTGAAAATATTGCTCCGTCATTGCCACTAGTGGGCCATGGCCTGTTTGGCTGGAAGCCAGGTGGGCCTTAGACTGAAATGGCAGGAATAGAGGACGTTTTTAAAGGCAGAAGCAAATTGGATTAGTAAATTTGCAGATACAAAAGTTGGCAGTGTTGTGGACAGTAAGGAAAATTATCAAACCTTAAGAGGGTGATTTAGGACAGTTAGAAGAGTGGGCTGGAAGACAGCAGATGGAGTTTAATATTGATAAATGTGAGCTGCTACATTTTGGTAGGACTAATCAGCGAAGGCCATACTCATTAAATGGTAGACAATTGAGGAGTGTAATGGAACAAAGGGATTTAGGAGTCATGGTATATAGTTCCCTGAAGGTTGAATTCACCTGTAGATAGAATGGTGGAGAAGGCATTTAGTATGTTGGCTTTCATAAATCAGAGTATTGAATACAGGAGTTGGGATGAAATGTTGAAATTGTATAAGGCCAAATTTGGAATACTGTGTGCAGTTTTGGACACTGAATTACAGGAAGGATATAAAAAAGGTAGAGAGAGTGCAGAGAAGATTTACGAAAATGTTGCCAAGGTTTCTGGGCTTGAGTTATAGGGAAAGGTTGAGCAGACTGGGAGTTTATTCCCTGGAGTGTAGAAGATTGAGGGGTGATTTGATAGAGGTATTTAAAATTATAAGGGGGAAAGATAGAGTCAATGTGGACAGGCTTTTTCCATTGAGAGTGGGGGAGATTCAAACAAGATTGAGAGTAAACGGGGAAACATTTAGGGGAAAGATGAGGGGGAATTTCTTCACACAGAGGGTGGTAGGGGCATGGAATGAACTTCCCGCAGAGGTGTGTTAGGTCTGCTTTGTTCATGAATGAGTGAGACAAACACCAGACTGAGTCGAAATCAGGGTTCTTTGTTCTTTATTACCGGATTGTAACACTTGCAACTAACCATGTTAGTCGGAGAATGCATTCTGCCGTTATCAACAAAATGGTGATTTTTTATACCCTTGGATACGTGCTTAGAACATCATCATATCATTACTTGTCCAATGACTAAAACTGTTGCTATCCTTTCCCTGCTAGCTTCCTGCCTCTCAATCCATCAATGTCTCTCTTATCTTGTAAGTACAAGGATGCATTCACATCTTGTTACAGCCCTGTACAGGGTAACTCCTTACACATTCCCATCTCATGATGTTTTACCTAACAGGAGTACAAGGACACCTCCCCTTCTTGTTACAGCCCTGCACAGGGTAACTCCTTACACATTCCCATCTCATGATGTTTTACCTTACAGGTGGTAGAAGTGAAATCGATGCTAATATTCAAGGAAAGGTTGGATAGGTATATGGACGGAAGAGGTATGGAGGGTTATGGCCTAAATGCGGGTCAGTGGGACAAGATGGGAGAACATGTTCGGCACAGATTAGTAGGGCCAAACTGGCCTGTTTCTGTGCTGTAAATGATTATATGGTTATATTATATTATATGGAGAGGGGGATCTATAAGTAGACATGCTGAGCAAGATGTTCACATGGACAGTGAGTAGTGGGTGCCTGGAGTGGGCTGCCAAGTGTAGTGGTGGGAACAGATACAACAGCAATGTTTAACGGGGGTTTCTAGGTAGACAAGAATATGCAGGTTGAGGACCGTACGAAAACAGCAGTTTCACTTTAATTTGGGCAAACATGTGGGCCAAAAGGCCTGTCCTGTGCTTGACTGTTCTGTATTCTATGTACTAGATAAGGACCTGCTGGGAACACAGGGAAACAAATTGCTGGATTCAATTCCAAATGTGTCACCTGATGGCTATATTTTAATTTAAATTGTTTTTTTAATTTTAACGATACCGCCCAGTAGAAGGCCCTTCCAGCCACCCAATTACACCAAATTAATCTAACAACCCCCTAGGTTTTGGAGGATGGCAGGAAACTGGAGCACCCAGGATAACCCATGCAGTCAGCGGCAGATGTGAAGTTGGCTCACAGGTGCTGAACAGCTTTGCACTGAATGTATCATATGTGACATCAGCCACTGACTATTTAACCATCACAGGGGTTGGTCCACTCAGTCACAATCTGCCCTTGTCCTGTTTACAACAGCAGCTGGAAGTGCAAACTACATGAAGTTCCAACCCCTCTCCTCACAGAAAGAAAGAAAGAAAGAAAGAAGAGCCAAGCTCTTACCTTTTCTGTTGCTTCACGTGAAGCTCGTTGACTCTCTCCTCCCATGCAATCCGGGACTGCAGTTTCAGCATCAACTTGTTGACACAACTGAAGGCAGACCATCTTCCTCTTCCCAATCGAGCTTCCATCATCGTTCACCTGTTGCCTCCTCTTAGCTCTTGTTTTTATTGTCCAGAAAGAATGATTATCAGAGGATTTTGAATTAAATGCTCCCTCTATTCCCAAAGAGCCTTTAAAGTCATCAACGTCCTTGAAGTTGGTAAGGATTGGCTGCGAGCCTTCCCCTGTTCAGGGTCCAATACGCTCAGCTTGTGACTGGCATCGTGTTAACTTCTGTCCACTGAAAGTCAAATAAAATGAAAAAAAGACAGGTGAAACTTGCCAAGTGCAGAATGGAGCTCAACTTGGAGACAAGGGATAGCTCCGTGGCTTACAACTGCCCCTTTAAGAAGAGACGAAAGCTGACCTGCACTGGTCACTCCTACTGAGGGCAGAGTCACAGCAGCCAGGAGATTTTTGTTGTTACTTTTGGCAAAATATCATGTTGCAGAGTGATTAATCACCAAGGGAATGAGGGCCAAATGTAGATCTCACAGCTTTGTTGGGAAACAATGTTCAGGAGGTGATAAGTTTCCCATCAACAAATACTAACATTCAGATCCATTCTGTGTGCAGCGTTTCCACACCTGCAGAATTTGTTCCACCTAGAATAACTGGGGTTGGGGTAAACTGCACTGAAGCTTTTCAGGTGAACAGAGGGAAGGAGAGAGGGAGACACAAAATAGATTCAAGTTTTGTTTCCTTTATTGTCATGTGAGAGTACAGAAAATTACTTTTTTCTTCTGCCTCCCGTGAGACAGACAAAGAGTCACCATTAGTGTTGCCCGATACCCCTTACAGTATGAGATTGTGTCCTCCATGATCTCTATCAGTACCAAAGCACCACGGGGCTGCGTTCTTAGCCCCCTGCTCTACTTGCTTTACACCTATGTACGGCTCAGTATGGAAACAGCATCATCTACAAATTTACTGACAATAGCACGGTGGTGGGTTGAATAAAGAAAGGTGATAAGTCAGCAAAACATAAAGAGAGTGAAAACTTGGCTGAATTGTGCACCAACAACTATTTGCACTCAATGTCTCCAAAACTAAGGAGCTGATTCTTGACCAGGAAGGGAAAACCAGATATGCATGATCCAGTGGTCATTGGAGGATCAGAGGTGAGTAAATTTAAGTTCTTGGGATCTTTCCTGGGCCCAACACAATAATGTTATCGTGAAGAAAGCACGACTGCACCTCTACTTCCTCAGGAGTTTCCGGAGGTTTGATACGACATTGGAAACCCTGGAAAAATTCTATAGATGTGTGGCGGAAAGTGTGCTGACTGGCTGCATCATGGACTGGTATGGGGGACACTAATACCCCCGAGCATAAAGCCTTGCAAAAAGTAGAGGACTCAGCCTTGGACATCATCTACGGCAACATTGCCGTTGGAGAGCAGCAGCAGTCATCAAGGATCCATACCACCCAGCACACGCTCTGTTCTCGCTGCTGCCATCAGGAAAGAGGTATCGGTGCCACAAGACTCTCCCCACCAGGTTCAGGAACAGCTGCTCCCCCTCCACCATCAGACTCCTCAATGACAAACTCCATCAGAGACTCATTTAAGGACTTTCACTTGGGTACTTTATTTTTTTCCTCTCTGTAGTGCAGTCTGTTTGTTTACAGTCTTTTACTTGCTTACATATGCACGTTATGTAGTTTTTTTCCACTACCAAAAAGTGGTTATTTTGCCTCAGCCACAGGTAAAGGAATCTCAGGGTTGAATGTGATATAATGTATGTACTCTTGACAATAAATCTGAAATCTGATTTGCCTCTAGTGCTCCCACAGCTTTCGTTCAATCCATTGGCAACCAGAGGTCTAGATCCAACCTCCAACATGTTCAGGGACCAAGTCCCTTTGGGAGCCTTTCTTGTCCTCAGCACCCTTTCCAATCCCGGCTCCAAAACCTGGTTCCCATGAGCCAGTCTCCAGCAGCTGTCCATACAGGTCCCTGACCATGTCACCTGCAGCCTGTGTAGATCCCTCAGCCCCTGAGCCCCTCGCACGAGGTCACCCTTCTGTAGGCTAGTCTCCTCTGCTTCAACTCAACCGAGGGTGTTCTCCCCATTTCTCGTGCCCTGCGCTAGTCCACTGCTCCCCAGAGTCTGCAACCCCACATGGCCACTGCTGAGCCAAGGTGCCACCATTTTGGGCACAGACACACAGTTGCAGAATTTTAGTTAAAAACACCGTCGGCTCCTGTAAGAGCCAAAGGCTTGTTCCTTACCTGTGGGAGTCAGTGGTGTCCTGGGGTCCGGGGCCCTCTTTCCATGGCCGCACAAGCATGTTTGGGTCGGCCACAGTAAAGGCGGTTTCAGCCAGGGCCAGCGTGTCCGCCAGTACGTAGGCACCGTGTACTGGGTTGATGGATGCACATTTGGTTCGGCCCTGGTAGCAAGCAGTTGGAGCCATGGCCAGCGCATTCTGCAATGTGCATGCACGGGGTTTTGCGTGTGTTGAAAAGTAGTTCTTTAGCTCGCGTCATCAGTTGGAGCTATCCAAGAAGGATGAATTAAATGTTGATAATTTCTGGGGTTTTTTTGAAATTTTTATTTTTCATTTGCATCAATACATACACTTAATTCTTCATCATTTAACAATACTATGTAATAAAAAGATACAAAATGATATATAATTTTCTTCCTTTTATCTCCCCCTCCCTCCCCCTAAGAAAAAGAAAAAGAAAAAGAAAAGATAAAAAAGAGAAAACACCTGAATTTATTTATCATTCACTATTCATATATTCTGAAAATATTGTTCTATCCTGTACATATTAATTGGGAGGAGCGGGTGTTATGGATAATGTGGATGGACTCTTACTGATGAAATCCATATATGGCTTCCAACTCATATAAAAATTCTCAGGTTGATTCCTTAAATTATAAGTAATCTTTTCCAAAGGTTTGCAATTATGAATTTCTGTCTGTCATCTATCCAACCTTATAAAGTGATCTGACATCCATATTACTGCCATTACGTGCCACCACTATTGCTACACTCAAAAATTTTTATTGATATTTGTCTAACTTCAATTTAGTATCATATATATCACCAAGCAAAAATATTCTGGGATATTTTGGTATCTGTAGCTTCATAATTTGTCCCAATAATATATTCAAGTCTTCCCAAAATTTTCGCAGTTTTTCACAAGACTAAACTGCATGTAATAAGGTTCCTGTTTCTTTGTTACATCTGAAACACTTGTCAAAACAAGTTGAATTAAGTCCATGTAATTTATACAGAGTGTAGAATAATTGGTGTAAAAAAATTATATTGTACCATTTGATATCTAACATTACTTATATTGGTTACACCCTCCTGGCACAATCTTGACCAGGCCTAATTATGTATTTGTATATTTAAATCTTTTTCCCATCTTTTTTTTAACTTGTATAGTTCCTTTTTCTGCATTGTGTCTTGTATATATATATTAGTAATAAATTTCTCAATAAATGTATAGATTATTAAATACTCAAATGGGCTCTGTTCCGGGTCTAAAATTCATAGCTAATTTCTTTTTTAAATATGATTTAAGCTGATAGTATGAAGAAATAGTTTTATTTGGTAGATTGTATTTCTCTTTCATTGTTCAAAAGTCAGAAAAAAAGAACCTAAGAAAAAATCTTTTATCCTCTTTGTCCCATTATTGTGCCAGATATCAAAGAAAGGATTATTTAAATTAAAAGGAATAAGTGATTTCTGGTTTAACATCATCTTATCTATTTGGTAGTTCTTAATTCCTCTTTCTATATGGATTCCATTCCATACCTTGAATAAATGTTTTAAATGTTTCAAAAGTTCCTCGTTTCATTAATACAAAAAATATTCTGGGTTCATTTCTCCTGTTTTATTCATTTTAATCTGTGCCCATATTGTCTTCTCCCCAATTTGATAACAGGAGGATAGAAATCTTAATTCAGCTGCTTTATAATAATTTATAACATTTGGCAACGTTGATAATTTTTGTTGACTCTTACACGGATGTTAGAACGTTATGTTATGATTAATCGGTATTTTGCTGGAATGTTATATTTTTCTACAGTGGTTTTTATTTTGCTACTGATATTGAACATTACTACAGACATTAGCCCTTTGTGTTTGTTAATAAAGACTGTTTAAGAAAAATCATTTAGGCTTCATTACCAATTTATTCAAGAAACGCATTGCAGACAAATGCTTCACAGGCTCAAAGCCACCATTTTATTGATCAAAGTGTTACATTTAGTCAACAGAGAGTATTGTTGGAATGGAAAATAGAAGGATAGAAGATAGAAAATAATCCCTCTTTGTTTTGGAGTGATATTGAAAATAATATGGCAGCCATACCTCGAGTTTGTAGCTGTCAGTAATCCACATCCATTAGTCTGAGTAATGGCCAGAGAGGGATCCAAAGATTCTAGTCTTATAACAGAGTGTCCTATAGACACATTGAGCCATTCTTGAAAATCAGCAGTATTATTGACGGATGCTGCGGTGGAAACTCACTTGTTATCAGTAGCACGTTACAGCCATCAGAACCAGTAGGCATACATCTGTAGACTCCTTCTGTGTAAATGTGGCAAGTTATAAACACAGTTTGGATTTGCTGCCACTAGTCCTTTGGGGACTGTTGAATTGGCTTGTGTTGTGCATGCTTGGTGCTCGAGCTCGGTGGACGGTGGAACAAGACTTATAAAATGGTCACAACCACTGATAGCATGGCTGTTGAGGGGCAATGTATTGAAGACATGAGGGTTGTGGACCTGTAATGGAGGATTTACACCATGCTCTTGCTTATGCAAGGCTGAGTATCAGTAACCTACTTTGAGAATAATGTATGCATAATCTAAATTCCACCATGGGGCTCAGAGATGCACGTGAATCAGCAGATATAATCTAATTTACATCATGAGGTCCAGAGATGCAGTTGTCTTTTGTCGGTCGCAGACTGTCAGGCGAGACCTTGAAGATGAGTAAACCATTTATTCAAAGTGATAAGCTATGAGTAAGCAATTTTTGGTAATATAAGCCATGGTCCCACTGCTGAAGTTTCAGACTCTCTGAGAGATGGAAACGTCTCTCAGCAAGAAGAAGGGGGAGGTGGAGAAGCTGCTACCGGAGCCCCGACAACCTATTACAAGTGTGCGGTGGTTGTCTCACTATGGCAGTTGGGACCAATCCAGGCGTTGATAAGTATAATTGGGAAGGGCTTGCATGTTGTAGTTTGAAATCAGCTTAAGATTTTGTAATAAATATTTGTATAAACTGAAGTGCTCTTGGCGTGTGTCTCTGTTTTTTTTCGGTAGTTCAAACACTGTGACCAATCTAAAACGAACAAAGTGAGAGGTACAAGTTTACCAGAACAGGGCCTCAGATCAGAACTGAGATAAAAGAGTACTCATTGCAAGACTGAAGCTGGCAAAAGAAGACGAGGCAGCTTCAGGTAATGAGAACAAAGTCATTGCAAAACCATTGCAGAAGACAACAAATGCATTTGAAGACAGCAGATGAAGAGGAAGATAGCTGAAGATGTGTCACCAAATGGTGATGAACAGGATGAAGAGAAGGAAAGTGCAAAGGATATGAAATTTGAACCAAAGAAAGAATCAAGTATTAAGTTAACATCTGGCCTGCAAGAAGAAATACAGGCAACTTACTGGTAGCAAGAGAAGCTCCAGTGTTTCTTGTACAGTATCTGCTCATTTAAAGAATCTGGCTGAATTGGCTGCACTTGTTGCACAACATGAATTACTTCAAAATAAATTTACCTAAGAACAAGAGGAACATCTTGAGGAGCAGCTAAGGAGGAAAAAGCCTCAGCAAAGGAGGAAAAAGGATAAGATGAGACTGGAAACAAAAATTGCTGTTAAAGGCCAAGGCAAAGATACTAGAGGTTACCTGGTGTTCTGGGTAACTTATCTAAAGTGTATGATGGTGGTCATTGTACAAGATCAAACCAGCAACCACAAAGAAGGCATATTACACAAGGGTAAAGATGAACAATTACATTATTAACAAAAATTCACATTCAAACTTTAATTCAAAATCTCCCTTTTTATATCAATGCCCACTGGTTACTATGCAAATCTCTATAACAGTGTAAAACTGATAAATTTCCCTGCCTAAATATAACATATGTAATCAAAGTCTAAGTTATATTTCCAACCAGCCCACAGAAAAACTTAGACACAAAACACATAAGACTCACAAAACTTCAATTGCAATCAAAGTAAAGATTGTAAACAAAATTCAGATTGTTTGGTAAACTGAAGCAAAAAGATCTTTCAGAGAAAGAGAGAGCACAAAATTTGAAATGGTCTTCTTGTGTGGCTCGCTGAGAAAAGAAATGGCTTGGTCCGGATCCTTCTGGCTGCCTTTGGAATCTTCATTTGTTTTAAAATGCCCAACATTCCAAACTGCCTCTTAGACAATGACTCTGCTTGGGTCTCCTTTCATTTTACAGCCACACCCAGTCATGATTTGTCTTCCAAGTTCAGAAATTTCTAGATCATCTTTTGCACATGCTCAGTCTGTCTCTCACTCTCTCTCACTCTCAGTCCACCTTCACCTTGGCTCTCAAAGCCAAACTGTCACTTTTTAACATAAAACCACACAACACAAAGGTCAATACACAACACAGAACTCTGTAACCACCATATTTTTTAAAAGAGCCACAGGAAAGGAAACCACTTAATAAGGCAGGTATCTTAGTACCACGGGTACAAGACATGCATAAACATGGACAAATCCTTCCGGAGCATGATGTACCACATGTACCAGTGGTAACATCTGCAGACAGAGCTGTGTCTTGGATCCGGTCAAACCCCACAGCTTCCTTGGCATTTCAGTCAAGCATCAGAAATATGTGAGGTTTCTTATATAATGCTTTAATCCAATTAATATACTTCTCCGGTAAACTGAATTTTTGCAATACTTTGAACAAGTAATTCCATTCTACTCTGTCGAAGGCCTTCTCTGCGTCTAAAGCAACTGCTACTGCGGGTGCTTTATTTCCTTCTACTGCATGAATTAAGTTAATAAATTTACAAATATTGTCTGTTGTGCGTCTTTTTTTGATAAATCCAGTTTGGTCTAAATTTACCATTTTCGGTACCTGTTCTGCTAATCTGTTCGCTAATAGTTTAGCTATTATCTTATAATCTGTGTTTAGCAGAGATATTGGTCTATATGACGCTGGTGAGAGTGGATCTTTCCCTTGTTTTAGTATCACTGTAATTATTGCTGTTTTACATGAATCTGGTAAGTTTTGTGTCTCATCAATCTGGTTGATTACATCCAGGAGGGGCGGTATTATTAGGTCTTTAAATGTTTTGTAGAATTCTATTGGGAGTCCATCCTCTCCTGGTGTCTTATTATTTGGTAAATTTTTTATTATCTCTTGTATTTCTACTGTTCCAAATGGTTCTGTTAATTTATTTTGTTCCTCTATTTGTAGTTTTGGTAGTTCAATTTTAGTCAAAAATTCATCTATTTTCCCTTCTTTCCCTTCGTTTTCGGTTCGGTATAATTGTTCATAGAATTCTCTGAAGTTTTCCTTAATTTCTTTTGGATTATATGTAATTTGTTTGTCTTTTTTCCTTGTTGCCAATACCATTTTCTTAGTTTGCTCTGTCTTAAGCTGCCATGCTAAGATTTTGTGTGTTTTTTCACCTAGTTCATAATATTTCTGTTTTGTCTTCATTATATTCTTCTCCACCTTATATGTTTGTAATGTTTCATATTTTATTTTTTTATCCGCCAATTCTCTTCTTTTGGTTGTATCTTCCTTTATTGCTAATTTTTTTTCTATGTTTATTATTTCCCTTTCCAACTGCTCTGTTTCCTGGTTATAGTCCTTCTTCATCTTGGTTGCATAACTTATTATTTGCCCTCTAATGAATGCTTTCATTGCGTCCCATAGTATAAACTTATCTTCCACTGATTCCGTATTTACTTCAAAGTACATTTTTAATTGTTTTTCAATAAATTCTCTAAAATCCTGTCTTTTAAGTACCGTTAGCGAAAGTGACAGTAAATGGACATGTATCAAAGCAATTTAACTTAAGCAGGTCAACGCGGCAGGGATGCCCACTATCACCATTATTGTTTGCGCTAGCTATAGAACCACTAGCAGAATCGATAAGAAGAGATAATAATATAAAAGGAATAAAAATAAAAGACAGGGATTATAAAATCAGTCTGTTTGCGGATGATGTGATAGTGTACTTAACAGAACCAGAACTATCAATAAAAGAACTATATAAGAAATTGAAGGAATATGGAGAAGTGTCGGGATACAAGATAAACGTAAATAAAAGTGAAGCAATGCCTATGAATAACGCGGATTTCTCAAAATTTAAGGAGGAATCCCCATTCAGATGGCAAACGCAGGCAATAAGATACCTAGGTGTGCAAATAAACAAAAATCTAGGCCAATTATATAAACTCAATTACAATCCACTAATGAAAAAATTACAGGACGATTTAGAGCATTGGAAAGAGCTACCACTAACACTGATAGGAAGGATAAACTGTATTAAAATGAACATTTTTCCAAGGATACTATACTTATTTCAGGCATTGCCAATACAACTGACAGAAAAATTCTTCAAAGAGTTAAAGAAAATAATAAGGAGATTTTTATGGAGAGGGGGGAAACCGAGGATAGCACTAGATAAATTAACAGAATGGTATAAACAAGGAGGCTTACAATTGCCAAACTTCAAAAATTATTATAGAGCCGCACAATTAAGGTACCTATCAGATTTTTATCAAACAAGGGAAAAACCAGACTGGACGAGACTAGAATTAGATAAAATAGGGGAAAAGATACCTGAACACATATTATATAAATGGGACGAAAAATTGGTACAACATAGAACTTCTCCAGTATTACACCATCTCCTCAATATATGGAAGAAGATTCATGTAGAAAGAAATAAAATAAATTACCAAATACCAAAACTAATATTGACGCAAAATAAGCTACTCCCTTTTACAATAGACAACCTTGCCTTTAGAAAATGGGAAAAAAAAGGGATTAAAAGAATAGAAAATTGTTTTTCAGGAAGTAGATTCTTATCCTTTGAACAAATGAGAGATAAGTACAATATAACTGGAGATACAGCGCTGGCATATTACCAACTGAGATCCTACTTGAAAGATAAATTAGGAAGCAACTTGAGTTTACCAGAGGGAAGTAACCTTGAATATGTGATTACAGATACAATGTTAATCAAAAGATTTATAAAAAATATGTATATTAAACTGCAAGAAAAGGAGAATGAGGAAACAAATGGTAAAACTAAACAAAAATGGGAACAAGATTTAAATATAAAGATAAAAAAGGAAACATGGGAGAAGTTATGCTCTGGAACGATGAGAAATACAATAAATACGAGGCTGCGTATGATACAATATAATTGGTTACACAGACTATACATTACACCGCAAAAGTTAAATAAATGGGACCCAACAGTATCTGATAGATGTTTTCGATGTAAAAAAGAAAGGGGAACAACAATTCATGCAATCTGGACATGTGAGAGAGTAGAAAAATTTTGGGATGATCTCAATCAGATATTAAATAAAATAACAGAAAACAATATACCAAAGAATCCAGAGATCTTTCTCCTAAGTAACATAAAAAATAAAGAATTTGGAATTGACTTGGAAGATGCACAAAAAAGATTTGTCAAGATAGCCCTAGCCGTAGCAAAAAAATGTATTATGTCAACCTGGAAAATGGAAGATAATTTGAAAATACAACAATGGTATATAGAAATGAATAAATGTATTCCATTAGAAAAAATAACATATAGTTTAAGAAATAATATTGAAATATTCGAACAAGTATGGGAGCCTTACATTAAATACAATAGCGAAAACCTACCGGGAACAAACATTACCTAAGTTGATGGAAGGAGAAGAAAAGAAAAGAATGGACTCAGTAGAATTTCTGGTGTATTTTTGTTGAATGACAACATTGTCTAACTGAATTAATGCAACCTAGATTGTATACCTAAAATGGATGAGAGGGGGGGGGGTGGGGGGTGGCTTGGGAGGAGGGAGGGGGGAGGGAGAAAAAGTCACTGTAAATGTGTGGAAAAGAAAAAGTGTATATCATGGCTATTGTGATTTATGGTGTGAAAAATAAAAAAATTAAAAAAAAAAAAAAAAAAAAAGAAATATGTGAGGTTTCCAGATACACTACCTGAGGCGGTGAACAGAGCAATGAACTCTCATCCATGGGAAGGCACAATGAAACCGTTGCATCTAGCTACAGTCTCTCTCTTCTTTGATCAAGAAGGATTTTCAAGTTTTTGACAGTGACCCACTTCAGGACCAAGTGTTCATTAGATCATTTTAATTCAATATTGAAAGCAAGTGACAAGATCCTGAAGATTGTCTTTATTATCAGGAACAGTTCAGAAGAGGACAGCCGAAGGGACTTGTAAAGAGTTGTCAATATATGTCCCTGGATAAAAGATTCAACACAGCTAAGTTTTTACTGCAGGAGCATTTTGGCAACAGGCATAGAATTGCTTCAGCTTAAATGGTTGTGGTTGTCTACAAGCATACACTCTCTTACTAAGAGGATGTTGTAATGCCATGGAAGATATCAACTACATTCATGAGCTTCAGGTGCCTGGTAATATGTGAATCATCTTAAGGAAATTACCCGACCGGCTGTAGAACATATGGAGAACTTTGGCTGTGATTTCCAGAAAAAATTTGATCCTTATAGGATTTGGTGGATTTTCTTGAATGGCAGCTGTGCAGATTCAGTATAGGAAAAAATTAGAGACACTTCAATGGTGAGCAAAGATGTAAGGAGGTGAACTCCCAGTCTCATCCAAGATTAAAAGAAAATGCCTTTCCTGCTAATGTGTCAGTTGAAAATAAGGAAAAGAATAAAGTAGCTAAGGAAAAGGAGAATTTGTCTGGTGAGAAGAGTTGTTTGCTCTGTAAAGGTGGAGGTGCTTTGGAAATGAGTTCACGGTTGGAAAAGAAGGAATTGTGGTGCGCTGTTAGACAGGATCGGACACACACAAGATAAAGACTGTACAACAGGCTTTAATCCACAAAGATTTCCACAGAGCCAGGCTGGCTGTGGCCGCAGCAACTCTGAGTGAGGCCTCGGGAGGCCAGCGCAGGCTTATATCCCGGAGGGTGATTAACACCTGACCGGGTGGGGCTTGATCCATTCAGGCTGACTGATTGGCAGCCGGCCAGGTATTGTCCTATCCCCTTACACTCCTGCAGGGTTGCCCCCTGCAGTAGGCCGGTGGTGTACCACCACGGGAACATAATGAGAAAATTGTTTTTTTTAAAGGAAAATGGAGTATGTTTCAGCTGTATGTGTAAAGGGCACATTAGTAGAGATTGCAAGCAGTGACTTAACTGTAACATATGCAGTTTTTTAAAAAATATATATTTATCATTTCCATCAATACAAATTATAAATTCAACAATACAGTAATTATAATAAGTCATACAAAATATACACAATATTTTTACTGTTCTCCCCACTCCCCCTCCCCAAAAAAAAAGGAAAAAAGAAGAAAGAACACCTACTTAAACATATATAATATTGTTAACATTTATTATAATATTCATGGACTAATTTTTATAATTTCTAATTGAGAGGGGTGGGTAAGGTGGAGGATGTGGATGGAATTTTATTAATGAAATCCATATATGGTTCCCAAATTTTATAAAAGTATTCAATTCGATTCCTTAAACAATGTCATTTTTTTCTAAAGGTAATCAAATCTGCATTTCAATCTGCCATCTGTCTGATTGTACCACACTCTGTTTTCCACGTTACCACAATACAGTCGCTTTGCAGTCGCTATTGCTATATTTAAACATTTTTCTTGATATTTATCCAATTTCAGTTTTATATATTTTTCATATATATTCAGAAGTAAAAATATTGTTGGATCTTTTTGTATCCTTAGCTCCATAATTTGTCCTTACAATACTCTCAAATCATTCCAAAATCGTTCCACTTTCTCACAGGACCAGACCGAATGTAAAAAAAGTCCTTATATCCTTGGTACATCGAAAACACTTGTCCAGATGTCCATTCAATTTATGTGGAGAATAATATAATTGATCGAGAAAATTATATTGAACCATTTGATATCTAGCATTAACTGTATTTGTAACTCTCTTGACCATATTTCCTCCTGAATTTGTATATTTAAATCTTTATCCCATCATAATTTTGATTTATATAAATCTTTCTCCCTTTTAGTTTCTTCTAATTTTATATACATAATAATAATAAATTTCTTAATAATAAATGTATATGTTATTTATAGCTTCAAATTGATTTTGTTCTGGGAGTCTCAAATCTGTTCCTAATTTTTTTAAATATGATTTTAGTTGGTAATATGCAAAAATTGTATTATTTTGTTTTCTATCTTTGGCTTGGCTTCGCGGACCAAGATTTATGGAGGGGTAATGTCCACGTCAGCTGCAGGCTCGTTTGTGGCTGACAAGTCCGATGCGGGACAGGCAGACACGGTTGCAGCGGTTACAGGGGAAAATTGGTTGGTTGGGGTTGGGTGTTGGGTTTTTTCTCCTTTGTCTTTTGTCAGTGAGGTGGGCTCTGTGGTCTTCTTCAAAGGAGGTTGCTGCCCGCCGAACTGTGAGGCGCCAAGATGCACGGTTGGAGGCGAGATCAGCTCACTGGCGGTGGTCAATGTGGCAGGCACCAAGAGATTTCTTTAGGCAGTCCTTGTTCCTCTTCTTTGGCGCACCTCTGTCACGGTGGCCAGTGGAGAGCTCGCCATATAACACGATCTTGGGAAGGCGATGGACCTCCATTCTGGAGACGTGACCTGCCCAGCGCAGTTGGATTGCTCAAAATTTAATAACATCCCAAAAAACAATCTTTTATCCCCTGGATACCTTTACTCTACCAATTATCACATAAAGAATTATTCAAAGTGAAAGGAATAAGTTGGTTTTGTTTTAACAACATTTTAGGTCATTGATAATTTTTAATCCTTCTCTCCGGATGAATCCCATTCCATATTTTCAATATATGTTTTAAAATTGGTACTTCCATTTTTCCTTTTAACAATTCACTATTCCATTTATACAAAATTTGTTCTGGGATAGTTTCTCCAATTTTATTCATTTCGATGTGAACCCAGGCTGTTTTTATGATCATTTTTAAAATTCAGTAATCTTAGTCCTCCCTGATCAAATTTCCATGTTAATTTTTCAAGACCAATTCTTGACATTTTGCCTTTCCAAATAAATTCTCGTATCTTTTTATTCAAACTCCAAAAAAATATTTTTGATACATGATTGAAATAAATATTGTAAACTTGGACAAATATTCAATATCCTGGCATTCCTCCACTTCAAAATTACATTCCTGAACCTCTTCTTCAATCTTCTGAATCTTAATTATGACTTTATTCACAGCATTAGTACATCTTTCAAATCATGTTTAATATCCTTTATTTCTTCTTTGACAATTTGAAATTGTTTATTAAAATAGTAATGAATGACACCAAACTGTTGTTGCATACATTCATTCGTTGTGACTATTTGCTGTGTAAGATTATATATGGCTTGAGTTATAATATCATACAGCATACCTTGAGCTGGTTGGACCTCATCACTTCCAGTTATTTCTCCTTCTTCTCTTTCCATTTCTTGATATGTTTTCTTCCCTCTTTTTTTTTATTTTCGGAATCACTGAATGATATAGTTGATTAAATATGGGTCATATTGAATCGATTGTTGTGGTCTTGTTTAACGAGCAACATTCATTGCTTTGGGCCTAAAGCTGATGTTGTTTGTTCCGGTGTGCACATGTCTGGAGTTTCACGCATGTCCAGATGTTCATATGAGGTCTGTAATTCTGCGATCCTCTTCTGAACTCGAGCGCCATCTTCCCCACACAATGCTGCAGTTGTGTGTACCTTTGCCGTCGCCGCCTGTGTAATCCTTGGAGGAAGAGAAATCTGGTCACAAGACTCCATTAGAGAGATAGGTCCAACTTCTTCTGTTGCAGTACTTTCTTTAATATTTGTGAATTGACTTTCCTTGTAGCTTTTCTTCAGTAACTTGAAAATGATCTTGACTTTTTTAACATTAATGTTTTTAAAGACAGTTTTTGATTAATTGTGCTGTGAGAGGTGTATTTCCCTGTCTCCAACCTACGCATCATGCCATGCCTCCCCTTTTTCCAGCAGTATTGACTCAAGAAACTGGCACAAGCAAGTAAGGAAAATGAGCAGTGAGGTCATGGAACCTGTACAGATTAAAGAGGAGTAAGTGCTTGCTCTCTTAAAGCAAACAAGGGTGGATAAATTGCCAGGGCCTGACAAGATGGTCCCTTGGACCTTGAGGGATGCGAGAGTAGAAATTGCAGGGGCATTGGCAGGAATATTTAAAATGTCCTTAGCCAAGGGTGAAGCCCCAGAGGATTGGAGGGTAGCTCACATTGTTGAACTATTTAAAAATGGCGAGAAAAATAACCCTGGAAATTATAGGCCGGTGAGCCTGACATCAGTAATAGGTAAATTATTGGAAGGTTTTCTAACAGATTGGATATCCAAGTATTTGAATAGCCAGAGACTGATTAGGGGTAGTCAACATGGCTTTGTGTGTGGTAGCTTGTATTTATCCAATCATTCAGCCCCTGAATATGTGTTGACCAAAAAAAAGTCTGTACATTGTAAGGTAAAAACATCATGAGATGGGACCGGAGAAGGAGTCACCCAGTACTAAGGAGTAACAGAATGCAGATGTGACCTTGTACACTCAAGATAAGCTTGGCACTAACAAGAATGATGTGCAGCAGACTAACAGAGAAGGATAGCAACAGTTTATTCATTGGACAATGTAATGGTATGATAATTTACTAAGTACGTGTCCTGGGGTATAAAAAAACACCACTTGCTGATAACGGGAGAATGCACCTTCTCCAACTAACACTGTTAGTTGCAAGTGTTACAATCCGGTAATAAAGAACAAAGAACCTTGATTTCGACTCAGTCTGGTGTCTGACTCACTCATTCATGAACAAAGCAGACCTAACAACATGGACTTTAGTAAGGCATTTGACAAGGTCCTACATGGGAGATTAGTCAGGAAGGTATTCATGGGTAGTAAACTATATTCGACATTGACTATATTGGAGAAACCAGAGAGTGGTAGTGGATGATTGCTTCTCAGACTGGACGCCTGTGACTAGGGGTGTGCCTCAGGGTTCGGTGCTGGGATCATTGTTATTTGTCATCTATATCAATGATCTGAATGATAATGTCAGAAATTGGATCAACAAGTTTGCAGATGACACTAAGATTGGAGACGTTGTGGATGGCGAGGAAGGTTTTCAAAGCTTGCAGAGGCATCTGGACCAGCTGGAAAAATGGGCTGAAAAATGGCCGATGGAATTTAATGCAGACAAGGGTTAGGTGCTGCATTTTGGAAGAACAAACCAAGAAAGGACATACACATTAAATGGTAGGGCACTGAGGAGTGTGGTAGAACTGAGGGATCTGGGAATATAGATACATAATTCCCTGAAGGTGACATCACAGGTGAATAGGGTTGTAAAGAGAGCCTTTGGCACATTGCCCTTCATAAATTAAAGTATTGAGTATAGGAGTTAGGGGGATAGACAGAGTAAATATAGATAGGCTTTTTCCACTGAGGGAAAACCAGAGGACATGGGTGAAAAGCGAAAGGTTTCGGGGGAACCTCTTCAACAAAGAGTGGTGGGAGTGTGAAATGAGCTGCTAGCTGAGGTGATGAATGCGGGCTCAATTTTAACATTTAAGAAGAATTTGGATAGATGCGTGGATAAAAGTTTTATGGAGGCCTTTGGACAGGGTAGAGATCAGTGGGATTAGGCAGAAGAATTGTTCAGCACAGTCTAGAGGGGCTGAAGGACCTATTTTCTGTGCTGAAATGTTCTATGATTTTAATTTTACATGAGAAAGCACAGAAGTAATGTGGAGATTGTTTCAGGACCATTTTCGTAAGGTTCTGGATATCTTTGTTGCATTAAAACAGGGAAAGATAGTAGAAAAAGGGAACCATGGTTGACCAAACAGGTGAGGCAGCTAGTTCAATGGAAGATGGAAGCATAGATTAGATTTAGGAAACAAAAACAGGAAGTGGTACATGAGAGAAATAAGGAGCTTTAAGAAGGACTGAGGAGAGCTAGAAGGGGACATGAGTAGGCCTTGGCATGTAAAATTAAGGAAACCCCCAAGGTATTCTATGCATATGTGAAGAACAGAAGAATGTTGAGTCTAAAGGAAGGGCCACATGATTAGAGGGAGGAAACATGCCTGGAGGTAGAGGTGATTGGGGAGGTCCTATATTCTCCAGAGAAAAGGACCTTGGTCAGGATGAGGTCTGTATATAACAGGCTTGTGTCCTGGACATGTTGAGATTAGGAAAGAAGTGCTGGATCTTCTTAAAAACATTAAGATTGATGTCCCGGGCTGAATAAGATTCAACCCAGATTGTCGTAAGAAGGAGAGAAGAGGTAGCTGAGACATTAGTGATGATCTTTGCATCTTCCTTGGCCACTGGGGCGGTGCCGGAGGATTGAAGAACGGCAAATGTAGTTTCTTTGTTTAAAAAAGGTAAAAGGGAGAATCTTGGGAATTATAGACCGGTGAGTCTTATGTTAGTAGTATGCAAACTATTGGAGAGGATTCTTAAGGATTCTAATGTGCATTTGGTGAAGTACAGTCTGCTCAGGGATAGTCAGCATGGCTTTGTGAAGGGAAATTAGTGCCTCACGATGAGGGTTGGGCAGTAAATGTGATCCACATGCATTTGATAAGGTTCCTCATGAGAGTCGTTCAGAAACTCATGAGGTCTGGGGTCCATGGAACTTTGGCTGTGTGAAATGGCTTTCCTGTAGAATGCAGAGAGTCATAATGGATGGAAAGTATTCGGCCTGGAGATCAGTGACTAGAGGAGTTATGCAGGTATCTGTTCTGGGACCCCTGCTCTTTGTGATGTTCATAAATGACCTGGGTGAAGAGGTGGAAGGATGGGTCAGTAACTTTGCAGATGATACAAAGGTATCATCTGTGGAGGAGTTGTGGATAATATTGAAGGTTGTCCTAGGTTACAAAAGATATAGGAAGGATGCAGAGTTGGGCATAAAAGTGGGAAATGGAGTTTAATCTGGATAACTGTGAGGGGATGCATTTTGGGCGGTCAAACTTGAAGGGTGAGTACAGGGTGAGGTCAGATACTCAACAGTGTGAATGAACTGAGACTCTTTGAGGTCCAAATCCATTGTTCTCTACATTAGGCCACAGAGGTTGATAGAATAGTTCAGAAGGCCTATGTGATGCTGGGCTTCATTAGCCGGAGAATTGAGCTCAAGAGTTGAGAGGACATGTTGTAACCCCACAAATCTCTTGTGAGGCCACACTTAGAGCATTGTGTTCAGTTCTGGTCACCACATTACAGGAAGGATGTAGAAGGTATGGAGAGGTGGCAGAGGAAATTTACCAGGATGTTGTCTTGTCCTTTGAGGCAAGATTATCAGAGCTAGGGCTCTTCTCTTTGGACCATAGATGTGACTTAATAGACATCCAAGATTCTGAGATAAGGCTGACAGCCAGCACCTTTTTCCCAGGGTTGGGGTAACAAACACAAGAGGACATCTGTACAATGAAGGAAGGAAAGTTTAGGGAAGACTTCAGGGTTAAGTTTTTTACATGGGGAATTGTGGGTGCCTGGAATGTTTTGCGAATGGTGGTGGTGAAGACTGAAACATTAGAGACCCTTAGACAGGCACATGGATGAAAGATGGTGAGATTCAAACTCCCAGCCAGATGTCCTTCTCTTTCTCCCTTGCAAAACCCCCAACCTTCTCCAGCAAACAATATGAGTTAGTCTTCTGCTCCCATCTGTTGTTTTAGGTCAACAAAACTCTCAATTACTTCTGAGTGAGCATTTTGCAGAGAGGTCAAATACCTTGCAAAAAGGTTCAAAACAGACAAGCTGGCTCTGGTTGTTCTTCCAAGACAATAGTCTATTCATTTCATGACATCATTTCAATTAGCACCTACTTGTGAAATGTACATAGCATTCTCCATAGTTTCTGTAGTCACTGAATATGAATTCTTCAGTATTTCAAATAAGATCTGTCTTGAAGTACTCTAATTTTACCTATTTATCTCCCAAAAACATTCCCAAATTTTCCATCACATCAGGTCCTCAGTGGTTTAAGGCTTGATTGTTAATGATAAAGTAATTAAAATGAGTGATGTGAAAGAAATAGAGGAACATAGAAAGTTACAGAGATGGAAGGGAGAGGCCATGAATAAAAGGATAAGAATTTTAAATTTGGTGTGTCACAAGCTGGAGTCATTGTGGGTGAGTGGGTACAACCTGATGAATGAGTTCAGTTTACGGCACGTTATACCTGGTACAGTGAGAAGGATTCATCTCCAAGCAGACTAACTGGTTATTTCTAACATTTATACAGCAGTGGAAAAGCACAATTTAGAGTATGGGATTGAAATGAGCACCAAGCAAGGGCAGCGTGAGAGCAATGTTATGGGGTTGTCAAGAGCATGATGACAGTGCTTTCCCACCCTTAACCTTCACCCTGATAGGAGGAGGGAGAAGAGAGTGTGTCCTGGTTGTGATAGATCTTCACATGTTCGCAGCTTTTCCTCGGCACTAGAAGATGCAGATCAAGTCCATGGAGGGGCATCAGGTTTGAGTGATCCTTCTATAGCTTTTTCTGATTTTGTAATGGAGGACATGCAGAACTCCTTAGTCATCTAAGGAAGAAGAGGGGCTCAAGTCCTTTCTTTCATCAATTTGCCTGTTCCAGGTCAGCTCACTGGATATATTTATTCCTCAGAGCTTGAAGCAATTCTCTTTGGTCGTGGGAAACAAGAGATTTGCACAAACTGGTCATTTCTGTCTGTGGTGCCCTGTGACACACCACACATGACTACCAGACATCTCCACCTGAACCCACGGATGTAACAAACTCCACCCATTCAGCTTACAGCTTTGGAAGTTCCGCACTCCTTGATTAATTAATACAGTCCAACCTGGACTGCAGTTGCCCACGTCTCTTTTCACAGACAGTTTTTAAAAATATTTTATTTTAAATTTTACAAAAATACCACAGCACATTTACTTAATAAAAAAGAATACATGTGGTATATCCACCTTCGCTCCCCACCACCCCCTTCACTTACCCACCACCCCCTTCCTCCCAACACACCAAAGAAAGGGGAAAGAAAAGAGTGGAACAGATTATGCTAGATTTTATATTGTACATAGATTTGATTTAAAAGGAGATAAATTGTGGCAGGTTTTTTCTTAGTGTAGGTCACATACAAAAATTTCAAAACAGATCTGCCAGAGATCTGCTCAAGCCAGACAGTTCAGGCTCCCATGCCTTTGCAGAAACTTTGAAGGATGCCGATAAGGACTTCACAAGTAGGTATTAATTGGACATCCTGTGGAGTAAAAGGTCATTGTTTTGGAGAGCAACAGATGAATGGACTCAGAAGATAAGGTCGGAACAGCAGTCTGTCTGAGTGCAGTTGGATGTTCAAGAAGGTCATGTGGTTTTCTCTGAGTGAGTGAAAGAGAGAGAGAGAGAGAATAATAGAATATTGAAGATGGGTTGTGATTTCTTAGTTCAGCCTGGTTAAAGCCCTGATTACTGTGAAAGAGCTAAAGTGAGCAGATGGAGTTACCTCCTACTCGAAAGACCTTGGTCCACCCAGAGTGGACAGGTCCACCCAGAGTGGACAGCTTGGGTCACAGCAGTGTTTCCAGTAATGAGATGCTGCCAGTGATGTTACATTGAGGCCAGAATGAGCTGCATCTGGTGAATTGAAACCATCATCCACACTTTGGAAGGTGTCTGAGTAGCCAGTAAGAAGTTCTGAAACCCTAATGTGTCCCACAAACTGGATTTCTCTGTCTGTTTCATGATAAACCATGTGTGAAACTTTCTGCTGCGGGTTTTACCACTCAGGTGAAAGCAAGCATGATGTGAGATTAGGAGATCAACTGAAACTGGGAAAGCTCAGGTGCATTAAGATAAGCAGCCATATCCAAATATACAATTGGTTTAATTTCACCAGATAACTATCACAAGTAGCAATTGTCAGGGTAGAATCAAATTTCACACGACTTGTACTTGACAAAAGGATGTGAGAATTTCTTTGAGATCTGCTTCCTGGGATACCTTCATGTTCTTCGTCCTGTCTGAAGATAGTTTCATGGGTGACTTTTCTGGACCACTATTTATAATACGACACTACCACCTCCTGGGAAGAGAATGAATTACGTGCACTTTGGTTCACAAAAAGAACATTTTAACCAGGCCGAAATGTGGGGACAGTGGTGCAGATGTACACCTTCAAACCTAGCATAACACTTACAGAAATCTTGGTAGGGAATTACCATGAACAGGCATTGATCAAGTAACACAATCTCACATTTAAAGATCAAGATTATCCTTTTATCTGTAATGGATCTGTGTTAATATTAATATTGAGGTACACGTTAATACTATATCTCTTTCTTAGTAAAAGTAAGTTTTAGGTGGATAAGGCTCATTTCTATTCTACAGACACACATGATTCTTTGCAGCTGGTGGCTGGCTTCAGCATCAACAAACACATTTGCATTTTAAACACCATTCTCCACAGAAGCCAGTTTGAAAGTCAAAGAATCTGTTGTTGCATTGTAAGAAGAGATTTAAAAATTTTATGATGGTTCTTGAGATAAGTACAAGAAGCCATTTTGTTAGTAAATTCCAGACAGACCAGGAGAAAACCATCAGAGTTAATTACTTTGATTCTGTAAGTGGACAGAGATGTTTTTAGTGTCAAGAGGTATTATGTTACAGAAATGATGTCACATATCATTTTTTTTTAACTTTATTTATTCGTTCAAAATACAGATAGTAAATAGCATATACAACAAGGAACCATAAACATGAATGTTATATTTTATATATATTAAAAAAAGAAAGAAAAAAAAAGAACACCCCCCCTTAGCCAACTCTCCTAAGGAGAGCCATAAAGAAAAAAATTAAGAAAAAATTAAACATACATATTAAGATCTAATCAACATAAATCAAAATGTAAATATTCTGAATATAACAACCACTTACTAATAAAAAAACTATAGTTATCATGTGAGACATATGTAATTTTTTCCATTATTAAACAATATTTAATCTCATTATGCCATCTATTAATATCAGTCATATTTGTATCTTTCCACGTACTAGCAATACATTTTTTCGCTCCAGATAAAGCTAAATATACAAAAGCAAGTTGAAATTTATCTAATCCCAAACCTTTCAGAGGTTGCAAACTACCCAATAAAAATACTGTCGGATCTAAAGGTATTTTAATCTTATACAGGTATTCTAAAAACAATTGAATTTTCCTCCAAAAAATTGTATATATATATATATATATATATATATGACCAGATAGCATGAAAAAAAGTTCCAACAGAGTTACCACATCTAAAACACAAATCTGATTCATGAAAACCATACTTTGTTAGTTTTTCAGGTGTTAAGTATAATTGATGCAAAAAATTATAATTAATCATTGCATAGCATGCATTTATCAATCTAGTTACACTATCATAACAAATATCTAACCAATCATCCTCAGAAAATATAAAACCGATATCTACTTCCTATTTACCTTTGGATTTATCCCAACCCTTTTTACCCATACCATCCTGTAATATTTGATACATAAATGAAATATACCCCTTCTCTGGTACCTTCATAAGAAAAGTCTCAAATTTAGTCATTTCAGGTAAAATCATATCTCAACCAAACACATGTTTTACTAAAGAACGAATTTGATAATAAAAAAAACAAAGAGTTCTTATCAATACCATAACTGTCCCTCATCTGATTAAAAGATAAAAATTTACCTTCTTTAAAACAATCTCCCAAATTTTCCACACCTTTAAATCTCCAATGTAATAAACTTTGATTATGTATTGAGAAAGAAATAAGTTGATTATTATACAACAGAGTCAAAGCCGATAATTCACCCCTAGAACCTATCATTTTCTTTTTATTTGTCCATAACATCATTAAATGTTTTAGTATAGGCACATTATGTTGCTGTAACAAATTTATATTCCATCTAAACAAAAATTGATGTATTTTAAATTCAGAAATATTTGCCATTTCAATTTTGGCCCAACTAGGGAGCCGTACCAAATCCATCAATGAACTAATAAATTTAAGTTGGGCTGCTTCATAATAATTTCAAAAATGTGATAAACGTAGTCCCCCTAACTCATATTTCCAAGTTAATTTATTCAAGGCTACTCTTGAAAATTTACCTCTCCATAAAAACTCCCTAACCATTTTATTGAAAAAAAATATTATCAAGTAAATACAGAATAGATTGAAACAAATATTGCATATGTGGAAAAATATTCATCTTAATTGTATTTATCCTACCCAATAAATTAATAGGTAAATCTTTCCATTTAATCAAATCAGTTTTAATTGTTTCTATTAACAGAACATTATTTAATTTATATAAAGATTGATAATTAACATTCAAAATTATACTCAAATACTTAACTCGATCCGTCCATTTCAAATTAAGAATATTCTTATAAGCTGAATAATATCCTTCACTTACCAGTAATATTTCACTTTTTTCTCAATTAACTTTATATCCAGAAAAACATGTATCAGACATTCCTTCAAGTGTAAAAGTGATTGAGCTGGATTTGTTACGCCAAAATGCGCTTACGCTTAAATGGACTGTTTAAACCTCGAGCATTAAAAGTAGCTAACCTCAACTTTGACATATCTACTAATATTACTAAGAACTAATAATATCTTTATATAAAAACTCAAATCAACGTAAATAGGCCCTCCAATAGGAGAAAAAGAAACGAGCAATTTTCACATTATTCCTTCTGCTTTGATTCTCCAAGTAGTCTATTTACCTCTCTAACTCCTTCTCATGTTCTCGCAATTCTATAACAGATTTTGCAACTTTCAACACTTTTTCTGTATTAGAAGCCACTTGCTGTTTACATTCCAAAAAAGCAGACTGAAATTTTTTTAAATCTTCACAAGATGCTTCCACACATGCTTTAACTGTATTCAATTCTGAACTTATCATTTGAACCATCTCATTCATCATAGGCTGGATGACAGCGTTTAACTGTTTACATTGTAGATCAGAAAAGCTCAGCCCTGCTTTCTCTAACGTAGTGGCAGAACCATGTAACTGCAGCTCCTGCTGCAACTCAACAAAAGGCATTTTAACGGTTTTACTGCGGGTCTGGACTCCCAGCGATGACTTCCTCAGGGGGTCGACGCTGGTCTCCCCCCGCAGCTTGCTGTTGTTTCAAAAAATCACGGAGGAGATTGAGATTTTCAGGTTGGAGTACTTTCTGAAGCGTTTCAGGCAATGGAGTCGTCTTCCTGCGTGCTCCCTCTGTTAAAATCGGCAAGCTGCCAGAATCGGGATCCTCTTCTTGGGAACATGCACCTTCCTCCAGAGAACGGGTAATTCCAGCGCTGTCCTTCACTTGGTGAGTAGTAGTTTTTTTTTCAACTCCCACAGGCAATCTTTGTGGTTTAGGCACTAAGGAAGTTAAAACTGAAGCTGTAGCAAGTTGTTTAGGCCCCAAATCTTCAACACTTCGAAAATGTAACTTCTTCTGCACTTGAGGTTTAATCTTTTTACCATTAATGGCCATAACAGTTCCTTAATACATTAAACTAAAATTTTAAAAGTTTAAACTTGAAAACAAGGGGTTAAAAACAGGTACTTAAAAGTCCGGCCAGAGAGGTCGAGATACATGTCTAGACTCTACGCCATCTTGCCACGCCCCCATGATGTCACATATCATGTGACATGACAGATTTGCGAGAAGTATCTTATCAGTTTCTGACATTTTTAGAACAGCTCAGAAGTTGGACCAGAATAGGTGGTATTATGTGTTATTCCTAATAAAAGGAGAATACAGATAAGTGGATTTCAAAGAGTGCAAACCTCATCATGGAAGAAAACTGAAGACAGATCTGAAATTTGATCTCCTGGAAAGACAGGACTAATATCCTATTCCCAAGAGATACAACACAAGTGGCTTTTTAATAAGTAAGAGCACTTCGCATTCATGCCCAGAAGATGGTCGCTCCTGTTTGAAGAAATATCTCTGAAAGACAGCTGATCAAGAAACACCTGAGTTGAAAGAGATCTGAAAATATAATATTTTAAAGTGCTTCATAATTACTTCTGAACTGCATTTTAAAAGGATTCTGAAGTCAACAAGATGTTTGAATCTGGACTTTAAAATTGACTTTTTCTGATTTAAACTTAAACTGTAATGGGTTTGGACATTAACACACACACACTTACATTTGCACATAGTGGGGTTAAATTTTGAGTTAAAATTAGAGATTGAACTCCATCTGCCACTTCTCTGCCCAACTCTGCAAACTGATTATATCCTGTTGTATCCTACAACAACCTTCTATTCCAACCATACGCTAACCATTGTCTGAATGTGCACCCACAACAGCCTTTAACTCAATATTACCAAAACTAAGGAGCTGATTGTTCCCTTCAAGAAATGAAAGCCAAAGGTTTACAATCCAATGAACATTGGAGGATCAGAGGTGGAGAAAGTGAGTAAATTTAAGTTCTTGGTAGTCATTATCTCGGAGGTCCTTTCCTGAACCCAGCACACCAATGGCATAATGAAGAAAGCATGTCAGTGCCTCAACTTCCCCAGGCATTTGCAGAAGTTTGGAATGACAGCAGAAACCCTGGCAAATTTCTACAGAGGTGTGCTGACTGGCTGCATCATGGTCTGGTATGGGAAGACAAACATCCATGAGAGTAAATCCCTCCAAAAGGTAGTGGACACAGCCCAGGACATCACAGGAAAAACCCTCCCCACTATCAAGAACATCTATAGGAATCACTGCCTTCGGAAAGCAGCAGCAATCATTAAAGACCCACACCTCCCAGAAAATGCTCTGTTCTCGCTGCTATCAATAGGAAAGAGGTATAGGTGCCACAAGACTCACACCAGCAGGTTCAGAAACAGCTGCTACCCCTCTACCATCGGACTCCTCAACAACAAACTCAATCAGGGACTCAATTAAGGAGTCTTATTTGTGTACTGTAATGCGCGTTGAAAGAACCAAAGACTTGTTGATCCAAACCAAACCAAGGCTGGAACATATCACAAGTAGGTCGACCAGTCCAGAATGACCTGGTCTGGCTAGGAGCAATCCTTTAAGTCCTGCTAGTAGGTGTGGCTACACTCTCAGCTAATCACAGTCATCCTACACTACCATCTGTACATATGTACATATACACATTGGTGATAGAATCTGTACTATCACATGCACGTTATTGATTTTCTTTTCTTTTTTTGTTATCTCTGTATTGCAGTGTATGTTTACATTTTTATTGTGTTTTATATTGTATATAGATATGATTTGGGGAGATAAAGTGTGGCAGGTTTTTTAGTGTAGGTCACATACAAACATTTTAAAACAGATCTCATTTAAAATATTGGAGTTCTCCTCAAGCTAGACAGGCTGGCTCCGAATACCTTTGCAAAACTTTGGGGAGTGCCCAAGGGACTTCACTAATGGATTGTTGTGGGGGGGCATGGCAAGATGGCGTAAGGAACAGACGTGCCTTCCAGTCCTCTCCTGACTCTGATTTATTGTTTTGTTTCTGTGCCCGTTAAAATTATTTAAAAAGTTTAAAAATATTAAGAGAGGTTGAATTAATGCCTAATGGTACATTTGTTAGTAAAAGAAAACACCAACAGATTGTTAAAAAATTACATTTCCCGAAATTATCTGAGCCTACCTGTTTACAAGAAGCCAGGACTCAGCGTGGAATGGATCCAGGAGAAGAAGCGCAGGATTCGGCATTGGAGCTCCGCTCTGTATCGGTAGGGCTCTCTAAAGATGGCACTCGGCAGCCTTTAGAACAAAGGGCTGGCCGGGTGCGTGTATTTCAAACAGCAACCGCTGTGAGCGCTGTCACCGAGACTTTGACAGCTGAATCAGCTGGGGCGCCGCCAGCTGGAGAGTTAAAGAGCCGACCTCCGATTGATATAGCGGTGGCGCTGCAAAATGCACCACCAGTCATGACATTTTCCCCAGGTATGGATATAATGGAAGCTTTTGATGATATATGGCTTAAGGATAAGGACAACCCTGACTATCAGCCTTCTGATGTTGCTGAGGGGGCTGTGGCAGGAGTTTCTACACGGAGCCATACTGCAAGAAAGGCTGCTAAACCAAGGGAAGGGAGAGAAGACCCTTTGGTTTCTCAGAAACAGCAGGATCCTACTAAGTCTGAATCTGCTTTTGCTAATATGATTGTTAAGAATCTTGAATTTAAGATGTATTCTTCAATGAAACAGCTAGATAGCTCTATAACTCACGTCCATTCTAAGCTTAATGAATTGGTGAATATCAATACTCAACAGATGGCTGACTATGGAGCATTTAAACTTGAAATGATATGTGTGATCAAGGTTTAGTTGATGTACAAGATCAACTGCAAGATGTAAACAAAACAATTGAAGCATTGCAGATTCAGAATAAAAATCTAGCAAAAAAAGTTGATTATTTGGAGAACCAATCTAGATGGAACAATGTAAAAATTGTTGGTTTGCCAGAAGATATAGAAGGGCCAGATCCAAGAAAATTCTTTACCAAATGGATTCTACGAGTGTTAGGGCAAGATAAGTTCCCTGAAGGTTTAATATTGGAGCGTTCTCACAGAGCTTTAAGAAGGAAACCTTTTTCAGGACAGAATCCGAGACCTGTTCTGGTCCGTTGTTTAAATTATTGTGATAGAGAGACAATTTTACGTGTGGCTATTAGAAACGCTCAACAAAATAGATCTCCTTTGATGGTCCAGAATAATCGTGTTTTTTTTTATCCGGATCTGAGTCAAGAAATGATGTTTCAAAGACGTGAATTTAATTCTGTGAAAGAGTTGTTGTGGAAAAAAGGAAACAAGGCAACTTTTAGGTACCCTGCGGTATTGAAGATTTTTCAGGATGGATATCAGCCAAAGTTTTTTGATAATCCTAAAGAGGCTATGGACTTTGCTCAATCTTTACTGATCACGCAATTTCTAGAACGATGTAGTCCTCCTCGGCCTCCAAAGAGAGTGGAGATACAAGATGGGAATCCGATTCCAAGAAGAAATGGAAACAATGGTGGTCGAAGTGATAAAATTGATTTAAAAAATAATGCATTTTTTTTGGAAGATCTTAATTATTGATGATAGTTTAATATGAAATGGGAGTTGTGAGAGGGAACTGGGTGGGCACTATTTTCCAGAAATTGTCAGCTACGTGTGAGTTATCTCACACCCAGTATTTTGTGGGAGTTACCGCATTGTGCGGTTTAAACAGGAGGGGGTAGTAGTAACCTCCTGCCTCATTTTTTTTCTTAATTTTTGGGTTAAGGAGTGAAGTTTTTTTTAATTACTTTTTTTTAAATAATTTTTTTTATTTGTTTTTGATCGTAGTTTTAAGAGGGAATAAGAGGAAGGGTTTTTTTTCTTTTGGGTTTTTTTTCTTCTTTCCTTTTCTTTCTTTTCTTTTTTTCTTTTTTTTGTGTTGAGTTGTTGTAAGGAATGTCTAAATTGAAGTTTGCTTCTTTTAATGTCCAGGGTTTAAATAATCCCATTAAGCGTAAGAAAGTACTTGCTTACTTAAAAAAATTAAAAGTTGATGTGGCTTTTTTATAGGAAACTCATTTGACAGATAAGGAACATTTGAAACTCAAACGTGAATGGGTTGGACAAGTTTTTTATTCTTCATTTAATTCAAAAGCAAAAGGAGTGGCAATTTTGGTGCACAAGAATTTACCATTTCAGTTACAAAATGAAGAGAAAAATGGTGGAAGATTATTAAAATTGAACTGTACAATTTTTTTTTTTAAAGTTTTTTATTTTTCACACCATAAATCACAATAGCCATGATATACACTTTTTCTTTTTCACACATTTACAGTGAACTGTACAATTTTTAATGAAGCTTGGACTTTGCTTGATGTTTATGCTCCGAATGTTGAGGATTCAGCTTTTGTTGTCGATATGTCTTTATTACTTGGACAATCAAATTCTAATGTGATGATTGGGGGAGATTGGAATGTGGTATTGGAGCCTTTATTGGACAAGTATCCAAGAGTAATTAAGAAATCGAAGATGGCAGTTCAAGTTACTAATATGATGTCAGATTTGAATTTAGTTGATATTTGGCGAAGATTTAATCCTACAGAGAAAGATTTTTCTTTTTATTCGTCACGACATAATTCTTTTTCTAGAATTTATTATTTTTTAATTTCAACGCATTTGCAGGATAGGGTTACATCTGTGGATTATAAGGCAAGGTTGGTTTCGGATCATTCATTATTATTATTTAAATATCAGAGTTTACAGGAAGTTCAGAGAGCTCCAAGATGGAGATTTAATACTATGTTACTGCAAAAACTGGAATTTATTAGTTATTTAAAACAACAAATTGAGGTTTTTATTAGTAATAATAGTAATTCTGTTTCTAGTCATTTTATTTTATGGGATGCAATGAAAGCTTTTTTATGAGGTCAAATTATTAGTTATGCTTCTAAAGTAAAGAAAGAGAGAATTAAAGAGATTGAAGATTTAGAGAAAAAGAACTGTTACTGAAAAAGAATTTCAAAAAAATGCTACTGAAACGCAAAAGAATCAGTTAACTAATTTAAAATTTAAATATAATGAATTACAAACTTATCGGTTTGAATGTTTAATGAATCGAACTAAACATAAATTTTATGAATGGGGTGAGAAAACTCATAAAGTTCTGTCATGGCAGTTAAAAAAGGAACAATTATCTAGAATTACACCAGTAATTAGAAAGAAATCGGGTATTACTTTTAGTCAAAAGGAAATTAATGAGGAATTTTGTAATTTTTATAAAAATATTATATACTTCGGAATGTAAAGATGTAACTGAGGATGCTATAGATTCTTTTTTGAAAAATATTAAATTGCCACAATTGAATCAAGAAGATAGAGAGGAGTTAGATAAATCCTTTACAGAAAAGGAAATAGAAATGGCGATACGAGATATGCCAAATGGAAAGGCACCTGGTGAAGATGGAATTTCTATAGAGTTTTATAAAACTTTTTATGCTGATATATTTCCTATATATAAGGATGTTCTACAACAAATTTATGATACTTTTCGATTACCCGAGTCTTGTTCCAATGCAATAATTACAGTTATACCAAAAAAAAGATAAAGTTCCTTTACAGGTTTCTTCTTATAGACCAATATCGCTGTTAAATGTAGATTATAAAATTGTAGCAAAAGCTATGGCTAATCAATTAGCTCAATATTTGCCTAAAATAATACATAGTGATCAAACGGGATTTATGAAAAAATAGATATGCGTCAGAAAATATTTTGCTTTTAATAACTTTGATAAATGAATCTAAATCTCAGATGAATTATCCAATAGTGGTTTCGCTGGATGCAGAAAAGGCTTTTGATAGAGTGGAATGGAAGATTTTGTTTAAAGTACTTGAGAAATTTTGTTTTGGTTCTTCATTTATTGGATTGATAAAGGCTTTATATAATAGTCCGAAGGCCAGAATTGCTGTCAATGGGCAGATTTCAGAATCTTTTAATTTAACAAGGTCTACTAGACAAGGATGCCCATTGTCACCTGCTTTATTTGCTATAGTTATTGAGCCTTTGGCACAATTAATACATCAAAAAGAAAATGTTAAAGGCATGAGAGTTTTGAATGAGGAGTACAAGATTAATCTATTTGCTGATAATGTTTTATTATATTTGGTGGATCCGGGTATTTCTTTACCAGCAATTCAAGAATGTTTAGAAATTTATGGTCAATTATCTGGTTATAAAGTAAATTGGACCAAAAGTGAAATTTTAACAATTTGTAAAAATGATTATTCAATGTATAAACGTATTACAAATTTGAAGTGGACCACACAAATTAAATATTGAGGAATTAATGTTAATATGGAATTTCAAGATTTATATTCAATTAATTATCTTCCTTTAATAAAAAGGATTAAATTAGATTTGATTAAGTGGAAGGATTTTCCTTTGGGAGGATTAATACTATAAAACTTCTTTACTCCGAGAGTGGTAGCCGTGTGGAATGAGCTTCCGGGAGAAATAGTGGCGGCGGAGTCAATTGTATTATTTAAGAAAAGGTTGGACAGGTATATGGATGAGAAGAAGATGGAGGGTTATGGGCATTGTGCAGGGAGGTGGAACTAGAAAGGGGTGTTTGGTTCGGTGCGGACTAGAAGGGCCTAATGGCCTGTTTCCGTGCTGTAATTGTTATGTTATGTTATGTTATATGTTAAAATGAATATTTTTCCCCGAATACAATATTTGTTTCAATCAATTCCTTGTTTTTTAAAATAAAAGGTTTTTTAAGGATTTATATAAAGCAATTAGAGACTTTTTATGGAAGGGAACATTTCCAAGGGTAGCGATGAGAAAGTTGATGTGGGATTTTCAATTTGGAGGTTTAAGATTATAGAATTTTCAACATTATTATGAAGCAGCTCAATTTAAATTTCTTAGTGCATTAATGAATATGGATGATCCACCTAGTTGGGCAAAGATAGAAATGGCGGTTATTTCAGAAAAATTTTCTCATGAGTTTTTGTTTCGATGGAATAACAATTTATTACGAACTTATGATGTCCCAATATTGAAGCATTTATTAAACTTATGGACAAGTAAACTTAACAAATTGGGGCTCAAAAATAAATGTTCTGGACGATTGCCATTATATAACAATCAACTTGTTCCTTTTACAGTCTCCAATATTACTTTGAAACAGTGGGAAAGGAAGGGAATAAAAAATTTATCCGATTGTTTTTCTGAGGGATGTTTTTGTTCTTTTGATGAATTACAAAGGAAATTCGGTATAAGTGGAAATTCTGTATTTGTGAATTATCAATTAAGATCTTTTGTAAAACAGATATGTGGTCGACATATGATTTTATTGCCTGATTCTAATTTTGAGGAATATGTACTTTCAATACCACAAAAGGGATATATATCTGATTTGTATTGTATTTTACAAGAAATTAATAGTAAAAAAGATTGGGATAAGGATAAGTTGAAATGGGAAAAAGATTTAGGTTTTATAATAGCTGAAGAAGCTTGGATGGAAATTTGTCAGAATAGTATTAGGAAATTGGTTAATGCTAGATTAGCGATGGTTAATTACAATTTTATACATGTTATATTTAACACCGGAGAAATTTAAAAAAGTTTGGTCTTAGTAAGTCGGATTGCTGTTTTCGTTGTGACCAGATGGCTAATACTTTTTTGCATACTGTTTAGTTTTATGATCGATTGCAACAGTTTTGGAAGGGTATTCAATCTATATTTAATAGTTTATATAATATTTGTCTTGCATTAGATCCTGGTATATTTTTATTAGGAAATATGCAATCATTAATTGATTTGGGCCTACAAGATTATCAGATTTCTTTTATCTATTTAGCTTTAGCTGTGGCCAAGAAATGTATAGCTCTTACTTGGAAAGATAGAAATATATTAACTTTAGATAGGTGGTATTTGGAGATGAAGTTCTGTTTGACTATGGAAAGGATATCTTTTTCAATTCAGGATAGGATGTCTTTTTATAGGTTGAAGTGGACTCCGTTTGCTAAATATATGCATTTAAGTTTGATTTAAATATGTTTTTAAGTTTGATATTTTAGTATTGATAATTTTTTTTTCTTTTTTTGATGTTAGTATCTTTACTTGTTATGTTTTATCTTTTTTTGTGTAAGGGTTTTTTTATATATATAATTATTGTTCATTTTATTAACTCTTCACTCTTTCACACTTTATTTGGGGGGGGTTAGTTTAACTTTAAGCTAGGTCATTAATGTTGTGTACTAATTTTGGGGGGGGGGTTTAGTTTATTTAGTCTGCCGATGTAGTATTGTAATTTTTATTATCTTATGTTTAATTTTTTTTATTGTAACTTTCTATTTTATTCATGTTATAAAAATCTTAAATAAAGTTTAAAAAAAACTAATGGATTGTTGTTTTGAAAAGCAACAGGTGAAAGAAATCTGAGGATTAGGTTCGGAGCCATAGGCTGTCTGAGTGGAGGTTGCTGTTCTTAGAAGGTCATGTGGTTTTGCAAGCAGAAAGGAAAAAACAGGCCTTTCTCTGAGAGAGAGGGAGAAAGAGAGAATTCAGTTCAGCAGCAGAAACTGGGACTGGAACAGGACAAGCTGGCAAGCTTGTGGAAAAACCCCATTTTGAAGACAGGTTGTGAGTGCTTAGTTCAGCCTGGTCAAAGTCCTTGAGGTTCATGCAAGAGGAGATGGCTGGCTGTCTAATGTTTAACTTGAAATAAAAGAAACAAAAAGGAACTCTGTGGTGACCTGAAAGAAAGAGGTTATCATCTGGAAAACCCTGATGGGGCAAGTTTCTTCAGCAAGACACTGACATGGCTGATTAAAAGAGATCAGTTTGTATTCAGGAACAACATATCTTTCTGAAAACCGACAAGAACCTTCCTGAGCGGTAACCGTTTACCCTTCAAGCACCAAAGACTGGTGAACTTCATAAATGTTAAATTCTGTGCACAGTATAAGAATTGCCTGCAACCAGTAAACATGGAGTAATGAGAAGTGAGATTGGACTGTGAATCAAGGAACTTTTCTGAACTTACACACACGTGCACTTAGAATTAGAAGGGGGATAAGTTAAAGTTTGATTCTGTTTTCATGTTTAAAGATAATTAAAAACAACTTTTGTTTATGTTACCATTTGTCTTGATGAGTATCTACTGCTGCTGGGTTTTGAGGTCCTCTGGGTTCGTAATTTTTTTTAAACCCTGCCACGCTTGATATAAAACACAACATATTCTGTCCCACAGTTTGCTTACATTTTTACATTTTTTATTTGTTTACAGTTTTTTTTATTGTTTACATGTTTACTCTGTGTACAGTTTATTTTTTTAACTACCAATTAGTGGTAATTCTGCCACGCCCACAGGAAAAAGGAATCTTTTTATGTGATGTCATGTATGTACCCTGACAATAAATCTGAAATATGAAATCATAACATCTCTAACCTTCATGTTATCAGCAAGCATACAAATCCATCCTTCCACATTTACTAAAATCACAAAGAACAGGGGTCCTAGAGCAAACTCCAGTTGTCACTGACATCCAGACAGAATACATTCCATCTACCACTCTCCCCTACTTTCTACAGGCATGCCAATTCTGAATCCACACAGCCAAGGTTCCTGGATCCCATACCTCATGAATGAGCTAAATCCCTTACTAAAATCCATATACACCAAATCTCCTCTCCTACTTTCATCAATTTATTTTGTCACTTCCTAAAAATACTCAATTCAAAGTTTAGATTTATTTTCAGAGAACATACATGACATCACATGCAACCCTGAGATCTTTTTCCTGCAGGTGAGGCAAAATTCCCACTTAATTTTTAATTTAGGTATACAACACCATAACAGACCAATTCAGCCCCACGAGTCCGTGCCACCCAATTTACACCCCATTAACCCACTCTGAGGCACCTGCAAGCTCACACCAAGGCACAAGAGCAACTTGTCCATGAACTACTCTTTGCAGACGATGCTGCTTTAGTTGCCCATTCAGAGCCAGCTCTTCAGCGCTTGTTTTGCGGAAACTGCCAAAATGTTTGGCCTGGAAGTCAGCCTGAAGAAAACTGAGATCCTCCATCAGCCAGCTCCCCACCATGACTACCAGCACCCCCCTCCCCCACATCTCCATTGGGCACACAAAACTCAAAACGGTCAACCAGTTTACCTATCTCAGCTACACCATTTCATTGGATGCAAGGATCGACAACGAGATAGACAACAGACTCGCCAAGGCAAATAGCGCCTTTGGAAGACTACACAAAAGAGTCTGGAAAAACAACCAACTGAAGAACCTCACAAAGATTAGCGTATACAGAGCCGTTGTCATACCCACACTCCTGTTCGGCTCCAAATCATGGGTCCTTTACCGGCATCACCTACGGCTCCTAGAACGCTTCCACCAGCGTTGTCTCTGCTCCATCCTCAACATTCATTGGAGCGACTTCATCTCCAACATTGAAGTACTCGAGATGGCAGAGGCCAACAGCATCGAATCCATGCTGCTGAAGATCAAACTGCACTGGGTAGGTCACGTCTCCAGAATGGAGGACCATCGCCTTCCCAAGATCGTGTTATATGGCGAGCTCTCCACTGGCCACCAAGACAGAGGTGCACCAAAGAAGAGGTACAAGGACTGCCTAAAGAAAGCTCTTGGTGCCTGCCGCATTGACCACCTCCAGTGGGCTGATATCGCCTCAAACCGTGCATCTTGGAGCCTCACAGTTCGGTGGGCAGCAACCTCCTTTGAAGAAGACCGCAGAGCCCACCTCACTGACAAAAGACAAAGGAGGAAAAACCCAACATCCAACCCCAACCAACAAATTTTCCCTTGCAACCGCTGCAACCGTGTCTGCCTGTTCCGCATCGGACTTGTCAGCCACAAACAAGCCTGCAGCTGACGTGGACATTACCCCTCCATAAATCTTCATCCGCGAAGCCAAGCCAAAGAAGAAAAGAAAAGAAAAGAGTAAGGGGAGAATGTACAGATAGCGTAGGATTTGATCAGATCTGGTCCCAGTTGCTAGTGCTGTAACAGCATTGCGCTAACCGTTACACCAACCATGCCGTATTTTGGTAGTGCAAAAAAAACTGTACTCAACATGCACATGCAAACAAATAAAGAAATGTAAACAAACTGTGCAATACAAAGAGAAAAAAAACAATAAAGTTAAAAAGTAAGAGTCCTTAAAAGAGTCCCTCACAGAGTTTGATGTTGAAGAGTCTGACGATGGACCTGCCGGTGTGAGGCTCATGAGGCACGACCTGCTCCTAACAAAGCCCTACTGATTCTCCCTGAGAAGACAATGCTTGTCTAAATCCTGTCCCAAAGAAACCTTTCCAGTAGTTTGCCCACCATTGACGTAAGACTTACTGATCTATAATTCCCGGGATTCTCTCTCTTACGTTTTTTAAACAAGGGGACTACATTTCTCATTCTTCAATCCTCTGATACCTCCCTGTGGCCACGGCAAGTGTAAAAATCTTTGCCAACAACCCAAAAGTCTCTTCCCTCACTTCCTGTCTTCTTTGGCTTGGCTTCGCAGATGAAGATTTATGGAGGGGGTAAAAGTCCACGTCAGCTGCAGGCTCATTTGTGGCTGACAAGTTACTACAGTTCCTGTAGTAACATAGGATATATCTGGTCTGATCCCAGACACGGTATATCAATCAGACATCAATTTGAATGTTTTTAAGAATATTCAGCATTTCCTCTTTGTTAACCTGAACATACTCCAGAACATAAGCCTGTTCTATACTGAGGTCATATTGACCAAGGTATGTCTCTCCAGTGAACACTGAAGCAAAATATTCATTAGGATATCACCTACAGTACACCTCCTCTGCCTCCAGGTACATCTTCCCTGCTTTACCCTTAAGCGGTCCTATCCTCACTCTGGTCATCCTCAGGGTTTTAAACAATCCCACTTGCCGGGGCCTTCTTGTGGCCCCTTCTCGCACTCCTAAGTCCTTTCTGAAGTTCCTTCCTGGTTACCATGTAATTTTCATGAGCTCTTCCCGACTTTTGCATTCTCGATCCAGAAGAAGCACGAAAATTTGCAGAACAACTACAAAACAGACAAAGAGATGAAGAGATGTAACAAGAACAAAAATGACAACTATATGTATGTGTGTATGTAGGTATATATATATATATATATATATATGTGTGTGTGTGTGTGTGTGTGTGTATGTATATATATGTGTATATATAAAAAATAGAGTATAAGTAAGAACTAAGAAGGGGAAGAAAGGAAGTAAGGAGGGAATTAAGAGAGTGACCTTTGTTATATATGAAGATTAAAATCTTTTCTGGGGGGGCTGGGTGGGAAAGAATTACAGTCACTGCGAAATCAGTTGACACTTGAGAGCGGATTCGCAAATCCAAATGGAGAGGGGAGATGTGGTTGCCCAACAAGGGACAAAGGGCAATTCAGAAAGGGGAGGGACTATTGGGGTTAAAGGAATTTTAGATATGAGAATAGTGGAAATATTTTATGTTTTAGAAGTGTTGTCTTATAATGTGTTCAAAAAAAGAAAGCAGAAATGGATAAGAAGGGAAGGTGGTGATGAGGAAACGGAAAGGAAAGATAAACAAAGTATGAAATGACTATGTTGAACTATATGACTTTAAATATTAATGGAATACATAACCAAATCAAAAGGAAGAAACTGTTAAATTTATTGAAAAAAGAAAAAAATGATACAGCATTCGTACAAGAAACACATCTAACTGAAGTAGAACACAAGAAATTAAAGAGAGATTGGATAGGACATGTAACAGCAGCATCATATAATTCAAAAGCCAGAGGAGTAGCTATATTAATCAATAAAAATGTACCAATCAAAATAGAAGAGGAAAAGATCCAGCAGGGAGATATGTAATGATAAAATGTCAGATATATTCAGAATTTTGGAATTTACTCAACGTATATTCACCTAATAAAGAAGATCAAAAATTTATGCAAGATATCTTTTTAAAGATAGCAGATACGCAAGGGAACATACTAATAGGAGGGGATTTTAACCTTAATTTGGACTCAAACATAGATAAAACTTGGAAAAAAACTAACAGAAAGAACAAAGTAACCAAATTTATAATTAAATCGATGCAAGAAATGCAACTTTTGGATATATGGAGGAAACAACACCCAAAGGAAAAGGAATATGCATACTATTCGGGTAGACACAAAACATACTCAAGGATAGACCTATTCCTGTTATCAGCCCACATTCAAGGGAGAGTTAGGAAAACGGAATATAAAGCTAGACTATTATCGGACCACTCAACCCTGTTATTGGCAATAGAGCTAGAGGACATCCCACCAAGAATGTATAGATGGAGATTAAACCCCATGCTACTTAAAAGACAGGATTTTAGAGAATTAATTGAACGACAAATTAAAATGTACTTTGAAATAAATACGGAATCAGTGAAAGATAAGTTTATACTATGGGATGCAATGAAAGCGTTCATCAGAGGGCAAATAATAAGTTGTTTAACTAAGATGAAGAAGGACTACAATCGAGAAACAGAACAGTTGGAAAAGGAAATAACAAATATAGAAAAAGAATTAGCAATAAAGGAAGATACAACTAAAAGAAGAGAATTGGCAGTTAAAAAAAATAAAATATGAAACACTACAAACATATAAGGTGGAGAAGAACATAATGAAGACAAAACAGAAATATTATGAGCTAGGAGAAAAAACACACAAAATTCTAGCGTGGCAGCTTAAGACAGAACAAACTAAAAGAATGGTATTGGCATTAAGGAAAAAGGACAAACAAATTGCATATAATCCAACGGAGATCAATGAAAACTTCAGGGAATTCTCCGAGCAATTATATCAAACTGAAAACGAAGGGAAAGAAGACAAAATAGATGAATTTCTAACTAAAATTGAACTACCGAAATTACAAACAGAGGAGCAAAATAAATTAATAAAACTATTTGAAATAGAAGAATTACAGGAGATATTTAAAAAACTACCGAACAATAAAACACCAGGAGAGGATGGATTCCCAATAGAATTCTATAAAACATTTAAAGACTTATTAATTCCTCCCCTCCTGGAAGTAATCAACTAGATTGATAAAACACAAAGCATACCAGATTCATGCAAAACAGCAATAATTATAGTAATACCAAAGACAGGGAAAGATCCACTTGCACCAGCGTCATATAGACTAATATCTTTACTTAACACAGATTATAAGATAATAGCTAAACTATTAGCAAAAAGATTGGCTGACTATGTACCAAAAATAGTAAATCTAGACCAAATTGGATTTATTAAAAAAAGATGAACAACAGACAATATCTGTAAATTTATTAACTTAATTCATGCAGTAAAAGGAAATAAAACTTCAACAGTAGCGGTTGCTTTAGACGCAGAGAAGGCCTTTGACAGAGTAGAATGGAATTATTTATTCAAACTACTACAAAAATTCAGCCTAACAGAGAAATATATTAATAGGATTAAAGCATTATATAAGGGGCCATTGGCGAAAGTGACAGTAAATGGATATATTACAAAACAACAAGTCAGGGATGTCCACTATCTCCCTCACTGTTCGCGTTAGCTACAGAACCACTAGCAGAATTGATAAGAACAGAAAATAAAATAAAAGGGATAAAAATAAAAGAGAAGGAATATAAAATCAGTTTATTTGCAGATGACGTTATAATATACTTAACAGAACCAGAAATATCAATAAAAGAATTACATAGGAAATTGAAGGAATATGGAGAAGTATCGGGGTACAAGATCAACGCAAATAAAAGTGAAGCAATACCAATGAATAATGCGGATTTCACAAAGTTTAAGAAAGAATCGCCATTTAGATGGCAAACACAAGCAATGCGATACCTAGGTATACAACTAAATAAAAACCTCGGCAATCTATATAAACTCAATTACCATCCATTAATGAAAAAAATTACAATATGACTTAGAGCATTAGAAAGACTTACCACTAACACTGATAGGAAGGATAAACTCTATTAAAATGAATATTTTCCCAAGGATACAATACCTATTTCAGTCATTACCAATACACCTAACAGAGAAATTCTTCAAGGAGTTAGAGAAAATAATAAGGAAATTCTTATGGAAAGGGGGGAAACCGAGGATAGCAGTAGATAAATTAACAGAATGGTACAAACAAGGAGCTTACAACTACCAAACTTTAAGAATTATTATGGAGCCGCACAATTAAGATACCTATCAGATTTTTATGAACCAAGGGAAAAACCAGATTGGACCAGATTAGAACTAGATAAAATAGGGGAGAAGATACCTATATTTGTTATTTTCGGGAAATAAATTATTATCCTTTGAACAAATGAAGGATAAATATAATATAACTCACGATACAATGTTTGCATACTACCAACTGAAATCATACTTGAAGGACAAATTGGGAAACAGTCTGAGGTTACCAGAAGGAAGCAATTTTGAATATGTGATTACAGACACAATGATAATTTAAAAATTTGTAACAAACATGTACATCAAACTGCAAAAAAAGGAGAACAAGGAAACAAATGGTAAACCTAAACAAAAATGGGAACAAGATCTAAACATAACATAACAATTACAGCACGGAAACAGGCCATTAGGCCCTTCTAGTCCGCACCGAACCAAACACCCCTTTCTAGTCCCACCTCCCTGCACAATGCCCATAACCCTCCATCTTCTTCTCATCCATATACCTGTCCAACCTTTTCTTAAATAATACAATTGACTCCGCCGCCACTATTTCTCCCGGAAGATCATTCCACACAGCTACCACTCTCTGAGTAAAGAAGTTCCCCCTCATGTTACCTCTAAACCTCTGCCCCTTAATTCTTAACTCATGTCCTCTTGTTTTAAACTTTCCTCCTCTTAACGGAAATAGTCTATCCACATCCACTCTGTCTATCCCTTTCATAATCTTAAATACTTCTATCAAATCCCCTCTCAACCTTCTACGCTCCAAAGAATAAAGACCTAATTTGTCCAATCTCTCCCTATACTCTAGATGCTTAAACCCAGGTAACATTCTGGTAAACCTTCTCTGCACTCTCTCCACTCTGTCTATATCCTTCCTATAATTAGGCGACCAGAACTGCACACAGAACTCCAAATTAGGCCGCACCAACGTCTTATACAATCTCAACATCACCTCCCAACTCCTATATTCCATGTAATGATTGATAAAGGCCAGCATACTAAAAGCCTTCTTCACCACCCTATTCACGTGAGTTTCTACCTTCAGGGAACGATGTACCGTTACTCCTAAATCTTTCTGCTCTTCTGTATTCCTCAATGCTCTCCCATTTACCACATATGTCCTATTCTGATTCTTCTTACCAAAATGAAGCACCTCACACTTATCAGCATTAAATTCCATCTGCCATTTTTCAGTCCACTTTTCTAAGCAGCCCAAATCCCTCTGCAATCCTTGAAAACCTTCTTCATTATCCACTATTCCACCTATCTTAGTATCGTCTGCATATTTACTAATCCAATTCACCACCCCATCATCTAGATCATTAATGTATATAACGAACAACAATGGGCCCAATACAGATCCTTGAGGCACACCACTGGTCACCGGCCTCCAACCTGACAGACAATTATCCACTACCACTCTCTGGCCTCTCCCTTTCAGCCAATGTTCAATCCATTTGACTATCTTAAAATTTATACCTAAAGACTGCACCTTCCTAACTAACCTTCCATGTGGTACCTTATCGAAGGCCTTACTGAAGTCCATATAGACAACATCCACTGCGCTACCCTCATCCACATTCCTAGTCACCTCTTCAAAAAATTCAATCAGGTTGGTCAAACATGACCTTCCTCCCACAAATCCATGTTGAGTGCTCCTGATCAGACCCTGTCTATCCAGATGTTTATAAGTACTATCTCTAAGAATTTTCTCCATTAATTTACCTACCACAGACGACGTTTCTATTTTGAGAATCTTTTATTCATGCTAATGCTATGGCCAGCCCATCGCAGGTCAGTAAATATAATTAGTAGTGCTGGCAGAAGGTAGCAATGATATTTCACTGCCAACATATTTGATGGATTTTACGGAGACACTGTGGGCATTTGCAGTTTTAGAGATAAATATATATTGCTGTCTTTTCAGGCTTAAGCCCTTCTTCAAGGAATAAGCTAAAAACAGGAAATCTCAGAACAGAGACAGTGATGGCTGGGGGAGGTGTCCAGACCAACAAAAGGTGTTAATTGGATCTGATAAGGGGAGATGTGAGAATTGATTTTGTTGGTGTGAAAAGAGACAGAGGGAAAAGGGAGAGAGACAGAGCTGGGGAAGGCGAAGGAGGAAGAACTGGTGGGGGGGGGGGTTAACAAAAGTAAGAGGTCAATATATTACCATCTGGTTGGATGGGGCCCAGATGGAAGATGAGATGTTGGTCCTCCAATTGGCAGGTGCTCTTAGACTTACAATGCATTAGATCATGGACAGACATGTCAGCAAGGGAATGGGGTGGAGAATTGGAATGGGGGGCCACTGGCAGATCCAAACTATTGCTGCAGACAGAGCCAAGGTGCTCAACAAAGAGATCTCCCCGTCTGTGTCCAGTCTCTCTGATGTAGAGGAGACCACAATGGGAGCACTGGATGCAGTCGATGATGCCTGCAGATTCATAAATGAAATGTTGTTTCACTTGGAAGGACTGTTTGGGGCCCATGGTGAGGGAGGTGCTGTGGATGCAAGTGGAACATCTCCTGTGAACACTGAGGTAGGTACCAAGGAGATGATTGGTGGAGAGGGAGGAATGGATAAGGAACTCATGGAGAGAGCAGTCAGTGTGGAGGGCAGCGATGAGATCACATAGTAGGTGGCAGAAATGGTGGAGGAGGTGTTGGATGCGGAGGCGGTGTTGGATGCGGAGGCTGGAAGGGTGGTAGGTGAGGACATGAGGAATCCTGTCCTTGTTGTGCATGGGGGCGGAGGGAGAATGTGTGGGTAATGGAGGGTATGTGGGAAAGGGCCAAGTTGATGGTGGTGTGAGAAGCAGAGGTGCCTTCACAGATTTCACTCGAGACAAAAATTGAGAACAAAGAACATTTATTTTACAACAGTACAAAGTTGGGTGCTTCCCCTTACACTGGGAATACACACACATACTGGGGCTTACCCAACTTTTTATACATTCTATTTCAGTACAGAGGTACCTCCCCCCTTAACATTCTTCTACCTCCTGGGTTGGTTTAGCATGAGGTAATTCTGTCTACATGCAGTTTATGTGCCTTTCTGTGTGTAAACTTGTTTACCAGGAAGTGTCATGTCTTTGTTCTTATTCATAAATCTCAACCCCCAGGACTTGCTAAATCTATCTACTTGCTATAAGACTCCTATTCTATTATACTTGCTTAACCCTTCCTCACACTCCATTCTTACTCCAACCTTATTCAACCCATCATAATTCATTCCTATTTAGCAATTGCTTCACTTTCCATATTCCATTATCTCTCACAATGGTAGAAGGAAAGGCACATTGTTTGAAGAAGGAGGACAACTCTGATAATCTGGCATGGAAGACTTCATCCTAGGAGCAGATGTGACAGAGACAGAGGAATTGAGAGAATGGAATGGACTTCTTACAGTGGACAGGGTGGAAGAGGTGTAGTCGAGGTAGTTGATGAGTTTGTAGAAGATGCCTGTCGAAAGTCTATCTCCCGAGATGGAGACAGAAAGATCGAAAAATGGAGAGTGTTGCTAAAGATGGGCCAAGTGAATTTGAGGTCAGGGTGGAAGTTGGCAGCAAAATCAGTGAATCTACGACTCAGAAATATGCAGGAGAGTGGGGATCACTGATGGCCAGTAGATCATGGGCTTTGTCTTGATCATGAAATGCACTTTTATTTCAAATGCCCGAAGGCTGCACCAATGCACTGAAAGTGATTTTGTCATTAATCTCTGCTTTTGTTGAGAAGATGGTGTGACAGATTAAGTTATATTTTATATATACATCTTTTAAAAGAGATAAAATATGGCAGGTGTTTTAGTGTCGGTCACATATAAACACTTAAAAACAGATCTCATTTAAAATGCCCGAGCTCTGCTCAAGGCAGACAGTTCAGGCTCTGAGAGCCTTTGCGCAAACTTGGAAGAATGCCTATAAGGACTTCACAAGTAGGTGTTAATTGGACATGCTGTGGAGTAATGGAATATTGTTTTGGAAAGCAACAGATGAACGAACTCAGAAAATTGGGAACGGTGCTGCAGTCTGAATGCTGTTGGCTGTTCTAAGAAAGTCATGTGGTTTTTCTCTGAGTGAGAGAGAGAGAGAGAGAGAGAGAGAGAGAGAGAGAATTTAGTTCTATAGTTCAGCAGTAGCAACTGGGACTGGAACAGGACAAGCTGGCAAACTTGTGGAAAAATCCCATTTTGAAAACGGGTTGCGAGTTCTTAGTTCAGCCTGGTCAAAGCCCTTGTGGTTCATATAAAAGGAGAGGCCTGGCTGCATAATGTTTCACCTGAAATAAGGGAAACAAAAAGGAATTCTGTGGTGACCTGAAAGAAAGAGATAATCATCTGGAAAGCCCTAATGGGGCAAGTTTCTTCGGCAAGACTCTGAAGTGGCTGTTCAGAAAGAATCAGTTGTGGGTGTCCAAAGAGCAACAAATCTCTCTCTGAAAACCAACAAGAAAGTTCCTGAGCGGTAACCATTTACCTTTCAAGTACCAAAGCCTGGTGAAATTCATCAATGTTAAATTCTGCGCACAGTGTAAGAACTGCCTGCAACCACTGAACTTGGAGGAATGAGAAGTGAGATTGGACTGTGAACCAAGGAACTTTTCTGAATTTACACACACATTACATACACGTACGCTTAAAAGTAGAAGGGGGTTAAGTTAGGTTAAGTTAATAGTAATAAATTAACATTTGATCCTGTTTTCATGTTTAAAGATAATTAAAAGCAACTTTTGTGTAAGTAACCATTTGTCTTGGCGAATTTCTATTGCTGCTGGGTTTTGGGGTTCCTCTGGGCCCATAACCATGGATCCTGAGGGACAGGAAGTATCTCCCATGACTTGATGTGGGACAAGTACATTCAAGTGATGGGCAAGAAAGTGCACCAATGCCTTTACTTCCTCAGTAGGTTTCCATAGGTCAGCACAGCATTGGGCATTAAAGGACCTGTACTGTTTGTAACATTCTGTGATCTACTGAAGAAATTCAGCATGTCTCCTTTCTCCCTCAGCAGATTCTATGGGTGCACCAAGTAAAACATGCTTGCTTGATGCTCAAGATCAGAAGCAACAGAAGGTAGGAAATCATCTCAGAACATAATGTCATACACACAAGTACATGCACAGATGCTCCGAAATGCATTATTGCAACCAAACTGGTATAATGGATTATCCAACTACAACAGTAACATTTTAAATGACCACAAATGCAAGATAGAATAAACAGATAATAGATACTAAATATCCACAGTTGCAGTTAGGGCAAGAAAAATACAAGTGATGTTTCTGTTGTGCAGATAGACCTGGGGTAGATTATGGTTAGGGCTAGAGTGCTATGGGGAAGTTCAAGAGTTGTTCATTAAAAACTGTTCTTAAACCTGGAGGTGCTGAATTCTGCACTTTCTCTCAGAAGGGAGCACTGAGAAGAAATGGTGACCTGGTGATGGATGCTGGTAGCTTTCTTGAGCTAGTGCCTCACACAAATAGTTCCAATGGATGAGAGGTCAGTGCCTGTAATAAACTTGGCTAGGTTTGCCATTTTCTGAAGACTTCCAGGAACTCGAGTTTCCTATCCAGGCTCTGATGCAACCAGTCTGTGTACTTTCCACAGTGCACATGTGGAATTCGATAGAATACTTATGACATGCTGGATGGCCTTCATGTGATTGGTTTCAGGAGTCTTCTGAAATATGAACTTCCAGGAATTTGAAGATACAGGTTGAGTTACCCTTATCCGAAAGCTTGAGGCCAGCCGTTTTTCAGATTTTGGAACAACCAACAATGACAGGTTTATTTGAGCACCGACATGATGCAACAAGTGGAAAATTTGCATGAAAATAATGTTTTATATGTACCAAAAAAACCTGATCTCTGCTTACAGAAGAAGATAAATGCAGCACCGAATACTTGAAATTCTGCTGGATGCCTTTTTGAAATGTTTCCACCCCCCTCTGCCTCATTAACAATGGTTTTTCTCTTAGAAGACTCTCTTTGATTTTCTGAACTGACATGATTTCTTGATGTGTTAGGAATGCATGCTTTTTTAGTCCTCCAATAAGTCCATCACACATTTTCACCATGTCGTCTAGAGGCATATTTTCTGCAGTGGTAACATCGTCTTCATTATCAAGGTTACCTTGATTCAGAACCATAACAGCTACTTCACCATCGGTCAGTGAATGAATAACTGGAGCCTCGTTATCGATGTTAAAATATTCTTAGATATCCACTTCTTCCAGCTTACTGACGGACTCTGAAGGTAAATATTTTGCCTTTTTATCACTTGACATACAGAATCCTTCAAAAACACCGTCTTTTTCATCATTATCAATGGTGAGCGGCCCGGCGAGCGGAGGTGAGCGGCCCGGCGAGGTGAGGTGAGCGGCCCGGCGAGGTGAGGTGAGCGGCCCGGCGAGCGGAGGTGAGCGGCCCGGCGAGCGGAGGTGAGCGGCCCGGCGAGCGGAGGTGAGCGGCCTGGCGAGCGGAGGTGAGCGGCCCGGCGAGCGGAGGTGAGCGGCCCGGTGAGCGGAGGTGAGACTTCCAGGCTTTGGCTCAACAGGCTGAGGCAAAAGCAGGTGAGGAGAAAGGTAAGTGGCATTATTTTAACTCATTCATGCCTATGGGGTTAGTGCTTTGTACTGGGTGTCAGATGTGGGAACCATGGGTGACTTCCACCCTCCCAAATAGCCACATCTGCATCAGGTGCACCAAGATGCAATTCCTTAATGACCGAGTTGGGGATCTGCAAAAGCTTTTATAGATATGTCAAGAGGAAAAGATTGGTGAAATTCAGAGTAGGTCCCTTGCAGTCAGAATCAGGGGAATATATAATGGGGAATAAGGAAATGGCAGACCAATTAAATTCTTACTTTAGTTCTGTTTTCACAAGAGAGGATACAAATAACCTCCCAAGGATGTTGGGAAACATAGAGACTAATATAGGGAGGAGCTGAAAGAAATCAGTATCTCTAAGGACATGGTCTTGGAGAAATTGAAGGGATTGAAGGCTGATAAATCCCAAGGGCCTGATAATCTACATCCTAGGGCACTTAAGGAAGTGGACATTCAGAGAGCAGATGCTTTAACAATTATTTTCCAGAATTCGATTGACTCAGGATCAGTACCCATGGATTGGAGGGTAGCTAATGTTACCCCACTATTTAAAAAGGGGGTAGAGAAAAAACGGGGAATTATAGGCCGGTGAGCCTTACATCAGTAGTGGGCAAAATGATTGAATCCATTATTAAGGATGTAATAGCGGAGCATATGACTAGCAGAGAAGGGATCAGACAGAGTCAACATGGATTTACAAAAGGTAAATTGACAAATCTATTGGAATTCTTTGAGATGGTGACAGGTAAAATAGATGGGGGAGAGCCAGTGGATGTGGTGTACCTGGACTTCCAAAAGGACTTCGATAAGGTCCCACATAAATGACTGGCATGCAAAATCAAGGCTTATGGGATTGGGGGCAAGGTATTGATGTGGATTGAGAACTGGTTGGCAGATAGAAGACAGAGAGTTGGGATAAACGGCTCATTTTCTGAGTGGCAGGTGGTGACCAGTGGGGTACCACAGGGATCTGTACTGGGACCCCAGCTGTTCACAATTTACATTAATGATCTAGATGAGGGGATTGGATGTAATATCTCCAAATTTGTAGATGACACTAAGCTAGGAGGGGTTGTGTGCTCTGAAGAGGGGGTCAGGAAGCTCCAGTGTGATTTTGATAAATTGGGGGACTGGGCAGATACATGGCAAATGCACTACAATGTGCATAAATGTGAGGTTATCCACTTTGGTAATACAAACTGGAGGGCAGATTACTATTTGAATGGCAATAGATTGGGAGATGGGGAAGTGCAGAGAGACCTAGGGGTTCTTGTGCACCAGTCACTGAAGGCGATCATGCAGGTACCGAAGGCAGTTAAAAAGGCAAATAGTATGTTGGTCTTCATATCAAGAGGGTTTGAGTATAGGAATAAGGATACCTTACTGCAGCTGTACAGAGCCTTGGTGAGACCACACCTGGTGTATTGTGTGCAGTTTTGGTCACCTTATCTGAGGAAGGATGTTCTTGCAATGGAGGGAGTGCAGAGGCAATTCACCAGGCTGATACCTGGAATGGCAGGAATGACTTATGAGGAAAGATTGCGCAATTTGGGATTGTACTCTCTGGAGTTTAGAAGATTGAAAGGGGATCTCATAGAGACATATAAAATTCTGGCAGGACTGGACAGAATGGATGCGGAAGGGATATTTCCAATGGTGGGGGAGTCCAGAACCCGGGGCCATGGTTCAAGGATAATAGGTAAACCATTTAAGACCAAGATGAGGAGGAATTTCTTTACCCAGAGGGTGGTGAATCTGTGGAATTCATTGCCACAGAGGGCAGTAGAGGCAGGTTCATTGAATATATTTAAGAGGGAATTAGATATATTTCTTCAGTATAAGGGAATTAGGCGTTATGGAGCGAGGGCGGGACGGGGTACTGAACTTTAAGATCAGCCATGACCTCATTGAATGGCAGAGCCCGCTTGAAGGGCCAAATGACCTACTCCTGCTCCTACCTTCTATGTTTCTATGTTTAATATAGTTGCAGGCCAGTCACTGTGTTCCAAGCATCGGCAACAGCATATATGGCATCCTTCATATTAAACTCCTTTTGGAAATCTGCCACACCCAAGCCTCTGTTCACTGGTACCAGCATGCTCTTCAAGAAACTGTTTTTACATTTACTCATCAGTGATCTAAGGATAACTTGGTCACATGGCTGAATTAATGAAATCATGCTTGTGGGAAAGAACATGACATAAATGTTATTTTTGATGAGAAATTCAGCTGGAGAATGAGCAGAACAGTTGTCAAGGAATAAGCAAATCATGCAGTTGTCATCTAGTCCAGGTTCCCTGCAGTGAGCACAAGCTGCTGGTTTTAAATGGTTGTTAAACCAATCAGAAAAGATGTCCCTGGTTTCCATATTAATGGACTGGCACTACTTTAAAACAATGAGGACACAAGCTTTTGACCATCACAGCAAGTTTGCACTTATGCACGTCTGCTGCATTAATACATCCCAGCACAGTTATTCTGTCTTTGGCATCCTTAATTCCTGAAGGGGCTGCCTCATCAGCTGTAGCCAGTGTCTTTCTGGGGCAATAATGCCAAAACAATGATGTTTCTTCGGCATTCTACCGTAGACTTGGTCTGTCATCGGATTTTCATCTTGGCAAATTCTTTTTTTTTCCTTCTTTTTTTAAAATTTTTTTATTTTTCACACCATAAATCACGTTAGCCATGATATACACTTTTTCTTTTTCACACATATACAGTGACTTTTTCTTCCCCCCCCCTCCCTCCTCCCAAGCCACCCCCCCACCCTCCCCTCTCATCCATTTTAGGTATACAATCTAGGTTGCATTAAGCCAGTCAGACAATGTTGTCATTCAACAAAAATACACCAGAAATTCTACTGAGTCCATTCTTTTCTTCTCTTCTCCTTCCATCAACTTAGGTAATGTTTGTTCCCGACAGGTTTTCGCTATTGTATTTAATGTAAGGCTCCCATACTTGTTCGAATATTTCAATATTATTTCTTAAACTATATGTTATTTTTTCTAATGGAATACATTTATTCATTTCTATATACCATTGTTGTATTTTCAAATTATCTTCCAATTTCCAGGTTGACATAATACATTTTTTTGCTACGGCTAGGGCTATCTTAACAAATCTTTTTTGTGCATCCTCCAAGTCAATTCCAAATTCTTTATTTTTTATGTTACTTAGGAGAAAGATCTCTGGACTCTTTGGTATATTGTTTTCTGTTATTTTATTTAATATCTGATTGAGATCATCCCAAAATTTTTCTACTTTCTCACATGTCCAGATTGCATGGATTGTTGTTCCCCTTTCTTTTTTACATCGAAAACATCTATCAGATACTGTTGGGTCCCATTTATTTAACTTTTGCGGTGTAATGTATAGTCTGTGTAACCAATTATATTGCATCATACGTAGCCCCGTATTTATTGTATTTCTCATCGTTCCAGAACATAATTTCTCCCATGTTTCCTTTTTTATCTTTATATTTAAATCTTGTTCCCATTTTTGTTTAGTTTTACCATTTGTTTCCTTATTCTCCTTTTCTTGCAGTTTAATATACATATTTGTTATAAATCTTTTGATTAACATTGTATCTGTAATCACATATTCAAGGTTACTTCCCTCTGGTAAACTCAAATTGCTTCCTAATTTATCTTTCAAGTAGGATCTCAGTTGGTAATATGCCAGCGCTGTATCTCCAGTTATATTGTATTTATCTCTCATTTGTTCAAAGGATAAGAATCTACTTCCTGAAAAACAATTTTCTATTCTTTTAATCCCTTTTTTTCCCATTTTCTAAAGGAAAGGTTGTCTATTGTAAAAGGGAGTAGCTTATTTTGCGTCAATATTAGTTTTGGTAATTGATAATTTGTTTTATTTCTTTCTACATGAATCTTTTTCCAAATATTGAGGAGATGGTGTAATACTGGAGAAGTTCTATGTTGTACCAATTTTTCGTCCCATTTATATAATATGTGTTCAAGTATCTTTTCCCCTATTTTATCTAATTCTAATCTCATCCAGTCTGGTTTTTCCCTTGTTTGATAAAAATCTGATAGGTATCTTAATTGTGCGGCTCTATAATAATTTTTGAAGTTTGGCAATTGTAAGCCTCCTTGTTTATACCATTCTGTTAATTTATCTAGTGCTATCCTCGGTTTCCCCCCCTCCATAAAAATTTCCTTATTATTTTCTTTAACTCTTTGAAGAATTTTTCTGTCAGTTGTATTGGCAATGCCTGAAATAAGTATAGTATCCTTGGAAAAATGTTCATTTTAATACAGTTTATCCTTCCTATCAGTGTTAGTGGTAGCTCTTTCCAATGCTCTAAATCGTCCTGTAATTTTTTCATTAGTGGATTGTAATTGAGTTTATATAATTGGCCTAGATTTTTGTTTATTTGTACACCTAGGTATCTTATTGCCTGCATTTGCCATCTGAATGGGGATTCCTTCTTAAATTTTGAGAAATCCGCGTTATTCATAGGCATTGCTTCACTTTTATTTACGTTTATCTTGTATCCCGACACTTCTCCATATTCCTTCAATTTCTTATATAATTCTTTTATTGATAGTTCTGGTTCTGTTAAGTACACTATCACATCATCCGCAAATAGACTGATTTTATATTCCCTGTCTTTTATTTTTATTCCTTTTATATTATTATTTATTCTTATCAATTCTGCTAGTGGTTCTATAGCTAGCGCAAACAATAACGGTGATAGTGGGCATCCCTGCCGCGTTGACCTGCTTAAGTTAAATTGCTTTGATACATGTCCATTTACTGTCACTTTCGCTAACGGTCCCTTATATAATGCTTTAATCCAATTAATATACTTCTCCGGTAAACTGAATTTTTGCAATACTTTGAACAAATAATTCCATTCTACTGCAGGTGCTTTATTTCCTTCGACTGCATGAATTAAGTTAATAAATTTACAAATATTGTCTGTTGTGCGTCTTTTTTTGATAAATCCAGTTTGGTCTAAATTTACCATTTTCGGTACCTGTTCTTCTAATCTGTTTGCTAATAGTTTAGCTATTATCTTATAATCTGTGTTTAGCAAAGATATTGGTCTATATGACGCTGGTGAGAGTGGATCTTTCCCTTGTTTTAGTATCACTGTAATTATTGCTGTTTTACATGAATCTGGTAAGTTTTGTGTCTCATCAATCTGGTTGATTACATCCAGGAGGGGCGGTATTAATAGGTCTTTAAATGTTTTGTAGAATTCTATTGGGAGTCCATCCTCTCCTGATGTCTTATTATTTGGTAATTTTTTTATTATCTCTTGTATTTCTACTGTTCCAAATGGTTCTGTTAATTTATTTTGTTCCTCTATTTGTAGTTTTGGTAGTTCAATTTTAGTCAAAAATTCATCTATTTTCCCTTCTTTCCCTTCGTTTTCAGTTCGGTATAATTGTTCATAGAATTCTCTGAAGTTTTCCTTAATTTCTTTCGGATTATATGTAACTTGTTTGTCTTTTTTCCTTGTTGCCAATACCATTTTCTTAGTTTGCTCTGTCTTAAGCTGCCATGCTAAGATTTTGTGTGTTTTTTCACCTAGTTCATAATATTTCTGTTTTGTCTTCATTATATTCTTCTCCACCTTATATGTTTGTAATGTTTCATATTTTATTTTTTTATCCGCCAATTCTCTTCTTTTAGTTGTATCTTCCTTCATTGCTAATTTTTTTTCTATGTTTACTATTTCCCTTTCCAACTGCTCTGTTTCCTGATTGTAGTCCTTCTTCATCTTGGTTACATAACTTATTATTTGCCCTCTAATGAATGCTTTCATTGCGTCCCATAGTATAAACTTATCTTCCACTGATTCCGTATTTACTTCAAAATACATTTTTAATTGTTTTTCAATAAATTCTCTAAAATCCTGTCTTTTAAGTAGCATTGGGTTTAATCTCCATCTATACATTCTTGGAGGGATGTCCTCTAGCTTTACTGTCAGTATTAAGGGTGAATGGTCCGATAGCATTCTCGCTTTATATTCTGTTTTTCTTACTCTATCCTGCATACTAGCTGATAACAAAAATAGGTCTATTCTTGAGTATGTTTTATGTCTAGTCAAGTAGTATGAGTATTCCTTTTCTTTTGGGTTTTGTTTCCTCCATATGTCCACAAGTTTCATTTCTTGCATTGATTTAATTATAAATTTGGTTACTTTGTTCTTCCTGTTAATTTTTTTCCCCGTTTTATCCATATTTGGATCCAAATTCAGATTGAAATCCCCTCCTATTAGTATGTTCCCTTGCGTATTAGCTACCTTCAAAAAGATATCTTGCATAAACTTTTGATCTTCTTCGTTAGGTGAATATATATTAAGTAGATTCCAATGCTCCGAATATATCTGACCTTTTATCATAACATATCTCCCTGCTGGATCTATTATTTCCTCTTCTATTTTAAATGGCACATTTTTGCTAATTAATATAGCCACTCCTCTTGCTTTTGAATTATACGATGCTGCTGTTACATGTCCTACCCAATCTCTCTTTAATTTCTTGTGCTCCAATTCAGTTAAGTGTGTTTCTTGGACAAATGCTATATCTATTTTTTCCTTTTTCAGTAAATTTAGTAGTTTCTTCCTTTTAATTTGGTTATGTATTCCATTAATATTTAAAGTCATATAGTTCAGCGTAGCCATTTTATATTTTGTTTATCTTCTCTTTCCGTTTTTCCATCATTACCTTTCCTCCTTTTCCATTTCTGTTTTCTTCTTTTCAACTCTTTACAAGACAACATTCCTACAACATCCAACATTTTCCTTATTCTCCTATTTCTATCTTCTTTATCCCCAATCTCCCCTTCCCCTCCTGAGTTGTCCTTTATCCCTTGTCGGACAACCACATCTCCCCTCTCCATTTGGATTTGCGAATCCACTCGCAATCGTCAACTGATTTTGCAGTGACCGCTATTTTCCCCCACCCAGCCCCCCCCCAGAAAAGATTTCACTTTTCATATGTCACAAAGGTCACTCTTTTAATTCCCTCCTTATTCTCTCTATTCCATTACCTTCCCTTATTAATTCTTGTCTATACTATCTATATTTTCCTCTAATTACAGATTCATTCACGTATGCACATTGTCTCTATTCACTCTTATACCTCTTTACCCGCATACATATCAATCGTGATCATTTTTACTCTCATTACCCGTCTTCATCCCTCAGTCTATTTTTGTAATTGTTCTGCAAATTTTCGTGCTTCTTCTGGATCCGAGAATAGTCTGTTTTGTTGTCCTGGAATAAATATTTTCAATACCGCAGGATGCTTCAGTATAAATTTATACCCTTTCTTCCATAAAATCGCCTTTGCTGTATTGAACTCCTTTCTCTTCTTTAGGAGTTCAAAACTTATATCTGGATAAATGAAGATTTTTTGCCCTTTATATTCCAGTGGTTTGTTGCCCTCTCTTACTTTTTCCATTGCCTTCTCCAGTACCTTTTCTCTTGTAGTATATCTTAGGAATTTTACTACAATAGATCTTGGTTTTTGTTGTGGTTGTGGTTTAGAGGCCAATGCTCTATGTGCCCTTTCTATTTCCATTTCTTGCTGTAGTTCTGGACATCCTAGGGTCTTAGGGATCCACTCTTTTATAAACTCCCTCATATTCTTGCCTTCTTCATCTTCCTTAAGGCCCACTATCTTTATGTTATTTCTTCTGTTATAATTTTCCATTATATCTATTTTTTGAGCTTGTAGTTCTTGCGTCTCTTTAGTTTTTTTATTAGAATCCTCCAATTTCTTTTTTAAGTCTTCTACCTCCATTTCTGCTGCTACTGCCCATTCTTCCATCTTGTCCATTTTTTTCCCCATTTCTGTTAAGGTCATATCTATTTTATTCACTTTCTCTTCTGTGTTGTTTATTCTTCTTCTTAAATCATTGAATTCCTGTGTTTGCCATTCTTTAAATGACTCCATGTATCCTCTAACAAGAGAAAGTATATCCTTTACCTTGCCTTTACCTTCATCTATTTCACTGTATTCTTCCTCTTCTTCTTCCTCTGGGTTGGCCATCTGTTGTTTCTTTGTTGCCCTTTCCTTCTCTTCTTTCTTGTTTTCATTGTTTTCTGTGGTCTCTTCTTGCTGCAGGTGTTCTGCAGCTGTCGTTGCCGGCTGTGGAGATCGACTCCCCAGCTGGTCCCCCCTCCCGTCGGTGTGTTTTTTTTCATGCGCGGTTGCGCACTTTTACTCGGCTCTGCGAGCCATTGTTGTAGTTCTTTTTCTACCGACCTGAGGAAGCGGGCTCCTCTCTCCACAGCGGGCCTCTTCGGACAGGTAAGGCCTTCACCTTTTTCCTCCGTTGTCTTCTCTTCCTCTCTTCTTTCCGTTGATTTTGATTTTTCTTTTTTTGTCTCCATTTCTTTCCACCTTTATACTCACTTTTCTTTAACTTTTATTTCTGTGCCTTTGTATTTTCTCTTGTTTTTCCCGACTTTTCTGGAGAGGGCTGGAGTTCACCGTCCGGCCACTACTCCATCACGTGACTCCTCTTGGCAAACTCTTCAATGAATTTCTCTGCTGCTTCATGATCAGCAGGTTCTTTATCACCACAAATCTTTAAAATTTTAATGCTATGTCTTAAATTTATTCAACCAGCTTGTTGTACATTCACAGTTCCCTTCAATTTTCAGTTCTTCGTGATAAATCTTTGCTTGCTTCATGATCAGCAAACCACGAAGTAGCATGTGCTCGCTGCTGACAGATCCACTCTATCAATACACAATCGAGAGCTTCACTTTTAACTTTATGCAGTCTTCTTCATTAACTTCTGTTCATCACTTTCAGCATAAAACTTCAAGTTTACCCTTCTGTTTCTTCAGGTTATAGATGGTGGTACTCAAACACTGTACTCTTCTGTAAGATGTTTCACACTAACACTGCTATCCATTTTCTCCAACAACTTGACTTTCTGTGCTATAGATAAACATAAATGCTTCCTCATCACTGTTACCCGAGGGAGATCTACAGGTCTTTTTGACATTTTCAACCATTAATGCACATGGGTCTGGCAGTGACGATGGTTGGTTACAAACTGGTGCCAACACAGCGTCAGAGCACCATGTGAGGCAATGGGTCAGGTGTGGAACTTTCCACTTGTGACATCATGTGTTGGTGCTCAAAAGGTTTCAGATTTTCAATCTCTTCAGGTTTTGGATAAGGGGTATTCAACCTGTACTAACCATCTCAACCGCTGTCCTATTAATGAAGGCAGGTTGACGGTCACTCAGCCTCCCCTTCCTAAAGTCCATAATGAGCTCCTTGGTCTTCCTGACATTGTTCCTGGTGATATGAAGCCTTAAGAGCATAATAGCAAATACCAGAGTTAAAGATGGTTTCTTTCTGCAGACATCAGTCTCCTGAATGAATCCCGTAGCGAAACGCTCACTCTGCCCTACGTGGTGCTAATTAACTATGTTGCTTTGTAATCCTATACTCTGTAAATTGTAAACAGAGCTCTTCAGGTTCATTTTCCTGCTTACCTTAAATCTATGCTCTCGTGTCTGTGGGGAAAAGCTAATGATTTTATAGATTTTTGTAAGCCTCCTATTCACCAGAGATAAAAGTTCCAGGGCTATCCAGCTTCTTATAACTCAGGGTTTCTTCTTTGGCTTGGCTTCGCGGACGAAGATTTATGGAGGGGTAATGTCCACGTCAGCTGCAGGCTCGTTTGTGGCTGACAAGTCCGATGTGGGACAGGCAGACACGGTTGCAGCGGTCGCAAGGGAAAATTGGTTGGTTGGGGTTGGGTGTTGGGTGTTTCCTCCTTTGCCTTTTGTCAGTGAGGTGGGCTCTGCGGTCTTCTTCAAAGGAGGTTGCTGCCCGCCAAACTGTGAGGCGCCAAGATGCACGGTTTGAGGCGATATCAGCCCACTGGCGGTGGTCAATGTGGCAGGCACCAAGAGCTTTCTTTAGGCAGTCCTTGTACCTCTTCTTTGGTGCACCTCTGTCTCAGTGGCCAGTGGATAGCTCGCCATATAACACGATCCCTAACCCTAACCCTAACCCTGAACCCCACAACCTGAAACCCGCCACCTAACACCCCCAAATTCTGGGCCCAGAACTCCACCCCTGAACCCATTCTGAACCCCACCACAAAGCCCCTCTGAATACCAGCCTCCAACCCCCTGAAATGCCCCTGAACTCCACTGCTGAACACCACTTCCTGAAACCCACCCCCTAACCCCCCAAAAATCTGGGCCCAAAACTCCACCCTAAAACCATTTTGAACTCCACCCCTAAACCCCTCCGAACCCCACCCCCTAACCCCCCGAAGCCTGCCACAAACTCCACTCCAAATACCGCCCTAAAAGCCTGCCCCTAAACCCCACTCCTAACTCTGCGAAACCTGCCCCTGAACCCCAACACCTAACCCCCCGAAACCTGCCCCTGAACCCCAACCCCTAACCCCCTGAACCCCGCCCCTAACCCCCCAAAACCTGCCCCTGAACCCCACCCCTAACCCCTCAAAATATGCCCCTGAACCCCACCCCATAACCCAGTGAAACCTGCCCCTGAACCCCACCCCTAACCCCGTGAAACCTGCCCCTGAACCCCACCCCCTAACCCCCCAAAGCTTCCCCCTGAACCCCACCCCCTAACCCCGTGAACCCTGCCTCTGAACCCCACCCCCTAACCCCGTGAAACCTTACCCTGAACCCCACCCCATTACCCCATGAAAACTGCCCCTGAACCCCACCCCCTAACCCCTCAAAACCTGCCCCTGAACCCCACCCCATTACCCCACGAAACCTGCCCCAGAAGCCCACCCCCTAACTCCGCGAAACCTGCCCCTGAACCCCACCTATAACCCCCCGAATCCTGCCCCTGAACCCCACCGCTAACCCCTCAAAATTTGCCCCTGAACCCCACCCCCTAACCCAGCAAAACCTGCCAATGAACCCCACCCCCTAACCCAGCAAAACCTGCCAATGAACCCCACCCCCTAACCCAGTCAAACCTGCTCCTGAACCCACCCCCTACCCCTTGAAACCTGCCCCTGAACCCCACCCCTAATGCCCAAAACCAGCCCCTGAACCCCACCCCCTAACCCCATGAAACCTGCCCCTGAACCCCACCCCCTAACACCCCAAAACCTGCCCTTGAACCCCACCCCCTAACACCCCAAAACCTGCCCTTGAACCCCACCCCCTAACCCCCCGAAACCTGCCCTTGAACCCCACCCCCTAACCCCCCGAAACCTGCCCTTGAACCCCACCCCCTAACCCCGTGAAACCTGCCCCTGAACCCCACCCCCTAACCCCGTGAAACCTGCCCCTGAACCCCACCCCCTAACCCCCAAAACCTGCCCCTGAACCCACCCCAAACCCCCAAAACCTGCCCCTAACCCTACCCTTGAACCCAATGCCCCCACCTCCAACACCGCCGTATCCCTCCGAGCCCCCCCCTCCCTTTCCCCCCTCCTCCCCTCCTCCCCTCCCCCTCCTCCCTTCCCCCCCCTCCCCCTCCTCCCTTCCCCCCCTCCCCCTCCCCCCTCCCCCCCTCCCCCCCTCCCCCTCCCCCCTCCCCCTCCCCCCTCCTCCTCCCCCCTCCTCTCCTCCCCCACCCATTGTCCCCGAGCCTCGCCTCCAACCCTCCCCATGCCCCTCCTCCCCCCACGTCCCTCCCCCACCCACTGTGTCCCCGAGCCCCGCCTCCAACCCCCGTGCCCCTACTCCTCCCACGTACCTCCCCACCCACTGTACCCGAGACGCGCCTCCAACCCCCCCGTGCCCTCCTCCCCCCACGTGCCTCCACCCTCAGTGTCCTCGAGCCCCGCCTCCTCACCCACCCGTCCCGCGCCAGCCCGCGATGAAGGTGGAATGCGCATGCGCGGCTCGTCGCTCCAAGTGCAGCTGATGTCCCTGACCGAGGCCCTGTGCTCGGTCTGTTTCCCGGGACGGCGCGGCCTGGGCCTTGGCCTCGGCCTCGGCCTGAGGCTGGGAGTGGCTGGGGGCTCCGTGAGACCCCGGGCTTGGACTAGCTCCCGGGACGGCGCGTCCCGTCCCGCATCCCGGCCGTGGAGATGCCGGAGCCGAAAGGCGAGGTATGGATCTGCTGTCCTTACTGTTGTTTCCAGAGGCGACGGGTATTGGACGGGCGTGAGGGGGGGGGGGGGGGGGGATAAGGGAGAGAGTGGAGGGGCCACGGGGACGAGGGGGGGGGGGTGTGGTAGTGGACAGGGCGAGGGGGCTGGGCACAAGGGAACCGGAGGGGGTTGGGGAACCGGGAAGGGGAATTTAGAGGATGGCACTGAGGACTGAGTGAGGCCCTTCGAGCAGGTGGAAGGGCTGAGGAGGCAGAAGAGGGGAAACTGAGGGGGACAGACTAGTCGGGGAGAACTGAGGGGCGAGGGGTCGGGGTGGACTGAGGGGGTCGGGGAGGACTGAGGGGGGTCGGGGAGGACTGAGGGGGGTCGGGGAGGACTGAGGGGGTCGGGGAGGACTGAGGGGGGTCGGGGAGGACTGAGGGGGTCGGGGAGGACTGAGGGGGGTCGGGGAGGACTGAGGGGGGGTCGGGGAGGACTGAGGGGGTCGGGGAGGACTGAGGGGGGTCGGGGAGGACTGAGGGGGGTCGGGGAGGACTGAGGGGGGTCGGGGAGGACTGAGGGGGGTCGGGGAGGACTGAGGGGGGTCGGGGAGGACTGGGGGGGTCGGGGAGGACTGGGGGGGTCGGGGAGGACTGGGGGGGGTCGGGGAGGACTGGGGGGGTCGGGGAGGACTGGGGGGGGTCGGGGAGGACTGGGGGGGGTCGGGGAGGACTGGGGGGGTCGGGGAGGACTGGGGGGGGTCGGGGAGGACTGGGGGGGGTCGGGGAGGACTGGGGGGGTCGGGGAGGACTGAGGGGGGTCGGGGAGGACTGAGGGGGGTCGGGGATGGTTTTGGGAGAGGGGCAAAAGGGTCGGGGAGAACAGGGAAAGTGGCAGAGGGGTCGGTGAGAATTGAGTGGGAAGGGGGAAAAGGGGTCAGGGGAACAGAGGGGAGGTGTAGTTGGGTGGGGGAAAACTGAAAGGGGAGGAGGAAAACTGAAAGGGGAGGAGGCAGATGGTTCAGGGAGAACTGAGAGGGGGAGGTGCAGTTACGTCGGGGAGAACTGAGGGGATGGGGGCAGTGGGGTCGCGGAGAACAGGGCGAGGGGGCAAAGGGGTCGTGGAGAACTGAGGGGGAAGGGGCAGTGGGGTCAGGGAGAACAGAGGGGGAGGGTGCAGAGGGATCGGGGAGAACTGAGGGGTGGGGGCAAAGGGGTCGTGGCGAACTGGGAGGGGACAGGGGTCGGGGAGATCTTGGTGGGGGCAGAGGGGTCAGGGAGATCTGGGTGGGGTCAGGGAGATCTGGGGGTCAGGGAGATCTGGGTGGGGGCAGGGAGATCTGGGTGGGGGCAGGGAGATCTGGGTGGGGGCAGGGAGATCTGGGTGGGGGCAGGGAGATCTGGGTGGGGGCAGGGAGATCTGGGTGGGGGCAGGGAGATCTGGGTGGGGGCAGGGAGATCTGGGTGGGGGCAGGGAGATCTGGGTGGGGGCAGGGAGATCTGGGTGGGGGCAGGGAGATCGGTGGGGGCAGGGAGATCTGGGTGGGGGCAGGGAGATCTGGGTGGGGGCAGGGAGATCTGGGTGGGGGCAGGGAGATCTGGGTGGGGGCAGGGAGATTTGGGTGGGGGCAGGGAGATTTGGGTGGGGGCAGGGAGATCTGGGTGGGGGCAGGGAGATCTGGGTGGGGGCAGGGAGATCTGGGTGGGGGCAGGGAGATCTGGGTGGGGGCAGGGAGATCTGGGTGGGGGCAGGGAGATCTGGGTGGGGGCAGGGAGATCTGGGTGGGGGCAGGGAGATCTGGGTGGGGGCAGGGAGATCTGGGTGGGGGCAGGGAGATCTGGGTGGGGGCAGGGAGATCTGGGTGGGGGCAGGGAGATCTGGGTGGGGGCAGGGAGATCTGGGTGGGGGCAGGGAGATCTGGGTGGGGGCAGGGAGATCTGGGTGGGGGCAGGGAGATCTGGGTGGGGGCAGGGAGATCTGGGTGGGGGCAGGGAGATCTGGGTGGGGGCAGGGAGATCTGGGTGGGGGCAGGGAGATCTGGGTGGGGGCAGGGAGATCTGGGTGGGGGCAGGGAGATCTGGGTGGGGGCAGGGAGATCTGGGTGGGGGCAGGGAGATCTGGGTGGGGGCAGGGAGATCTGGGTGGGGGCAGGGAGATCTGGGTGGGGGCAGGGAGATCTGGGTGGGGGCAGGGAGATCTGGGTGGGGGCAGGGAGATCTGGGTGGGGGCAGGGAGATCTGGGTGGGGGCAGGGAGATCTGGGTGGGGGCAGGGAGATCTGGGTGGGGGCAGGGAGATCTGGGTGGGGGCAGGGAGATCTGGGTGGGGGCAGGGAGATCTGGGTGGGGGCAGGGAGATCTGGGTGGGGGCAGGGAGATCTGGGTGGGGGCAGGGAGATCTGGGTGGGGGCAGGGAGATCTGGGTGGGGGCAGGGAGATCTGGGTGGGGGCAGGGAGATCTGGGTGGGGGCAGGGAGATCTGGGTGGGGGCAGGGAGATCTGGGTGGGGGCAGGGAGATCTGGGTGGGGGCAGCGAGATCTGGGTGGGGGCAGGGGGGTGGGTGGGGGTAGCTGAGAGGGGGAACCAAGAGTGGGGGAGGGGACTGGTGCAGAGTACGGGGACTGGGATTGCCTTGGCACAATGTACAGGGGACAGAAGCTGCGTTAATGCTAAAATCACGGCAAGTACTGAACTGGCATAGAATATGGGTGAAGACTGAGGGGGAAGGGTTTGTGTTGTTTTTATTTGTGGGGTATTGTTATGGGAGGGAGTGTCTGGACTTGGGGGAGGGTCTGGACACTTGTTTGACTGGGAGGGAGGGATCTGCACTGTTTTTGTTAGTGGGGATACAAGGTTGCACTGAATTTGGTAGGGATGTACTGGATTTCAGGGAAAGGAGGTGCGCGGTTTATGGCGGAGGAAGGGACTACTCAGGAACTATAGGGTATGCAACTCAAGGGGCATGTTTGGTCTGCATCAGTATCTTGCTGCTTGATATGTGGCTGAATCAAAATGACACTAATGTCTTAAAATTGCTGGACATGAAAAATAGCATAATTCCTTTTTTAATTTTTATTTTGTTTTGCCTCGTGGTTTGATGCAGGTACATTGCATTCTTGCATTTATAAGTGTTCTTTAATATGTATGTTGAAATACATATTTTGGGGCTTTAAATGTAGTTATAAATTTGCTGTTACCATGTTCTGCAGTATAAAGGAATGCATTGAATATTGGCCTTCCTCATTTTATCTAGTTTAGAGCAAAAAACAAAGTGCCATTCTCTTAAATGGATGTAATAGGAATGCTGAGTGTCACAGATTAATTTACGGCATCTGGATGTGGGTTATGAAAGACTTGAACTTTGAGCTTAGTGTCAGAAATTTCCCAAATACTCTTGTGGGAAACTATGCACTTGCTCCCAGTTATTCTTTTTAACATAAACACTTTTTTCAGTAAAGAAATAGACACATGGGAAGCTAGCTTGAAGAGAAACACATGTTAGAATATTAGGAGGATTGGAGGAAAGTTTTGTGGAACTCGTTCCACAATTGATCGTATCAATTGATCTGCCTGTTTATTATTCTCTGCACTTCTGTATTTTTTGGTTTTTGGATGCTAAACCCAAAGAACATTTGGCTTATGATTGCTGCAGAAGTGTGGATGCACAAAAAAAGGTAATGGTGAGAATCCTGGGAATTGCAGACCAGTGAGTCTTATAATCAGTGCTGTACAAACTATTGGAGAAGGTTCTTAAGGACCGGATTTATGAGCATTTGGGGAAGAGGGAGCATGACTTAGTGGGAGGAAGGTTGTGCCTCACAAGCCTAATTGAAATTTTTAAGGAGACAACGAAAGAAATTCATGAAGGTAGGGCAGCGAATGTGCTATAAATGGATTTTAGTAAGGTATGTGATCCATGGAACCTTGGCTGTGTATTTAGAATTGGTTTGCCTACGGAAAGCAGGGAGTAGAAGTGGAAGGAAAATATTCTGCCTGGAGGTCAGTGTCTAGTGGAGTCTGTAGGTATCTGTTCTGGGACCCCTGGTATTTTTGATCAGTAAGTTTGTGAATGATGTAGAGGTTGGAGTAGTTGTGGATAATGCTGAAGGTTGTCTTAGGTTACGAAAGGATATATACAGGATGCAGATTTGGGTGGAAAAGTGGTGGATGGAGTTCAATCCAGATAGAAGGTGATGCATTTTGGAAGGTTAAACTTGAAAGCTGAGTACAGTGTTAATGGACAGTGTGAAGGAACAGAGGGACCTTAGGGTCCAAATCCATAGATCTCTCAAGGTTGTCATGTGAATTGATAGGATAGTTCAGAAGGCCTATACAAGTTGAGAGGTTATGTTGCAACTCTACCAATCTCTGCTGAGACCACATTTAGGGTATTGTGTTCATTTCTGTTCACCTCCTTATAGGAAGGATTTGGAAGCTATGGAGAGGGTGCAGAGGAGATTTACCAAGATGTTGGCTGGATTGAAAAATCCCTTGGGGGGCATGATGGAGTTAGATTGGTAATCCCTGCTCTCCTCGAAAAAGTGACAAGAAAAACTAAAGTAACTGAAGACATGTCTGAAGACATGCAGAACATTAACATGCCACCAAAGAAGGATGAAAGCCTTATTGCAATAAAGAAATGGAGCAAGAAAAAGAACAAGAGAAAGAAGAGAGGCCGACCTTGAGAAAGAATCCTGGAGCTGTCCGCCAGGTAATATCCAAAGGGTAGAGGCCAGAAGCTGGGGAGACCTTGGACAATGCTGCACAAGTTCTCCTCCGATAATGGCCACCAACGTCGAGTGAAGAAGTGACTCTGCGCATGATTCGTGCATGTGCAGGACACACAAAAAAATGGAGGAAATGTTAAAAAAGATTCAAGACACTCACAGCACCAGTGATCCAGATGAAGACCTGGAAAAGCAAAGACCAAGAATGATCTACAATCAAGAAAATGACAGAGAAAGGTGCATTTCTTCTGGGGAAATAAAGCAATTTTTAGTTTCTTTTCGACATTCTATGGAATTAACTGATGAAGTAAGGAAGAATTGAAAGATTGATTGAAAGATTAATGCAACAAGTTGACACAAGATTTGAAATAGTGGATGTGAAAATTAAAGGAAATTAATTTGAGATTCAAAGTACAAGCAGAAGCTTCTGCTAAAAATGACCAGTTTATGAAAAAAAAATAGACATTTTGGAAAATTTTAGTAGATGGAATAACATCAAGACTGTTGGACTTAAAGAAGGTGATGAAGGTTAAGGTATGAAATTTTTTTTCCAATGGGCCAAATTTCAAGGGGATTTGGAGATTGACTGAGCCCAAAAGGCACTGAAACTTAAACCTCAGCCTGACCAAAGGTCCCGTCCAATACTTGTCCAATTCCTTCAATAAGAGAGAAGATATTGGAGTTGGGAGCAAGGCAAGCAAAAGGAAGGCAATCACCTTTGATTGATAATGGAAATAAGGTTTTCTTTTATCCAGACAAGTTTCAATTTGTTAAAAAAGAGAAAATGGTTTAATCCAGTTAAAAATGTCCTATGGAAAAAATGCTATGCCTTTGTTTTGAGATATTCTGCTGTATTGAAAGAATTTGTCTCGAGTGGGAGGAATAGATTTTTTTTATAGAGCCCAATGAAGAAAAGTTATCTTCTTTCTTTGGCTTGGCTTCGGACGAAGATTTATGGAGGGGTAAAATCCATGTCAGCTGCAGGTTCGTTTGTGGCTGACAAGTCCGATGCGGGACAGGCAGACACGGTTGCAGCGGTTGCAAGGGAAAATTGGTTGGTTGGGGTTGGGTTTTTCCTCCTTTGTCTTTTGACAGTGAGGTGGGCTCTGCGGTCTTCTTCAAAGGAGGTTGCTGCCCGCCAAACTGTGAGGCGCCAAGATGCACGGTTTGAGGTGATATCAGCACACTGGCGATGGTCAATGTGGCAGGCACCAAGAGCTTTCTTTAGGCAGTCCTTATACCTCTTTGGTGCACCTCCGTCTCAGTGGCCAGTGGAGAGCTCGTCATATAACACGATCTTGGGAAGGCGATGGTCCTCCATTCTGGAGATGTGACCTACCCAGCGCAGTTTGATCTTCAGCAGCGTGGATTCGATACTGTCGGCCTCTGCCATTTCGAGTACTTTGATGTGGGAGATGAAGTCGCTCCAATGAATGTTGAGGATGGAGCGGAGACAACGCTGGTGGAAGCGTTCTAGGAGCCGTAGGTGATGCCGGTAAAGGACCCATGATTCGGAGCCGAACAGGTGTGGGTATGACAACGGCTCTGTATACGCTAATCTTTGTGAGGTTCTTCAGTTGGTTGTTTTTCCAGACTCTTTTGTGTAGTCTTCCAAAGGCGCTATTTGCTTTGGCGAGTCTGTTGTCTATCCTTGCATCTGATGAAATGGTGCAGCTGAGATAGGTAAACTGGTTGACCGTTTTGAGTTTTGTGTGCCCGATGGAGATGTGGGGGGGCTGGCTAATGGAGGACCTCAGTTTTCTTCAGGCTGACTTCCAGGCCAAACATTTTGGCAGTTTCCGCAAAACAGGATGTCAAGCGCTGAAGAGCTGGCTCTGAATGGGCAACTAAAGAAGGTAGGCGGCGGCGGCCCCAATCCGGGCAGAAGTGAGGGGGAGGCGGTGGCCCCGGCCTCGGTAGAGTGAAGCAGGCGGAGGACCCGGTCCGGGCAGAAGCGAGGGGGAGGCGGTGGCCCCGGCCTCGGTCGAGTGAGGGAGGCGGTGGCCCCGGCCTCGGTCGAGTGAGGAAGGCGGAGGCCCCAGTCCGAGCAGAAGGTAGGCGGCAGCGGCCCCGATCTGGGCAAAAACGAGGGGGAGGCGGTGGCCCCGGCCTTGGTCGAGTGAGGCAGGCGGAGGCCTCGGTCCGGGCAGAAGCGAGGGGGAGGCGGTGGCCCCGGCCTCGGTAGAGTGAAGCAGGTGGAGGCCCCGGTCCGGGCAGAAGTGAGGGGGAGGCGGCGGCCCCGGCCTCGGTAGAGTGAAACAGGCGGAGGCCCCGGTCCGGGCAGAAGCGAGGGGGAGGCGGTGGCCCCGGCCTCGGTCGAGTGAGGAAGGCGGAGGCCCCAGTCCGAGCAGAAGGTAGGCGGCAGCGGCCCCGATCTGGGCAAAAACAAGGGGGAGGCGGTGGCCCCGGCCTTGGTCGAGTGAGGCAGGCGGAGGCCTCGGTCCGGGCAGAAGCGAGAGGGAGGCGGTGGCCCCGGCCTCGGTAGAGTGAAGCAGGTGGAGGCCCCGGTCCGGGCAGAAGTGAGGGGGAGGCGGCGGCCCCGGCCTCGGTAGAGTGAAACAGGCGGAGGCCCCGGTCCGGGCAGAGGCGAGGGGGAGGCGGTGGCCCCGGCCTCGGTCGAGTGAGGAAGGCGGAGGCCCCAGTCCGAGCAGAAGGTAGGCGGCAGCGGCCCCGATCTGGGTAAAAACGAGGGGGAGGCGGTGGCCCCGGCCTTGGTCGAGTGAGGCAGGCAGAGGCCTCGGTCCGGGCAGAAGCGAGGGGGAGGCGGTGGCCCCGGTCCGGGCAGAAGCGAGGGGGAGGCGGCGGCCCCGGCCTCGGTAGAGTGAAGCAGGCGGAGGCCCCGGTCCGGGCAGAAGCGAGGGGGAGGCGGTGGCCCCGGCCTCGGTCGAGTGAGGAAGGCGGAGGCCCCAGTCCGAGCAGAAGGTAGGCGGCAGCAGCCCCGATCTGGGCAAAAACGAGGGGGAGGCGGCGGCGGCCCCGGCCTTGGTCGAGTGAGGCAGGCGGAGGCCTCGGTCTGGGCAGAAGCGAGGGGGAGGCGGTGGCCCCGGCCTCGGTAGAGTGAAGCAGGCGGAGGCCCCGGTCCGGGCAGAAGCGAGGGGGAGGCGGCGGCCCCGGCCTCGGTAGAGTGAAGCAGGCGGAGGCCCCAGTCCGGGCAGAAGCAAGGGAGAGGCGGCAGCTCCGGCCTCGGTCGAGTGAAGGCGGTGGCGGCCCCGTCCCCAGTCCGAACAGAAGGTAGGCTGCGGCGGCCCCGATCTGGGCAAAAACGAGGGGGAAGCGGCAGTCCCGGCCTCGGTCAAGTGAGGCAGGCGGAAGCCTCGGTCCGGGCAGAAGCGAGGGGGAGGCGGTAGCCCCGGCCTTGGTAGAGCGAAGCAGGCGGAGCAAAGGTATATTTGCCTGCTAAAAAACAACAGGTGGTTGTTTATACTTGAATTAATTACACAACTGAAAGAATTTTATTGTGAGATTGTGTTTTGAGAGAGTTTAAAAGTGGGAGGAAGGTTTAACCTATAATGCATGAGATCTATTATATTTTGATAAGATCAATGGATTTTTTGGCTTGTTGGAAAAACTGTAGTAAGGGATGGTATGGTATATCGAGTGAGTTAATACGGAGTGTGATGCTGACCACTGAGGAATTATGGGCACAAAGGTTGTTTTTTGCATCCTGTATAGATCAGGGGATAAGAGACATTTTACCATCATGTGCTTCTGGGTTTTTTCTTCACTTTCTTTTATCTTTCCTTTTTTGTTCAAAGCCAGGATTGCTTATGAATGTAGTATGTTATTATAAGTATTATTAAGGGTGAGTGGGGGGTGGTGGTGCGGACACGCTGGATGGACACGGTGTAATATTGGTATTTGATGACAGGGAAATTGAATTTTATTAGTATTAATATTAATGATATTCAGAATCCGATAGAGAAAAAGATTATCAGGTTATATGAAAAAACAAAAGTGGATGTAGCTTTCTTATAAGAAACTCATTTAACAGAAAAAGAACATGTATAATTAAAGAGTGATTGGATAGGAATGGTATTGTCTTCTTCATTTAACTCTGAAGCCAGAGGGGTAGCGATATTAATAAATACAAGTTCATCAATTAAAATATTGGATACAACTATTGATAAAGCGGGAAGATAAGTGATGATAAATTGTAAAATTTATTTAGAATGTTGGACATTGAATATATATGCACAGAATATATGCACCAAATACAGATGATTGAAAATTTATACAAGATGTTTTTATGCAATTAGCCAATGAAAAGGGGAAAATAATCATGGCAGGAGATTTTAATTTTTGATTCCAAGTTGGATGGATCTGGTGGAATTATGGTTAAAAACAAGGTAGTTAAAATTGTGATGAATTTTATGAATGAAATGAAACTTATTGATAGTTGAAGAAAGATGAATCCTGGTATTAGGGACTATTCATTTTACTCCTTTTGACTTAAGATATTCACATATAGATATGTTTTTAATCTCTTAAAAGATTGAATACCAAGCAAGAACATTATCTAACAATTCACCTTTAGTTATGTCAATTGTATTGGAAGTAGAGCAAAATATATGGGTTAGATGGAGTTAAAAAGGCAAGATTTTTTGTGAATTTATAAGACAGCAGATAAAATTTTTCCTAGACACTAATGAACACTCTGTAACCAATAAATTTGTGGTTTGAAGGCTTATTTAAGAGGGCAAATAATGTTATACAGTTAAGATTTAAAAAAAAAAGCCTGAAGTTAACCACAGAAATAGAAATAACCAAGTTGGAAAAAGAATTACAGAATCAAGGGAATGACGAGAAATGAAGAATATTGGAAATTTAAAAAATTGAAATTTAATGAAATACAAACATGTAAAGTGGAGAGAGATACAAGGTGAATATGACAAAAATATTAAGTTGGGAGATAGAGCCCATAAAGTTTTAGCATGGCAATTGAAGACAGAGCAATTATCGGGAACAATAGCCATAATAGAGGAATCTGTCCATCTTACATAAAACATGGTATAAAATGATGTTTTATGAAATTTTATAAGAAATTATATCATTTGGAATCTTTGAAGGATGGAGATAAAATAGATGAATATTTATCACAAATTATATTCTGAATTAAATATTGAGGAAAAGATTGAATTATCAAACTCTTTTACTGATACAGAAATATATGACATTGTTGTCTTTACCAAATAATAGGGCTCCAGGAGAGGATGATTTCTCTCTTGAGTTTAACAAAGAATTCAAAGAGTTACTGATCCCTATATTTATGGGATTGCTAGATCAAATGAGCATTATTAAAACAGCATTATTAACAGTAATTCCAAAAAAAAGGATCCTTTGCTTCCATCTTCATAGACCAATATTATTAATGAATACAGATAATAAAATTGTCTAAATTAATAGCTAATAGATTAGCTAAATGTTTACCTAAATTGATAAATATGAACCTAACAGGTTTCATCAAGAATAGATCAGCCAATAATATTAAGATTTTAAGTTATTAAATGTAGCTCAAAAAAAAACATCAGTAGCCTTGGTTTTAGATGCAGAAAAAGTGTTTGATCGATTAGAATGGGACTATTTATTTAACGTATTGAAGGTTTTTAGAATTCCAACAAATTTTATAATCACCTAAAGTAGTTACAAATAGACAAAAATCAAAACCTATCTCATTGGAAAGATCATGTAGACAAAGTTGTCCATTTTCATCCTTTTTTATTTGTGCTGGCCATAGAACCTTTAGCAGAGGTGATAAGGAGACATAATGAGACATAAGGGCTTTGAGATGGAAGATAAAAAACATAAAATTAGTCTTTTTGCAGATGATGTAATATATCTTACAAAGCCTGAAACTTCATAAAAAAATAAACGTACAATTGGTGATCAGGTTATAAAATAAATATTAATAAAAGTCAAGTGATGCCAATAATTGAGATGGATTATACTGAAATTAATAAAATGTCAAAATTTCAATGGCAGAAGGAGGAGGTTAGGTATTTAGGAATCAATATTGATAAGAATTTGAATAATTTGTTTAAATTAAATTGTATACTTTTATTGAAGAAAAATAAAGAAGACTTAATAAGATGGAAGGATTTACCAATTTCTTTAATGGGAAGGATAAATTGTGTGAAGATAAATATTTTTTCTATAATACAATACCTATTCCAATCGTTACCAATTTCGGTACCAAGAACATTTTTTCAAGATTTAAATAAAAATGTAAGAAAATTTATTTGGCAAGAGAAAATGTCTAGGATGGAGTTGGAAAAATTAGCATGGAAATATAATCATGGGGACTATGCCTAATTAAAAATTATTATAAAGCAGCTCAAATTAGATTCTTGTCCTCCTGTTATCAGATTGGTGAAAAAACAGCATGGGAACAAATTGAAAGGAGTAAAATAGGAGAAAATAATACCAAACATATAAATAGCATGAAGAACTGTTGAAAGGGAACTATGAAACATATACTTAAAGTATGGAATGGAATCCATGGAGAAAGAGGAAAGAAGAATTTCCAAATAGCCAAAATGCTATAAAAGCAAAATCCTTTAATTCCTTTTACAGTTAATAATTTGTTTTTTGAAATTTAGCACAACTGTGGAATAAAAAGGATAAAGGATTGTTTTTTGGGTTCAGTTGACTTTTGACCAATTGAAAGACAAATATAATATACCAAATAATATTACTTTTTTTCTATTATCAGCTTAAATCATATTTAAAAAGAAAGTTAGGGAGGAATTTTAGATTACCTGAACAGTCAATTTGGATATTTAATAACTGAGATTTATTACTAATATATATATAAAATTGCAAGAGAGTGCAGAAAAAGGATCTAGTTAAATCTAAATTGAAATGGGAAAGAGATTTAAATGGACAAATCCAAGAAGTTTGGTCAAAACTATGTTATGAAAATGTAACGAACACAATTAATGTCACATATCAAATGGAACAATTTAATTTTTTTACACCAGTTATTATATTCCACATAAATTACATGGACTTGGTTCATATTGCTTTGATCAATGTTTTAGATGTAATAAAGAGGTAGGAAGGAACCTTTTTACATGCAGTCTGGCAATGTGAAAAAGTAGAAAAATTTGGGGAACATATGAATATTTTACTGGGACAAATTATGAAGATACAAGTTCTAAAAGATCCAAAAATATTTTTGTTAGGTGATATTTATAATTTAAAGTTGATATTTATCAGAGGAAGTTTTTAGGTATAGCAGTAGCAAAGAAACGTATGGTGGTAACGTGGAAACTAGATAATAGTGAGGGGTTGAATAGATGACAAATGGAATTACAAAATTGTATAACATTGGAGAAAATAAAGTATAGTTTACAGAAACAACCAGAAAAATTTTATAAGATTTGAAAACCATATACGGATTTCATTGGTAAGAGTTCATCTACAGCGTCCGCTACTCCCGCTCCAACTTGCCCTAGTTAATTTAGAGGTTTAAGATTATATTTGTAAATTTGAAACTTAATTAATCAATGAATGATGTATGATAAATTCAGGTAGGCTTTTTTCCCCTACAAAAATTAATATTTTTGCATAGTTTTATTACTCTGTATGATTATGGATAAGCTTGTTATATTTGTCTTTGATGCAAATGAAAAATAAAGGTTAGCAGAGGTGGGACTTTTCTCTTTGGAGTGAAGAAGAATGAGAGGAGACTTAATACAAGATTCTGAAAGGCATAAATAAGTCAGCACCTTTTTCTCAGGGTGGGAGTAGCAAATACCAGAGAACATCTGTACAAAGTGAAGGGAGAAAAGTTTAGGGAAAACATCAGGGGTAAGTTTTTTTTTTACACAGAGACTTGTGGGTACCTGGAATGCACTGCCTGGGGTGTTGGCCCAGGCTGAAATGTTAGGGGCACATGGATGAAAGAAAAATAGAGGGTTACGAGGTAGATAGGGTTTAGTTTTCCTTTGGATAGGAATATGTAGATCGGCACAATATCGAAGGCCGAAGGGTTTGTACTGTGCTTTTGTGTTCTACTATTAAAGCCCAGTCATCTTCCAGATGAATAGCTGAATTTCTTCAAAAGCTCAATACACTGAACTGACATGTGGGAGAACAGTCGTGAGATTGGTACTGCGCATCATTATGTATACAGCTCAACTTTGATTCTGAGGATGTAGGAATGAACTATCAACAATGCAGAAACTTTGAATATCCTCTCACACTTTGTGTTGCAATGCTCTCGCACCCTGTAGACCTTTCAAGAAATCTGTGACAAAGGGCGAATTGTACAGAGAGGACAAGATTTTTGGTGCAGAAGGAACCAGTGCACTGTTGAAAATTAGGAAATTCAGAACTCTGATCTCTGAATTACTGACAATGACCTTTGAATGAACTCCATATCACTGTGCCTTTATAGCCACAGCAGAACTTGTGCTTGAAAACCACAGCCATCCACTCTGCTGCTTCCTCTGACATTCCTGAATTAGATCATACTCCGATTTCAGCTGCAGGAGATTTAGAAATAAGTGCTGATTCATAATTATTGCCCATGAGAACACCTGATCTCATACGTATGATGAGTTAGTTACAGAGGGTAATGCTCTGCAAAGGAATCAATGGTGAATCTAAAATTTTGCTAAGAATGGCAAACGTATTGAAGTGGATGCCTTGACAAGGAGCTGATGTTGACTAAAAGTTTAGACAGAAGTTTTCTGAAAAATAGATTGGATAAGACGATTAGTTCAGGGAAAAGGTCCAGGAAGTATGGGGAAAGACAACAGTGAGATAAAGGGAGAGAAACTGCACAGGGAAGAGAAAGAGAAAGAGAAAGAGAAAGAGAGAGAGGAAGAGAGGAAGAGAGGAAGAGAGGAAGAGAGGAAGAGAGGAAGAGAGGAAGAGAGGAAGAGAGGAAGAGAGGAAGAGAGGAAGAGGGGGAGAGAGGGGAGAGAGAGGAGAGAGAGAATGAATATGTATCATGGGCAACAGTGTGTAATGAATTTATCAAAAGATTTATTACTAATATGTATATAAAATTGCAAGTGACTGTGCAGAAAAAGGATCTATTTAAATCTAATTTGAGATGGGAAACAAATATACAAATTCAAGAAGTATAGTCAAAATTATGTTATCAAAGTGTAACTAATACAATTAGGTATCAAATTTTTTTATATCAATTATATTATACTCCATATAAATTACATGGAATTAATTCCAATTGTTCTGATCAATGTTTTAGATGTAATAAAGAAGTAGGAACTTTTTACATGCCGTCTGGCAATGTGGAAAAAGTAGTAGATATTTTATTGGGATGAGTTATGAACGTGCAAGTTTTGAAAGATCCCAAAATATTTTTATTAGGAGGTATTTTTGCTTTGAAATTAGATATTTATCAGAAGTTTCTCAGTTTAACAATAGCAAAGAAATGTATAGCTGTAATGTGAAAATTAGACAATAATGTAGGGTTGAAAAGATGGCAAACGGAATTAGTAAACTATACCAATTAGAGAAAATATAATTTATGGAATCAACCAGAAAAATTTGATAAGAATTAAGAGGTAATATGATTATCAGGCAGGCTTTCTTCTATCTTTCCTACTTTTTGGGGAGGGTAGGGAGAGAAGATATGAAATTATTTATTCTTTGTGCATCGTTTTTTATTATTTCTTATGACATGATGAATACTGTATTTGTATTGATGCAAATGAAAAATAAAATTTACCAAAAAAACTGGTAAAACATGACCTACCACACATGCTGATTATCCCTAATCAGTTTCTGTCTATCCAAATAATTGTATATCAGATTTCTTGGAACCACACCCAAAAATGTACCTACTACTGATGTCAGTCTCACCGGCCAATAATTTCAAGGGTTACTTTTGGAGTCTTTTAAACAATGTAGCAACGTGAGCTACCCTCCAATCATCTGGCACCACATCTGTGGCTAAGGACATTTGAAATATTTCTGCCAGAGCTCCTGCAATTTCAACACTAACCTCCCTCAAGGTCCGAAGGAATATCTTGTCAGGCCCTAGGGATTTATCACTCTTATTTGTTTTAAAGCAGCAAGGTCTTCCTCTACTTTAATCTGTATAGCTTCCATGACCTCACTGCTGTTTTCCTTACTCTGTTCCAGTTTCCTGAGTGAATGCAGATTTTTGGGGGGGGGGGTGGAATGCAAGATGGCCCCCATCTCTTTTGGCTCCATATAAAGTTGACCACACTGATCTTCAATTGAATTACTTTTGTCCATTACCATCCTTTTGACTGAAGTGGCCCGCACACAGAGACACAGACTGGCCAGCAAGATTGCCGACGAATGTGGCAACTGGGCGTGACACTGGTCGTAGTCCCAGGTGACCTCTGCATGGCGTGAAGTTGGGGAACTCTTGCAAGAATGATGACACGGTCCCTGACATCAGTGCCAGCAACCCATATAAAGCACGATGGCCAGAGCAATAAATCAGTCTCATTTTCCAAGGCTTTGGTGTGGATGTTATTCTCTTCCTTGCTCACTTAGCGCATGCATTACATTGGTGAGCTTGACAGGTCCAACCAGGGTTCGGACCCGAAGATGTTGCATCAAGTGGAGCCAGTGACCATTCACACTGTCTCACTCAGGCTTCCAAGGTTTTGGGTGTCTTAGCCGTACGTGTGGTTTGAGCAATCTGACGCTCAGTTCCAGCTTTGCAACATCATCGCTGACGACACCTGCTACTTCTATGTTGTGAGTGCCCTCGATCAACAGTAAGAGCTGTAGATTTCTGACAGCAGCATCCAGAGCAAGGCAAATACATGGCCCTCAAAGACCTAACCTTCACTTTCAGGCTCTCCAGTCGCAAATGCGCTGCTCATTTGCTGCATATGGACAAATTGGGGGACAGGGCCTCATCTGCCTAATAAGCTAGATTGTAACCGAGGGCCACAAACCTTGCCTCCTTTTTGAGCAGATCTTTCTGGATCAGCTGCCCAAAGATATCTGATTCTTGCTAACGACTTCAGTGACCCTTGGAGGATCGCAGCCTGGGCAGCATAACCCCCTTTGGTTTGTTTGAATTTCTCTGCATACTCTTTTGCCTAAAGAGCACGGCACAAACTTTTTAGCAGCCGATGGACACAGTGGGCAGGGACCTTTCATTTGCGTTCATCTATTTGGATGATATCCTCATCACCATCTGCAGCTGCGAGTACCACGCTGCCCACCTGAGACAACTGTGCTCCTGCTTAAGTGAGTTTGGGCTGACTACCAATCCCGTGAAATGCCAGTTCAGTCTAGACACCGTCGATTTCATGGGACACGAGATTAATAGACACGGGGCTACACCCCTTATAGATAAATAACACTTTCCTTATTCTAATATATCCTAATTTCAAAGTACTTTTAATTTGTTGATAAAACGGATAAAGGTTTTGTATAGCTTCGTATTAAGACTTTCATAGCGATGAATAACAAAGTATTTACTGTATAATGAAGATTTAAAACATATATAGAGAAGCTTTTAAAGGGATAGACAAACTTTAAAGAGATACAAAAAGGTATTTAAAGAGTCAAAAATTCAAAGAAACATTTCTCACGCTCACTTCCTTCACGTTGTCGAATAATGAGTAAGTTGTTAGTCTGCGCAGATATGACATTTTACATCATAGTCACTATGGTAACACTACAATCTCTTAAAGAGACAGGCACAAAATTAACTAAGAGTTAAAAATATGAGGTTTTAACCTTTACACCCTTCCCTGAGAAGGCTGAGGTAGACCGGCATTGGGCTACAGGAATTCACCAGTATGATAAACCTTTTTTAAAAAAAATTAATAATTTTAAAACCACATTGGACATACATATTGAATAAAAGTATACATAAAGAAAATACATGTAGAATATATGAAAAAAACCCTTATTTACCCCACCCCACCCCCACCCACTAATGCTAACTAAAATTAAAAAAAGAAAAAAAGGAGAATGTCTATAAAAATATTAATTCAATACATATAATAATGGAGTTAAGGGTTACCAACAGGACAGGCTCTTGAGTCCCTTACACCTTCAAACCAAAAGGCAATGTCAACTTTCAATTTTTTAATATATGCCAAAAAAACCTTTTCCTCCTAATTTAATTATTAAGACCATTTATATTAATAGTTACAAATTTTAATTGAATTTTTCCACTGAAAATCAGAGGACTCTCACCACCCATCCCCCCCCGCTGGACCCCCACTCCATGAAACCCACAATTAAATTTGAAAGAAATACACATGCTGGAGAAACTTAGCAGGTCAAACAGTGCCTTTATGTAGCAAAGGTAAAGTTACTTTTATGTGGCAGAGGTAAACATACATCACCAACATTTTGGGCTTGAGCCCTTCATCAAGGTGTGGGGCAACATGAGAGATATCTGAACTAAAGGGGGGACGTGGGAGATGATAGGTGGAGGGGTCTAGGTTAGGTGGAGAGAGGAAGTAGGAACTGGAATAACTAGTTGGGGGGGGGAGGCAAGCTTATTTGTGGAATGCAGTTAACTCAGTGTTCATGTCCTGGTGCTGGAGAGTGCACAGAAAAAAAAATGAGGTGTTGTTCCACCAATCTGTGGGTGGTCAGGGTGGGGTAGTTTGAAAGGCCATGGACAGATATGTGAGGTTGAGAGTGTGACTCAGAATTGAATTTGACATCTCCAAATCAAAAGTAAAGAAAAAAAGACCCCCCCCCCCCTCCCCCAAACTCCAGCTCCAATTCCTTAACTTGGCTTTTCAGGAGTTACAGTTGGATGCACATCTTGTAGATGAAGTCGTTAGGGATATTGCTGGCTTTCCTGGCAACCCACATTCTGCAAGAGGAGCATTCCTTTGCCTTGGCTTCCATTCCCATTGTTTATAACTATTCCAGGTTTAAAACATCTTGAATAACTGCATTCATTTGCATATACTGTGATTCGGTAAATCTCAGCTCTGCTCTCTCTGACATGGTGGCAGAACAAGGTAACTGCAGCTCCTGCTGCAATTCAACAGAAGGCATTTTAAATTTTACTGAGGGTCTGGACTCCCAGCGACGGCATCCCGACTTCTTCAGGGAGTCGCCGCTGGTCTTCCCCCGCATCTTGTTGTTTTCTCATCCATTCGTGAAAAAAAAACGATTTCTTCAGATTGTAATGCTGCCTGATGCATTTCCTTTTCAGCCTCCACAGGCGATCTTTGGGATTTAGGCAATGAAGGAATTGAGCCTGGGGCTGTTTCAAGTCAACTTGGCCCCAGATCATCAGCACTTCGAAAATGTATTTTCTTTTGAACTTGAGATTTAGTCTTTTTACCATTAGTGGCCATAATAATTCCTTAATACTTTAAACTAAAATTTAAAAAGTTTAAACTTGAAAACAAAGTTTAAAAAAACGGGTATTTAAAAGTCTGGCTAGAGAGGTCGAGATTACTCATCTAGACTCAATGCCATCTTGCCACACCCCCTTTTAGATAATTTTCTGCACATGCTCAGTTCGTCACCCACTCTCAGCAATCTACCTTCACCTTGGCTCTCTAAAGCAAACTCACTTTTTAACATAAAACCATACAACATATAGGCCAATACACAACACAGAACTCTGTAACAGTACCGGGGGCAATTGATGGGAAGGGATGAATCACAGGGAGTGGAAGATATGTCTGGTGTAGTGATCATGTTGTCGGTGGAAAAACTTGTGGAGAATAATATGTTGGATGTGGAGGCTGGTGGGGTGGTGGGTGATGGTAGGACAAAGGGAATCCTGAACTTGTGCACTTAGGGGCAGAGGATGCCAGAGAAGATGTGTAGGAAATGGAGGATATATGTATTAAGGCTGAGATGATGGCAGAGGAGGGTAAGCCATGGTCTTTTTTTGAGGGAGGACACCTCAGATGATCTTGCATGGAAGTGGGAGTAGATGCGACGGAGACTAAGGAATTGAGAGAAAGGAATAGAATCCTGACAGAGGACTGGGTGTACTTAGAACATTACAGCCAAGAAGAAGTAGCCCTTCACCCTCGATGTTATGCCAACCTATATAAACTTAAACAAAAAACTAAACATTCCCTGTCTCAAATTCATAACCCTCTATTTTTCCTGCAGCCACCTGCCTGTCCAAGTGACTTTTAAATGTCCATATTGTGGTAGGTGCCTGGCAATGCATTCCAGGAACCTAACACTCTCTGTGGTTTTAGAAAAGAAAACAGCCTATAGCGGCTGCTACACAGAATGAAACACACCACTAACACGATGGGGGTTTCAAACAAACTGTTTATTCAAACTTCGCACATGCCCTTTAAGGACGGATTGAGCTCCACCCCTGTGTCGGCGGTGATGTCATCACGCTTGCCCGAAGCGCGTGCTTTAGCCTTAGACACGAGACATGGAGGTCCCCCGACGGTGCCATCTTCTCGCAGCTGCCCCACCGGTGCGGCAATGCAAACGAGTTCGGTTCGCCGCGCGTAATGTGCACCGGCAGACGCCCCCCCCACCCCCAAGAACCGGCTTACACGTCTCACCGCTTGGGCGGCCATCTCGTCGTTTCGGTTGGGTCGTCAGTACTGGCCGGCTAAGGTCCAGGTGTGCCGCCTTGAGTCTGTCGACTGTGAATATCTCTTTCCTGCCCCCATTGTCCAAAGTGAATGTCTTGCCTGAGTACTTCAGGACTTTGTAGAGGCATGGGGTGTGGGCCTCGCGGATGAAAACGAAGTCAGTAATGTCCAATTCTTTGGGGATGCAGGATGGGTGGCTGCCATGGTGGGTCGGTGGTGGGGGCGCTAGTGAGGCGAACTTACCCTACAAGTCTGCCAGCAAGGTCTGATTCTCGGTCGTGGAACCAAAGCTTGTGCTGAAGAACTCTCCAGGTGGTGACAATGGTGCGCCATAGACCAACTCCGCGGACGATACCTCTAGGTCTTCTTTCGGAGCTGTTCTGATGCTGAGCAGGACCCAGGGCAATTCATCCGTCCAGATGGGGCTGGTGAGGCGAGCCATGAGAGCTAACTTGAGGTGCCGGTGGAAGAGCTCCACTCGATCGTTGGCCTCGGGATGGCATGCAGTGGTATAATGGAGCTTGATCCCTAAAAGGTTTTCCAGCTGTGACCAGAGGGTGGATGTGAACTGGGTGCCCCTGTTGCTCATCATGTGTGCTGGAACTCCGAACCTGGCAATCCAGTGGGCGAGTAGATTCCTGGTGTAGGAAGTGTCTCTCAGCAGGATGGCTTTCAGTCACCTTGTCGTGTGGTCGACCACAGTTAACAAGTAGCAGGCATCCCTGGATGTCGATGTGTATATGTTCGAACCTCTTGGCCGGGGAGTCAAACTACTGTACTGGAGCCTTTACGTGGTGCTGGACTTTGGAGGCCTGGCACTGTGTGCAGTTTCTAGCCATCTGGGCTATCTGTTACACGAAACGTTCTGCTGCCATTCGAACTGAGGTCGTGACTGAGGGGTGAGCCAAATTGTGGACCATGCTGAAGGCCTGCGGTCTCCATTGTTGTAGGACTACCGGGCGTGGTAAGCCGGTGGAGACGTCACAGAGCAGCGTGTCAGAGCTGTCCAGCAATTTGAGGTCCTCGAGTCAAAGGCCCATGATGGCAGTGCGGAAAGCTTGTTTTTGCGTCCTCCTCCTGCACCTGTGCTAGCTGGGTGTAGTCCAGGCCGAGTGATAGGCTGTGGATGGAGGGACTTGAGAGCGCATCTGCAACGAGATGGACCTTGTGTTCATTGTGGTTCCGATTGGCGATGAGGATGTCGTCGAGATAGATAAAAACAAAATCCAGGTCGGTCTCTGCCCACTGCGTCCATCAGCTGTTGAAATGTCTGGGCTGCATTTTTAAGGCTGAGAGGCATCTGCATGAACTCGAATAGGCCGAACAGGCTGATGATGGTGTTCTTGTTGATGTCGTCGGGGTGGACCAGGATTTGGTGGTAACCCCGTACCAGGTCGACCTTCGAGAAAATTCGGGCACCATGCAAGTTGGCCGTGAAATCCTGTATATGCAGGATGGGGTATTGGTCCGGAGTGGTCACGTTGTTGAGGCGACGGTAGTTCCCCGCATGGGTTCCCCCCCCCCGGAAGCCTTCGGGACCATGTGGAGGAGTGAGACCAAAGGGCTATTCGACCTGTGGATGATCTCCAGCTTCTGCAGTCAGGAGAACACCTTCTTTGCCAGTTGTAGCTTCTCGGGGGTGCAACCGTCTGGCTTTGGCATGGAGGGGGGTGCCCTGGGTCGAAATGTGGTGGCGGACTCGATGTTGTGGCATGGCGGAAGTAAATTATGGCTGCAGGATGCCAGGGAATTCATCGAGCATGCGAGAATACTCATTCTTGGGGGCACTGATGGAAGCTATTCCCGGGTCGCATGTATTTCTGGAATCGAGCGGACGGATTGGAAGGTGAGGGCATGTACCAACCGCTTGCCTTTGATGTCCACCAATAGGCTGTGCGCCTGGAGGAAATTGGCTCCCAGGAATGCTGTGCCCAGCAAAACCAATATGAAGTTCCAGAGAAACCTGTCCCTGTCATTCTGAATCTCTGCGCTGCATGTGCCGAAAGTCTTGATGGAGGATCCGTTGGCTGCCCGTGAGTTTGGGCCTCGTTGCGTGGATACGTGTCTTGAGGGCTGTCGAGGAAGCACACTCAGTTCTGCTCCGGTGTCTACCAGGAAACGCCGGCCACTGGACATCAATCACATGCAGGAGGCTGTTAGTGCGGCCAGTCGTTGCAGCCATTAATGGCGGCTAGCCGAGTCGTTTCCCTGAAATGAACGGGTGCCTGCACTTGAGGGCTTGGACCTCCAGCGTTGATGGTAGAAACATCAGGTGGGGTAGTGTTCTTCCGGTTTGTGCTTGGGGTTTGCCTGTGGCCAATTGAGTCCTGGGCGAGTGACCTGGCTAAGAGTGGCCTTGTTTTCTCGCTTTGTCCGCCAGAGCAGGTCTGCATGGGTCTGAGAAATCTTCATCTGCCAGCAGGAGTTGGATATCCTCTGGCATCTGCTCAAGGAAGGCCTGTTCGGACATCAAGCAGGGTCTGTGGCCCTCTGCCAGCGCCAGCATCTCGTCCATGAGGGCAGATCTGTTGCCCAGATCGTTCAGGTGTAGGAGCCTGCAGCGCACTGCTGATGGGAGAGACCGAAGGTCCCGAGGAGGAGGCTTTTGAGAGTGAGGTATTTACCTTCCTCCAGTGGGTTGTGGATCAGGCCTGGCCACGGTTTCTTCATTGAGCGCGGTCACAACGTGGTAGAACATCGTGGCGTGCGAGGTGAAACTGTGCCTCCGCTTGCCCAACCAAGTGCATCCAGAAAGTGGTGGGGGGGGGTGGGGAGAGAGTTTCACGGTGACCGGCTTGATTGCTGTTGCATCTATATCGGTAGGGCAAAAAACAGTCTGGGCTCACCAATGTAGTGGTTGCTACACAGAATGAAACACACCACTAACACGATGGGGGTTTCAAACAAACTGTTTATTCAAACTTTGCGCGCACCCTTTAAGGGTGGCGTGAGCTCTGCCTCCGCGCCGGCAGTGACATCATTACGCTCGCCCAAGGCGCGTGCTTTGGCCTTAGCCATGAGGCACCGAGGTCCCCCGCTGGTGCCGTCTTCTCGCGGCTGCCCTGCTGGTGCGGCGATACAAGCAGGGCCGGTTTGCCACGAGTGATGTGTGCCGCCACAAGCCCTAATTTCTTCCCTATATTTTCCTCCCCTCACCTTCCACAGATGTCCTTTGGTGTTTGTTATCCCAGGAAAATGTTGCTGGATATCCACCTGAATGTAGCATAATCTGTAGAACTCTATATATTAAGTCTCCTCACATCTTTCTTTGCTCCAAAGAGTAAAGCCCAATCTCTGTTAACCTTACTTTATCATCAAGATAACTGTAGGTGTTGGTGGATTTGTAGAAAAAGTCTGTCGAGAGTTTGTGTCTCGAGCTGAAGACAAACAAATTGAGAAATTGGAGAGTGTTGCTAGAGGTGGACCAAGTGAATTTGAGTTCGGGGTGAAAAGTTTATTAGCAAAGGGGATAAAGTTCATGAGGCAGCACCAAAATTGTAATGTAGCGGAGGAAGAATTGAGTCTTACCTGTGTAGGCTTGTAGCATGGATTGTTTCACGTAGCCAACAAAAAGGCAGGTGTAACTGGGTTCTATGGGTACCATTTTGATGGGAAAGTGGTGAGGACAAGTTCTGGAGCATGGTGGTGGAGGGAGAATAATTGTCTTGAAGAGTGAAAGGCTTTGAGGCCGACAATATGGGGGGGGTGGAGGTATATCGAGGTTGGATGATCATGGTGAAGATGTGGTTAAGTTCAGGGAGCTAGAAGTTGTTGAAGTGATGGAGGGCATGTGAGATATTGAGTATGTCAGTGGGGAGAGATCAGGGGAGCCAAAATGGGGTCAAGCTAAGCTTGATTGGCTGATGGAATTTAATACGGATAAGTGTAAAGTGTTGCATTTTGGAAAGCTAAATCTAAATAGGTCATATACATGGTAGACAATTGAGGAGTGCAGAGCAACAAAGGGATTTAGGACTTATGGTAAATAGTACCATCAAAGTTGATACTAAGGTAGATAGAGTGGTGAAGAAGGCATTTGGAATGTTGGCCTTCATATTGAATTCAAGAGTTGGGATGTTATGATGAAATTGTATAAAGCATTGGTGAGGCCAAGTTTGGAATACTGTGTGCAGTTTTGGTCACCGAATTATAGGAAGGATATAAACAAAACAGAGAGAGTGCAGAGAAGGTTCACGAGAATGTTGACAGGATATCAGAGTTTGAGTTACAGAGAAAGGTTGAGCAGCCTGGGGCTTTTTTCTCTGGAGCGTAGAATATTGATGGGGGATTTGATGGAGGTGTTCAAGATTTTAAAAGGGACAGAGAGAGTCAATGTGGATAGGCTTTTTCAATTAAGAGTGGGGGATATTCAAACCAGAGGCCATGGTTTGAGATTGCGGGGGGAAAATTATAAAGGGAACATGAGGGGAAATTTCTTCACGCAAAGGGTGGTTGGGATGTAGAATAAGCTTCCGGCAGAGGTGGTTGAAGCAAGGACGTTATTTACATTTAAGGAAAGACTGGACCAGGTGTATGGACCAGGTGCTGGTCAGTGGGACTAGGAGGGTGGGGATTTGTTCTGGCATGGACTAGTAGGGTCAAACTGGCCTGTTCTGTGCTGTATATGGTTATATGGTTATATACCAGTTCAGTTGGGCAGGAACATGTAGAAATGATGGGTCTGCCAGAACAATTGTATTTGTAGATCTTTGGGTCAGAGGTATAAACGGACAGGGTTGGAATACGGGAAGGTTGGAGGCCGTGGAGGGTAATGAGGTCAGAGAGTGAGTGAGACGGTGACTTGATGTTGTTTGGTGGGGTCCTATTGTTGAGGTAGAAGTATGTGTGCGAGACCACAATACCTTGTCTGCAACTTTGATAATGAGGTTGGGATTGGTGCGGAGTGAGTGGAGGGCAGAAAGCTTCGAGAGGCTGAGATTGGAATAAGTGAGGAAAGTGGTGAAGTCGAGACAGTTAATGTCTTGGCAGCAATTGGAAATATAAAGATTCAGAACTGGTAGAAGGCTGGAACAATGTGTCCAAGAGGAGAGAGAAGGTTTAAGGAGTGGAGAATCCTGGTGGAAGATGTAGGTACGGATACAGCATCATGGAGTATGCTGAATTCATTGAGATGAAGCTGAATGGGGATAACGGTGAGGTTTCCACTGAGGACAGAACATTTCATCTCCGAGAGGGGAAAGTGTAGGAAGAATTGTTTGGTAGTTGTTCAGCCATATGCTATCATCAATCCCTTGATTAGGTTGTCTCCATCAGTAGCAAAGCACAAATATGCAATAAACAGTGAAGAAAAATAATATTGCAGAGATATTTTGGATATGATGTTGCTTTTGATGTCGTATTTGCAATGACTTCCAATTGTATTTGTCAGTGACAAAACCATAGTATCATCCTATGTATTACCCATGTGTGGTAAAACAAAGTCCGCAGATGTTCTGATTGGAGTAAATTCACAAGTATTGGAGATATTTCTTGAAGGGCTCAGGTCTGAAATGTTGGTTATATATCTTTGCCTCCTATGGACGCAGTGAGACCAGCTGATTTTCTCCACTTTTGTGTATTTATCACCCTGGTGTATTACGTTTTGCAGTGGCACATTAAAATTGGAAAAGCAAAATCTCTTGCACCCAGTTGGAATGAGCATATCTGAAACGAAATACATTCTCAATCCTAAGACGGTCCATTTATGGGTATTTTTTATTGTTTGATAATCTAACCTTTATTATATGATGAGGGGTATAGCTGAATCATTTTATTATCATTTCACAGGATAAGATGGAAAACCTGGGCCTTTCCACTGGGAAAGCTCTGATGATCCTCCGTAACCAGCTCACTGCAATCCTTGAAGAGCACCAGAAGCAGCAGAGAAAAAAGGATTCTTGGAAGGTAAAGGAATAGTTAAAACTCTAGTGCATAACATCTGTGTTCGTTTTGCCTGCAGTTACCATTCTAATACCCTACCTAACACCAAGACTAGGTTCCTAGGGTCTTACTGACAGCAGGCTTCAGAGTCCTGATGCTGTGTCCTGAACCAGGGATGCAGTAATGATTTATGCAAGACCCCAATCTCGTCTTCTGGGCCTGAGACTGCATCCAGGGCCTTGTCCCTCTCAAGACCCAGGTGTACTGCACTGGTTTAGCAATTTGAAGCAGGTTTGTTATTACACTGCACTGGGCTACAAAATTGGTGGGTCCAGTTTTAAAAATTGGATGGGACCCTGTCTAAAAATATCAGTATCTATATAACCATATAACCATTTACAGCACAGAACAGGCCAGTTTGGCCCTACTAGTCCATGCTGTTACAAATCCCCACCCACCTAGTCCCACTGACCAGCACTCGGTCCATACCCCTCCAGTCCTCTCCTCTCCATGTAACTATCCAGTCTTTCCTTAAATGTAACCAATGATCCCGCCTCAACCACGTCTGCCGGAAGCTCATTCCACATCCCTACCACCCTTTGCGTAAAGAAATTTCCCCTCATGTTCCCCTTATAATTTTCCCCCTTCAATCTTAAACCATGCCCTCTTTTGAATCTCCCCCACTCTTAATTGAAAAAACCTATCCACATTTACTCTCTGTCCCTTTTAAAATCTCTATCAAGTCCCCCCTCAATCTTCTACGCTCCAGAGAAAAAAAGCCCTAGTCTGCACAACCTTTCCCTGTAACTCAAACCTTGAAATCCTTTCAACATTCTCGTGAACCTTCTCTGCACACTCTCTATTTTGTTTATATCTTTCCTATAATTTGGTGACCAAAACTGTACACAGTACTCCAAATTTGGCCTCACCAATGCCTTGTACAATTTTATCATAACCTCCCTACTCTTGAATTCAATACTCCGATTTATGAAGGCTAACATTCCAAATGCCTTCTTCACCACACCATCTACCTGAGTATCAGCCTTGAGGGTACTATTTACCATAACTCCTAAATCTCTTTGTTGCTCTGCACATCTCAATGGCCTACCATTTACTGCATATGACCTATTTAGATTTGCCTTTCCAAAATGTAACACCTCACACTTATCTGTATTAAATTCCATCAGCTATTTCTCAGCCCACACCTCCAGCCTTCCTAAATCACCTTTTAATCTACAGTAATCTTCCTCACTGTCCACAACACCACCAATCTTTGTATCATCCGCAAACTTGCTTATCCAATTCTCTACCCCTACTTCCAGATCGTTAATATATATAACAAACAATAGTGGACCCAGGACCGATCCCTGAGGAACTCCACTAGTCACCGGCCTCCAATTGGACAAACAATTTTCTACCACTACTCTCTGACACCTCCCATCCAACCATTGCTGAATCGATTTCACTACCTCCCTTATTTATACCTAATGCCTCCACTTTTTTCCTAACCTCCTGTGGGGAACTTTGTCAAAAGCTTTACTAAAGTCTAAATAGACAACATCCACAGCTTTCCCTTCATCAACCTTTTTTGTAACCCCCCTCGAAAAACTCAGTCAGGTTTGTCAAGCATGATCTACCCCTGACAAAACCATGCTGATTACTCCCTATCAATCCCTGTACCTCCAAATATTTGTAAATACCATCCCTCAGAACACTTTCCATCAACTTGCCCACCACAGACATCAGACTCACGGGCCTATAATTCCCACGTTTACATTTGGACCCCTTAAACAGCGGAACCACATGCGCCACCCTCCAATCCTTTGGCACTACCCCCGTGGCCAGTGACATCCTAAATATCTCTGTTAATGGCCCCACTATCTGTCAACAAGCCTCCCTGAGTGTCCTTGGGAATATTTTGTCCAGTCCCGGAGATTTATCCACTTTTATCTTTTTCAACACAGCCATCACTACCTCCTCGGTTATCCTTATATGCTTCATGACCTCCCCACTATTTTTCTTTACTTTAACTGGTTCAATATTTTTTTCCCTAGTGAATACCGAGGCAAAGAAATCATTCAAAATTCCCCCATTTCCTCTGACTTCTCACTCAACCCACCCTCGCTATCTACAAGGGGTACAATTTTATCCCTCACTAATCTTTTACTTTTAATGTACCTATAGAAACCCTTTGGATTTATTTTTACTCTGTCTGCCAAAGCCTCTTCGTGCCTTTTTTTGGCCTTTCTAATTTCTTTCTTAAGATTCCTTCACTCCTTGTAGTCCTCCTTCAAATTCTCAGCTCCCTGCTCTTTGTACCTCTTGTACACCTCCCTTTTCCTCCTATCCAAATTTCCAATATTCCTCGAAAACCAAGCCTTCCTATGACTTCCAGCCTTTCCTTTGATCCTCACTGGGACATATCTACTCTGTACCCTCAAAATTTCTTTCTTGAACATCTTCCATTTTTCATTTACATCCTTACCTGAAAATATCCTGTCCCACTCAATACTCCCCAAATCCCTTCATATTCCTTCGAAATTTGCTCTTCTCCAATCCAGAACCTCAACTTTAGGCCCCTCCTTGCTCTTCCCTAAAACTAACAGAGTTATGATCACTAGACCCAATTTGTTCTCCAACATTAATGTCCGATACCTGACCTAGCTCGTTCCCTTACAGGAGATCCAGTATTACACCATCCCGAGTCGGTTCTTCTACTAATTGATTTAGAAAACGATCTTGAACACATTTACGAACTTTAGCCCATCCAGCCCTCTAACTGTATGGGTATCCCAATCAATGTGAGGGAAGGTAAAATCTCCCATGATCACTACCTTATGATTCTCACACATATACGTTATCTCCCTACAAATTTGTTCCTCTAATTTTCTTGGCCATTTGGTGGTCTGTAATACACCCCTATTAGCACCCTCATGCCTCCTTCACCCCTCAGTTCCACCCAAACAGCTTCACTGGACGATCCCTCCATACCATCCTGCCACCTCACGGCAGTAATGTCTTCCTTAACAAGCAAAGCAACGCCTCCCCCTTTTTTACCCCCTGATCTATCACATCTAAAACAAATGTATCCTGGAATATTAAGTTGCCAGGTCTCACTAATTGCCACAATATCATGACCCCAAGTATCTGTCCATGCTTTAAGCTCATCTACCTTGTTCACTATGCTCCTTGCATTAAAATATATGCATTTCAGAGAATGACCCTCACCTTTTCTACCTTTTACCCTAATCTCCATCCCACCTTTGTTATCGTTATTATTCCTATCTAGGTGGCCATGCTCCCTTGACACTGCTCTCACACTCTGTTCCCCACCCCCTTGCCAAACTAGTTTAAACTTTCCCCCACAGCTCTAGCAAATCTGCTTGCCAGTACATTGGTCCTCCTCCAGTTCAAGTGGAGTCCGTCCCTTTTGTACAGGTCCGACCTTCCCCAGAAGCGATCCCAATGATCCAGAAATCTTATCCTTTGCCCCCTGCACCATCTCTTTAGCCACGCATTCATCCTCCACATCCTCCTATTTCTACCCTCACTAGCACGTGGCACCGGCAGCAATCCAGAGATTACTACCTTGGAGGTCTTGTTTTTTAACTTCCTACCTAATTCCACATAATTCTGTTTTAGGACCTCATCCCCAATTCTAACTAAGTCATTGGTCCCCACGTGGACCACGACTTCTGGCTGTTCTCCTTCCCCTTGCAGAATGCTATGAACTCGATCAGAGATATCCCTGACCCTGGCACCAGGGAGGCAACAGACCAACCTGGATCCCCGATCTTGTCCCACAAACCTTCTGTCTGTCTCTCTGACTAATGAGTCCCCAACTACAAGTATCCTGTTCTTATCCCTCCTTCCCTTCTGAACCTCAGGGGCAGCCCCTGTGCCAGAGACCTGGTCCCTGATAGGCTATTCCCCCCCCAGCAGTATCCAATGCAGAATACATGTTGCTGAGTGGCACTTCCACAGGGGTACTCTGCACAGGCACTCTCCCTCCTTTCCTCATAGTCACCCAATTCCCTGACTCCTGCCTTCTCGGGGTGACTGTCTCCCTGTAACTCTTCTCTATCACTGCCTCTGCTTCCGTTATAATCCTCAGTTCATCCAACTGCAGCTCAAGCTTCCTAACACGGTCACTCATTATATGCAATTGGATGCACCTTTTGCAGGTGTAGTCGTCAGGAACAGCTGTGCTGTCTCTGATTTCCCACATCCCACAACTGGAGCACTTAGCTACCCCAACTGACTCCATTTCTTCCTTCTTACTATAAATATGTTGTTTCAAAGATACCTTTCCACACAAGGAGCTCCTTCTCAGCCCCTGCTCGCCGAAGTCCCTCGAGCCGTCCCAAGTCCCCACTCCTTCATTGGGGCACTCACTCACTGTGCCGCTCCCTCCTTTTCTATTCCTTTTATTAGCCCTTACCAATTAACCCCAATTAACTCCTGGCTCCTCCTCCTCTCACCCGACACCAGGCGCTGACTCACTGCCTCCTCCGACCCCGAGTCCGACCTGATTGTTCACAGTTAACATCTTTGTGTATGGCTATCCAAGCTGAATTCTACTGAAATTGTTGTGCACCCTGCTTCAAACAAAAGTAATAGAAGCAGAGCTGAGTCATTTTGAATTGGTTCATGCTGTATGATTTGGTCCTTTGTATATTTTCTGCTTTTTAATCTTATGATTAATGTTTCATCTCCCTACTGCTTTCCTGCACTTACATCATATCTCTTACATTTTCCGTGATCTATTGAATATACTCACCAAATATTTCCTAACTGTTAGAGAAGTGTATATTTTTAAAATTTAGGGCCAATTTGGCCCGACAAATCCATGTCACCCAATTTTCACACCATTAATATACACCCCATTAATGGTAAGTTTTTGAAGGGTGGGAGGTAACCGGAGACCCTGGAGAAAACCCACGCAGGCTTAGGGAGAACGTACAAACTCCTTACAGAGAGCACAGAATTGAAATCCAGGTTCCGTCTGTAAAGACGTTGCACTAACTTCTACGCCAAAAGTGTCATCCTTCTTTTCTTTTGATTTTTGTCATGGTCTTAATAACCGATCCCCTTTGAATCCTTGGTTCTAGACCACCCATATAGGGAAACGACATTTTCTACAACCACCCTATCAATCCCTTGTAAGAATTTTGTACATTTCAGTAAGATCGCATAGTTCTCCAAAAGTATAGGCTCAGTCAGCATAATGATTCCTGGTAAGATTAACCATTTCCTTACAAAGCAACTCTTTCTCCCTTCTCCTGGCAAATTCCAGGCCAATTTGATGAAACTTTGACCCTTATTACAATATTGCAAGTATTTCCCTTGGGCAGAGCTGCCATACCTGTACATGCTTTTGCAAGTGTGGTCTCAGCAGGGCCTTTTTTAAATGCCATGCAGCATTTTTTCTCTTGATAGAAATATTAAGAGTAAAGAAGAGTATAACTGAAGAAGAACTGGAGGTCTGTTATAAACTTTCTGTGATGGCCTTGGGAATTTTAATTTTACAGATTAGGCGAGCCTTAAGGATAAGTTCATACAGTTGACAGAATGATTTCTTGAGGTAAACAGGAACCAGGGTATTTCATTTTGTGTAATTAGCCAGGTTAATGAATGATTAAATGGTCAAATTTCAGATTTAGTTTGAATAACTTGGGTCAGAAACCAGTGTCCTAAATTTAAATAAAGGCACTTGCTGTGGTACGAGGACAAAATTAGCTAAAGTGGATTGGGAAAATAATTTAAAAGGAGATTTTGTAAACATCAACAATTACTGTGAAGGATGCACAATGTATGGTTAAGCGCAACAGGAGTTCAAACCTGGCACTGACCATAAGGAGTTTGTATGTTTTTCCCATGTCTGTGTGGGTTTCCTCCCACCCTTCAAAACGTACAGGGGTTGTTGGGTGTAATTGGGTATGAATTAAAGGAAGTATCAAATTGAAAGGTCAGGCACCTGATGTTACAAAGATTAATTATAGACCAGAGAATTGGGAACTTTTTAAGAAAGCAGCAAAGGATAATTTTAAAAAAAATGTAGAGGGAAATGGATAAGTATACAGCGAACTAAAGGATACAAGACTTTCAATGAATAGGAGAGGAGCTAAAATTAGCATTGGTCCCTCAGAAGACAAGACTGAGGAATTTCTGGGGTATAGAGAAATGTCAGAGCTTTTGCATAATTATTTTCCAACAATCTTTGTTGGGTACTAAAAATCATAAGATTGGGGATTATGTTAAGACAATTTCAAGACGAGCACAAAGATAATTTCAGATTTGCTGAATCATGTGGGAATTTGAGAAACAATTTTTTTTAAATTTAGCAAGTTTAATTGCATAATGATGCTGACACATGGCATTAGTTCAACCGACCTAAAAAATGTTTTGCTGCTGGTTTTTGATTGTCCTTAGCATCTGTGCTAACAATAGTAGCTGCCAGTATTGATGGATTCCAGTTACCCTGATATCATTTTCCTCTGGTTGAAATGCCCTGGTGAAACCTTTCTCCATGTTTGTCACTGACTGCACCAAGATCAGCAGGGAATGCAGAAAATGAATTTTCAGTAACATAACCTCATGTTTTTATATGACAGGAAATCACAAAAATAGGTTATATCTAAAAAAAGTATGTGATAGGAAACTTTTAAGGTGATTTTTGTTATCAGCTGCCCAAAATAAATAAAATGCACCCAGAAGTATTCAGGAAGCAAAATCTTCATTTTCCAATGTAATCAAGTGGCATCAGGCTTAGAGGGGAAATCATTTCCGTGCCAGGTCGTGCAGCATCCATGGAAAGCAAAAGCAGCAGATGTTTCAGACCTGAACCTTTCTTCACAATTGTCCAAATTGGAAGTGAGAGGAGCACAGATTGCCAGGATTAAATATAAGGTGTGGTTCCTCCAATTAGGAGTCGCTTCAGCCTTGCAATTCATTCGGTCATGGACAAACATGTCCATGTGGCAATGGGGTGTGGAAGTGAAGTGGTTTGAGTTGGATTGAGGTCATAGCAGAGGGACAGCCTGAAGACTACCTGGATGCATCCCCGATCCAAACACTGGCACCTCCTGGACTACGTCCTGGTGCGAGAAAGAGACAAACGAGATGTGCTCCACACCAGGGTCATGCCCAGTGCGGAATGCCACACTGACCACCGGCTGGTTCGCTGCAAGCTCAACCTTCACTTCAAGCCAAAGCCCAGGAACAGTAAAGCCCCCAGAAAGAGGTTCAATGTTGGAAACCTGCAGTCAGACGAAGTGAGAGGAAACTTCCAGGCAAACCTCAAAGCAAAGCTCAAGGATGCAATCCGCCTCACGGACTCGTCCCCTGAAACCCTCTGGGATCAGCTGAAGACTACCATACTGCAATCCACTGAAGAGGTACTGGGCTTCTCCTCCAGGAAAATCAAGGACTGGTTCGACGAAAACAGCCAGGAAATCCAGGAGCTGCTGGCAAAGAAGAGAGCTGCCCACCAGGCTAACCTTACAAAGCCGTCCTGGCCAGAGAAGAAACAAGCCTTCCGTCGCGCATGCAGCCATCTTCAGCGCAAACTCCGGGAGCTACTCAGGATCCTTTAAACTAGAATGGTTGGGGGGAGGGAACAAAATAGTACAGAGCAGTAAGGAGAAGGTTAGAATGCAAACAAAGAAAGTTTGTAGTAAGTATTTGAATATGGATGGGCAGGTGATAGAGAAGGGAAATGCTCTGGAAGAAGATGAAGGGCAATTGGCAGGAAAAGTAAATAATGTTGTTATTAAAGATGAGGGAAAACAGGGATTAAAAATTGGGAAATCTCTGAAATTCATATATTTTAATGCCAGGAGTATTGTAAAAAAGGTGGATGAGATGAAGGTGTGGATTGATACTTGGAAGTATGATGTGGTAGCGATTAGTGAGACATGGTTGCAGGAGGGATGTGATTGGCAACTGAATATCCCTGGGTTTCGTTGTTTTAGGTGTGTTAGAGTCGGAGGGGCAAGAGGAGGTGGGGTTGCATTGCTTGTCAGGGAAAATATTACAGCGGTGCCGAGGAAGGATAGATTAGAGGGCACATCCACGGAGGCTATTTGGGTGGAACTGAGGAGTAGGAAAGGAGAGGTTACACTTGTAGCGGTGTATTATAGACCACCCGGAGGGGACCGAGACCTAGAGGAGCAAATCTGTAGGGAGATAGTAGATATTTGTGATAAGCACAGGGTTGTAATTATGGGAGATTTTAATTTTCCACATATAGATTGGGAAACACATTCTGTGAAAGGACTGAAATGTGTGCAAGATAGTTTTTTACAACAATATGTAGAGGTGCCAACCAGAGAAGGAGCGGTGTTAGATCTACTGTTGGCAAATGGGATGGGTCAAGTGACGGAGGTTAGTGTTGGCGAGCACTTCGGGTCCAATGATCATAATGCCATCAGCTTCAATGTCATTATGGAAAGAGAGAAGTCAGGGCCAAGGGTTGAGGTTTTTGATTGGGGAAAAGCTAGATTTGAGGAGATGCAAAAGGACTTGCAGGGTGTGCATTGGGACAATTTGTTTTATGGGCAGGATGTAGTAGAGAGATGGAAGTCTTTTAAAGATCAGATTTTGAGAGTGCAAAAGCTTTATGTTCCTGTTAGGTTAAAAGGAGGGGCAAAAGGTTTGAGAGAGCCGTGGTTTTCAAGGAATATTGGAAACTTGGTTCGAAGAAAAAGGGAGGCGTACATTAGATATAAGAAGCATGGAGTTAAGGAGGTGTTTGAAAGATACATTGAATGTAAGAGGAATCTTAATAGAGGAATTAGGAAAGCTAAAAGAAGGTACGAGGAAACTATGGCGAGCAGGGTGAAAACTAATCCAAAAGAGTTCTACAAATATGTTAATGGTAAGAGGAAAGCTAGAGACAAAATTGGTCCCTTAGAAAATCAGAGCGGAAAACTGTGTGTGGAACCTAGAGAAATGGGGGAGATATTGAACAGTTTCTTTTCTTCGGTATTCACTAAGGAGAAGGATATTGGGAGATGTGAGATAAAAAAAGCAAATTGGGTAAATATGGGGAATATAGAGATTACAAAAGGTGTAGTTTTAAGGCTTTTGAAGAATATAAAGGTGGATAAGTCTCCGGGACCAGACGGGATCTTCCCCAGGACATTGAGAGAAGTGAAGGAGGAAATAGCAGAGGCTCTGGCGGTAATTTTCCAAATGTCATTAGATATGGGGATAGTGCCGGAGGATTGGCGCATTGCGCATGTGGTTCCGTTATTTAAAAAGGGTTCAAGGAGGAAGCCTGGCAACTATCGGCCTGTAAGTTTGACGTCTGTGGTAGATAAATTAATGGAGAAAATTCTTAGAGATAGTACTTATCAACATCTGGATAGACAGGGTCTGATCAGGAGCACTCAACATGGATTTGTGGGAGGAAGGTCATGTTTGACCAACCTGATTGAATTTTTTGAAGAGGTGACTAGGAATGTGGATGAGGGTAGCGCAGTGGATGTTGTCTATATGGACTTCAGTAAGGCCTTCGATAAGGTACCACATGGAAGGTTAGTTAGGAAGGTGCAGTCTTTAGGTATAAATTTTAAGATAGTCAAATGGATTGAACATTGGCTGAAAGGGAGAGGCCAGAGAGTGGTAGTGGATAATTGTCTGTCAGGTTGGAGGCCGGTGACCAGTGGTGTGCCTCAAGGATCTGTATTGGGCCCATTGTTGTTCGTTATATACATTAATGATCTAGATGATGGGGTGGTGAATTGGATTAGTAAATATGCAGACGATACTAAGATAGGTGGAATAGTGGATAATGAAAAAGGTTTTCAAGGATTGCAGAGGGATTTGGGCTGCTTAGAAAAGTGGGCTGAAAAATGGCAGATGGAATTTAATGCTGATAAGTGTGAGGTGCTTCATTTTGGTAAGAAGAATCAGAATAGGACATACGTGGTAAATGGGAGAGCATTTAGGAATACAGAAGAGCAGAAAGATTTAGGAGTGACGGTACATCGTTCCCTGAAGGTAGAAACTCACGTGAATAGGGTGGTGAAGAAGGCTTTTAGTATGCTGGCCTTTATCAATCATTGCATGGAATATAGGAGTTGGGAGGTGATGTTGAGATTGTATAAGACGTTGGTGCGGCCTAATTTGGAGTTCTGTGTGCAGTTCTGGTCGCCTAATTATAGGAAGGATATAGACAGAGTGGAGAGAGTGCAGAGAAGGTTTACCAGAATGTTACCTGGGTTTAAGCATCTAGAGTATAGGGAGAGATTGGACAGATTAGGTCTTTATTCTTTGGAGCGTAGAAGGTTGAGAGGGGATTTGATAGAAGTATTTAAGATTATGAAAGGGATAGACAGAGTGGATGTGGATAGACTATTTCCGTTAAGAGGAGGAAAGATTAAAACAAGAGGACATGAGTTAAGAATTAAGGGGCAGAGGTTTAGAGGTAACATGAGGGGGAACTTCTTTACTCAGAGAGTGGTAGCTGTGTGGAATGAGCTTCCGGGAGAAATAGTGGCGGCGGAGTCAATTGTATTATTTAATAAAAGGTTGGACAGGTATATGGATGAGAAGAAGATGGAGGGTTATGGGCATTGTGCAGGGAGGTGGGACTAGAAAGGGGTGTTTGGTTCGGTGCGGACTAGAAGGGCCTAATGGCCTGTTTCCATGCTGTAATTGTTATGTTATGTTATATGTTAGCCAAAATGAGTGGTGGACTAGCCTCGCCAAGCGAACCCAGCTCAGCACGGACATTGGCGACTTCAGGGGTTTTTACAAGGCTCTAAAGGCTGTGTACGGCCCCTCACCCCAAGTCCAAAGCCCGCTGCGCAGCTCAGACGGCAAAGTCCTCCTCAGCGACAAGAACTCCATCCTCAACCGATGGTCAGAACACTTCCAATCTCTTTTCAGTTCCAACCGCTCCGTCCAAGATTCCGCCCTGCTCCAGCTCCCTCAACAGCCCCTAAGGCTAGAGCTGGATGAGGTCCTCACCCGGGAATTGAACAACTGAAAAGTGGGAAAGCAGCAGGTATGAATAGAATCCCCCCAGAGGTCTGGAAGGCTGGTGGCAAAACTCTGCATGTCAAACTGCATGAGTTTTTCAAGCTTTGTTGGGACCAAGGAAAACTGCCTCGGGACCTTCGTGATGCCATCATCATCACCCAGTACAAAAACAAAGGCGAGAAATCAGACTGCTCAAACTACAGGGGATTCACGCTGCTCTCCATTGCAGGCAAAATCTTCGCTAGGATTCTCTTAAATAGAATAATACCTAGTGTCGCCGAGAATGTTCTCCCAAAATCACAGTGCGGCTTTCGCGCAAAGAGAGGAACTACTGACATGGTCTTTGCCCTCAGACAGCTCCAAGAAAAGTGCAGAGAACAAAACAAAGGACTCGACATCACCTTTGTTGACCTCACCAAAGCCTTCGACACCGTGAGCAGGAAAGGGCTTTGGCAAATACTAGAGCGCATCGGATGCCCCGCCAAAGTTCCTCAACATGGTTATCCAACTGCACGAAAACCAACAAGGTCGAGTCAGATACAGCAATGAGCTCTCTGAACCCTTCTCCATTAACAATGGCGTGAAGCAAGGCTGCGTTCTCGCACCAACCCTCTTTTCAATCTTCTTCAGCATGATGCTGAACCAAGCCATGAAAGACCTCAACAATGAAGACACTGTTTACATCCGGTACCGCACGGATGACAGTCTCTTCAATCTGAGGCGCCTGCAAGCTCACACCAAGACACAAGAGAAACTTGTCCGTGAACTACTCTTTGCAGACGATGCCGCTTTAGTTGCCCATTCAGAGTCAGCTCTTCAGCGCTTGACGTCCTGTTTTGCGGAAACTGCCAAAATGTTTGGCCTGGAAGTCAGCCTGAAGAAAACTCAGGTCCTCCATCAGCCAGCTCTCCACCATGACTACCAGCCCCCCCACATCTCCATCGGGCACATAAAACTCAAAACGGTCAACCAGTTTACCTATCTCGGCTGCACCATTTCATCAGATGCAAGGATCGACAACGAGATAGACAACAGACTCGCCAAGGCAAATAGCGCCTTTGGAAGACTACACAAAAGAGTCTGGAAAAACAACCGACTGAAAAACCTCACAAAGATAAGCGTATACAGAGCCGTTGTCATACCCACACTCCTGTTCGGCTCCGAATCATGGGTCTTCTACTGGCATCATCTACGGCTCCTAGAACGCTTCCATCAGCATTGTCTCCGCTCCATCCTCAACATTCATTGGAGCGACTTCATCCCTAACATCGAAGTACTCGAGATGGCAGAGGCCAACAGCATCGAATCCACGCTGCTGAAGATCCAACTGCGCTGGGTAGGTCATGTCTCCAGAATGGAGGACCATCGTCTTCCCAAGATCGTGTTATATGGCAAGCTCTCCACTGGCCACTGTGACAGAGGTGCACCAAAGAAGAGGTACAAGGACTGCCTAAAGAAATCTCTTGGTGCCTGCCACATTGACCACTGCCAGTGGGCTGATATCGCCTCCAACTGTGCATCTTGGCGCCACACGGTTCGGCGGGTAGCAACCTCCTTTGAAAAAGACCGCAGAGCCCACCTCACTGACAAAAGGCAAAGGAGGAAAAACCCAACACCCAACCCCAACCAACCAATTTTCCCCTGCAACCGCTGCAACCGTGTCTGCCTGTCCCGCATCGGACTTGTCAGCCACAAACTAGCCTGCAGCTGACGTGGACATTTACCCCCTCCATAAATCTTCGTCCGCGAAGCCAAGCCAAAGAAAGGTCATAGGTAACAGATTTGAAAGTTTCTATGTATGATGACTCTGGACACAAGTTAATACTCATGCAATCTATTAACATGCAAAATTGAACAACAATAAAACCCCATGTGAACTGATTTTGCTGCCTGACCCGTTGAGTTTCTTAGCACTTTTGTGTACAGGCTAGTTAGCCCAATATGTCCCATTGAGAAAATTCTAGAATACCTTAATAAGGAGCTATGAGCAGGACATTTAGAAAATTATTAAGCAACTAGGCAGAGTTACTGTGGATAGGAAATTTGACACATTTACTGGAATTGTTCGTTGATGAAATAGCAAGATGTTTAAATGGAAACGAGTGGTAGTGAATTTGTATTCCAAGAAAATATTTGATGTTGCCATATAAAAGGCTACTTTGTAGTGGCCTGCACGTGGACACCTGGACTGGCCCGCAAAATGGCCGACGAATGTGGCGACTATGCATATCTGGGGGTGACACCAGCCATTGTCCAAGGTGGCCTCCTCACAACAGAAATATGGGAACTCTGGTGGGAATGCTGGCCAATCCAAGGCTGGCACTCCAATGACACGGGAGCCTGACATCAGCGCCAGGGCCCATAAAAGCACGAGGGCCAAAGCAATAAATCAGTCTCGTCTTTCAAGGCTTTGATGTGTGTGTCATTCTTCTCCACACTCATGTAGCACGTACACTACATTGGTGACTCTGACATGTTGGATCAAGCAGAGCCAGCGACCATCCACACGGTCTCACTCAGGTTCCCAACATTTTTGGGAATCACAGCCACACGTGTGGTCTGAGCAGGCCGAGGCTCAGTTCCAGCTTCTCCACATTGCCACCTAAGACACTGCTACTTCTATGTCGTGAGCGCCCTTGATCAGAACACAGTGGCAAAGGTCGTAGATTTCCTACAGCAGCCTCTGGAGCGAGGCAAACGACGTGGTCCTCAAAGAGTTACTAACCTGCACTTTCAGGCTTTCATGGCATGAGTGCGCCACCTGATTGCTGCATATGGAATGATTGGGGCACAGAGCCCCGTTCGCCCTAATGAGTGAGATGCTCGCTCTTACTGAGGGCCACAAGCCTTGCTTGCTCTGAGCAGATTTTTCTGGAGCACCTGCCTGAAGATATGACTCCTGCTCGCAGATGAGGATTTCAGCCACACTCAGAGAGTCACTGCCCGGGCAGACATAATCTGGAGAGCGAAGAAGGACACCAGCACCATCATAAACCACATCAGCAAGCCTCACAAACAACCCCTGGCAAGATCAAGGCCAACAGAGAGGCAAGTGAACATCCAAAGATAACTATGTTACAACTATCAGTGATGGGGTGCGGAGGTCTGTCAATGCCGCCCACCCTGCGGGATTTCAGGAAACGCCCTGGTCACGTTGATGGCTGCGGCGATTGTCCCATGTGATAGTCTCCTCTATGTCTGGGACTCATTGTCGGGTAGGCTTCAACACCCGCAAAAGCAAGCAGGGCCCAGCACTGAGGGCAGCCAACAGATCTTCCATTTGAACTTTTGGGATCCGCACCATCCCCTTTCGTTTCGGCAATAGCCACTTTAGCCTCGCAGCAGTGGGGACTGACTTTCTTCGTGCCCACTGCTTGCCTATGCATACCAAGACCTTTCAAACTCTGCCTTTGGGGAAAGCCAAGCTACCCGCCCCCCCACCTGGACTCCATAATACAATGAATCCTGGTGGAGTTCCCCTTGATAGTGGTGCCACAGTTCTCCGTGGCCAAGCCAAAGCATGGGGTAAGGCAGCACATATTGACTGGTGGGGGGCACTCCACCCTAGGACATGCCGACTCCCTGGTGAAGGAAGTGTTTAAGAAAATGGAGGAGCTGGTGATTGTGCGGTGCTCTGACAGTTCCTGGGCGCCTCACCTCCACGTGATGCCCAAATTAGTAGGGTGTTGGAGACCATGTGGTTACTACCACCGCCTCAATGACGCCACCTCCTGACAGATATCCTGTGCCCCACATCCAATACATTGCTGCCAACCTGCATGGGTGTCCTCCAAGGTGAACCTCGTCCGGAGGTACCACCATTTACTCCCAGGATGTTCCCAATACTGCAATCATAACCCCATTTGGTTTGTTTGAATTTCTCCGCCTTCCCTTTGGTCTAAAGAACGTGGCACAAACATTTCAGCGGCTGGTGGACACAGTGGGCCGTGACCTCCATTTGCGTTCATCTATTTGGACGATATCCTCATCGCCAGCCGTAGCTGCAAGGACCACTCTGCCCACCTGAGACAACTGTGCACCCGGTTGAGTGAGTTTGGTCTGGACACCATCGATTTCCTGGGGCACAAGATTAACAGACACGGAACTACACCCCTCCCCGAGAAAGTTGAGGCGGTCTGGCATTTCGCCTAGCCACACACTGTAAAAGGGCTACAAGAATTTGCTGGTATGGTAAACTTATACCACAGGTTCATACTGGCAGCGGCACGCATTGTGCACCCCCTCTTCATGCTGAGGACAGGCAAGGCAAAAGTCATTGCTTGGGTTGATGAGTCTTCCAGAGCGTTCCAGAATGCCAAAGACATGCTGGACAACGCCACCCTCCTGATCCACCACAGACTGGAGGCACCTACCACCCTAACATTTTTGAACATTTTTGGGACTGGGTGACATATTGCAGTTGTTTCATTTCCTGGCACAGTTAAGTTGTGACCGGACATTGAGATTTCACATTTTTAGCAGGGAGTACCTTTCCTTAGATATCTGTAGCAACTGTCACCATACACTCGTAAACCCCACACGTTTCTCTGTCTGATAGTGCAAATGTTATTGCTGCTCCTTACAAATAAGTCAATTTTGTCTTTTTTTTCCCCCATTGCCTTGGTATTTTTAAAATATTTTATTTATAAAAGGAAAAAAGCAATAACCAGAGTTACATAACTGAAATATAACAATTTGTCAAAATGTAAACATGGTTACAGAAAAAAGAACTACAGAAAATCCTACAAAAAACCCCAGCCTTCCCTCCAACTCTAACACTATCCCCTCCCTCTATCCTAATTCTAAACCCCTACCCCCCAAACAAAGAAAAGAATAGCAAAAGAAAAGGAAAAAATAGACAAGGAGAACACACCACATCATTCATTTACTATATGATAAGGAGACCCAGCAGCTCTCAGGACCAGTCTTAAATTTTTAAATTAAAATAATCCAGATATGGGCCCCAAATCCTTTAAATGCATAATATTTATCCCTTAAATTATGTTATCTTCTCCATTGGAATACATGATCTTATTTCCAAATGTCATCTTTGTAAATTAAACTCCATTTGATCTTTCCATGAAATAGCTATACATTGCTAAAGCTAATCTCAAAAATGCCATTTGAAATTTATCTAACTTATGTCTCAAGCCCATTTCACTAACATCTCCAATTAAAAAGATCTTCAGAATCTAAAGAGAATTTTATATTTAAAATGTTTTGTAAACAATTTCTTAATCTATACCAAAAACCCTTAACTTTATCACAAGGCCATACTGAGTGCAAACAAATATAGCTTTTTGATCATTGCACCAAAACATTCATCTGAAGCACTCAGCTTATCTTTTCAAATGTTCTAGGGTCAAATATAATTGGTGTATAAAAGTATAAGTCACCAGTCTGTACCTGACATTTACTAACTTTGTCATCTTCTTTCTTTGGCTTGGCTTCGCGGACGAAGATTTATGGAGGGGGTAAAAAGTCCACGTCAGCTGCAGGCTCGTTTGTGGCTGACAAGTCCGATGCGGGACAGGCAGACACGATTGCAGCGGTTGCAAGGGAAAATTGGTTGGTTGGGGTTGGGTGTTGGGTTTTTCCTCCTTTGCCTTTTGTCAGTGAGGTGGGCTCTGCGGTCTTCTTCAAAGGAGGTTGCTGCCCGCCAAACTGTGAGGCGCCAAGATGCACGGTTTGAGGCGTTATCAGCCCACTGGCGGTGGTCAATGTGGCAGGCACCAAGAGATTTCTTTAGGCAGTCCTTGTACCTTTTCTTTGGTGCACCTCTGTCACGGTGGCCAGTGGAGAGCTCGCCATATAACACGATCTTGGAAGGCTGGCGGCAAAACTCTGCATGCCAAACTGCATGAGTTTTTCAAGCTTTGTTGGGACCAAGGTAAACTGCCTCAGGATCTTCGTGATGCCACCATCATCACCCTGTACAAAAACAAAGGCGAGAAATCAGACTGCTCAAACTACAGGGGAATCACGTTGCTCTCCATTGCAGGCAAAATCTTCGCTAGGATTCTACTAAATAGAATAATACCTAGTGTCGCCGAGAATATTCTCCCAGAATCACAGTGCGGCTTTCGCGCAAACAGAGGAACCACTAACTTTGTCATAGTATCTCTACAAATATTCCTCCAGCAATCATTTTTATTTTGAACTCCCAAATCCTTCTCCCATTTAAGTCGCAATTTATGCAGCTCAATCTTAGGCATTTTCTGCTGCAGTAATTTATACATTTCTGAAATAAAACCCTTCTTCCATCCCGGTGCAACATTTCAAATTTCATTTTTTTTAGGTAAATGCAATTGTCTCCCAAAATAATCAGACAACATTGATTTAAGTTGATAATAACAAAAAAGTGTGTGATTAGGGATTTGACATTTTTCCTTCAACCTTTCAAATGTTAAAAAAATGGCTCAATTCAAAAGAGCTACAGGAGAAAGTGAATAAAGAGAAGAAAATTAAATTGGATTCTATGAAATTGAAATATAATACGTTACAAACTTAGGGTTGAACGGTTGTTACAAAGATCTAATCAGAAATATTATGAGTTAGGGGGGATAAACACAAAGTATTCGAAGGACAAGTGAAATCTGAACAAATGTCTAGAATGATAAAAGCAGTTAAGTAAAATTCAGAGGTGTCTTATCGGCTACAAGATATTAATAAACAATTCAAGGAGTTTTATTAAAAAAAAATATACACTTCCGAAGTAAGACAAGAAGAGAATAAATAGGAGTTTTTAAGTAGATTAGTTACCAATGTTATATGATTGGACTAGGGATCAATTGAAGAAACCAATAATTTTGAGAGAAAATAAGTCGGTTTTGAATTCAATGCCGATTGATAAATCTCCGGGAGAAGATGAGGTTACTGTGGAATTTTATAAGAAGTTTCAACATTTAGTACTTCCAATATTTGAGGAAGATTTCCAACAAGTTTCGGATGCAAAATCTGTTCCAGAATTGTTTTCACAAGCAATTATTAAAGTGATCCTTAAAAAAGATAAAGACCCTTTAAATCGAGGCTCTTATAGGCCAATTTCGTTATTAGTGTGGATAGTTCAGGTAAATTTGCTTATATTGTGATATGTAATTTCCATGGCCATATGACTGTCTTATTGCAGGAAGTATGGTTTAAGGGCTCCCTCAATCCAAACAACCGACTCTCCAGCTTCCACTGGCCTGGGGCAGCTCTCATGCTGCTGGCTGCGATTTTACTATTGTGTTGTTATGATAGTCAGCCAAATGGCAGGTAAGTGTTATCTCATTGATTATATTGTTTAATCATAAGGACTTGTGACCAGTTTAAATGTAGGAACAAGATGCAGACCAACAAATGTTTCTTAAACTACTGTAGAATGTAGAGCATCATCTCTATTCTATTGGTCTCAGTGGTGACTAGTTATCTGTAGGTTGATGAATAGCCAAAAGTAAACTGCAAAACACTATCAGCTAATATCATAAACTCTTAAAAATGATGCACCTGAACATTAAAGCTGAGAAAAATCCTGGAAGTATGAATCTTGTCACTTGTAGAAAAATGTTTATTTTAAGACACAGTTATTTGATTTAGCAGTTTGGTAGATTTACAGATTAAAAAGTGAGTGACCTGTTGTTTATAACAGCCAGAAGATACTAACTTTGACTCTATATGACGTTAGAAAAGATGCTTGTTATTTCCTTTCGTTACATAACATAACATAACATAACAATTACAGCACGGAAACAGGCCATTAGGCCCTTCTAGTCCGCACCGAACCAAACACCCCTTTCTAGTCCCACCTCCCTGCACAATGCCCATAACCCTCCACCTTCTTCTCATCCATATACCTGTCCAACCTTTTCTTAAATAATACAATTGACTCCGCCGCCACTATTTCTCCCGGAAGATCATTCCACACGGCTACCACTCTCTGAGTAAAGAAGTTCCCCCTCATGTTACCTCTAAACCTCTGCCCCTTAATTCTTAACTCATGTCCTCTTGTTTTAATCTTTCCTCCTCTTAACGGAAATAGTCTATCCACATCCACTCTGTCTATCCCTTTCATAATCTTAAATACTTCTATCAAATCCCCTCTCAACCTTCTACGCTCCAAAGAATAAAGACCTAATTTGTCCAATCTCTCCCTATACTCTAGATGCTTAAACCCAGGTAACATTCTGGTAAACCTTCTCTGCACTCTCTCCACTCTGTCTATATCCTTCCTATAATTAGGCGACCAGAACTGCACACAGAACTCCAAATTAGGCCGCACCAACGTCTTATACAATCTCAACATCACCTCCCAACTCCTATATTCCATGCAATGATTGATAAAGGCCAGCATACTAAAAGCCTTCTTCACCACCCTATTCACGTGAGTTTCTACCTTCAGGGAACAATGTACCGTCACTCCTAAATCTTTCTGCTCTTCTGTATTCCTCAATGCTCTCCCATTTACCACGTATGTCCTATTCTGATTCTTCTTACCAAAATGAAGCACCTCACACTTATCAGCATTAAATTCCATCTGCCATTTTTCAGCCCACTTTTCTAAGCAGCCCAAATCCCTCTGCAATCCTTGAAAACCTTTTTCATTATCCACTATTCCACCTATCTTAGTATCGTCTGCATATTTACTAATCCAATTCACCACCCCATCATCTAGATCATTAATGTATATAACGAACAACAATGGGCCCAATACAGATCCTTGAGGCACACCACTGGTCACCGGCCTCCAACCTGACAGACAATTATCCACTACCACTCTCTGGCCTCTCCCTTTCAGCCAATGTTCAATCCATTTGACTATCTTAAAATTTATACCTAAAGACTGCACCTTCTTAACTAACCTTCCATGTGGTACCTTATCGAAGGCCTTACTGAAGTCCATATAGACAACATCCACTGCGCTACCCTCATCCACATTCCTAGTCACCTCTTCAAAAAATTCAATCAGGTTGGTCAAACATGACCTTCCTCCCACAAATCCATGTTGAGTGCTCCTGATCAGACCCTGTCTATCCAGATGTTGATAAGTACTATCTCTAAGAATTTTCTCCATTAATTTACCTACCACAGACGTCAAACTTACAGGCCGATAGTTGCCAGGCTTCCTCCTTGAACCCTTTTTAAATAACGGAACCACATGCGCAATGCGCCAATCCTCCGGCACTATCCCCATATCTAATGACATTTGGAAAATTACCGCCAGAGCCTCTGCTATTTCCTCCTTCACTTCTCTCAATGTCCTGGGGAAGATCCCGTCTGGTCCCGGAGACTTATCCACCTTTATATTCTTCAAAAGTCTTAAAACTACACCTTTTGTAATCTCTATATTCCCCATATTTACCCAATTTGCTTTTTTTTATCTCACATCTCCCAATATCCTTCTCCTTAGTGAATACCGAAGAAAAGAAACTGTTCAATATCTCCCCCATTTCTCTAGGCTCCACACACAGTTTTCCGCTCTGATTTTCTAAGGGACCAATTTTGTCTCTAGCTTTCCTCTTACCATTAACATATTTGTAGAACTCTTTTGGATTAGTTTTCACCCTGCTTGCCATAGTTTCCTCGTACCTTCTTTTAGCTTTCCTAATTCCTCTCTTAAGATTCCTCTTACATTCAGTGTATCTTTCAAACATCTCCTTAACTCCATGCTTCTTATATCTAATGTACCCCTCCCTTTTTCTTCGAACCAAGTTTCCAATATTCTTTGAAAACCACGTCTCTCTCAAACCTTTTGCCCCTCCTTTTAACAGGTATCTTTATTTCTAAATAATATTCCATTTACATACAATTTGGCTGCTAATATGTATTCCAGAATCATAGAGAATATACAACAAAAGAGCAAGTTTTGTGTCATCCTCTCTCTCTGTTATCTGCATTTTGCTTCTTTGAGATTTGACAGTACAGGTACTCCCTGACTTGTGACCTATGCGACTTGCGTCCATCCGCACATCCACCCGAAAATCTGTTTAATAAATATAAAGAAAAAATGCCAAATTTACATGATTTATGTTGTATTTGGTAAACTATAACAGGGATAGAGGGCATACAAGAGCCAAAATGTACGTTCTTGTCGGTTGATGTCCCGGGGTCCATAGGCTGGGCATGATCATCTTAATTCCTGTGTGCATGCACGGTATGTGTATTGGGGTTCGGTTGTCGCATGAGTGACAGGTATGTGCTCTAACGATATTTAATTCATACCCTGACTCTCGCGCATGCACCAACCGAACTCCCAATATATATACTGTGCATGCGCACAGGAATTAAGATGGCTGCGCTCAGCCTAAGGACCTCGGGACATCGACCAACATACTATATGTATGCCCTGTATCCCTGAAATAGTTTGCCAAATACAACATAAACAGTGTAAGTTTTATATTTTTTAATAAATGTACACAATTCTGACATATGTCCATTGCAAGATACGACCGATCCCTCAGTCTGAATTATGGTCATCAGTCAGGGAGTACCTGTACAGTAATACATTGAAGTGTTGCTCAGCAATATAATGCATGTACAAAGATCTTCCTGGCTGCCCTTTAACGCAACCACCCTGCATTAATTTTTTAAACGCTACTTTGATTTTAAAGTTTACATTAAAGTTATATTTAAATGAATTGTGTCAGGGGCTTTAAACATATCTGTGTGCTGGTTCCTATCACAGTTACAGACCGACTAACATATGATCTTGCTGACTTCTATTTCTTTAATTGTCCATGGATTATGATTCAGAGCCTCCAGTATTGCAAAAGGCAAATTGAAAACTAAACAATACCAATAGAGGCTACTAATTAAGATCACAGGGTTTTCTTAGGTTACTGAATGCTCTTGTCATTGTCTAACTTTGTTTATTGACTAAAGTCAGCTAATTCTTGTACTCTCTGATAGCCAGGGCACAGCAGTACTGAATGCAGGGATACTGTTCCTTCTGATATTTCTCAACCTGTATGTGATTGGGAGACAGGGACGACTGAAAAAGGGAGAGGTCGTGGCCAGACTACAAGAAATCATCAAGAAACTGAATGGTGAATAAACAAATGTTTATTGATCTGGACCATCTTTCTGACAGGTTGAGGCTGGAGAACAAATCAGAGTAGAAAGAACTCTGCCCTAAACCTGCTATCCCCAGGTCTTTCCACCACTTCTGTGTCTGATCATCTAACTGTCAAGGCCCTAATCTTTCAAATGTTACTCTAATTACTTCTAACATGCTAGCTTCCACAGCTCGGGCATATCTTCCCAGAGATTCAGCATTCTCTGCAAGAGGAAATTTCTACATGGTTTTAAATGGCCAGTGCTTGTCTTGAAACTGTGTCTTGAATTCTGTAGTTCACTTTGAGTGAATATTCATGCTAAATCATGAACTTAAAGTAATACATTAAATCATAAAGGCAGTATTTGTGGTGAGAGAAAGTTCTGATCTCTGGTAGTTGAACTTCCATCAGAAATGGAAAATATAAAGAAATAAATTAAGCAATTTAAGCAAGTGAAGAATTGGAATGGCCGTATGAGGCAGGAAAAGAACAAAAAAGTCTTTTGAATTCCCGAGCTTATCTTTCCCTTTCTGCCACCCAAATTTTTACTGGTTCTGCAGTGGCAGGGAGAAAAGGCCCTGGTGGGTAAGACTGCCCTGAGGAGTAAAATCCTACTGTGTTTAACTTTGAACATGACATGGGAGTGCTTGAACTTCAAATTTCTGTTTCAAAAATAAAATGTTATTTTATTTTGTTTGGAGTTGAAAACTTTTCTCTTCATGCCCAAGTTAAGAATGGGATACGTGCTGATTTCGGACAATCTGTGATTCATACATTCCATCTTTATGTCATCCCACCCCCAACCCATCACTAATTTGTCTATCATTCATTTGGACATTGCTTCACTGGCCAAGAAGACAGATTTCAATATATTGATAAGCAATATGGAGGTCATGATGGATTGGAAACTGATAGTAAACATATAAAATCAATGGTCACGTGCCTCTGTGTTGGTAGAAAGTTTCTTGTTATTCTTGCCGCTTGTAATTTTGTGTACTTCATCAGATCTCCCTTCATTTTCTGCCCTTCAAAATGTATCACCAAATACTTGTCAGGATTAAATTTCATCTGCCATTGCAATGACATTGTTCTACCCATTTTATTAACTCTTTCCTAGAAACTGACTTTCTATTGAAACTCTTTTGCATCCCTCTTTTGTCAATCTTTGGAAGTAATCACAGATTACACCCTTAGAGGGCCTACTTTTTAATCTATTTTAGATCCCCCCTTTGAATGTACTTGTGATATCCTTGACTCTCACACCAAGAGGCACATGCTCCTGGATGTGTGTATGCAACTGCAGAAATAACTGTCCAGTCCCATTACATTCAAGTCTTCTTGACGAATATCCTAAGCCAGACATGGTGCTGTGGTCTTGCTTCTGGCGGGATTCCCCAAAGGTGCATTCAACACACCCATTTTCCAACACCTGAGAAAGATTTTCTCCAATCACCTCCTTACCTTGTGGTGGTCCACTTTCTTGATGACCCCCAGCTATCCAGGTTAAGAACATGCTATCAATTTAATCCATAGCCTCCTGGATGTACTGTGATGCCAAAAGCAAAGTTTAAACTAGAACCAATTGAACATTATAATACATATTGTTCAATACAAGCAACTTTTATGAATGATCAATTTAATGTGATTTTTTAATTTTAATTAAACTTCAACCCTGGTATGTTTTGAAAGGTGGGAGGAAACTATACCACCCAGAGGAAAATCACAGGGAAACCCACCAGACAAACCCCAGTTGCTGGCTCTGTAACAGTGTTGTGCTAATGGCTACGCTAATCGTGCCGCCCCCCCCCACCCCCGTCATCCGTCATAACATAATGAAGTATAAAATTTCCGTTTTTAATTGCATGATTTACTTTAATTGCTAATTTATGTTTTGTTCAATGTTTGCAGAAACCCTTGTGGGTAATGGGGATTTGAAATGGGAGAATGCATCATACCCAGACCTCTTTATGCCATCTGCTCCATCCTGGTCACTCCACTGGGCCTATAGAGATGGGCGTCTGGTCAATCTTCCTGTCTCTTTATTAGTGGAAGGTGATATCATAGCACTTAGACCAGGCCAAGAATCCTTTGCCTCTTTGAGAGGCATTAAGGTAAATTTAGCTTCTAATTCTTTTTAATTAAATCTGGCCAGCAGCCGCAATTGAAAAGAAAAGTTGTACAAAGTTACGGATAATGATAATTCTGTTTCCCCTCAAAGAGATGATGTCAGGGAAAATTGCTATAAAATGGATTGACATTAGCAACGAGGATTCTGCTAATCTGGCAAGTAAGAAAAGGATGATCATATTTCACATAGAGGGTCAGTGTCTATAAAGGCATACTTCACATGGGTTTTAAAAAGAACTAAAAACACACCAGAATGCTGGAGGAACTCAGCTGGTCTTTTCAGCATCCGTAAGAGAGAGATATATTGCCGATGTTTTGGTCTTGAGCACTTTTTCAAGGAATAAGCCTGAAGCAGGAAATCTCAGAAAGTCTCAGATTTCAGACGATGCTGGCTGGGGGAGGAATCCAGGCCAACAAAAGGTATTAGTTGGATACGATCAGGGATGAGGTAAGAATTTATCATGTTTATGCCAAAGGTGACAGAATGGGGATACACAGCTGGGGGAAGGTGGTGGGGGGGCGGGGTGGAGTTTAATGAAAGTCAGAGAAGTCGATATTAATACCATCCAGTTGGAGGGTGCCCAGTCAGAAGATGAGGTATTGTTCCTCCAATTTACGGGTGGGTTCAATCTGGCAGTGCTTGAGACCATGGGCAGGCATGTCTGCAGGGGAATGGAATGAGGAATTGAAATGGGTTAGATTAGTTTTAGGGGATTTTTTTCTTTCTTTTAGATAAGTGGAATTATGGGGTTTAATGATTATCCTGGATAAACTCCTTTTTTAGATTTTAACGGATAATGCAATATGTTATAATAGTATTTAACTGATTTATATGTATAATTATTTTAATAGACAGTTATATTTAATAATAAGGGATGGAATGAACATTTGTTTTTTAAAATTTTGTTATGTATATGTTATTTTTGTCTTGTTTTATTAATATCTTACATATGGATTGTCATGTTTAAACTCAATAAAAATATTTAAAAAAGAAATAAATGGGTGACCACTGGGCAGCGCAGAGAGCCAAGGTACTCAACAAAGCAATCTCCCAGTCTGCATCCAGTCTCTCCAATGTAGAGGAGCACTAGATGCAGTAGACGACCCCTGCAGATTCACAAGTGAAATGTTGCTTCATTTGGAAGGACTGTTTGGAGCCCTGAATGGTGGTGAGGGAGGAGGGGTGGGCGCAAGTGGAGCATCTGTAGTCACAAGATAGGTCCCAAGGGGTGATTGGCGGGGAGGGATTAGAGGACAAAAGGTACCATGCAGGATATTTGTGGCATATAACCATATAACTATTTACGGAGCGGAATCATTGAAGAGAATGTGAATTGTAACATGAGAGATAAAAGGCAAATCAGAGAATGAGGAAAAACGGAGAAAAGACACGAGGCTACAAATGGGTAAGATTTGACAAATCGAATATAATGAGGAAAAAAATGAAATTGTCTGTTTCAGGAAGAGGGAGAGTTGAAGCAGATTTAGGGTTTCATGGACCTATGTTAGAACCATTTTTAATATGTGTGAATAATCTGGATTTGGGGCAATGTAGACCTTCTGGGCATCGTTTAGTTAGACTTCTATCGATATTTCTGTTGCTGAGTGAAATATAAGCGTGTGATGTAGGCAATTGGGAGGTAATAGGAAACAGTTGATATACAGTACAACTCCGATTTTCTGAAAGGGTCGAGACCGGGCCCATTTTGGATAAATATTTTTTTCGGAGAACCAGTCATTTGTTTAAAAACAGCCCAGTAGCAACTGCAAATCATTTGAAACCATGTTTAAACAACGACAAACAACAAGATAAGGTCTTTTCAACGTTACGCTCAAAGAAGAGGCATACACTACGGGAGTGAATTCAACACTGGTTTATTATGCTCGCAGCTCTGCTTCTAAAGGGCTCAGAAGCCCATCTCTGACGTCGTAATGCCACCCGACTGGTGGCATTACAATTCGCTTCCTGTGATTGGTCATTTAGTACTACCTGAGGAGCGGCCAACGAGCCCCTCTCATCCCCGGGTGTAGTTGTTTCCCTAGCTCCACCCAATTGGCTGCTGCTGGCCAACCCATCGGAGTGGGGTGCTGCAGAGTTGAACGCCGACCTCAAAGTGCGTAGCCCGTCTCGGCTGGCTGTGCAGGCCGCAGGCTCCCGATGTCGGATCCCTGCTTTGGGCGTGGCGTGTTCGGCGGCCCGCTACAAGTTTGACCGATTTTAAAATAATGTAAATTGAGTCATTACTTAAACATTGTCATTAGAATCTCTAGAGATCACCCTATTCCAGATTAAAGTGAATAAAATACAGAGAAAAATGTCAAACAGAAGTGAATATTGCTCCCTGAAGGCAAAGAAATAGGTTGGCTAATATAACAGCTGTTGGCAATATCGATAACTTTCTATTGTACTGGATGTGGGTTGGATGAACTTATCCTAATGACCATCTGTCACTTTTGCTGCATCCTTCTTTGCTTGAAACAGGATGATGAGCACATAGTATTGGAGCCTGGTGATTTGTTTCCACCTTTTTCTCCCCCACCGACACCTAGAGGAAAAGGAAAGAAGGGGCCTGAAGCTCCTCAACAGCACAGGCTCTTCAGAGTTGTGAGGACTCCAGTTCTTGAAAATGTTAGGTATGCAAAGCCAATTGTTTCTTGTGTGTCTTTTAAACTGTTGATTCTTAATGCAGGAGTATTAGTGAGGCATGATAAAAGTAAGTCTCAAGCAACCAGAAAATACACTTGGCCGGCATCTACCACTCCCCATACCAGGATAACTGGATAATGAATAATGTGAACCGAGCAATGGATTGTTTAGTTAATAGTGCATGGGACTGAAGTTGCTTTGAGCCGATTGTGCTGAACTGGCCTGTTCTGTGCTGTAAGTGGTTATATATAGTTATTCTGGCCTTTGTTTGATTTGAATCATTTTAGACGATCTTTGTTGTCGCTATCGATGTGTGATCTCTTGTATAGGTAAGCAACTAGATCTAAAGGGGAAATTGATAGGCGTGTGAGAGAATAAGTTGAAGGGATGTAAGGAAAGGAAGAGAATGGGACTGATGAGTTTACCGTACTGGAAGCTGATACAGCCCCGATGTATCGACCTGTGTGTCATTTTCATTGTTCAGGCATCACAGCTGTTGTGTTTTGTTTCTCAGGCAGAGTTTAGACCTGGCACTATCTCGTCCTGTCACCGCACTTGATAATGAGCGCTATACTGTGCAATTAGCGATGGAGAAATACACTGTTCCTTGCCTTCTGGTAAGTTGCTTTCATGTCAGTTTTCAATACTGAGCTGCTTTTTGTGTTATACAAAAATGGCTTAAACAGTGGAGAACTCATTCATCAACTGGTAGTAGCGAAGCGCTGTGAGAAGCAGTGTTTTTCGTCATGTTGCTCTCATTTGCTACCTGTTTGTCACCAAGATATTCCTTTGCATCCCTAAGGCGAGGAAAATTTAAAATTCCATGTTCCCACACCTAAATTCCATGTTTTTTTTATTGCACATGGTTTGGTGTATAACTCCAAATGGATAATTTGAATCCTAGAAGACATGTTTGCTTATTTCATAGAAAACTCTGTTTCAAATGTATATTGAATCCCTCCAAATATTTGTTCTTTATTTCATCAAATCTTGCTAAGGGATGGCACAATGGTGCAATGAGTGAAGCTGCTGCCTCGTAGCTCCAACACTTGGGTTCCCTTCCCTTCTGACCTCTAGTATAGTCTGTGTAGTTTGCATGTTCTCCCTGTAACTGCATGGCTTTCTACTGGTGTCCAACAATGTTTCAACAATTTGCTGGTCTGTAGGTTAATTGGGGTTAAATTACCCCAAGTAGGTGGGATTTAGGAGATTTAATGGGAATAGAAAGTGGATTGCAGGAAAATAAGTAGGGGCTGCACGGTTAGCATAGCCAGTGACTAGGGTTCAAATCCAGTGCAGTCTGTAAGGAGGTTGTATGCTCTCCCCGTGTCTGCATGGATTTCCTCCATGTGCTTCAGTTACCTCCCAACCTTCAAAAATGTACAGGGATTGTTGGTTAATTAGGTGGCATGGGGTTGTGGACAGAAGGGCCTGTTATCATGCAATATGTCCAAATTTAAAAAAAAATTCATGAATGGATTTGATGGTGGTTGTTCCAAGTCCTTGTATAAACACACCAATGGAGTGTCTTCTAGCCTTCATAAAAAGGGAAGATATATTGCAGACATTTCAGGCCTGAGCCCCTCAAGGAATAAGCTGCAGGAAATCTCAGAATTCAGACAATGCTGGTTAGGGTGAGGGAGGAATCCAGTCTGACAAAAGGTGTTAATTGGATACAATAAGGGGAGAGGTGAGAATTTATCATGTGTGTGTGAAGGGAGACAGGGAAGGGAGAGATAAAACTGGGGGAAGGGGATGGGGAAGAAGTGGGGGGGGGGGGGGTTCTTAGATTGGATGGGATAATTGGATGTTGTATCTTCTGTAATTGAGCAACTCTGCTATTTTTAATGTGAATCTGACCATCTGGAATGACACACAGCATCAGAGCTGAGGCAGATTCTGGCAATATACGTTATCCACCAAAATTTGGGAGTCTGGGCATAAAATGAAATTGGCACTGGGAGAATACTTTGCAAGCAGAGACAAGAAATCAGTTTGATTTTTGTTACAGTAATGATGAACAGCATTCCTTTTAAATTGGTCAGCCGGTCGGTATAGGCTGCGATACAGTGAGGAATTTGGAGTGGAGTAGCTGTTTGAAAATAAATTGTTAAGCGTATAGAACATAGAATGGAACACAGTACAGGCCCTTTGGCCCATAGTACTGTGCCAACATGTAAACCTACTCCATACAAATCTAATTTTTCCCTCCCTCACACCCATAACCTGCTATTTTTCTTACATCCATGTCCTATCTGAGAGTCTTTTGAATGTCCCTATTACACCTGCTCCACCACTGTGGATGACTCAGAAGCATTCCAGGCACCCTTTACTTGCAGTGTGAAAAATGTATCTCTGATATAAACTTTTCTCCACTCACCTTAAACCAGCATCTTCTGATATTTGCTTTTGTTGCCCTTGCAAAAAGGTGCTGGGCTAAGCCCCTCAAAATCTTGTACTGTATGCCAATGGGAGGGATTTAAAGAGGAGACCACTTTCTGTCCAAAAATGTTCCAAGTCGGACCAAGGCAAGGCTACTCAATCTCTACTCCCATGCAAATTGAGGAAAAAGAAAGGATAAGGCATAAAGTGAGAAGATAATGACGCTTTAAGCACTCAGTACTGCAGAAAGCTGAGGGAGGCATCACGGGTCAATGGTGGAATTAAATAGATTCGTTTACGGAGTCCAGAGGACCCCAAAAACCAGCAACATTAGATATGCACCACAACACAGGGTCACTTAAACTCTTTCTTTGGCTTGGCTTCGCAGACAAAGATTTATGGAGAGGTAAATGTCCACGACAGCTGCAGGCTCGTTTGTGGCTGACAAGTCCGATGCGGGACAGGCAGACACGGTTGCAGGGGAAAATTGGTTGGTTGGGGTTGGGTGTTGGGTTTTTCCTCCTTTGTCTTTTCCTTAAACTAAAGTAGTTTTTAATAATAATTAAGCAAGAAAACAGAATTAAACTTTAACTTATTACTTAACCTACCTAACTACTCTAATACTAAGTGCGTGTGTGTGTAATGTATATTTAAGATTAGAAAAGTCCTTTGGATCACAGTCCAATCTCACTGGTTGCAGGCAATTCTTGTTCTATGCACAGAAGTTAGCATGAACAAAGTTCACCAGTCTTTGGTGTTTAACAGGCAAATGGTTACCACTCAGGAGGGTTCTTGCTGGTTTTCAGAGAGAGATTCCTTTTCCAGGACATCCGCAACTGATTCTTTCTCAATCAGTCTTGCTGACGAAACTTGCTCCCTCAGGGTTCTCCAGATGATCCTCTTTCTTTCAGGTCACCTTTCACACCGCCAGTCTTCTCCTTTGACCAGGCAGCCTTCTTTGCCAGCTTGTCCTTCTTGAACTGATTTCTGTAGCCTCTTTTAGGTGTTCAGAAGAAGATTAGGCTCCTGTAGGTGTGGCTAGCAGAGTTCAGCTAGCATGTTTAGGTGGCCACGAAATGGACAGCTTTCTGGCACCTAAACATGCCAGCTGACTGCTAGCCACCTAGCAGCAAAAGCCGGCTACTCTGGACAGGTGTCTAGTCCCGCCCACGCTGACTTCATGTTATAGCAGCAAACAACTCAGGCATGACTTGACTCGCGCTGCTGGTCTCTCCCCCTTCGCCCGCCCGACTCTCACTGCTGGTCTCCCCCCCACCTGCCTGACTCCCACTGCCAGTCTCCACCTGCCCAACTCCCGCTGCCGGTCTCTCTTTCCCCCCCCTCACCTGCCTGACTCCCGCTGCTGGTATCCCCCCCCCCCGACTCCCGCTGCTAGTCTCCCCCCTCCCCACCCACCCGACTCCCGCTGCCGGTCTCCCCCACCCGCCCGACTCCCACTGCCGGTCCCCCCTCAACCACCCAACTCCCGCTGCCGGTCTCCCTCTGGACGAAGGAGAGAACCTTGAAGCAGGAATAAAAGATGGTCTGACTAATCATTAATGGTGAGTAAAAATGCTCGTTGTCATATTTGTTTCAAGGCGGTAGGTTTTGGAATAAATGTTTTTGTGACATTACACCTAAAATCTGCGGTATTAAAGTATAAGCACAATGCTGGAGAAACTCCCAGGTCAGTTATGTAGCAAGATAAAGATACATATCCAACTTTTCAGATATGAGCCCTTCATAAAAGTATCCCCAAAACATTTGCTTTGCTGTGTTTCTCCAGCTGCCGGTCTCAGTAAACACAAGTAAAAGAACTGGCAGAGGGTGAGAGAGAAAGATAGGGCGTGATTTAAAAGATCAGCTAAAGTAAAGTAGAAGGAAACATGGAAAGGAGAGGTTTGTGATGTAGAGTTAGACCCGGAGAGGAGCAATTCAAAAGGACGTGAACTAGCTCTCAGAAGGGCATGAATGTAGAAGGAGGGAGCAAGTGATGGACAGGGAGACCGTCATGACTTGAAGCACAATTACATGACAGACACAGACAGGGGCAGAAAAGTAAAAGGGGGGAGGGGAGCAGAGAGGGAGAATGGGGCAGAGAAAAATGGACGACTGGGGGCGAAGGGACAGAGATAGAAAGACAAATACGCACACTGGCTCTGAGATTACTCGACAGAATGGCGTGGAAACAAGAGAAAGAGGCGAGCGAAGAAGAGCAAAGGAGAGAAGCCGGGGAAGGAGGGAGGGGAGGGGAGAATAAAGTTTCACAACCCAAGTTGACGCTTGATGCATCCCTGGAGAAAAGGGATGAAGAGAGGGAAGGACAAGAATCAAGGAAGACTGGGACAGCAAGGGAAAGAAACGTGTCAGAGACAGCGAGACATTCCCACGGGGAATAAAGAAATAAAGAATAAAGAAAGACATTGGAAAGCTATCAGCTGCCACAAGGTAAAGCCTATTGACTGCCGACGCATCGCCCCTGTCACGTTCACACTCCCACCTCGGGCACTATCTGCCCCCTTCAGTCCCGACTTCCAGGCACCTGTACCATATCCTCTCTCCTCCTTCCCCAACCTCCCGGCACTTCACCTGCACCATTCGCCTCCCTCTCCAACCCCAGACGCCTCATCTGCTGCCGGTTGCTGCCTCAGGCACTCTTGACAGTTCGTGGCATATCGCTGCCGGTCTCAGGAGTCAATGACTGATGACATCAGCATGACGTTATCAGCCCGCCCCCTGGCAGCCCAGGCCCCTTTCAGCTGCCACAGACTGAGACTCGAAGCAGGATATTATACCTCCTAGAGGAGGGTTAAGTAAGTAGACCTCCTGGCTGACTTTTCCGGTTTCAAATGGCCATCCGATAGCTGCACAGGAGTATAATGTGCGGCTTTACAATCAGGTAGTGTGGCCATCTGAAAGCGGCTTGTGACTCCTTCTCTCTCACTCTCACCCTTTCTGAGAGCAAAGCTATTCTGACTTGCCTGCAAAGATCACATGCTCTCCCAGGCCAGCTGCTGAATGTTGCTACTTTGTTGCCTTCTGCAAAAAGCATTCTGCAAAAGTCCTGCAAATATTCTGTGTTTTAAAATGTGTGTGTGGAAGCTGCTTCAACAATTTCTCCCAAAAAACCCAAAGATCTTTCTCCTAAGTAACATAAAAAACAAAGAATTTGGACTTGATTTGGATGGTGCACAAAAAAGATTTGTTAAGATAGCTCTAGCCGTAGCAAAAAAATGTATTATGTCAACCTGGAAATTGGAAGATAATTTGAAAATACAACAATGGTATATAGAAATGAATAAATGTATTCCATTAGAAAAAATAACATATAATTTAAGAAATAATATTACAATATTTGAACAAATATGGGAGCCATACATGAAACACAATAGAGAAAACCTACCGGGGACATCTACCACCTAAAATGACAGAAGGTGAAGAGAATGAAAAGAATTGACTCAGTGGAATTTCTTGTTTATTTTTATTGAGTGACAACATTGTTTGACGGGTTTAATGTACCTTAGATTCTGAACTTTAAATTAATGGGAGGGGAGGTAGGGAGGGTGGGATGGGAAGAGGGAGGGGGGGAAGAAAACGACACTGTATATATTTGAAAAAGAAAATGTATGTATCTTGATCAATGTGGTTTATAGTGTGAAAAATAAAAAAAATTTTTAAAAACAATTCCTCCCAAACCACCTCTGGATACTCTCGCAATTCATTGCAAGCTTGAATTTTAGTTTATGCGTTAAATTGCTTTGAGTAGAAAATGTTTAAAATGAGTTTCTCATTTGTAATGATTATTAATGACAAATTCCTTTAATGTTTTAGGATAATGTGGCAGACAAACTATCAAATTAATTGAGTTGGAAACTTTGCACATGAATTCCAAAACTAGAGACTATTATACTGAGAAATTCAGGGGAAGTTTGTGTACAGAAAGTTTAGAATTTCGAACTCACTGTCATGCAGAGTAATTAAGATATCTGGTGTAGATCTGCAGATGGAGAAGCTGAGAAAATGAGAGAGGGAATTGAGCATAATGTTTAAATTAAGTTAAATGTAGTGTTTGTACAGGGCAGAAAAACATCATAGACCAGTTTTGATGGTGTGAATTTTCACACTGTTAAATAACTGTCAAATGTCAGTGTTGGCTGTGTCTCACTTAGTAGCAGGATTGTTTTCGGATCAGAATGTTGTGGATTCTGTACTTGCTGTAAAAACCAATATGTGTTTCGGCACAACCCGTTGGTCCCTGCGGGCGTCGGTGGCGTCCCGAAGATTAGCAGGCCACACTCGTCCATGTTGACTGCTGGGTGCGGGTTCCGGCAGGCGTTTGTGTGATGGCCAGCACCGTGGCGGTGCCAGAGGAGCATGGTGGTGGTTGGCTCAGTGCCTGCAGCGAGTGGTTGGAGTCGGGAGCCAGGGCGTTCAAAGGAGCATTCGTGGCAGTTTTGGGCATGCTGAAAAGATGGTTCGCTAGGGCGTGTCTACAGTATGGAATTTCAAATTCTGTTTGAACAATTTCTGTTGCCTGTCTAAGCATATTTAAGTATCATTTCAGCATTGTTTATGCCTCATTAACTTTTATATGAATATTTTGGTGTTAAGAATCTACTATATAGATTATCAGGAAAGAAGGTTACAAATTTTGTGTGTTAATAATAAAAAAAAATGACTGAACTTGTACTGGAAATTATTGAAAATGTATTGCAGACCCCTAACTTGGCCTTCAAGCAACTATCTAAGTGAATAGCAAGGAAATAGCTGCACTTACATCAGAAAGTACAAGTCAGCTCACCAGTGAAGACTTGAGGAAATGCGGCATTTGCAGACATGCCTCCTTTTGGACACAACACATGGGGCGGCACGTTTAGCGAAGCCGTTAGCACAATGCTGTTATAGCACCAGAGACCAGAGTTTGAATCTGGCAACATCTGTAAGGAGTTTGCATGTTCTTTCCATGGGTTTTTCCCGGGTGCTCCAGTTACCTCCCATGCTCTAAAGATGTATGGGGTTAGTAGGTTAATTGACTGTATTTGTGTGGCACAGGCTCGTGGGTTGGATGGGCGCGTTACTGTGCTCTTATGCCTAAATTTAAAGTTAAAATTTATGCGTACAAGAGACAATTTCTTGATCTTGTAATGTTATCTGCTAAGGGAGCATGCAAAATTTAATTTTAAATTTAATTAGAGATACATCACGGTAACAAGGCTCTTCCGGTCCACGTATTTGGATGTCCAAATACACCATTTAACCTATAGACCATTTACATTTTATTCAGAGGCTAGGTGGAAACCAGAGCACCTGGAGATGGCACTGGATTCAAACCCAACTGCTGGTTCTGTAATATCATTGTGCTAGCTGCTGCACCAACTGTGTCATCCTCCTCAATATTTATTTTTTGGTCAACAATCCATAAACACTTTATTTGGCCTTAATCATTTTCTTTTTAGGGAGTTTATGCAAAAGTAAATTCGCTGTAAACTGTATTGTGCTTTCGGTTGTTTTGAAAGAAACAATAAAGGTGCTATGTAAATGGAAATTATTTTTTTATTAATCCATATTGGTCTGAAGTAGGTGTCCCTGTGTCTTTCTCAAAGCACTTATGTCATTGCACTAACTGCTATGGAAGTGAGAATGCTGAACGACCTGAGGAACTGCTCAGAGACTCTCATATTCACAAAATAATTTATTTATTTATTTGTATATATGAATACTGGTCTTTCATACGTATTGTACGTGTGTTATGTCTGTTAGCTGCATGTTTTGCACTGAGGACCAGAGAACACTACCTCATCAGGTTGTACTTGTGCAATCAGATGATAATAAATTGCAGTGCACCAGTGATGGGGTCGGGGGATGCTCCAGTTTCCTCTGTTACGAGCCCAAAGGACCCCAAAACCCAGCAGCAATAGACATTTACCAAGACAAGTAGTTTTTAAAACAAAAATTGTTTTTAATCAACTTTAAACATGAAAATAGAATCAAACTTTAACTTATCTCTATACTTACCTAACCCAAATTAACCCCCTTCTAATTCTAAGTGCACGTGTATGTAATGTGTGTGTAAATTTAAGAAAAATTCTTTGGTACACAGATCAATCTCGCTTCTCCTTCTTCCAAGTTCTCTGGATGCAGGCAATTTTTATACTGTGCACAGAATTTAACATGTATAAAGTTCACCAGGCTTTGGTGCTCGAGTGGTAAATGTTTACCACTCAGGAAGATACTTGTAGGGTTTGCAGAGAGAGATTTGTTGTTCCAGGATTTCCACAACTGAGGTACCACCATTAGTCACCTCAAGGTCTCGCTGATGAAACTTGCCCCATCAGGGTTTTCCAGATGGCAAGAGAAACATCAGATGGCACTTCCAGCCATCCACTGCTCTAGAGCTTTCTGTTTCCAACCAGCGCTTTCTGTTTCCAACCAGCTCTTTCTGGCTCGCACTGTTCAAGTTGCTTTCAGTGTCACACACATTAGCTGCGAGAGCTGATTGAACTTCTCTCTCTCTCTCTCTCTCTCTCTCTCTCCAACTGAGACTGCCAGAAAGCCCATGTGACTCTCTCACTTGCAAAAACCCCCACCTTCTTCATCAAACCACAGGAGTTCTCCTCTCTTGGTCAAGCTGTTGTTTTAGATAAACAAAACCCAAGAGTGACGTTTGGGAGCACTTTGGAGAAAGGTCAGAAGCCTTGTAGTTATCCAACCATCCAGCCTGTCTCCAATTCCAAACAATTGTCCATTCATTTCATGATGTCATTTCAATTAGCACTTACTTGTGAAATGTGCATTAAAGTCTCCAAAGATCCTGCAATGTTACTGAATATGAATTCTTCAGTCTTTCAAATAAGATCTGTTTTAAAATGTGCATATGTACCACTAATCTTACCAAATTCCCCCCTCCATTACACCTCCCACCATCCAAAACATGTAGGTTAATTGGTTGGTATGGATTTGTGGGCCGAAATGGCCTGCATATCTAAATTAAAAATTCAATTAAATTAAACTTGACACTGTATCCTTGGACATTAAGATCCCAATGATATCCATCCTTCAGCCACAACTCTGTGATGGCCACAACATCATACCCGCCAACCTATAGCTGTAATACAAGGTCATCCATGTTATTTCTTATGCTGCATGCATTTTAATCTTTTGCCCCGCATTTGTCACTTTTTTTGATTCTGTGTCCTTGTTGCATTGCAACTCATACCCATGGCTGCAATTTTGCCCTTTCTGTCTGTTCTTCCACAAAAACATGGTATCAGATCTCTCTACTTGTGCTTCAATCACTGTTCCACTGCCTCTTTATTTTGATTCCCACCCTCCCACATACCCCCCCCCCCATCTAGTTTAAACCCTCCCCCCAACAGCATCAGCAAACCTCCTTGCCAGGACATTCGTTCCCCATACGTTCAGGTGCATCCTATCCCACATGTACAGGTTACCCCTGCCCTAGAAAAGGTTCCAATGATCCAAGATCTTGAAATCCTGTACCATCTCATAAACCAAGCATTTGTCTGTGCTATCTTCCTGTTCTGACCTTCTCTAGCTCATGGCACTGGGGGTAATCCAGAGATTACCACCTTGGAGGACCTGCTTTTGAACCTATTTTATAACTCCCTAAACTTACTTTGCAGGACCTCTACCCACTCCTGCCTGTGTCATTGGTGTCAAAAAGTACCATGACCTCTGGCTGCTTTCTTCTTTCCCCTCTCTCCCACCCCCCGCCCACCCCCCACCAACTTTCCTCTTTAGAATATTCTGCAACTGGTCAGAGACATTGATGCAGCACATTATCCTGGAATCTGTTCTCTAACTGTTGAGTCCTTTATGATTTTTGCTCTGCCTGACCCCCCCCCCCCCACACACACACTCACACTCACTCTCTCTCTCTCTCTCTCTCTCTCTCTCTCGTCCATCACCCCCTTTGCCTCCAGAGTTCATCCTACCTATTCCAGTTCCCTAACAAGGTCTGTAAGGAGCTGCAGCTGGATGTACCTCTTGCCACATCCTGCAATTGGATCATCCCACCAATCACTACTCTCCTTCACTTGTAACCTCTCCTGAAACAAAGTGCATGTCCTGAGCGAACCTCACTAGTTGCCAACTCCTGGCTCTGCTCTGCTCCACTTCACTTTTAAATTCCTCTGAAACTCCTTATACTCACCAGTGTGCAAATCCTGATTTTGGTACACATTGACTCTTGGAAGACGAAATCTAGTGTTGGAGATTGGCATTCTGCTGTTGTTCAGGAGTCAAGTTAGGCTGGATGTAAGTATCAATGCTAGTTGCATTTTGCTGGAAAATGCATTTAAAACTGCGGTGATATAATGAGGCTTGTGTCATGGTGTTTCACTGAAATTGTCTGGTGAAGTTTCATCAAACAGGAAAATTTATCGCCCTGTTTGCGATCATGCTTTTAAAAAAAATCACTTGGATCTGGCCAAAGAATCGGGTAATTTCTGTTGGAGAGCTCCTGCTGTGTTGTATGATGAAGGACCTAGTAATTATCACAGTAAATACATAAAATTGCTGGAGGAACTCAGCAGTCCCACACTATCCATAGGAGGCAAAGATATATAACCAATGTTTCAGGGTTGATGTCTTCATCAATATAGGAGCAAAGAGCTCCTATATTAAATTAAAAAGGTAGGGGGAAGAGGGAAGAAGGGGCAGGGGGAGGAGCACAGGCCATCAGCCATAGGTGGGAGGCAGGAGAGAAAAGATGAGAATTGTTCCGGGGAGGGGAAGCTCTTGTTTCACTGTTGATCATCACAATTCTGTTGTTTGCAGGTTGCATTTTTGATGACAAACTCGGTGCGATTTGCCCTTGGTGCTCCTGGAATCGGCAGCTGGAAATTTACCTTCTTCCAACTGCAGGTAATCTTAACAATAGTACAACCTAGGTAATCCTAATATCGCCCAGCAAATCATCACATTATTTACTGGACTCTTATTTCAATGGGTTACTCATTAAGCCTATCTCAGAGGCTGATGGATTCCCTGTCTTCGCTGGGTCTGAACACTCCTCTCTGCAACATCCTGTCCAACTTCATGACCAAAAGACCACGGTCAATCTGAGTTGGGAACAAAACCTCAAATCCCATCATGTTGAGCCATGGCACACGGCAGGGCTGTGGGCTCAGCCCGCTACTGTTCATGCTGCTGACTTAGAACTGCACTGCCAGATTCAATACTAATAGAATCATCAAGTTTGCGGGTGACACAATGGTAGATGGATTCAATGGCAAGTGGTGTGAATAACTACCTGACGATCAGTGTGAACAAGACAATGGAGATGATTGTGCACTTCAGGAGGATTAAGGTCGATCACTCTCTGCTGCACATCAATATCCCTGTCGTGAAGTGCACAAAGTTCCTTGGTGTGCTTGTAAAGGATGACGTATCCTGGACCCACAACATCTCCTCATGAGTCAGGAAGATGCAGCAGCGCCTGCACTTTCTTTGGAGGTTGAGGAGGGCGAAAGCTAAGGGGTTCATCTGGACAATTTTCTGCAGGAGCACAATTGCGAGTATCCTGTCAGGCTGCATCTTTGTGTAGTACAGTAGTTGGAAAGCTTTAGAATGGGTCATACAGAAGATCATCAAAACAGCCGAGAAGATCACTGACATCTCCTTTTCCTATAATGGTGACGTTCACCCGGAACGCTGGTTAAATAAGGCTCAAAGAATTATTGAGGATCTTTTCCATCAGAAAGGAGGAGAGGGAGCATCAAAATGAAGACAACCTGGCTGGAAAATAGCTTCTTCCCTCAGGCTGTGAGATTGATGAACTGTATCCTCTGAATTAATTCTCCCAAAATATTGGTGTATATTTATTTTAAATGAAACCTTTCTAGATAGGATTAGTACATGCTGTCTATTTGGTGTGTATGTGTGTACCGTGATTCAGTGAAACACTATTTCAACTGGTTTAGTGTGTACAGCCAGATGGCATGAACTTGAACTTGATGCCATGCTGCATTGAAAGACGTGACATCAATCATTAAGGCAAACTTTGAACCACGTGTCGGTAGATTGGGTTTATGGCATCATCATTTTGCGAGAATACCTCTTACGATGATCTGCTCACTTTTACTGGCAGATTAATTATATGAATTTATATTCTTAATTTTTGTAATATTATGAGCTTGTGTTCTGATCATCATTCCAAACTTTGAATGACAAGCCTGAGAGACAACATTGAGAATAGTCACTGACACCTGTCCATGCCCTCTTTTTAATGCTCATTTTCAACTTACACCAAAAAACGAACTGTTGAAGGAATTCACTGAGTCGCGCCGCATCCATGGAGGAAAACGGGACAGCCATTGCTTCAGGTCGAAACCTGCTTCGGGACTGAGACCAGGAATGATGTCTGTCTGTTTCCCTCCGTGGAGGGACCTGACCCTTTTTTTTTGCTCTAGATTCCAGCATTTGTAGTCTCTGATCTCCAAGTGATACCAAGTTCTTGATTTCAATTCTAATGCTGTATGGGTGTGTGCGTATTCAAGAAATAAATTCTACTTTGCAATGATTTAATTTTTCTGTCTAGGTGAATGGCATTCTACCTATTCTTCCCTTGTTTTTTCCTGTGGTGTGGGTGCTGGTCACAGCCTACGGAGAAGCCAGAGTTCTCGCACAATTCAGCAAGGCTCGTCCTATGGGTCTGGTAAGATCTTTCTCACCTAAAATTAAATAGGATAACAGCAGATTGGCCAGAAGCAAGGGAGGACAAAACTCTTGCTGATGTTCATTGTAACTGGATTTTTAATCACTGTTGCGGATGTAAATGTGTAGATTTGGATCTATTTTGTGACATTTTTGCTAAATTGATGAAGACAATTTAAGATCATTGTATTTGTGGGACGGAAATGTATCACTGAATCAGGCTGGCTGCACAGTCTTTCACAAGACTAAACAAGATTATTTTTTAAGGGTGTTATCTTGGTTTGACAATGCTCTTGGATCTGATGGGAGTGTATTTGAATGTTTATATAATTGGAGTTGCTACTTCTTTTGGTTGTGACAGGGTTGAATAATGTTCCCAGATGGCCAGTCAGAAATTTTGATGAATTTCAGGTAGTCTAAAAATAATTTTGGGAGATTCTTGTTTTATGACAATAATGAAGTACAGAAGCAGACCATTGGACCTCTAAATGCATGTTTAAAATGAGGACTTGGCAGCATCTTTGGAGAGAGAAAAGGTGACAATGACCTTTAGTCAAAATTGAGATAACCAAAAACCACTATTTTTGATGTTCTACATTCTTGAACAGTTCTGACTGGAGCTTACTGAAATTTTTCTTTCTGTGCAGTTGGCAAAATTTTCTGAGGATACGCTTAGCAGTTACACTGAAGTGATTTCTTCAAAGGTAAACACTTATAGTTGTATTAAATCCCATTTATCAGCCTTCCGTGTGTTTTTAGCGTGTATTCATCCAGTGCAGTTTTATATTTTTTCCCGTTGAGCGATGCATATGTTGGAGGGCTGAACGCAATGAGCTCGAGGAAGTCAGCAGGAATGCCGCTGGGGCATTTTTCATGGCAAAAGGTAGAACATTATATTCGTACAAGCCTCATGGTGTCACAAATGCAGAAATATCCCTTCCTCTCTCGGTTATTGGCATGCACCAGAAACCCTTCAGCAGATCCACCTTAGAAAGAAATTTAGCTTTCCCAATTTTGTCAATACAATCATCAATTCTGGGAATGGGACAAGCATCTGTTTTGGTTACTGCATTCACCTTTATTTAATTGGTACATAAGCTAACAGTTCTAGGTACCAGAACACAAGGAGAACTTCAATTTGTGTTCGAAGGTCTATTAATATAATTTTGCTACATGTATTCCACCTCTTGATCCATTATTTTACTCTTTTAAATTTCTATTCGTTAGGGGGGGGTGTTGTTTTATGGGACGAGTTTCTCCTCCATCCACATCATGACAAATCACCGTTCTTCAAAGCACATCTGGAAATAAATTTTAAAAGTAGTTGTTTCAATTGCTCCTCTTTGGGACTGGAGATAAACTAACTGATCATCCAGATTCTGCAAAATGGTTGAATTTGACAGCCGAAATGGAACAATGTTTTGTTTAAAGTGACCCTCACTAGAGTCAGCTCATACAGTACAGTCTCATGATCCATAGGTCCCTTAATCTGGTCAACAAACAGTACTTCTGGGAGAGGTTGTTCCTTACTAACACCTGAATCCTCAAAATATGGCTTCAACATGTTAGCCCTAAGTGAATTAAAGATTGTTGGGAAAAGAATTAACACTTTATCTCCCTTCTTAAAATCCATCACTCTAGCTTTCCTATCACACCAGGTTTTCATCTTTCCTTGATCTTCCTTCAAATTCTCTTGAGCTAATTCCCAGACTTTCTGCAACTGGTCTTTGAACTTACAAACATAATCCAATAAATATAACTGCGCATCCTCATTAACCCATTGTTTTGTCAACAATATTAAAGGTCCTCTAATTTGAGTTCAAAAGGACTGGTGTCTAATGACTTCTGTACAGACTCTCACTGCAAACAGAAACAAACTTCATCCCAATCCTTCTCATTATCACAGCAATAGGTCCTCAACATGGTCTGAGTGTCAAATGAAATCTTTCCAAGGTTCCTTGAGTTTCAGGATGATATGAAGATGATGTAATTTGTTTAGCTCCCAGTTTATAAATAATTTGTTGGAAAAGTCCTGACATAAAATTATTTCCTTGATATGATTGAATTTTATTAGGCAGTCCCACTAAAGAAAAGAATTTAACCAAAGCTTATGGACTTAGCTTTGATGTTCCTAAGTGGAATAGCTTCCGGAAACCTGGAAGATGCACATAACAGTTAACAAGTACTGATTTCCAGCTTTTGTCTTAGGCAACGGACCGACTCAGTCCACCATAACTCTAGAAAAGGGTTCTCCACAAACAGGTATAGATTGTAATGGTGCCTTTGGCGGCCCCTGATTAGGTTTAGCCACAAACTGACAAATATGACACATCCTGCAAAAAGTCACAACGTTCCTCCTTTAAACTAGGCCAATCAAAGTGTTGTGTTATTTTATCTTCAGTCTTCTTTACTCCAAAAAGACCACCCATGGGTGTGCTATGGGCCAAGTTTAAAGTGTCATTCTTAAATGCTTTAGGAACTACCTCCTGATGAATAATTGTCCATTCCTCATTAGCAGGAATATCCCTTGGTCTCCACGTTCTCATAAGCACACTATCTTTAAGATAATATCTTTGTCAAATCCTCCTCAGAAAAAAACCTTGCTTCTCACCTCAGCAAGATCAATATTTGTTTTCTGTTATCCTATCAATTCCTTCTGTGATAATGAAATATCCTTACTTCTGACAAATCCACACAATCTAAAAGCTGTTTTCTCTTTAGCAGTCAGGATGGATCACAATGACTTTGCAAATGTATCGAAATCTGGTATAGACTGTGACAAACCTTCCCTCCATTTTTCCAATGTATTAAGTTATCTCTGGGTTGTGATTTGTGTTAAATATTAAATGACCATTCTGTCCCTCCTGTCTATACTATCCCTTTTAGTGTTAATTGCATTTTACTAAAGCTCGTTATATATTTTTATAAACTTCCTGTGCTCTCTGGTATTGATTCTGTGCTTGGTTATCTCAACAGGAAATGATGTTCTGTATTTGGAGCCACTTCTGGTCACTACTGCGAGGAAGATCTCTCACTCTCTGCTACACTTCGAGTCTGCTTCAGAACTTGGGCTCTGTCACAGTGAGTTTTCAGTGTGTTGGTGTGACTTTGGGATATGGAAGGAAAGCAGTGCAACAGTAATAATCCAAGTTGACATAGCAAGAATGTCATAACTTCATGCAAAACTCTGGTCAGGAAATCCCTAGCTATAGCGATTTTCATTAGTAATACTGTTATTGAGAAATCAAAAGCCAGCCACTGATTCTTGAAATTTAGTGAAAAAGTTCTCTTGCAAGCACCAATATATTGTAAGAAAGTTTACATTTGAAAGGAGGTAATTGTGAATATCTGCAGATGGTCTGGTCTGGTGCTGTATGCAAAAGTATTGGGGAAACTCAGTAGGTCGTGCAGTATCCACAGGAATGTTTTGGACCTGAGCCCTTTGATGAGGATTTAAATAGCATGAATGAAGACTGTTTTCAACATATTTATATAGATAGTTTGGAACTTGTTCATCTACTGATCTGGAGCCACAACACTGGCCATCCTTGAACGCGCAGTTCTATTTCAGGAGTGAGGATTCTGATTTTCCACATCCAGCTTACCTCATTGAGCAAATCTTTTAGTTTTAGAACTGGTGGCTATTTTGTAGAAATGTTCAGAATGCCCAAATACCACTAGTAACACAACCTTGTGCATTTTGAAGGGTGGGAAGAAGCCGGAGCACCTGGAGGAAACTCACGCAGACATGGGGAGAAAGTACAAGCTCCTTGCACTCAGCGCTGGATACGAACCCGGGTTGCTGGCACTGTAATAGCGTTGCATTAAAGCACCATGCTAACTGTGCCGCCCATGTTATTTTGCTTGGAATGATTTTTTTTTATTTTGCTCTTTTCCTCTTTAGGGCTACATGCTTTTATAACCATGGATGATTCATCTTGTTTTATGAATAGAGAGCAAATGTTTCCATCCTACTAAAATGTTATTTAAAAACTCATATTTGTGAGATGGCAATATCCGTTTGTCATTCTGTATTTATTCCTCATGATATGGGTTGCTATACATTGAGGTCAAATGCATATAGGATGACCACATTACACATACTTTTGTTCAGCCTCCACTCTTCTGATTGCCTGTCACATCAATTCTGTAAGCTAGGAGTGGCAAATTGCAGCCCGTTGCCCATTTTTAAGTGGCCCATTAGAAAAGAAAACGGCAGAACCTGCTGTTGATGTGGACTCGTGGGGAGCAAAGTCTCAGCGCTCCCCCATGGGGTTCAACCACCCAGTCCATCTGCCATTGGCTCTGTACAGGCTTTTAACAGCCTGTTAAAGGAGCTGGCAATGGTTGAAAACTGTTGGACTTAATATTGTTGGGCCTGTGGCTCCTATTTTTCTGTTGTTTCGAACTCCACGTAACGAGCAGCAATAGATAATGAAGCAGATTATGCTTAATTTTAAAATGCTAATTTTATTTCTAACTCTTAAACTAAAGTCTTAACTTTTACGCTATCCGTAACAGTAAATGTATCCCCAGCAATGCACAGGTGTTGTGTGTGTATGTGAGATGTATACCCAAATCTTTACAGTCCAGGCCAAAATCCAAGAAGTTACTGTACTGTGACAAACCTTCCCTCAGTTCTTTCATTGTATCAAATTATCGCTGAGCTGTAACTTGTATTGTGTGTGTGTGAAATGTTAAATGATAACTGCGACCATTCAGTCCCTCCTACAGTGACTGGGCTGTCCCAGTATCTCAAAGTATGTTCACTGCATTAGTTGTGCCCCTTTACCGAAACCAAACCCTTTGACACAAAATATTTAAACTCATCCCTAATGTCAGCAAATTTGAAACTTTCTTTGTTTCCAAGTCTCTCATCTTTTTGGATACAGGTATCTGGAGCTGCCTCTTTCTTTTTCTTCAGCTTATAACAATTAGCCATCACGTGACCAGGTTTTCTACAATAATGACAATGGGGACCTGAAGGTTTTTCCTTTTCCTCTTTCCCTTCATCTTTAATTCTTACATTATTTCCTGTCTTATTTTCAATTTACTGGATGAACCACATTAACCTTTTGAAAGAGTTTATTGGGTGTAAATTTAACCTTGTGGGTCAGAGCATACTCATCAGCTAACTTAGCAGATTCTTGCCAAGTTCCTACTTCTCTTTCATCTAAGTATGATTTCATATCATTAAGAGCACATCTTTTGATTTCTTCAACTAACATCAGTTCTCTTAATCTGTTGTAATTATTCTTTATTTCTTTTGATGTGCACCATCGGCCAAAGCACACAGCTTTTTCATAGGCAAGATTGATTCATTGATCCCCTCAAATACCTGAATTTTTGTTTGTAAGCTTCAAAACCCTATTCGTAAGCTTTAAGCGTGGTGTAGCGACTGCTGCGGCAGCGCTACCGAATAAAGAGATGTTCACACTGCGTGAGGGCTAACTAAAGAATGACTTTATTGGTTTCAATTTGCCGTGTCTTCACGCTGGCCTGCCCACTTCTGGTGACGTACCCGCTGGCTTCCGGAAGTGACATCATCATTGTGTCATGGTGTCACTCTCTGGCCAGTGGGCTGCTGTGTGGAAGTGGAGGGCTCCTTAGCCCATACATGGCGCTAGGCGCAGGGTCCTCTGCAGTGAAAGGGAGCCTGCACCATCTTGGACCAGCTGCGTGTTGCGGCGATTCCACCCATTTACTCGGTCCACTACAGCACAATATTTAGCCTTTGGGAAGTCTACCTCTGTGCTTGACCTGGGGGTCAGGGGTCGGCAGGTTGGAGTCCTTTGAGGCGGTCGACTGTGAATCTGTCCTGTTGGCTACCAATGTCCAATTTGAACACCACACCGTCTCTCCGCAGTACCTTGAAAGGGCCTTTGTACAGGCATTGTAGGGGGGTCCCTTGCTGTCCTCTGCGTACGAAAACGTAGTGGGTGGACTGCAGATTCGCTGGAATGGGGCTGGGTGGCGAGCCGTGTTTGAATGGTGGTGGAGGGGTTGTCCACCCGCTTGCTCTCTAAAGCACTGGTCTGTGGACCGGGGGGTTGAAATATAGGTCCCCAGGGATGGAGTGCACCATACATCATCTCTGTGGACAATGCTGGCAGGTCCTCCTTCGGTGCTGTGCAGATCCTGAGCAGTATCCACAGGAGCTCTCCAATCCAGTTCGTCCAGTCAGTCAGGCTTTCAACGCAGCCTTCAGGTGGTAGTGGAACTGTTTGACCAGTCCGTTTGCATGGGGATGGTAAGCTGTAGTATGGTGGAACTGCCTGCCACAGAATTTCGCCAGGTTGGACCAGAGGGAGGAGGTGAACTGCACTTCTCAGTCTGATGTGATGTGGGTCGGAACTCCGACATGCATGACCCAGGTGGCGAGGAAAGCCTGGGCACATGTCTTTGTGTTGCACATAGCCATGGGTCTCGCCTCTGGCCAGTGGGTGAATTTGTCGATGCTTGTGAACAGGTACCTCATACTGGGAGGGGGCCGATGATGTCAACATGGACATGTTCGAACCTGCATTGTGCCAGATCAAAAGTCTGTTGGGGTCTTTGGTGTGCCAGTGCACCTTGGCGTGCTGGCACTGTAAGCAGGCTCACAGGGAAACATCTTGGCGGAGTCTATGCCACACAAACTTGTCAGAATGCAAGCGGACTGTAGACCTTATGGAGGGGTGCGATAAGCCGTGGATCTGGTCAAAAACCCGGTGGAGATGTCGCACAGCAGGGTTGGTTCTCCTGGTGCTGGCCATCCAGTACGCCTGGGCATCTGCGTCATCACTCTGGTCCTTGAGCCCTCCACAGGTTGTGGTGACAGAAGGCCGGGACAGTGCTTTGGCTACTATGTTGGCCTTGTCGGCGACGTGACGGATATCCTTGGCGATTCCGATACGTAGGAGAGGTGCCATTGTTGTCTTGCCGATCATGGGTCCGAGACCTTGCTCAGCATGTAGATCGTTCTCCCCTCTAGCATGTAGTGGAAGAGCCGTATCGCCAGGTACAAGGCCAGCAGATCGTGGTCGAACGCACCGTTTGCGCTCTGGTGTTCGGAGGTGCTTACTAAAGAAGGCGAGAGGTTGCCAGTGCTCGTTGATCCATTGCTCTAGCACTGCACCCACCGCTCTGTCTGAAGCATCCGTTGTGATGGCTGGGGGGAGGTGGGATCCGGGTGTGCCAATACTGTGGTCTTTCCCAGTGCTGACGGTGGCGTGGAAAGCCTCTGTGGATTCCGGTGTCTATTGCAGCATCGTCGCCGAGTTTGACGAGGCCGAACAGGGGTTACTGAGGGTACCGCTCGCAGGATGAAGCGATGGTAGAAGTTGACCATCCCCAGGAACTGCTGTAGTCCGTTGGTCGTGCGCAACTCAGGGAAATTCTGGATGGCTTCCACCTTGTCAGGTAGTGGTGTGGCGCCTACTAGGGTGACGCAATGCCCCAGGAAGTCTGTGGTTTCTATGTGGTGCTCCACACCATGTAGCAGGTTGGTGCCATGAAAGTTTAGTGCCAGTAAAGCTGGATATTTGACTAGTAGGGAGGCGTTCTCGTCTTGGTCCAGGGCATGGATTCCCATTAGCAGGAAAGATCGCCTCTGCAGGGTGACAGGGAAAGACTGAAAAGTTGTGGCATTTACTAACTGCCATCTTGTCATGACTACCAGTAGTTTGTGAGCCCAGAGGAAATCCACTGTGAGTAGTGCCTGTCCCATGGCCGCTACAACATAGAAACATAGAAACATAGAAGATAGGAGCAGGAGTAGGTCATTCGACCCTTTGAGCCTGCTCCGCCATTCAACGAGATCATGGCTGATCTTAAAGTTCAGTACCCTGTCCCCGCCTTCTCTCCGTAACCTTTAATACCCTTATACTGAAGAAATATATCTAATTCCCTCTTAAATATATTTAATGAACCTGCCTCTACTGCCCTCTGTAGCAATGAATTCCACAGATTCACCACCCTCTGGGTATAGAAATTCCTCCTCATCTCGGTCCTAAATGGTTTGCCTATTATCCTCAAACCATGGCCCCGGGTTCTGGATTTTCCCATCATTGGAAACATCCCATCTGCATCCTTTCTGTCCAGTCCTGCCAGAATTTTATATGTCTCTATGAGATCCCCTCTCAATCTTCTAAACTCCAGGGAGTACAATCCCAATTTGTGCAATCTTTCCTCATAAGTCATTCCAGGTATCAGCCTGGTGAATCGCCTCTGCACTCCCTCCATTTGAATCGCCTCTGCACTCCCTCCATGGATGGTGACCAGGCGGGTTCCATAGCTGGAAATGCAGGACCCATTGGCTGCTTGCAGGGGAAAGCCTTTTGTGTCTCGCCTCAAAGTGCATGGGCGGGATGAGGTTATTCTCCACACCTGTGTCAACGAAGAAGTCCCACTTGGTTCTCTGGTCTCTGAGGTGGTTTAGGCCTTACTGTGTGCCAACCGGCGAGGCCACTATCGGAGGCCAGCCTGTCCATTTCCCATTGCCGTGTTGGTTTTGGCGGTGGGGTATAAGCACAGGGGGTTTGTACTGCTGGGCGTTCCTGCCCCATTGGCGGTGATAGAAACAGTAATCATTTTTCTTCTCCGCGCTCCCTTCACGTTCCTGCTGTGTCGCAGCTATTGCTGGTGTTTCTAGTGAACTGGACAGGGTGACGGCACCAATTGTGTAGACTGGTTGAATGTGGAGAGAGCTCTGCTGTGGCGTGTGGAACAGCCTGTTTGCCTCCTTGGCTTTGAGGGGTGGGGCACTGAAATCCATGTCCAAAACTGCCGAGGAAACGTGAACTGGTAGTTTTAATAGGAATAGGACCTCGAACAGTCTGTGTGGTCATCTGCCAGGGCCACCATCTCGTGCATGAGCTCGGAGGGGAAGGCCCTGTGAGGATTCTGATGGCTCGCTCATGCAAGCTGAGCTCGAGGGAGTTGAGGAGGAAACATTGAAACTGCTCGTACTTGCGCTCAATCAGTGGGTTTTCTATGAAGGAACTTTCTTTGGCAGCTGATGACGTGCCAGAACTTGGTGTCCTCTGAAATAATTTCCCTGATGTGGAATTGTGACTCAGCCAGCTGTAGCCAGTTCCTGGGCTGGCTTGCCCAGAACAGCTGGAGATGTAAGCCCACCACGTTGGTTGCCGACATTGCAACTGTGGATTCAGCTGGTTGCTGCATTTGCGTGTGATAGATTCTGGTTTCAAAATGCTGTGGCAGCGCTACCAAGTAAAGAGATGTCCAGACTGCGTGAGGGTGAACCAAAGAATAACTTTATTGGTTTGAATTCGCCACATCTCTGTGCTACGCAGAAGTGGAGCGCTTTATAGTCTCCACATGGCACTAGGCATGGGCTCCTTCTCAGCAGTGAAGGGGAGCCCACGCCATCTTGGACCAGCCATGTGTTGCAGCAATTCATCCTGTTTACCTACGCGGTCGCTCAGCCTATTACAACAGTCTACTATCTCAATAACCAGCTTGTTCTGAGATAAGGGCTGGGTGAACCTGCTGTGTTTTCCCTTTAATTACATTTTGTAACATGAGGGACACTGATCTCGTGGCCATTTTAAACTTCCAGCTACCTTTTCAAAATTTTGGAAGTATTTATCAATTTCATTTTCATCAAATGGAGGAACTAACCTCACCTCTCCAACTACAAACTTCTCAATCAGAGTAAAACCCTGTTTTGTCTCTGCTCTGCCTTGAACCTCCTCTGTCTCTCTAACTCCATTTGCATTCTTCTTTCCTCTGCCTCATTTGCCTCTCTGCATCCTCTTGTGAGAAGTGCCTTCACGTTCACAAAATATGCTCGAGACAAAAGTTGAGAACAAAGAACATTTTTTACAACATTGCAAGGTTGGGTACTCTCTCCCTACCTTGGGAAAGTACACCGAGAGGGCGGGAAGCTTCTTTGTTTTTATACATCTTTCAATTCACCTCCCCTTACATTTTTCTTACATTTATCCTTCTTGGATTGGTTTGGCACTTTTCCCTATTTGCCTGACTCTTGACTGACTCCGACTTTCTCCTATCCCGTACTCACACCTCCTTTCCTCACCCCCTATTAAACAAGCTCTTTGTGTGTACGTGCATATTTCTTAAATTCCTCTGTTATCTTGTTTACTCTCTGCTGTTTTTCATGCGCCATTTTACACAAAGAACATTTTAGCTTTTTTCTTGCTTTTTCTTTCTACCTTCTATAACTGTTTCAGAACTCCTAACATTAAAATAATAACTGTTTCTAAACTCCTGCAATTAAAATAACCATTTCTAAACTCCTTCAATTAAAATAATAACTGTTTCTAAACTCCTACAATCCACCCCTTAAAAAGAGCTACGCTTTCAAACCTGTCTAAATAATAGAGGTTCCTTTTTCCCATAGTTTCAGAAGGTTCTCTGCCGCCTCAGCATAATCCTGTTGTTGCAGAACCATAATGGGACTGATTTGTCGAATGGCTCGTCTCACCAAACACTGGAGGCAAGGAAGGATGCAAGGGATCAGTATTAAGGCAAGAAGTATAAAAGCAGAAAAGATAAGTGCTGAATGTATCCATGACAGGAGCCACTAAACCATGTAGACAACCATGAGCCAATGGCGGGGTGCCATGTTTGCACAGGGACATGGGAGAGTTTCCGTATACCTGAAGAGATATCTTTAACAGCTTGTCCATTATTATCAATTGTAAGGCAGCAATTGGAGAGATTCAGCTTGCCACACACACCACCTTCTGCAGCCAATAAATAGTCAGGGCTAGGCGGTTCTGATAAACGGTAGCCTGGATTTGCTGTTGTTCCTCTGCCAACAAATCTAAGGCAGTAGCTGTCTGGTTAGTAATTATTTCTAGGACAGCCTGCAAACGGATTAGACAATTAAGCATGTAAATTGGAGTTCGGTACCCACATGAACCATCCTGTGCCCACGTAGCCGGTCCATAGTATGAAATTATGCGTTCAGGGGGCCAATCATCCCCCCATTTGCTGATCTCAGCCGAACGGCGTTGTATGGGGGAATGTAATCGAGTGGAAATATGTTCATCAGAATCTGGAGGAAGAAGATGGCAATGTGGTTGAATCATACCAATACAACAAGTGCCACTCCAGTTGGGTTCAAGGTATGTATAAGCCATATTCCCACAAATCCAATATAAGCCGTCGGGTGCATAGCTGGAAGGATGTCAGCACAGGAATGGCCTGATAAAGGTTGAAACCAGTGCAATTCCAAAACTCAACGTCGGCAAGGTCAGATGTGTCATTAATGGGAACCAAGGGAACATCTGATCGATTAGAAAGGGACAGGAAGCCGGTAGGCAGGGTTGGAACCCAATTTCCACTAGTGATATTATTCCAGCGCCGGCAAGCCAAATCGCCCTTTGGGTACCTGCCGTGTTCTTTTACCAAGCACTCAAAGCCTTGTGGATGATTTTCCAACTTCAAAGACTCATGGGATCGACCAGAAGTGCTAGTGGAAAGATTGGAGGCAAGAAGTGTACGATCATCTAATGGCTCACCTCTCCATGGCCAAGTTCCATCCCGGGTTGGGCCGCTACAAATCCAACAGTTACGGACCCCAAGCTCCTGGATGGTAAGTTGATGTAAATCAATGCCTATTGGCTTGTATTCTTGCCCTCTCGTACAAGTTCTTTTGAGACTCATGTGGCAAAACGGTGATCATGTTGGTACCACTATACTTAGAACCTGCCCGCAGTGAAATCAGAGGCATAGCAGGGTCCCGGGGAGGGGGGCAGGACGGGAAGAATCTATTTCTTGACCTACCTAGGGGAGAACCCTCTCCTAGACTTAGAAAAATGGTATATGTCTCGGAGGCAAAAGAACAATTGTCGTTCTTTCTTGGGACTGCACAACCCTCCTTCGTCCCTGTCCACTTCTCAAAATACTTTATCTCCCTAAGCTCAACATTACCCGAAATGCTGCCCCTCTTCCAAAAGGACTTAACACATTGGGAACAAGACGGAGTGGAGGCGAAAGCAATGGGGAAAATAAAGAAAAATACAAACTAGGACATTATTATTATACACAAATCAAATTTTTCGTCGCAGGGTGAGCTTGAGGTCGCTAGGATATCGCTCCGACTGCCAATATGAGCCTTCTAGGTCAGTGGAGATATTCTCGAGGGGCTGGTGATAACGTTTCACCCTCTGGACATGAGTCCACCCTTTTTTACGCGTTCATACAGCAGTATCTGTAACTAGAAGGACACAAAAAGGACCATCCCAGGTTGGCGACAATTTAACATCTTTCCAACTCTTTATCAATACCCAGCCACCGGGTTGAATGGTATGTATGGGGAATTCCAAAGGCGGTGTCTGCGCTAGAATCCTCCTTCTCAGATCAGCCAACGTGGTGGAAAGTTCCTGCAGATACTTAGATATAAATTGGTCATTTGGCTGCGGTATTGGGAGGTCTGTATGGGAGCCCAGATAAGGAAGGCCGAACATCATTTCATACGGGGAGACGGCAATATCACGATGGGGAGCGGTACGAATACAAATGAAAGCCAGGGGTAAACATTTAAACCAGGAGAGATCTGTCTCAGCACACAGGCGGGTGAGCTGAAGTTTACTCCCATGGATGCCTCCTTTGCGTCCTCATCTGCCTGTCTGTTACCTTGGTCTTCGGGACTTTCCCCTACCTGATGTCCCCGGACATGGACCACGGCCACCTCCTTAGGCAGCATTAAAGCATCCAAACATTTGGTTATTAAATTTTCATGGACTAATTTTTGGCCCTTTCCTGTAATTAACTGTAATTCCTTCCAAATTTTTCCAAAGGTATGTACAACTCCAAAAGCATATTTAGAATCTGTGTAAATTGTTCCTACTTTCCCCTGCAGTCCCTGGAAGGCTCGACACAGCGCATATAATTCTCATGTCTGAGTTGACCAGAGACCGGGGAGGCGACCAGCTTCGATAACAGAACCATCTTTTCCATCCACTATGCCATATCCACTGTAACGAGTTCCTTCTATACAATGAGAAGAACCATCTATAAACCATCTCTCTCCCTCACATAGAGGCTCATCCCCTAGATCGCTCCGGATCTTAGTCTGCAAATCTATTATTTCCAAGCACTCATGTTCCATCTGATCATAGGCTGTCTCACTTGACGGAGATACTAAGAATGCAGCTGGGTTCTGGTCCTGATTAGTAACCAGCGTCAGGTCATCTCGGTCCATCAAAATTGTCTCATATTTTAGAATTCTTGAATCAGTCAACCACCTCCCCGGTATGGACAGTCATGGGTGCGCCAAAGGTAATCTTTCGACCCTCTTCTACCAGGACAGCGGTGGCAGCAATAGTCTGGACACACTCCGGCCATCCGCGGCAAACTGGGTCCAATTCTTTGGACAAAAACGCCACTGGTTGCTGGACCCCTATTCGCTCCTGGGTCAATACACCCGTAGCTGTCCCATCCTTTGCATTAGTAAATAAGTCAAATGGTTTATTCAAATCAGGTAATGCCAACACTGGAGCCTTGGCGAGACAACTCTTTATCCTCTTAAATCCCTCCATTTCTTCCTCTGTCCAGACAACAAGAGAATTATCTAGGCCAGCTAACTTATCATCCAAAAATTTTACCAAACTAGAATAATTTTCTATCCAAATTCAGTAATATCCCACCAGACCAAGGAACTTCCTGAGCTCTCGGGCATCCTTGGGAGGTGGGACCTGCAAAATGCCACATATTCTCTCCGGGCTTATTCGCTGACACCCCTGACTAATTAGATGGCCCAGGTATTTTACCTCTGGCTGCACAAATTGCAATTTCGCCTCACTTACTCTCAGCCTCTATTCTCCCAGAAAGTTTAACATATCCACTGTATAATGTTTGACAGCCTCCTGTTCTTTTCCTGTGATTAATAAATCATCTACATATTGTATTAGTTGATAGTCTGATCTTTTTGGAGCTTCTTCCAACACTTGTTCTAATACCTGGCCAAACAGATTAGGGGACTCTGTAGAGCCTTGCGGGAGAACTGTCCAGCGATACTCGTTCTTTCGTCCAGTATATGGGTTTTCCCATTCAAAGGCAAACATGTCCCTATTACCCTCATCCAGAGGGCAAGCCCAAAAGGCGTCTTTCAGGTCTATCACACTAAACCATTTACTATTTGGATCTATTTTTCCCATAATTGTATAAGGATTAGGCACAACGGGGTATCGGGCCAAAATCACCTTATTTAATTCTCATAGGTTTTGTACCAGCCGATAAGTATCGTCTGGTTTTCGTACTGGCAGTATTGGGATGTTAAAGGGGGACATACAGGGTTCGAGTAACCCATCCAATAATAATTGATCAATTACGGGTTGCAGTCCCTTCCTTCCCTCCATTGGGATGTGATATTGCTTTTGACTGACAATCTGATTGGGGTCTTTTAGCGTGACCCGAAGTTGGGGAACATCCAACCCCCCTCTATTTCCCTTCTTGGCCCACACCTTGGGGTCGATCAACTCGCGATCTTGTGTCAATGTGTAGAACTGGACCCCAATTCCCTTTCCTTGAGGCCAGGTCCCGATACCCAATAAATCCTGCAAATCCCGTCCCAGCAGACAGACTCCTGCCTGGGGAACCAGTAGAATGTCTCCCCTTATTACTTTTCTCCCCATTTGTATCCTAAGGCCCCTTAATTCAAGAACCTCAAAGTTAGATCCCCCGACCCCTGAAATAATCACCCTCCCATTAAAAACTGTTCCCTTGGGTTTGGTTAAAATACTAGATCGAGCAGCTCCTTAGCCTACCATAAAAATCATATCTTCTTTGTTGGGTCCTATGTTTAAGTTTACCAATGGTTCTCCATGCTGCCCCATGGCACTCTTTACGAGAGAACCCTGACTCCCCTAATCTTCCTCCTCCATCAGGACATAGGATAGTGTGTCTCTGGCCCTCTGGGGCCATTCCCTCTTGAAGTGTCCCTCTCTTTTATAATAGTAACAAACCTTGGGCCCTGTCTGCCATCCTTTGTTGGGACCACCTCTTGGAGCCCCCGCACGTGGTTGGGGACCCTGGGGTTCGTCCCATCCTTCAAATCCTGGCCCTCCTCTTTCTCTCATTCCCATCCATCCACCCGGACCATTGGTCCGGTGTCTTTGACTTCCCTGCTGTCCATTTACGACTTCCTTTACTGCCTGCATTAATATCTTCGCCTTTCCTTTCTGCTTATCCTCACTCCTTTGGACATATGCCCTTTGGAATATTTGTAGGAGCTGGGATAATCCCTGTTCATGCCAATTTTCAGTCTTTTGAAGTTTCTTTCGTATATCTGGGGCTGCGTTTGTAATAAATCCTGTCAAAACTAATTGTTCCCCAACTGGTGACTCTATATCCAATCCTCCATTTTGTTGTATTGCTGCCCGCAGTCTAGTCAAAAAGGCCGAGGGGGTTTCCTCTGGGCCCTGGGGAACCTCGAATGCTTTCTTAAAATTTTGTCCTTTTGGTACTGACTCCCTCACTCCCTTTATCAGGTTCACCCTGTATTCTTCCATCCGGGTGTGAATTGACCTCCCTGGTGTACCCGATCCCACACCCTAATTCCAGCTTGTCGAATCATTCCTCTCTCATCTAAAAAAAAATAAAGCTTTGAATATAGACATTAACTCGTCCCAGGTGTAAATGTTAGGTCCCAGAAACTGATCTAATTGCTCCGCACAGGCTTGAGGATCTTCAATTAAAGACTTCATTTCCCGTTTAAAATTTCTCACTTCTGTGCTAGTCAAGGGGACATTTACAAAGCCTATTCCACCCCCTGGACCTCCCAAGGGTACCTCGCGAAGGGGAAACATTTGCGCCTGAGAAGGGTCCGGTCCCCAGGCTCCTGATGGAACTGGATCTTCCTTATGATGTCTGGGACCCAAAGCAAATTCCCCGGCCTTCTCTTCATGAAGTTTTTCACACTGGTCTTCTAATAATCCCACACAGTTTGGGTTATATACCTGGGGGTTAAGAGGCGGCGGAGGACCCTTAGCTTGTAACCTAGTCCTTATCGTGTTTTCTCGTTCATTTTCATTGATGAGTCTCGGAGGGGTTGGAGAGGCAGACATAGGAAGGGGAGGATAAAGCGGGCGGGGAAGAGAGGGCAAGGGAGGAGCCGGCTCAGGAAATGGTGGAGGTAATGCCTGCAAGGGGTCCCAATTTTCAGGAAGAGGAGCCAAAGGCTCCTGTTCCTTAGATTTCGCCAGATCCCTTGTATTCATCACCATCTGGTCAAATTCTACAAACAACTAGCAGGCAGCATAATCTCTACTTTCGGAGTCCTCGGGTCTATACTCATAAAGCCAGGTATTCAACGCCTGGCATACCCAATCCTCATCCGAACCATATTTTGGCCAAAATACTGAAGACCCCTTAATTGGATACTCAGGCCACTCGTGGCAACAGTACTGGATCATTTTCTTTTTATCTTTCCCACGGATTTTTCCCGCACCCCAATTCATTAATTTCCTCCCCAATGGGCTTCCCGGGGGAATTCTATCAACCGGTCCTATTCTCAGACCTTTCATTTTGCTCCCTCCCCCACCCATGGTGGATAAAGTTGCCTCCCCAATGGGCTTCCCGGGGGAATTCTATCAATCGGTCCTATTTTCAGACCTTTCTTTTTGCTCCCTCCCCCACCCATGGTGGATAAATCATTCTTACCCGGCTGTCGAGCCTTCCCAGCACGTCACTCGCACGGCTGTCCCGTCCTTTGTTCTCAAAGTCTCTTCTCGGATATCACTCGCTACGTCCACTGGCCGGACACTCGATGACCAGGAGTCCGGCTAAATCAGCCGGGGTGCACCAACCCCCTTTCAGACAAGCACCAGTCAGTGGAGAGAGTGTGATCCTGGACGAGCCCCCAAGTTGTGAGAAGTGCCTTCACGTTCACAAAATATGCTCGAGACAAAAGTTGAGAACAAAGAACATTTATTTACATTCACAACATTGCAAGGTTGGGTACTCTCCACCTACCTTGGGAAAGTACACAGAGGGCGGGAAGCTTCTTTGTTTTTATACATTTTTCAATTCACCTCCCCTTACATTCTTCTTACATTTATCCTTCTTGGATTGGTTTGGCACTTTTCCCTATTCGCCTGACTCCTGACTGACTCCGACTTTCTCCTATCCCATACTCACACTCCCATACTCACACCTCCTTTCCCCACCCCCTATTAAACAAGCTCTTTGTGTGTAAACGTGCATATTTCTTAAATTCCTCTTATCTTGTTTACTCTGTTCTGCTGTTTTTCATGCGTCATTTTACACAAAGAACATTTTAGCTTTTTTCTTGTTTTTTCTTTCTACCTTCTATAACTATTTCAGAACTCCTAACATTAAAATAATAACTGTTTCTAAATTCCTGCAATTAAAATAATAACCATTTCTAAACTCCTTCAATTAAAATAATAACTGTTTCTAAACTCCTACACTCTAACCATTTTTTTTAACTCAAACTTTTTCCTCTAACTCAATTTTATAAACCTAATCCTTTCCAATACCAGCTGCTGCTTAATGGATTTACTCTTAGGAAATTCTCTAACTTCGCATCTTCAAATTTTCTCCTCTCTACATATTTCCTTACTATAATTTCTTTTATCTCCACTGTTCTCGTGGATAATTTTCCTTTAGCAAGTCCCAACTGTTGAGCAATATTCAACAAATCATCCTTTGTTGCCTTCTGCAACTCTGCAGGAGATGGTGACACCAAAATCCGTTCAATATCCATCGCTGCTTTTACACGCACACCCAAGCCTCTGAATTAGCTTGCAAAAAGGAATTAAAATGTTATCGATCACAAAGCTCCAAATTCTGTTCTGCACATACAATATAAGCTTCCTAATTTGTGTGTGTGTGTGTGTGTGTGTGTGTGTGTGTAGTATTGGCTGCTACAGACTCATGGATTCTTCTTGCATTGCCTTTGAAGAAATGTCCATCCACACGAGCTGTGGTCAAAACACTTCTGGTCCTTTTGTTGGCAAGACTTGAACTGGGCGGCCTCCACGAAGCTTCCAAGACCCTGACACTGATCTCTCCAAGTAACTTCACTGCTAGTCACGCTTAAAATGAAATAGTCTCTCCAAGTGACCCCCATTGTTTGTCACAATGAAAATGAAGCACTTTGCTTCCCAAAAAGACCCTCCTGGCACATTGAAAAGGCCCAGTCTTTCACAGAGCCGGCATTGCTCTGAATTACACAGAATGGCTGGGCTACAAGAGCTGCTTCAAAAAGCTGTTTTCTCCAGCAGTCAGAATGGTTTTCCCTTGCAAAATCACAATGTCTTTGACAATGTATCGAATTCTGGACAGACTGTGACAAACCTTCCCTCAGTTCTTCCAGTGTATCGAATTATCACTGAGCTGTGACTTGTGCTTGTGTGAAATGTTAGCTGTGATCATTCAGTCTCTCCTGTCTTACAGGAAATAACCCATTTTACTAAAACGGGAGTTTGTAAAACTGTATATGGCCCACAACCAAAAAGGTTTTCCCACCCCGACTCTAAGCCCTTGGATTTGGACAATGAAGCTCAAGCACATTGTGTCATCTTTGATTTTGGCACTATCAAGTTTGCAGACCCAACATGGTGTTTAACAAATTTGAATCATTAACACTGCCCCAAAATTAGCACATTGAGAACTGGTAAAGATTCTGCTATTTATTCAGAGGTAATGGTTGTTATTCTTGGAAAGCAGTTCTTGTGATAATGTTAATGTTGAAGATATCTACGAGAGGCTGAATTCGAAGAAAAAAATGGAGTTAATGTTTCAGGTTGGGTATCTGTTTTTAGAGCTGGAAATATGACATTGTGGCATTTTTTAACATTTCTCTGGCAGGGAAAAGCAGGAAGGAAAGGAAAGAAAGATGATGAATGACAGCAGGAAATGTTAAGTCAATAGAACAGGGTACAGCACAGAAACAGGCCCTTTGGCCCACATCCCTGTGCCCAACATGAATTCTTGTCAAAAGGGAAGTATAATCGAATGAAAAGAATCAAAAGGAGGGCTGTTGGGGCAGGTTTTCTCCGCATTGGTGTTTACAATTACAAAAATTGTCTTCTCCAAAAATGTGGCAGGGGCCTGAAATTCTGTGCATATAAAGGCAGAGACTATCATCACATTTAGAAAGTACTTGGATATAGGCTTGAAGAGCTATGACTTACAGGTCTGCAGACCCAGTGTTGGAAGCTGTTTTTAATTTTAGAGACACAACAAGGTAACTGGCCTGTCTGTGCTGCCCCTAAACACCAATTAATGTACAAATCCCATACTATTTTGGAACATGGGTGGAAACCCATGCAGTCATGGGAAGAATGTTCAAACTCCTTACAGATAACGGCAGATTCAAACACAGGTCACTGTCGCTGCAATAGCGTTGTGCTAACACCTATCCAACCATGCTGCTCCAGGTTTGGATTGCCATTTTTGATTAGTGCAGAGGTGGTGGGCTAAATTTTGTAAATGTTCTCCAATGCGATGTGACTGACTGTACCCAGATACATGTGTCCAGGTGAATTTTCATTTTGGAATTGAAAGCAGACATTACAAGTATAACTCATGGCTGATCAATAGTTTAATTCCATTTCCTTGTTTACTGAGACTCTTGTTGATCTCAGTTTAATGACTATTATTAGAGCTCTCCTTTTGAAAGAATGATCCATAGTTCTACTACAGTTTGCTTCAAGCTTTTAAATCCAGAATGGTCTCATTGTCCTAGTCCTCTAACACCTGTGAAAAATATTTTTCCCCTCGAGTTTGTTCAAAATCTTCCCTTGATCTAAATTCTAGCCTTGGGTCTGTGTTGCTACCTCAGGTATTTTAGACTTATATTGGCAGCCAATTCAGGGATATAATTGTCAATTTCAATTGTTAGGTGCTTTGTTGTGTGGACAAGCAAGGAATACTATCCTGGCCCAATCCCAGTCCGGAAACTGTTCTGTTCTTCAGTGGACGTGTGGAGCCACCTCATGACAGCCTCGAGGACCTGAAAGATGACTTATCCATGAGATCTTTTTGTCACCCAGAGATGGAAGAAGAGAAGGATGAGGTGCGGGTCTTCCATACCATTATGTTCATGTTGGTACCAGAGTTGCTGTTCAGATATTTATCTGGGCAACAGGAAAATGTCATGCTCTTACATGCTCAAGATTAACTGTTGAGGAAAAGACTTTGCTCTACCTAAGAAATTTTCATTTCAACTAAAAAGTATTATTTTATAAAGAGATTATTTTTAAATTTAGGTGTACAGCACAGTAACAGGCCATTTCAGTCCACAAGTCCATGCCACCCAATTACACCCAATTAGCCCACAACTGTTTTGAATGGTGGAAGGAAACCGGCTCTCCAGAGGAAACCCATGCAGACACAGGGAAAACGTACAGACTCTTTACAGACAGTGCCGAATTTGAACTCCAGTTGCTAGTGGTGTAACAGCTTTGCGCTAACCGCTATTTAACCATGCTGTCCTGTTAAAGAAATTATTTGCAAATGCAAATAGAACATTAACACATAATTACACCATCAATTATCTTTAAAGCTCTGAATATTCACAATTTATTTTGGGGTCTTTAGTTAAAAGATAGATAAATTGATTAATGCATTTCTCAAAAGTGCAGGTCACACATCAGGCATAGATAGGAAGTAAAAGGCAGTCAACATTTCAGGTCATCGGACATCTGGAAAACAGAAGAAAAAGATGGGGTGGGGGGGGAAGGAGGAGAGAAATTTGCTGCACAAACAAGGAACCTGGAAGGACACATGGCTGTGGAAGTGAGTCAGGGTGATCAGACAGACATAGAGCTTGAAAGCAGTTGAGATATCAGAGGGAGAGCAGTGAGCCAGACTCTCATGGAACTTCCTTCCAGGAGAGGAATAAAGCTGCTTCAGGGTGGCATCACTTGTAGGGACAGCAGCCAAATGGAGTTTAACAAGAAGATCTGCTGGAGACTAAAGTGCTGGAGAAACTCAACAGGTCACACAGCAATTTGCAGCAAAAACAGATAGCCAGGAAATGCATGTGGCTAATTGCAGTGGAGACAAATGTGTTGCATGGGCTAGAATTGTCATATGTCCTGTTTAGTGTACCATCACTGTGCTATAGATCCTTTCATTTACTCCCTCCACAATGCCCAATGCCCAAACCAGATCCTTCCATCAGAATGCATCTACTGTATGACTAAACTAGTGTCCTATCACTACCATAGAGGAGCAGACTGCCTATTGCTTTGACCTCCCTCATCTATGGGACTCTTCTAGAAATAGAAGTAGTCTGAGCATTAATCAGTCCTGAACCTCCAGACTTTATGATTTGGCGAATAGATGCTAAATCACTTGAACTTTTTAAAAAAAAGTTCTTCAACAGAGGACAAACATGCGTTTTAACGATTGAAGGTTTGAAATTACTCAGCCTTGGACCTTTTTAGTTTTGTGCTCCGTTACTGCCATCTTGAGCACTGTTGCCATTTAGGAACTCCGATGAGATTGAGTAGAAATGATTCCCAGTGGCAAGAATGGAGTAAGGAAATGAAAAGGTGCAGATAGGAGCTTCAGCGATATTTTTTTAAAATTTATACAAACATCACGGTAGCAAGGCATTTTGGCCCATGAACCCATGCTGCCCAATTACACTCAATTGACCTACTCCCCTGGTTCGTTTTTGAATGGTGAGAGGAAACTGGAGACCCCAGGGTAAAATCCACACAGATATGAGGAGTCAGTGGTCCAATGCTCTGCAGAAACCGCACCACACTGATGCAGCTCGCCAGGATGCTCTCAATAGAGCTCCTGTAGAAAGTTGACAGGATGGTGGCTGGAAGCCTTGCCCACCTCAGTCTTCTCAGGAAGTGCAATCAGTGTTGCGCCTTCATGACAGGTGAGGAGATGTATGTCCTGGACAGGTCACTTTTAAAGTGGACTCCGAGGAAATTGGATAGGCCTCTAAAGGAAAGAAGCTCTTATGTATAAAGAGCCTTAGTCTTTGAAAATAAAAAGTTGAATATGGTTCTAAGTAGTTTGTTGATTTTTTTGATACTGATACCTAGCCCAGGGAAGCTGATGCTCTGTTGCCCAATACCAATCTGGAGTTTGTACACATCACCAATGAAGTTGGACAGGAGAAAGAGGAAAAGACTGAGAGTACTCCGCGGTCAAGGAAACGCAGTGTCACTCGACAATGGAAGCACTTGTCAGGGTCCAATGTCAGCTTCAGCAGGGACACGGGAGGAGGAGAGGAAGATGTGACACAGGTAATGAGAATTAAAATTGATTAATCGTGTTTTCTTTTTATTTTTGATTAACTTTTCCATTCAATCATTTTTTAAATGGCTTGTACTTGGGAATAGTTCATAAATCCATAGATTTTTTTCAAATTTGGATTCTTAATTTAATTTTAATTTAATATAGACAGTCACCACAGTAACAGGCCTTTCTGGCCAACCAACCCATGCTGCCCAAATACCCTAATTAACCTACAACCCTGGTATGTTTTGAAGGGTGAGAAGAAATTGGAGTACCCAGAGGAAATTCACGCAGATACGGGGAGAAGGTAGAAACTCTTTACAGACAGCATGGGATTTGAATCTCGGTCGCTGGTACTGTAATAACAGTGAAAACATGGGTGTTATTTGTCAACCTAGTTTTTTGATAAGAAGTAAGAGCAGGAGTAGGCCATCTGCACATGATGATTGATCCACCATGAATGGCTTCCCTTGCCTGCCTGTTACCCTAATTCCCCTTCCCTTGAAAAATCTATCAATTTCTTAACTACTTTGAATGAGGCTGCGGCTGCCATTTTCTTGGGCAGAAAATATTGGCAATTAGTGTCAATGAATCCCACAGCAGACCTTGAAACCACAAGATTGTGTTTTTGGAGGAGGTACAAAAGAAATTGATAAGGGTAGGGCAGTAGATGTGGTCTACATGGATTTTTGCAAGGTATTTGACAAGGTCTTCCATGAAAGACTTATGCAGAATGTCGTGAGACACAGGATCAGTGGAACCTTGGCTATCTGGATAAAAAAATTGGCTTTTAGGAAGAAAGCAGAGAATAGTAGTGGAAGGAAATAATTCTGCCTGGAGGTCGGTGACTAGTGGAGTGCCGCAAGCATCTGTTCTGGGACCCCTTTGTGATTATTATAAATGACCTGGATGAAGAGGCAGAAGGATGGGTCAGTGTTTGTGGATGACATGAAGGTTGGAGGAGTGGTGGATGGAGCTGAAGGTTTTTGAAGAGGATATAGACAGGATGCAGAGTTGGGCAGAAAAGTGGCAGAGGGAGTTCAATCCAGATAGGTGTGAGGTGATGCAATTTGGAAGGACGAACCAGAAGGCTGAGTACAGGGTTAATGTTCGGTTACTTAAGAGTGTGATTGAACAGAGGGACCTTGGGGGTCCAAATCCATGCATCCCTCAAGGCTGCCGCACAGCTTGATAGGATAGTTAAGAAGGCCTATGGGATTCTGGACTTCATTAATAGGGGGATTGAATTCAGGAGTAGAGAAGTCATGTTGCAACTCTACAAATCTTTGGTGTTCAATTCTGGTCACCTCATTATAGGAAGTATATGGAAGCTATGGAGAGGGTGCATAGGAGATTTACCAGGATGTTGCCTGGATTGGGAAACAAGTCTTATGAGGCAAGTTAGCAGAGCTCGGACTTTTCTCTTTGAATCATAGAAAGATGAGAGGAGACTTGATAGAGGTCTAAAAGATTATGAGAGGCATAGAGAAGATGGACAGCAGCATCTATTTCCCAGGGCAGGATCAGCAAACACTAGAAGACATGTATACAAAGTGAGGTTTAGGGGAGACATCAGAGGTAAGTCTTTTTGCAGAGTTGTGGGTGACTGGAATGCCTTGGTGGGGATGGTGGTGGAGGCAGAAACAGTGGAGGCATTTAAGAGATTCTTGTGCTCTTTTTACTCTGAAAAGCTGCGTTATTGCCGCATATACGATCTGCCTCTGGAAGCTGGCTTTCTTGTTCACACAGAACAGAAGAAAAGCTGGCTGGGTGAGTCCTTTAACACAGCAAGCCGGCTTCTCAAAGCAAAAGAGGCGGGATGTGTACTACAGCCATGTTCCACCTCTGATGCTACCTACATCAGTGGATTAAAGCTGGGTAAGTTCAGGACCCCCCTCCCCCACCATCTGCCTTCAATGTGTTCACACAGCTAGCTGAAGCACTCAAAAGGCGGATAATACCCGACTCCAATCATTTGTCTAAAAGGGGTTTTAGACAGACACATATAACCATAACCATATAACCATTTACGAGCGGAAACAGGCCATGTTGGCCTTTCGAGTCCGCACCGGTTCAAAGAAAAATAGAAGGTTACGGGGTAATGAGGGTTCAGAAAAACTTTTTTTGTGAAGGAATATATGGGTCAGCACAATATTGAGGGCCAAAGGGCCTGTACTTTGCTGTATTATTCTATGTGGCACGAGAGTCAAGTCAGTTTGTATCTGATTGTGGTGATTTTGCAGGTGAGTGGTATTGGTGAAGACCTGGACTTGGAAGCAGATTATATCTGTGATTACCACCTGGAAATGCTGAGCCTCTCACAGGACCAGCAGAACCCAGCCAGCATTCAGTTCGATGACTCGAATTGGCAACTCCACATCTCTTCACTGAAACCATTGGGTCTCAACATCCTCCTCAACCTGTGTTATTCCACCGTCACTGAGCAAATGTGCCGTTTCTCTGATCACCTGTGCAATATTGCCCTGCAAGAGACGTCGGGCACGGCCATGCCAATCCATGTTCCTTGGGGTCTCTGTGAATTAGCTAGGCTCATAGGTATGTAGCTTGTCTTCTGTTTCTAAGGATGTGCTCATTTGAATATGTAACATCATAGAGGATTCGTCTTTCCATTGTGGATTTTTGATCCTAATTTTCCAAAGAAGTATCTGCAGGTATTTAATGTCAAGCTGAGACCATTCACAAATTGGAGGAACGACACCTTGCATAGACATAGAACACAGACCCAGTGCAAGCCCCACATTATTGTGCCGGCCAAATAATCTACTCTAACATCTCTTGAATTTTTTTTTCCATCAGCATTCATTCAGGAAATGGGCACAGAGTTGTGGGAAGTAAAGAAAACAAGAAGAGAGGTTGTAGAACCTGTACAGATTATAGAGGAGAAAGAAAAGAACAATAGATAAATCCTGAGGGCCTGACAAGATATTCCCTTGGACTTTGAGGGAGGCTAGTGAAGAAATTGCAGGGGCTCTGGCAGAAATATTTCAAATATCTTAGCCACAGGTGTGGTGCTGAAAGGATTGGAGGGTAGCTCACATTGTTCTGTTGTCATCAGTAGTAGGTAAATTATTGGAAGGTGTTCTAAGATATCTGATATAACCAGAAACTGATTAGAGATCAGAGCATGGTAGGTAGTGTTTTAACCAATCAATAGGGTTTTTCGAGGTACAAGGATTGCCTAAAGAAATCTCTTGGTGCCTGCCACATTGACCACCGCCAGTGGGCTGAGATCACCTCAAACTGTGCATCTTGGCGCCTCACAGTTCGGCGGGCAGCAACTTCCTTTGAAGAAGACCGCAGAGCTCACCTCTCTGACAAAAGACAAAGGAGGAAAAACCCAACACCCAACCCCAACCAATCAATTTTCCCTTGCAACCGCTGCAACCGTGTCTGCCTGTCCTGCGTCGGACTTGTCAGCCACAAACGAGCCTGCAGCTGACATGGACATTACCCCTCCATAAATTTTCGTCCGCGAAGCCAAGCCAAAGAAAAGGGTTTTTCGAGGTGTTTAGCATAAACGTTGACAAAGTAAAGGCTGTGGATGTGGATGTTTTGTACATGGACAAAACATTTGTAAGGGCGTTGACAAGGTTCCCAATGGGAGTTTAGTCAGGAAGGTTCAGACGCTAGGTATTGATGGTGAACTGAATTTGACAATGGCTAGACCGGAGAAGCCAGAGAGTGGTAGTGGTGGATGATTACTTCTCAGACTGAAGGCCTGTGATTACGGGAGTGCCTCAGGGATCAGTGCTGGGACCATTGTTGTTTGTCATCTATATCAATGATCTGGATGAAAATGTTGTAAATTGGATCAGCAAGTTTGCAGATGACACTAAGATTGGAGGCGTCGTGGACAGTGAAGAAGGTTTTCAAAGCTTGCAAAAGGGATCTGGACCAGCTGGAAAAATGGGCTGAAAAATGGCAGAAGGAATTTAATGCGGACAAGTGCGAGGTGTTGCATTTTGGAAGGACAAACCAAGGAAGGACGTACACAGTGAATGGTAGGGCTCTGAGGGGTGCAGTGGAACAGGGATGTGGGAATACAGATACATAATTCCCTGAAAGTGGTGTCACAGATGGATAGGGTTGTAAAGAGAGCTTTTGTCATACTCGCCTTCATAAATCAAAGTATTGAGTACAGGAGTTGGAATGTTATGGTGAAGTTTTCTAAGGCATTGTTAAGGCCAAATTTGGAGTATTGTGAGGAGTTTTTGTCACCTAACTACAGGAAAGATATCAATAAGATGGAAAATATGCTGGCAAGATTCACTAGGATGTTGCCCAGACTTCAGGGACTGACTTACAGGGAAAGATTAAACAGATTGGGATTTTATTCCCTGGAACATAGAAGAATGAGGGTAGATTTGATAGAGGTATTGAAAACTAAGTGGTCGAGACGGAATAAATATACATAGGCTTTTTCCACTGAGGTTAGGTGAGTTACAAATCAGAGGACACGGGTTAAAAGGGGAACTCAAGGAGGAACTTCACACAGAGAGAGGTGGGAGTGTGGAACGAGCTGCGAGCTGAGGTGGTGAATGTTGGCTCAATTTTAACATTTAAGAAGAATTTGGAAGAGTACATGGATGGGAGAGGTATGGAGGGCTGTGGACTGGGTGCAGATTAGTGGGACTCGATCAAAAAAAAGGCTTAGCACAGACTAGAAGGGTCGAAAGGGCCTGTTTGTGTGCTGTAATGTTCTATGGTTCTAACTAGAATTTCCCTAATTCATAACCCTCCACTTTTCTCAGTCTCATGAATCTATCTAATGGTGTTTTGAAAGATCCCATTGAACCAGCCTCCACCACTGTTGCTGGCAACACATTCCATGTACCCACCGCTTTTCTGTGCAAAACCTGGATCTTGTACCTCTCCTGTTCTTGGTCCCAATCATTTAAAAGCGATGCCACCTCTCATTAGCCATTTCAGCCCTGGGGGAGAAAAGAACCTCTGGTTATCCACATGATCAATGCCTCTCATTATACACACTCCTTAGAACTTGAAACTGTTCTTCATCTCTACCTCAGCACTGTTGCTGTATAGTGGGATGTGTGCTCCTGTCCTCATGCAGTGGAATATGAACTAACCTGTTGCAGATCACAAAGATGCTTTCTATCCATTAGAATCCTCATAGAGAAATTGCATTTGTATTGGATTTTTATAAACCAGGGATATTTCAATAGTCAATGAAGGTTTTAGGATGGTGCAATTATTAATAATTAAGTTATTGCAAAATATTAAGGACAGTTCCCAGATATAAACTGTCATTTTTGCCATAGCCTGTGGTTGGACTGTGATCGAAAATTAAATATTCTGAAGATGGTTAGCAATTTTAATTAAAGTGCCCAAATGCAATTGCCAAAACCTGTAAGACGAATGAGACAAGTGGTAAGGAAAGAAGTTCCATTGATTTGGAAAAAAAGACAGGCAAATTTGGGGCTTTTATTTTCTAGGCTTTACTCCGGGTGCCAAAGAACTCTTCAAGCAAGAGAATCATCTGACCATGTATCAACTTCCGACAGCAGAGATGATCAAAGAGCCAGTGCCTCGGCGACTTTTGAACGTAACCAAGAGGCGACCACCACTCAGTCACATGATTAGCCTTTTTGTGAGAGATACATTGACTGGTGAATATAATTTTCATTATTTCGGAGTTTCTTGTGACGTACATGTTCATCTACCTGGTGAAGGCCTAGGTCACCCTTTACTTCCTATAGATGCTGCAAGACCTGCTGAGATTTTCTAACGCATCTTTTGTTTAACTTCATTATTGAGAGGCCTGTCAGGAATCAAACACAGAAAATCCAAGGAGAAAATTGTGATGTGAACTTTAGAACAACAAAAAAAAATTTAAAAACTGCTTCTTGTAATTAAATGTTTGATGGTTTGGTCAAAAGACCCGTTTTCCTGCTGTAAGACTCCAAATCTTAAATCGATCCTTGCTATTCTATTTTACTTTAATGGAGCAGACTTTCATCACTTCGTGTTTTAGTTCAACAGATCATGATTTCGGCTCAGCGAATTTTTGAGTAGTTTTTTGGTATCAGCAAAATGAATTTAAATAAACTCATCCCAGTAACCGTTGACAGGTGCAAAAGGCTTATTTTCTTTAAAAATGTTAACTTTTTTTACACTTCTCATGGATAGGAACATTTAAAAATAAAATATCCATCAATATTACTGAAGTATTGTCACTCAAAACATATAAAATTACTTTAACAATTAAAAGGCGTAACATTAACATATTATGGCATATCTTTTTGCAATGAATGTGCTCTTAGAAATTCAGGGTGTCAATGCTTGTCCAAATACTTGGGAAACTTGCTGAAACATTGGGGGAGGTGCAACATGCCCATTGGTTTGGAGCTTGTGCATTTGCATGCCTGTCCTGAACTCTGCAGCAGTTTCTAGCAGGTGTCTGCCAGCAGTTCAGTTCAGTTCAGAAATGCAGTAAAAATGAAACAAAGCCCAGATGTCTGTGTTTCACCAAGGCTGTTCTGCATTTCACATATCTTCCTCTCTGGGAAATGGTGTCTGTTGGAATGTTTTACTGTGATTCATTAGCCCCTTTTCCACTGGCACTTTGTCTAAGGAATTAACAGGTAATTAACCGATTAAGGGTCCAGTGGAAAAGGAAAACAATCAGCACACTGGCATCGACCCCTCCAGTGTGCTGATTAAACCAGTGGAAAAAGGACGACTTCCATCTGTTCCATTCGAAGGTAGACTCCATTCCCCAGAGATGACTGTGTTCAGTGGAAAAGCAGTCAGTGATCCAGTTAAAGATGGCTGAGTGGAAACAGCACAAACGGTTTCCTATCTTGGGACACTGTACGGCCAATTAACTGGGATGCCAATGGAAAAAGGGCAAATCAAACTGAGCAAATTGTCATTTTAAAGTGCTAATGATGAAACAGATTTAAAGTGTTGTCTTAACTAAACTTGATGGAGTTCCCAGGATATGGAAATGGTGAGCTGAAAGGCCTGTTTCTGTGCTGTACGTATTGATGATATTAGTTTATTGATTGAATTACTGATCTATTTTGTAATTACTTGTATTTTGATTGAATTACTGATGATATCGGAAAATATTGACACTGGTATCTATATCAGTGCACTCTTCCAACATCATTCTCAGTAAAGATATTATATTCAATAGTTTTTGGAACAGTAACTTTCACTGAGCCAAACTGAAAATTGGAGTGAGTTTTGAAAATTCCCTTTTCTGTATTCTTTCACAGATTGTGTGCAGATGTTATCTCATGGCACAGCTGACGTCATCCTGGAGGCCTGCACCGATTTCTGGGATGGCGCAGATATTTATCCCCTCTCTGGATCTGACAGGTTTGTTCTTCCCAGTTGATTTGCATGCTTCATGTAAAAAAAATCAATCTCTTAAATATTCCAGATACTTAATTTCTCAGAGGGATACACACAATTGGAAGGAAGGAGCCATGTTAAGAAATTATAGGAATTAAAAGAAAGGATATTATGTTGGATAACCTGCAAATGGAATCAGATTGGAGTATAGTAAACACAAAGGAGTGGAAGATATTGGGGGGCAATTGATGCCAGCTATTTTTATGTACAGATAATGTAGATAAGGTTGAATAAGAAATGCTTTTTAGATCAGTATGCAGAGAACTAATCCAGTGGTTAAGGAATAAAGAAAGAGTGATACCTTTGATAGAATTGTACATTAGAATTGACAGGAATTTAATTTAGTTGAAACCAGTTTCTGAATCCTAAAAAAAACAAAGAATAATAGGATGAGATTTGGTAGATCAGAAAACTACATTAAAAGCTATGACAATAAATAAGTAATGACTATATTTTTAAAAAATACATTTAAAGTATAGAGACTGTAGAAATTAAAAATTAATTCAGAAAACTAAAAAGTATAAAGTTCTAGCTTGGCAATTGAAAACTAAATAAACTTCTAAACAATTAATGTTAAGAAGAATTCTAAGAAGATTACATATAAGCCTCAAGAAATAAATGATTAATTTAAGAATTTTTTATTTTAATTTATATAGATCCCAGTTTAAAGGTGATGAGGTTAAAATTTACAATTTTTTGTCTCAAATAAATTTAAATTGTCAAGATCAAAAAGATCCATTTACGGCTAGAGAAATTAGTGAGGTACTCAGTTTGTTGCAAAGTGTTAAGTCACCAGGGGAGGATGGTTTTCTGCCTGAATTTCATAAGAAATATAAAGATTTGTTAATGCTTCCTTTTATGGAGGTGTTGAAACAAGCAGGAAAACTCATTTTTCAAATGCAATTATTACTGTAAATACCTAAGAAAGACAGATTTGTTAAAAACTTAATCTTACAGGTCAATATCTTTATTAAATGCTGATTATAAAATTATTGCCAAAATTTTGGCAAATAGAGTGACTAGATATCTACCGAATATAATTCATATAGATCAAATGGGTTTTATTAAAAAAGCAGCAATCTGCTGATAATGTTGCTGGACTGATTAGTTTAATACCTTTATCTCAAAAAATGCCTTTGATAGGTTAGAATGGAATTATTTATTTAAGGTATTAGAAAAATTTGGTTTTGGATCTATATTAATTGGGTCAAAACTTTATATAAAAATCCCTCTGCTAAATTTGTAAATAATGGACAAATTTCTTCTGCTTTTCAATTATCTAGATCTAGTAGACAAGGATGTCCTTTATCTCCAGCTTTGTTTCAGCAAAAGAAACTTTAGCAGAGTTATTAAGACAAGATTCTAAAGGTATAATGTTAATCAGGAGGAATATAAGATTAATTTATTTGCTGATGATGTTTTGGTTTATATGACAGACCTTATAAATTCTTTGCATCAGGTATACATAAGGTTAGAAGAATGTGGTGAAATATCAGGTTGTAGTGGCCCGAGCACAGGCCCACAAAATGGCCGAAGACTGCGGAAACTGCGCGGACCTGGGGGTGGCACCAGCCGTCGTCCCAGGTCATCTCTCACATGGCCCTCTGAGGATGCAGGCTCTGATGTCAATGCCTGGGGCCCATATCAGTGCGACGGACAGGGCAATGAACCAGTCTTGTTTCCCAAGGCTTTGGTGTGCGTGTCGTTCTTCTTCATGGTTGTGTAGCGCGAACGCTACATTGGTGACCCAAAGATGCTCGGTCAAGCGGAGCCAGCAACCATCCACATGGTCTCTCTCAGGCTCCCAACATTTTTGGAGTTGCAGCCACGTGTCTGGTTCGAGCAGGCCGAGGATCAGTTCCAACTTCGCCACATCATCGCCGATGACATGTACTACTTTTACTTCTAAGTCACGAGGGCCCTCAATCAGGACACAGCAGCAAGAGTCGTAGATTTCCTACGGCAGCCTCTGGAGTGAGGAAAACACGTGGCCCTCAAAGAGCTGTTAACCTGCACTTTCAGGCTCTCCCATTGTGTGTGCATTGCCCGATGGTTTGGGGGACAGGTCAGCCCTAATGAGCGAGATGCTCACTTTGACCAAGGGCCACAAACCTTGCCTGCTCCTTGAGCAGATTTTTCTGGAGCAGCTGCTGGAGGATATCAGACTCTTGCTCACGAACGAGGACTTCAGCGACTCTTGGAGGGTTCCAGCCCAGGCGGATATGCTCTGGAGAATGAAGAAGGACACCAGTGGCATTGTAGACCATATCAGCAAGCCCCACAAACAGCCACTTGCGAGACCAAGACCAGCGGAGAGGCAAGTTAATACCCTGGGACAGCTAGGTTACTACCATCAGTGATGGGGTGCAGAGGCCCGTCAACGCTGCCCATCCTGTGGGTTTCTGGGAAATGTCCTGGCCAACTGTCATTGATGATTGTGGCACTTGGCCCACATGATAGCCTCCTCTACATCTGAGACTCTTTGTCAGGCAGGCATTTCCTGGTCAACTCTAGTGCTGAGTAAGCATCCTATCCCCACCCCCACCGCAAGTCTTTGACACCCTCAATGGCAAGCAGGGCCCAGCACTGAGAGTGCTCCTCCATTCAGATTTTTGGGAACCGCACCATTCCCCTTCAGTTCGACAACATCCGCTTTATATGGACCTTCACCCTCGCAGCAGTGGCGCAAACGCTCCTGGGGACAGACTTCCTTTGGGTCCATTGCTTGCCGTCCCCCTGAAGGGACAGCACTTGATACATGGCAGAACTTTTCAGACTCTGCCTTTGGGGGAAGCTGAGCTACCCACCCCCTCACCTGCACTCTATAACACGTTTGTAAAATAAATTTGCCTGAATCCTAGCAGAATTCTCCTCAATAGTGGTGCCACAGTTCTCTGCGGCTGAGCCAAAGCACTGGGTAAGGCACCACATTTTGACCGAGGGGCCTCCCGCTCCACACCAGTGCGCACTGGCTCCCTCCTGAAAAGCTCAGCCTAGTGAAGAAGGAATTGAAGAAAATGGAGGAGCTGAGGATTGTTCGGCACTCTGACAGTCCCTGGGCCTCTCCCCTCCACATCGTGCCCAAATAAATGGGGGGGGGGGTTGAAGACTATTCGGTGAATGCCGCCACCTCAACGAGGCCACCACGCCTGATAGCTATCCCATACCCCACATCCAAGACTTTTCTGCCATCCTTCATGGGGCATGGGTGTTCTCCAAGGTGGACCTCATCCAGAGGTAACACCAAATCTCAATTCACCCCCAGGACGTCCCGAATTCCGCAATCATAACCCCCTTTGGCTTGTTTGAATTTTTCCGCCTACCCTTCAGTCTAAAGAACACGGCACAAACTTTCCAGTGGCTGGGGATGCAGTGGGCCAGGACCTCCCATTTGCATTCATTTATTTGGACGATGTCCTCATCGCCAGCCTCAGGAACAAAGACCACACCACCCACCTAAGATAACTGTGCACCCGGTTGAGTGATTTCGGGCTGACGATCAACCTCGTGAAGTGGCAATTCAGCCTGGACACCATTGACTTCCTGGGGCACAGGATAAATGGGACTACACCCCTCCCCGAGAAAGTTGAGGCGGTCTGGCACTTGGCCAAGCCACGCACGGTAAAAGGGCTACAGGAATTCGTCGGTGTGATAAACTTTTACGACAGGTTCACACCTCAGTGGCACGCATCAGCGTCCCTTCTTTGTGCTGATGGCAGGCGAGTCAAAAGACATTACTTGGGACGATGAGTCTTCGAGGGCATTCCAGAATGCCAAATATGTGCTGGGCAATGCCACTCTCCTGGTCCATCCCAGAATGGAAGCTCATACCGCCCTGACGGTTAACACCTCCTGCACAGCGGTCAGTAGGCATGTGCTGGAACACATGCCTTTTTCAACAGGCACTCCCCCTCCAGAGCTCAAATGCAGAGTTTTCAACCATGAGCTATTGGCACTGTACCAGGTGGTAAGACATTTCCGTTAATTTTTGGAAGGTTAGCAATTCAAGGTCTTCACCAATCACAAGCTGCTGACCTTTGCCTTCCATAAGGTATTGGAGCCGTAGTCGGCCCAACAAGAGAGACACTTGTCCTATGTATCTGAACATACTGCACATTGTGGGGAAAATCAACATGGTAGTCAACACTCTTTCATGCTCCACAATCAAATCGGTTCATGCCCTGTCCCAGTGGATTGAATACATGGCTGTCATCAAAGTGCAGCAATAGGAACCTGAGATCCCCGCATATAGGACAGCCATCTCTGGCCTCAGTGTAGATAATGTCCACTTCAGCCCAGGTAACCTGACACGCCTGTGCGACGTCTCTACCGCCAGCACTTGCCTCATCATTCCAGTTGCATAGAGGTGCCAGGTTTTCAATACGATCCACAACCTGGTCGCAGCCTTGCTTCACACCGTTGTCAATGGAGAAGGGTTCGGAGAGCTCATTGCTGTATCTGACCCGACCTTGTTGGTTTTCGTGCAGTTGGATAACCATGTTGAGGAACTTGGGGGGGCATCCGAGGCGCTCTAGTATTTGCCAAAGCCCTTTCCTGCTCATGGTGTCAAAGGCTTTGGTGAGGTCAACAAAGGCAACCCTCTTTACTATCTTCTTCAGCATGAGGCTGATACAAGCCATGAAAGACCTCAACAATGAAGACGGTGTTTACATCCGGTACCGCACAGATGGCAGTCTCTTCAATCTGAGGCGCCTGCAAGCTCACACCAAGACACAAGAGCAACTTGTCCGTCAACTACTCTTTGCAGACGATGCTGCTTTAGTTGCCCATTCAAAGCCAGCTCTCCAGCACATGATGTCCTGTTTTGCGGAAACTGCCAAAATGTTTGGCCTGGAAGTCAGCCTGAAGAAAACTGAGGTCCTCCATCAGCCAGCTCCCCACCATGACCACCAGCCCCCCCACATCTCCATCGGGCACACAGAACTCAAAACGGTCAACCAGTTTACCTACTTCAGCTGCACCATTTCATCTGATGCAAGGATCGACAAAGAGATAGACAACAGCCTTGCCAAGGCAAATAGCGCCTTTGGAAGACTACACAAAAGAGTCTGAAAAAACAACCACCTAAAGAAACACACAAAGATCAGCGTGTTCAGAGCCGTTGTCATACCCACGCTCCTCCTGTTCGGCTCCGAATCATGGGTCCTCTACCGGCATCACCTACGGCACCTAGAACGCTTCCATCAGCGCTGTCTCCGCTCCATCCTCAACATTCATTGGAATAACTTAATCACCAACATCAAAGTACTCGAGCTAGCAGAGTCCGCAAGCATCAAATCCACGCTGCTGAAGACCCAACTGCGCTGGGTGGGTCATGTCTCCAGAATGGAGGACCATCGCCTTCCCAAGATCGTGTTCTATGGCGAGCTCTCCACTGGCCACCAAGACAGAGGTGCACCAAAGAGGTTCAAGGACTGCTTAAAGAAATCTCTTGGTGCCTGCCAAATTGACCACCGCCAGTGGGCTGATATCGCCTCCAACCGTGCATCTTGGCACCTCACAGTTCGGCGGGCAGCAACCTCCTTTGAAGAAGACTGCAGAGCCCACCTCACTGACAAAAGACAAAGGAGGAAAAACCCAATACCCAACCCCAACCAACCATTTTTCCCTTGCAACCATTGCAACCGTGCTGTCTGTCCCGCATCGGACTTGTCAGTCACCAACGAGCTTGCAGCAGACATGGACATACCCCTCCATATATCTTCGTCCGCGAAGCCAAGCCAAGCCAAAGAAGAAAAGAAAGAAGAAAAAAAGAAACAACCTGGTGCATCCAGTAATCCAAGACATGGTCAAGATGAAGGCTAGCAGGTTTGTCTGGTACGGCCTTTGTAAGCAGGTGAGCGAGTGGGCGAAAACCTGTACGAATTGCCAGTCTTCCAAAGTGCAGGTTCACACGAGGGTGCTCACACAGACTTTTGAACTAGCTCAACCATGTGCATATTGACATAGTGGGGCTATTACAGATTCTCATGGGGCGAGATGACTGCTCCACGAGGTGGCCGGGGGTGGTCCCGCTGGCTGATACCACCACATAAATCTACACCAGGGCATGGGTGTTCCGATTCGGGGTCCAAGAGTACCTAACCTCAGGCAGCGGGGTACAATTTACCTCTAGGCTCTGGGCAGTGCTGGCTAACTTTCTGGGGACACCATGGCATATCACCCTCAGGTCAATGGGTTAGTGGAGTGGCTCCACAGGCACCTCAGGGCAGCCTTGGTGGTCCAGCTCAGGTGTCCCAACTGGGTGGACAAACTCCTTTGGTTCCTGGTGGGGATTCATACTGCGCTAAAGGAGGACTTCAATGCCTTGGCAGCAGAGATGGTCTATGGCTCACCCTTAATTAGTCCAGGGGAGTTCCTGGCCCCAACAAATGCCTGGAAGACCGTGGCAACCCTCAAGAATGTGCAGTGAAAGCTGGGGTCCCTGGTCCTGTGGCAACCCCCACCATGTGGCCAGCCCAAATGTAATGATCCCAGCGACTTAGACTTGTCAGTATGTATTTGTGAGAAGGTGCGTACACCGGTCACCACTACGAGGGGCCCTACGGTGTCATCAGGAACAATGGCTCCACCTTCGTCCTCGATGTCGGCGGTAATGAGGAGACTTTTACGTTGACCACCTGAAACTGGCATATCTGGACTGTAATGAGCTCCTCCATTGCAACACGCGGGCAGACTGCTCAAGCCAACAGACGATGGCCCGATCACTGGTTCTGAGGGGTTCATGTCGTGGCCCTTGCACAGAGATGTGGACCGGCCCACAAAATGGCCAATGAACACGGCGACCGCACGGACCTGGGGGTGACACTGGCTGTTGTCCTAGGTGACCTCCATGCAGAGGGAAAGATGGGGAAGTGTGGTGGCAACACCAGCCAATCCAGGCTGGCTCTCCGAGGACGCGGGACCCTAACGTCAGCACTTGGGGCCCATATTAATGTGACGCCTGGAGTAATAAACAGTCTCATTTCTCATGTCGTTCTTCACACTCGTGTAGTGTGAACGCTACAGGGTTATAGGATTAATTGGGACAAAAGATTGGTTATGTTCATATAAAAAAGCTACTTGATTTAAGTGGTCAGAGGCTGGAATTAAATATTTGGGGATTAATGCTGATAATGACTTAAATAATTTATATACACAGTTATTTACCTTTACTCAATAAAATTAGATTTGAATGTTGTAATAATTTGCCTATAATATTGTAGGTAGAGTTAAATGTATAAAGATTAATATTTTTCCAAGGATTCAACATCTTTTTCAGTCAATTCCTTCTTTGATTTCCCCCCCACTCCCCCAAATTTTTTAAAGACGTATTCGAGTATTAGGAAGTTTTTATGGAAAGGAAAGATGGCTAGTGTGTGTTTGGAAAAATTGACTTGGAAGTTTGATTTAGGATTAAGTTTGAAACTTCCCCATTTTAAGAACTATTATAAGGCAGGTCAACTGAAATGTATTAATGGGATGTTTGATGTAGATAAATCTCCAGCTTGGGTTAAACTAGAATTGAGTAAAATAGGAAAAAGCAGTATGCAGGATTTTACTTATAAATGGAATTCAAAATTGTTAACAGGAAGTAGAGATCCACCTGTTTTGAAACATTTGATTGAATTTTGGAATAAATAGATAATGAAATAGGTGGGAAAGGTCTAATTGAGAAATGAGAAGTCTAAATCAAAATGGACCTTCTTCCTTTTCTATAGATAATCAAGTTGTGAGGAGTAGAATGGGGATTAAGAAAATAGAAGATTGTTTTGAAGCTGGTAAATTTGAATGAAATAAGAATAAATTTAATGTCCCAAATAATACCTTTTGTTTTATCAGGTTAAGGCTTTCTTGGTTGATAAGTTAGGTCCTAGTTTGATATTACCTAGACAGAATGAATTAGAATTATTGATGTGTAAGGGCAGTTTGAATGTTTATTTTGGTGATGTACATATAAACTACTTCAAAAAGAAGTTTCTAAGTTAGGAATTCATAAATCGTGATTAAGATGAGAGGTTGACGAATAGATGAAAATTATTGGATGCAATTATGTAAAGAAAATATGACAAAAATTATTCATGTTGAGTAAAGACTGGTTCAATATAATTTTTTGCATCAATTATATTTAGTTCCTCAAAAAAAATTTTTTTTAAGTTGAATCCAGTATTATCAGATTTATGTTTTAGATTTGGTCAGGAAGTGTGTGCGTTTTTGTCTTCTACTTGGATGTATTGTAGAGTAAAACCCTTTCTGGTTAAAGGTAGAGAGAATTTTTTTGGAGAAAATAATAGGGGTAAAACTCCCACGAGATCTGATGTTATATTTGTGGGGTAATATTAAAGTGGTTAGACCTAAATTAAGGTTGACTATGTATTACATGGAATTTTTACAACTGGCTTTAGCTGTTTCCAGGAAGTGCATGGCCATGACTTGGAAATCAGTTACAGATTTAGGGACGGAGAGATGACATGCTGAACCTCATAGCTATATTCCACTTGGAAGATATATAATCATATAAATATTACAGCACGGAAACAGGCCATTTTGGCCCTTCTAGTCCGGACCGAACTGTACTTTCCACTAGTCCACCTACCTGTACCCTGCTCATGTCCCTCCATCCCTAGACCTATCCAATATTTCCTTAAATGCAAAATTGACCCTGCCATTCCACACAGCCACCACTCTGAGAAAAGTTGTTCCCCTTCTTGTTACTTCTAAACTATTCCTTAAAAGACTAAACTTTCCCTACCCTGTAATCCTCTATTTTTCCTACATCCACGTCCCTGTCTAAAAGTCTCTTCAATGCCCCCAATATTTCAGCCTCCACCACCATCACCAGCAAGGCATTCCAGGCACCCATAACTCTTTGCCTACAAAAACTCATTTAAAATTTACATAATAAGAATCATTTTTTTTGAAAATATGGAGCCCATACTTACAATATGTTGGTTTGAAAATTTGAGGGTCTCTCTGAAAGCCCATCCTGTGGGTAACCCCCAGCTCCATTATTATTGAGATTTTATGTTTTATTGATATTCTCCAGATTTTCTTTATTTTTCTTATATTTTTTATTTATTTTTTTTTCTTTTGGTACATTCTGATGGGAAGGGAAGTTTGAGAGGGAAGGGAGGTTTTATATTTATAAATAAAAACGTGTGCATATCGCGAGTATAATTTTTTTCTAGTTTTATTGAATATGTATACATTGATGTGGTTTTAAAATTCTTAAATAAAATATTTTTAAAAAGTTAAATTGAAATTTATTTTTCAGTACAGTTGCTTTCATGGTTAGTGTAACTTCTTAAAAGAAGCCAGTGATCAGGACTGGGGTTTGAATCTTGTAGTATCTGTTTGTACATTCTCGCCATGTCTGTGTGGGCTTTCCATGGAGGCTCTGGTTTCCTCCCACTGTTTGAAATGTAGGTTAATTAGGTATAAATTGGACAGCATGGACTCTTGGGCCGAAATGGCCGATATCATGCTGTATGTCTAAATTTTTTTAATTTAGAAGAAACCATCAGGAAAAATGGTCTCACCTTGGCTAACAAAAAATGGTTTTAGATCAACCACAAAGGCTTGTAATATCACCAAAAACCAAGTCTTGAGGATTGGGGAAATTTCAGAATGTACCAAAGTAGCAGCAAAAATGTTCCTTTTGGTATGTAAATAGAAATGATTAACAAAAGGATCTGTTTTGGGTCCCCTACTCTTTGTGATTATTATAAATGACCTGGATGAAAAGGGTCAGTAGGTTTGTGGAGGATATGAATGTTGGAGGAGTTGTGGATGGAGCTGAAGGTTGTCGAAGGTTACAAGATAATATTAGAAAGGATGCAGAGTTGGGCAGAAAAGTAGCAGATGGAGTTCAATCTGGATAAGTGTGAGGTGATGTATTTTGCAAGGTCAAACCAGGAGGCTGAGTACAGGGTTAATCATTGGTTACTTACAAGTGTGGATGAACAGAGGGACCTTGGGGTTCAAATCCATACATCCCTCAAGGCTGCTGCACAGCTTGATAGGATAGTTAAGATTGCCGATGGGATGCTGTACTTCATTAATAGGGCGATTGAGTTCACTATTAGAGATGACATATTGCAACTCTACAAATCTCTGCTGAGACCACACAAGAGTATTGTGTTCTGTTCTGGTCATCTCAATTTCGGAAGGATGTGGAAGCAATGGAAAGGGTGCAAAGAAGATTTTACCAGGATGTTACCTAGATTGGAAAATGTCTCATGAGGCAAGGACTTTTCTCTTTGGAGCATAGAAAGATGAGAGGAGACTTAATAGTCTACAAGATTATGAGAGGAACCTGTTTCCCAAGGCAGGAATAGCAAACACCAGAGTTCCTGTGTTCAAAGTGAAAGGAGGGATGTTTAGGGGAGACATCAGGGAAAGGTTTTTGTAGGCAGAGAGTTATGGGTGCCTGGAATGCCCTGCTGGTGATGGTGGTGGAGGCTGAAATATTGGGGGCATTTAAGAGACTCTTAGACAGGGACGTGGATGTAGGAAAAATAGAGGATTACAGGGTCGGGAAAGTTTAAACTTTTAAGGAATAGTTTAGAAGTAATAAGAAGGGGAACAACTTTAATCAGAGTGGTGGCTGTGTGGAATGGCAGGGTCAATTTTGCATTTAAGGAAATATTGGATAGGTCTAGGGATGGAGGGTTATGAGCAGGGTACGGTCAACCAGTTTACCTATCTCGGCTGCACCATTTCATCGGATGCAAGGATCGACAACGAGATAGACAACAGACTCGCCAAGGCAAATAGCGCCTTTGGAAGACAATAGAGTCTGGAAAAACAACCAACTGAAAAACCTCACAAAGATTAGCGTATACAGAGCCGTTGTCATACCCACACTCCTGTTCGGCTCTACCGGCATCACCTACAGCTCCTAGAATACTTCCACCAGCGTTGTCTACGCTCCATCCTCAACATTCATTGGAGCGACTTCATCTCTAACATCGAAGTACTCGAGATGGCAGAGGCCGACAGCATCGATTCCACGCTGCTGAAGATCCAACTGCGCTGGGTAGGTCACGTCTCCAGAATGGAGGACCATCGCCTCCCCAAGATCGTGTTCTATGGCGAGCTCTCCACTGGCCATCGTGTCAGAGGTGCACCAAAGAAGAGGTACAAGGATTGCCTAAAGAAATCTCTTGGTGCCTGCCACATTGACCACCGCCAGTGGGCTGATATCGCCTCAAACCGTGCATCTTGGCGCCTCACAGTTCGGCGGGCAGCAACCTCCTTGGAAGAAGACCGCAGAGCCCACCTCACTGACATTACCCCTCCATAAATCTTCGTCTGCGAAGCCAAGCCAAAGAAGACAGGTAGGTGGACTAGAGGAAAGTACTTAGTTCGGTCCGGACTAGAAGGGCCAAAATGGCCTGTTTCCGTGCTGCAATTTTGATATGATTATATGGGTTGGCACAACATTGAGGGCCGAAGGACCTGTACTGGGCTGTATTGTTTTATGTTAATGTTTAAAGTTAATGAGGATCCCTTTGGGCATAAGGACCTAACAGAGAACTCATGGAAGAAGACAAAAACCTTTCTGAAATATAAGGGTACAGAGGGTCCAAAGTGACTGAAGGGTTAGAAGAATCAGCATTCGTAAAATTGGAGAAATTAATGGGATTGAAATCCAGTAATTTCCCCAGAATTGGGTTCTTCCAAAGGTTCATAGATCCTGGGATAATTTCTTCAAATTGGAAGGTGGCAAATGTCATCAATGATTTTGATCAGGGGATAATGTTCACTGTCACCTACTGCTGTTGTACTATCGAGAAAGGTACAGGAGCATCAAAGTCAGGACTGCCAGGCGAGCAAATTGTTTCTTCCCTCAAACTCCTGTAACAAAGTAATTCATCTCAAAATATTCATGTACTGTATCTATTTATTTTAAATGATATCTTGATGTATATATGAGATTATTATGTGGACTATGATAATCTCGTCGTGTGTACAATCAACTTGAATCATGTTTGCTGATTATAGTTCTGGGGGTTGTGAGAACGTAGAGAGTTTTCATGGATATACAAATAGATTTAAAAAATGGATGAGGACATGTCAGATTTATTAATCATTGTTAATCATTTTGGTAGAGAAAAAATGGAAAAAAGCAGCAAATTTTGGAAAATGTTGGTGTACAGAGAGATGCTGAAAGTTAACACAGTATCACAAGTCAGTGCAAATAAAGGCAAGCAGTATGTTGGCCTTTGTGACACGTGGATTTAATTATAAGGCTAGTGATACCTTGCTCCACTCAACAGGAGATTGCACCTAGAATGAGGTAGACTACCTTGTCCATGGGCTCAGTCCTGGAACGAGGTAGACTACCTTGTCCGTGGGCTCAGTCCTGGAACGAGGTAGACTACCTTGTCCGTGGGCTCAGTCCTGGAACGAGGTAGACTACCTTGTCCGTGGACTCAGTCCTGGAACGAGGTAGACTACCTTGTCCGTGGGCTCAGTCCTGGAACGAGGTAGACTACCTCGTCCGGGGGCTCAGTCCTAGAACGAGGTAGACTACCTCGTCCGTGGGCTCAGACCTGGAACGAGGTAGATTACTTCGTCCGTGGGCTCAGACCTGGAACGAGGTAGACTACCTCGTCCGTGGGCTCAGTCCTGGAACGAGGTAGACTACCTCGTCCGTGGGCTCAGTCCTGGAACGAGGTAGACTACCTCGTCCGTGGGCTCAGACCTGGAACGAGGTAGACTACCTCGTCCGTGGGCTCAGTCCTGGAACGAGGTAGACTACCTCGTCCGTGGGCTCAGTCCTGGAACGAGGTAGACTACCTCGTCCGTGGGCTCAGTCCTGGAACGAGGTAGACTACCTCGTCCGTGGGCTCAGTCCTGGAACGAGGTAGACTACCTCGTCCGTGGGCTCAGTCCTGGAACGAGGTAGACTACCTCGTCCGTGGGCTCAGTCCTGGAACGAGGTAGACTACCTCGTCCGTGGGCTCAGTCCTGGAACGAGGTAGACTACCTCGTCCGTAGGCTCAGTCCTGGAAAGAGGTAGACTACCTCGTCCGTGGGCTCAGTCCTGGAAAGAGGTAGACTACCTCGTCCGTGGGCTCAGTCCTGGAACGAGGTAGACTACCTCGTCCGTGGGCTCAGTCCTGGAACGAGGTAGACTACCTCGTCCGTAGGCTCAGTCCTGGAAAGAGGTAGACTACCTCGTCCATGGGCTCAGTCCTGGAAAGAGGTAGACTACCTCGTCCGTGGGCTCAGTCCTGGATCGAGGTAGACTACCTCGTCCGTGGGCTCAGTCTTGGAACGAGGTAGACTACCTCGTCCGTGGGCTCAGTCCTGGAACGAGGTAGACTACCTCATCCGTGGGCTCAGTCCTGGAACATTTTTTATACAAGTTTTCTTCCTGTGGATGCTGTGTGACACTGTTTTTCCAGCACTTTTGTGTATTGGACTTCAAACAGCAGCAACCTGCAGCTGATCTCTGGTTGCAAGTAAAGTGGAAACTCCTGGACTACATTTCATCAGTGGGGGATCATCAAAACTATTGTAACCTCTGGTGTCAATTATTTTCATGCCTTTTTTTTGTCACAGGAAAAAAGTGCTAGATTTCTACCAACGAGCCTGTCTCTCAGGGTACTGCTCGGCTTTTGCTTACAAGCCGATGCACTGCATCTTGTCCTCTGAGCTGAATGGAAAATGCATCGAGTTGGTCCAGGTGCCAGGTCAGAATGCCATCTTCACCTCTTATGACTTACCGGGCACTACACCCATTAAATACGGCAGCAGACGGAACAGCTGGAGCTCTGATGGTACTTTTGGCCTTCCCAAAATTAAATATTATTTATGTGCTTTATTCCTCTTGTACTTTGTGTGTAAGAGATTTTATTTCTTTGCTAACACCCACATTTATAAGATGACATCAATGCATCTCTTATGTGTAATGTGCCATTTTCTCCATCCTGACTCACCCACAATGATTACAGAGTTTCTGAAACATAGTCTGCATTCTATCCGGGAATTTCTAGCCTTTCCAAAAGCAAAATTTGGAGGCACAGGATTGGAGATACAGACTTGAAAACTGCATTTCTAATTTGCATTCACATATTGAATGTCACAATTGTCACAAATGTCACAATTGAAAATATTGGAACTATTTGTTTAATTTCTTAGAAAGAATTTTGTGTTGTTGCTTCAGGATGTATTTTCCTCTTCAAAGACATAGATTCTTTTGCATTGCTTATGAAGAAACACTAAGCCGTAAGATGCCGGTGCTTGTTCTTCCCTCCACCGTTCTCCGTAGGTAACCTGGAAACCCTTCTCTTGGGTTTCTTGGTGAACAAGTGGTCAGTTGTTTTGACATTTTTTCACAAGGAAACACTATTATCACTATCACACTCAAACCCCCATACAGCCCACTGGTCCCAGAAATCCTGTGGAGAGAGGAGATGATTAAGCACTGTTAATGATGCAGTGGCCTCCTCCCTGGTAGCCTCAATCCAGGTGATGGACCTGGGAGAGAGACTGCAGAATTTTAAATCTATAGAAAAAATTTAATCTCCCTTCTCAGGAGACACTTGTGAATTACGTGCGGGGTATCTTTTTTTTTACTGTGGCAGTCTGTATCTGCAAGGAGCAGTTGGAGGAAGCTGTAGAAGATAGTATAATTATAATGGTATTTGGACAAATATATGGGTAGGAAGGGATCAGATTTCAGATTTATTGTCAATACATACATGACATCACATACAACCCTGAAAATCCTTTTTCAAGCGGGCATGGCAGAATTACCACTTTTTAGTGTGTAAAAAAATAAATAAATAAATAGACTGTACGGCGTGAACATGTAAACAATCAAAAGAACTGTAAACAGATAACAAATGGAAACAAACTGTGCAATATAGGGAGAGCAAAGAAAATCAATAAAGTGCATAAGCAAGAGCCCTTAAATCCCTGATTGAATTTGTTGTTGAGGAGTCTGATGGTGGAGGGGTAGCAGCTGTTCCTGAACCCAGTGGTGTGAGTCTTGTGGCACCTAGACCTCTTTCCTGATGGGAGCAGTGAGAACAGTGCGCTTGCTGGATGTTGTGGGTCTTTGATGAATGCTGCTGCCCGCCGACAGAAGCGTTCTCTGTAGATGTTCTCAATAGTTGGGAGGGTTTTGCCTGTAATATCCTGGGCTTTGTCCACTTCCTTTTGGAGGGCTTTTCGCTCAGGGGTATTGGTGTTCCCATACCAGACCATGAGTCAACCAGTCAGCACACTTTCCACCACACATCTGTCGAAATTTCCCATGGTTTCTGGTATCACGCCAAACCTCCACAAACTTCTGAGGAAGTAGATGTGCTGACGTGCTTTCTTCACAATGCCACTGGTGTGTTGGGTCCAGGAAAGATCCTCCAAGATGATGACTCCCATGAACCTAAATCCATTCACCCTCTCCACCTCTGATTTCCCCCAATGATCACTGGATTGTACACCTCTTGCTTTCCTTTCCTGAAATAAGCAATCGGCACCTTAGTTTTGGTGACATTGAGTGCAATGTTGTTGTCGGTGCACCATTCAGCCTGTACGCTGACTCATCCCCTTCCCTTATACAACCCACTACCATGGTATTGTCGGCAAATTTGTAGATGGTGTTATTGTCATACTGAGCCACACAGTTGTCACTGTAAAGTGAGTAGAACAGGGGGCTAAGAACGCAGCCCTGAGGTGCTCCGAGGAGAGGAGAGGTTCTTAACATCCTCACTGATTGTGGTCTGGAGGTGAGAAAATCCATGATCCAATTACACAATGGGGTGTTAACTCCCAGTTCTTGGAGTTTTCTGATCAGTTTTGAGGGGATGATGGTGTTAAATGCTGAACTGATAAAGAGCATCCTGATGTCTGCATTTTTGCTGTTCTAGGGCTTTGTGTAGAGCCAGTGAGATGGCACCTGTTGCAGCAATAGGTAAACTGGAACGCATCCATTTCTCTGCTCAGACGAGCTGATATCCTTCCTCACCAACCTTTCAAAACACTTCATCACTGCTGATGTAAATGCTACTGGTCAATAGAGTTGTTAAGTCAGGTTACTACACTCTTCTGAATGATTGATGCCTGTTTGAAACCGGTGGTTTCCGGGCCCTGCTGGATTTAATACTCGGCCAGGTACTCCATCCGGGCTGGACCGGACAAGAAGGATAAGGACCAATTGAAGGCAATTGTTGTCAACTTTCTCAGCATGGACAGGTTGGGCTAAGAGCCTGTTGCATGCTGTCTGATTCTGCAGTCTTTGTAAACCAAGTGGGCTTTTTGATCCATTGACTGTCCTGTTTCCTACGCATCTTTCCCAATAAGAGAAGTACAGTCTTCTCCTAACAAGTCAGCATGGCTTTCTGAAGGGAATGTGCCTCATGAGCCTAATAGACGTTTTAGTGAGCTAACAAAAGAAAATGAAGGTAGGGCGGGATTTTAGTAATGCATTTGATAAAGTTCCCCCATGGGAGACTTGTTCAGAAAGTCATGAGGCAAGGGATTCATGGAACCTTGGCTGTGTAGATACAGAATTGCTTGCCTGTAGAAAACAGAGTTGTAGTGGATTTAAAAGTATTCTGCCTGGAGATCAGTGACCAGTGGAGTTCCCCAGTGATCTGTGTGGGATCTTTCATTTTGTGATTTTAATAAATGACCTGGAAGAAGAGGTAGAGGGATGGGCCAATAAGTTTGTGGATGATATGAAGGTTGGAGGTGTTGTGGATACTGTTGAAGGCTGTCGTAATTTACAAAGTATATAGACAGGATGCAGAGTTAGATTGGGTTGAGGTGATGCAATTTGGTAGGTCAAACTTGAAGGTAGAGTGCATGGTTAATGGTCAGAAACTTAACTGTGTGGAAGAACAGGGGGACAAATCCATAGATCTCAAGGTTACTGTGCAGGTTAACAGGTCAATTAAGAAGGCTTATGGTTTGCTGGGCTTCATTAATCGGGGGATACAGTTCAGGAGTCGTTAGGTAATGTTGCACCATACTTGGATATTGTGTTCCGTTCTGGTCACCTCATTACAGGAGAGCTATGGAAGCCGTGGAGAAAGTCCAGATCATATTTACCAGGATGTTGCCTGGTCTGGAAAATGTGATGCAAGGTTAGCAGAGCTAGGACTTTTCTTTTTGGAATGAAGGATGAGCAGTGACTTACTAGAGGTCTACAAGATCATGAGCGGTTTAGATAAGGTAGACACCTAGCACCTTTTTCTCAAGACAGGAGTAGAACACACAAGAAGACATCTGTACAAAGTGAAGGGAGGAAAGTTTAGGAGAGACATCAGGGGCAATTTTTTTTTACACAGAGTTGTGGGTGCCTGAATATGTTGTCATGGGTGGAGGCAGAGGCTGGAACAATAGGGATATTTAAGAGAGTCTTAAGCAGACACTGGATGAAAGAAAAATAGTGGGTTATGAAGTAGGGAATGTTTAGTTGTTTTGGTAGGTATATGTGGGTTGGCATAACATATTGAGCCGAAGGGTCTCTACTGGTCTGTCCATTCTATTCCATTTTATTCTATATGTTCAGTATTCTGGGGTTATGTTGATTCAAATACTATAGAGGGGAGGAGTGGCATTGCTAATCAAGGAAAATATCACAGCTGTGTTCAGACAGGACAGAACAGGCTATATGGATGGAGCTGAGGAATGGGAAAGGTATGACCACACTCTCGGGATTGTATTAAAGTCTGCCCAGTAGTCAACGAGAATTGGAGGAGAAAATCTGTAGAGAGTTAGCAGGAAACATAGAGTTGTGATAGTAGGAGATTTTAACTTTCCACATATTGACTAGGACTCCCAGACTGTAAAAGGGCTAGATGGCTTGGAGTTTGTCAAATGTGTTCAGGAAAGTTTTCAAAGATGAAATTTTCAAAGTACAGGTTGAACTTCTTTAATCTGACGATGTTGGGTCCTGGCCATTGCTGGACCACAGAAAATGCCAGAAAATAGAAAATGCGCAGAAAGTAGCTGTCAAAAGTGTGGTAGGTGCCTCAATCTGACATTTTCTGAACAAAATATATCACAAATCAAATTTTGGTTAGCATTGTGGTTAGTGCAATGCCTTTACAGTGCCAGTGATGGGACTGGGGTTTGGATCCCGTGCTGTCTGTAAGGATTTTGTACTAATGGCAGCAGATTGAAAACGTGCCAGACCATAGGAGCTGCTGAACCACAGAGCGCCAGATAAGGGAGGTTCAGCCTGTACAGTATTTGTATGTTCCTGTAGGGATTAAAGGCAAAATTAACAGGCAGAGATAACTTTTGTTTTCGAGGGATATTAGAGATCTGGTTTGCAAGAAGAGAGAGGTGTATGGCAGGTATCGGCAATATGGTGCAAATGAGGAACTTGAGGAGTATAAAAAAAAATGCAAGAGCAAGCTCAAGAAATAAATCAGGAGGTAAAAAGAAGACACGAGGAGTTTCTACAGGTATATTTAGAGCAAATGGATAGTAGCTGATGGGTCAGGTGACAGAAGTATGTGCAAGTGAACATTTTGAGTCCAGTGACCATAATGTCACGAGTTTCAAGTTAATTAACACCCAACCCCAACCAACCAATTTTCCCCTGCAGCCGCTGCAACCGTGTCTGCCTGTCCCGCATCGGACTTGTCAGCCACAAACGAGCCTGCAGCTGACGTGGACTTTTACCCCCTCCATAAATCTTCGTCCGCGAAGCCAAGCCAAAGAAAGAAGAAATAAGGATAGGTTTGGTTCTCGAGTTGAAATTCTAAATTGGAGAAAGGATAATTTTGTGGAAATGAGAAAGGGTCGTGGAAGAGTGGATTGGGATGTTGTTTTCTGGTAAAGATGTGGATAGCCTATCAAAGGCTTTTTTGCGAGTTTGCATGTTCCTGTCAGGATTAAAGGTAAAGTTAACAGGCAGAGGGAGCTTTGGTTTTCAAGGGATATTGGTAGTCGGGTGAAGAAGGTGTAGAACAGGGATAGGCAACATGGAGTAAATGAGGTACTCGAAGAGTATAGAAAATGTAAGAAAATACTTAAGGAAATTAGGAAGATAAAAAGAAGACATGAGGCTGCTTTGGCAAATAATGTGAAGGAAAATGAGGAGGATTTTGACAAATAGGTTAAGAGTAAAAGGATAGTAAGGGACAAAATTGGTCCCCTAGAAGATCAGAGTGGTCATCATGTGTGGAGCCTCTCGAGATGGGGGAGATCTTAAGCAGTTTTTTTTCATCAGTATTTACTCAGGAAACTGGCATGGTGTTTAAGGAAGGAAGGGAAACAAACGTTAGTGTCGTGGAACATATAGAGATTAAAGAGGAGGAGGTGCTGCTGCCTTACAGCGAATAAAGGTAGATAAATCCCTCAGGACTGACTTGATCTTCGAACCTTGAGGGAGACGAGTGTAGAAAATACAGGGGCCCTGGAAGAAATATTTAAAACATCCTTAGCCAAGGGGAACGTGCTGGACGATTGGATGGTAGCTCATGTTGGGAGTTGGGATGTTATGGTGAGGTTGTATTAAATACTGGTAAGGTCAAATTTGAAGTGTGTGTCGTTCTGGTTGCAAAACTACAGGAAGGATTTAGTAAGATCTAAAGAGTACAGAGAAGATTTACTGGGATGTTGCCGGGTCTTCAGGAGTTGAGTTACAGGGAAAGATTGAACAGATTAGAAGAATGAGGGGAGATTTTATAGAGGTTTGCAAAATGATGAGATGTATAGACAAAATAAATGTGAGTTGGCTATTTCCACTTAGATAAATACAAGAGGACATGCCTTTAGGGTGAAAGGGGAAAGGTTCAGGGGAACATTAGGAGGATCTTCTTCACTGAGAAAGTGGAAGTGTGGAACGAGCTGCCATCTGACATGGTAAATGGGGCTCACACGAGTTTTAAGAATAAATTGGATAGATACATGGATGGGAAAGGTCTGGAGTGTTATGGACTAGGTACAGGTCAATGGGACTAGCAGAATGATATTTTGGCACAGACTAAAAGGGCCAAGTGGCCTCTTTTCTGTGCTGTAGGATTCTATAGTTCTAAATGGATAGTAAGTGACAAGATTGGACCCTTTGAAGAGATGGGGGAGATTATAAATGACTTTTTTAGATCACTAATTACTTTGGAAACTCTCACAGAGTCTATGGAAGTAAGGGTCCGACAAGATATTTTCTCGGACCTTGAGGGAGACTAGTGTAGAAATTGCAGGGGCTCTGGCAGAAATATTTAAAATGTCATTACCTAAAGGTCTTATGCCAGAGGATTGGAGGGTAGCTCATGTTGTTCTGTGGTTTAAAAAAAGTCTCCAAAAGTAACCTTGGAAATGATAGGCCGGTGAGCCTGATGTCAGTAGTAAGTAAATTATTGGAAGGTTTCCTAAAAGATCGGATATACAAGTATTTGGATAGTCAGGGACTGATTAGGGATAGTCAATATGACTTTGTGTGTGGTAGGTTGTGTTTAACCAATCCTCTAGAGGTTTTTGAGGAGGTTATCAGGATGGTTGATGAAGGAAAGGCTGTAGATATTGTCTACATGGACTTTAGCAAGGCGTTTGACAAGGTCCCATATGGGAGGTTAGTCAGGAAAGTTCAGATACTAGGTCTTCATGGCGAGGTAATAAACTAGATTTAACATTGGCTTTTCGGGAGATGCCAGAGAGTGGTAGTGGATGATTCCTTCTTAGGCTGAAGCCTGTGAATAGTTGTGTGCCTCAGGAATCAATGCTGGGACCATTGTTGTTTCTCATCTATAGTTCTATCCATAATGTTTGGTGCAATGACATTTTGGCGGCACAGTTTGTAGCAGTTAGTGCAATGCCTTTACAGTGCCAGCGATTGGGACTGGGGTTTGAATCCCACAATATCTGTAAGGAGTTAGTATGTTCTCCCCGTGTCTGCAAGGGTTTTCTGCGGGAGCTCCAGTTTCTTCCCACTGGTTGAAATGTACCGGGAGTTTAGGTTAATTGGATTTAAATTGGGTAACATTGGTTCATGGGCTGCAAGATTTTTTTTCTTTATTTGCTAGGACTCCACTTTTTTTGTTTGTAATCAAACAATATACATGTATAAAAGTGCACGTTCCAGATTTTATTCATGGTTATTTGTGAACATTTTGGTTTGATCATGTAGAAATAGTCTCCTCATTTCAGAGCACCATAATGTTAGGGAAATTTGACATCACAGATGTTTGTGAGTACTCAGGTATGTTTAATTGCTTCATTGATGCAGGTATAAGAGAGCTAGGCTTGCTTCTAAGCTTTTTTTTTAAAAAAATGTAGACATACAGCATGGTCACAGGCCATTTCAGCCCACAAGTCCATGCCACCAAATTTACCGACACCCCTGGTATGTTTCAAATGGTGGGAGGAAACCGGAACCCCCCAGGGAAAACCCACGCAGATGAGGGAGCACGTACAAACTTCTTACAGAAAGTGTGGGATTCAAAACCCAGCCCTGATCGGTGGCATTGTAACAGCATTGGGTTAATCACTAGAGCAACCAAGCTGCCCATTGATTACCTGTGGAATCTGTAGTTGCCATCTTGCATCATTACTGGAATCGTGCCAATGAAAGTCAAAGAAGTAATTGAGGCTGAAAATGGACTGCACCCCAAAGATCGTATTTTGTGCCCAACATGACCTCTGCTGCCCACGGACTTCGAAGACTAAAAATGTTAATAAGAGCTGCAGAGCCCCTATGGGTAACAGAGAGAAGCAGAAAAGGAAGTGTCTGTCATTTTCGATAGCGCAGAAAGTAGAGTAATTGCAGAAGCTTGATGGTGGTGTATCTGTGTGGCGTCTCACTGAAGATTATGGTGTGGGATCTACCACCATATATGACTGAAAGAAGCAGGAAGATGTCTTTTGAACCAGTTTTGTTTGAAGTTTTACTGTATGTTTTACTTAAAAATAAAAAGTATGATATTAATTTTATGGTCTATCTTTATCTCACCATTTACCATCCCCATCCCCCCCCTCCCCCCCACCCTGTCCAGCGCACCCGCATCCTAACTGCAGGAGAGATATCAATAGGATAGAAAGAGTGCAGAGAAGATTTACTAGAATGTTGCCTGGACTTCAGAAACTGAGATACAAGGAAAGGATAAACAGGTTAGAATTTTATTCCCCGGAGAATAGAAGAATGAGGGGACATTTGGTCGAGATATTTAAAATTATGAGGGACATAGACAGAATAAATGAAGTTTGGCTTTTACCACTGAGGGTAGGTGAGATACAAGCCAGAGGACATGGGTTAAGGGTGAGAGGGAACAGTTTAGGGGGAACTGCCTCACAGAGTGGTGGGAGTGTGGAAGGAGCTGCCAGCTGAAGTGGTGGATATGGGCTCAATTTTAACATTTAAGAATTTGGACAGGTACATGGATGGAACTAGGCAGAATGATAGTTCAGCACAGAGTAGGAGGGCTGAAGAGCTTTTTCCATGCTGCCAATGTTTTCTGGTTCTATTCTAAAGATTTATCAGACACGTTAACTTTCTATCGCTTCACATGGGTCCTGCTGAATCTCTCCAGTGTTATGCTGTGTTGCTCCAGTTTTCCAGCATCTCCCTTGTTTGCCTCCAAATACCCTTTGCAAATTACCATCATTCTCCATCTTTTGAAACATCCATCACCTAGTATCATCCCTCATTACCCTTAACATAAGACCTCAGAATTACTGCAAGTAAGGTGAAATGTAACTTAAATGTGGAAGCTATTGTTCAATTACAAAACTAGATGTTTTATGGGCCAACATTTGGGCTTGTTTCAGAGGGAATAGTGGAAGTAATAGAGAAGGAAGACTGTATCCAAGCCTTGAGCGGACAGATCTTCATTGGAATGGTCTCCTCGCAGTATCAGGCTCGGCTGGACATTGTCCGACTAATCGACGGCCTTGTGAATGCTTGCATCAGGTTTGTCTACTTCTCCCTGGAAGATGAATTAAAAAGCAAGGTACTGTTTTCAGTTCTGGTTCCTGCTGTTTTGGCCCAAATGGTAACTTGGTGATTGTAGCTGTGCTTATAATTATAATTGGAGCAATGCTACAGCTTGGAGAGAGTTATTCTTAGTCATTTGGCACTCAGTATTTGCATTTTGTGCGCATTATTCGGGAGATCTTGATGCAGCTCTTTTTGTGTACGGATGCTGACTTCTGACTGCTGCACAAGATAAAGCCACAGCAAGAACCGGCAATAAGTAACCAAGTGCAGCTAACTGAGTAGTAGCAAAACTTGCCAGGCTCTGGAATGCAATGGTTGCAGAGGTTTTTTCAGTGGTTTCCACATCCATCGCTCGAGTGAACTGGCCTGACTTGCATCGCCCTGTACCTGCATGCTCCTGTTCTCAATCAAGCTCGTGTTATTTCACCCTATAATGATATTTCTTTTTTCTATTTAGTTGTTCCTTCAAAGAATGTGGGCTTCAGGCTGAGCTAGTATCTAACTGCCCATCCCTAATTGCCCTTGTGAAGGTGGTGGTAGCCTAGTTGAACTACTGCAGTCCCTGATGCATGTACAGTGTGTATCCATAATGCTGTTAGAGAGGGAGTTGCAGGTTTTTGACTGAATGAACAGCAACATATTTTCAAGTCAGGGTGGGTGATGTTTGGAGGGCAACTTCCAGGTAGGTGGTGGTGTTAGCCATGCCTTTGCTGCAGTTGACCTTGCTGATCCAGGTGGAGGAGTGGTGGAGGGATTCCAGCAAGGAATCCTGATGAGTTAGTTACTCCACTATATCCTGCACATAGTACGAGGATCTGCTCCTGTGCCTATCAAGCAGACTGCCCTGTCCTGTAAAGGTATCAAACTTCTTGCAAGTGATTGAAGCTGCCCTCATCCAGGCAGGTGAAAGGTATTCCATTACATTTCTGACTTGAGCCTTGCAGATGGTAACAGGCTTTGGGGATTTTGAAGGTGAGTCATTTGTGTGGATTCCTCACCTCTGACCTGCTTTCGTTGCCACATTGTTGCATGTGTGCTACTCCTGTTCAGTTCGTGGTCACTGGTAACCTCTAGAATGTTGGTAGACAAGGAGTCAATGAGTAGAATGCCATTACATGTCAGAGGGTGATGGCTTGATTTTCTCTTGTTGGATATTACCATTGCCTAGCACTTTTGTTGGAGGAGTGTAACACCATCTATCAGTCCAGAACTGGATATGGCATGGTCTAACAAGAGAATCCACCCAGCTTCCCTTGACATTCAATGACCTCATCAACGCCAGGTCCTCCACCCTTGAGGCCATCACCTTTAATTGGAAACTGAACTGGATTAATCATATAAAATTCAAATTCAACCAGCTCAGAGACTGAGTGTCTTTTTGTGAATGATTTGTCTCTGACTTATCACCCACAGGCAGGTCATGATTTTGGAGGACTTCTTGGTTGACATGTGTAGTGCCGAGACATGAGAATCTTGTCTGTTAGATTGTCACTCTTACCCACCACAGTAAACTTTTAACTCCACCTGTGCATTGTGGCTGCATTGTTGCCCCATCTGGAAATTACACTTTTAACTTGCCAAGGCTTTTGGAAAAAAATTCTTAACCTACAACCCCCATAACCGAAAATAAAAACAGCAGTTTTCTCTTGTGAGCATTACTTGCAAATTCTTCTCCAGGTGAAACAACTCTAAATCCAACAAGCAAAATCAATGCTCCCCGTTTAATGTCACATTTATCCTTTTCCATCCCGGTGATTTGAGAGAGAAAAGCTACATTGCAAGAAGATTTTAATCATTTTTGCTGATTATTTTTGCTCCATAATTTGCAATGTGAAGTGATTGCTCTTTGTTCAAATAAAAGATCATAAGACATAGGAGCAGAAATAGGCTGTTCAGCCCATCAACTCTGCCCCACCACTTAATCATTTCCCACTCAGCCCCTCAACCTGGTCTTAGATGCCCTGGCTAATCAATACAAGGAATGAATGACCTGGCTTCCACAATCATAAAGAATTACCATCCTCTGGCTGAAGAATTTCCTACGCATTTCTATTCGATGCAGACACCCTTCAATCCTAAGGTTGTTCCTTGTTATCAGGATAAATCCCAGATAAAAGAAATTTCTGGGTTTCCTGCCTTAATTTTAGTTTCCTCACATCAAAAATATCCAATGCTTCATTTTTTTTTAAAAAAAATTCAGCTGTATGTAATTTGACAACTGTCTAATTTAAAATTTTATATTTATTTAAATTTTAAAATTACAAATGTTAAATTTAGACATACAGCATGGTAACAGGGCCTTTCAGCCCACAAACCCATGTCGCCCAATTAACCTACAACCCCGGGGGAGGGAACCCACTCAGCCACGAGGAAGAATGTACAAACTCCTTGCAGGTGGTGCGAATTTGAACCCCGTCACTGACACAGTAACGGCGTTGTGTCCAATTATGAAATTCACAAATGCATGGCTTACCTTTAGGTAACCACGTATGTGTGAACCTCCATCTATGTTTTGTTTGTGAGGCAAGGTAAGAGGGGAGAATATCTTGCACATGAAGGGCCCCTTTCAAGGAACAAAAAGATTCAGCAGGTAAGGGCAGGTTTTAGATATATTTTTTGCTTCTAGTCATAAACTGGGTATGGCAGCCAAGGCAGGGGAATGCTCCTCTTGCAGAATGTTGCTTGTCAAGGAAGCCAGCAGTATCCCTGACAACTTCATCTGTGAGAAATCCATCCAGCTGCAGCTCCTAACAAGCTGAGTTCAGGAATTGGAGCTGTAGTTGGATTACTCTGGATTGTTGGGGAGGCAGAGGGGGTGGGTGATCGACAGGAGATGCAGGGACACTATTGCACGTAGGAGGCAGGAGGAGGGTGGAAAGGTGGTAGGAAAGAAAAAGAACAGGCAGGCAGGGCTGGGCACCCCTCTGGCCATTCCCCTCAATAACAAATGTACCATTTTTGATATTCTTGGGAGGCACGGAGTCTGGTCCCATGGCTAAGCAGGGAAGGGAGGAGAAGAGGTGAACTGTAGTGATGGGGATTCCAATGTTCGAGGGAAGGATCTTGTATGTTGCCAGAGTATGAGATATCTCAGATCACGTTCACGGCATCTGAGCAGCCAAATGTCATGGTCCATATAGGGACCAATGATGTGGGTATGAAAGGTGAGGAAGTCCTGCAAGGATGGTTTGAAGGACAGAACCTCCAGGGTTGTGATCTCAGGATTGCTATGCATGCCATGTGCTAGTGAGGTTAGAAATAGAAGGATAATGCAGTTTAATACGTGGCTAAAGACATACTGCAGGAGGGAGGGCTTCAGGTTTCTGGATCATTGGAAGGACAAACCAGAAGACTGAGTACAGGGTTAATGGTTGAAAAAGCATACAAATGCTAGAGAAACTCAGCAAGTCAAACAGTGCCTTTATGTAGCAAAGGTAAAGATACATCACTAATGTTTCGGGCTTGAGCCCTTCATCAAGATGTGGGGAGACGAGAGATAACTGAACAAAAGGGGGTGGGGGGCTGGTGAGGGTGGGAGATGATAGGTGGAGTGGGGGGGGAAGGGGGAACCACAGGAAGGGTGGGAGGAGGGGTCTAGGCTAGGTGGAGAGAGAAAGGAAGTAGGAACTGGAGTAACTGGAAGGGGGAGGGGGAAAAAGGCAAGCTGATTAGTGGAATGGAGTAACTCAAATGTCCATGCCCTGGGGTTGGAGGGGGCCCAGACATAAAATGAGATGGTGTTTCTCCAATCTGTGGGTGGTTAGGGTGGGGTAGTGTGAAAGGCCAGGGACAGCCATGTGAGCTTGAGAGTGTGACTCAGAATTGAAATGGTTGGCGACAGGGAGGTCGTTTTTGTTGCGGATGGAGAGGAGGTGCTGGGCGAAGCAATCTCCTACTCCGTGACCGGACTCTCCAGTGTAGAGAAGGCCACAGAAGGGCACCAGATGCAGTAAATTAGTTCTTTGGAGGTGCAGGTGAAGTGTTGCTTCACCTGAAAGGTCTGTTTGGGTCCTCAGACTGTGGTGAGGTGTGGGTGGAGGTATTACACCTCCTACGACCACAGTGGAAGGTGGCGGGGGAGGCGACGGGTGGGGAGGGAGTAATTGAGGGAGTGGACCCTATGAAAGGCTGAGAGGGGAGGAGAAGGAAAAAGTGTCTGGTGGTGGGGTCCTGTAGTAAGTACCAGAAGTGTGTTGGATGTGGAGGCTGGTGGGGTGGTAGGTGAGGATGAGCAGGATTCTGAGTTTAATGTTTCTACAGGTGGGGGGGGGCTAGGGCAGATGAGCGGGGAATGGAGGAGATGCGGGTGAGGATCGAGGTAATAGTGGTGGAGGGGAAGCCACGTTTGTGGAAGAAGGCAGACATTTCAGAGGCTCTGGACTGGAAGACCTCATCTTGGGAGCAGATGCGACAGATGGAGAAATGGAGAGAAGAGGATGGAGTCCTTGCAGGGGACAGAACATGTCCAGGTAGTTGTGGGAGTGAGAGGGTTTGTAATAAATGCCAGTGATGAGTCTGTCTCCTGAAATGGAGACAGTGAGATCAAGAAAGGGGAGACCTTGATCGGAGATGGACCAGGGGAGTTTGAGGTCAAGTTGGAAAATGGCGATGAAATTGACAAGCTCAACGTGGGTGCATGAGGCCACCCTGATATTGTAGTCAATGATGTACCGGCAGAGGAAGAGTTAGGGGGCGGGGGGGGGGGGTGGGGGTCTTGCCTGTTTAGACTTGGAGCATGTTTTGCTCCACAAAACCCACAAACAGGCAGGCATATCTTGGTCCCATATAGGTACCCATGGCTACTCCTTTAATCTGGAGGTAGTGGGATGAGTTAAAGGAAAAATTGTTACGGGTGAAGACAAGTTCTGCCAGATGGAGAAGGGTGATGGTGGGAGGTGACTGCTCAGGTCTGAGGTCCAGGAAAAGGCGAAGTGCTTTGAGGCCTTCTGTGTGGGGAATGGATATGCAAACATCCATTGTGAAAATGAAGCGGTCCAGTTCAGGGAATTTGAAGTCTTGGAGGAGGTGGAGGGTGTGTGCGGTGTCACAGATGTAGGTGGGGAGGGATTGAACTAGGGGAGAAAAGATGGAGTCTAGGTAGGATGCAACTGGTTCCGTGGGGTAAGAGCAAGCAGAGATAATAGGTCTACCCGGATGGTTAGCCTAATGCATCTTGGGTAGAAGGTAGAAACAGGCGGTGTGAGGATGGGAGAACATGAGGTTGAGAGGCCGTGAGGAGGAGGTTCCCAGAGTCGTTGAGGTGATAGAAAGTGTTGGAGACAGTGACCCCACTACCAGATACATTTTTCCTTCTCCTCCCCTCAGCCTTCCATAGCGACCGCTCCCTCCGTGACTCCCTTGTACATTCTTCCCTCCCCATAATACATGCATCCACACCTCCTCCCTCACCACAGTCCGAAGTCCCAAACAGACCATTCAGGTGAAACAACACTTCAACTGTACCTCCAAAGAACTCATTTATTGCATCCGGTGCCCCCTCTGTGGCCTTCTCTACATCAGAGAGACAGGTTGTGGATTAGGAGATCACTTTGCCCAGCACTTCCTCTCCATCTGCAACAGCGACCTCCCTGTCGCCAACCATTTAAATTCTGAGTCACACTCTCAAACTCACATGTCTGCCCATGGCCTTTCACACGACCCCACCCTGACCACACGCAGATTGGAGGAACACCAAATTTTTGTCGAGGCCCCCTCCAACCCCACTGCATTCCACTAATCAGCTTGCCTTTTTCCCCCCTCCCCTTTAGTTATTCCAGTTCTTACTTCCTTTCTCTCTCCACCTAGCCTAGACTCCTCCCCCCACCTTCCTGCAGTCCCCCTCCCCCCTCAATCTATCATCTCCCACCCTCACCATCCCCGCTCCCCCTTCCCCCTTTTTGTTCAGACATCTGTCATATTTCCCCACACCTTGAAGGGCTCAAGCCCAAAATATTGGTGATGTATCTTTACCATTGCTACATAAAGGCCCTATCTGACCTGTTGAGGTTGAGTTTCTCCATTTGTGTGTTTCTTCACTTATCCACGGTGTCAACAGGGCTAATGGTTGGTTACTTAAGAGTGTGGATGAATAGAGGGACCTTGGGGTCCAAGTCCATGCATCACTCAAGGTTGCCGACATTGATAAGATGGTTAAGAAGGCCTATGGGATGCTGGGCTTCATTATCGGGGGGGGGGGGATTAAGTTCAGGAGTAGAGAGGTCGTGTTGCAACTCTACAAATCTCTGATGAGACCACACATGGAGTATTGAGTTCTGGCTACCTCATTAGAGGAAGGATGTGGAAGCTATGGAGAGGGGGACATTTACCAGGGTATTACCTGGATTGGAAAACGAGTCTTCTAAGGCAAGGTTAGAAGAAATGGGATTTTTCTCTTTGGAGAGAAGGAGACTATTAGAGTTCTGCAGGATTATAAGATGCAGAGATAGGTTGGACAGTCAGGGCTTGTTTCCCAGGGCAGGAATAGCAAACACCAGAGGACATGTCTACAAAGTTAAAGGAGGGAAGTTTATGGGAGACATCAGGAGTAAGCTTTTTTTACACAGAGTTGTAGAGGTCTGGAAAGCTTTGCCAGGAGTGGTGGTGGAGTCTGAAACATACGGGGCATTTAAGAGACTCTTAGATAGGCACATGGATGAAAGAAACATAGAGGGTTATGGGGTAGGGAGAGTTTAATAGGTTTTTTTAAGGAATATATGCATCTGCACAACACCAAGGGCTGAAGGGCCTGTACTGCAGCATTCTATATTCTCTGTTCTATTGGGCTCTTCCAGGGAATGTGGGACCTATTCCAACGGGACTGGTAACATCTGAACTGAAGGAACTAATATGCTTGATAGTTTTGCTAATGCTGCTCTGGTGGCTTTAAACTAGATTTCCGGGGGATGGGAACCACAGTGCCAGATCAAATAGACGAGTGGTGGAGGGAAACGATGACGTGAAAATTGCATGCACCTTTAGATGTTATTGGGTTGTACGTGGTGGAAATTTTCTAAAGTGCATCTATTTCAATGTATTGTAGTATTGTAGGAATTATCACAGTATTGTAGGAAAGTCAGACAAGCTTAGAGTGTAGATTGGACATGGAATTACGACATTGTGGCCATTAGTGAAACTTGGTTGCAGAAGGGGATAGGATTGGCATCTCAATGTTCTGTGTTTCCGTTGCTTTAGACACGATAGAATGGGGGAGGAGTGGCATTTCACATCAGGGAAAATATCACAGTTGTGCTCAGACAGGACAGACCAGAGGGCTCGTCTACTGAGATTATATGGGTGGAGGTGAGAAACAGGAAAGGTATGACCACACTCTTCGGGTTGTATTATAGACCACCCAACAGTCAACAAGAATTGGAGGAGCAAATCTGTAGAGAGGTAGCAGACAGCTGCAGGGTTGTGATAGTAGGGGATTTTAATTTTCCACATATTGAGTGGGACTTCCATACTGTAAACGGGCTGGGTGGCTTGAAGTTTGTCAGATGTGTTCAGGAAAGTTTTCTAAATCGATATATAGAGAAACCAACTAGAGAGAGTGCAATATTGGATCTCCGATTAGGGAACGAGACAGTATAGGTGATAGAAGTATGCGTAGGGGAACCTTTTGGATCCACTGATCATAATGCCATAAATCTTCGTCCGCGAAGCCAAGCCAAAGAATGATGGAGAAGGATAGGTCTGGGCCTCGGGTTGAGATTCTAAACTAGAGAAAGGCCAATTTTGAGAAAATGAGAAAGGATCTTAAATGCATGGAATGGGATAAGTTGTTTTCAGGCAAGGATGTGCGAGGTAAGTGGAGAACCTTCAAATGTGAAATTTTGAGAGTACAGAGTTTGTATGTTACTGTCAGGATCAAAGGCAAGGTTAGAAGGTATAGGGGACCTTGTTTTTCGAGGGATATTGGGGATCTGGTTCAGAAGAGAGGTGTACAACAGGTAAAGGCAACGTGGAACAAATGAGGTACTTGAGGAGTATAAAAAATGCAAGAAAAACTTAAGGAAATCAGGAAGGCTAAAAGACATGAGATTGCTTTGGCAGACAATGTGAAGAAACATCCTTAGGGTTTCTACAGATATATTAAGAGCAAAAGGCAAGTAAGGAACAATATTGGAGGGTAGCTCATGTTGTTTTAAAAAAAACTCCATAAGTAACCCTTGAAATTATTATTGAGCCTGATGTCAGTAGTATGTAAATTGGAAGGTGTAAGAGATTAGATAGACAATTATTTGGATAGCTAGAAAGTGATTATGGGAAGTCAACTTGGCTTTGGCATGGTAGGTAGTGTTAAACTAATAGTTTTTCATGAAGGTTACCAGAAAAGTTGATGAAGGAAAGGGTGTGGATGTTGTTTTCATGAACTTTGACAAGGCCTTTAATAAGGTCCCACATTGGAGGTGAATAGTGAACTGGATTCAGTAATGACTGGACAGGAGAAGCTAGAGAGTAGTAGTGGATGATTGCTTCTCAAACTGGAGGCCTGTGACAAGTGGTGTGCCTCAGCGATCAGTGCTGGGACTATTGTTGTTTGTCATCTTTATCAATGATCTGGATGATAATGTGGTAAATTGGATCACAAATTTGCAGATGACACTATATAACAATTACAGTACAGACACAGGCCGGTTCAGCCCTTCTAGTCCATGCGGAACACCTTCTCCCACCTAGTCCCATTGACACGCACCGTAACCCTCCACACCTCTCTCGTCTATATACTTATCCAACTTTTCCTTAAATATTAAAATCGAACTAGCATCCACCACTTCGCCTCGTTCCACGCTCCACCACCTTCTGAGTGAAGAAATTACCCCTCATATTTCCCCAAAACTTTTCTCCCTTCGATCTCAATCCATGTACTCTTGTTTGAATCTCCCCCACTCTCAATGGAAAAAGCCTGTCCACATTGACTTTGTCTGTCTCCCTCATAATTTTAAATACCTCTATCAAATCACCCCTCAATTTCTTTGCTCCAGAGTATTCCAGATTTGGCCTCACCAATGCCTTATATAACGTTAACATGACATCTCAACTCCTGTATTCAATACTCTGATTTATGAAGGCCAACATACCAAATGCTTTCTTCACCACCCAATCTACATGTGACTATATTTTCATGGGTTTATGTACCAGAATCCCTAAATCCCTTTGTTCTACTGCATTCCTCAAATGTCTACCATTTAATGTGTATGACCTTTGCCGATTATTCCTACCAAAATGTAGTACTTCACATTTATCAGTATTAAAGTCCATCTTTCAGCCCACTCTTCTAACTCTCCTATATCTGCAAGCTTTGATAACCTTCTTCACTGTCCACAACACCACCAATCTTTGTATCACCTGCATACTTATTAGTCCAATTTGCACCCTATCATCTAGACAAACAACAGTGTCACTCCACTAGTCACTGGCCTCCAATTTGACAAACCATTTTCCACCACTACTCTCTGGTATCTTCCATCCGACTATTGTTGAATCCATTTCACTGCTTCAACATTAATACCTAATGCTTGAACCTTCCTAACTAACCTTATATGCAGAACCTTGTCAAAGGCCTTACTAAAGTCCACAGCCTTCCCCTCATCCACCTTCTTAGTAACCTCCTCGAAAAATTCTGTTTGTCAAATGCCATCTACTATGTACAAAACTAAGATTGAGGCTTTGTTGTCAGCGAAGAAGGTTTTCAAAGCTTTCAGAAGAGCAGCTGGAAAAATGGCAAAATGAAATTTAATGCAGACAAGTGTGAGGTGTTGCATTTTGGAAGGACATACATGGTAAATGGTAGGACACAGAAGTGCAGTAAAACAGTAATCAGGGAATACCGATACATAATTCCCTGAAAGTGGTGTTATAGGTGGATAAGGTTGTAAGGAGATCTGTTGGCATACAGGCCTTCATATTGGAGTTAGGATGTTATTGAAAAGTTGTATAAGACATTGGTGAGGCCAAATTTGGAGTATCGTGTACAGTTTTGGTCTATCGATAAGACAGAAAGAGTGGAGGGAAGATTTACTAGGATGTTGTCTGGACTTTAGGAACTGAGTTACAGGGAAAGATTAAACAGGTTAGGACTTTATTCCCTGGAGTGTAGAAGAATGAGGGGAGATTTGATAGAGGTATTTAAAATTATGAGGGGTATAGACAGAGTAAATGTCGATAGCTTTTTACCACAGTGGCTAGGTGAGATACAAATTAAAGGACATGGGTGAAGGGAAAAGTTTAGGGGGAACATGAGGGAGAACTTCACACAGAGAGTGGTGGTAGTGTGAAGTGAGGCCAGGTGCATGTGTGCTCAATATTAACAATTAAGAAGAATTTGGTCAGGTACATGGATGGGGGAGGTATGGAGGGCTTTGGACTGGGTGCAGGTCGCTAGGCAAAAAAAAATGGTTCAGCACAAATTAGAATGGCCGAAGGGGCCTGTTTCTGTGATTCTATGATGACTCAACGTAATTTTGTCTTAAACTGTGCTTCCCCTGGAAAGTCTCTTCTGGTGTTAAAGAATCCAGCTGGACACTTGCTTTGCTTCTAATAATGTCTCCTTTTGTCCAGGTATTTGCAGAAAAGATGGGATTGGAAACAGGCTGGAACTGTCACATCTCTTTGCTGCCGTACGGTGGAGGCTCTGCTTCTGAAATTCCACAGTCCAGCCCAAGCCACACTGGTTCTCTGCATGATGACCTTCAGGGTAGGGAACCTTTTAATACTTTCCACTGAATGAGTGTCATGTGTACAGGAGATGATATCCACTAGAAGATCTGATCTACAAGCTACACCCGCGTATAATTTATTGTACACAGACACACACATATGCCCCATCTCCAATCCCATTTGACATTATTAAATTCTGGCCTTAAATGTGATGGGGCTGATCTGCCTGGACCCAGCACATTTCTTTTTGTATTGGATGAAGAAGACAGTATACAGGCTGCTCAGAACATGCTGGGAGCATTGTAGAGCCAGTTGAACCCACTGAATCTTATGATAGCTTTTTAAATGCACAGATTCGAAGGATGATGCAGAGGGAGCATTGTTAATGGAAGAAGAAAGACACTCTGATCTCATTAGTTTTCAGCCAACGGACAGTGATGTGCCCAGCTTTCTGGAAGATCACAACAGGGTAAGATGAAGGTATAGTAGTGGAAAAGTGTTGAACGTGATCAGTCTATGATACGAAGATTTGCACCGAATCCTTTGTTGTAGAGTGAATGGTTGGAACAAATGCAGAAAGTGTTTTCACATTTTCATGAAATGGTCATTAATGATTAACCTGCAACATTTCATCTATTGGATCTTTGGAAATCTTCTAATGCATCTTGATCATTGTGAGATTTGAATCCAATTAAAAAATGTTCAAGCAATTTGCACGGCACAGTTTTAGCAACGACAGCAAACATGCCTTCATAGGAGTAAAACTTCCACCAAAGAACTAGCCAGCCAAGTTTAATGTTAGCAGGAAATTGAAGGCTTTATTGTTTACCCATCATTCTGAACATGATTGCTGTTAGTACAGCTGCAGACAGCATTATTAGATGCAATTCATTTTGTTCTTTTGTGGTAAGTGAAACATTACCTTACTTTTAGGCTAAGCTGCCTCGGGGAATCCACCAAGTGCGACCACATCTTCAGAACATTGATAATGTCCCTTTACTGGTCCCACTGTTCACCGACTGCACTCAGGATAGTAAGTGACCATCTGCTATGTATTTGTAGCCGTAGTCATATGTTGACGTCTTTAATATCCAAAAGGGTTACCAAAGGGTGCTGACTTAAATAAAAATCGAGGGCAAAATTTTTTTTATTCATAATGAGTTGTAATGATCAAAGATGAATGATCTTAAGGATGGTTGTGTAGATTGAATTGTAGTTTTTATAAAATTTGAGGAATAACATTTTAAGAACCATTATCAGGTCACTAAATCATTCAGATAGCTGTGTTTTCAGACTCATCAATCCTAGATATCCCACTATTTGTTTTCCAAACAACATTAGAGTTACCTAATCTAACATGGGAAGTACAGTATGTTTGCGATTGTCCAAAATGCTTGGGACCGGGCCTATCTCGGTTAAGTGAATTTTTCGGATATTTGCAAATTTTCTCTAAAGCTGCCCAGTAGCATCAGGAGAATACTCGTGTCGGTTGTTGCCGATCCCTGACATCTCCCCACCGCTATCACCAATCTTGCCCGCTTGCCCAAGGACTCAGCTCACTTATAAGTGGTAGGAGATTGCACGGGGATTATCCCTCCACCAGAATTGCAGTGACCCCACTGAAAAGGGTATTTGACAGAGGGAGCGGTTTGGGCGAGCAGGGAGAGAGCGTGGCTTGGGAGAGAGCGTGGCTTGGGAGAGAGCGTGGCTTGGGAGAGAGGGGAGAGCAGCGGCTCGGGAGAGAGGGGAGAGCAGTGGCTCGGGCAGGTGAGTGGAGAGAGAGCGGCAGCATGGGTGGGCGAGGGGAGGGCGGCGGTGTGGGCAGGCGAGAGGGGAGAGAGCAGCGGCGTGGGCTGGCGAGCGGGGAGAGAGCAGCAGCGTGGGCAAGTGAGTGGGGAGAGATTGTGGCGGCTCGGGAGAGTGGGGATAGAATGCGGCAGCACGGCTCGGGTAAGCGGGGAGAAAGTAAGGTGGTGTGGCTTGGGGGAGAATGTGGTGGTATGGCTTGGGTGAGAATGTGGTGGCGTGACTCAGGCGGGAGAGCGGGGTGACCAAGAGTGGGGAGAGAGCGGGACCGCAGCTCTGGCGGGCGAGCGAGAGGAGTAAGAGCGAGGAGAGTATGGCAGGGGTAAGTGGGGAGAGAGTGCAGTATTCAATTCAAATTCTGAGAATGTTACAATGCAATTTATCACAAAGTTACAGTAACGCATGACAAAGTAAGATGACAATTTATAAATAAATAATCATCGTGCTATCCTTTCCTTCAATGTGTAACTTGTGGACAAATATCTCCTTTGTAAACTTGATTCCCTGCGGACCCACTTGAGCATGATGGGTAAATTTTTTCAACTTTTTTTCAAATTGTGACATCATATCTTACCTGAAAAAACTTTTGGATATTCGGAATTTCGGTTGACCGTTTTTCGGTTAATCAGAAACATACTATAGTTTGTTATATGGCGAGCTCTCCACTGGCCACCGTGACAGAGGTGCACCAAAGAAAAGGTACAAGGACTGCCTAAAGAAATCTCTTGGTTCCTGCCACATTGACCACCGCCAGTGGGCTGATAACGCCTCAAACCGTGCATCTTGGCGCCTCACAGTTTGGCGGGCAGCAACCTCCTTTGAAGAAGACCGCAGAGCCCACCTCACTGACAAAAGGCAAAGGAGGAAAAACCCAACACCCAACCCCAACCAACCAATTTTCCCCTGCAACCGCTGCAATCGTGTCTGCCTGTCCCGCATCGGACTTGTCAGCCACAAACGAGCCTGCAGCTGACGTGGACTTTTTACCCCCTCCATAAATCTTCGTCCGCGAAGCCAAGCCAAAGAAAAGATAGTTCAAAGTATGATTCTATTCAGTGGTACAGAAGAAGCTTTGACTGGGCAGACCATTACACTTGCGTTTTCTTCCCTAAACTTCACAAAAGTCATTTGACTTTTTTTCAATATACTGTATTGGTGAAAAAGCTCTGGTGAAAGGTCAAAAGCAGAAGAGCAAGACTCATGGTTAATGGGAGTGGAAGGAAATGGAAAGCTTTAAATGCTTAAAAGTTTTCCAGCAAAGAATGGATTTGGAAGTTGTGGGGAAAATTTGTAAGTGTTGCGAGTGAGTGCAAGCGGTTTGATTGCATTGCAGTTGGCAGCATTTAGGGAACTCGTGTTGCATAATGTCCAAGGTTTTGTTTTTGCACACAAGCTGCTTTCTCTCTCTCTCTCTCTCTCTCTCTTTTCCAGCAATGTGTGAGATGATGAAGATCATGCAGGAGTATGGGGAGGTGATCTGCTGCCTGGGAAGCTCTGCCAACTTCAGAAACAACTGTCTGTTCCTGCAGAGTGACATTGGGTGAGGACCATGCATTTGGTACAGTTTGTAAACCGGAGTTTGCTCAAACCTCATTCATTTATTGTCGCATTTTCATTGGAAAAAGGCTTGTTTCAGGAGCAAGTTAAGCAAGTCGTCCCCTAATGTACTTAAAGCTGTAACTTGTTAGGTAAAAACATCATGAGCTGGGAATGAAGAAGGAGTCACCCAGTGCTGGGCCGTAACAAGATGCAGTTGTGACCTTGTACTCTCAAGATAAGAGTGGGGATGACAAATTGATGTGCAGGAAGCTAGCAGAGAAGGATAGCAACAGTTTATTCATTGGACAATGTCATGGTACGATCATTTACTAAGTACGTATCCTGAGGTATAAAAAAACACCACTTGCTGATAATGGCAGAATGTGCCTTCTCCAACTAACACTGTTAGTTGCAAGTGTTACAATCCGGCAATAAAGAACCTTGATTTCGACTCAGACTGGTGTCTGACTCACTCATTCATGAACAAAGCAGACCTAACAGTACGAAGAAGAGAAAAGGCACAATTTTAGAGTACAGTGTTACAGTGAAATGTTCAGTTCATACATAGCAAGCACAGCGTGAAAGCACTGTTCATTCAGCTTCATGGCTGGGGTAAGAAACTCTGTAAATCTGTTCATGTATAATTTCACACTCTCAAACATTCCCAATGGGAAGAGAGTGAGCTTGGAGAGAGATGGGTCTTTTGGTGCCTTTGGCTACTTTTCTATGACTGTTAGAGTTGCAGATGGAGAAGAGGGACGTTTTGTGTGATGATTTGAGCTGCGTTCACTACCTTCTGCAGTTTATTCCGATCTTGGGCGCAGTAGCTCCTGCACCAGAGAGCCAGCCCTGAGTAAGGGTCCGGAATTTAAAGGGGAATTAACAAAACTTTTCTTTTTCGCAAGGGCAAAAGAATACAAGAATACTTAGAAAAGTGAAAATGGTCATGGGGATTGTTCTCTACTTTCCAGGATTAGCTTGAGCAAATTGGATTTTTGTGAAGAAATTAAAATGTCGCCTTCAGATATTGAATATTCCATGCAGCAAGTCCTCAGTTATTGTTTTGGGGAAATATTGGTCCGAGCACCGAAAAGTCAGATATGCTCTAGTTTAGTGCAAATGTTGGCACATCTGAAACTCCAGCAATGTGTGAGATGATTCCAGGGGGAATCTCAGCCTAGGGTATGTGCCATCGTTGACTTTTGGCCGCACAATATCTGATTTCAAAACTGCAGTGCTGTGAACAGACCTGAGCTGATTCTGTGTAATGATACATCTTGGTGAACAGATGTATCAACATTGTGGGAAGTCACGTGATGGAGTAGAAAATACGTGATGATAAGAAAATACCAACCCTCTCCAGAAAAGTTTAAAAAAAAAAGTAAATAAAAAGCAAAGCCACAAACACAGAAACCACAACAAATTAAAAATAAAGGTGTGAAGAAAATGGCAGGAAAGAAAGAAAAACCAAAAACAATGGGAAGAGGAGAAGAAGGAAAGATGTCGGAGGAGAAAGGTGAAGGCCAAATCTGTACGAGGAGGCCCGCTATGGAGAGAGAAGCCGGCTCCCTGAGGTCAGTGGAAACCCCGAGCGCAGGACTACAAAGATGACTCACGGAGCCAAACAGAAGTGCGCAACTGCGCATGCGTGAATCCTTACGCAGGTGTGATGCACGCGACAAAAACACCGACAGGAGGGGGGACCAGCTGAAGAGTGAATCTCCACAGCTTGAACAGACAAGAATAACCCGACAGCAAGACTCCCAACAGGAAAACATAGAAAATAACGAGAACAAGAAGGAAGAGAATAAAAATAGGAAATCAAAGAAACAGCAGATGACCAACTCAGAGGAAGAAGACCAACATCAAGACACTTTTAATAAAAATAAGAACAAAAATACCCAACAAAATAAAATAAACAACCCAACAAGAAAACCAGAAGAGACAGAGGTAAAGGACACAGATCCTGGAGTGGACTCAGAAGAAGAGGAAGAAGAACATAGAGAAATGGAAGATGAAGGGAAGGGCAAGTACATGGATTTTTTTTTAAATATATGGAAACAGTAAAAGAATGGCAGATGCAAGAATTCAGTGAAATAAAAAGACTAAAAAGTACAGAAGAAAAAGTGAATAGATTAGAGATGATCATGACAGATATAGGAAAAAGAGTAGACAAGGTGGAAGAACGAGAAACAGCCATAGAAATTGAGGTAGATGACTTAAAAAAGAAATTGGAAGAATCTGATAAAAAAGTTAAAGAGACACAGGAGCTGTTAGCTCTGAAGATAGATATAATGGAAAATTATAATAGGAGAAACAATATAAAGATTGATTAAGGAAGATGAAGAAGGCAAAGATATGAAAGAATTTTTAAAAGAATGGATCCCCAGGGTCCGAGGAATGCCAGAATTACAGGAAGGAATGGAAATAGAAAGGACACACAGAGCATTAGCCCCTAAACCACAGCCACAACAAAAGCCAAGATCCATTCTAGTAAAATTCTTAAGATATACGACAAGAGAAAATATATTGGAGAAGGCAATGAAAAAAATAAGAGAAGACAAAAAACCACTGGAATACAAAGGTCAAAAATTTGTTTTCTACCCAGACATAAGTTTTGAACTCCTGAAGAAGAGGAAGGAGTTTAACGCAGCAAAATCAATCCTATGGAAAAAAGGTTATGAATTTATGTTAAAATATCCAGCGGTGTTTAAAATAGTTATCCCGGGGAAGCAAAGCAAACTGTTCTCGGATCCGGAAAAAGCACGAGAATTTGCAGAACACCTACAAAACAGACAGATAGATGAAGAGATGTAACAAGAACAAAAATGACAACAAACTATATATAAAGAAGAATTAAGTATAAGTAAGAACTAAGAAGGGGAAAGAAAGGAAGTAAGGAAGGAATTAAGAGAGTGAGCTTTGTTATATGTGAAGATTAAAATCTTTTCTGGAGGAGACTGGGTGGGGAAGAATAACAGTGCAAAATCAGTTGAAGTTTGGGAGCGGGTTCGCAATCCAAATGGAGAGGGGAGATGTGGTTGCCCGACAAGGGACAAAGGGCAACTCAGAGAGGGGAGGGACTATTGTGGTTAAAGGAATTTTAGATGTAGGAATAGTGGAAATATTTTATGTTTTAGAAGTGTTGTCTTACAATGTGTTTAAAAAAAAAATGGATAAGAAGGGAAGGTGGTGATGAGGAAACGGAAAGGAAAGGTAAACAAAGTATGAAATGGCCATGTTGAACTATATGAATTTAAATATTAACGGAATACATAACCAAATCAAAAGGAAGAAGATGTTAAATTTACTAAAGAAAGAAAATATTGATATAGCATTCGTGCAAGAAACACAATAAATTAAGAAGAGACTGGGTAGGGCATGTAACAGCAGCATCATATAATTCAAAAGCCAGAGGAGTAGCTATATTAATCAATAAAAATGTACCAATCAAAATAGTGAGGTATCTAATGATAAAATGTCAGATATATTCAGAATTTTGGAATTTATTCAACCTAATGAAGATCAAAAATTTATGCAAGATATCTTTTTGAAGATCGCAGATACTCAGGGGAATATACTAATAGGAGGGGATTTTAACCTTAATTTGGACTCAAAGATGGATAAAAGTGGAAAAAAGACTAACAGAAAGAATAAAGTAACCAAATTTATAATTAAATCGATGCAGGAAATTCAACTTTTGGATATCTGGAGGAAACAACACCCAAAGGAAAAGGAATATTCATATTATTCGGGTAGACATAAAACATACTCAAGGATAGACCTATTCCTGTTATCAGCCCACACTCAAGGAAGAGTTAGGAAAATGGAATATAAAGCTAGATTGTTATCGGATCACTCACCCCTGTTATTGGCAATAGAGCTGGAGGACATCCCACCGAGAATGTATAGATGGAGATTAAACTCCATGATACTTAAAAGACACCAACAGGACCTCGGGCCTCCGGCGGCGGCAGCAACGGGACCTCGGGCCTCCGGCGGCGGCAGCAACAGGACCTCGGGCCTCCCGGGCGGTGTTTACATCCGGTACCGCACGGATGGCAGTCTCTTCAATCTGAGGCACCTGCAAGCTCACACCAAGACGTAAGAGTAACTTGTCCGTGAACTACTCTTTGCAGACGATGCAGCTTTAGTTGCCCATTCAGAGCCAGCTCTCCAGTGCATGACGTCCAATATAACCATATAACTACTTACAGCACAGAACAGGCCAGTTCGGCCCTACTAGTCCATGCCGTAACAAATCCTCACCCTCCTAGTCCCACTGACCAGCACCCGGTCCATACCCCTCCAGTCCTCTCCTATCCATGAAACTATCTAGTCTTTCCTTAAATGTAACCAATGATCCTGGCTCGACCACGTCCGTGGGAAGCTCATTCCACATCCCCACCACCCTTTGCGTAAAGAAATTTTCCCCCTTCAATCTTAAACCATGCCCTCTAGTTTGAATCTCCCCCACTATTAATTGAAAAAGCCTATCCACGTTTACTCTGTCTGTCCCTTTTAAAATCTTAAACACCTCTATCAAGTCCCCTCTCAATCTTCTACGCTCCAGAGAAAAAAGCCCCAGTCTGCACAACTTTTCCCTGTAACTCAAACCTTGAAATCCTGTAAACATTCTCGTGAACCTGTTTTGCGGAAACTGCCAAAATGTTTTGCCTGGAAGTCAGCCTGAAGAAAACTGAGGTCCTCCATCAGCCAGCTCCCCCACATCTCCATCGTGCACACTGAATTCAAAATGTTCAACCAGTTTACCTACCTCGGCTGCACCATTTCATCTGATGCAAGGATTGACAAAGATAGACAACAGACTCGCCAAGGCAAATAGCGCCTTTGGAAGACTACACAAAAGAGTCTGGAAAAACAACCACCTGAAGAAACACACAAAGATCAGCGTGTACAGAGCCGTTGTCATACCCACGCTCCTGTTCGGCTCCAAATCATGGGTCCTCTGCTGGCACCACCTACGGCTCCTAGAACGCTTCCATCAGCGCTGTCTCCGCTCCATCCTCAACATTCATTGGAATGACTTAATCACCAACATCGAAGTACTCGAGCTAGCAGAGTCCACAATAATCAAATCCAAGCTGCTGAAGACCCAACTGCGCTGGGTGGGTCACGTCTCCAGAATGGAGGACCATCGCCTTCCCAAGATCGTGTTGTATGGCGAGCTCTCCACTGTCCATCGGGACAGAGGTGCACCAAAGAAGAGGTACAAGGACTGCTTAAAGAAATCTCTTGGTGCCTGCCACATTGACCACCACCAGTGGGCTGATATCGCCTCCAACCGTGCATCTTGGTGCCTCACAGTTCGGCGGACAGCAACCTCCTTTGAAGAAGATCGCAGAGCCCACCTCACTGACAAAAGACAAAAGAGGAAAAACCCAACACCCAACCCCAACCAACCAATTTTCCCTTGCAACCGCTGCAACCGTGCCTGCCTGTCCCGCATCAGACTTGTCAGTCACCAACGAACCTGCAACAGACGTAGACATAACCCTCCATAAATCTTCGTCTGCGAAGCCATGCCAAAGAAAAAGAAACTTAAAAAGACAGGATTTTAGAGAATTCATTGAGCGACAAATTAAAATGTACTTTGAAATAAATACGGAATCAGTGAAAGATAAGTTTATACTATGGGACTCAATGAAAGCGTTCATCAGAGGGCAGATAATAAGTTATGTAACTAAGATGAAGAAGGACTACAATCGGGGAATAGAACAGTTGGAAAGGGAAATAACAAATATAGTAAAAGAATTAGTAATAAAGGAAGATACAACTAAAAGAAGAGAATTGACAGACAAGAAAATAAAATATGAAACACTACAAACATATAAGGTGGAGAAGAACATAATGAAGACAAAACAAATATGAGCTAGGAGAAAAAATGCACAAAATACTAGCGTGGCAGCTTAAGACAGAACAAACTAAAAGAACGGTATTAGCATCAAGGAAAAAGGACAAACAAATTACATATAACACAATGGAGATCAACGAAAACTTCAGGGAATTCTACGAGCAACTATATCAAACTGAAAACGAAGGGAAAGAAGATAAAATAGATGAATTTCTAATTAAAATTGAACTACCGAAATTGCAAACAGAGGAGCAAAATAAATTAATAAAACCATTTGAAATAGAAGAAATACAGGAGATATTAAAAAAAAACTACCAAACAATATAACACCGGGAGAGGATGGACTCCCAAAAGAATCCTATAAAATATTTAAAGACTTATTAATTCCTCCTCTCCTGGAAGTAATGAACCAGATTGAAAAAACACAAAACATGCCAGATTCATGCAAAACAGCAATAATTACAGTAATTCCAAAGACGGGGAAAGATCCACTAACACCAGCATCTCTACTTAACACAGATTATAAGAAAATAGCTAAACTATTAGCAAACAGATTGGCTGACTGTGTACCAAAAATAATAAAACTAGATCAAACTGGATTTATTAAAAAAAGACGAACAACGGACAATATCTGTAAGTTCATTAACTTAATCCATGCAGTACAAAGAAACAAGACTCCAATAGTGGCAGTTGCTTTAGATGCAGAGAAAGCTTTTGACAGAATAGAATGGAATTATTTATTCAAAGTACTACAAGAATTCAACCTACCAGAGAAATATATTAATTGGATTAAAGCATTATATAAGGGACCATTGGTGAAAGTGACAGTAAATGGACATATATATCAAACCAATTTAAATTAAGCAAATCAACAAGACAGGGATGTCCACTATCTCCCTCACTGTTCGCGTTAGCTATAGAACCATTAGCAGAACTGATAAGAACAACAAATAAAATAAGAGGGATAAAAATAAAAGAGAAGGAATATAAAATCAGTCTATTTACAGATGACATCATAATATTCTTAACAGAACCAGAAATATCAATAAAAGAATTACACAAATATTTGGAGGAACAGGGATTGCTAGGGAGTAATCAGCATGGTTTTGTCAGGGGTAGATCATGCTTGACAAACCTGATTGAGTTTTTCGAGGGGGTTACAAAAAAGGTTGATGAAGGGAAAGCTGTGGATGTTGTCTATTTAGACTTTACTAAAGCTTTTGACAAAGTTCCCCACAGGAGGTTAGGAAAAAAGGTGGAGGCATTAGGTATAAATGAGGAGGTAGTGAAATGGATTCAGCAATGGTTAGATGGGAGGTGTCAGAGAGTAGTGGTAGAAAATTGTTTGTCCAATTGGAGGCCGGTGACTAGTGGAGATCCTCAGGGATCGGTCCTGGGTCCACTGTTGTTTGTTATATATATTAACGATCTGCTAGTAGGGGTGGAGAATTGGATAAGCAAATTTGCGGATGAATCAAAGATTGGTGGTGCTGTGGACAGTGAGGAAGATTACCATAGATTAAAAGGTGATTTAGGAAGGCTGGAGGTGTGGGCTGAGAAATGGCTGATGGAATTTAATACAATTAAGTGTGAGGTGTTACATTTGGCAAAGGCAAATCTAAATAGGTCATATGCATTAAATGGTAGGCTATTGAGATGTGCAGAGCAACAAAGGGATTTAGGAGTTGTGGTGAATAGTACCCTTAAGGCTGATACTCAGGTAGATGGTGTGGTGAAGAAGGCATTTGGAATGTTGGCCTTCATAAATCGGAGTATTGAATTCAAGAGTAGGGAGGTTATGATGAAATTGTACAAGACATTGGTGAGGCCAAATTTGGAGTACTGTGTACAGTTTTGGTCACCAAATTATAGGAAAGATGTAAACAAAATAGAGTGCAGAGAAGGTTCACGAGAATGTTGACAGGATTTCAAGGTTTGAGTTACAGGGAAAGGTTGTGCAGACTGGGGCTTTTTTCTCTGGAGCGTAGAAGATTGAGAGGGGACTTGATAGAGGTGTTTAAGATTTTAAAAGGGACAGACAGAGTAAACGTGGATAGGCTTTTTCAATTAATAGTGGGGGAGATTCAAACTAGAGGGCATGGTTTAAGACTGAAGGGGGAAAATTATAAGGGGAACATGAGGGGAAATTTCTTTACGCAAAGGGTGGTGTGGATGTGGAATGAGCTTCCGACAGACGTGGTCGAGGTGGGATCATTGGTTATATTTAAGGAAAGACTAGATAGTTACATGGATACGAGAGGATTGGAGGGGTATGGACCGGGTGCTGGTCAGTGGGACTAGAAGGGTGAGGATTTGTTACGGCATGGACTAGTAGGGCCGAACTGGCCTGTTCTGTGCTGTAAGTGGTTATATGGTTATAAGAAATTGAAGGAATATGGAGAAGTATCGGGGTACAAGATCAACGCAAGTAAAAGTGAAACAATGCCAATGAATAATGCAGATTTCACAAAGTTTAAGAAAGAATCACTATTTAGATGGCAAACACAAGCAATTCGATACCTAGGTATACAACTAGATAATAATCTCGGCCATCTATATAAACTAAATTATCAGCCATTAATGAAAAAAATACAAGACGACTTATAGCACTGGAAAGACTTACCACTAACACTGATAGGAAGGATAAACTGTATTAAAATGAACATCTTCCCAAGGATACAATACCTATTTCAATCATTATCAATTCACCTAACAGAGAAATTCTTCAAGGAGCTAAAGAAAATAATAAGGAAATTCTTATGGAAAGGGGGGAAACCGAGGATAGCACTAGATAAATTAACAGAATGGTACAAACAAGGAGGCTTACAGCTACCAAACTTTAAGAATTATTATAGAGCAGCACAATTAAGATACCTATCAGATTTTTATCAAACAAGGGAAAAACCAGATTAGACCAGATTAGAACTAGATAAAATAGGGGAGAAGATACCTGAACATATACTATATAAGTGGGATGAAAAGTTGGTGCAACATAGGAATTCACCAGTATTGCACCATCTGCTCAACATTTGGAAGGAGATTCACGTAGAAAGGAATAAAATAAATTATCAACTACCAAAATTAATATTGACACAAAATCAACTAATCCCTTTCACAATAGATAACCTTTCCTTTAGAGAATGGGAGAGAAAAGGGATCAAAAGAATAGAAAATTGTTTTTCGGGAAATAAATTATTATCTTTTGAACAAATGAAGAACAAATATAATATAACTCACGATACAATGTTTGCACACCACCAACTGAAAACCTACTTGAAGGACAAATTGGGAAACAGTCTGAGGTTACCAGAAGGAAGCAACTTTGAATATGTGATTACAGACACAATGATAATTTAAAAATTTATAACAAACATGTTCATCAACTGCAAGAAAAGGAGAACGAAGAAACAAGCTGTAAACCTAAACAAAAATGGGAACAGGATCTAAACATAAAGATAAAGAATGAAACATGGGAAACGCTATGCTCCGTAACTATGGGAAATACAATAAACACGAGGTTACGCATGATACAATATAATTGGTTACATAGGCTATAGATCACACCCCAAAAGTTAAATAAATGGGATCCAACAGTATCAGACAGATGTTTTCACTGTAAAAAGGAAACAGGAATAACAATTCATGCAATTTGAACATGTGAGAAAGTGAAAAAATTTTGGTAAGATCTAAACCAGGTATTAAATAAAATCACAAAAAGCAACATACCAAAAAACCCAGAGATCTTCCTTCTAAGTAATATAAGAAATAAAGAACTTGGACTCGATTTGGATGGAGCACAAAAAAGATTTATTATGATAGCCTTAACTGTAGCAAAAAAATGTATTATGTCAACCTGGTAATTAGAAGACAACCTGAGAATACAGCAATGGTACATAGAAATAAATAAATGTATTCCATTGGAAAAAATAACATTTAATTTAAGAAATAACATCACACTATTCGAACAAATATGGGAACCGTACATGAAACACAATAGAGAAATCCTACCACGGACTTCCACCACCTAAAATGACAGATGGAGAAGACAACGAAATGAACTGACCCAATATATAAAAGTAGAAGACACAAATTCCTTGTTTATTTATATTAAGTGACGACATTGTTTAATGGGTTTAATGTATCTTATAGATTGAACTTTGAATAAATGGGAAGGGGGGGGTGAGGGAGGGGGAAAAAGGGGAGAAAATGACACTATATATTCAAGAGAAAAATGTCTGTATGTAATTTTAATCGGTATGGTTCATAGTGTGAAAAATAAAAAATTTTTAAAAAACATTGAAGTTTGCCCAGACAGCCAGGGTTCCATGATTGCTTGCATTGAAATGACTGTTTAAGACTAATGTATTGATGCTTTTATTTCTGTATCAGAAGTATGGAATTAAGAATAATTAGGAAAAAGGAATAATGATGGAAATTTGGATCTTGATTAAAAGATCAGGTTGCAAATACAGCTCCAGCTCACTAACTGTTCAGAGTTTCTGCTAAAAGTTTGCAGCGATGGAATCATACAAATTATGTTCAGCACAGGAGATAGCTTGGTACGGTTGGCGTAGCCGTTAGCACAACACCATTAACAGTGCCACGATTGGGACCAGGGTTCAAATCCCGCACTGTCTGTAAGGACTTTGGACATTCTCCCCGTGTCTGCGTGGGTTTTCTCTGGGAGCTCCGGTTTCCTCCCACTGTTTGAAATGTTCTGTGGGCATAGGTTAATTGGATATAAATTGGCTGACATGGACTCGTGGGCCGAATTGGCCTGCTACCATGCTGTATGTCTAAATTTTAAACTCCCAAGCTACAGAGAATATTTTGTCCACATTCCAATCAATGTATTTTTTATATAGTCCTTTACTATGAATACAGAACTAAATTTAGATATTCCATTGACAATGTACAAATTGCTATTCTTAAAAAAAAGGTAGAGCTGCAATGTTGGAAATTTACAACATTTATAAACTGGGCGGTTAAATTTAATTTTTTTGAAAAATATTTAATTTAATTTACCACATGGGAGAAATCAATTCTGGCTTTGAGACCCACGCCACCCAATTATACCCCATTAACCTACATACATTTTGGAGGGTGAGAGGAAACCAAAGAACCCAGGGAACTGGACTGTCAACCAGTAGCACTTACATCAACACTGAAGTGTTTTGGAAGACTGGTGGTGACATGGATCTGTTCCAATTCGTGCTCTTTATCTACTGCTGTTCGGCATTTAACACCATCATCCCCTCAAAACTGATCAGCAAACTTCAAGACCTGGGACTCAACACCCCACTGTGTAATTGGATCATGGATTTCCTCACCTCCAGATCACAGTCAGTAAAGATTGGTAAGAACTTCTCCACAATCTCCATCAGTACTGGAGCACCAAAGGGCTGCCTCCTTAACCCCCTTCTCGACTCACTTTACACCTACAGCTATGTGGCTCGGTACAACAATAATACCATCTACAAATTTACTGATAATTCCATGGTAGTGGGTTGTGTATAAAAGGCGATGAGCTAGCATATAGGAGGGAGATTTAAAACTAGGCTGAATGATAAGCTTGCACTCAATACTGCCAACCCTCCTAGGAAGCGGGAAAACTTACCAGACATGCTGCTCTCGGCAACCTGGCATTTTAAGAGGGGATCCCGCCTCCAGCAGTGACAATGCGATAACAGGTTGAGCTTTCACACCGCCAGAAGGCGATAGTGAGATAACTCAGCTGGACTCTGACAAGTGTGGAATTCAGGTTGAATTTAACAGGAATTTAACTTGCCCTGCCAGGTTGGGATGATTTACACCACATGATTATCGGGTCGAACCTACTAAATTAGCTGGTTAATCCACACAGAATCGGCAATGTGAAAGGGGTTGGTATCACCAAAACCAAGTAGATGATTATTGATTTTGGGAAGGGAAAACCAGAGGTGGAGATTAAGTTCTGGGAGTCACCATCTCAGGATCTTATCCTGGACCCATGACGAAAGCATATTAGTGCTTCAACTTCATCAGGAGTTTGCGGAGGTTTGGCATGACTACAGAGTGTGGTGGAAGGTGTGCTGACCAGCTGCATCACAATCTGGTAAAGGGACCCCCTTATCCCTGAGTGTAAAGTTCTCCAAAAGGTAGTGGACACAGCCCAGGACATCACAGGCAAAACCCTCCCCACCATTGAGAGCATCTACAGGGAATGCTGCCGTCGGAGAGCAGCAGCAATCATGAAGGATCCACACCACCCAGCACAAGACTCACACCCCCAGGTTCAGGAACAGCTGCTCCCCCTCCACCATCAGACTCCTCAACAGCAAACTCCATCAGGGACTCATTTAAGGACTCTTGTGCACTTCATTGATTTTTTAAATTCTCTCTTTATTGCACAGTCAGTTTTTTTACATTTGTTAACTGTTTCGTTTTTTATTTGTTTACACGTATTTGTTGTGTACAGTTTTTTTTTGCATTACCAATAAGTGGTAATTCTGCCTCACCCACAGGGAAAGAATCTCGGGGAAGACTGCAATGTCATGTATGTACTCTGACAATAAATCTGAAATCGAATCTAAAACCCCCAAAGGTCACGGGGACAAAGTACAAATTCCTTATAGACAGTGCTGATTTGGATGATGCTGTAGTTATGTGGCGCTAACCATGCAGTACCTTGGAAGGAAATTGGTAAAGGTCCTGTAACAGGACCAATGGAAAACAGTACTGAAGCAGGGTTTAACCCAAAACTTTGTCTGTTGATTTCCCTCTCTGGATGCTGCCCAACCTGCTGAGTTCCTCCAGCAGTTCATTGATTTTATTCTTTAAAAATAAAATGCGATATCCACCTGTGATTTGTGAGTCCTTACAGTTTTTAATTATTCACAGTGTTGCAATGGATCCGCTTTACCCATCCCGCTGTTCCTGGGAGACTTTTGGCTACGCCACCAGCGCAAATGTTTCCTTTGATTCTGATGAACTTTCCCCTCTGCAGTTATCAGGACTCTTGAACAGTCTGCCATGTTCCATTTTCTTTCACCAGGAGGAAAGCATCAACATCATCAAACTCATTGAACAAGTAGGTGTGCGTGTCTAAGTGGCAATATACCCCCCGCTACACAGACTATTTCGCCCCCCCCACCCCCATTTCCTTGAATATGTTTACTTATCACAAAATATTTAGTTTAGTCAGAGAAGAGTTCTGTAAAGAGCACAATTTACAGTATAACATTGCAATGAATAGGACATCTAATAGCACCAAGCAGGAGCAGTGTGATTACACTGTTATGAAATTAATTCAGGAGCCTGATGGCTGCAGGCAATGAACTGTTGGTACTTGTGAGTAGTCAGGAATGTTTAATTGCTTCATTGGTACAGGTGTAAGAGGTCTAGGTTTTGTTCTAAGCTAATAATTGGAGTCTATAGTTGCCATTTTTCAACACGAGGACCAGAGTTATGCCAATGAAAGTCAAAGAAGCCGTTATGAGGCTGAAAAACAAGAATAAAACAGAAAGACACATCGCCCCAACCTTAGGGTTTACAAAATCAACAGTTTGGAACATCATTAAAAAGTAAGTTCAGTAATTGCAAGGATGACGTCCACCGCTGATGACAGAGGAATTCTCATCATAATGAAGAAAAATCCACAAACTCGTTTCTGACAGATCAGAAACACTCCTCAGGAGGCAAATGTGGATCTGTCAAAGACTACTATCCACAGAAAACTTCATGAACAGAAATACGGAGGCTACACTGCAAGATATAAACCATGGTAAAGGTGATATGTTTTGGATCTTGGGCAATTCCTTTACGCCTCCGCACTTTGCTCTTGCCTTCACCCTGATACAGGCTAATCTTGGTCTCATCGGTCCGCAAGACCTTTTCCAGAATTCTGCAGGCTTTTAAATACTTTTTGGCAAACTGTAATCTAACCATCCTGTTTCTGTTGGTAACTAGTGGTTTGCATTTTGAAGTGTAGTCTCTATTTCTGTTCATGAAGTCTTCTATGCCAAAAAAAGGAAAAAAAAAGTGTCTTTGTCCCAAACATTATGGAGGACACGGTCCATGCCATAATAAACGCAATGCAAGATATGGATTCTGAAGCTGTTTTCTACAGAATCCATAACCAATTGCTGAAATATCCCACAGGATCCTTGAAGAACAGCGTGCTGTCTCAGTATGTATGTGACATTTTGACTGGTCAGGGTTTTCAAAGTTAAATCTATCCATGGTGAGGTAATTCGCCAAGAACAAGAATGTAGGGCAGCACGGTTGCAGTAGCTGTGAGTGCAACACTGTTACGACTTCAGCGATCAGGACCGGGTTTCAAATCCATGCTGTCTGTAAGGAGTTTGTACGTTCTCCCGGTGTCGGTGTGGGTTTTCCCTGCGAGATCTAGTTTCCTCCCATGGTTCAAAATGTACTAGGGTTGTTGATTAATTGGGTGTAATTGGACAGCATGGGCTCATTGGTCAAAATCCTGTTTTAAAATTTAAGCATTTGCAGTGAATCAAGTTGTATGAGATTTTTTTATATTCCTAGATTCAGCAATTAATTGCCAACTAGTTTTTGCTATGTACCTACCCAAAGGTGCCAGTCATTAATTTAGGGAAATATGTTCAAGGTATTTTAAGATGGATCATACTTGTAGAAGGATAATAATTTAATGATCAAAATGACTGAAAAAAGTAAGAAGCAATTAGAATTTTATAACCACTTGGGCTGTCTCAACCAGCTTGGAAATCAACAGCCACAGTACAAAAGGCCATTCAGGCCATCGTGCACCTGGGTGTTTTCATTACCATGTCCAATAGGATAGCATTCATCCCAGATAGGACAGGTAGAGATATGGTTCTTCAATCCTGAATGAATGAGGTATAGTTAATCAGCCATGCTTTTTGGACCAGTACCATATGACTTGGTTAAACATAGAACAATTAAGCTGCCGGAGGAGGTGATCGAGGCAGGTACTGTTGCAATATTTAAGAAAAAATTGGACAGATACAAGGATAGGGTGGGTTAGGGCTATTGGACAAACAGGCATTTTGTTCGGCATGGGCAGATTGGGGTGAAGGAAATGTTTCTGAGCTTTATGACTAAACGTCACCCTAATGTATGGTTTGTGCTTAATTTGCAAGTGGTACAGCAAAACCAAACGCAACTTTACCACACCAGTCTTGATAAAGGATCCTGACCTGAAACGCTGACTGACCATTTACCCGCGGATGCTGTCTGACCCCTCAAGCCCCTCCAGCAGCTCATTGCACTGTCTTGCTCAGATTTAACAACTGTACCCTCTTTCGCTTCTATAGGCCCGACATACAACATATGGAATCAGGAAATGCTTTCTGTTCCTGTTACAATGTCAGCTTACTCTGGTCTTCATACAGGTAGAAAATAGTTTTATTTTCTCTGTACATTTATTCAGATTGGGTCAGATTTTTATTTCAGTCTGTAAATACTCTTACAAAAATGGTAAATAATTTCTGTGCTACCTTAGCTGTTATGTGCTCAGAAGAGCACATAATTTATTTATGTAATTTATTTGACTGTTTTACATTGCTTATTATTTTCTGTCTCATGGCACATTACAGTATATAATTTATATTATTGTTGGTACAGCGCCTTCCATAATGTTGGAGACAAAGATGCTTTTTTCCTTTATTTGCCCCTGTGCTCCACAGTTTTAAATTTGTAATCAAACAGTTCACATGTGATTAAAGTGCCCCTTCCAGGTTATTTTGTACATTTTGATTTGACCATGTAGAAATTACAGCACCTTTTTTTACACATTTCAGTGCACCCTAATGTTTGGGACATTTGGCTTCGCAAGTGTTTGTGAGTACTTGTGCATGATTAATTGCTTCGTTGGTGCAGGTAGAAGAGGGCTAGGCTTGCTTCTAGGCTTTTCATAATTTTTAAAGTCTGTAGTTGCCATTTTTCAACATGAGGTCCAGGGTTGTCCCAATGAAAGTCAATGAAGCCATTATGAGGCTGAAAAACAAGAATAAAGCTGTAAGAGGCATGGCCCAAATCTTAGGATTTCCAAAGTTAACAGTTCCCAACAGAATGAGCTCAGTAATTGCAAAGGGACTGGTATTCCAAGGATTACAAGATTTCTCATCATAATGAAGAAAAATTCCCAAACAGATCATGAACACTCATGGATGTGTCAAGGACTCCTGTCCGCAGAATTCATGAACAGAAATACGGAGGCTACACTGCAAGATGCAAACCATGGCATAGGCGGTACGCTTTGGATCTTGGGCAATTCCTCTATGCCTCCACACTTTGCTCTTGGCATCACTCTGATACAGGTTCATCTTGGTCTCATCTGTCCTCAAGGCCTTTTTCCAGAATTCTGCAGGTTCTCTTAAATACTCTGGCAAACTGTAATCTGGCCATCCTTTCTGTGGCTAACTAGTGGTTGCAGTGTAGCTTCTGTATTTCATTTCATGTAGTCTTCTGCCGACAGTGGTGATTGACACATCCACACCTGTCTCCTGAAGAATGTTTCTGATCTTTGGGACAGGTGCTTGGGGATTATTATTCTTTATGATGACAATTCTTCTGTCATCAGCAGTGGAGGGTCTTCCTTGTCCTACAGCCAGTAAATCCCTTTGTGATTATTGAGTTCACCAGTACAGGTTGGGGCGATGTGTCTTCCTGTTTTATTCTTGTTTTTCAGTCTTATAATGGCTTCTTTGACTTTCATTGGTACAACTCTGGTCCTTGTGTTGAAAAATGACAACTACAGACTGCAAAGGTGATCAAAAGCTTTGGAGAAATCCTAGCTCTCTTATACCTGCACCAATGAAGCAATTAAACATAGCTGAGTACTCACAAACACTTGTGAAGCCAAATGTTCCAAACATTATGGTGCCCTGAAATTAGGGGATAACATATAAAAAGTGCTATAATTTCTACATGATCAAACCAAGATGTATATAAATAACCTTGAATAAAATCTGGAATGTGCACTTTCATTACATGTGGATTATTAGATTACAAATTTAAAGCTGTGGAGCACAGGGGAAATAAAGGTTAAAAATGTGTCTTTGTCCCTAACATTATGGAAGGCACTGTACATCTTAAGTACCTGTAGCAAGTAAGTATTTTGGTACGTCTCTACATTGTACTTGTGCATATGACAATAAACTCTAGAATCATGAACTATCCTTTTTCTCCTCAACTCCATATGACATGTGTACAAAGTTAAGGGAAGGAAGTTTAGGGGAGACATCAGGGGTTAGTTTTTTACACAGTGAGTTGCGGTACCTGGATTATCTTGCCAAGGATGGTAGTGGAAGTTGAAACATTGGGGGCATTTAAGAGACTCTTAAATGGACATGTGGATGAGAGAAAAATAGAGGGTTATGGGGTAGGTAGAGTTTAATTTTTTTTATTTATAGGAAGGGATATACTGGTCAGCACAACAGCTGATGGGCCTCTACTATGCTGTATTGATCTCTGTTCTATGTCCATGCCTCTGCCCACACATGTCATTGTGAGGGATCACTTTGATACTCGAGAGGAGTTCATGGATTGGTGCATCTCAGGTGGAAACCTTTCACTGTTTGCATGTACCACCAGTCGCATGTTTACAGGTCGCAATTTTTAATCCAGTTTATCAGCAAGTGCTGTCCTGTGTCATGTGGCATTAAAAATTATAGCCCACTCTCTGGGAGCCATTGCAATTTGTTTGATTGGAGATTATTTGTGTGTCAGGAATGATGATTCCCATGTGGTTAAATTGGTTCCAACGACTATTTACTCGGAGACCATATTAACTTAACTTTCCACTGTCAATTTAGATGTTCTTTTTTAATCTCAGATGAACCTATGGTTTAATTCTGACTGTCCCACGACTATCCATCTTGTACCTTAACTCTATGGCCAATACGCAGGTAGCCTTGGTTTGGCAGTATGAGGCTCTGGATATACGTTGTTGTGGCAATTGTGTGTGGGTTAAAAATGATTGGCCCCTGGGAGGTCCTTGCTTATTGCAGGAACAACACTTCATGTTCTGTGCCGGCAGTCTTCAACCAGACTTCATTAACATCAACTCCTCCAATTTCTGTTAACTCCCTCCCCATCTCTCTCTCTCTCCCCCTCCTTTCCTCCAGCTCACTACCCCCTTCATTTCCTTTTCCTCAGTTCCCTTCCGCCCTCTCCCCGATACCTCTCACTTTCTCTTCTACCCTCCTACCAGTGTCTACCTGTGTACCTCCCTCCTCTCCTCCTCCTCCCCTCCCTCCTCTCTCTTCCCCTCCCTCCTCTCTCCTCCTCCCTCCTCCCTTTCCCTCCTCCTCCCTCCTCTCCTTTCCTCCTCCCTCCTCTCCTTTCCTCCCTCCTCCTCTCCTCCCCTCCCTCCTCTCTCCTCCCTCCTCTCCCCTCCCTCCTCTCCCTCTCTCTTCCTCCCTCCTCTCTCCTCCCTCCTCTCCCCTCCCTCTTCTCCCTTCTCCTCCCTCCTCTCCTTTCCTCCTTCTCCCTCCTTTCCTCCCTCCTCTCTCCTTTCCTCTCCTCTCTCCTCCCTCCCCTCCCTCCTCTCTTTTCCTCCTTCTCCCTCCTCTCTCCTTTCCTCCCTCCTATGCTCTCCCCTCTCCCTCCTCTCTCCTCCTCTTCCCTCTCCCTCCTCTCTCCTCCTTCTCTCTCCTCCCTCTTCTCCCTCCTCCTCCCTCCTCTCCTTTCATCCTTCTCCCTCCTCTCCTTTCCTCCCTCCTCTCTCCTTTCCTCCCTCCTCTCCCCTCTCCCTCCTCTCTCCTCTCCTCCCACCTTTTATTCCAGTTTCTACTTTTCTTCTTGTATCTGACAGAAGGCCCAAGCCCAAAACATTGATGACCCTTTACTTCCTTTGGATGCTGTGTGACCTGCTGAGTTTCTTCAGCATGTTTGTTTACTGCATCTGTGAGTTAATGATCTCTTCAGGCTGTTCTCTTGGTTTAATCCTGCTCTTCCCCACAAGTGTGCACACTGCCTCAAGAGTCTTGGGAACGAGAGCTCATGATCTTTCTGTTGTCTATTTTTATTTGTACTGCAACTGAAATTGGAAAATCCAACTGAGCGAGCGACATTGGATCTCTCAGGTCCCCGTTGCTTCCCTCTGAGTCATTCTCGATCCGAACCTCTCGGCAGGTGGGAGCGAAGCTGTTGACTCTGACAAAAATTGGGGCTTCAAGAGGATCAAGCTTCTCCCAAGTGACGACGTGCACTGCTGGGTCCCATAATTGTTACAGTTGTACATTGCTCCATCACTATGTTGACTTATTGCTGTGATTGTGCAGGGCTTGATGGCACTTTATTTACTCCAGGTTCTCTTGTATTTGACCAGTTTTTGGCCTGCCTGGTTCAGCTGCCTCCACCTCTCAGCACCAGTGATGTTCTCTGGCTATCCTGCTTCTGCTACCCGTTACTCAGGTAGGTCTACACTATCAGTGAGCAACAAATCCACAGATAACCTTTAGACACATGGATATGCATCATATGCAAACTGCAGTTTTAATTTGCTACCTTTCACTAATCATCAGATTGGATATGGCATTGATGCCCTGATGCACAGAAACAAAGAAAAATATGGGTGAAATACGCTTTAAAACCTCTCTTCTGATCATAGAATCAGAAGTGAATAAGCTGATCAGTTTCATTCTCAAGCCATCTTTCCATAGCCTTGCAACATTTTTGCCTGTTTCCAGATGTGTTGAGGATGGGGGGGGGGGGGGGGGGGGAGGCAGAGCAGAGGGAGAGATGAGGTCAGTTTAAAGGAGATGTGTGGAGCACATGGTAGATACCTGGACCTGGGGTAGTGGTGGAAGGAAATGAAATATAATAGAGGCTTCCAGACAAACAAACATGCAGGGAATAGGTGTGGAAGCAGAAGAAAATTGTAGAATTGGCCTCGTGTTCGACACGTGGGTGGGCTGCAGTACCCGTGTGTCTAGGTTCCATTCTCAGTACCCGTGTGTCTGTCTAGGTTCCATTCTCAGTACCCATGTGTCTGTCTAGGTTCCATTCTCAGTACCCGTGTGTCTAGGTTCCATTCTCAGTATCCGTGTGTCTAGGTTCCATTCTCAGTACTCGTGTGTCTGTCTAGGTTCCATTCTCAGTACCCGTCTGTCTAGGTTCTATTCTCAGTACCCGTGTGTCTTTGTTCTATTTATCCACGTTATAGATTTTATTAATCTTGATTTGGGTTACCTTTTGCGTATTCTAAATTAAAGAAATCTGCCACAGAAACAAAATGTTCACGCTTTTCTCATTTGCCAGTGACCTTAAATTTGGTTTATACCTGTCACTTTGCAACCTCCTGTACTAAACCTGTGCTGGCAGGAGCACATCCCCTGCATTTCAAATCTTCCCTAATTACAGGGCTGATGTATAATTCCCAATGGATGATATAACCATATAACCATATAACAGTTTACGGAGCGGAAACAGGCCACGTTGGCCTTTTGAGTCCGCACCGGTTCACTGATTTTGTGCGCCCTCTTCGGGCATTGGTCCCGGTAGACCTTCATTCAATAACTCTGCCACGCAGCAACCAATCTTGACATCAGATTATTAGAGCTACATCATTGTAGGAGGTGTTTATTTGCCATGGCAATGAAAGACCCATCTGAGTACAGTCAGTGGTGGATTACCTACCACTTGGGCCCCTAGGCTGAGTTTTAGTAAGGGTCCCCCTGGCCTTGCCACCCTGCCCCAATCTTCATTGAATAGAATAAAGTGACATTAAGTTATGTTAAATAACATATTATGGGTCTCCCAAGTGATCAATATCGAACCCTTCCGGGAACCCAACTCCCCCGCTGCTGCCCGGAGCCCGAGGTCCCCGCTCCTGCCGGGAGCCTGATATATCCTCACCAGTTCTCTGCATTATCCATCCATTTCAGAAGAATTACCATCTTCTCATTAACCAGATGGTTGAATTTTGCTGCAGGCTTTCATTCACTGTCACTGCCAGTTTGTTAATGTATGGAATTAACTAATTATTTTAGTGGACAAGACCTGCAGAAAAAAAATTGAACTGTTAAGACAATGTTTTAGTCCCTGGGCACTGACCCATTCAAGGTCTTTGTTCCTATGCAGACACGGAATAAGTTAGCAAATAACTATTGAAATTGTTGATGGTATTTTTTTTCCAGGCTTTTCAATCCTTAGAACACTACAGCACAGAAATAGACACTTCGGCCGATCTAGTCTGTGTCAAACTATTATTCTGCTATTTGTCATATTTAATGGCAGCCATGGAAATGTTTTGTACTCTTCATAAATCTGGGGAGTTATTGAGGTTATAGTTAAAATGCAGTGCAGTAGCTCCTTAGGCTTAAAAGACCACAGCATCTATCAAACACCCATTTGCACCAATTCTACATTTTATTCTCTGCACATTCTCATAAACTCTCCCTGAGATCCACCACTCACCTGCGCACTAGGGTCAATTTACAGTTGTGCTGGAGCTTCTGGAGGTATGCACTACAGCCATCCTCGCTTGCAGGAGTGTGATCATTGGAGATTGTGGGAAGTAAGGAGTGTGTATGTTCTCCCTGTGTCTGTGTGGGTTTCCCTCGAGCACTCCAGTTTCCTCCTACCATTTGAAATGTACTGGGGCTGGAGGTTAATTGGTGTATTTGGGCAACACGGGATCATGGGCCAGAATGGCCTGTTACCTTGCTGCATGTCTAAATTTTTTAAAAAGTGTACAAAAAAATATCGAAATCTTCGATACTTTACATGGCTTTCATCACTTCAGCAACTCAACTGCCTCATCTTTACCACAGACATCCAATCATTATACACCTCCATCCCCCATTCCAAAGGCTTCCTTTCTTTCTCGACAATGGACCTGACCTGTCCCCCTCCACACCACCCTTCTCTCTCTGGCAGAACCTGTACTTACCCTCAATAACCTCTGATACATCCAACTTTCTCCAGGTTAAAGGCATAGCCATGGGTATTCACGTGAGCTCCAGCTCCGCCTGCCTTTTTGTTGGTTTCATGGAGCAACCTATGCTACAAGCATAGATGACTACTTTGGTGCTACCTCATGCACTCATCGACTTCATCCACTTTGCTGCCGACTTCCAAACCGATCGTAGTTCCTTTGGTCCATATCTCATATATATATTCTTCTTTCTTTGGCTTGGCTTCGCGGACGAAGATTTATGGAGGGGGTAAAAGTCCACGTCAGCTGCAGGCTCGTTTGTGGCTGACAAGTCCGATGCGGGACAGGCAGACACGGTTGCAGGGGCTGCAGGAGAAAATTGGTTGGTTGGGGTTGGGTGTTGGGTTTTTCCTCCTTTGCCTTTTGTCAGTGAGGTGGGCTCTGCGGTCTTCTTCAAAGGAGGTTGCTGCCCGCCAAACTGTGAGGCGCCAAGATGCACGGTTTGAGGCGATGGTCCTCCATTCTGGAGACGTGACCCATCCAGCGCAGCTGGATCTTCAGCAGCGTGGACTCGATGCTATCGACCTCTGCCATCTCGAGTACTTCGATGTTAGGGATGTAAGCGCTCCAATGGATGTTGAGGATGGAGCGGAGACAACGCTGGTGGAAGCGTTCTAGGAGCCGTAGGTGGTGCCGGTAGAGGACCCATGATTCGGAGCCGAACAGGAGTGTGGGTATGACAACGGCTCTGTATACGCTTATCTTTGTGAGGTTTTTCAGTTGGTTGTTTTTCCAGACTCTTTTGTGTAGTTTTCCAAAGGCGCTATTTGCCTTGGCGAGTCTGTTGTCTATCTCATTGTCGATCCTTGCATCTGATGAAATGGTGCAGCCGAGATAAGTAAACTGGTTGACCGTTTTGAGTTTTGTGTGCCCGATGGAGATGTGGGGGGGCTGGTAGTCATGGTGGGGAGCTGGCTGATGGAGGACCTCAGTTTTCTTCAGGCTGACTTCCAGGCCAAACATTTTGGCAGTTTCCGCAAAGCAGGACGTCAAGCGCTGAAGAGCTGGCTCTGAATGGGCAACTAAAGCGGCATCGTCTGCAAAGAGTAGTTCACGGACAAGTTTCTCTTGTGTCTTGGTGTGAGCTTGCAGGCGCCTCAGATTGAAGAGACTGCCATCCGTGCGGTACCGGATGTAAACAGCGTCTTCATTGTTGGGGTCTTTCATGGCTTGGTTCAGCATCATGCTGAAGAAGATTGAAAAGAGGGTTGGTACGAGAACACAGCCTTGCTTCACGCCATTGTTAATGGAGAAGGGTTCAGAGAGCTCATTGCTGTATCTGACCCGACCTTGTTGGTTTTCATGCAGTTGGATAATCATGTTGAGGAACTTCATATATATATATAATCATATAAAAATTACAGCACAGGAACAGGCCATTTTGGCCCTTCTAGTCTGCACCGAACTAAGTACTTTCCTCTAGTCCTCTAGCAATATTCTCCCTTTTCTCAATCTCTCCTCCTCCATCTCAGGAGACAAACTACTGATGGACATCATCTATAAACCCACCCACTCCCACAGCCCCCTCGATTACACCTCTTTCCACCCTGTCCCCTGGAAGAATTCCATTCTCTCAATTCCTCCGTCTCCGTCACATCTGCACCTAGGATGAAGTCTTCCATGCCAGATCATCAGAGATGTCCCTCCTTCAAACAACTTGGCACTCACCCGCATATTCTCCATTACCTGTGTATCTGCCCTGCCCCCTCCTCCCCCATGGACAACAAGGACAGGATCGCCCTTGTCCTCACCTATTACCCCAACAGTCTCAGCATCCCACATATCATTCCACCACCACTATGTGATCCCATCACTAAACACATATTCCCCTCTTCTTGCCTCTCCGCCTTCCACAATGACCTCTCCATCCATGACTCCCTCGTTTAATCCTCCCTTTTCAGCAATTGCCCCCTTGGCACTGTGGAAGTATAGTTTATATCTTAATGCTTTTGATTTTTTTGCTGTTAGAATTAGAAGGCAACTTATAATTATAAAATGGCTGAATCACATAGTGTGCCATTAAATGGCTTAACTCATTTTGCAAACTGCAGAAAACATGTTGCAGACCTTGCTAAGACAGAGATAAGAAATGACTTGCAGAAACATCATTAAAATTGTATTCTTCAAGGTAATGCTGATTATTCACCAGACAAAAACACATACCATTCTTTTGTGGAAGATAAACACCAGAAAACAGAGCTGTCAACATGGATTTTTTTAATGATAAAATGATGTAATGCAAAGGTGGGGGGTCACTTCTTCCTCCTTTCCCATTTGAAATTGTATAAATATAGAATGAAATCTGAGCTAAAGGCTTCAGTCAGGTGTCAGGAATTGACCTCTGCTCATTAGCCTTGCTCACTTCCTGTATACAAATTGACTATTACTGAAATAAAGATCTGAATGATATTTGTGGTGTGTGTTCTATTCTGCTGTCTAATTTCATTCCACAGCACGTACCCCTATGACCGCAGGAAGTGCTACACTTGCGGCCAACCTCCTCCTATTGAGGGCCCTGAGCAGTCCTTCCAAGTGAAACGATATTTCACTTGTGAATCTTCAGGGATCATCAACTGAATCAGAATCAAATTGTCATGAACATTTCACAAAATTCCTTGTTTTGCAGCAGCTTCTTCAGTCCGAACATTTTATAAAAACCACCTAACAACAATAAATAGATAAAAGTGCAAGGAAAAGTCCAAGTCAGGAAGTGTCTTTGGTTCATTGATCCTTCAGGAATCTGATGGCGGAGGGGAAGAAGCCATCCTTGTGTCACTGAGTGCTCATCTTCAGGCTCCTGTGCCTTTTCCCAGAGAGGGCCTGGCCTGGGTGGTGGGAGTCCTTGAGGACAGAGGCTGCTTTTTTAAGACACCGTCTCTGGCAGATGTCCTCGATGGAATGAAGTCTGGTGCCCGTGATGTCGCAGGCCGAATTAACAACCCTCTGGAGTTTATTTCTTGTCCTGAGTGTTGGAACCTTTGTGCCATTCAGTGTTGTAACCAGGTAGAATGCTCTCCACAGTACAGCTGTAGAAGTTTTTGAGAGTCTTTGGTGGCATACCAAATCTCCTCAGACACCTCACAAAGTATAGCCACTGGGAAGCCTTCTTTGTGATTGCATCAACGTGACAGATCCTCAGAAATGTTGACAGCCAGGAATTTGAAGTTCAGATTCAGATTTCAGATATATTGTCAGAGTATATGCATGACATCACATACAACCCTGAGATACTTCCTGTGGGCGAGGCACTTGTTGGTAGTACAAAAGAAAACTGTACATAATGTACACTAAACAAGTAAAGAAATGTAAACAACTGTGCAATACAGAGAGGATAAAAAAAAGGAATAATAAAGTGCAAAAGGAAGAGCCCTGAGTCCCTGATTGAGTTTGTTGTTGGTGGAGGGGGAGCAGCTGTTCCTGAACCTGGTGGTGCGAGTCTTGTGGCACCGATACCTCTTTCCTGATGGCAGCAGTGAGAACAGAGTGTGTGATGGGCGATGTGGGTCTTTAATGATTGTTTCTGTTCTCCGATGGCAGCGTTCTCCATAGATGTTCTCAATGATGGGGAGGATTTTGCCTGTGATGTCCTGGACTGTGTCCTCTACCTTTTGGAGGGCTTTACACTTAGGGGTCTAGTGTCCCTATTATCAGACTGTGATGCAGCCAGTCAGCACACTTTCAACATACATCTGTAGAAATTTGCCAGGGTTTCAGATGTCGTATCAAACCTCCACAAACTCCTGAGGAAGTAGAGGTGCTGACATGTCATTGGTGTGTGGGGTCCAGGAAACATCTTCTGAGACAGTGACTCCCAAGAACTTAAATTTGCTCACCCTCTCCACCTCTGATCCCCCAATCATCACTGGGTTGTACACATTTGGTTTTCCCTTCCTGAAGTCAACTATCAGCTTCTTAGTTTTGGTGACATTGAGTGCGAGGTTGTTGTTAATGCACCATTTGGCCAAGTTTTCACTCTCCCTCCTGTATGCCCAAGTCATCACCTTTTTTGTACAACCATATTGTCAACGAATTTGTAGATGTTGTAAGTAGTAAAATATGAAAGTCTGCAGACAGTGTAGTTGAAGTTGAACACGAGGCTGGAGCCACTCAGCAGGCCATCATTAAGGTAAGATACCTTGATGAAGGGCTCAAGCCCAAAATGTCAGTTATATATTTTTATCTTTGCTATATAAAAAGCACTGTTTGACCTGCTGAGTGGCTCCAGCATTCTGTTTTTACTTGTAGATGTTGTTGTACCGAGCCACGCAGTAATAGGTCTAAAGCAAGTTGAAGAGGGGGCTAAGAATGCACTCCTGTGATGCTCTGGTACTGATGGAGATTGTGGAGGAGATGTTCTTGCCAATCCTCACTGATTGTGGTAGACCCTCCTGACCCTCTCCACTACTGAGCCCTCAATGAGAACTGGCTTGTATTCTCATGACCTCTTCATGAAGTCTTCAGTCATTCTCCTTGATATTGCTATCATTGAGTGCAAGGTTGTTGGTGTGATCCCCCTCAACGAGCTGATCTATAACGCTTCCTCATTGCTCCTTTTGATTCTGCTGAAAACCATAATGTCATTGGCAAATTTGTAGACAGCACTGGAATGTGCCCAGCCACCCAATCGTGGGTGTGGAGTGAGCAGATCAGTGGGCTAAGCACACATGTTAATTGTCATTCCTATTCGTACTGCTGTGGTCTTCCAATGAAGAAGTCAAGGATACAGAGGGGAGTGCACATGGCCAGGGTTTGGTGCTTGTTGACCAGCACTGCATCCAGTGCTCCCATTATGGTCTCTATGTCGGAGAGGCTAAACGTAGATCATTTCGTTGAGCACTGCAATAGTAGGAGTCCCCCAGTGGCCAACCCATCTCGCATCCCCGTCCCATTCCCTTGCCAACATGTTTGTCCATTATGGGAACAACACTTCGCTTTCCGTTTGGACACCCTCCATACAGATGCAACTAACATCGTCTTCTTCACTTTATGTTAGCCCCACCCCCTCCCTATCTATCCCAATGTCTACTCTCCTCCAGCTCTGTCCCTCTCTTTCCCTTTCCCCTCTGTCTCCAGCTCTTCACTCACAGAGACAAACATCCCACTCTCCCATCATCGATTCTCACCTTTCCTCTCTCGTTTTCTTATTCCTATCCAATGAACACCTCTTGTCTGTTGGCCTGCACTCCACACCCTATACTTCTCCCCAACCTTTTCTTTTAGGCACCTGCACGTGCTTGTACCTCAGGCCTGAAATATTGGTTATCTATCTTTGCCTTCTCGGGACACCTGCTGAATTTCTCCTGCACTTTGTATAATCAATCTGAACTGATTTTAGTTCGAACACACTGGAGGAACTTAGCGTCCATAGGAGAGACAGATCTATTTCCGATGTTTAGGACCTGAGATTCAGGCTCAAAATGCTGGTTATCTTTTACCTCCTATGGGGACTGCAAGATCTTCTGAGTTCCTCCAGAATTTGTGTGTATCTTTAATTTGGTACTTGTCTGTGCACAAGATAGGGAAGTAGAAGCAGTTTGTTCAAGCTGTTGAGCCCTTTTCACCTCGGTGCCACTGACCTTGGATTGCATCATATTTGTTTTAAATCCTACCGATATATACACTGACAGTCTCTTGGATAGACAATTCCAGGGATCAACCACACCCTGAGTGAAGATATTCATCTGGTTTCCCCAGTAAGAGGGAAGCACCATCCCTACACCAGGCCACCAAGCCCCACAAGAATGCTGTAGATTTCGGTGTGATCATCTCTCGTCGTTCTTAGCTGTATTTGGTGATTCTGAGATTGGACCTGTGCAGCTGTTTACTCTGCCAGAAGAGTACCGTGTCATATCTGACATGAGATTATATTTGCAGCTTGGTAGAAGCCCATTCAAGTCATTTAAGCCCGGTTTTGCCCAAATTTACCTACAACCCCATACGTTTTGAAGGGTGGGAGGGAAACTGGGGCACCCAGGGTAAACACACGTAGACACAGGGAGAATGTACAAACTCCTTTCAGACAGCGTCGGATTTGAACCCGGGTTGCTGGCACTGTAATAGCGTTATGCTAACCGCGACGCTAACCGTGCTGCTCCATTGCCTATTTCTGATCAACACATGCTGAACATTTCTCGGGAAAATCTCAAAACTTAAAAGCTCCCTCATTTGTGGAATATTCAAGTCACCTTTATTTATCATTCATTCCATGCTCACATGGTAAAGACGAGATAGAGTTTCTCCAGGACCACAGAGCATATTTACATAAATATGTTAGAATAGACATTAAACTAAAATATTAAGATTTATACAGTAAAAGTCCAAGGATCCTATTCACATATGTTCTGGGAATTCAGGAGCCTGATGGCTTGGGTGGGGGGGGAAAGGGGGAAGAAAAATGTTGCCCAATTTGAACATAAAGACCCAAGTGCTGCAGTACTTCCTACCAGATGGCAGAAGGGAGAACAGTTTGGTGAAGTCACATGATAGAGTAGTGGCCAGTCGGGTTGAACCAGCTCTCTCCAGAAAAAAAGTTTAGAAAAGACAGAAATCAACGAAGATAAAACTAAGGAAACAGAAGATAAAGTTATGGAGGAGAATAAGAAGATGGCACCCAAGAAAGAGACAGTAAAAACAACGGGGGAAAAAAAGATGAAGAGAAAACACCGGAGAAGAAAGAAGAAGGCCTTACCTGCATGCAGGAGCAGGAAACTAAGGTAATGAAGAGCAGCCGATCTCCGAGGCTGGTAAATGCCCTGCCAAGTTATGCAAAAATGGCTCTTGGAGCCAAACAAAAGTGCGCAATCAAAAAATAAAGTGAACACCAACTGGAGGGGGCTCAGCTGTGGAGTGGGTAGCTACAAAGCGACTAGCTGAGGGATGCCCGACATCAGGGCGCTCAGCTGGAAGCTCATAACAGCGGCGAGTAGAGGATCGAGGGTGAATCGCAACAGGACGAGCAACAGAAGAGGCCCAACAGAGAGACGACACGCGACTGGAGGCCCAACAGCAAGAGGACAAACAAAGTCATGGAAGTAATTATTCTGGAAAAGCAGAAGAGACACAGATACAAAGAAGAGAAGAAGACGACAAAAACACAGACAGAGATACAGAAGGAGAGGAAGAAGAAGATCAAGACCTTCACAGAAAAATAGAAGGTAAAACAGATGGACAGAATATAGATAAAGCTTTTTTTGAAGAGCACATGAGATCATTAAAAGAATGGTTGTCATTAGAGTTTAATGCAATTAAAACGAAAAGAGCTGAAGACAAAATGCAAAGTATAGAACGGGTCATGACAGAAATAGGGAAAAGAGTAGAAAATATGGAGGAGCGGGAAACTGCTGTAGAATTGGAAGTAAAAGATTTAAGATTGGAAGTAAGTGACAAAAAAATTAAAGAGACTGGAAAACTACAATAGCGAAACAACCTAAAAATAGTGGGCCTGAAGGAGGATGAAGGAATTTATAAAAGGATGGATCCCGAAGGTGTTGGGAATGACAGAATTGCATGAAAAAATGGAAATAGAAAGGACACACAGAACACTAACTCTGAAACCACAGACATATCAAAAACCAAGATCCATCTTAGTAAAATTTTTAAGATATACAACAAGAGAAAATATACTGGAGTGGGCAAGAAATAAAGTTAGAGAGGAATATAAGGGACAAAAAATATTTTTCTACCATAAGCTTTGAACTCTTAAAAAAGAGGAAAGAATTTAATAAGGCGAAAATGATTTTATGGAAAAAAGATCACAAATTCATATTAAAACATCCATCCGTACTTAAAGTATTTATACCTGGGGAACAAAACAGGCTATTCTCGGATCCGGAGAAAGCACAAGAATTTGCAGAATGTTTGCAGGACAGAAGAGATGAAGAGATGTAACAAGAAAGAAGACTGGCAATAAAGTATAAAAAAGATGTAATATAAAGTAAAAATAATGTATATGTAAAGAACTAAAGATGGTAAAAAGAAGGGGAGGAAAAGAAGAAAAGAGAGAGCTTTGATTTATGTATTTAAAAAAAGTATTTTCTGGAGGGGGCTGGGGGGGGGGAGAGAATAACAGTCACTGCAAAATCAGTTGACGCCTGAGAACAAGATCGCAAACCAAATGGAAAGGGGAGTTGTGGTTGCCCAGCAAGGGAAAAGGGGCAACTCAGAGGGGTGGGGGGGTTCATTTTGGGTTAAGGTGTTATTGGGTGTGGGGATTATCAAAGTATTTCATGTTTTAAATGTGTTGTCATACATTTAGATTAAAAAGGGAAACGTAAAAGACGAAAATGGGAAAAGGGGGGATGGAGGTAGCGAGGAGGAAAAAAATAGGTGTAAACAAGATATAAGATGGCCACATTGAACTATATGTCTATAAACATTAATGGAATACATAATCAAATTAAAAGGAAGAGGCTACTAAATTTACTGAAAAAGGAAAAAAATAGATATAGCATTTGTACAGGAAACACATCTAACTGAAGTGGAACATAACAAAGAGAGACTGGGTAGGACACGTAGCGGCAGCATCATATAATTCGAAAGCTAGAGGTGTAGCCATATTAGTTAACAAAAATATACCAATCAAGATAGTGGAGGAAATAACAGATCCAGCAGGGAGGTATGTAATGATAAAGTGTCAGATATACTCAGAATTTTGGAATTTGCTCAATATATATGCACCTAACGAGGAGGATCAAAAGTTTATGCAGGATATTTTTTTGAAGATTGCAGAAATGCAAGGAAATATATTGATAGGAGGGGATTTTAACCTTAATTTGGATCCAATGTTGGATAAAACTGGTCAAAAGACAAGCAAAAAGAATAAGGTAGCCAAATTTATGGTTAATAACAATGCAGGAAATGAAACTTATGGATATATGGAGGAGGCAGCACCCAAAAGAAGAGGAATATTCATACTACTCGAGTAGGCATAAGGATAGATTTTTTTTTGTTGTCGGCGCATATCCAAGGGAGAGTCAGGAAAACTGAGTATGAGCTAGACTACTTTCAGATCATTCACCACTACTATTGGCAATAGAACTGGAGGACATCCCACCAAGAACATATAGATGGAGGTTAAACTCCATGCTACTTAAAAGATAGGAATTTAGAGAGTTTATTGAACATCAAATTAAAACATATTTTGAAATAAACACAGAATCAGTTAAAGATAAATTTATATTATGGGATGTAATGAAAGCCTTCATTAGAGGACAAGTAATAAGCTATGTAACTAAGGTGAAAAATGAATACAATCGGGAAATAGAGCAGCTGGAAAGGGAGATAGCAAGTATAGAAAAGGAACTAGTGAAAAGGAACGATATAAAGAAAAAGAATTGGTGGACAGAAAAATAAAATACGAAACATTACAAACGTACAAGATGGAGAAGAACATAATGAAAACAAAGCAAAAGTATTATGAATTGGGAGAAAAAACACAAAATATTTGCCTGGCAAATTAAAACAGAACAAGTTAAAAAAAACTGTATTGGCATCAAGGAGAAAGGACAAACAAATCACATATAACCCAACAGAGATTAATGAAAACTTTAAGAAATTTTATGAACAATTATACCAAACTGAGAATGAGGGGAAGGATGATAAAATAGAAGAGTTTTTAGATAAAATTGAATTGCTGAAATTGCAAGAAGAGGAACAAAACAAACTGATAAAGCCATTTGAAATAGAGGAAGTGTAGGATATATTGAAAAAGCTACTGAACAATAAAACAGCAGGAGAGGATGGATTTCCAAGAGAATTCTATAAAACTTTTAAAGAGTTATTAATTCCTCCTTTCCTGGAAGTAATTAATCAGGTAGAAGAATCACAAAACTTGCCAGACTCATGTAAGACGGCAATAATTACAGTAATACCAAAGACGAGGAAGGATCCATTAACACCAGCATCTTATAGACCAATAACCCTACTTAACTCAGATTATAAGATAATAGCGAAATTATTAGCAAAAAGATTGGCCCACTGTGTATCCAAAAATAGTAAAACAAGATCAAACTGAATTTATCAAGAAAAGACGAACAGCGAATAATGTCTGTAAACTTATTAATTTAATTCATGTAGCTCAAGGAAGTAAAAAACCAATGGCGGCTGTTGCCTTGGACGCAGAAAAAGCCTTCGACAGGTGAGAGTGGAACTAGTTATTTAAAGTATTATGGAAGTTCAATCTGCAAGAAAAATATATTAATTGGATTAAAGCATTATATAATGGAACATTGGCAAAGGTAGTAGTAAATGGATATGTATCGAACCAATTCAAATTAAGTAGATCAACAAGGCAGGGATGTCCATTATCCCCATCACTGTTCGCCTTAGCAATAGAACCATTGGCAGAGCTGATAAGAATAGAAAATAAAAAAAAGGATAAAAATAAAGGAGAAGGAGTATAAAATCAGTTTATTTGCAGATGACATCATAGTATACTGAACAAAACCAGAGATATCAATAAAAGAACTACATAAGAAATTGAACGAATATGGAAAATTTCAGGGTATAAGGTCAACACAAATAAAAGTGAAGTGATGCCAATGAGTAATGCGGATTATACAGAATTTAAAAAAGAATCACCATTTTAATGGCAAACACAAGCAATCCGATACCTAGGCATCAGGTTAGACAATAACAAGCCACTTGTACAAACTAAATTATCAGCCATTAATAAAGAAATTACAGGAAATTATGGATGGTTGAGGATAGAGCGGAGACAACGCTGGTGGAAGCGTTCTAGGAGCCGCTCCATCCTCAACATTCATTGGAGCGACTTAACATCCCTAACATCGAAGTACTCGAGATGGCAGAGGCCGACAGCGTCGAATCCACGCTGCTGAAGATCCAACTGCGCTGGGTAGGTCACGTCTCCAGAATGGAGGACCATCGCCTTCCGAAGATCGTGTTATATGGCGAGCTCTCCACTGGCCACTGTGACAGAGGTGCACCAAAGAAGAGGTACAAGGACTGCCTAAAGAAATCTCTTGGTGCCTGCCACATTGACCACCGCCAGTGGGCTGATATCGCCTCAAACCGTGCATCTTGGCGCCTCACAGTTTGGCGGGCAGCAACCTCCTTTGAAGAAGACCGCAGAGCCCACCTCACTGACAAAAGACAAAGGAGGAAAAACCCAACACCCAACCCCAACCAACCAATTTTCACCTGCAATCGTGTCTGCCTGTCCCGCATTGGACTTGTCAGCCACAAACGAGCCTGCAGCTGATGTGGACATTTACCCCTCCATAAATCTTCGTCCGCGAAGCCAAGCCAAAGAGAAAAAACAGGAAGACAGAACATTGGAAAGAATTACCACTAATGTTGATAGGGAGGGTGAACTGCATTAAAAGGAATGTGTTCCCAAGGATACAATACTTATTTCAAATGTTACCAATTCCCTTGTCAGAGAAATTCTTTGTTGAACTAAAGAGAATAATAAGGAAATTCTTGTGGAAAGGGGGGAAACCGAGGGTAACACTAGATAATTTAACAGAGAGGTATAACCAAGGTGTTTTGCTGTTACCAAACTTCAGAAACTATTATAGAGCCGTACAATTAAGGTATTTATCAGATTTTTACCAGACAAGGTCATATGCATTAAATGGTAGGCTATTGAGATGTGCAGAGCAACAAAGGGATTTAGGAGTTATGGTAAATAGTACCCTCAAGGCTGATACTCAGGTCGATGGTGTGGTGAAGAAGGCATTTGGAATGTTGGCCTTCATAGATCGGAGTATTAAATTGAAGAGTAGGGAGGTTATGATGAAATTGTACAAGGCATTGGTGAGGCCAAATTTGGAGTACTGTGTACAGTTTTGGTCACCGAATTATAGGAAAGATATAAACAAAATAGAGAGAGAGTACAGAGAAGGTTCACAAGAATGTTGACAGGATTTCAAGGTTTGAGTTACAGGGAAAGGTTGTGCAGACTAGGGCTTTTTTCTCTGGAGCGTAGAAGATTGAGGGGGGACTTGATAGAGGTGTTTAAGATTTTTGTCCCTTTTAAAATCTTAAAAGATTCAAACTAGAGGGCATGATTTAAGATTGAAAGGGGAAAGTTATAAGGGGAACATGAGGGGAAATTTCTTTACGCAAAGGGTGGTAGGGATGTGGAATGAGCTTCCGGCAGACATGGTTGAGGCGGGATCATTGGTTACATTTAAGGATAGACTGGATAGTTACATGGAGAGGAGAGACGGGAGGGGTATGGACCGGGTGCTGGTCAGTGGGACTAGGAGGGTGGGGATTTGTTACGGCATGGACGAGTAGGGCCGAACTGGCCTGTTCTGTGCTGTAAGTGGTTATATGGTTATATGGTTAAGGGAAAAACCAGACTGGACTAAGATAGAACTAGATAAAATATGAGAGAAGGTACCGGAACATATTATGTATAAGTGGGATGAAAAGCTGGTGAAATATGAGAGTTCATCAGTATTGCATCATTTACTTGTCCGACAAGAGAAACTTGTCCGTGAACAACTCTTTGCAGACGATGCCGCTTTAGTTGCCCATTCAGAGCCAGCTCTTCAGCGCTTGACGTCCTGCTTTGCGGAAACTGCCAAAATGTTTGGCCTGGAAGTCAGCCTGAAGAAAACTGAGGTCCTCCATCAGCCAGCTCCCCACCATGACTACCAGCCCCCCCACATCTCCATCGGGCACACAAAACTCAAAACGGTCAACCAGTTTACCTATCTCGGCTGCACCATTTCATCAGATGCAAGGATCGACAATGAGATAGACAACAGACTCGCCAAGGCAAATAGCGCCTTTGGAAGACTACACAAAAGAGTCTGGAAAAACAACCAACTGAAAAACCTCACAAAGATAAGCGTATACAGAGCCGTTGTCATACCCACACTCCTGTTCGGCTCCGAATCATGGGTCCTCTACCGGCACCACCTACGGCTCCTAGAACGCTTCCACCAGTGTTGTCTCCGCTCCATCCTCAACATCCATTGGAGCGCTTACATCCCTAACATCGAAGTACTCGAGATGGCAGAGGTCGACAGCATCGAGTCCACGCTGCTGAAGATCCAGCTGCGCTGGATGGGTCACGTCTCCAGAATGGAGGACCATCGCCTCAAACCGTGCATCTTGGCGCCTCACAGTTTGGTGGGCAGCAACCTCCTTTAAAGAAGACCGCAGAGCCCACCTCACTGACAAAAGGCAAAGGAGGAAAAACCCAACACCCAACCCCAACCTACCAATTTTCCCCTGCAACCGCTGCAATCGTGTCTGCCTGTCCCGCATCGGACTTGTCAGCCACAAACGAGCCTGCAGCTGACGTGGACCTTTTACCCCCTCCATAAATCTTCGTCCGCGAAGCCAAGCCAAAGAAAAGGAAGAAGATTCACGTAGAAAGGAAAAATATAAATTACCAAATACCAAAATTGTTATTGATGCAAAATCCACAATTCATTTTACAATAGATAGAAACATAGAACCCTTCGAGCCTGCTCCGCCGTTCAATGAGATCATCGCTGATCTTAAAGTTCAGTACCCCGTTCCCGCTTTCTCTCCGTAACCCCTAATAATATAACCTTTCTTTTAGAGAATGGGAGTGAAAATGAATCAAGTGAATAGAGAATTGTTTTTTGGGAAATAATTTATTAACATTTGAACAGTTGAAGGACAAATATGGAATAACTCACAGTACAATGTTTGCATATCATCAACTGAAAGCTTATTTAAAGGAAAAATTGGGAAACAGATTGAGGTTACCAGAAGGAAACAGCTTTGAATATGTGATTACAGACACAATGATAATTAAAAGATTTATAACAAATATGTACATTAAGCTGCAAGGTAAGGAAAATGATGAAACAAGTTATAAACCCAAACAAAAGTGGGAAAAGGACTTAAATATAAAAATAGAGAATGAAACATGGGAAAAGTTATGTTCTGGAACAATGAAGAATTCAATAAACACAAGGTTACACATGATACAGTAGAATTGGTTACACAGGGTATATATTGCTCCTCAAAAATTAAAAGAATGTGATCCAACAATATCAGATAGGTGTTCCGCTGTAAAAATTAAATGGAAACAACAATACATGCAATTTGGGCATGTACAAAAGTGAATACATTTTGGGAAGAACTAAATGAGATACTAAATAAAATCACAAATAATAACATACCAAAAAAACCAAGAGATCTTTCTTTTAAGTAAGATAAGAAGTAAAGAATCAGGCCTCAAATTGGATAAAGCGCAAAAAAGATTCATTATGATAGCCTTAGCAGTTGCAAAAAAATATATAATATCAACTTGGAAAATGGAAAAGAATCTGAGAATATAGCAATGGTACATGGAAATGAATAAATGTATTCCACTGGAAAAAATGATATATAATTTAGAAAAATAAAGTTATATTGTTTGAACAAATTTGGGAACCATACATGGAACATAGTAGAGAGAGCTTGCCTCAGAACTCTATCCCCTAAAATGATAAGAAGATAAAACTATTTGATTTAGTGTGTAAAAGTAGATGACACATATTTCTTGTTTGTTTTTCCATTGTGGGAAGACATTGTTTTATGGTTTTATTGTTTTATATATGTTGAATATTTAGGTTTTAGAGGGGGGTGGGAAGGGGTGAGGGAGGGGGTGGGGGGAAAGTAGGGGAAAATGACACTGTGTATATTTAATGAGAAACGTTTCTACAAATTTTGGCTGATAATGGCTTACAGTGTGAGAAATAATTTTTTTTTTAAAAAGGGAGAACAGTTGACATAAGGGGTGTGTGGGTCCCTCACAATGTTTATTACCTTTCAAGAGTTGTAGGTACCCATCATTGGTAGGAAGAGAGCCCCCATGATCTTTTCTGCTTACTTCACTATCCTCTGCAGGGTCTTGCAGTCTGAGGAGGTACAGCTTCCAAACCAGGCAGTGATGCAGTTTCACAGGATGCTCTTGATACATCCGCTGTAGAATGCAGTGAGGATGGAGGATGGGAGATGAACTTTCCTCAGGCTTCGCAGGAAATAGAGACACTGCTGAGCTTTCTTGGCTATGGAGCTGGTGTTAAGGGCCTAGGTGAGATTCTTCGCAGCTCAATAGTAGAGCTGTCAATGGTCAGCAGAGCGGACTTCAGGCTCCCCTGAAATCGACAATCATCTCTTTTGTTTTATTAATATTCAGATACAGGTTGTTGGCTCTGCACCAGTCTGTTAGTGACTGCACCTCATCTCTGTACACTGACTCCTCGTTCTTACTGATCAGGCCCATCACGGTCGTGTCATCAGCGAACCTGATGCTGTAGTTCATGCTGCTTTTAGCTGCACAGTCGTGGGTCATGATGATGGACATGAGTGCAACAGGCCGGTAGTCATTGAGGCAGGACACAGCTGACATCTTCAGCACGGGAACAATGGTGGCGGCTTTGAAGTGCTACTCGGAGATGTTCAAGATATCGGTGAGAACATCTGCTAGCTGAACCACACATCCCCTGAGTACTCTGCCGGGAATGTTATCCAGTCCAGCAGCTTTCCATGGGTTGACCTTACCTAACTCTCTCTTCACATCAACCACTGATCAATTGGATGAGAGGTGGTCTTCTTTGCTGCCGCGTCATTTTTCGCCTCCAAGCACATCTGGGAGGGAGGCATCGCCAGCACAGGCAGATGGTGTAGTCTTGGAGTTGGTGATATCTTGGATGCCTTTCTGCATGTGTCGGCTGTCCTTGCTGTCCAGGAAGTGACTATGAACACACTGGATATGTACATGCTTTGCTTCCCTGATGTCTTAGACAGCTTGGCTCTTCCAAAAGCTAGGGCTTCCTTGTCATCTGGTCTGAAGGCAGTGTCATGGTTCTCGAGCAGCACATGTACTCTGATTAGAGTGAGTAACGATGGTCTTGGGCACAATGATGTCAACAGTACACTTGGTAATGTAGCTGGTCACTGATGCTGTATACTCCTCCAGATTGATGAAGTCGCCATCAGTTGTTGCTTCCTTGAGCATGTGCCAGTCAGTGTGCTCAAAGCAATCTTAAAGTGCATGAATGGCACAAAGTTGATACTGTTTAAAGTTCCAAATTGGCTAAAAGTACTCAAGTGCAAACAATAACTGAAAAAGTAGAGGTGGGGCATCTTAAAACAAAGCAACCAGACTGTGCCCTGATTGTCAGTTTTATTTTATCATTAGTGCTGCTTTGTTGGGGAAGCCTCCAGACACTTCGGTCATGACAGTGGCAACTGGAAAAAACTTTGTATCCATTCCGAAAAAGGTGAGACCACTGCGGATTTTAACAGGATATCTTTTATGTGTAATTTAGACTAAAAAACTGACATTCATGAAGGAAAAATATAAGGAAATGCTTATGTTGTCTTATTGATAGTGAATTGGTTTAAATAATCAATAGAGCCCATGTTGTGCTTTCGGAACAAAGATGTTATAGTTTTAGAGCTCAGCGCGGAAATTTAAATATTTTGGTCCAAGACTTGTGTTACGTACTGACATGGGAATTACCCCATATCTACCCATGAATTTATGTGTGCCACCTGACGAACAACATTATTTGAATTAACTGTGGGAAACTCTTTGCTACAAATCCATTTCAATTACAAATAAATTGAGTATTCCACCCACATCTAATAATGACAGCATTTGATTGAGATCAGATGTGAGTTAAATGTAAACCCATTGTAAGTTGTCCAGTGACAAATTAGCTATCTTGAAAGAAAAGAAGGAATTCTAATTCACTTTTTAATCTCAGCGTTAGATCCCGAGATTCACCTGATCTTCCTTTCTGCAGATTCAACAGCACTTCCTTGTGTGTTTCCTGATCAAGTTCAGCATCACTATTTTTGCCTACCTTGCTTGCTTTGGATTTATGCTGCAGGAGTTTTGTGATAAATACAGATCTTTGAATGTCACCAACTGCTTATCATTAATGAACAGGTGAGTGACCATGATGGGCCGACTCCGCCTCTGACTCCAGAAACAACTCTGTATTGAGGTTAAAAAGCTTGCAGGCACTTCTTTGGCTATTGCAATACTCAGTGTATTCCAGAAATTTATCTAAAACTGAAAAAGCTGGAAATGTTGAGCCATTTTCTGTTTTTATTTGATTTCTATTTTGTTCATTGTGCTCAGGAAATGTTGGTGGAATGGTAACATTTGGCCATGGCAGGAATGTTCATTTTCAAGGCATAGCTGTGGGACCTTCTAATATTTTCCTGAAAGCAGGTGTTTTCTATTTTTAGGTTAAAGATAACTTTTAACAATGCCCTGCTGCTTCACTATTGACCAGGGCTTGTCTGTATGGATGGACTATAAGTGTAGATTTCGGTTGGGGGGGAGGGAGGGGATAAAGATGGGACTGATAACTTCCTAACTAACTAAAGGTGTCACCCAATGACAGCAACAGTCAAATCCCCCTCTGAAGAATTCTAATACTTTCAATCCCGGGAAGCTGCAAGTTACGAAGAGTCAAACAAGTGACTGTTTGCTCTCTAAGGCAAAATGTGTTGAGCCCTCAAACTAGATGCAAGAGTGTTGAAGAAAAAGAGTAGAGAATAAATGGTGTACAAAGTCAATAATCATTTAATAATTTGGTTCTGGTTGATGGTAGGGAATCATGAACATTTCTAGGGTTAATGCTGACAAATCCATGGTCCATTCACTAAAATGTAGAACAAAGATAAAACCCTGGAATAACTCCAGTCAAGTAGCATCTGTAGAGGCAAAAGGTGTAAGTTAATGTTTCAACTCGAGACTCTGCACCAGGAAAGATGGAGAGGGAAAGAGTATCAGTCTATAGCTTTACGAAGGCAAGTAGTGGAAATTTGGATGGAGAATTGGCAGGTGGAGTTTAATCAAATTAAATGCGAATTGTTCCATTTTTTGAGGTCAAATGCAAGAGGAAATTGTACAGTAAGCAGTAGGATCAGAGGGATCTTGACCATAGTTCCTGAAAGAGGAAACCCAAGTGAAGAGGCCATTGGGTATAACTGTGGCAGCTGTATAAAACTTTGGGTCACACTTGGTGTTTTGACTGCAGTTCAATTTGCTGCATTACCAGAAGAATATGGAGTCTGATCAGTAAAATCAGATGGAGAGGGAATGATAGACAGATGGTGCCAGGTGGGGTCCTGGCAGGCTGGTAAATGAGAGGTGAAACCAGATTGTAAGGGGATAATGGTTGGATGAGATCAGGTAGGGAGGGATAAAGAAAGGGAGAAAAATGGTTTAGCGTTGGAGCGTCAGGGTGTGGGTTACATGAAGCTGGAATATACTATTTTCAAGCCAAGAGGTTGTAAATTACACAGGGGATTACAAGATTCTTTCCAGTTTGTGTGGCCACTTTCAGCAATGGAAAAGGCAGAGATCTTCTAGCATTGCTTCTGTTCAAGATTCTGCCATCTGAAGAATCCTTTCTCTTCATGCTACGATTTATTTTAGTGTTTTCTCTGTTATAACAGCAAGAATACCTAATTCTTGAACAGATTTGTAAAATGAGGATGCACTAAACAAACTAAAGCCGATGAATATTTGGATATTAAAAATAAATGGGTTTTAACCTATCTATAGCGCTGAACTATTCCCAACCTACAGAAAGTGAGAGTTTACCTACAGGTTGTAGATCTGACTACACCCAGTGTAGCCTTATCCCATGTATGGATTTGGATCTTGGTGTTGAGTTCAAGGCATGCAGTAAAATGCATGTGTGTATTTGATCTTTGTTAAGGCAAAACTAAATACAGGCTCTTGAATGAGGATTACATTATCTATCAAATAGTATTATTGTCACACATCTCTTAATCTCATCTGATTAGCTTGAGTTGGCTGCTAGCCATACATATTTATCTGTCATTGGTTTAATAGGTGATCTTGAAGCTATGGTGAAATGTTCCAAAATGAAAATAATAGTTCTCTGCAAATATAGATTAAATATGGATTGATGCCTCTTAGTATTTTTTCAAATCTTCCTTTGACCTTGAATCTTAAAGCTTCTCTTTAGTTGCAGTGTAGTTTATCTGCATAATATTAATTTCAAATTGTACTTTCTCCCAACTTTAAAAAAAAATCTCTGAATGTGTTCGGCATTGGAAAAGCTGTGGATATTCCATCGAGCCTCTGCTCTGGTATATAATTGTCCCACAGGTGGCAGCCCAATTATTGGTCAGAATAATCACTTTAATGTAGAACCTTGTGCAGTTTTCTTGATATTACTCAGCAGAAGATGTTACCAGCAGATTGAGATTGACTGTATTGGGTCACAAAATCAGATCAGAAACCAATGACTAGTTTCCAACATTGAGCTCATTCCCAAACATCCATCAACAATATTTTTAAAAATCTGAACTACGCTGTACAAACATTTCTAGTTTAACTTTCAAAGCTGTTTAAAATTCAAAGACTTTTGATGTCATGCTCACTCCTAAATTGATAATGAAGAGTTTTGATGTATGTTTAAATTTAAATTTGGCAGATAATTGCTCAAAGATGCAAGATTTTGGTCCAAGAAAGATCTAATATCCAGCCTGGTCATTGATTATATCCAATATCTTGAACCAAGGGTTTTAAAAAAAGGAATTATGCAAAATTGGAGAAATTAGTAAAAATCTATGATAACCATAATGCTTTTCAAATTGGAACCAAATACGCAAAGTCTGTCCAACTCCCAAATGATTAGTTAGTTTGGAGAAGGAAAAGGCAAAGGTTCTCCCAGTATTGTGATAAGAGAGTGTCTTTTAATGGATCTCATCTCTGTCAATCCATTCTGAGTGAGGCATTATGATGTATCCAGAAAATGATATATCTAACATTCGCTGCCCAGTATTAAAGTCTCCGATTAGGTAATGCCAAGCCCCCATTTCTCTTGATATTTTGAAGGATTTTTTTTCAAACAGGGACACTTATTTTTCCATATAATGAATCAAAAAAAAAAGATTTAGGAACAAATGCAGCGACAGTTTGAAAAACATACAAAAACTTAGGCAGGATATTCATCTTAATAAATTCACCTTCCCTATTGACATCATCGAAATAGGAGACCATAGAGATAAGGATTTCTTAACATGATTCAGTAAAGTAAGAAAATATTCTTTAAACAAGTTAGTGATCTTAGATCTAATTAGAAAGGACTGCTTTCAGCCCTTTATGAACTACTTCTAAGACAGCAATAGTTCTTTATCTAACATTAAGAAATTTAGGGAACATTACTTTCAACAACTGTTTGCTGAAGATACATGGGAGTCTATTTTGAAAAATATATATTCATCTTCCCTCTATGGAAGACATTACAATTTGAAGTGGTCCAAAGGGCCCATTATTCCAAAGTTCAATTAGCTCAATTTTACCCCAATGTATCCTTTAAATGTGATGTGTGCAACTCAAGAGAGTCCTTTGTATCATGTGTTCTGGCTCTGTCTTTCCTCTGTAACTACTGGAAAGAGGTATTTAGTGCACTATCTTTAATTCTTTTTTTAAAATTATTTATAGTTTTTCAGGTTTAGATACAGTAATTTATAGCTTGGCAGCAATAATCGTTACCAGTCAAAATCGGTTACCACTTATCCATGTCATAGCTATAGAAATTTACAAACAAATCCAAGCCTAATACCCCCCACCCCATTCCCTAAACCTCAAACAATCAACACACAGACAAGTGGATAACCAAAAAAGACATTTAAACAACAAAACGTAGGGATAAAACATATCAGGGTGTTATGGTTCAGGTCCAATGCAGCAGGAAGGAACCAGGCCGATTTCCCTTTGTTCCTTGACATTTCCTGGCAGGATTAAGGCAGGCCCCCTCATTTAGGAGGCAAGATTGTACTTTTCACAGCCGTGCTCTTATGTGGTTCAGATACGGCTGCCAAATCTTTTGAAAGGTGCCGTACCTTCCCCTCAGGTTAGGTAATCTGGACATCTCCTTGTTCCATTGCGCAATGTTCAGGTGAGAGTTGGATTTCCAGGTAACTGCTTTGCACTGCCTGGCCACCGCCAATGCAATCATTACAAATTGAATTTGGAATTTGGACAGCTTCATTGTAAGTCTTATGTCCATCATGTTATCCAGCAGGAACAGCTCAGTATCCTGTGGGAATTCTTTACCTATGATTTTCTCTAGGAATTCACCTAGATCTGCTCAGAAGGGCCTCACCTTGGTACATGTCCAGGTTGTGTGCACAAAGGTTCCTGGCTCAATGCTGCATCTGAAACACTGATCTGACAGTTCCAGCTTGGACCTATTAATCCTTTGCAGCATTAGATACAGCTGGTGCAAGAAGTTGTATTGCACCAGCTTGTATCTTGCATTGATTACTGTAGTCATGCTGATCCGACACATCAGACCAGCACCGCTCACCAATCATTGTTGCCAAGTCCGACTCCCACCTCTGTCTCACTTTATGAAGACCTTGTTTGGGTCCTTCCGCATGGAGCAGGAAAGACATGGCTGAAATGAGTTTTCACATATTCCCCCTTCGAATCCTCGTCTCGATGTCATTGACTTTGGCAGGGCTATCGTTGGACCTAGTTTGTCTTGGAGAAAAGATCTTATCTCAAGGTAGCAGTGGAATGTTTTATTTGACAAATTATACATCTGTTTAAGCTACTGAAATGACACTAATTGTCCTTGCTCATAACAGTCCTCTATGCACCTGATGCCACTCCTGCACTAGGTGTCTAGGATCTTGTTACCTCCCATCAAAGGTATTAAACGGTTCAGAGTCACGGTGTTTTTGGAAACAGCCCCAATTTTATTCCTAAATATTGGTTAATATCACTCCAAATGTGAATAATTTGTTTTAAAATGGGGCTGTCTGTATTTCCAGATAATAATTTGGCATCCCATTTATAAATAAAGTCATCTGCTATCCTCTCACCCACCAAGTGCAGTCCAATTTGTACCCAGGATGGTACCTCTCCCCCTTCAAAGATTGAGAAGATGTACCTTGACTGGACTGCCCAATAGTATTTTTTAAAGTCCAGCAACCATAATCTGCCAAGACTGTAGTTCCAGGTCAATTTTTCCAAAGACACCCTGGCTACTTCCCATTCCATAGTAATGTTCTTAATCGTAAGAGCAAGGCTTGGGAGAGGAAACAAAAATCCCTGGGCAATGCCACAGGCAAGGTCTGAAAGAGATACTGAAATCTTGACAACACATATATTTTTACACAGTTGACCCTGCCAACCAACGTTATGGGCAGGGACATCCATCTACCTAAGTCCTCCTTGATCTCTCTCTGCAAGTGGGTATAGTTTAATCTATATAGGTTGTTTTAAGTCATTATCAATTTTGACTCCTAGGTATTTTGGGAGCACTTTAGGTAACTTTTTTTGCATTGGCTATAGTCCCCTCCCATAAGTGGCTTAATCTCACTTTTATGCCAAATTATTTTGTATCCGGAGACCTCCCCATAGTCTTCCAGAGTAGAGCCCAGCAATTAACTTACTGGGTCTGTCAAATATACATTATCAGCAAATAAACTGATCTTGTGTTTCTCCTGGCCTACCTAAAATCCTTTAATGTCTGGATCCTGATGAATGGCCTCAGCCAATGGCTCCTTTGACAGTACGAACAGAGATGGAGATAGCGGGCATCCCTGTCTACTTGACCTTGTGACTGGGAAGGCTGTAGAAACCTGCTCATTGGTCACAACTTTTGCCTTGGGCACATGATATAACACCCTTATCAAATTAATAAAAGTTGGCTGTAACCCAATTTTCTCCAGGACTTTAAATAAAAAGTCCCACTCTAATCTATTAAAAGCATTTTCTGCATTGAGAGCCACGGCGAGACCTCTAATTTCTTGTTTGCACCAGGTGGATTATGCTTCGTAGACTGCCCATGTTAACTGCCCACCTATCTTTTTGGTACAAAATCCACTTGACCTTTGTTAATTAGTTCTGGCAAATACTTTGCCAATCTATTTTCCAGGGCTTAATAGCGAAATAGGCCTATAAGAGGATTTTTCAAAATCATCATAATGATTGCTGTCGAGAAATATTCCGGGAGTCTATGAGCCTCCATTGCCTGGTCTATCACCTCCATATAAAGGGGTATTAACAAATGTTTAAATTCCCTATAGAACTCATGTAGAAACCGATCCTCCCCCGGAGACTTGTTGGTTTGTAACAAGTTCAATGCACTATTTCTTCTTCTGTGAAGGGACAGTCTAAGCTTTCCTGTCCTTGCAGATCCAAGTTTGGCAACTCTATCTTTGACTGGAACTCAGCCATTTTATTGGACCTCCCTTCTAATTCTGATTTATATAAACCTTCATAAAATTTCTGGACGGTGTCATTGATTTCCTTTGGTTTGTAAGAGATCCTGCATTGATTGTTCTTGAGGCTTGTTCTGTTCTCAACTGCCATGCCAGGACCTTATGGGATCTCTCCTCCAATTCATAATATTTTTGCCTGGACTTTGTGTGGCCTTTTCGATATTATACGCTTGGAGCATATTATACATCATCTTTTTGTTCGTTAGGACCCTGTATTGATCTTCTGAGCCTGACTTTTGAAAGTCTTTTTCTAAACGAGTGATTTCCTGTTCCAATTTGCCCACGTTCCTCTCATATTCTTTCTTTATTGTTTTAGTGTATTCAATTATTTAACCCTTCAAATATGCTTTGAGGGTGTCCCATAAAAAGAATTATTCTGGAGGCACAGTTGGCCTCACAGAACAAATCTATCTGTGCTCTGATAAAGTTACAAAACTCTGGCTTCTTTAATAGTAATGCATTAAGCCACCATCTAAATACCATTTACTGCTTATCAGGCATTTCAATCTTGACAACTAAAGGTGAATAATCTGAGAGTAGCCTCGCCATGTACTCAGCTTCCATGATCCTACCCTCTATATGGGCTGAAGCCACAAAAAAATCTATTCAAGAGTAGGAATTGTGTTGCTTTGAGTAGAAGGAATAGTCCCTCTCCCTCAGATGCTTCCGCCTCCACACATCTATCAGATTCAACTCCCTCATGCTGCCAATTCCGGCACGTGCCACCTTTGTTTTCACTATTCTTTTTGTTGACTTATCCAAAATAGGGTCCAAACAAAAATTAAAATCTCCCCCAATTAGAATATTCTCTTTTGTTTCTGCCAATCTCAGGAAAATATCCTGCATAATTTTTTTTTGACATCTATTTTGGGAGCATATAAATTCATTAGGTCCAGGACTGAGTATATTTGAAAGTGTACCATTATGAATCTACCTGTTTTATCTGATGTCACACTCTGTACTCTCACTGGAACACTTTCCCTGATCAAAATTGCCACCCCTCCTTGCTTTCAAACCAAATGAGGAGGCCAGCACCTGGCCCACCCATCCTCTCCTTAACTTTTGGTGTTCTGGTTCTGTTAAATGAGTTTCTTGGAGGAAGACCAGGTCCACTCCCATTTTCTTGATGTGTGCTAAGACTCTGTCTCTTGACCTACCCGTTCAGATTGTTAACATTGAAACTTGCAAATCTTATACTTTTAGCCATTGCTCCAGGGGTTGTCGTAGCAGTATTTTCTTTGTGACTCTGTCGCCCTTAGACCCCTCCTCACCCAGCCCCTCACCATCAGCTGTTCATCTCCACGCATCTGAGCCACACCAAACCCCAGAGGATAAAAACTAAAACAAATATAATTAACCGCACTGAAATAGAAAAGGAAGACACATATATAACTTGAGGTGTCATTTTCACTAATAAGAATCAAGGACAAAGGTTAAAACTCAGGTAACTGACCAAAAGAAAATTAAAAAAAAACACAAACACTATTTACAATACACTTGTTCAATCTCCTATTACCCTTCCATCGCAGCCTTTGCCCCATGCTATATCCCCTCCAGGTCATCGCCTCCCTCAGTCTCCCGTACTCCCAAACAAAAAAAAATTAGTTGTAATGTTCATTTCCATTTGTCATAGTCTCATTTCTCATATACACCCGAATACTTTACAGTTCACAATGAATCTGTATATCTCTGTGGATTAGTTATCATTTTTATTTGGACTCTTCTTTTTACCCGTTAGAGTGGGTAAATCCTCCACCATTTGTTGTGCTTTTTGGGTCTGTAAAAAATATCCCCCCCAGTAAAACCACTTTCAAAATGGCTGGGTACCTCAACATGCACTCACGGCCCTTCTGCACTCATGGCCCTTCTGTTTGATTAGTCTTTGTGGTGGCTCCATCACCTTTCTCGCCTTTACTAATATTGGGGTTAAAAAAATCTTATTCCCACTATTTCCATGGAGCCCCCCTCTCTTTTTAGCCCCAATTGCTTCTGCCCTCAGTGTTTTTTCCCTGTCTGGATATCGTAATAATTTTACCAGGACAGAGCGTGGTCTCTGTCCAGGGCATGGCTTCGGAAGGAGGGACCTATGTGCTCTTTCTACCTCCAATCTCTCCCCCAGCGCACCTTTGCCCAGCATCTTGTGGATCCACATTTGAAAAATGTGTATGGGATTCTGTCCCTCAGCCACCTCTCTACTGTTGTTCCTCCTACTGAAACTTTCCAGGGAATCTAGCTTCCCCCAAACCCAGTCCCCTCCTTTCAATTTTCCTCCTCATATTAATAATGTCCTCTGTTACCCCAACTCTTTCCTCAACCTCTGATACCCTTCCCAGTCATCATGTAAGGGCCCCCTGCATTTGATCTAGCTTTCTCCCCATATCCTCAGCCCTTTTATCTATAGCAAGGGAAAGCCTTTCTTCCATAAGGTTGAGTGCTTTCAGACTATCACGCAGGCAGAGCTCTGAGCCTCCCTGTGTGGTTTGCCTCACTGAGGCTTTCCTCCTGAGCCCTAAGACTCCTTGGGGGTTCCCTTCTCCAGGTCCATTGCTGCCTGGGGCCTCACCACAGTTCCCGACCTCCTCGCACTGGCTCTTGCCGCTTCTCCCCTTCAGCTGATCCAACGATGGACAATCTGCTGGAATTCACCTCTACGGCCAACCCAAAGCTGCCTGAATCCTCCCGACCCGCCGCTTCACCCGACCTGGGGCTGGATCTTCCGCCAGGGCTTGCTGCCTGGCTCCTCCTGACCTGCCACTCCACTTGACATGGGGCTGGACCTACTGCTGATGCAGCTTGCCTAGGGTTCAGGTCCGGTAACAGCACCTCTCAACCTCTTTGAGTGCTGGTTCGCGTCCATCTCCAAGGCACTCTGCTCCCCCAGATCGGGATTTCTTGCACCCGCTGAGAATGCCACTCTGATCTCATGCTCCACCAGGCTGCTCGTGCTGCGGGAGGGGATGGATAGAAACCCCCCCCTCTCTCTCTCTCTCCACCACTTGATCCAGGGCTTCCTGCCGCACTCCAATGGCCTGGGGCAATGTCTTCTTTAAGGACTGGGTCCTCCTGCTTAACGGGCTGCTCACTTGAAGTGGCCATTCTTTCAGCAGGCCTTGACGCGGCCCTGCTGTTTTCCTCACCACGAGGCTCTTCCAACATTGGTCTTCGGGTTCAAAGGTGTTTCTTTACCATTTTTTGACATGGACTTTCCTTTTTCGTCATTTTTATGTTCTTGGCGTGTTCCTACATCCTCTAATGGTATTCAGGTGATTCTTTTGGAAGTTTTCTTTTGGTAATTTTCGTTCTATCTTGGGAGCTCCGAGATTCTGCCTCCTACTCTCAGCATCACGTGACCTCCAGCCACTATCTTTAATTCTTGATGTAAATCTCTCTCCAAGTCCCTTTATTGCTATTTTTGGAATGAGTGGACCAATGGACTTCATTTTTACTCCATCTCAATCCCATGTGGTTTGCTGTTGCTTCCCTGCTGGCTAGAGGCTAATTTTACTGTGGTGGAAAGATGTTGTCCCTCCCACACAGACACAATGGTTATTAGACTTGAATGCATCCCTCTCTACTGTAAATTATGTCTTCAACTTTATTAAAAATCTAGTTTTACTTTTTCATTTTTTGAACTATTAGTATTGAAATTAGTAGTTGACGCTTGGCTTTGTTCGTCATCACTCAGATAATAGGTTGGGGTTAGAAATTATATTAAATATAGTTTTTTCTTTTCCTTTTTTATCAACAGCATGGATCATACATATCTTGTTTGCCATTGTTTACTACCTGTCATTTTAATTTACTTTTAGCTGAACTTTATATCATATGTAAAGAAAATTTTGAGCTTTAGTACCCTACAGCTTAGCCAAATTTAAATATAATCTTTGTTTTGAGTTCTGGTTCTTGAGGGAGTCTGGGAGAAAGAACCTGATGTAGAACTTCACAGTCCAACCTGGGATCCATTGTGGCACACTCTCTGAACAGGCATTTATGAATTGGCTCTGGCACAAAGTTTTAAAGATATACTAGTAAGAGTTTTTTAGTTCCTTGTCTTTGGAAAGAACAGGGAAAGTATAGAGAAGTACAATATGAACAGGATGTAAGCAGAAATGGATATAAAATTCTGCAGTGTACTCTGTGCAGCGAATTCAGTTGATCAAGTTCTTGGTTTCGAGGTTATCAGTCTCAATCCTGCCCCATGTAGCAGTTACTGCGATTGGCCAGGGACATGCAAATGAAGGGAAGTTCCTTGTTCTGCTGTTTCACACAAGTGTTAAGTTTGAAATGACTGAAAGGGAACATAATCGTGGATTGATGCATGCTTTTGTTCTAGTTCTGCAGAGGGATCACCAATATGGTTTGATAAGTATTCTAACGGATTGTTGCTGGCTCAGAAGGTGATGGCCTGTTTCATTGTTCTACACACAGGTAATCATCCGTTTGCTTCTAAAATTGATATCTGCAGTAGAATTAATGTAATTATCAGAGCTGTTCTTATTACTTATTTAATTGCCCTTAGTTCTCCCTTGGGGAACTATAGATCTGAAAAAACCCCACATAGCTGAACTTTCTAGGCCATTCAAAGGCAAGCTCAAACAATGATCAATATCAGTGATTTGTATGATAACGTGGTAAATTGGATCAGCAGGTTTGCAGTTGACACTAAAATTGGAGGTATTGTGGACAGCGAAGAAGGTTTTCAAAGCTTGAAAAGGGATCTGGACCAACTGGGAAAATGGGCTGAAGAACGGCAGATGGAATTTAATACAGACAAGTGTGAGGTGATGTATTTTGGAAGGACAAACCCAGAAAGGATGTACACGGTGAATGGTAGGGCACTGAAGACTGCAGTATTCTGGGAATACAAATAAATTCCGTACATTTCGGCATATAAGTTGACTGGCAGATAAGTCAACCCAACCCCCCACCTTTTTCAGTCTCATCTTAATGGTTTTATCATATATCGGGTGTATGTTGACCCCTAAAAATCACGTTGACTGAGCTGTTGGGTGTTGACTGGCGTATTGGTCGACAGCCCCCCTCCCAGTCCCCGAAATTGCGATGAATGAGATGTTGGGCGTTGGCTGAAGGTGGTTGTTATCGTGGAAGCTCCAGCAAAACAATGAGAGAATGAAACGAGCTTTAAGTTGAAAGTGATAGAAATGGCCACGAAAACCAACATCTTGCTGCTGCAAGATAATTTGAGAAATTAGTAAGAGCTTGGAGAAAGAAAGAAGAGACTTTAAGAAAAATACCAAAAAAGCATGTTCAATGAGAAGAGGAATCACTCGTTGGCCAGAGTTGGAAAACCACATTGCAGAATGGGTCCATGAATAGAGACAAGATGGCTGCATAGTCACCCAAAATAAAATAAGAACATGTGCGCTGCAGTGGGCTAAGTCACACGCAGACCTCAGTGATGATTTTGAAGCTGGTGCAATCGTTTCATGAACAGAAAAAAATCTGGTATTACGCCAAAAAACAAAAATTGCGCAGAAACTATCAAAAGATCCTGAACATAAAGTTGTAACTTTTCACCAGTTAATTATATGGAGCTGGCAGAAACACCAGTTTGCGTTGACACATATCAGAAACATGGACGAAACCCTCATGAATTTCGACATGATCGGTAATAGAACAGTGGAATGGAAAGGAGTGAAAACTGTGTAAGCAGAGGTACATGCTACGAAAGGATCAGATTTACCGTGATGTTCAGTAAGTTATCAGTAAGTTACAGGACAGTGGAGTCCGGGAAAGTATATTGGCCTGGATTGAAAATTGGTTGTCTGACAGGAGGCAGAGAGTGGGGATAAATTGGAGTTTTCCAGGATGGCAGAGATTGGTAAGTGGGGTGGGCAGGGTTCAGTGTTAGGCCCACAACTGTTCATCATTTACATTGATGACTTGGAGGAGGGGACTAAATGTGGTGTAGCCAAGTTTGCGGAAGACACCAAATTGAGTGGAAGAGCAAACTGTAATGAGGATGTGGAGAGTCTGCAGAGGGATATAGTTAAGCTGGATGAGTGGGCAAAGGTCTGGCAGATGGAGTATAATGTTAGTAAGTGTGAGGTTATCCACTTTGGCAAGAAAAATAAAAGAGCTGAATATTATTTAAAGGGTGAAAAACTACAGCATGCTGTTGTGCAGAGGGACTTGGGAGTGCTTGTGCATGAATCGCAAAAAGTTAGGTTGCAGGTGCAGCAGGTTATTAAGAAGGCAAATGGAATGTTGGCCTTCGTCGCTAGAGGAATTGAATTCAGGAGTAGGGAGGTAATGTTGCAACTGTATAAGGTACTGGTGAGACTGCACCTGAAGTACTGTGTCCAGTCCTGGTCTCTATATTTGAGGAAGGATATATTGGCTTTGGAGACGGTCCAGAGGAGGTTTACTAGGTTGATCCCTGGGATGAAGGAGTTGACTTATGATGAAAGATTAAATCATCTAGGATTGTATTCGCTCGAGTTCAGAAGAATGAGAGGAGATCTTATAGAAAACATATAGGATTATGAAGGGTATGGATAGGATAGATGTAGGAAAGTTTTTTGAGCTGGCCGGGGAAACTAAAACGAGAGGACACAGTCTCAAGATTCGGGGGAGTAGATTTAGGACAGAGATGAGAAAAATAGTTTTTTCCCAGAGAGTAGTGAATGTTTGGAATTCTCTAACCAGGGAAGTGGTTGAGGCTGCCTCATTAAACATATTTAAAAATCGGTTCGATAAATTTTTACATGATAGAGGAATTAGGGGATATGGGGAGAAGGCAGGTAGGTGGAGTTAGGTCATAAATTAGATCAGCCATGATCTATGGGCTCTATGGGCCATTTTTGGCCTACTCCTGTTCCTACTTCCTATGTTCCTATGTTATCGTGCATGGCTAACGGGACAAAGTTAAGACCCATGGTAATCTTAAAGCACAAACTTAAACCTAAAATAAAGTTTCCAACAGGTATTTTTGTACATTTTCATGAAAAATGATGGATGGATAAAAATGGTGTAAAACTATGGATAGACAATGTGTGGAACAGGTGGCCGGGCGGTTTACGCAAAGAACGGAGTTTCTTGGTCTGGGATTCGTCTCGTAGCCACTTAACTGAGAACACTATAGTAGATAAGCCCTAAATAATACTTACATGGCAGTTATCTCAGGTGGTTTGACGTCTCTATTGTAACCTCTTGATGTCTACTTGAACAAGCCATTCAAAGACCATGTGCACGACGCATGGAATACATGGATGTGGAGTGCAGAAAAGGCAGAGCAATGCGTGTTGTATCACTTGTTGTGCTGTGTAATTTCGTGCTCAAAGCATGGGACAAAGTGGAAAGAGAGATGCACAGATGATTTATTGTAGGCATTGATGATGAAGCTGAAACTGCTTCATCAGATACCAACTGGGGTCTGTATGAGAGTATGGATGTGCTCACCGTGTTCTTTGCCTCAGACAATGATAGTGAGTTTTTTTTTAAATTTTTTTATTTTTCACACTATAAACCACATTGATCAAGATACATACATTTTCCTTTTCAAATATATACAGTGTCGTTTTCTCTCCCCTCCCTCTTCCCATCCCACCCTCCCTACCTCCCCTCCCATTCATTTAAAGTACAGAATCTAAGATATATTAAACCCGTCAAACAATGTTGTCACTTTAAATGTTTTTTTTTCCAATAAAAATTTTCAATGAAAACTTGTTGGGTTTTTGACTTATACGTTGAACTGGTGTCCAGTGTTTTTTTTTAGTTCAATTTAAGGTCTTAAAGCATCTCTGGTGTATAAGTCAACCCCCATTTTTGAAGGTTTCAAGAGTCGACTTGTATACTGAAATATATGGTAATTCCCTGAGGGTAACATCACAGGCAGTAAAGAGAGCTTTTGTCATATTGGCCTTCATAAATCAAAGTATTGAGTATAGGAGTTAGGGCGTTATGGTAGAGTTGTATAGGACATTGGTAGGGCCAAATTTGGAGTGTTGTGTGCAGTTTTTGTCACCTAAAAACAGGAAAGATATCAAGAAAAAATGAGTGTTTATTATATTTCTCATAGTTCTGGAGCATAGCTTTTCCCAAATTTCATTTTTTATCTTGTTCCCACTTTTGTTTGGATTTACAGCTTATTTCATCATTTTCTTTCTCTTGCAGCTTGATGTACATGTTTGTTATAAATCTTTTAAATATCATTGTGTCTGTAATCACATATTCAAAGCTGCTTCCTTCTGTTAACCTCAGCCTGCTTCCCAATTTGTCCTTTAAGTAGGTTTTCAGTTGGTAGTATGCAAGCATTGTATTGTGAGTTATTCCATATTTGTACTTCATTTGTTCAAAAGATAATAAATTATTTCCCAAGAAACAATTTTCTATTCTTTTAATCCCTTTTCTCTCCCATCCTCTAAAGCACACATGTCAAACTCTGGCCCACGGGCCAAATTTGGCCCGCGATATAATTATATTTGGCCCGCAAGATCATTTCAAAAATGTATTAGAGGTGGCCCGCTGGCTGCCGCGCCAGTATAGCGCATGCACAGCTAATACTATAAATCCCAGAATGCATTGGCGTCAGCCCGCTAATCGCCCCACCTCCTCTGTTTACGTTGCAGGGTCTCACCGTGGACTCTGGTTTTGGGGCCTGGCCTGTGTCAGGGGAAGCCAAGGCTGCTTCCCAGTGCCCGGAACCGGAGGCCTCGGGCCTGACCTCGCCAGGACCGTTGCCCACTCCCCCTCCCTGCCGCAGGGTGACCCGCGACTCACGGTGACGGGGCCGCTGATCCGCCGAGATGCCGCCCTGCAGCGAGAGCCGATGCCCCCGCACTGTCGTGTCCCCCCGCCCGCCCCCCCACTGCAGCGCGGCCTGGCCGGTGTCAGGGGAAGCCAAGGCCGCTTCCCAGCGCCCGGACCCGGAGGCCTCGGGCCTGACCTCGCCAGGACTGTTGCCCACTCCCCCTCCCTGCCGCAGGCCGACCCGCGACTCACGGTGACGGGGCTGCTGATCCGCCGAGATGCCACCCTGCAGCGAGAGCCGATGCCCCTGCACCGTCGTTGTCCAACCCGATCGCCCGCAAACCCCTCCCTCCCGCACACAGGCCTGAGTAAGTATTATGAACTTTAATCTCAGGATAAAACGATCTTCCAATTGTTTCATGTCACAGTGATAAATATATTCCTGGTTAAAAATGGTCCTGCACCTGGATACAAGCTCATTAGGCATAAAACTTGAAAAGTGTGTAAATCAAAGGATATCTGTACCAATGGAAAAAGGGCATGGCAAATAACCCTGCTAGAGTTCATGCCCACAATCAGTCACCCATTTGATTGTTTCAGGAATCATGTTATTCTCCCACATTCTCAATAGCCCTCAGATTTTACTATTCGACAGCACACTAGCAACATTTGACAAATCCTCTATAGAGAAATATTATTTATTGAATATTTTATTTCTCATTTGTTAATGCTTCTGGAAAGAGTTTATCTAAAACTATTATTAAACATTTATTTTAATAATAAAAAGTTTAACATTACATATGTTGAAAGAAGAGAAAACATGCAGATGTTGTTGAAAATTTTCAATAAATATTTAGTTCGGCCCTCGACTTAGTCCAAGTTTTTAATTTTGGCCCTCTGTGAATTTGAGTTTGACACCCCTGCTCTAAAGGAAAGGTTATCTATTGTGAAAGGGATTAGTTGATTTTGTGTCAATAATAATTTTGATAGTTGGTAATTTGTTTTTTTCCTTCCTACGTGAATCTTCTTCCAAATGTTGAGCAGATGGTACAATATAATTGGTTACACAGGCTATATTTCACCCCCAAAAGTTAAATAAATGGGACCCAACAGTATCAGATAGATGTTTTTGCTGTAAGAAGGAAACGGGAATAGCAGTACATGCAATTTGGGCATGTGAGAAAGTGAAAAAGTTTTGGGAAGATCTAAATCAGGTATTAAATAAAATCACAAAAAGCAATATACCAAAAAATCCAGAGATCTTTCTTCTAAGTAATATAAGAAGTAAAGAATTAGGCCTCAAACTGGATGAAGCACAAAAAAGATTTATTACGATAGCCTTAGCTGTAGCAAAAAAATGTATAATGTCAACCTGGAAATCAGAAGAGAGCCTGAGAGTACAGCAATGGTACATAGAAATGAATAAGTGTATTCCATTGGAAAAAATAACATATAATTTAAAAAATAAAGTCACATTATTCAAACAAATTTGGGAACCGTACATGGATCACAACAGAGAGGGCCTACCGTGGACCTCCACCCCCTAAAATGAGAAAATGATAGAATGAGAAGAAGACGAAATGAACTGACCCAGTGTGTAAAAGTTGTTTATTTTCATTGCGTGATGACGTTGTTTAATGTATTGTATATGTTGAACGTTTAGTGGGTAGGGAGGGGGGTGGAAGGAGGGAAGGAAGGAAGGGTGGAAAAGGGAAGAAAATGACACTGTGTATATTCAAGAGGGAAATGTTTGTGTGTATTTTGGTTAATATGGTTCATAGTGTGAAAAATAAAAAAACTTTTTAAAAAAAAGAATGAGTGCGGATTTACTAGGATGTGGTCCAAATTTCAGTAACTGAGTGACAGGGAAGGGTTAAACAGGTTAGAACTTTATTCCCTGAACTATAGAAGAATGAGGGGAGATGTGATAGAGGTATTTAAAATTATGAGGGGGATAAACAGAGTAAATGTAGACAGACGTTTTCCACTCAAGGTAGCTGAGATACAAACCAGAGGACATGAGCTAAGAGTGAAAGGGGAAAAGTTTAGGGGGAACATGAGGGGAAACTTCTTCACACAGAGAGTGGTGGGAGTGTGGAATGAGCTGCCAGCTGAAATGCTGAATGTGGGCTCAATTTTAACATTTGGACAGGTGTATGGATGGGAAAGGTATGGTCGGCTTTGGACTGGGATCAGGTCAGTGGGACGAGGCAGAAAAATTATTCAGCACAGACTAGAAGAGCTGAAGGTGCCTGTTCCTATGCGGTAATATGGTTCTAATACTTGCATGCTAGAAATAGCCATGTAAGCAAAATCTCTTGGAAATTTTTTAGTGTAAGACATCGGAACAGAAATAGGCTCTCCAGCCTATCGAGTTTGCCCTGCCATTTAATCTGAGCTGATCCATTTCTCATTCAGCCCCACTGCCCGGCCTTCTTACTATAACCTTTGATGCCTTAAAATACACCCCATGACCTGGCCTCCACAACCGCCTGTGGCTACAAATTGTACAGATTTACCACCCTCTGGCTTAAGAAATTCCTCTGCTGTCAGCAAATTCCCTTTCAAACTTGAAGTTCCCCCACAATGGGGAAACAACCTTTTTGTATCTACTCTCTCCACGCATTTCAACGTTCAAAGTGTTTCATTGAGTTTCCCCTTCATTCTGCTAAATTTCAACAACTACAGTCCAAGAGCCAAACAGTCCTCATATACTAATCCCTTCATACCAGGAATCATTGTTGCAAATCTTCCCTGAACTCTCTCCAATGCCAACAGATCCTTTCTTAAAAAAGGAGTCCAAAGTTCTGTACCCTGTGCTCCAAGTGAAGTCTCACTAGTGCCTTTTAAAGCCTCAACACCACATCCCTGCTCTTATATTAAAATTTAGACTTGCAGCTTAGTAACAGGCCCTTTCAACCCTCGAGCCCATGTCATCCAATTACACCCAATTGACTAACAATCCGGTACGTTTTAAAGGGCAGAGGAAACTGGAGCACCAGGAGGAAACCCATGCAGACACAGGGAGGACGTACATACTCCAACAGACACTGCTGTATTCTAAAGTCCTGTGGTTTGGTATACAAGGATGCAGTGTGGGCCACTCGCACCTGCCTTGCTATTAATTTGATCATGTCTGATTGATGCTAGCTCTCAACTCCTCTGTACTGTTTCCCAAAGCCCTCAGTTCCTTAACTTTTTAAGTATTTATATAATCTCCACTTTAAATGTATGTAATTATTCTACCCTTGGGGCAGAGAACTCCAGAGATTCATCACACTCTGAGAGAAGAAATTCTACACACCTCCATTCTAAATTACTGGGCCCCTAACTTCTCATTATTTCCCCTTGTTCGTGAATTGCCAACTAGTGGAAACATTTCAATGTTTTCCATGTCAAGCCTCTTTAGGATCTTGAATATTCTTATTCTAAACACCAAAGGTAGAGATCCAAACTGTCAAGTATAGTTAGAAACTACCCCTGTGCAATACATAAGCATACTGTAGAAGTATGGTTAGCATGGTGGTTTGCAATCCAACGCTGTCTGTGGTTCTCCCCTTGTGTGGGTTTCCTCCAGGTGCTCCAGTTTCCTCCCACTGTTCAAAATTGGGTTTAATTGGGCAGCATGGACTCGTGGGCCAGAAAAGCCTAAATTTAAAAATTTGGGAATTGCCCTCAACGCCAGAAATTGCAAACATTCATGTTTAACACGTGTGCAGTCTTGGAGGGGGTTGGGGGGATAGTTGATGGGGATGTAACGCAAATAAATGGATGGCACAATTAGCGTAGCAGTTAGTAAAATACTTTTACAGTGCCAGCAATCAGGACCAGAGTTTGAATCTGTAAGGAGTTTGTACATTCTCCCTGTGTCTGTGGGTTTTCCCCGGGGGGGGGGGGGGGGGGGGGTTCCAGTTTTCAAAAATGTACAGGGGTATAGGTTAATTGGGTGGAAGGACTTATGGGCTGAATGGCCTGTTATCGTGCTGTATGTCTACACTTTTAAAAAAAGTGATTAGAGAAGATCAGTGTAAACAAGTGATAGCTAGTGTGAGCTCTGTGCGTAGAGGGGCCCATTTCTGTGTCTGTGGGGGGGTTGCAATTTCTGTGGCGGGATTGGGTGGACAGGCCCGGTTCTGTGTCTGGGGGGGGTGGACGGGCCCATTTGTGTCAGTGGCGGGGGGGGATCTGGGCCTGTTTCTTTGGGGGTGGAGAGAGAGACAGTCCCCACTTCTGTGACTGACTGGTAGGCCATTTCCACTCCTTGCTTTGCTAGTGAGTGGACTCGTTAGTTGTTCACCTTGTGTTTTATGTTGTCTTGCCGTGAATAATGGGAAATATGATTTAAAGTAACTGTATGGGCTGGAAGCCTGATGATTTGTCTGAATACAAAAAATTGCAGTAAAAGGAGAAACTCAGCCGATAGCAGTTGATTGGGCAATCGAATTCAACAGTTGAAGGGTGATAAAGTCGGTGATCCAAACATCACTATACAAGTGATTAGTGGAGCTGTCATTGCCGGAGTGGCAAAGTCAGAGTGGAAAGGTTTTGGCTTAAGGGACTTTGGTGAATAGGGGCTGAGATGGTGGAGCAGGAGTTAAAGTAAGAAAGGGCCACAATATTCGAGCAACAAAAAAGGATTCAGCAGGAAGTCACAGGTAAGGGCAAGTTTCAGATATATTTTTTCCTCTTGTCACAAACAGTGGGAATGGCAGCCAAAGCAGGGGAATGCTCCTCTTGCAGAACATGGGTCGTCAGGGAAGCCAGCTGACACAATATCTCCACTCAGAAACAGCAACTCATCTTGATCGACTAGAGCTCAGCCTTTAACACCAGTATTCTCTCAGTGCTGGTCAAGAAGCTCCAAACCTTGGGCTTGCAACAGGATCCTTGACTTTCTCATCGCAAGATCACAATCAGTACAAATTAGAAACTTGTCTTCTCCTCACTGATGATCAACACAGATGCACCTCAAGGATGTGTGCTTATCCCACTGCTCTACTCACTATACACCCATGACTGTGTAGCCAGGCACAAGTCCAATACTATGTACAAGTTTACCACAGTTGGCAGAATCACAAACGGCAATGTGGTAGCGTACAGGAGATCTCACGTCAACAACCTTGTGCTCAACATTAGCAAAACCAAGGAGATGATTGTAGACTTCAGGAGGAAGTCAGGGGAACACGACCCAGTCCTCATTGAGGCCTCAGTAGTGGAGAGGGTCAAGAAATTCAAATTGTTGGTTGTCAGCATCTCCAAGGATCTGTCGATGTAATCACGAAGAAGGCTCACCAGTGGCTATACTTTGTGAGGTGTCTGAGGAGATTCTTTCTGTCATCGAAGGCTCTCGAAAACTTCCAAAGTTGAGAGCCTTCTGGGTGGTTGAATCACTATCTGGTACAGAGGTGCTAACTCTCAGGACAAGAACAAACACCAGTGGGTTGTTAACTCAGACTGCAACATCACAGGCACCAGGCTTCATCAAGGGCATCTACAAGAGGCAGTGTTTTCAAAAAGCATTGTCTATCCTCAAGGACCCACCAACTATGCCATGCCCTCTTCACTCTGTGGCACAAGGACATCTTCTTCCTCGCTGTCAACAGATACCGGTACAATCAATGAACCAAAGACACTGCCTTACTTTTTTGTGCACTATTTTTTATATTGTAAGGATGTTTGCACTATTATGTTTCCACAGACACCGAATGTCATGACTTGTTCTTGACAATAAATTCTGATTCTGACTTCATCTGCGAGGTGCATCCAGCTGCAGCTCCTGACAAGCCAATTTACAGAATTTGAGCTGGAGTTGGATGAATTCCGGAGCATTTGGGAGTCAGAGGGGGTAATGATCAGGAGTTAAAAGGACACTATCACATCTAGGAGGCAGGGGGAGTGTAGATGAGTGACAGTCAGAAGAGGGAAAGGGAACAGGCAGGCAGTACAGGGCACCCCTGTGGTCATTCCCCTCAATAATGAATACCATTTTGGATACTATTGGAGGGACAACCTACAAAAGATAAGCCATAGCGATCAGGTCTCTGGCACAGAGTCTGGTCCTGTGGCTAAGAAGGGAAGGGAGGAGAGAGGTGAGCTGTAGTGATAGGGGATTCCATAGTTAGGGGTCAGGTGAGAGATTCTGTGGAAGAGATAGAGTATCCCGGATGGTATGTTACCTTCCTGGTGCCAGGGTCCAAGATACCTCAAATCAAGTTCACAGCATTGTCAGAAGGGAGGGTGAGTAGCCAGATGTTGTGGTCTATGTAGGGGCCAATAATGTGGGTAGGAAGGGTGGGCAAGGAGAGTTGGCACAAGGTTGAAGGACAGGACCTCCAAGGTTGTGATCTCATGATTGCTACCCATGCCGGATGCTGGTGAGGTTAGAAATGGGAGGATAATGGAGCTCAACACATGGCTAAAGATGGTGCAGGAGGGAGGATTTCAGGTTTCTGGGTCATTGGGCTCTTCCAGGTACGATAGTTTGTTCCTGAGGAAGGATGTTCTTGCAATGGAGGGAGTGCAAAGGTGATTCACCAGGCTGATTCCTGGAATGGCAGGAATAACTTATGAGGAAAGATTGCACAATTTGGGATTGTACTCACTGGAGTTTAGAAGATTAAGAGGGGATCTCATAGAGACATGTAAAATTCTGGCAGGACTGGGCAGAATGGATGCAGAAGGGATGTTTCCAATGGTGGGGGGAGTCCAGAACCCGGGCCATGGTTCGAGGATAATAGGCAAACCATTTAGGACCGAGATGAGGAGGAATTTCTTTACCCAGAGGGTGGTGAATATGGAATTCATTGCCGTAGAGGCAGGTTCATTGAATATATTTAAGAGGGAATTAGATATATTTCTTCAGTATAAGGGAATTAGGGGTTACGGAGAGAAGGCGGGGACGGGGTACTGAACTTTAAGATCAGCCATGATCTCATTGAATGGCAGAGCAGGCTCGAAAGGCCGAATGACCTACTCCTGCTCCTATCTTCTATGTTTCCAACAAGATGTTTTGCACCTGAACTGGTTTGTTAGTGCTGCTCCGGTGAGTTTAAATTAGATTTGTCGGGGGAGGGGAACCAGGGTGCCAGAGCAGATAGAGGAGTGGAGGAGGGAAACGATGATGTGAAAATGACATACACTGTTAGAAGTCAACAGGTTGTACGGGGTGGAAATGTTCTCAGGTACATCTATTTCAATGCAAAGAGTAATGTGGGAAAGGCAAATGAGCTTAGAGGTGGATTGGCATGTGGAATTATGACACTGTCATCATTTACAGATAACATGACAGTCGTTGGCCTTATCAACAATAATGATGAGTCGCACTATAGAGAAGAGTTGGAAAATGTCATGAAATGGTACTAGAATAACAAACCAAGTCTCAACATGCAGGAAAAAATAAGAAGTGATCTGTTCTGGACACACATCTCATTTGTCAGGAAGGCACAATAGCAACTGCACTTTCTGAAAAGTCTGATGCAGGCAAGGCTACTGGTCACCATTATGTCAACTTTATACAGGAGTTCTATTGAGAGTGTCCTGGCTGGCTGCTCCACAATGTGGTACAATTGCTTTTGAGCATTGGTCAATCCACAGGTCCATTTGTTGGATTGTACTTGTACAACCAGATGATAAATCAACTTGTACTTGATATGGGTGCTGTTCCTCCAATTTGTGGGTGGTCTTGTCTTGGTAGTGAATGAGGTCATGGATGTACATGTAGGTGTGGAATTAAAATGTTTGGTAACTGGAAGGTTGCAGTTATTGCAGTGGGCAGAGTGGAAGTGTTCAATGAAATAATCTTATTCTGTGTGCAGTCACTCCAATGTAGAAGAGGCCACAACAAGAGCACCAGATTCAGTAGAGGACCTTTGTTGTTTCACAGGTGAAGTGTTGTTTCACTTGGAAGGACTGAATGGTGGGCAGGAAGGAGAAGTGGATGCAATTTCCTCTGGTCATGGGTAGGTGCCAGCAAGGAGATTAATGGGAAGGGATGAATGAATGGCGAAGTCACGGAAGACGCAGCTCCTATTGAAAGTATAGAGGGGAGGAGAAGGGAAGTTGTTTCTGGTGGTGCAGAAGCTGGTGGGTTGCAGGTTACTACATGGGAAATCTTGTACTTTATTGTGTGCAGAGGCGAGGTGGGGGGGGGCATGGGATATGTGTGGATATGCAGGTAATGGCTGACAATCACAATAGAAGGAAGCAAGAAAGACAGATTTGTTAAAACTGAATCTTACAGGCCAATATCTTTATTACATACTGATTATAAAATTATTGCTAAAATTTTGGCAGAGTGGCTAGATACCGAATTTAATTCTTATGGATCAAACTGACTTTATTAAAAAATGTCAATCTGCCGAGAATATTGCCAAATTGTTTAGTTTATTACATTTATCTCAAAAGAAGGGCGACTTATCGGCGGCAGTAACTTTGGATGCTGAGAAGGACTTTAAGAGATTAGAATGGAATTATTTATTTAAAGTATTAGAAAAATTTGGTTTTGGATCTACATTTATTAATTGGGTTAAAACTTTATATAAAAGTCCCTCTGCTAAAGTTGTAACCAATGGCCAATATTTTTTTCTGCTTTTCCATTGTCTAGATCAAGTAGACAAGGATGTCCTTTCTCTCCAGCTTTGTTTGTTTTAGCAATAGGACCTTAAGCAGCGTTAATAAGACAATATTCTAAGATTAAGGGTATAAAGGTTAGTCAAGGAGACCATAAGATTAATTTATTTATGGTGATGATATTTTGGATTATATGACAGACCCCAAAAATTCTTTGCTTCAATTCTATACAAGACTGAAAGATGATAGTGAAATATCATCTTATAAAATTAATTGTGACAAAAGTGAAATTACACCCTTGGTTAAAGGTAATTATACTCAATGTAGAGAATTTGCTTGATTTAAGTGGTCAGAGGATGGAATTAAATATTTGGTTGATAATGATTTAAATAATTTATATAAATTGAATCACTTAATAAAATTAAAGAAGATTTGAATAGGTGGAATAACTTGCCTATAACCCTACTAGGTAGAGTGAATTGTATAAAGATGAATATTTTTCCAAAGGTTCAATATCTGTTGGATTTCCCCCCCACCCAAAAAAAAAATTAAGGATTTACATTTGAGTATTAGGAAGTTTTTATGGAAAGGAAAGATGGCTAGTGTGTGTTTGGAAAAATTGACTTGGAAGTTTGATTTAGGATTAAGTTTGAAACTTCCCCATTTTAAGAACTATTATAAGTCAGGTCAACTGAAATTTATTAATGGGATGTTTGATGTAGATAAATCTCCAGCTTGGGTTAAACTAGAATTGAGTAAAATAGGAAAAAGCAGTATGCAGGATTTTACTTATAAATGGAATTCAAAATTGTTAACAGGAAGTAGAGATCCACCTGTTTTGATTGAATTATGAAATAAATAGATAATGAAATAGGTGGGAATGGTCTAATTTCTTGAGAAATTAGGTCTAAATCAAAATAGACCTTCCTTTTCTATGGATAATCAAGTTGTGAAGATTTGGAGTAGAATGGGGATTAAGAAAATAGAAGATGTTTTGGAAGCTGGAAAATTTGAGCGAAATAATAAATTTAATGTCCAAAATAATACCTTTTTTTTGTTTTATCAGGTTAAGGTTTTCTTGGTTGATAAATTAGGTCCTAGACAAAATAAATTAGAATGATTGATATGCAAGGGCAGTTTGAATGTTTATTTTGGTGATGTACAAACTACTTCAAAAAGAAGTTCCTAAGTTAGAAATTAATAAATTGTGATTTAGATGAGAGATTGACGAATAGATGGAAATTATTGGATGCAATTATGTAAAGAAAATATGACAAAAATTATACATGTTGGGTAAAGACTGGTTCAATATAATGTTTTGCATCAATTATATTTAAGTCCTTAAAAATTTTTAAAAAGTTAAATCCAGTATTATCAGATTTATGTTTTAGATGTGTTCAGGAAGTGTGTTCGTTTTTGCATTCTACTTGGATGTGTTGTAGAGTAAAACTCTTTTGGTTAGAGGTAGAGAATTATTTTGGAGAAAATAATAGGGGTAAAACTCCCACAGGATCTGATGTTATTTTTGTGGGGTAATATTGAAGTGGTTAGACCTAAATTAAGGTTTTTACGACTGGCTTTAGCAATTTCTAGGAAGTGCATGGCCATGATACAAAGATTGGTGGTGTTGTGGACAGTGAGGAAGATTACTGTAGATTAAAAGGTAATTTAGGAAGGCTGGAGGTGTGGGCTGAGAAATGGCTGATGGAATTTAATACAGATAAGTGTGAGGTGTTAAATTTTGGAAAGGCAAATCTAAATAGGTCATATGCATTAAATGGTAGGCTATTGAGATGTGCAGAGCAACAAAGGGATTTAGGAGTTGTGGTAAATAGTACCCTCAAGACTGATACTCAGGTAGATGGTGTGGTGAAGAAGGTATTTGGAATGTTGGCCTTCATAGATCGGAGTATTGAATTCAAGAGTAGGGAGGTTATGATGAAATTGTACAAGGCATTGGTGAGGCCAAATTTGGAGTACTGTGTACAGTTTTGGTCACCAAATTATAGGAAAGATATAAACAAAATCGAGAGAGTGCAGAGAAAGTTCACGAGAATGTTGACAGGATTTCAAGGTTTGAGTTACAGGGAAAGGTTGTGCAGACTGGGGCTTTTTTCTCTGGAGCTATTGTGCTGTCCAAATGCTGCCGATTGTTTTTCTACTGTTATGAGCCCAAAGGACACCAAAACCCAGCAGCAATAGATATTCACCAAGACAAGTGGTTCTTAAAACAAAAGTTTTTAATCAACTTTCAACATGAAAACAGAATCACACTATTGACGAAACTAACCTAACTTAGCCCCCCTTCTAATTCTAAGCGCACGTGTGTGTGTGTGTGTGTAAGTTCAGAGAAGCTATTTGATTCACAGTCCAATCTCACCTCATTCCTCCATGTTTATTGGTTGCAGGCAATTCTTATACTGTGCACAGAATTTAACATTTATGAAGTTCACCAGGCTTTGGTGCTTGACAGGTAAATGGTTACCGCTCAGGAGGGTTCTTGTCGGTTTTCAGAGAGAGATTTCTTGTTCCTGGACACAAACTGATCCATTTTAATCAGCCACTTCAGTGTCCTGCTGAAGAAATTTGCCCCATCAGGGTTCTCCAGATGATGACCTCTTTCTTTCAGGTCACCACAGAGTTCCTTTTTGTTTCCCTTACTTCAAGTGAAACATTAGGCAGCCAGTCCTCTCCTCTTGTATGGGCCACAAGGACTTTGACCAGGCTGAACTAAGAACTCACAACCCATCTGCAAAATGGGGATTTCCACAAGCTTGCCAGGTTCCAGTCCCAGCTGCTGCTGAACTGTAAAACTGCAGAATTGAATTCTCTCTCTCTCTCTCTCTCAATCTATCTCTCTCTCTCTCTTTCTCTGAGAAAAAGCTTGTTTGATTATCTCTGCTTGCAAAACCACATGACTCTCTTAGAACAGCAAGCTGCACTCCAGACAGCCTGCAGCTCCGAACTACTCCTCCCACGTCTTTCATCTGTTGCTTTTCAAAACAACAATCCATTAGTGAAGTCTCTTGGGCTCTCACCAAAGTTTTTGCAAAGGCCCCCCATGAGCTACCCTGTCTGGCTTGAGCAGAGCACCAATATTTTAAATGAGATCTGTTTTGAAGTGTTTGTATATTGACCTACACAAAAAAAAAACCTGCCCCAATTTATTTCCCAAAACCAGATCAAGATAAAATACAAACACAACATGATCTGTTACAATAGGAAATGGTGTGAATAACCATCTGGGCTGGATTTTGGAAAAGGTTTTGTTCAATCTTGATTCTCCCAATTTAAACATCCATATTTTGTATTTGCTTGTTCTGTGGAGTTTGTGGTCATGCATTCTACCCTCTCACCTCTACTGGAGCGATGGACTTGATGAGATCCTCATCCCTTCCTGTCATGTGTCTGATTCCCATACAAGACTTTCAGCTGCACTGTTGTAGAAAAACAATCAACCCTGTTTGGACAGCACCGTGGTAGAGCTAGGGGAATCAGTAACCAGAGGACACAGGTTTAAGGTGAGGAGGGGGCAAGATCTTCCAGGAATCTAAGTAATGTTTTTGCATAGGGGTTGGTGGGTGTATGGAATGGGCTGCCAGAGAAAGTGATTGAGGCAGGTAGTATTGAAATGTTAATGAAAAAAATTGAACAGATATATTGTTAGGATGGATATAGATGGATCTGGGCTAAATGCAGGCAGGTAGGACATGTTAGTTTCATGGGCAAGTTGAGCCAAATGCCCTGTTTCCACACTGTGTGATGCTGGTGCAGAATTTAGGATTGATGAAGCATGTGATGATGGTCAGCATAGTCTCAAGGGGCCGAAGGATCTACTTCCAGTTGCATTCTCTTTGACTCTGACCATGTGCTACCCTGAGATTTAGCAATCTTATTATGTAGCAAGTCGGCTCTGATTTGCACAAGGTGATATTTATAGAGATGAAACAATGGTTCTACTCTGTACCAACCTTGCCCTCATACTTGGTTTTTCATCTGTTTTGCAGTTTGCATTTCCATCAGCCACATTCATCGGTCCAAAACACTGTGGAGGAAAAGTCCTTTCAGTAATTTGTGGTGGTGTTTCACCTTGCCTGTAGTGTAAGTATCACCAGAGGAGAGCACTTTACAGCTTGAATGTGCTCCCCAGGGGAGATAAATAATGGAGATTCCCCTTTCTTTGTGCTGCCTAGTACTTCCAGATGGCATCTAGGAAAAGGTAAAGCTCCCTGTATTCTGTCTACTCTGTGCCTTAGCTGCTCTACAGTTTGTCCATTCCCGCTGAACATTTATCCAATTGTGTTAGCAATTTTCTCTAAAAAGGGGAAAATAAAATAAGTATTTAATTCTCATTTGCTTTGGAAGTGAAATTTCTAAATTTATCTCCCTTTTGTTTTTCACACCATTAGTTCCATTAAAACACTTGAGGAAGCCCTTGAGCATGTGAGGCAATGTGGAATGATTCAGGACTTCTTGGATCAGTTTGATTTTGTGAAGTATTGTAGTTTTCAATGCCAATAACATGCTACACAAAGAGTGATAGAGTTGTACAGCACAGAAACGGATTCCAACCATCGCATGCCCATCTTCATTAGTGCCATTTGTCAGCATATGGTTTTTTTTTTGGCTCTGATCCAAGGGTTCATCCAAATGCTTAAAGGTTTTGGGAGTCACTGCCTCCACCAGTCAGTCACCCATGGACAGTGAGAATGCTGAACGACCAAAGGAACCACTCACACTAACCATCTGAGACTCATTTGCACAAAACTATTTATTTGCATAAATGTCCTGCCTATGTACATGAGTTATGTCTGGTTGTGTGCGTGTTTTGCGCCAAGCACCAGAGAATGCTGTTCCGTCAGGTTGTACTTTGTGCAATCAAGATGACAATAAAATTTACTTGGAAAAAGCCCCAAAGCCCCAGAAATCCCTACCATCCTGCCTCATAACCTTACACACTTCAATCAGGTCTCCACTCTCACCTCCTCTCCAAAAGAAATAAACCCAGCCTATAGAGAGAGTAGTGTTGGAAAGAAGTAGAATTCCTTGCAAAACATTAAAACAAACCTGATTTTTTTATTCCCCAGAAACTTATAAAAGGGTTCCTGTTTTATTGCTGCTGTTGACCAATGAGCTAATCTCATGCAGTCAGTAATAGGGGGCTGAAAATCAAGTTGTTTTCTCCATGCTACCTGCCTGTGAAACTTGGTGAAGCTTTACACTGAGTGGAACTGTTTGCATCCACTCTCAATTGGTTGTTTTGCTGGTAACTGGCTGAAATGAGGTCAGGTTTTGGGCCTGATGAGACTTAATGTAATTAAAGAAAAAATTAGTGGGTGATTTATGGAGTCCATCCAAGGAAGTTATTAAGTCAGAAAGTAGTTTGATAAAGGATACGTTTTTCTCTTGTGTGGAGTGTTGAGCCACAAGCTATTAATGTGCAATGTTAACTAAATGGAATCTGTTAGTGATCATCTCGCATTCCTGGAGACTGCAAAAAGCCAAGTAGAAGAAAGTTTAGGTTACAAAGCAATCCATGGAGGTAAATGAAGTTAGTTTAAACAGATGAGGAAAGGCAGTGTGGCAGAATCATACCCTGTTAAAATCTTGGGTTGTTGATCCACAGATTATTGCTGTTTCCCATATCTCTCTGTAATCCCAAAATGCTCTATTGCTTGTGGTGGCTGCCTGATCTATGTATTTGGCCAACTTACAGCCAGGGAAATGATGGATGTCAAAAGGCTCATAATACAAGATAGGCAGTCATCTGTGCTTGAACCGCCTTTATTCCGTGTGATCTCCAGGTTGGTGAGCCAAGTTGTACTGGTGCTGGTGGATTTAAAGCTCTGGAAAAACATGGACACCCTGCTGACTTTTGACCTGCAAGACATCCCATTGATCTCTTGGCTAATTGGTTTCCTGTCTGTCATCCTCGTGATGTTTATCAACGAAGTGGTCAAACTACATGAAATAAGGCAAGTGTAGAGGTTTACGTGGAGTAGAAATGCTGATGCCTTTAGCTTACAACCAGTGTCTTACGACAAGTAGTTGTGATTATTCTTAGCCCTTGAGGTATCGGAAAGCTTGATGTGATTTTTCTAAAAGAATTTAATTCAAGGTATCTTTTAACAGTTGATACTGGTGAATTTGTATAATAAGCATAAAATTATGAAACATTTTTATGAAGCTGAAAATATTCTCAGTATTAATAATCCATGACAAAGATTATCCATGGGATGTTACCGAGTGTAATTCACTCATCTTTCTGTTATTTTGCAGCATCTTGGATTGGTCCTACTCCCAAACTTTTGATGTTTTTATGTAATGTTGGGTTACTGGTAAACAGGTTATTGCTATGTCCCATGTCTCTCCACAGTCCGAGAATGCTCTATTGCTTGTGGGTGGTTGTCTGACCCACGTATCTTCTCCCCTCTCCATCTTTCTGGCTGATTGGCCTTTCATTCTTGGTGCTCTGTGAAGTTGGATTGAAGTTCTGCAGAGTCTGCATGAAAATTTGACTGCAGACTCCAGGTTTGGACTCCGGTTTTGCAGCATCTTATAGTTAAATTTACTTCTTGCTTCATCGTTTGAACCTTAGAAGCATCCTGCAGTTTGGGCCCTTTACATTCCATGTAGGCAATCTTCATTGGCTTATGTCTTCACTATCTGACCACGTAATATAGGTTTGGTCCAATTAAATGTTTTCCTTTCCTTGTATATATGTGGGATATTGCTATAAGGAAGAAACCTACATAACGAAGGACCCCCATCAACCTGCTCAAGACCAGCACCTCTATATTCAAGAACAGATCACTTCATCTGCGTACCATCCTGAAACTCACAGAGCTTTGGAAAGATTTTTTTTTTGAGCGGTCGTGTTTTTCTGAGCTCCCTGAAAAAAAAGTGCTCAAAGACGACCAAAAAGCTCGTCTTTTTATACTCACTTGATAAAGTGAGTATAAACAACATTTGAATAAGAAATGTCGAAGATGACTGGAAGATCACATGCAAAAATGCCAAGACCAATGACGAAAGAAGCTCCGGCTTCACCAGCTACCTCCACAGACAGTGCGGGGGGGAGCTGCCTCTACTTCTCAACAAACACGAGAGATGGAAATGCTTCTGCAAGAATTTGAAGGACTGGGACAATGTTTCACAGGTGTGGAAAATGCTATGAAAGAGCTCACCACTTCAGTGAAAGATATGGGTGAAGCAATAAACGATTTATCCAAAAGAATGGATGGCGCTGAGAGAGATCTGAAAGATTGAAGACTTGAAAGAACAAGCTGAACAATGGGCAATAGACAAGCAACTTATAGATAAAATTGATCACATGGAAAACTTCAGTCGGAAAAACAATGTGTAAATAGTTAGCCTGAGAGAAGGTATAGAAGGCAGCATTGCTGTGAAATTTTTTGAGACTTGGATTCGTCAAGTGCAATCGTATCCACATTGAACGTGCTCACCGAATGCTTGGACCAAGGAGAATGTGTGAAACCTGCTCTCAACTTCTTCTAGTAAGGCGACTAAGCTTCAAAGACCGAGAGACAATCTTGTGAGTTGCATTTGAACATTCGCGAAATACCCGCTCTCCAATAAAGAGATTCGATTTTTTTCAGGACTTTAGTAAAGGGGTAATCCAAAAGAGGAGCATTCGATGTGGCCAAGAGGCAACTCAGTGAAAATAACTTTAGAAATGTTGTGCCCAGCAAGTTTGAGAGTGGAAGTCATTGAAAGGCAATAGAAGATTCTTTAAAACGAAAGAAGAGGTGAAGACAATCATTCGACAATCATGAAGAGAAAGGAAAGTAGAAACAAAAAATCTAATGTAAATAAGACCTAGTAAAGTTTTATTTTTTTGTGAAGGTCGTCTTAATTATATTAAGAAATGTCACAAAGTTTCATCCTATCTATGGTTCTCGGGGAGCTTGGAAAGTGGAACGAAGATATTGAAAGTAACAGCACGATTCAAACTCTGACTTGGGGGAGGGGGGGTAATGGCGCAAGCAGGGGAGTTCTCCAGATGATCCTCTTTCTTTCAGGTCACCTTTCACACCACCAGTCTTCTGCATTGACCAGCCTTCCACAGTTTGCCAGCTTTGTCCTTCTGGAAATAATTTCTGTGACTCCTCTCTCTCTCTCTGTTTAACACCCTCCCTCTCTGAGAGCCAAACAGTTCTCCTCTGCCTGCAAAGATCACATGCTCTCCCAGGCAAGCTGCTGTCAATACTTTGTTGCCTCCTGCAAAAAACATTCTGCAAAAGTCCTGCAAATATTCTGTTTTAAAATGTGTGTGTGCAAGCTGCTCTGGCTCTACATACTCTGTCTCAATATTATGCCTTACAAATGGAAGGGAAAAAGCCTGGATTACATAGATCAAGGGAAAGATGAGAAGCTGATTTGGCGGGAAATATAGCAGAACAGTCTTGGTCTGAATGGTGCAAAGATGGGGTAACCTCGATTATTAATGGCTTGGTGCAATATAACTTTTTGCATCAATTATATTTGACCCCACAAAGACTACACAAATCAAATCCAGAAATATCAGATAGATGCATTTGATGTGAAATAGAGGAAGGAATATTTCTCCACTCTGTATGGTCATGTACGAAAGTTCATTCTTTCTGGCAAGAATTATCAGGAGTCTTAACAAGGTTTACCGGAGTTAACCTTCCAGTTAACCCAGAACTATATTTACTGGGAAACGTTATAGATGTTAGTAATAACCTCACAGAGTTTCAAACATCTTTTATTAAAATTGCAATGACAGAAGCCAAGAAATGTGTAGCAGTTACATGGAAGTCAGATACACCAATCGCTCTGGGTCGAAGGATGTCAGAAATGGACAGTTGCATACCTATGGAAAAGATCACATATAAGAAACAAATATGATACATTCCTCAAGATCTGGCAACCATACCTGAATTATGTTGGTGTATAAGTGCAATAATGTTGCTGTAAATCATGGTCTTCCCTAGATTTTATATCTTTTTTTAATAGAATATAGATTTTAAGCTTCGACAGTGGACGGAAAGACATAATATTCGGGGTTTTTTTTGTGTTATAGGGAAGGGGTAGTGGTGGGGTGGGGGTAGAATGTTTATTGTTTGAAAATTTTGTTTTATTTGACTTAAGTTTGGTTAAGTTAATATGTTTAAATAACATTTGTTATATTAATTTGCAGATATTTATGAAAAATTTGTATTTTTTTAGAAAAATGAATTTTATGTTTAAGTTGTAATTAGACTCTTTTACTTTATTTATATAAAAGATGTATATTTGATATATGTTTGAAAATAAAAACTAGAATATATAAAAAAAATAAATAAATAAGAACAGTTTCCCCCCACAATAGCTATCAGGCTCTTGAACCTCTCTGAACCACACCAACCATAAAGTATTCTGGGACCACAAAATGGATAACTGAAATGTCATTTTCTTTCTTTCATTGTGCAGCACAGAAACGGATGACAACCCTCACCTGCCCATCTACATTAGTGTCATTTGTCACCACAAGGTCTTCTTTGGCTCTGATCCAAGGGCTCATCTAAATATGTATATGTTTCAAGAGTCTCTGCCTCCACCACTTAATATCTATTCTTTCAAGTTTATTTTCTTTTAATAAACCTACAGAGCGCAATCAGTGAGGATTGGTAAGAACATCTCCCATCAGTATCAGAGCCCCACGGGGCTGCGTTCTTAGTCCCCTTCTCTACTTGCTTTACCCCTATGACTGTGTGGCTCGGTATGACAACACCATCCACAAATTCACTGACGATACCACGGTAGTGGGTTGTATAAAAAGGGCTGAAGAGTCAGCGTATAGAGATTGAAAATGTTGCTGAATGGTGCACCAACAAACAACCTCGCACTCAATGTCACCAAAACTAAGGAGCTGATTGCTGACTTCAGGAAGGGAAAACCAGATGTGTATGATCCAGTGATCATTGGGGGATTAGAGGTGGAGAGGGTGACCAAATTTAAGTCCTTGGGAGTCATTATCTTACCTGGAGCCAACACATTAATGATATCGTGAAGAAAACATGTCAGCTCTTCTACTTCCTAGTGTTTGCAGAAGTTTAGTATGACATTGATAACCCTGGCAAATTTCTACAGATGTGAGGTGGAAAGTGTGCTAACTGGTTGCATCGCGGTCTGGTACGGGGACACCAATACCCCTGACCATAAAGCCCTCCAAAAGGTAGTGGACACGGCCCAAGCCATCACAGGTAATTCCCTTCCCTCCATCGACAACATCTACGGGGAACACTGACGTTAGAGAGCAGTAGCAATCATTAAGGATCCACGTCACCCAGCACATGCTCCATCAAGGAAGAGGTATCTGTGCCACAAGACTCTCACCACCAGGTTCAGGAACAGCTGCTCCCCCTCCACCATCAGACTCCTCAACAACAAACTCAATCAGGGGCTCATTTAAGGACCCTTTTGCACTTAATTTTTTTTTTTTCCCCTCTCTGTATTGCACAGTCAGCTGTTTACAGTTCTTTATTTGTTTAGATATGTGCATTGTGTACAGTTTTCTTTTATTGCACTACCAATTAGTGATAATTCTGCCTGGCCCACAGGAGAAAGAATCTCAGGGTTGTATGTGATGTCATGTATGTCCTCTGTCGATAAATCTGAATTTTTTTTGCCTTTTCTACTGTTGTAATTGGTGAATCTTGCTTTCCTGTGTGGCTGGAGCAAGTAAGAATTTTGGTACGTCTCATCATGTATATTGCAATTAACTCCCACCTCATCAACTTGTATTTTGGTGAATAAGGTTTGTTCTGATGAGATTGTAATAACAGGTAAAATGTTGTAAAGATGTGCTGTGTGGTCCTTAATGATTAGTCATGTGCCCTGAGAGTTAGTGCTTCCGTCTCAATCATGTGTTTATTAACCAAATGCTTCTTTAGGCTGGAGTGAAACTAGAAAGTTTGCAGATGCTCCAATTGTAGTTAATGGACAAAAATGCAGGATAAACTCAACAGGTCTCACAGCTCCCATAGAAGACAAAGATATAGAACCAACATTTCAGGCTTGAGCCCTTCTTCAAGGTGTGAGCAAAAAGCAGGCAGGTGCCTGAATAAAAAGGCTGGGGAGGAGGGAAGGGGCAGGGGCAGGGGGAGGAGTCCAGGCCAATGGGAAGAAGGTCACAGTTGGACATGGTTAGGAGGACAGAAGAGGGATGGTGAGAATTGATCGGTGGAGGGAGGGGATGGCTCTGTGACTGCAGAGCTGGGGGGGGGGGGGAGAAAGGAGACATATACGGAAAGGGAGGTGGGGGGGGAGGCTTGCAGAAACCAGAGGCTGATGTTCATGCCATCCAGTTGGAGGGTTCCCAGATGGAATATGAGGTGTTGTTCCTACAATTTGTGGGTGATCTCAGTCTGGCAGTGCATGAGACCATGGACAGACTGAGCAAGGGAATTGGGCGGGGAATTGTAGTACCACTCAACTTGTTTAGGATGATCAAAATTGAGAGATTTAAATCTTACAAGTAATGTTACTTCATCTCTCAGTTTGCGAATATGAATTTAAAAGGTCTGTCAATAAAATATTGACAATAAGAGACATGAAGCTGTAGGGGTGTCAGAAACTTAGACCTAGGGATAATATACTGTGCCACATTCACTTAATGATGTGAATTAATGATGTCTCTCTCCTGTTTAGAGTCCGAGATCGTTACCAGAAAAGACAAAAGCTACAGTTTGAAACCAAGCTTGGAATGAATTCTCCGTTCTGACACTGGTTAAAGTGCTAGTAAGCCAAACTGCTGACTGGGGAGGAGGGGCAGTTTCTCAGACAAATTCAGGCAGACCGGGGGTCAAGGAGCTGGCCCAAAACACCTCGTTACAACTGCATGAAGTCTTCAGAACTACACCAGAAACTGCCAGCCTCACATCATTTGAGGGGCTTTAACCAGATAACCTCAGGGCCAACACACAAGGAAATGGAAATAGAAATGTACCTTGAAATGCACATTAGTGGAAGTTGAAGTGGGTAAAGGCCCTGATGTAACTGGAGAGGACATCAGTACTGCATCTCTTTCTCAACATGTTGGGCTGTGGTATGAGGCTGTATCTCCGTAACAAAGGTGAGGAACTGTCCCTTCAGCTAAGGAAATCGCCTTGGTTATGGCTTCACAAGCAAATCGTGAAACCTTTCCAAAAGGGTTGGTTCAGGAGGTCACCTTTTCCAATTTTGGAGGCTACACGTGACATTAGCTATTTGAAGTGTCTTAGGAAGCAGGACTCTTCTTGCTGCCTTCCATCTTATAGATTCGCAGGATTGGTGAATCCTAGCAGGATTCACACTTGGCAGAATTGTTTCAGCAAGCTGTTAGGAAGTTTTTGATCAGTGACCCCCCCCCCCCCCCCCCAAACCCACCAGAAACAGGATTTTCTGTGTCAAGCCCAGCCACACATCCAGCTAACCGACTAAGCAGTACTTGGCATGTGTTTTGTGTGCATGTGTATGTCTCTGCAGTTTCAGGCTGATTGTATTGAATTTGAGAGGTATTGCAGATTGTACCCAAAGTAACTCTACGTTGGATGATGTGAGTGGAATGCGTTAAATGTTTCAAATTGGCTGCTCACCTGCTGTCGTTTTTCATTTGAAGAGCTGATTGCTTGACTTGACTGGATTGTATCAAAGGCAAAGCATTGCAGATGCTGGACATCTGAAAGAAAAGCCCAAAATGTGGCAATATCTGTGGGGAAAGTTAGTATTTCAAGTCAATGACTTTTCGGATCACTAGCTCTTCATGTGCACAGTCTGTGAGGCGAGAAGTTTAGTGATGGTGAAATAGCTGCTCATGTTGCCTTTCAATAGCTGCCATTCCCGTTCAGAACACCATAGCAGATTCGTGCTTCAGCTGCTCATCTTCCTGCTCAGCTGCTCCAGATTTCTACCTCTATAGAGCCATGGGAGGGTCAAGTTGAACAGCTTTAATGTGGCGGACTTGAATGGTACTGTGATGTCTTTGACCTGCATGGCAAGCTTTATGTAAAGTAGGTCCTGTGAGGTGTTAAGTCCTTGGGGTAAGGTCATTAGTGTGAACAACCACAATGCAACGTACAAATTTTAAAATTTGTTTTATCCTTAATCTAAATTGTGAAGAAACTTGTCCTGCCCACTTGTTCTTTCTACTGTGGCTTCACCCCATGTGTTCAGTTGAAGTTCATCCTGGAAATTGATAAGCTATGGAAATGAAGAGCATGTGTTTTCACCCCTTCTGGAAATTTACAGACTCAGAAAATTGCAACACTGGAGTTTTGACTGGGTACTTCCCATTGTGAACCACTTGTTCTACTGTGTTGGCTGGATCTGGGATAATGCCATGCCGTGCAACGCTGTTTTAGGGTAATGCTGGGAGATTTTAGTCAAGGTGATACTGATGCGAGGTGCATCACACCCACCAGTCCACCACTGTGAACCTAACTCTCTTCTAGCCACCCATCTTCCTAACCGGTCTCATTGTACAATCCATCTACCCACCACGGCCCCAAAATCCAATTTACCACCCCACTCTCCTGCCATTCATGATTACAGTTGCTCTGAACGTGTTTGTCCACCCGGGTGGAGAGTGGTCAGTTCAGTACCACCCACTGCTATGAAACCACGGTGCTGTTGAATTTATCGCAGTTTGGCAGTTACTGGTGAATGAACATGTCTGCAGGCAGAGAGCACTGTGTGCTCTCTTGAATTTGAATTTCGAGGTACAGCATCATAACAGGCCCGAGCCGCCCAATTACACCCATGTGATGAATTAATTTATTAGCCCCATACATCTTTGGATTATGGGAGGAAACCAGAGCATCCACAGGAAGGGCACACAGACACTGGGGAAATCAGACAGTGGCGAATTCGATCCCAGGCCATTGGTACATAAGGACAAGAAATAGGAGCAAAAGTAGGCCATCAAGCCTGCGCTCTCATTCAAGGCTGATCTGATGACAACCTGCCTTTTCCCCATATCCTATAATTTCCCTACATTGTTAAAAAAAACTTATCCAACCTTGTCTTAAATTTATTTGCTGAAGTTGCCTCCACTGCTTCAATGGGCAGCAATCTTCCAGATTTACCACCCTCTGGGAAAAGAACTTACTACTCATCTTTTCCCCCAAATCCACTTCCCTGCATCTTGAGCCTATGTCCCTTAGTTCTGGTCTCCCCTACCAATGGGAACAGCTTACCTACCTCAATCTTATCTATACCTTTCATATTTGTATACGTTTCTATAAGATCCCCCTCATTTGTCTAAATTCCAGCGAGTACAACCCCAGATGACTCAGTCTGTCCCCATAGGCTAACCCCTCATCTCTGGAATCAACCTGGTGAACCTTCTCTGAACTGCCTCAAGTAAGGAAAACAGAATGACACAGAGTGCTCCAGATGTAGCTTCATCAGTACCTAGTTGCAACATAACCTCCCTGCTCTTACATTCAGTCCCTCTAGTAATGAAACCCAACATTCTATTTGCCTTCTTGATATCCTCCTGTACCTCCAAACCAACCTTTTGTGATTCATGCACAAGCACTCCAAACCCTTCTCCATGGCTACAATCGCTTGCCATTTAAATAATAATCTGATCTTACATTTTTCCTTCCCAAGTGGATAACCTCACATTTGCCAACATTGTACTCCATCTGCCAGACCCTTGGCCACTCACTTAATCTGTCTACATCTCTCTGCAGACCATGTATTCTCTTCATAATTTGCTTTTCTACTCAATTTAGAATCAACAGCAAACTACCCCCTGACCCCCTCTTCCAGATTGTTAATGTATATCATGAACAGTTACGGGCCCAGCACCAACCCTTGCGGCACCTCGCTCTCCATTGATTGCCAACCATAAAAACACCCCTGTATCCAAACTGCTTTCTATTTAAACAATCAGCTATCCATGCCAATACATCACCCCCATTCTTATCTTCTAAGTGTTTTATGTGTCTTCTACAAATCCAAGAAAACAATGTCTCTGCTCCCCTCTACTGCGCTCATTATATCCTCAAAGAACTCCAGTACATTTGTCAAACAGGACCTGCTTTTGCTGAATCCATGCTGGGTCTGCCCGAAGGATCCATTTCACTCCAGATGCCTCACCATTTCTTTAATGAAAGTTTCAAGCATTTTCCCAACCACAGATGTTAAACTAACTGGCCTATAGTTCCCTGCCTTTTGCCAAAATCCTCTATCATCAAAGCCTCTGCTATAACTTCTCCCATTTCTTTCAGTACCTGGGATGAATGCCATCAGAGTCAGGATTAATCTACCTTTAGATCCACAGGTTAATTTTTTTTTAAACTTTATTTAAAATTTTATGACATGAATAAAATAAAAATTACATTTAAAGAAATAATAAAAAATAAGATAATAAAAATTAGAATACTACATCATTAAACTACACAAATTAACCCCCCCCCAATAATTATAACACAACATTAATCATCTAATTTAAAATTAGTCCAACCCTCCCCCCCAAAATAAAGAGTGAAGAATTAATTAACAATGTTGTAAATAAAATAGAAAAAACCCCACTTGCAAAAAAAAGGATAAAATTTAACAACAAAAAAAATTACTATCAACAAAAAAAATCAATACTAAAATAATACCCTTAAACATATATTTAAATCAAACATAATACATGTATTTAACAAATGAAATCCACTTTAAAACTAAGTTCAAATATTAAAATCATATATCAACCACATATCTTATACAAAAAATCATAATTAATAATACATAAATACAGAATTTCCATTAATACCAAGTTTCCTTTATAATTCATCGAGAGAACAAAAACATCCCTTAGAAAAACAATCAGATAAACTTTTTATTCCCTTCCCCTCCCCTTATATAAAAAAAGAAAAAAAAGTTCAAACTCTTATAAAATTCTCCATATTCTTCATTTATAACATCTTCAAAATTCTCTATCGAAATTAACTTAATTTTATTAAACTCTTCTCCCTCAATGTATTTGTACTTAATTTTTTTCTTTTTCTTCTTATCACCTTTCCCCTCATCTTCCTCTTCATCTAATTCAACATCCTCAATTTTTGACTTATCTTCTGTGTCATCATCCTCTTAAAAAAGAAAGAAAAAAGAGAAAACCCCCCCCCCAAAAAAAGAGAAAAAAAAAGGAGAGAAAAAAACCTCCTAATTCCCTCTCAATTACAATCAGAAAACAAAAAGAGTTTTTAAAAAAATTATTTATTTAAAAAAAAATTTTAAAAAAAACCTTCACTTCTTAACCCAAAAATTATAAAGAAAAAAAAAACAGGTCGGAGGTCACAACTACCTCCTCCTGTTTAAACCGCCCAAAGCGGTAACTCCCCCAAAATATTGGGTGTGAGATAACTCACAGGTAGCTGATGACTTCTGGAAACTAGTGCCCACCCAGTTCCCTCTCCCAACTCCCATTTCATTAAACTATCATCATTATTTAAACTATAAGCTCTTCTCAAAAAAAAAGATAAAAGATTTATTTTTTAAAATCAACGTTACCACTTCGGTCACCATTGCTTCCATTTCTTTTAAAAAACTGGATCCCACCTTACATCCCTACTCTCTTTGGAGACCTTGAAGGACTACATCGTTCCTGAAACTGCATGATTGGTAGAGACTTAGCAAAGTCCATAATCTCTTTAGGATTGTCAAAGAACTTTGGCTAATTTCCATCCTAAAAAATCTTCAGTACTGCAGAATACCTGAATGTTGCCTTATGTCTTTTTTTCCCACAACAGTTCTTTCACAGAATTAAATTCGCGTCGTTGAAACATAATTTCTTGACTCAAATCTTGTTAGAAGAAAACGATTATTCTGAACCATCAAAGGAGATCTATTTTGCTGGGCATTTCTAATAGCCGTACTTAAAATTGTCTCTCTGTCACAATAGTTTAAACAACGGATCAAAACAGATCTTGGATTCTGTCCTGAAAAAGATTTTCTTCTTAAAACTCTATAAGCACGTTCCAGTATTAAACCTTCAGGGAATTTATCCTGTCCTAACACTCGTGGAATCCATTCAGTAAAAAATTTTCTTGGATCTGGTCCTTCTATGCCTTCTGGCAAACCAACAATTTTCACGTTCCGTCTAGATTGATTCTCCAAATAATCAACCTTTTTTGCTAAATTTTTATTTTGGATCTGCAATGTTTCAATTATTCTATTTTCATCTTGCAGTTGATCCTGTGCATCGACTAAACCTTGATCACACATTTCAAATCTTTCAATGGTTTCAAGCTTAAAAGCTCCATTAATGACTTCCGCCATCGCATTAATCTTGGAAATAAACAGGTTCACAAAATTAGCTAAGTGACTCGATACAGAATATATCTTATCTTCAAGATCCTTAACAGACATTTCACCAGAAGTAGATTCAGGCATAATGGGGTCTTGCTATTCCTTAGAGACCACGGGATCTTCTGTCCCTTCCCTTAATTTAGTATATTTTCTAGCAGTTTGACTTCATATAAAAATCCCTCTCAAAGTCCCCCCAGCAATGCCAGGAGACTGAAGATCAGGGTTATCTTTAAGCCAAATCTCTTTAATCATCTTCACTGAATCGATGTCTGGAAAAACCGTTGTGATTGAAGATGCATTTTGCAGCGCCACCACTGTAGCAGTCGAATGACAGCACTTTAACTCTCCAGCTGGTGGCGCCCCAGCTGATTTAACTGTCAAAGTCTCAGTAACAGCACTCACAGTGGCCGTTGTGTGAAATACTGGCACCCGTCCAGCCCTTTGTTCTGAAAGCAGTTGAGTGCGACCTTCGGAGAGCCTCACCGGCTTAAAACAGAGTTTCAATGCTGAACTCTGTACGTCTTCCTCTGGATCCATTCTACGCTGAGTCCTGGTTTCTTGTAAACAAGTAGGCTCAGACAATTTCAGAAAATGTAATTTTTTAACAGTCTGTTGATGTTTTCTTTTACCTTTTTTTTTGCATATAAACCATTGGGCACTAATCCAACACCTCTTATTATTTATAAACTTTTAAAAGAACTTTAACGGGCACTTAAAGACAAAACAATAAATCAGAGTCAGGAGAGGTCTGGAAGGCACGTCTGTTCCCTATGCCATCTTGCCATACCCCCGATCCACAGGTTTACTGAGTATGACCTCTTTAGTGATGGCTTTTGCATCTAGGTCCTCACCTCCCATCCCATCCATAACATCTGTCTTTAGCATGGTAGACATGTCCTCCACCATGAAGACAAACACACAATAGTCATTCAAAGCCTCAGCCATTTCTTCATTCTCCAATATCAATTCCCACTTCTCATCCATCATTTTCGCCGCCCTTGCAGTTTCTATAATTATAAAAACTTTTACTGATTTTTATACTTTCTGCTAATCTTTTTTCATCGTCTCCCTTCCCTCTCTTTACTGCTTGCTTTATGGTTCTTTGTTGCTTTTTAAAATTTTTCCAATCTTCTAGTTTCCTACTACTTGGTGACTTTGTACACATGAGCTTTTAGTTTGATGCCTTCCTTTTTTTCTTTAATTATCCAAGATTGCCTGCTCCTACCCTTACTGTCTTGGCTTTTTACTGAAATGTACTTTTGTTGAGCACCGTGAAAATTATTTTTGAAAGTCTTCCACTGTCCTTCCACCTAGCCTGCATTCCAAATAGACCCTCACCAACTCCACTCATCCCCCTTGTAGTTTCCCTTTTTTAGGCATAAAACACTAGTTTTAGACCAAACTTTCATTTGTATGAGAAACTGTGATCCTTCTTTCCAAGAGGAAAGAATGACTAAAAGATCGCTGATTTTACCTGGCTCATTGCATAGGATCAGATCCAAAATAGCATATTCCCTTCGAGAGTTCAGAAACATGCTGTTCAAGAAAACTACCACAGATACATTTTCTGAAATCCTCTTCTCAAGGTTGCCTCGACCAACCTGATTCACCCAGTCGATGTGCATGTTAGAATCCCCCACTATAACTGCTCTTCCATTCTTACATGCCTCTGATATTTCTTGGGTTATTGCCTTGCCACTGTAATATTAGTGGGCACTGTATACGCATAATACTAACTACTACACAAACCATGTCGCCCAGATCCTGTCCAAAATAAATCTCACTGAGCGTGTGTACAGAAATTGGTATTGGGCTTCCTGACTGCCCAGGGAAAGCTACATCAGATGACAGTGGTAATGACACAGATGCCTGTGTCAAATTGCTCATCCATGGAAGTACTAGACACCTGGAGTTGTAGAGTTGAAAGAGCTTCATGATCGCTCTTTTTGTATTAATATTTGAATTTTAATGTTTGTCAATCATGTCAACACTTGGGCTAATGCATTATGGGAATTGTGACCTCTGATGACTGCATTTCCACACCTGAAAGTTACACTAACGTCACCCTGAGATGATTTTGCAGGTTCTCCTTTGCCCCCACTGGGCTTGTATAAAGTCGCATTAGTACATATATTGGTGTCAACCACCAGTATTGTTAGTACAGCACCCGATTTGTGTGAGGTGTATTATTACCCACCGGAGAGCCTCTAGTCTGTAACTTTTTGTTGGTTTTGGAAAGGATGTTGATTTTCAGTGAAACTTCATGAAGAAAACAATCACACTGGCAGAAAAGAGCATAAACTGGCATCCTAGCAATTGCTTGTTTAATTTGGTGTTACACAAGATGCCCCTGCAAGTCCACGCACAAGCCTTCAAAGCAATGATTATTCAGGCCTTTCCAAGAGCATTACTACACTGTTGAATGAATGCTGCTCTGATAGAAGCCAGGCTCTCTTCTTCAATCACGAAGCTGTTCTGTTTGACAGTCCCATGAAAAGTTCAGTTGAATAAGAAAATCTGCAATTGCGGGGGTGAAATATATTAAAAGGCAATCAACAGTTCAGGGCCGTCCCCTTAATCAAGAATGGCACAAGCCTGAAACATTGATTGCCTTTTATTTTCTATGGATACTGCATGACCTGCTGAGTTTCTCCAGCACTTTTGTGTGTTGCCGTAAAAAGTTTATACAGATTTTGTGTTCTCATGATGTTTGTGCTTCTGTCACCTTATGGCCTTCAACTGTGCAGTGAAACAACTGTGGAAGGCATTTTGATACCAGGTGCTTTACGCAAAGTGATTTTGGCAGATAGTGAATAAGGGTTTCAAAAGAATAAACATTTTGTGCTGCGGTCAAGTACAACACCAGATTTTATGAGGAAATCATCTCTGACCAGCCTGCAGGCAGGTTCCTTAATGAAGTATGAAGTGCTTACAGTGCTAGGGGATGTTGCTTTCAGTAAAAATGTGCCCTGTACTGAGCACATCATTGAGAACACCATGTGAGAATTATAGGTGCGAATCCACGCTGCTGAAGATCCAACTGCGCTGGGTAGGTCACGTCTCCAGAATGGAGGACCATCGCCTTCCCAAGATCGTGTTATATGGCGAGCTCTCCACTGGCCACCGAGACAGAGGTGCACCAAAGAAGAGGTACAAGGACTGCCAAAAGAAATGCCATGTTTCAAAGTTGTGCAAAATTGCACAAAATAAAACTGACTCAAACTCCCATCCCCGCCCCCACGGGCGTCCTCTCCAGCCTTCGATGGGAAAGTGACTCGGCCCCAAGCACCCGGTGGGAAAGAAGCAGGCAGCGGCTGGCTCAATGCAGGACCAATGGCCGTCTTCCTTACCCGTAATCCCCCATACAGCTAGAACCACTCGGCCAGCGCCAGAGTGGTTTCAGATGCACGGAGGGATTATGGGGAATGAAGACAGCCATTGCTCCTGCATTGAGCCATTGCCAGCCACTGCCATGAGTGAATTCTAAGCTCAGTAGTGGAGGAGGTGGGGACAGACGGTGGATGCTAGGAACAGGGCATTTGGGCATTTTCATTACTGAAAAAAGTGCCAGTGTTCGGAATCCTAAAAGGTTAGGCACTTATGTTTTCAGTGAGACTTTGCAGTTGCAAACCCACTGCTCACCACCACCACCTGGTGACTAAATGTAGCTGGTGCAGAAGGTGTGAAGTTCTTGGACTGCAGAGGCAAGGTCTTGGGGAGCCATGAACCCTGCCCTCAAAGCGTTGCCCTAATTTGGCTGCATGTCAAAGCAAATCTCTTTAGTGAGTTAGTGAAATAAATAATTAAGGTCAAGTAATTACAAAATCCTTGGGATCACCCTTTTTTTCCCTGGGAACAGAGTTCAGAGGGATTCAGGCTGATGGGTTTGCATAGTGTGTCCCAACCCTCCAGCTTGGGGGTTAGGAACAGTCCTCATTGACAATCGATGTTGATTGCGAAAAGACAAATAGCTCAAGTTCAGGGGATCCAGTCCGGGAAAGGTACTGTCTCACTGAGCGTGTGTACAGAAATTGGTATTGGGCTTCCTGACTGCCCAGGGAAAGCTACATCAGATGACAGTGACTGCCGAACTGGTAGTGGAAACACCAGGGTGAGAGTCATATGGTAGCGGGGAGCTTGACTGCAGTAAAACCGGCGCCGACATTGCTGTGGGTACCGTGGCGAGATTACAAAGTCACCTTATACTTCCCAGTCATCATCAGTATGGTTTGAGCAATCGGTCGGTAAGTCTGGATAAAGGTGGGTTACTTCTATTTCCTTTCTCCTTTTTTATTATTTTGACCATAGTCCGTATCCTATGTCTCTACTGTTGTTTCTTTCCCCGATTCCTTTGTCTGTTTCTCACTCTTATTCCATTCTTCACAAATTGCTCTCAACTGCTGCCAACTCCTAGGGTTGCCCTTTTTTTCTCTTCACTTATCTATGCTGGTGTAGCATTTCAATTTTTTTATTTAAATTTTAAAAATGTAGACATAGAGGCCAATTCGTCCCATGGGTCCGTGCTGCCCAATTTACACCTATACCCTGGAACATAGAATGAGGGGAGATTTGATGGAGGTGTTTAAAATTATGAGGGGGATAGATAAGAGTAAAGGCAAGTAGGCTTTTTCCACTGAGGGTGCGATACAAGCCAGAGGGCATGGGTCTTAGGATAAACAGGGTGGGAGGAAACCGGAGCCCCTGGAGGAAACCCACACAGAGTCGGGGAGAATGTACAAACACCTTACAGACAGCGTGAGATTCGAACCCAGGTCTGGTTCTGATCGCTGGCGCCGTCAAGGTGTCGCAATTGTCTTTCCCAAATGGTTAGACAATTGGAAAGTTATTTGTCCCAATTTCTTTCCATAATTTGGACATTTGTCTATTGTTTTCTTCGGACTATTTCCCCCTCTTTTATCCATATCCACACATCATTTTTACTTACTAGAAGATTCAAATTTTCAATTATTCCAGGTACTCTTGGGGACTCGAACCACTTGTCTTATTCCCTTTTGGTCCCGTTGGATTTTCCTTGCCAAAATGAGGGAATGAACAGAATCAAGGGAACCAAGTTAAAGCTTATCTTGTTGGCACATCCATCTCTGATTTACCCCAGCGATCTGGCTGTCCAATACTTATGCTTTGACAAGGTGGGATACATTGGGACCTTGTTCGCAGTGTCAAAATGTCAAGCTCCATCTTCTTCTCAGTTCACACCTAGGGAAAAACTTCAGACCTAATGTACTTCACCCTTCATTCGCGAGCTTGTGTCGATATATAGTTTCACTTGTGAAGCTTAGATGTCTATAACCAAATGAGTCCCGAACCAATGCTAACTTCTGTGCACAGTACAAGAATTGCCGCAACCAGTGAGATTGGACTGTGATCCAAAGAACTTTTCTAATCTTAAGTATACATTACACACACCTGTGCTTAGTATTAGAGGGGGGATTAAGTAGTTAGGTAGGTTAAGTAATAAGTTAAAAGTTTAATTCTGTTTTCTTGTTCAAATGTAATTAAAAACTGCTTTAGTTTAAGTGACCCTGTGTTGTGGTGCAGATCTAATGCTGCTGGTTTTTGGGCTCCTCTGGACTCAGTAACATATTAAATTCAAATCTCTCATCAAAATCAATGTAGCTTTAGCTGCTTTTGTTCTCATCGTCACCTGAGTATATCTGTCTAACATTGGATCTAATCAAAAATTCTCTCCTATTTAAAATATTGTCATATGTCTCTGCTAGATTAAGAAATGAAAATATCATCAATATTTGGAGCATATAAATTCTAAAAAGTCCACAATTCAGACAATATTTGGCAACATGGCATTATAGATCTCCCTGCTCGGCCTGTTACCATATTTTGAATTTTAATTGGAAGCTTTTTTTTTAAATTGCCAAACCTCTTGCCTTAGAATTAAATGAAGATGACATTACATGTCCCACCCAGTTCCTTTTTAATTCCAAATGCTCTTTTTCAGTTAAATGCGTTTATGAAATCAGGCTACATCAACTCCTATTTTCTTATATATGTTAATTTTCTTTTTCTTTTTTACCGTCTCCTAAACCCATTAACATTAAAATGGACAAACTTCATGACCTTACTCATCTAAGTAAAATGTAATCAGTCCCTCTCCACCACCTCCCCCCGTGAGTCTCTGGTAAGTAATACTTCATGTGCCAGTTGCACCTTCTCCAGCAATCCAAAGAGAAAGAAAAATAAAAATATATCATTTCATTCTTTATAACTATATTGATATAAAAGCGAACCCTCCCCATAAGAGTTGTTTAAAGAAACACTAGCTTTCTCCATTTTATGGGTTGTGACTGAAGTCTCAAAAACACACATAATTCTGCAGCAATCAGCTTCCCCAGTCCTCCCAACTTCCTTGGTAAATATAATAGATAAGATTTAATTAATTGATTAGTTAACCACAATCATGGAAATCAAAAGAAAAGAGAGAAGAATAATTCTTCAATTTCTTCTCACACTTCTTCATTCCAGTGATTATAAAATAGGAAATAGTTCATCCCATCAAAGATACAATGTCTTTTTGAGTAATGTGTTCCAGGGAGATTCCAAGCAAATTCTTCCATTTGAGAAAAGTTAAAGGATCTATTTTGGTTTCCTGGGGCAAAAATCTTCCAATGCAGCGAAGAACAAATTTATAACCTTTACCAAAGAAAATTTTCTTAAGATGGATTAAATTCTTCTCTTCAACAAATCCTCACTCAAAATTAGGATGGAAAAAAATTCTATCTCCTTGCCATAATAGACCTTGTTGTTCCCTCGTCCCTTTCACAGCAAGGCTGAGAACTTTCTCTCTGACTTGTTCATGTAAAAAATTAATTAATATAGAGTGCAGTCTTTGATCAGGAAGAGGCTTTGGTCTCAGAGCCCTATGAGTTCTTTCAATTTCAATTGGATTTTAAAAATTCTGCTCTCCCAAAACCTTTGGAATCCAATCTTGAAAGAAACACATTGTAATTTCACCTACTGATCCACACTCTGTTCATCCCCTTATTCCTCGTACTTACTGCATTGAAATAAACATATTTCAATCCTTCAAACTGACTACATTTATGGTCCCTCCACTGACTGACCTTCCTCGCAATCTTACAACACATTGTATTAACTTGTCCACCATCTGCTTTATTCTCCACCCTATAATTCAAGTTCCTAACCCCCACTAAACTAGGTTAAACCCATCCCAACAGCTTGAGGAAACCTCTCCGGCAGGATATTGGTCCCCTTCCATTTGAAGGCTACAAGGCCATAAGACATAGGAGCAGAAATAGGCCATTTAGCCCATTGAGTCTGCTCCACCATTTAATCATGAGCTGATCCATTTCACCACAGCTCACTGCCTGGCCGCCTCCCCATAACCTTTGCTGCCCTGGATAATCAAGGGCATATCAGTCTTTGCCTTGAATATACCCAATGACCTGGCCTCTGCATCTCTGATCTAAGCGGACGCCCTTCCATCCTGAAGTTGTGCCCACTTGTCCAAGACTCTCCCATTATGGGATTCAACCTTTCTACATTTACTCTGTCCATGCCTTTCAACATTCAAAATGTTTCATTGAGATTACCCCCTCTCCTCCCCCCCACCAATTTTTTTAAATTCCAAAGAGTACAGGCCAAGAGCTGTTAAACGCTCCTCGTGATAATCCGTTCATTCTTGGTGAACCTTCTTTGAACCCTCTCCAACGTCAGCACATCCTTTCTTAAGTGAGGAGTTTAAAAACTGTTCACAATACTCCAAGGTTCTCACCAGTGCCTTATAAATACCCAACATCATATCCCTGCTCTAATATTCCATTCCTCTTGAAATGAATGCCAACATGGCATTTGGCTTCTTCACCTTTCTAACATTATATTTCATTTGGCACGTCTCTGCCTAAAGAATTCTAATAGGTTTGTCAAGCAAGATATTCCCTTAAGGAAACCATGCTGGCTTTGGCCTATCCTGTCATATTGCCTCCAAGTACTCTGTACAATCAGCTCCAATCTCTTCCAAACCACTGATGACAGGCTAACTGGTCTATAATTTCCATTATGTTATCTCCCTTCCTTCTTTAATAGGGTGGTGACATTTGTGATTTTAGAGTCATCCAGGATGATACCAGAATCTCTTCATTCTGAAAGATCATTACCAATGCCTCCATTATCTTTACCACCATTACTTTCAGAACCTAAGGGTGTAATCTGTCTGGTCTAAGAGACTTATCCACCCTTAGATCATTCTTTATTGAACAGATTGTATCTTCCCAGAAAAGATGCTAATGACCCAGAAACCTGAAGCCCTTCCCCCTGCACCAATTTTAGAGCCACACATTCATCTGCCACATCATCCTATTCTTACCCTCACTGGTACGTGGCACCGGTAGCAATCTTGAGATCGCTACCCTTGATTGAGGTCCTGCCTCTCAGCTTCTTACCTAGCTCCCTGTATTCTCTCTTCAATACCTCATCCTTTCTCCCATCTAAGTGGTTGATACCAATATGTCCCATGGCTTCTGGCTGCTCACCTTCCCTTTTCAGGGTGTCATGGACCCAATCCCTGACTCTGGCACCCGGGAGGCATCAAATTTTTTGGATGTCTCTTTCATGTCCATTTAACCTCTCTGCTCCTCTCACAATTGAATCCCTATCCTTTTCTCCTTCCTTTCCTTTTGGGCCACAGGGCCAGGTTCAATACCAGAGACTCGGTCATTCCAACTTTGCCACTGTGCTGCTCTTATCTATGAACTCAACATTCTCCCGAATGAACTGAAAGTCATTAAAACTCAGCCCCAGCTCCCAAACACTGCAACTCGACGCCCCTCTTTTCAGCTGGGCAGGAGCCAGGAGCGTTACTGAAAAACTGTAACAGTGGTTTGAACTTTTACTTATTTAGATGTGTCGAGACTAAAAATAGCAGAGGGCGAAGCATTCATTTATTTATTTGAACGAGTAGAGGGGCTAGAGCTAGCAGAGTTTTAAAGGTCTGTATTTATTTATTTAGACGTAGGGACTAAGGACGGGGAGGGGGCCAAGAGCGCAGGTGCATGGTGTCAGTCAGGTGGCAGATTTGCCTTGTTTTTCAGTTAGTTTACCATTTCGGGTTAAATATTTAAGTGTTCAGGCAGTGATTGGATTATTGGTTGCAGGTATGAGGAGTTGAGAAAATTCTGGAGGGGTAAATATTGAACCAGTTGAGGTAAAGAAAAATAGTGGGGAGGTAATGAAGCATATAAGGATAACCGAGGAGGTAGTGATGGCTGTGTTGAAAAAGATAAAGGTGGATAAATCTCCGGGACCGGACAAAATATTCCCAAGGACACTCAGGGAGGCTAGTGGCCCCACTATCTGTGGGGCCATTAACAGAGATATTTAGGATGTCACTGGCCACGGGGGTAGTGCCAAAGGATTGGAGGGTGGCGCATGTGGTTCCGCTGTTTAAGAAAGGGTCTAAATGTCAACCTGGGAATTATAGGCCCGTGAGTCTGACGTCTGTGGTGGGCAAGTTGATGGAAAGTGTTCTGAGGGATGGTATTTACAATTATTTGGAGGTACAGGGATTGCTAGGGAGTAATCAGCATGGTTTTGTCAGGGGTAGATCATGCTTGACAAACCTGATTGAGTTTTTCGAGGGGGTTACAAAAAAGGTTGATGAAGGGAAAGCTGTGGATGTTGTCTATTTAGACTTTACTAAAGCTTTTGACAAAGTTCCCCACAGGAGGTTAGGAAAAAAGGTGGAGGCATTAGGTATAAATGAGGAGGTAGTGAAATGGATTCAGCAATGGTTGGATGGGAGGTGTCAGAGAGTAGTGGTAGAAAATTGTTTGTCCAATTGGAGGCCGGTGACTAGTGGAGTTCCTCAGGGATCGGTCCTGGGTCCACTATTGTTTGTTATATATATTAACGATCTGGAAGTAGGGGTGGTGAATTGGATAAGCAAGTTTGCGGATGATACAAAGATTGGTGGTGTTGTGGACAGTGAGGAAGATTACCATAGATTAAAAGGTGATTTAGGAAGGCTGGAGGTGTGGGCTGAGAAATAGCTGATGGAATTTAATACAGATAAGTGTGAGGTGTTACATTTTGGAAAGGCAAATCTAAATAGGTCATATGCATTAAATGGTAGGCTATTGAGATGTGCAGAGCAACAAAGGGATTTAGGAGTTGTGGTAAATAGTACCCTCAAGGCTGATACTCAGGTAGATGGTGTGGTGAAGAAGGCGTTTGGAATGTTGGCCTTCATAAATCGGCGTATTGAATTCAAGAGTAGGGAGGTTATGATGAAATTGTACAAGGCATTGGTGAGGCCAAATTTGGAGTACTGTGTACAGTTTTGGTCACCAAATTATAGGAAAGATATAAACAAAATAGAGAGAGTGCAGAGAAGGTTCACGAGAATATTGACAAGATTTCAAGGTTTGAGTTACAGGGAAAGGTTGTGCAGACTAGGGCTTTTTTCTCTGGAGCGTAGAAGATTGAGGGGGGACTTGATAGAGATGTTTAAGATTTTAAAAGGGACAGACAGAGTAAACTTGGATAGGCTTTTTCAAATAAGAGTGGGGGAGATTCAAACTAGAGGGCATGGTTTAAGATTGAAGGGGGAAAATTATAAGGGGAACATGAGGGGAAATTTCTTTACGCAAAAGGTGGTGGGGATGTGGAATGAGCTTCCGGCAGACGTGGTCGAGGCGGGATCATTGGTTACATTTAAGGAAAGACTGGATAGTTACATGGATAGGAGAGGACTGGAGGGGTATGGACCGGGTGCTGGTCAGTGGGACTAAGAGGGTGGTGATTTGTTATGGCATGGACTAGTAGGGCCGAACTGGCCTGTTCTGTGCTGTAAGTGGTTATATGGTTATATGGTAAGGGGAACAGCTGGATATTGTGCTCCACATGGGAACCAATGACATAGATAGGAGTAGAGATGAGGTCCTCCAGAGGGAATCAAGAAAGTTAGGTAGGAAGTTAAAAGACAGGATCTCAAGGGTGGTGATCTCAGGATTGCTGCCCATGCCACGCACTAGAAAGGGCACTCACAGAAAGTTATGGGTGATGAATGTGTGGCTGAAGATTTGGTGCAGGGGCAGGGCTTCAGATTTCTAGATCATTGAGATCGCTTCTGGGGAAGATCTGATCTCCATAAAAAGGATGGGGACATATATCCTGGCAGGAGGATTTGCTGGAGCTATTAGGGAGGCTTTAAACTAGTTTGATGGGGGTGGGAATCAGATTGTGAATGCAAAGACTAGGGTAGTAGGACAAAAGCAGGATGCTACAAGTCCTATGTTGAGAAAAGACAGGAAGGGGGCAAATCATAAATGCAACCAGTCAGACAGGTTGAAATGTGTCTATTTCAATGCTAGCAATATAAGGAGTAAAGGAGATTAACTCGGAGCTTGTTCCGTACATGGAACTATGATGTTGTAGCTATTACTGAAACCTGGGTGGACAGGACTGGATGATGCAGGTACCAGGATATAGTTTTTTTTTAATATGAGGGCAGAAGATGGGGGGTGGGGGAGAGGGGGGAAGTGGCATTGTTG